>NC_140775.1:145138443-146388443 GCF_044657685.1 Stegodyphus dumicola
AAATGCTTAATTTTACTATTCTAAGAAAGAAAATAATGACAATAATAATAAAGATAAATATAATTTTGGATCACTGAAGTTTTACACAATAGATTTTCTAATTACCCTTCAAAGTTGGTATATAACGAAATCCTTGAATCAAAACATGGCGTTTATTTAAGCCCGCCTTTTGATGTGACAGTGGTTTAAAGGTGAGCGAAATAAGTGTGAACACAACTAAAAAATAACAATACCAACAGATTTTCTAATATTAACTTCTAGTAAAACCATAATAATATATGTTCTGAAAAAAATCTATTCCACGAAGAAAAATATCGGCATACATTTCGTTTAAACACTAATTATTCGCTTTGTATTTCAAAACCAGAAAGCTAGTCTTAGCTTTTTGAACCAGAAGCTCGTTCTTAAAAAATAGTTTGAAAAATCCCAACAATAAGCAAAATAACTTTGTTTCGTAATCAATGCCACAGGCTTAGAACGAAACAAAACTATTCTGCTGAACGTTAGAAACTGAAATCGCTTTTGGAAAATAGCCAATTATATTTCGTCTTTGTGTCTGCCGTTTTTCTAAAAACTGATAACAAAAATCAGAATGAAAAGTTTCCGCTTTATAAAAAAAGTATTTCTTTTTGTGAAGAACTACTTTTAAAAATGTAGGATGCATGTTGATTCGTGATGTTATCTGCTAAAGAAATATGTATAAAGATGCATTTGTCACTATACAGTTTTAAAGGAAATTTTGTGGTGTATTTAATTCTGAATCATTTATAAAAATTTGTGAAAATGCTAGAACGTATACTTATATCTAACAATTTTATATTTGAGTTTTATAGTTATTTATTATTTTCTTTAACTATTTCACAAGAAAAAATATTGATTTATAACCATTTTTAATTCTCGAAATTATTTGTTAGGATTCTTCAAATAAAAATGATCAAAAACAGTGGCATGTATTATTTGATTCTCTCCAGTATGTTGATGTAATCCATTTTGATTTTGGCAGTGTGAAGAATTTTATGATAAATGAGAGAAACAACTGAGAATTGAACCCATATTAATGAAATTTTATGATAATTGTTAATGTTTCTGCTTTAAGTGATCATAAGTTTAAACAATGCTTGGCGTGACCTCATTAACTCTCCTCGTTATAAGAGTGAAAGAAAAACTAAGAAAGACTTAGAAAACAATTCAACATACATCGAAAGCATACGTCTCGTTGAATTTAGGCGACAAAGTCCTTTTCCTAATTTTTGACTGATGGTAATTCTCTTCGTCTGGTAGCAAATATATCTTCACAAATGGATCTCTCGGTGAATTGATTAATCCTCGGCCTGTAATAAAATATATAAATCTAAGAAAAATGGCAAATTTTGTAAGAGTATTATTAAAAAAAATGTTAATAATATATTTTGCAACATTTGAGGACAGGGTTTCAGATAATTTCATAATCAATATATTAACTCAAATTAAGAGACAGTTTTCTGATCGTCATGTAAACTCAGGCGAAAAACGATTTGGAAGGTATAGAATGATGATTTTAAACATATAATATTTAGTAAGGTTTTGAATTATTATTTCCATTAAAGTATATGAATTCTACTTAAAATCTTTCTTTTCATATGTTCACCAACTAACGTAAGCACTAAGTAAGAAAAATAAATTAGCAAAAATTTAACACAACATAAATGAATATTTACCAATATTCTGAGTATAATTCTGACTGTTCTCAGATCGAAATAGTAAGAGATAGTAGTATCATTTTGGAATACTCCATTGGCTCTGGAGCTGGCTCAGTAACGCTAATATAGAAAACAAACGCATCTAGAAACAAAATATTGTTATCTATTGATAGTAATCTGACAGAACAGACTGAAAAATGTTACTGAATTCTAGTAAGAAAAGCAACAAGATATAAGTTATCAACTCAAGCCGTTACCAATTCATCAAAGCGGTCTTTGGGGGTAGACTAATGTTGAAGCATGGTATCTTAGAAACTAGACTGAAGAATATTGCGATCGTTATCATTCTAAATAGAATCAGCTCTCTCGTTAATGATTAGGCATTCAATATGGAGCCTAATGACCTAATCAGATTTAGCTACGTATTTCGGAAAAATGCGTTTCTCTCAGCATTAATCTGAATGAAATGTTTCCGGTCTCAGTGGTTAGGAAACAATTGCATCAGCTATCCTTTTCACCATGTAGCCGTAACATTTTATGATTCTGAGATAAAAACAGTGCTGGTAGCTTTGCTTCGTTTAGGAGAGGAACCAGTTAGAGGAAGGTTCCGCTTCTGTATATTATACTTCTAGGAGGTCTTATATTTCTTCTGGTCATATCTTTCAGAAGTTATTTTATTTCTGGAAAGAAGTATGAATGACACAGAATAAAGAACAGTGATTACCCAGAAATGAGTATTAAGCTACGCCTAAAAAAGAGTGCTGGCACAAGAATATTAAAATGAAAATATCATAACTACAAAATGGATGAAAATATTTTGGAAAAAGATTTAAATTTCAGTTAGGAAGTAAAAATGTAGAATAAAAACAATTAGAAAAATCGATAACAAAAATATTAATTTAAAAAGAATGAAAAGGTAAAAATAAAAACAGTGGAACTACCGCTTGGGATTGTGAAAAAGCATATTAAAGGGACTCTAGGCTTATCATTATTGCATTTAATTCTACAAACGATTAAGTATTAAAGATTAAAAAATAATTTTCAGTTCTATGACCAGAAACACATAAAATGATTTTTAATAAAAGAGTGCAAGAGATTCCTTGTCTTACATATATTCTATTCTTATACGTAATTATTTTAAACAATTATATTTAAAGTTCATTTTCGCTGATTAAAAAAATTTAGAATTTACCAATTTGTAAATGTTAAACTGGTTAAGATTCAGGAAAAATATTACGCCATCAAAATTTTGATGCAAGTTTCTAGCTGTTTTTATAATACCTTTATTATAAATAGATGTTTTGAGAATTCAAACTACAACGCATTGAAAAGCGCCCTTGAAGCTTTTGAAATAGCAAAGTAGCAAACATTAAACGAAACTCATCTTTTTAATTTCGAATAATTACCTTTGAGGTATTCAATCGCTAATTTTTCTAACACATTTGTGAACGAGAACTAATTAACAACATTTTCTTGGTTTAAGAAAATATTTTTCAGGAAAATACAAATGCAATAAGATCCCATCCACTGTGCTTTCACCTGATTTAAAGTTTGGAATATTGAAACCAATTGAACCAAATCCATTGTTTGAGTTTTTTCCCTTCATCTTAAAGAGAAATTTAATTATTAACGCTGAATAGCATTCTTTCCGATTAAAGGCGACAAAAAGAATTGCATACTTTAGTTTCTCAGTTACCTTCTTATAAGCTTTAATGCTACACAAGATATTGTTTCATTACTGCATTTATTTAGTCTTCCTTGGAGTTACTCAAAGCAAATGCGGTGAAATTAAAATATTTGTCGAATTATTTTTTCTTAGCTCACTTATTTAGTTTAAATATTTTAATTTATCCAACTAAAAACGTGAATTGCAGTTACTTACTTTCATGGTATATGTGTTAAACCTAAATAAGATAAAATTAATCTGAGTCCATCTTAATCCCATCTTAAAAATACGGAGTTGATTACAATATCAAATTTAGACTAAAAATTTATCATCGCCACAGAATTCACTCAGTTTCTTTACAGCTCCAAACTTTTATCATTAAAGAACTTTTTTGTATAAACATGACCACTCATGTCCGACGTCATACTAGAAACATAATACATTTGTAAACAGAGCAGCACTTTTTAAACTTTTAATTTAGTAATTATGTATACCAATTAATGATCGATATTTTTAATAAGGAACATTTTCAACTGCGATATTTTACTTATTTTCTATTTTTAGATTTAAAGTATGTTCTATGAGCAAACAATTACTGTTCAAGTGAATATAGAAATTTAAATTCTTGCTGTAGGGATATTCTGCGTTAAAAGTATGCTTCTCGTAAAAAAAAGAAAATCAATTCACCATACATATAATTTTTGTTTCTAAAATGTTTGTTCTTTTTATTAAAAAATTATACCAAAGTACACCAAAGTACTTTAGAAATACCGAATTACACCAAAGTACTTTAGAAGGATTTGCTTGCAGAAGTAAAAGCGTTTTGTTAGATTTTAAGGAGCTTAGCTCGTGCATTATATAGTTTTAACAGATGATCCGTATACTGTAAAATGTTGCTGAAATAAGCCAAGCAGATGTGGTATTAGATGAAAAAAAAAGGAATGCTCAAACTTCTGTATCAAGAAGTGCCTGCATAATGGGCAGAATTCTGATGTATTAGTTTCTATGCGCATGATTGAAAAAATGAGACAAGATTGGATGGCATTTTTATTAACTTGCAGTTATAAATTATGCAGTTTTAAAATAAACCCTTGCGAGTAAAACAAGCTGCATTTTCTGTATACAATGGCCCTTTTATATGCTGCATACAGTGAATCTCTTGATATGTACGAAAATCTCCTAATTCCTGTACTATAATTTGATATGTATGTTTTCAGCAGCACAGTTTACTTTGATAGCATTGTTGATAACGGTTTGTGATTGCTTACGCTGATGCAAATAGTTACTTTCAGCTTGTCGCCGCGCAAGACTGATTTGAAACTGATTTAAAGAGCAAGATTCGCAGTTCATATTGCTTACGAGCCTAGTTTATTCTTCTGATTTTAGCCCTTTCCAGCATTTGTGGGCCAAAAGCGGAAAAGATAGCTTCAAAGCTTGAAATAAGCATTATAAAATTTCAATAAAATTAGAGCTGCTAATATTTCAGTAGCTAAAATTTTTCAGAAAGGATACCATCATCTTGTTGAGTTCACTTCCAGAAAAATATTGGCCGCGATTAAAGGTAAAAGTGGAGCAATATGTTATTAGGGGGCGTATATATCGTACTCAGTATAAGAGTATGAAAACAAGATATTAATACTTTAAAGAAATGACGCAGCAGAATGGAGGATAATTTAATAAGACATACTTTGCTTAAAATTCACTAACATAACAATACTAATAAGATCACTGCGTTCCTTCAACAGCTATATAAATTTATCGAAATACAGCAAATTTTGTCAGTAAATGAGAATTATACGGGTGCATTGCATACCTGGTAAATATTTGGCTTTATGCAATGTGACCTCTAAACGATTGTTTTCAGCTTTGTAGAGCAGTGAAAACCACAATCGCCCATGTAAGCAAGGTGGATTGTGAGGTTCCTCTTCATCTGAATCTCTGCATGAAATAAAAAATTAGCTTAAAACTAACCAGTTATTTTATATGGGAACCAATTATTTAAAATAAAGAAATGAAGTATCAAACACAGTCAAAGAAAATGATTTATACTTATTATAATTATATAAGCAACATTCTTTATTCACTATATTTTGTGCAAATGAAAAATAGATATATTAATTATATTTTTATTGAATAGTTAAGATGACAATTGATCTTAAAGTGGAATATCCTTTCACTATACTATATATAATTCTTTATTTGTAAGTTTCTACGTTTAGAGAGGGTCTAATCTGAAACGTATCTCTAGAAATTCTAATTAAGAACTGAGAAGAAAAAACATTCTGTAAATTTCAAGCTTGATGCTTGTTTAAAAAAAGAAAAGTGTCATCTTAAATTTTAAAATGGAATGATTTCAAAAAATTTAACTCAAAAATACTAAAACAGCGATAATTCTGTGTATAATCTGTTTTCTTTTAAATGTGACAATTCGATTTATTTAAATAATAACAAACAACCTCTTAGAAAAGCTTTCGCTTCAAAGAAGTGATAAAGTAATTTTAATATTTTATTTCTCTGAGAACATTTACGAGAAAGAACATAGACAGACCATGAGTAACACAGATTTATGTTCCAAGATATATTTAATACATATTTAGGTATTAAAGGAATTGGTTTTAAACGCAAAGTATTTCATTTTGCAGATAAGATTTAAATTATATTCTTGTAATAAATTCCCGAAAATACGTCTAAGAAAAAAAAAGAAATTGCTTTTAGCGCATGGGACTTTCTGTATTTACATTTTAGGAAATATACATAGATATATCTAAAATGACATATTAATATGAACAACTTAAAATAAGTACGAAAAGAATTTTCAGAATTTATTACCACTTTAATTTATATAGAAAATTGAAACGCCAGTTTTTTTCGCATTAATTTCAATAGATATAAAATAATCATATTTGCATTTTTTTCGATTATACATAACAGAATATTTGTTAAACTTTAAAACATAACTGATACATTTCCTCAATAGTCTCATTCATTTCAATTACAATAGTCTCATTTCATTCCTTATTCCTACATAGTCTCATTTCATTTTCATAATAGATAAAGGTTGAAACAATGAATCTTCTAAAATCTCATTTTTGCTCTGCATATCAGAAAACTCTGATTTACAATCACCTTTCGATTAACTGAGCTATGTCTTAATAACATATGACTTTGTTTCCACAGGAAAAGGGAAAGATACTGTCACAAATCATAAAAATAAAGTAAAATTTCCCAGCTAAAATACAAACAAGAAGAAAAAAATGACTGGAATAATAGTGGTGATAGCAGATTGAAGTAATAATATTTAGAGGCAGCTTTATCCCCAATTGTATGTAAAATAACTACACAAGATCTAATATATATAAACATTGTTAAATTATCCGTTAAAATAAATTGCGAAATTGTAATAATAAATTATAGGTTAAAATAAATTGCAAAATTGTAATAATAAACTATCCGTTAAAATAAATTGCGAAATTGTAATAATAAATTATATCTGTAGCCATTGTTCTGTTTCTTATCGACTCCTGTAGAAATTCCAGAGTAATATAAACAGAATGTTGTTCATTCTATTTTGAAGTGTGTCTTTGTTTTGAATGCTGATTTAAATTACAAACCAAATGAACTTATTCTCTTAATTAAACTGCTTAAAAATACAGCTCTTGACATGAGAGTTTTTGGTAACATCAGAATATGATTTCGGTTTAGCTACGGAGGTAGTTTTCTTTACAAAGTATTGCCAATTAGGCTGTGATTCGCTTTACCATTACTAGATTGCATATTCACATTATTTACATTAGGCACAGGGAATTTTGGGCACACGCAAAAATTTGCGGCGTGTCCAGTTTGATTGCAATAGCAGCAACGAACAGTTTTAATTCTTATCGTAGAACAGTCTACTGTTTTGTGCGGCCCAGCGCATTTAACACACCTGGGCTTTAATTTGCAGGTGTCAGAAGAGTGATGGAAGTGTTGGCAGTTATGACAATCTGAGGAACTAATGCTTTTTTCGACCTTATATACCCCGGGCTTGTAGTTTCCCCCCCCCCCCCGGCTGCCGAGAAACCTTTAATGCCCACTATTTTGTAAATTACTGGAAGACATATGAGGTTAGAGTTAAATGTAAAGGCCGGACACTGTCCCAGTTACATACAGGGATTTATTGCAGTTATTCAGTTACAGTGTCAATTAATTATACAGTGACCGGACTAAAATGTCGCCAAATGGTCGTCAAGTTTGGCAACTTTGGAGATTTCTTGCCAAATCTAGCGAACAAAATTAGTCGCCAAAACCATCCCCAGCTCGGCGATCTCTCTCCAGTTAGCGTTATAGCCATTTAACTCAATGTTAAATTGACTTGCAACAGCTTAATTTTTCAACAGCACTTGGCTCTTCAGACTACAAAAGATACTACAGTTTCACACAGAATTTGACTAAAATGTTTTTACATACGTACAAAATTCATAACAATACATCACCATATATGTATTTGTAGAGTCTGTTACTATAATACCTGTTGTTTATAATATGTTGAGCTAGTCGATATTACAATTTATTAACACATGATTGATGACGGTAGGATGAATCTGAGTACAAGCACGATGGAAACTTTGTGGGTCCTCCAACCAGGAATAATCTCCGAGTGAACCAATAATGAAACTATAGCCCAATGATATTAGGTCTAAACGTTTACGGTAATCATTTAATATTTCCTCTGCAAATTAACTAATATCACTGAAACCGGTGAATGGTCCTATTTTGTTGGGTTTACCTATAGTAAATAATCGTGTCATAATGAGATAAAAGATTGGATCTGTTTCGTGACTTTTATCATATTCACTTCTTCAGTGGATGAAACATACAACAGTATTCAAACAACTCAGTGTAATCTAAATGACGCATTACATGAAAAATAGTTACGCATAGCAATAAATACAGTATACCTGTCTGTATTAACTGTTCCAAGAACGGTTTGGCAATGCGGAGTGGCCACCGTATGCCAACGAGTGAGCTGTGGTCGAGGCTGCACACATTCGGAAGTGAGTCGTAGGAGGCTAGGTGGGTCAAGGGAAGTCGAAGGTCCCAGTGGGCGACGAAATTGCTTGCCAATGGTGCTTTGAGTTTCCGAAGTGTCATCCGAAGTTGAGGAAGAATAACTGGAAATCCTAAGAAAAGGAAGAAGAGAAAAACAGATAAATTCATTGCTTATGAATGAAAGAAAATCCGTTCCAAAAGAAAGGAAAAAAATAGCCAAACAAAATACTGAACGCTTTAGTGTTCTTATTAAATTATGGGGAGAAAAGAAAACGCTAATTGATAATTATTATCTTAGCTTTATTAGCAGATACCAGAAAAATATAATAAATTTTTATCCCGGGAAGAGATTCCTAGGAGCGTTTAAAATAAATGCAATTATTGCATTTTGAGAAAGATTTCCAGTAATGAATCTACAGGAAAAGTGAGTGTATTTAGGAGAGAAATATATCTGAGTTTTTGTTGTTTGAATCTTTTTAAGAGATTATGAAATCTGCTTCTTTTAACATTTAATTTGATATCAATCAATACACTATTAATTAGTTGAGAAATTTCGTTTCTAGCGTTAGAGAAGTTCTTATCTATAACTTGAGGAAAGTTTAAAAAATAGCGTATGCATAAAGTACTTAATACCCTAATAAAAAGTCTTCCAAAATAGTCACTCGGATACACGCTTACAAAGAAAAACGGCTGTCCATCGATTTGAAATGACCGAGAGAATCGATAACATTAAAATACTAAAAATATTTTGGGACACTACTCGCGAAAAAAGCAGAGCTCATCAGTGGCCGAGTGGTTAAAACCGCTGATTACTGGGAGTTTGGACCATGGTCAAACACCCAGTAATCAGCTAAAGGGCTGTCTGCATGGTTGATTCTCCATATGTAAAGTAAATACGACCCAGTTTCCCTCAGAAAGTCCTTCACGAAGGCCTACCTTTTCATAGCCCACCCTCATGGCTTTGCCTTATTCAAATAATCTAACTTATGAAAAGAATAGGAAGAGTTCATCCCACCAGCGGCAGAGCAAATAAGATTGCTGAACAATTGTAGTTCAACCTATAAGATATTTCTCCCACCTTCTTGGTGTGGTGGTTTGCACGCTGAGCGCGTATTCCAGATGTCCGCGGTTCGATTCCCGGCGAAGGCATTGTTAATTTTTCAATCTCTCCGGTCTCAAAATTACCTAATGCCTCTAAGCGCCCGAAATAAAATGGTGGTGGATGATAGTTCTCCACGCCCAGGATTTGGCGATTGGGTCCCCTAAAAAACCCAGTCGCCCTTTCAAAGGGAGAGTATATGAGGTATTTCTCCCACCTTCTTGGCATGCCTTCGTGGTATGGTGGCCTGCACGCTATGTGCGTATTCCAGAGGTCCGCGGTTCGATTCCCGGCGAAGGCGCTGCTAATTTTTCAATCTTTCATGCTTCCAAAAATTACCTAATATCTCTACAAACCCAGTTCGAATACCAGCAATGGCCATTTTCATTGTTTCAGCTTATGAAATCTATATCTGATTCAGTTTCTATTAGAACTTCTTTCATGACGGAATGCCTTCCCTTAGGAAGTTAGGCTTAGTATGCTTTGTTATAATACAATAAATTCTAAAACAGATAAAATTCATAAATCGATGGATAACCGTTTTTCTTTGTAAGTGTGTATCCCATTAAATATTTTGGAAGACTTTTTATTCTCAGCTTTACAAAAGTCACTCGATAGGTACTCAGTCGATCATATATTATTGAATATAAAGAATTAGAATGTTCTGTAAAGTTAAAAGTTGATTCATACAAATTGGGAGTTGAATTCCGGAGTGTATATAATTGATAACTTAGTTCTGTCATTCACTTAATCGAGACGCAAAAATGATATCTTAAAAAAATAATAACTCTAGTTCAATCTTATTTAATATAATCTTTTAATGGGAATTAAAATACACAATATGGTATTATATGAAAATCATAAGTGCAATTAACAATCTTAAATCAAGAGGTAGGATGAAATTGAAACTAGCATCTATGGGAAAGTTTCAGTGATCATATAATCCAAAATTAGTAAAATTTAGTTTTAATTCTGGATTCATTACTTTAAGAAAGAGTTTTATTTAAACACTGGATAATAACGAAGAGGCGTAGAGGATGCTGAATGTATAAAACAACTTTTTCATTAATGTTATTAACATAATTACTAATATATTACATAATACGAATCGTTTTGTGACATTTAAAATTAATAAGCGATACGCTTTAAAACTGTATGTGTGATTTTGCTTACACCACTTTCATAATACATGAGACTGCAATAATATGTAAGTTATAAGTTAAATAGGCTATCTCAGTAGCATTTTAAACTGCTGTTTTCAAATTGGCTTGACATGAAAACATTGTCTTGGTGATATGAAATACATTACGGTCTTCTTATATGGTGCTAATATGAATACAACGTCTTACGGAATGAGAGCTGTTCACACAATACGTGCTAAAAGTAATTAAGCTATTCATTAGGTTTTATTTAATATGCAAGAAATGTTCACTACTTCCTTCCGAAATTTTCATCTTAACTTTCATCATTTAACATCATAACATTTTACATTGACATCTTACCTGACATTAACATCTTAATATTTTATTTTTGGAAATAATATTGCAGGAATAGTTTCTGGACAGTTTTAGTTTAGCCAAGTTATGCATTTTGAGAAAAGATTTGACTGTAAAATAAAGGACTTATCATTCCAAAATAGAGCTGTATTCAATTGATATACAATTCATTTTATTAAAAATTTTGTGCATTTTTCAGATAAGATTTTGCGAACATTTACTATAGCTGACAAATAAAATCCTTTGGATTAAGGCAATGATCTGCTGATGACCTGCACTGCGAAAAATTTAGATATAAATTTCGACTCATCCAGAGCTTAACCTGTTTTAGAGCTTGTTAGTTGATCAAAAGTTTCATCGGTGGCATCAACAGTCGATTAGTAAATAATCTATGCGTTCTCCACATTTTCGTATCATTTACAAAGAAAAGAATGAAAAGAAAGTTGTTACTAAAAATCAAAAAAAAAAAAAAAATGCTTTTGCAATCCCCTATTATATGTTTATACTGGTCCTAAAGTTAAGGTTTTAAAACAAAAAGGGACATAACGAAACATAAATGGTTTATTGTATTGCAATTTTGTACACAGGTGCCCACTTTTATGACATGGCAATGATAACACATCAAAATGAACAAAAGATAAATATTTCACTATATGCAAATAACACAGAAAAATGTCACAATATTGACACCTGATATTTCATGAATGGTGAGGATAATAAAGAGTTAGGTTTCTCTCAACATTTTTATAACATTTTACATTTTACATTTTTATATGCCTCACAAGAGACTGGCAATCTGTAAATGAGGTTGTTGATCATAGTTTTTAGCTACAAATCCCACTCATCTAAAAGCGAGTATTTTAATGTTTTAGGAGTTCTATGATAGTGTTTGTATCATAGGGTTGATTCTAGAAAGTTCTAAATGTTCTATGTAGGATTAAGGTTCGGAGATTTCGCAGGCCATACCGTGTGGTCAATACCTTCTTTTTCCAGAAAATCGTCGATCAGGTGATCTCTGTCTGGCCTTGCCTAAAAAAATTAAAAGTCATCCAAAAAATTAAAATCTTCTCAAATAGCTTCTCGAGAAAAAAAAAAAAAAAAAAAAAAAAAAAAAACCCTCAGAAAAAGTTTACGAAACTCGCTAGATAAAATTACGGCTGACAGTGCCTGCATCGAAGTTAAGGTGTATAGCCATCCAGCATGGTGGCTCCCTATACGAGGATTCCGCTCCCATCATTATTAAGTCATTATTAAGGGAGCAATAGTGAGCCCCATGTCCTTCCCATTTAAAGAAAGACTCATAATCGAGAATTTCTCTGTATACTGAATTTTGACTCATCACTCAAGGGAACACAGTCCGGATATTGCGGTATCTAAGAATAGTAAGCCTGGAACCACAAAAGACAAACTACCTTCTGCGATCTTTTGAAAGGGCACAAACCGCAGGTCGCCGGACTTAAAGGTTTTCTCACCCAGTCATCTGTATGCAGTTTGTTTAGAAACTGTTTTTTTTTTCAGACGCAGTAGCGAGATCATGATAGAATTCTCTAGCCGTCATCTTTCTATGGAGTTACGCATTCAGTACCACGTTGTTACAGCGAGTTTCAAGAAAATGGCTACCTAACAATTTCTGACTCCAAAATTTATTTGCAATCACAATAAAATAACTTGTGCAACATAACAACTTTACTGAAAAGAATAGGGCCATTTATCACGACCTTATATAACGCCATATTCATTAACGAATTCTAAATTTTTCCACATGCATTGCCAGTCCAAGAATATTAACATAAAATTAAATTATTGATACAGAAGAATAAAAATACCTCATAGTATACATAACACACACATTTTGAGACTCTGCAAATGTTGTGGCACTAGAAACGCCTTATTCGGGCCTTCTGGTAATGAGACCCGTAGTATGGAATGTGTTCCATATTGATGATATATATGAATTAGCATCTAACACGCCATGCACATATGAAGGTTCATTCTACGAACATTTTGAAAAATAGCGTATGCATAAAGTACTTAATACCCTAATAAAAAGTCTTCCAAAATAGTCACTCGGATACACGCTTACAAAGAAAAACGGCTGTCCATCGATTTGAAATGACCGAGAGAATCGATAACATCAAAATACTAAAAATATTTTGGGACACTACTCGCGAAAAAAGCAGAGCTCATCAGTGGCCGAGTGGTTAAAACCGCTGATTACTGGGAGTTTGGACCATGGTCAAACACCCAGTAATCAGCTAAAGGGCTGTCTGCATGGTTGATTCTCCATATGTAAAGTAAATACGACCCAGTTTCCCTCAGAAAGTCCTTCACGAAGGCCTACCTTTTCATAGCCCACCCTCATGGCTTTGCCTTATTCAAATAATCTAACTTATGAAAAGAATAGGAAGAGTTCATCCCACCAGCGGCAGAGCAAATAAGATTGCTGAACAATTGTAGTTCAACCTATAAGATATTTCTCCCACCTTCTTGGTGTGGTGGTTTGCACGCTGAGCGCGTATTCCAGATGTCCGCGGTTCGATTCCCGGCGAAGGCATTGTTAAATTTTCAATCTCTCCGGTCTCAAAATTACCTAATGCCTCTAAGCGCCCGAAATAAAATGGTGGTGGATGATAGTTCTCCACGCCCAGGATTTGGCGATTGGGTCCCCTAAAAAACCCAGTCGCCCTTTCAAAGGGAGAGTATATGAGGTATTTCTCCCACCTTCTTGGCATGCCTTCGTGGTATGGTGGCCTGCACGCTATGTGCGTATTCCAGAGGTCCGCGGTTCGATTCCCGGCGAAGGCGCTGCTAATTTTTCAATCTTTCATGCTTCCAAAAATTACCTAATATCTCTACAAACCCAGTTCGAATACCAGCAATGGCCATTTTCATTGTTTCATTGCCCGATGGGGTCAATAAATCACAGTCAAACAAAACCATGACATCGGTGACACATTGCGAAGAAATTTTGTATTCGCTGAGAGTGAAGCAGCAGCTCGAAGACGGCAGTAGGCATTGCGTTAATGCATTATCTTCTTATTCCCTGCCTCCTGCTATCCACCTTTGGGGAAAATGTTGACTGTATCCTGGCAGATTTTCTTTGCCTTTGTGGCAGATTTTGTTTGAAATAATCTCGTAAATGGTCTCGATAATGCTTGTTATGGTGGTGAGCTCGACACCACTCTTGTTGAAAGATATAACTGTCGCTACTCTTTCATTCACTTATGGAATAAGTCAGCTTTTTAGCATTCCCAAGTAAATCTTCTGAGTGAGGAACAATTGCTTACCATATCTGAAAAGTCGGTGGAAAAACTGAGTATGGTAAAATATGCGAAAACAACTCAATCAGTTTATCTATATGTCAGTGCAGCAAGATCTGAATTATTAGAGTAGTTAAATTGGACGAATTTTAAAATTATTTCATAAATTTTTAAAATGTTCCATGGAATAATCTTGCCTTTTAATAATTTATGACATATCTAACTTTGCTTTACTTGTTTCTACTACGTTGTTTTAGAGCACGCTATCTATACGTTTGAAAATTTGTCGAAGTTTCTTGAATCATAGTACGTATATATATCGCATATGAATGTAATGCTGCATTTAATCTGCTCATGTTCAAAAATGAGTTGATTAATTATTAAAATATTTTGGGTTGCATGGAAAAAAACATTAGAAGAGATAACAAGTATTATTCTTAAAAACCTAACCGAAGTATATGAGGTAAAGAAAGGGACTTTGGATTAATATTTTTTATAAACATTAATCTACGGAATTTTATTTATAGAATAAAGATATGATTTATTGTAGTGCTGCACTTAAGTGATTTGGTTTAAATGCTCTATGCATATTCACACAGTTTCTCATATTCCTACATTTATATACAGCATGATAACGCATTATGTAATGTCTTTTTTCATAATGTGCTACTGGTTTGTTTTCGAATTTAAATATTTTCTCTTTGAGAGGAAACAAATTTTTATAAACTATACTTTTTCAATACTTATAATATAGCTTATACATATTTAATTTTCCTTAAGTCTGAATTGGATTAAAAACAAACAAATTTTATTAAATTTTGAAAGTTTTGTATATCTTCTTTAAAATAGGTTCCAAGCAAAAGCAAAAATACTGCCACGATTTTCCCGTCCATTTTCCTCCCTTGATAGATACTGAAAGCCATTTCGAATCCGACTTTTCTAGCCAAACATAAGATGCATAGCCAAAGGGTGAACACTGGGAGGAATTCTCTTGCTACTCTAAAACACAACTTTTACGTCCATTTTTCTGGTAAGAAACAAATAAGAACAAAAATCCCTGAAAGATTTTTCTTACAAGTAGGGAACTTTCAAAAAGAAGTGACATATTTTACCAACTTTAAAAACATGATTCATTTCAAGAAATATTTTTATAACTGCAATTCGTATGTATCCACTCAGTACGTTTTTAATTTCAATGTTAAACCAAATGTTTTTATTTCAGGCGTTTTCTTTATTTAGGATAACGTTTAAGATACCTGAAGCTATTTGTTCCTGTTCTTTACAGCACACTTCCTACTGATATACAATATGAAGAAATATATAAAACATTTAGACTCAATATTCAAAAAATAATTTAAAATAATATGCAAAAAGAAAGAGGTTAAAAAGTGATGATTTCACAGAACATGATAAACAATGCGCAAGTAAGAGAAAACATTATTTGAACTCTAGTTTGCTCCTACAAGTTTTATCATGACGATGCAGGGACATTTAACACCTAAATTCAATACCGCATGAAAAGTGTACGTCTGACTGAGTGACGCAGTTTTAATCTGTTAACTATATGGGAACTGGAAAAAAATTGGGAACATCACACAAATTGAGAAAGACAAGACAGGATTAAAGCCGTAAAAATATTCGTACGGAGTGTCCAAAGAAGCTGAAAAGGCAGGCTGTTGAGAAAGTGCGATACCCACAGCCCACTATATGGCTTATCCTATGAAAGCATCTACATTGCATCCCATTAAAAGTGAGATTTTCTGAAAGAACTGACACTGAATGAAAGATAAAAGAATCAGAACGTCTGCATTAAAAAGCAGAAGCGATTAGGATAAAGATTTGCTGAAAGTCTAGCATGCAGTAACGAGATTACTTTCCACATCAATGAAGATCTCAGTCATCATACTATGAAGGTACAAGCACAGAAAGTACGTATGCCATTATAGAACAGAAGAAAGACTATCTAAAAGTAAACGAACTTTATGAAATGGCAGAAAACAGGATCTGTGATTCCTTCTTTCCTGAGCTTACTGTTTGTGGTTTCTACTTGGACATGATAACAAAATAGCTTATATATCTTCAGGAGGAAGATATTCCTAATGTAGTCTTTCAACTAGATGCTGCGCGCCATATTTATTTGGAAATTTACAATCATTTAAATATCCTTTTATCGCGCCATTTAATTATTCGAGCAGGAAAAAGGCTATGGCAGCAAGCCATAGAATCAGATTTAAGCCTTGTTTCGTGAGGCCATATCACGGACTCAGTGTATATGCCTTCCATGCTACAAAACCTTTACGAAATAATACAGGTAATTTCTGCAGCACACTTGTGGGGAAGTACTGGAGAGCTCAGCACAAGATGAACGATTTGTAGATTTACTGTAGTTTTAGTTTTATTTCTAACTACAGTTGTCTTCTAATTTACCATTGGAAATAAAAAAAAAATACTGCAGCAGTACAGTCGATTTCTGAGGATATGCTGGGATACATTTGGGCAGAATATCAGGCAGAGCTCATCCTAATATTTGCCGTGTCATCAGTGGTACTAGCATCGGACAATTGAAACGATAAACACAAAAATTGAATAATTGACATTAAGCTATAGAAATTAAATGTCATTTCAAGTCATTTCAAGCCGATAAAGATGCGGTGTGCCAATCCACTAGGAATAAATAAAATTATGTTTTGTTGCACTATTAATATATTGTGGTTGTTTCAACTAGGATAATAATAATGGTAAATAACTTTCTCTAATTCCGTGACAATAGTTAAGTACTTTAAAAATTGTGCAATATATTTATATTATTGTTTTATTTTGAATAAAATTTCATTTAAATAGGATATTGAAAAAAAAAAAAAAAAAAAAAAAAAAAAAAAAAAAAAAAAAAAAAACGCAATTAGTTTTAATTACAGGAGTAAGAAGGCTTAAATTTGAGCTTAGATTTTTGATGAAGATCTTGATTTTCTTGGTTGCTTGATTCTTGTTTTGTTCTTGTTCTTGATTTGCTATTAGCAAAGATTCTGCAGTTCATACTGTCAAGAAAGACTTAAATATAACCAGAAATTCCATGCCTCGTAATTAAATCATAAAAAAGTTTAATGCCCTTAATTAATGCTCTTTATGCAGAAAGGAATAAGTCTTATTTTCGAGACAAACTCCATCATTTAAATGCAATGGATTAATAAATGGTACAATAAAGAAAGGTTCATAACTAATTCCTAACGCAGCAGGAGATCTAACATAAGCTACTACATTTGCGTTTACGTCATTTGTCCAGTGACTGAGCAAGGAATGAAGGATTTTTAAAAACTGGATAATCGGATAGTTAAAGGATAATCAAGTAAAACAGGAACGTGGAATAGCAGGAAATATATTTTAAGTTCTTATTACAGAAGCAATCTTCTAACAAATTGCTTTATTTGTTTGTAATGAAAGAGGGATTATATCATATACTTCACTTATCGCGTTTATTTAACAGATTCTGATTTTAGCATTTTTTACTGTGCATTCAGTTATCTTAAACACACAATCAATGACATTCGTCCTGCGTGTAATGACCTAAAATGATGTTAAACTGTAGAGATAAGAGGAATCAGGATAAGAAATCACGGAAAAATTAACCGCTAAATGACCGAATTTATATTAAAAATTATGCCGAAAAATACCTGAATTTTTTATAACATTTTTATTATCTACAGATATAGGTCACTAGATGTAACTTTGTAAGGCGCATAAAAATTTTTTTTCGAAGGGAAAAACAAGATATTTTTTATAGTTCATGACATTACCCGAGTTAACTCGGGATTCAATGAAGCAGGCCCCCCCCCCAAAAAAAACAAAATCTAGCCAAAAGTAATACAAAACTGTAATAAAGGCAATAATAGATAATAAGAGCTAAAGTAAAAATCAAGTAAATGCGTTTTACGATCCATAAATGTCATTGACAGTATGCTACAGTCTGAAACATGGTGTAACACACAGCGGCACATCACAGTCTGCAGCAGCCTGATAATCTGGTAATCTGCATTGACTAACAAAACAAATTTGTACGAGAGAAAATTTGGTGCAACACCAGGGTGCCTGGGTCTGAGACCCAACCCCTAATCGAAAAACTGAATTTACAGTTAATTTATAATGCGGCCACGTCGCCGACTGCAGCTCAGCGTCATGGAGGAACCAATCACAAAAGCCACTTGGACCCCCGTTCCCACAGCTAAGAAAACATGTGCATGGCAGAGTGTCGATTGCCACGCTATACTATGGGTGATGGCCTTAAATATCCGTAAAATTTTCAGCGCCCGAGTTAACTCGTTGATAGGAAAATCGAAACGGCATGTATTCCCGAGATATCTCGGGCGCAGTCATTACGCGGTTAATCGCATGCTTGGTCGGAGTTGAATTCATGTCAGGATGGCTATCCTGACTGTCACACCGCAAAAGCGCGTTATAACACTCGCAAAAGCGCGTTATAACACTCGCAAAAGCGCGTTATAACAATGTTAACCATACTTTCACATCACTGATAATTCTAATTAGATTTGTACGTACAAATTGCCATGAACATATTTACGAAATATTTTAATAGTAGTGTAAAAAAATCCTGTATAAAAGTAATATCAGCAAAATTATAAATACAAACAATTACATCAAAGCGTTTTATGAAGCAGACGTTTCATCAAAACAGCATTAAAAAGTTATCGTAAAATGCAAACGAAGTGAAACTTTTATGAACAGGTCGTTAAATTTCATTAAAATATTTTTAAAAACACTTTTTAGCTGTTTTGCGCTTCATTTTCACTGGAGCTTCTTTTGCAGCCAAAACGCCAGCACACATAGCCAGCCTTGTCTGCCTAGCACGCACCCACATTGATTTTGTCCCGAACGTAAATTGTTATAGAATGAGGAATTTAAATACATTGCCTATTTTCACTATATTAGCCTATTATATCAATAATCTATTTTCACCATTTTAGTCTACTATGTCAATGATCTATTTTCACCATACTAGCTACATCTGTTGTAAATTATTATAGCCTTATTGCCTACATTAATGTAATAGCGGATTTGTTAGAACTTTTAAAATACATAAATCTACGATTAAATGCAGGCATTTTATGGTAAAATTTAAAATAAATAACACTCTAATTAAGTTTAAAATTCAATATTAATAAAAAATATATCTACCCTACTTTACCATAAATGTTTAAAGTTTTTAAATAATATCCATTAAAATCAGTTCATTTCTGGGTTTGAGATGACTGAACGAGTTCCTTCAAAATTTAATTAGAATTTCAGCCACGTTGGTGAACGAATTTTTGAACAATGCCTGAACCTGTGACATTCATATTTTGTTATTGGAAAACAGGATCATTAAATCTGTCAAACCAACCAGCCATCCTTAATGATGAAATGTGTCAAAACTCTTTTCGAAGCCAATTTATCATGCAAGTTGAAAGGCTTCAAAACAAAGCTTAGAAGAGATCAACAAACTTTTGTTTGGTAGATCTCCAAATGGAAGACCATATTTAAAATAGCTGACTATGGTAGTTAAACTGCTGGAGCTGATTTTTAACTGAATCTTTTATACTCTGTTATTCTCTTGAATGAGTCATTAAAAGTTATAGATTCAGATCTTGGTGCATTATTGAAAATAGTGTATTAGTATGTAAAAAATTGTTAAAAGACGAGAAGGAAAATAATTTAGAATAATTGTTTCGTTTCGTCCACGAATATTATGTATTTATGCATAATTCTCTCTCTATACATTTTTTTCAATATAATTCTAAACTTGCTTTCCCGGTTTCTGACGTTTTTCATTACCTGAAGTATCTTAAAGACATTTTAAAAAATATTAAAAAATGAATGAACAGTAATTATATGCGCGTGAAGGTATATCATACATTAATATTCATAAGTGGCATTTTAAGAATTTTATGAAAAGTACAATAAAATATAAAATGTGGGAAACTGTTAAATTAAACATGAAGTGAAAACCCATTTCTATCATAATAACTAAATATTTTCTCGAATCCATATCCTAAAATGTTATTGAATTATTCAAAAAAAAAAAAAAAAAAAAAAAAAAAAAAAAAAAGAAATTTCCTTAATACTGAAACTTTTAAATTAAAATTTGAAATACAGGTTTAATAAAAAGTAAATTCAAGAACACACCTTTTTAAAATAAATCTATGTTTATCAAGAAGATACAAATAAAATTTATTACTTAGAGTACATAATAAATCTTTTGATGCTTGAAGTTAATATTACCTCCTTGTACGAAAGTACTGTCATAGCGAAAAATTTTCTGGTTAATATTTCAAATAAAATACCAATTTTAACCGCTCACCAATTCATTTGGACTATTCTTCTGAGTGACATCTGTAGGTAAGGACAGAACACTGGACTCGTTTTTAAAGAAACGAAAGAAATAAAATTCAAAACCAGTAAAATCCAAAAATCCCAAATAAATGTATAAAAAATTAACCATTACTATTAAACCAGAAGAAGTATAGATACGGTAGATACGGGAAATACAAAGATTTCAAAAATTAAAAAATTTACAAAAAATTAAAATATATTGCAATATTAAATTATATAAACTTGGCAATCGAGGTAGTTTTAATTCCATTTTTATTTCCAATTGATATTTGTGGCCAGAATCACTTTGAAACTCTAGTCGTGCCTTTCCACAGAAGATTTACATTTTTGATATTGTTGAGATAAAAAGCAAGCCAGCAAAATTAGTATATCTTAGCACAGTAGAGAACAAAAGCTGAAGTGCGTAGTTATGCAAGATGGAAGCACGCGAAGAGAAAAGTTTTGGTTTGCAATTTGGTGATTGGTCAAGATACGTAAGATCTTATGTTTAATTTGAATGACGCAGTTTAGACTAAAGCGCTATTTTTAGGATAGAGCGATGAAGTTCCCAAATGAAACAGAAAATAAGAGAAGTTATTAAGTGAGTTAAATTTAGAAGTTTGATTTCATATTTTCTTATCTTACACACACACACACACATATATATATATATATTGCAATATGCATAAAATTATAAAAATATATAAAAAAAAAGAAAAGTCGGAGCTTAAATGATTGTATATAATTTAATCCCTATGAAGGCCCTAACAGTGCTTTCCCACATAAGTCGTAACCCAAAAGGAGGACAAGCAAAATTAAGCATCAAATATGTATACAACACTGAAGACAATACAAAACATAATAAAGAATTTTATTTATGTCATTTGCTTACCACTTCAAACAGAACTTTTCAAGGGAAAAGTGTTTTGAAGCCTTAAACCATGTTGCTTAATGAGTCCCGAGTTTTGCTCCTCTGAATCATTTGAGTCTCTAAACCGGTATTCTCGAATCAAATTTTCAATTTTAAGCAACATTTAAGCGGCTCTCAAATTTTTCAGACCTTCTCCCTCCATGCATTCGCAACCCCATAACTACAAAAATAAATACAAAAAAGAAATACAAAATAAAGGCACAAATTAAAAATCGCAGGAATTTCTTTTTAGGTAAAAACCTGAAAATATACGGATTTACTGAAATTACACGTTGTTAAAGTGTAAAGCAAAAGGAATTTCAAAAATTTTAAATTTATTCAAAATTTTACAGCAGGGTCTATAAAAATTAACACCGGGACAGATGTTTGTTAAATTAGCTAATTTATCATTAAAAACAGGAATTATAACAACATATACAAAAAGTAATTAATTACGATTAAAAGCTAAAAACTAACTTCTTAGGAAAGGAGTCGTTGATGTAATATTTTATTTAAAACTAATCTGTTTTAAAAAATAATACGTTAATTTGTACGCGGATATATGATATATTTGTACAATTTAGAATTTATTTACAATAACGATTAATATTTAATATATTAGTAAGAATTTATTTACAATAATCTATTGATTAAATCAATAGGTAAATAAAAATTGTAAGTTTTATCTTTAACATTTTTCATGATTCGAAGATGACTTAAGTAATGAAGGCTTTCTCCGATCACTTAAAGATAGGATAGTAATTACTTATTTGGTTTATGGAATAACACAATTTTGGCCGTGAAAGGAAACATTACCTTTCCGAACAATTTATGCGCTGCTACATGAAGCACTGCGTTCATTATCCTTCACCAGCTTTTAAATGCACCAACTTTCATATGTCAGTAGCTCAACGTGTCATTAATTTCAGCAGAAGACCCCACTCACTAGGATTTCAAATGGAATTGGAACTTAAATTATTTAACTGCAAATTGAATCTCCTTGTGGCATATATAGCCAGTTCCCTAGAGAACTGTCAGCTTCAATTTTTCTTCGTTCATAAAATGCATTTAATCTCAGGCTTTTCGAAAAGGACTTAAACTGGTTATAATGAAGCTCATCATAAAACTTTCAGCACTTAGATGCTAATGATCGATAAGGGAGTACCAGGATCATTTGAAATCGTTTCAAATAAGATGGAAAGGATAGCTTGATAAACAAACTTCCGCTCCGAAATTATGAGGGACGTTCAAATGAAAGTGATTGTGTGTGAAAGTGAGGTGTGTATCCATGAGATGTATAGCGACAGAAATGAGACAGATACATAGATAGGAACAGCAGCATTTAATGATTGAAATGCATACAATGTTTGTTAAGAAATCACCCATTGCGTTAAGGCAGCATCGCATTGCTTGGGAAGGTTACGAATCATGTCCGCGAAGAACGATGTCGGTTGAGCATGGAACCAGTTCATAACAGCAGCCTTTACGTCCTCGTCGGACTAAAAGCGTTGACCCTTTAAACTTTTATTCAGCGGTCCAAAGATGTGATAGTCGCAAGGCGACAGATCTGGACTGTAAGCTGGATGTTCCAAGACTTCCAACATTTTACGGGCCAGTGCCTCGACACACACCGGGTGACACGTGGCCTTTCATTGTCGTGCAGAAGGATGACACCTGACGACAGCATATCTCGACGTTTGATTTCGATAGCCTTATACAGCTTAGCAAGCGCATCGGTGTACCGTTGGGCATTGAACAAAGCCGTGCCACTCTTTAAACTCCAGTAATAGGGGACCATGAATATCGAAAAATGCCATTAACATCATCTTTCCAGCTGAGTGCTAAGTTTTGAATTTTTTGGGCCTAGGGTGAGTCAGGATGTTTCATTGCATGCTGACAGACTTCCATTCCGGTTGGAAGTGGTGACACTTAGTTTCATCTCCTACCACTATGTGCTGCAGAAAGTTGTCACCGTCAGCCGTGTAGCGCCCCCAAATGCTGTAAACTGTGTCCCATTCGCTGTTTCTTATAGTAGCCAGACAGTATGCGAGGTACCCATTGGCAGCAAACTTCTCAATACTTCAGATTGTTGTTGACAATATTGTGAACAGTATCGATGGAAACGTTCAACTCATTTGCAACGTCACGAATGTTTCGACGTCGGTTTTCCTTGAGTGCTGTGTCAATGTCCGTAATCAACTTATCTGTCACAACCTTTTGAGCCTGACCGGGCGGCGGCAAATCCGTTGTCTCCTGGCTACCTTCGCTAAACATTCTCGCCCGCCATGTCACTCACCATAAGCTTCGAAACATGTCTCCGTACATAGCCATCTTCTCCGATAAATGTCCACCGGTTTACACCCTTCCAGTGTTAAAACTTAATTACAGCTCGCTGATCCGTTTTCAACGCAGTTGCATCCACACCAGCCATTTTTGAATGAATGCCATGTCCTTACGACTGAAGTTGGCACACATCTCCTTCCGCACACGGAGCGTGGTACATAGGCTTCACTATCGCGTTTGTTTCACGAAACTCCAGTGCGGAGCTTCGAATCACTTTCATTTGAACACGCCTTATATATACCTAAATATAAAATTTATGTTGCTGCTAATTTTCATACCTAATTACACTTATGTGTGAAGGATTTCTTGAATTAACATGGGTGGAATCATAGGATGCGTCTTTCGTTGAAAACTGTTTTGAGTATTAGGGATGACAGAATGACTTTATTCCCAACTGCACTTCAAATATGCTCAAGAGCTAGAGACGACATCGGATCAGTCAAGAGATATTAAGAAGTACCTTTCCACAATGGAACTGTATTCATAAATACCCAAATCTCATTTGGGATTTATACTTGGGTTTGGTGGCTTTAGCAGCCAATATATTCTAACTATAACACCAGACAGCAACTTAATCAAAGTCTAGTAGTATGCAGGCATTATGTTTTCCTCTGTATAGATACAAGATGTAACAAAAATAGAGTAAGTGTTTAAAAAACAAACATTACTGGAAATTATCATTGCCATTAATTCCAAACAGGATACTTCCCTTCATTTCGATCACAATATACCCATTATTCTTTTTACTTTCTGAATTAGTTTTTACAAGCTTTCCTCTGTAAATTAGGTTTTTAAAATTAAAATATTTCACATGCCACATTCGAAAGTAAAGAAATGGATCGTTGCTATGAAAGCTAGATAGGATGAATTGGTATTTAGGACTTTAAACGATAAAACAGTTGGACATAAATATCCAACCAATCAATAATTTCATTCTAAGTGAAGGAACAAATAAAGCGTTCTTATAATTAGATGTTTTAGTTGGTGATTTTTATATTTGAAATTGAAACAAATCACCGCAGTT
Source organism: Stegodyphus dumicola (assembly GCF_044657685.1). Classification (NCBI taxonomy): domain Eukaryota; kingdom Metazoa; phylum Arthropoda; class Arachnida; order Araneae; family Eresidae; genus Stegodyphus; species Stegodyphus dumicola. Next base: position 145,163,309 of record NC_140775.1, read on the forward strand.
GATTTTGTACGGTTTAATGAACTTCAATTTAAATGCAGTTTTATAAAATAACAGTGCATACTAACTATAAAATAATCAAAAAATAATCTGACAAAATAATAGTATTTTTTATAAAGGTATATAAATGTATAAAATTGCTCAAAATTTTGAAAGAGGTATTTTACATTGAGAAAATTTGTATCAGTATTGATTTAATATTTTTCAAATTAGAATTAAATTGTAGATACATTAAGATTGTTTGGAAACAGGAGACCTGAAAAATGAGCAACGCCTTCGCCGGGAATCGAACCACGGACCTCTTTAATAGGCGCTCAACGTGCAAACCACACCACAATGAAGGCATGCTAAGAAGGTGAAAGAAAATACCTTATAAAATTAAAATACTCTAGAATCTACTGATTTCGAGGAAAATGTTTTAAGTAAAAGTTTTAAACGCATTTAATATAAAATTATAACTCTAATTTCTATTTTAAAGTATGACATTTAATACTGAAAGAAAGTAAATGGACGCTAGCGGATATGGAAGCACCTATGTAAAGGTAATTCTCTATATAAAATTCAAGAATACTAAAATATAAGAAACTATAAAATGCAAGCTATTCCTAATTCGAAAACTATTTTTAAAGCCCATGATAAATACTGTATGCAGTTACTAGTAGCAAATTGTCCTGAATTAAAGAAAAATTCATCAACTAGTACACATTTGAAAAATACTTCAGTTATTCTGATGTTGTAGATACCTATGCTGTGACCCTTTTTCGTCCTACGAGCATGCTAGTATATCAAAATTAATTAGGTTTAGTTTGATTTATTTAATGATGGCAAAACACACTAGGGCTATCTGCCTAAGGGGAAGGATGCCTTCGTGGAAGACTTTCCAAGAGAAACAGGCTCGTATACACGTTGCACATGGGCAAAACCACGAAAACGCCCATGCAGCCTGCCCGTTCGCTGGATTCGAACCTCGGACCGAACTATCAGTGTTCAGCGACTTTACCGATCGGCCGCTGGTGAGCCAAGATTAATTAGGACCACAGCATCAGTGATATGATTAAGGAGATTCCGAAGACTAACTGAGGATAGAGACCAGAAATGTATCTTTGACTAACCTCCAGAACAAAAAGTTACATGGGATTAAATCCGAAAACCTGGGGGGGGGGAGGGACACCGCATTAACGTGTCATTTTATTTTTTGTGCCCTGTCCACAATAATGACAAATTTTTATTGAAACAGTCTCGCAAATGGTTTCTGCTTTGTAGTAAATTTTAAGAGAAATATTGTCGCAGATGGTGTCATTTATAGCCTGACAACTCTCTTACTGGTGAAATAATCCTTATTATTTTCTTTCAATTGTGCCACTAATAAACTTTCTAATATGTCCAAGTAAATCTTTCTAATGACGTTTAGACCTCTGCTGTAATAAGCAAATGAAGTTTGCTGATAGTATTTTAGTATAATAAAATTTATCGGTTGCATAATTGATTATTTATGAATTTTTAAAATGTTTCTCAGATTTATACCCTACTCTGTATAAAAAGCTTCTGCAACCTTCTGCTTAGACTGTGTAAGTTAGAGCATGTTACATTTTAAAGGAACTAACTATATTTATTATACAGAAAACTATTATTTCTTCTACAACATTCAATATTTTCGATTCAGCAGCAAGAAGATTGTTTGATAAAAATATATTTTTCATCGGCATGAATAATAAGATTCTGAAATAAAAATAACAGAGCGCTTTTTTATTCAAATGACTCCAACAATTTTGCTTTCTGTTTATTAAAAAAGAAAAAAAAATTAAACTTTAGTAAAAATTAGATTTTAAAATAAACTTTCAAATTAAAAGTCTTTCTTTCTCTTAACATATTATATGAAATTTCTGCTAAGAGATGCGTTTCTAGGAAAGTAACAGGTTTAATAAAAACATAATTTTACTCGAATGCTCATACTGCTTGTTTCAGTCAATGAGAAATATTTGCAAATAAGCCTTCGCACATAATGGCAAAACAGATACCTAATTTGTGCCAACTTTCAAAGGTCGTTAAGCTTTTATTACTTACGTCATTAGAATAAGATCAATATTTCCCTCAATGGAATTGCGTGCCGTGTTATCCTATGGATAAAAAAGGATATACACGTAAAAAGCAATCTCTTTAAGTTTTGCTGAATTATGTGTGATTAAACGGAACTGAAGATACTAATGGACTACGATATAGTGAATAATTTTAGACTGATCTGAAAGATACTCGTAATTACCATTTCATGAGTAATAAAATATTTCACACATTTAAACCATTAATTATTATTGTTAAAAGAATATAAACATAATGTTAAAAATTTTTCTGCTTCTTTCGTTTACAGCGGTAAGCACTGATATTAATTTTCCCCATTTGTCCGCCGCCCAGACGGTATAGTGGTTAAAGGAGCCTACTGCGGTACCCGGTGAAGGCATGGGTATTTGTAAATGTATAGTATCCGTACGCCATGGGAGCATTCAAAATATGCGGCGAGTGGAAAGTCTTTTCGAAAGGTTGTGGTAGGGTAAAAAGGTGGGAGATCCTCGGACCCGTCCCCACCCTCCAGAGTGCCGTCCATCAAAACTGGGGACGGAACTCAACAGAAGTTTCTTGCAAGTATAATTTATCTTTAAAGTTAACACAGAAAATTAAACTTATTTTCTTCCTTTGTATTGTTATTATTATTCAGAACATTCTGAGATACATTTGTAAGGATCTAAGTTTTACTAACGTTTATTTTGTTTTAAATCTTTACTATCACTTCTTATTTTCTACTTCCGGCAGAATTAAAAGCTTTAACTTATTTATGCAAATTTGTCTTGCTAACGTCAAGTACTTAAGTTGTGGCTTTTTGCCAAGCAAGAGAGAGGAAGGAGCTATTAGAAGCAGGCCGCTTGCCATAGTAGTTTTACTCGGTTGCTGGTTGCCTTCAAGGCCAGAGGTTTAATCCTATTGATAATTTTAAACGTATCGCAGTGTTAGCAGTTCTCTGTACTACATACGGCTTTTTGTTAATATACGGCCAATCTTGGATTTAGGCACTTGTTTGATTAATCCAAAGTTAGTTTAGTTAGAGTTTAGTTAATATTTTTATATTCTTACGTTCAGACCACAAGTGGTTGGTCTCTGTATTCCGAAGTCCGGAAATCATTGTAAAGAGAGAAAAATAAAGGGTTTCGTATACCCTTCCTGTGTATCTTCTCTACTTCCCAAATTTATTGAACGTAGCTTTAGTAAGCTCTCTGTTCCGAGTCAGGACAGTTAATGTTCCCTAAGCAAGTAAGGAGGAACACAGAACCTGATAGTGGCGCCCGACGAAGAAGATAACCATGGCCGAGTTTCAAGAGGAACCTGTGCTGCCTGCAGAAGCGGCTCAGAATCCAGAAATGCCAGCTGCCGCCCTGGAAGGATTTGGTTGCATCGTCCAGACCATGCGCGCATCGATGAAACCAGAAGCAACATTCAATGGAAACTCACCGGTAACCAGTTTTTTGGAAAAACTAGATGACCACTTCATGCTGTATCCAGTGCATGAGTTCCAGAAAGTCACCTTAGCTGCCAGCGCTTTGAGGGGCCAAGCGCTTAATTGGTTCAAATGTATAGCAGAAGCCTCTTGGGTCAAGCGGGAAGTCCCACCTATACTTACGAAAATTTTAAGACTGCCTTAGTAAAAGCCTTCCCTGTCGTAAGAGATCGCGCAAGATTAGAAACGGAACTCTTCAGCATATACCAGAAACGAATTGAAAATCTCTCAAGCTTTATTTTAAGAAACATTCACGTCTTTAAACTTATGTATGGAAACCGTCCGGATCCTGAGATAATTCAAGTGATTTTGCCGAGGGTTCTTCCCCAAGTACAAGACTTTATTGAAATAAGGAATCCGACTACACTGGAAAAGTTATTTGAGCTAGCAATCCTGTTTGAAAGTAGAAGAACAGCGGACATTGAAAGAAGACGCCAGTATGAGCAAAGTCAGGAAGTCAGGAACATGGCTACGGAAGCAAAGCGAATTAGTGGGCAAGGAAACCCGAGTATCCAAAAACAACCGGCGAACGTCGACAGTTCAGTAGTAAGCCAGAAAAAAAGTCTGAAGGCCAGCGGAAAAAGAAGGAAAGCATGGAAAGGAAGAAACAAGATTTAAACTAAAACGGATTTCTGCTGACGGGAGGGTGCGGAACTCCGAAGGACAAGAAAACCCCTCTTCCTTCAAGTTAAATACAGTGATGGTGAAAAATTTGACTCTTCCAAAGATTGAAGTGTTGGTGAATAACATCCCAGCCACCGCACTCCTGGATACAGGCGCGCAGTGTTCCTGTGTGGCAGAAGATTTTTTTTAGGAAGTATTTTCGGAAATACCGCATATATAATTCGGATAATACGACAGTGTTAGCTGCGCAGGGAGAAAGGTGCAAGTGCATAGGTAAATTACCGTTATACATTCGTATCAAGGACGAGCAAGTAAAGATTATGTTTTTTATCGTAAAGAATTTGCAAGCACATGTCATCTTAGGGATAGATTTTCTTTCAGAGGCAGAAGCAACGCTGGATTTTAACGAAGCGTCCCTTAAGCTGACGATGAAACCAGTTCGAGAAGAAAAAACAGAACCACCAACGTTAAACCTCGACCACCTGCCTAAGGAAGAGCAACAAAAAATTCGACAAGTGGTAAGTGAATTTGCTTCATTATTTAGTGATATTCCCGGATTTACTCAAGTTACTAACCATAGTATCGACACCGGAGATTCACTGTCAGATCGCCACAAACCATACCGATATGATAAGAATAAAGAAAAAATTATAGAGTAGCACATTCGAGATATGTTACGTAAAAAGATCATAACGCCCATCTCAAGTAATTATGCTAGCCCGGCTGTGTTATGTAAGAAAAATAATGACTATCCGGTAACACATCCAAAAAGGTGGCGTTTTGCAATTGACTATCGTAAATTAAACTCCATGACTAAATATCCGGTATATCCGTTACCTATTATCGAAGAAATTCTAAGGAACATAATTTTTACCAAATACATGACTACTTTAGACTTAACGACTGGTTATTTTCAAATAGGGGTTAGACCGGAAGATGTGCCTAAGACTGCTTTTATAACCAAGTCTGGCACTTATGCATTCCTGCGTATGCCGTTTGGCCTTTCAGGGGCACCGGCAACATTTCAGCGATGTATGGACATTGCGCTAAGGCCTGTTCTTGGAAAGTCTCCATTTATCTATTTAGACGATATCATTATTACTAGTGATAATCTGGACCAACATGTACAGGATTTAAGACAGGTGTTTTCATTATTAAATGAGGCCAGTCTAAAAGTTAATGTCGAAAAGTGCAAATTTGCAGCCCCTGAATTAAAATACTTAGGTTACAAAATATCTCAGAAAGGAATCGAGACAGACGAATCAAAAATAATCGCTGTGCAAAAGTATCCGCCGCCAAATACGGCGAAGAAGCTCTCTTCTTTTCTAGGACTTTGTTCATATCATAGGTCCTTTATAAAAGATTTTGCAGCTATTGCTGAACCATTGTTAAAACTAAAAAGGAAAAAGGCAAGAATCTCGTGGACGGCCGAAGCCAATAGTGCTTTCGAAAAATTAAAGCAAGCATTAACGCAAGCCCCAGTTTTGAAATTTCCTGAAAATGATGAGAATTTAGAAATTTCAGCGGATGCTTCGGATTATGCAGTAGGAGCGGTACTTTCGCAAAATCAGCAGCCCGTGGCATTTTTTAGTCGAACTTTAAATCAAACACAAAGAAATTATTCCGCGACTGAGAGATAGGCACTTGCAGTTCTGTTAGCAGTGCAAAAGTTCCGTGTCTATTTTGGAAGGGCGCCAATAACAGTGTATTCTGATCATGCGGCGGTAACTAGATTGTACTCAGGGAAAAACGTATCCCCAAGGTTAATAAGATGAGCAATCAAGTTACAAGAGTATAATCTGGTAATCAAGCACATCCCCGGAAAGGAAAATATCGTAGGAGTTGCCCTATCCAGAATAAAAAATAGATGAAGAAGGTAATACTGTAAAGGTGGCAATGCTCACAGCATGTACGATAAATTCCCGAGAAACTGTAATAACCGAACTGGGTAAGGATCCTGAATTTAAAAACATTTATGAGTATTTAAAGGATCCTGAAAATTTTAGCCACCAAGATATTGTGGCGATAAGAAATAGGGCGGCCCATTACGAACTAATAGATGGTCTATTATTTTATACAAAAACTACGAATTCCAACAACGAATTTCGACCTGTTATCCCAGCTAGTCTTAGATTAAATATACTGCAGGAGTTACACGACTGCCCATTAGCTTCTCATGCTGGTATTCGAAAAACCATCCAACGCGTACGCGAAGCAGTTTATTTTCCTGAATTGCAAAAGTTAACAAGGGCGTATGTCCAGTCCTGCCCAACATGTCAAGCAGTTAATTATATTAATTTCCGCCCGGCCGGGTTTCTAAATAGCATTAAATCCGAATTTCCAAATGAAATAATTGGCATCGATTTATTGGGCCCTTTCCCAAAAAGGAGGTTAAATAAAAGTCGGTATCTCCTTGTTATGGTTGATCATTTAGTAAATGGACCGAAATTGTTCCCTTAAAACGAGCCTCCGCGAAATTAGTTACTGATTCTATTTTAAATAAATATATTTTAAAATACGGGGAGTCCCTAAAAGTTATATCGGATAATGGTCCTCAATTTGTAAGTAATATATTTGAAGACATGTGCCTAAAACTGGGCATACGTCATTTAAAAATGGTCCCGTATCGGCCGCAATCAAATATAGCGGAACGGGTCAATAGAAATATAGTGAAAATTATCCGTAGTTACGTTAAAAATTTTCATAAAAGCTGGGATAACTATGTCAATGAATTAGCTTTCGCCCTTAGGACCGCAAAACATGATACAACGGGCAAAACTCCTGAGTTATTTTTAGGCAGAAAGATTATAACGCCGTTAGATAAATTATTTTATGTTCAACAAAGAGCCCCAGAATTTAAAATGGGCGATATAGAAAAATTAATTAAAGAAGCAAAAGAGAACACTGAAGTAGCACAGAGAAAACAGAAACTTTATTATGATATGAAACGACGGGGAGTAACTTATAAAGTAGGAGATGAAGTGTTAAAAATTAAGCATTCACTTTATTCAGCACCAGAAGATAAAACTGCCATATTTTTTCCACGATTTGAAGGACCATATGTCATAGAAAAAAAAAACTCAGGCTGTAGTAGTGTTAAAAGGAATGGTGAAACATGCTCCGCAAACATTGACCAGATAAAACCATTCTATAATCGTAATAAAATGCCAATATTTAATGATCTTTTGCAGGATCCGGCAAGGCAAGCACTGCAGGCACAAGCTCCAGAGGTGGAACAACGACAATCACAAGGGCAAGCCATTAGGAGGCAGGAGCAATTGAAAAGAAAGTTTCCCCGTTGGAATATTGAAGGTAACAAGAAAAAGAAGCCGTTCCACCTACCAGAAAAGAGAGAGCACGACCACCCCCAGAATGAAGAAGGGAGAAGTACGACGAATGCAAAGAGAGCCAGGAGAAATAACGGCAACTATAACCCGGCTCCAAAACGGAAGAGCTACCCATCGGATAGGAGTCTACGCAGCAAATGTCGACGAATGTATAAAGGAAGACCAGCTGCCATCAAACGGCCAAGACCACAGGCAGAGGCTAAAAAGAAGGTCTTCAAGGGTGACCGCACTGGAATAAAAAGAAAGCTCATCGAGGAAGGAACCGAAGGGCGAACCCGCACAAGAAGGAAGATAAACCAAACCGTAGTCTTCGCTACCTTCCAGGACTAGGCAGAAAAAAGGATGTCCGAATATCACAAAGATAAGTAAAACTTTATGTTACTTTGAAACCTTAAGTTAATCATTCATTTTTACTGCAAGTGGCAGAATTCAAGACGTTTTACCTCATGTGAGGTCTACCTTTATCGCCAAAAAGGCGAGAAATGAGTTGTTACCTATTTTGGTATTATGTTTTTCAATTAGTCGCGAGTAAAACTAAAATTAATGTATAATAGGAATGTGTAAATACGTGAATATTGTAAAAGCATTGATAATCTTTGAGAAAGGTACCTTAAGAAAATTGTAAAAAAAATGTATAAAATTTTATTTAAAAGATTCTGGCAAGAAAGAAGTTTTAGTCTGAAAGACTTTTGAAATGTAGTATTTCAATGTAGAAGAATTGGCACTTGCTTGGAAAAGAATAGAAGTTAACAATGTATTACTAATGTATGTTTTAAAACGCGCAAAATTAACGGCATGTTAATATGTCCTTATATACAATGTGAACTGTTATTTTAAAAGTTAAGAAATACTGTGATATGTTAAAAGTGAAAGTAATGCCAAAAATTTTAACTTATTCGTGTGACTGTAAAAAGAGCAAATTATTATGAATATGTGTTAAAGGTTGAATGAATGTAGTTAGGCTCTGACGCTACACTTCAGAGTTAGCCACTTTTCAGAATAGTACCTCAGGGTTTAGAGATGAATATAAGGTGTGTTCTGAGGTCTTGTTATGTTGAATTTTAACACGTTAGTGTTTTGATTGCAGGCGGTAGTGTTGAACACTTGTACATAAACACGTTCGTGTTTGGTGTTTTCCTTTACAACACATGTCAGAGAGCACGGGGAGATAATTAAATGACGTCATGAATGAAGTAAGAATATTAAAACAGAAATATAAGTATTCATGTTACTTGCCATTTAATTGTGTAACATTTCATTAAACTAGTTTTCCTTCCAGATCTCTGGAAGGAACCAGATTTAACTAAGAACTCCTGTTTAGATGCAAGTACAGATGAAAAGTAATTGTCCATGGAGTTGATAATGTAAAAACGAAGTTTTTTTTAATTTCTAGTTTCTAGTGAGAAATGCTTGTAAAAGATTGGCCTCGCGTTAGATTCTAGAGCTAAAAGTTTTCAACAAGGTCGTTTTAGACCTCAGTTTCAAACTAATTAACTCTGGCGGGAAGTATGTAAGGATCCTAAGTTTTACTAACGTTTATTTTGTTTTAAATCTTTACTATCATTGATAATTTTAAACGTATCGTAGTGTTAGCAGTTCTCTGTACTACATACGGCTTTTTGTTAATATACGGCCAATCTTGGAGTTAGGCACTTGTTTGATTAATCCAAAGTTAGTATAGTTAGAGTTTAGTTAATATTTTTATATTCTTACGTTCAGACCACAAGTGGTTGGTCTCTGTATTCCGAAGTCCGGAAATCATTGTAAAGAGAGAAAAATAAAGGGTTTCGTATACCCTTCCTGTGTGTATTGTATACTTCCCAAATTTATTGAACATAGCTTTAGTAAGCTCCCTGTTCCGAGTCAGGACAGTTAATGTTCCCTAAGCAAGTAAGGAGGAACACAGAACCTGATACATTCAGTAAATGAAATTTAAAATTAATTTTACTTGTTTATTTATTTTTTTGTTAAAGATGTTTTTAAATTTTTTTTCCAGAAGATGTTCTGGCTCGTCAGCTGCCTTCAGTTGGAACATGCGGCCCGTATGCAATTTGAGTTTCAGACCACCGTTATAGAATAAACGGCATTAGATTGCAGGGATTTATATTTATTTTGAATAACCAGTTACGTTTAAGTTCATGCCTTCTTTCCTATAAGCTATCATTGCTCTAATTGTCAATGCCAGAATACTTAAATTTGGTAGCACGCGTGAAGAAATACAAATTCGACCATGAGGAGAAAAGATTTAAATTCTGAGTTCTAGAAGGGAAAGTGAGAGAGTGTGAGTAAGCACTATACCTTTGTAGCTTGAGCCTTCTGGTTCTGCATTTATTGCTGGTTAGAGTGGCCTAATAGCTATTACTTTGCTGCCACTAGACTTCAGGTAAAACTTAGGTAACAGGATTAATTGAGCCATGGGAAAATTCTACTGTTTTGTTAATATCTTTGAATTTTAATTTAAGTTCTTGGTAGTTGAGTTACCGCCCAAGCGAGGGACAGTTTGTTAGCGTCAAGTCGACGCATAGTGAATTTTGAAGAGTTTTAACAAAGGATTCTTTTAACCCTTCTTCTGTCTGGTTCCTGCACGTATTTCAGCTGTCACACTAAAAGCTCAGTAGATATTACAACATAATATAGTACTAAATACCGTATTTTAAAATATACTGCTAATTACAATATATTTTCCTTCTCTCTAATGCATATGAAAGTAAAGGGTTCGGAAATTTAGTCGAGTCTACAAAAAGATAAATCAGAAATGAAGAAACATAAATTTTGCACTATGCAGTAATCCTTCCATAACCAAGAGTAATTCACAGATAACATAGATCGCCGCATACACAGCTATGTTTGTATTGTGTGCATAAATAAAGAAAAGCTTTGTTGATAAATAAGCACGCTGAGATATTGCCAATATCAAATAAAAAGCAACAATAAAGTGAACTTTATGCCACATTTTACAATTATAATACGCTGATGAAAGAAATTAAGAGAATTTTCTTATTTGATCTGCGATCTCCAGAACTACTGGACAGATTGTAATAAAAATTGGTGTAACATTGGTTGATATAATACAAACAAAATAAACATTCAATAGTTATAATAGACACACATGTTCGTGTGTAACACTCATGGGAGTCTGAAGGTCTCAAACAACGGTTGCAGAAGACGCAAAAGAAATGGGTTAATAGGAGGTATGGTCACCTCTTACAGCCATACAGGCCTCGCAGCGTGATGTCATACTGGAAATAAGGCATTTTATCAGTGCCTGTGGCAACTGGTCCAATTCATTCCGCAAAGCTCTTTTCAGTTTCCGGATGGTTCTCGGAGGGGAGTTACAATTGCCCTCCCCAGAGCGTGCCAGACATGCTTTATAGGGTTGAGGTCTGGAGACCTGGCTGGCGGCCAATCCATCCGGCGAATATCCTTGCTCTCGAGAATTTCGTCGACGAGAAGAGCTCTATGTGGCCTCGCGTTATCGTCCTGTAAGATGAACTCGGGGCCCACTGCAGACCGGAAAAGGCGAACATAGGGCTCCAAGACCTCATCCCTATATCTCACACAAGTCACAGAGCCTCTGTCAAAGACGTGGAGAGGTGTGCGACAATCCAACTTGATGCCTGCCCAGACCATTACTCCGCCACCACCATAATTGTTGATTTCGCGGACATTGGAGTGTAGGCAGCGGGTTCCTGGCTCTCTCCATATGAAAGTACGGCGAAAATTGGTATTCGGTCTAAAACGGGACTCGTCGGTGAACAGAATGATAGCCCATTGCTCCGTACTCCAATCACTATCCTGCCTGCACCATGCCAATCGGACTCTCCTGTCCGTAGACGTGAGCCGAACGCAAACAGACGGTTTTCTGGCAAACAACCCTCTCTCATTCAGTCGTTTAGAAACAGTCACCCTTGTTACACGGGTTCCTGTGGCTGCATACAGGTCCCGCGAGAGCCGAGAAGCTGTGCCCCTCTGTTACGCCTCGCTAAAATGAACAAATAGCGATCTTTTCTGGCCTCTTGGCTCTTGGAAGACCTTGCCCAGGGTTTCTCTCGATGGATCCAGTATCCCGGAAATGTTTCCATAGGTTACACACGACGCTGGGCGTTAAATTAAACTCTCTGCATATCTGGACTTGCGATTGGCTTGCCTCTAGCCTCTAAATTCGCCACTTAATTCCAACATCTAAATGTTGGTGGTTACTCATGTTTAACTGTTCCGATGTGATTTTAACCGATTGCTGCAAGATAACACCAAGAAAATCTCCGAGGTATGCTAGCGAACGCAATTCGTCTTACACTCTAAGCGCTTATATAGCCTGTTTTGCTGATACGTCCGCCTACACACACGTGTACGCTTATATATTTGCCGTAAAAGATTTGCATTTTTATCTAGAAGTAGTGGTTTTTCCTTCAGTTCAGTTTTTTTCATGCAATTCGATAAAATATGCAAATTCTGTTAATTTATTTCACCAGTGTATATACTGCTGACCATTAAAACTGCAACACCAAGAAGGAAAGCAAACACAAAAAAGATATTACTTGTATGTAAACAGTATGGCATGATGATAAAATGATTAAATTTGTAAGCAGTTTGGGGGTTTACAGGGGTGCGAAATTAGTAGAAACAGCTGCCACCCTTGGTATCTAAAGCGGTCCTTACCTGGTTAGGCATGGAGTCGAAGGGGGCTTGGATGACAGAAAGGGGCAATTCATTCCATGTTGCTTCAAGTCTATGTCAACTCATTCCATCAACTAGCTGAAGAAGGGTGGCGAGTCAGTCTCGCAGCAAGCCATGACCAGATGTTTTCAACGGGTGACAGATCTTGAGACCGTGTAGGCCAGGGCCAAATACCCTGTATATCGTCATGTTGCCAATGTTCAGCTTTGGACCTCGACTGCCATTACGCTAGCTTGAGGGATTCCAATTTTATCAATAATTTTGGAAGTGTATTCACTGTTTCATATACTCATACAGAATTTTTTCTTACTACATGTAACATTTAACTCACCAATTTTCATTAGTTTCTTGAATTATAGCATTATTTTTACATTTTGTACGTACTGAATATGCTAATTTTGTCTTACGACCCTTTCCAGAGCTAGATAATTGCGAATATATCAGCCTTCAAAGATGGCTTTCTGAGAAAAGAGCCCTTATTTGTACTACATATCTGGTGAAGTTACTACATACTGACGCTTTTAGAATTAGCCTTTTACTCTGGAAAACCATGTGCATCGAGGGAGGGAGAACATGACGTGCAACATATGGTCTTGCATTATCTTGTTGGAAGATGGCGTTTGGCAGGCCCCGAAGACTGCAAAGGAATTGTATGCTATGAACTGTTGTCACTGCATCTGACTATAAATTTGGAAATATTCTTCCAAAAAGGCAATTTTAAAAGCATAAATTGAAGCAAAATGCGCAGAGCTGCCCAGTTGTCTTCTATCATGACAATGCTTGACTCCCACATTTCGATCAATGCCAGTCAAAGACTTCTTGAATATGGCTGGGATGTTTTGTATCTACCCCTCCCCATATTCAATAGAAATTACACCCTTGGATTTTAATATCTTCAGCTCACTTCAAAATTCTTTGTACAGCCTGGAATTCATTTCTTTGGCGATTGTCAGACAGCATCTTAATAACTTGATGAATAAATCTAATGACTGTTTTAAAAAGGAATTTTTCAGCTGATGGAGAAATGGAAAAAAGTCATAGAATAAAGTAGAGCTTATGTGACTTGATGAAATTCTTTTATGTCTTCATACTTTTTGGTTTATATTTATCCTCAGAAAACCGGAGAACTTTCCGGATGACCCACTATTTTAATGATGAACCACTATGTTTTAACGTACAACCAAAATCACTTAAAACGTATCAGACTGCGCAAACATTTCTGCAAATAAAATCATTTCTAATCAATGAGTGAGTTTATTACGCGACTTTCTTCTCTGTAACTCAATCAATTTCTGAATGTTATTTCTAAGATTTATTCGGAATGCCGGATGCCATATTATAAGGACGGAAATACTTTAATTCTTTATTTTGCTAAAAATACTGGTTTGATAAATAAATTCCTTAAATAAAATTTTTGCAGACATTAATTTTCCTCTTTGTGGGTGCATCCGTAATAATTCAAAAATGCCAGAGAGAAAATAATGACTTCTGTTTGAGGTACTCTTAACAGTGCAATTCTAATAATAGAAATGAATCAAAATAGCACTTATAAAACTGAAATATCTGCTTTATGCTTTTTATGCGAAAATTATTTTTCTTCTGCATTTCTAATGAAAATTTTAAGTCAATAAATCTTTTAGTGGTTTCTTCTCGCGAAGTTATCTATAACTTTATGTAATTATGTTTAAATTTCGCATAATGTTATTGTTAATCACAAAGCACTTCAGATTTCTGACCACTAAATGGGATATATTTGTTTTAAAAGAGAAAGAATTTGTTTTCAAGTTGATATTTCTCGGAAATCCATGCGAAAGGTATAAGAATAGACTTGTATGATAGATATTCTATGAAGCGTAAAAGAGGAAAAGCTCAAAAGCAGATATAAGGTATTTCTCCCGCCTTCTTATCATGCCTTCTTAGTCCGCCTTCTTAGGATGATGAGTCGCCACCACCAGGGTTTGGCCACTGGGTCCCCTAATCCCAAGTTGCCCTTTGAAAGGGAGAGAATATAAGGTATTTCTCCAGCCTTCTTAGCATGCCTTCGTTGTGTAATGGTCAGCACGCTCGGCGTGTATTCGAGAGGTCCGAGGTTCGAGTCCCGGTGAGGGCAACGCTCATTTTTCACATCTCCAGCTTAACACATAATGTCTCTACATGCAAAGTAGTTATCATTAATTCATTCTAAATTAATTTCTTATGTTTTTTTACTTATAAGTAAATCATTTTAAGACCTTCATATGCAGTGAATATGTGAATTGAGTAGCTATAAAATATACAGAAGCCACAAGGTCAAAAAATAAAACAGAAAATATGTTAAAGTATTGCATATGCTATAAGAAGTAAATGTATGATTTTTATTTTCATACTTTTTGTTTCTTTATCTATTAATTTTCAAATAAATATTCTAGCTTTTAAGACTATTTCTCAACTTGACAAAAGGTTAGGTTATTTGAATATGGCGAAGTATACGTGGAATCTGTATGAGGCCAGGGATGCCTTCGGGAAGGACTTTCTAAAAGAACTGGCTCGTATTTATACCAAACTGAGAAATTTACGCTTTTTATGTATTTTTACACACATTATTGGGTGCATGAAAAAGTTATTGCTCTACTGTGCAATCTCCAATGTTCGTAAACTGATGCCTTTTACGAGTATGCTTTTGATCCCTTTTACAGTAGATATTCCCTTTTCTGCTTTAGAAAAAAAAATTGTGACACCACGCGAAAGTTTTCTGCATTGTCGTGTACCCCTTCCAGAAGAAAATTATGTAATGACTGAACTCTCCTAGAGAAATACCCAATAAACACAGGGCACTTATAGCATCTAACAGTTTTCTATGAATCCAAACATATGTATATATGCCTTGAGGTGTGATGGGATACTGATACCTGACGATTTACCAGCGAGGACATTTTTCTAGTAGAGTGGTTAGTTCTGACAGAAAAGCATCCGAAGATTGTTTAGCTACTGGTAGTGCTTTTCCGTATCAGTATCTGGTTCAAAGATAAGGTTTAGCATAGATCATTCCGCTAAAATTTTGCTAAACATTTAGCAGAACAGTTTAAAGATCTAATTATTTTAGCAGTGGATGGTGGAGATTCGCCTGGTGTACAAACGATATGATAATGTTTCTTATTTCTGTACTTATTTTTCCCTCCCAGTAACATTTGATACAGGAATCGTAATTCATTCTAGAAGGCAAGGTTTTAAACACACCAGTTCACTCCATTTTCCCATTATTTTCCTTATGAATCGCAGAGTGCGAAGTATCAAAATTTATCACAAATCCCAAGACTGGAATCCGCTTCTGTAATCTCATCCTATGAGCTGCAAACACCTCTGTCAAATCTGCAGCAATAATTATCATTCTCTTTGATTTCCAATAAGTCCCGCTTTTTCAATTTCAGTTATCTTCAGTTTTCCTGTCATGCCTTTATAATATACCTCTGTTGGTCTATTGTCCACGTAACATCCAACATGCTCCTGTGGCACTCTGAGCACTAAATGGGATGTATTTGTTTATCGTCCATGATCATATTCATTCAAAAAACTGGGTCCGAGATAGCATTCATACAAAAGACAACATTTGACATGCTCTTTTCATACCTTCACATTTTTCTTTCCCTTTACAGTAGTAAGGCCCCACTTCTGCATCGAGGTTTTTACAAGAAACGGCTTTGGATAATCCCATGCCTCTCTGCCATAAACGAATGAAAGCGAGTAAGAAGTTTCCAAGATCAAATCTATTATCAGATAAAAGCATAAAATCGTTTTCACATACTTAATATTCTAGAATTTTCTAAAGTTTAAAAGACTACAATCATTCACATTAGAACAGAATTCTTGCTATGCAGTTAATAAATTTTACATAAAGCATATTGACTCATAATGATAATTATGTGCTGGATGTATGCAAATACATGTATGCAAATACATCCAGCACATAATTTTGCCAAAAATGCTGGAAAATTTGTAAAAGAAATTTAATTATTTTTTTATTACATTTTACATTATTAAATATTTGTTTTACAAATAGATAGCTATAAAGTAAAACTCCACGCAGTGTGACCTTAGCATTATTTTAAACGTAGACTATTCATGTAGGCTAGGTATAAACTTCAGAAGATTATTTTATTGAAAAAGGTGTCATATTTCTTTAAAGCCAATACAATATTTGATTTTTCATAAGCCCGCGTAATTTCTTCTTTCAACAGAATTTTATTTGAAATATTTTAGAAGTACAGTTAATAAAATTTAAGACATTCTTTTTTCCTTGAAAAAATATATATATGCACATATAAGCTACAATTTGTGACACTGTTCTTATCAAAATAAAACTGTACCCTAAATTTAACGCTGGAACTGCATGCAGCTGTGACTGAGTTCAAGTTGGGACAGCTTAAGTTTAAAAGTTAAATTGGAATCTACTTTGAATGTCAAACGTGACGTTTTGAGTGAGTCTCATGTGGCTTTCGGATGTGAACGTAGTTCATGCATACAAATAGGTAGGCGGATAAGAAATATCCGTTCAAAACTTTCTTTTTTGTAGAAGTAATAGAAAGCGCAGGGAGAGAAAGGAACTCCTTGAATAGTCTAAAAGTGAAGACATTGAAATTTAAAGTGGCTGAAATTTAACTCTTAACCGGTAACCTTCACTATTTGGAGCACAACTTGAAAAGTAACCTCTTAGAGACAACCCTTTTCGAAAGAATAAAAGTATAATAAAATCAAATAAAAAAAAATTTATTGAAATGAAATAAATTAAATATGCGCTAAATATTAAAAAGGATGAACTTGTTTAACAAGTATAAAATGTAGCAAATATTAAATGAAATTATCATCTGTCACTAAATATTTATTCTGAGGTTATGATATTAAATATAAAAAAAGAAAAAATATAAAATCTAACCATAGTGATCTAATTTTTTCACAAGTCAAATTACGAACAATAAAAAATCCAATGGAGAGGTGGTAGTGAAATAACAGAGTACTGTTTTCCAAAAACTTTTCAGATGGGTTTTGTGTTCTGTAAACGGATTGGGTTTCACACTGTAAGCAGAAATATTTTCTCCTTTAGTGTCTCTCACTTGACATAAAATGTCGAGGAGGCAAATATTGGTCGTAAGCATGCGATTTCAAGGACAGAAATGCTTCAGATGGCGAAAATAATCATATGATGGTATTTTTAAATTAAAAAATAAAGATGTAGCTATAAACTGCGATATCTAAATTTTTTTTTACAGTTCGCGGTCCCTGTAGTTACATTTCGTAAAAGTTTATACTCAATACTCAATTTGAAAAATAAATTAACACGATTTGAAGTTTTCCCATTTAATGTCATTCCTTTGCGATTTACAAATGAGTAATATTCTTTAAGTTATACTTTCGTTATATGTGTCGGAAGCATTTTCATACAAATAATTTATATGCTTTCAAACGCTAAAAATATATTAATCAAAATATTCACATGCAAATTTATTACTTTAGGGTTATAATCCAATTGTCATAAATATTCATTGGAGTAAAAATATTTCTGTATCGTATTTACGGAAATAATTTTACAAGTTGGCTGTGTTCTAGAACTTAATTGCCGCTAGAACACGAATTCTACAACATTCTATGACCCTTTTTTAGAATTCTGTTTCCTAGAACACGAATTCTGTAAGGTTATATGAACTGCTTTCTGAAAAGAAATTCCATTAATCAAAATTTTTTGCACTGTCCACATATCAATCCTTGTTATAGTCTATAAACATCAGAAACCGCCTCAAAAACCAATATTTCAAACTTAGTCACATACAAAATTTAAATATTTCGTTGTTGAATCTGTTAAGAACTGACGCTTTTAGAATTAGCCTTTTACTCTGGAAAACCACGTGTATCGAGGGAGGTGAGAACATGTGCAACGTATCGTCTTGCATTATCTTGTTGGAGGATGGCGTTTGGCAGGCCCCGAAGACTGCAAAGGAATTGTATGCTATGAACTGTTGTCACTGCATCTGACTATAAATTCGGAAATATTCTTCCAAAAAGGCAATTTTAGAAGCATAAATCGAAGCAAAATGCGCAGAGCTGCCCAGTTGTCTTCTATCATGACAATGCTTGACTCCCACATTTCGATCAATGCCAGTCAAAGACTTCTTGAATATGGCTGGGATGTTTTGTATCTACCCCTCCCCATATTCAATAGAACTTACACCCTTGGATTTTAATCTTTTCAGATCACTTCAAAATTCTTTGTACGGCCTGGAATTCATTTCTTTGGCGCTTGTCAGACAGCATCTTAATAACTTGATGAATAAATCTAATGACTGTTTTAAAAAGGAATTTTTCAGCTGATGGAGAAATGGAAAAAAGTCATAGAATAAAGTAGAGCTTATGTGACTTGATGAAATTCTTTTATGTCTTCATACTGTTTGGTTTATATTTATCCTCAGAAAACCGGAGAACTTGCCGGATGACCCACTATTTTCATGATGAACCACTATATTTTAACGTACAACCAAAATGACTTAAAAGGTATCAGGCTGCGCAAACATTTCTGCAAATAAAATCATTTCCAATCAATGAGTTTATATTATGTGACTTTCTTCTATGTAACTCAATAATCAATTTCTGAATGTTATTTCTAAGATTTATTCGGAATGCCGGATGCCGAATTATAAGGACGGAAATACTTTAATTCTTTATTTTGCTAAAAATACTGGTTTGATAAATAAATTCCTTAAATAAAATTTTTGCAGACATTAATTTTCCTCTTTGTGGGTGCATCCGTACTAATTCAAAAATGCCAGAGAGAAAATGATGACTTCTATTTGAGGTAATCTTAACAGTGCAATTATAATAATAGAAATAAATCAAAATAGCACTCATAAAACTGAAATATCTGCTTTATGCTTTTTATGCGAAAATTATTTTTCTTCTGCATTTCTAATGAAAATATAAAGTCAATAAATCTTTTAGTGGTTCCTTCTCGCATAAAGTTATCTATAACTTTATGTAAAATTTAGCATAATTTTATTGTTAATCACAAAGCACTTCAGATTTCTGACCACTAAATGGGATATATTTGTTTTAAAAGAGAAAGAATTTGTTTTCAAGTTGATATTTCTCGGAAATCCATGCGAAAGGTATAAGAATAGACTTGTATGATAGATATTCTATGAAGCGTAAAAGAGGAAAAGCTCAAAAGCAGATATAAGGTATTTCTCCCGCCTTCTTATCATGCCTTCTTAGTCCGCCTTCTTAGCATTTCTCCTGCCTTCTTAGGATGATGAGTCGCCAGCACCAGGGTTTGGCCACTGTGTCCCCTAATCCCAAGTTGCCCTTTGAAAGGGAGAGAATATAAGGTATTTCTCCTGCCTTCTTAGCATGCCTTCGTTGTGTAATGGTCAGCACGCTCGGCGTGTATTCGAGAGGTCCGAGGTTCGAGTCCCGGTGAGGGCAACGCTCATTTTTCACATCTCCAGCTTAACACATAATGTCTCTACATGCAAAGTAGTTATCATTAATTCATTCTAAATTAATTTCTTATGTTTTTTTACTTATAAGTAAATCATTTTAAGACCTTCATATGCAGTGAATATGTGAATTGAGTAGCTATAAAATATACAGAAGCCACAAGGTCAAAAAATAAAACAGAAAATATGTTAAAGTATTGCATATGCTATAAGAAGTAAATGTATGATTTTTATTTTCATACTTTTTGTTTCTTTATCTATTAATTTTCAAATAAATATTCTAGCTTTTAAGACTATTTCTCAACTTGACAAAAGGTTAGGTTATTTGAATATGGCGAAGCATACGTGGAATCTGTATGAGGCCAGGGATGCCTTCAGGAAGGACTTTCTAAAAGAACCGGTTAGTTAATTTTTATAAAGCATAAAGTTTTATTAAATGGCATCATAACGATACTTTAAAAGGGTAGAATTTGTAATTTGTTTATTTAAATAATACCTTAATGAGTTTGAATGAACGAAATGAAAACTACATTTTGAATTTCCATCTTTATGTCTCAGAGCACATTTTCGTCATTGTCAAAAGGTTTTTTAATTCATAATAGCATAGCGAAATCTTGCATATTTGTATAAGACAGTTATAAAATTGAAATTATTAATAATAATAATAATAATAATAATAATAATAATAATAAACGTATTCTCACTTCCTATCGCACTTCATATTTACAGTTAGCATTCACCGTACAAAAGATCAAGATAAAAATATGTTAAATAAACTAGAGACGAAACACGTTAATATTGTTTTATGAAAAAATACTCCAACAGCCGGTTTAAAAAAAATACTAATTTTCTTTAAAAAACAAATCTGATTAAGACACAATAACACGCCGAATAAATACTAATTCAGAAGTCAAACAACAAAAATCAGCGTTATATTTACAAAATTTCCACAGGACTAGTTTCGATGGTTTTACCGAACCACCATCTTCAGCTGCAAAACCGCAAATGAACAAGATAGGAAATAATGATTAGATAAGATAAGAAAGCCTGGACAAGAATAAGCAAGTGGCGCCATCTGTTGGTGAAATCAGAACTAAAACATAACCTTTAAAGAAATTATGTTTTAGTTCTGGTTTCACCAACAGATGGCGCCACTTGCTTATTCTTGTCCAGGCTTTCTTATCTTATCTAATCATTATTTCCTATCTTGTTCATTTGCGGTTTTGCAGCTGAAGATGGTGGTTCGGTAAAACCATCGAAACTAGTCCTGTGGAAATTTTGTAAATATAACGCTGATTTTTGTTGTTTGACTTCTGAATTAGAACAAATCTGATGTTTACATCGCATGACTTTAAAAGTACAAAATATTAAATTATACGCATTTTTTCTTGCATTTCGTTTAAACTTTATTGTATTGAATTAAATCTACTTCATCGACAGCGCATAAACCACAATAGAATAAATTCACTATATTTTTTTTTACCATAGCGGCACTCTGGCGCTAGGTTCAGTTAACGGCGTTACATTTCGTTTATATTATAACTAATCCTAATCCTAATAGTCTCTAGAATACTGCTATACAATCACATTAGGATTTTAAACAATAATATTATAATCAATGAATAAATGCAATTTATGCCGGGATGTCGCTGTGAGCACGCGACGTTATCCAGCTCGATGATACTTATGCCGCGAGGGCACGTGACAGTGTAAATTCAGGGCCTGGTAGGAGGAGTTTCGGACTTATAAAAAGGAGGGCGTGACACGAGATATCACAAGCAGTATAGCAATCAAACGAGCTCTAAGACCAGGACTCAGAAGGCACAAAATTTATATCATTTGAAGAATTATCTAATCGTTGCCACATGTTCTATTCAAATACTATAATAAATCTAAAACGATGTATAAAAGATGGATTGGATTGGATTCTTTAATTATGGCAAAGCAAACGAGGGCTGTCTGCCTAAAGGGAGGGATGTCTTCGTGGAGGACTTTCTAAGGGAAACTGGCTCGTATATACGTTACACATGGGGAAAACCACGAAAACGCCCATGCAGCCAGCCCATTCACGGGATTCAAACCTCGGACCGAACTACCAGTGTTCAGCGTCTTTACCGCTCGGCCGCTGGTGGGCGATGTATAAAAGAAATTAAGCAAACTAAATAATAATAAAAAAAAACAGTCTTTCTCAGACGATTCAGTATTTCTGATTCAATTAATTCAGTTCTCAGTTCGCGATAAGGCAAAAATGCATAAAAACTCAAAAATATCTATATTAAAAATTACGAAGTAAATCTTAAACACTTATTTTTTCGAATAAATTACAGAATGGATTAAGCATGATTTAATTCGCAATAATAAATGAAGGTGTTATCTTTGTTGTTGTGTAGCCTAGTTTCTCTAGATTGGCAACAAATCCGCTATTCTGCCAGTTTCAAATGTAAACAAACATGCTGTCCATGGCAAAAATAATTAGGCTTAGCCGCACTTAAACAATTTTTAAATTGTTGATAGTTCTACAAATATTGTACGCAGATTTACTAAAGATATAAACACCTTAACCGGAAGATAAGAACAACATAATTCAATCATTTTTAAAGCAAAAAATGCACAATTTACAAACATATAAGAGTAAAGAAACTGAGATCACTGCCGGGTAAGAGAGTGGATATATATATATACATATATTTATATACGTTTGATAGGGCCGATTGAAACCGAAATATGAGGTTCACATCTACATGTTATAGAAGTCCTATATACAAAATTTCAACGTTCGGAGGCTACTCGTTTTTGAGTTATGCGAGATACGTACGTTCGTACAGACGCCATGAAAAATTCTCTTCAAAATTCATTTTAAATCAGTTTTATAATGTTTTTTTGTGGAAAAGAAACTTTTAAACTGTCCTTACGTACAGATGTCACGCAAAAACAACATTAAATGGCATTCAATATCGGTCAAAATGGATATTTTCGTTGAAATATAATGCCTGAAACTTTTCGCGATTACAATACTTTCTTTTTACTTCGTACAAGGAAGTAAAAAATAGGGATACATAATGAATAACAAAAATTTTAAAAGTACGTTTTGAGAGCTACATTTAATATTTTGTATTAAAAGGTCCTTTACTGGAATTAAAAGTTTTCTCTTATTAACAAATCTTTACGAATCTCTAGAAAGAAAATTAGAAATTAAATTCCTGAGCTATATATCTTACTTTTGAATATAACATGTATACATTCAATTAAATGTATACAGTGTCCCAAGTTAAGTATTTTGGAACATGGCTTTTAAACAGAAGAAATATCCCACTCTCTATTAAAAGACTACCCACATCACAACTACTTTCATTTGCTATACTCCATGTTCTACTTTAGTGTCGCAGAGAAACGTTCTTTGTTACACTTGTAATCATTTTGACGGTTTTGACAGCTCCTGCTGCTTTATATAATATCCACGATATAAAAATACATTTTCCCAAAGGTAAACATGCAATATCAGTACGTAACTTTTATTTTTAATTTTGCATAGGTACCTCAATTAATGCTTTGAATGTTCTCAAATAACCTCCAAAATGATTATGCATCCCAGAAAACACAGCGAAAAAACTCTATCTGCACGATAATTAATTGAAACCGCTCATCAGGATAACGAGGACCTATTCACTAATGATGATCAATAAAAAAGGAATGTTTTAATCAGCTTCAGTGAGAGATAGTAACGGAGAGATCGTTAAAAACAAATTAATTTTACAGTAATTGAAAATTTGTTGTTTTTTTTTTGTTAAATCTCTGCAGCGATATCAAATAAGCGTTGCATTATTTTTTCGCAAATATCAGCTAAGTTTTGAATTACTATCAAATTTCGTTACGAAGAGAATTCAAAGAGCAAGTTGAACTAATAAACTTTTATTTCTAGTTCTGAGCGTTGAAATTCGATTTGGCAAATGTTTAGAAGTTAAACTGTTAGCATAAAGTTTGTTTCTTACATTTTGAAATAACAACTAATAGTACGTATTGGATTAATAAATGGTTTTCATATTTTTTAAATAACTTAAAATATACACTGAAAATTCTTACGCAGGAACTTTATATTTTGCAGCAGTAAAACAAATCCTCTTCTGAAATTTGATTTCGTAATTTCAGTTGCAACTATCGTTCATTTTATGTTGCTTAATTCGGTAAATATTTGCTTTAAAAATATCGATATTATTAAGTTATTCAAAATAGTTTCAGTTTATTAAGACGGAATACTAAAAATTTATAAAAACTGTCATGATAACAATTAAGGCTTTTAATTATTTGATTTATTCTTTACAATATTTGCAAATAATTGTTATTGTTATAGAAAACTGAATTCATGTCATCTAAGTGGTCAAGAGTTTGCTCTCTTGACTTTTAAGTTCCCAAGAAGATCATGAGAAAGAAATTATTTTCTTGGTGACAATTCCAAATGTCTCTGCTATTTTGCACCTGAACTCTTTAATTTACCCATACATTTTCGTAATGGTTTGAACAGATTTTAAGATGTACAGAAATGTTTTCAGATAATGATATGATGGCAAATACAGTTGAACGTACCTATTCAATATAATAGGTTAAAATGGTAGGTATAAGAAATATTTTAAAAATATGAAATAATAAAAGCTGAATGAATGCACAATAAAAAGAAGTATATGAAAATAGAAATATATTAACTAATATCTTTTGGTTAATAAAAATATAATGCATAAAATCAAAGTTTTAACCTATGCTCATATCAAAAACAAAAAAATGAAAGAGGTAATATAAGTTCCTGCTTACGAATTAATGTTTGTTGTTTAATGGAATTTGTATGAAAACGATTATGTGCAAATGCAGCACTCAGGTAAATTTTCTACTATTGCAATCTCTTATGTTCAAATCAGAGCAAAAGTACAAAGACATTACTTGCCTCAAACAAATTAACCGAACAAATTAACGGTTTCGAGGCAAGAGATTAAGCGGTGAGAAATATACAGATACTCTGAAATCATTCAGTAGTTAAAATTAAGGTTAGGGTTAAGGTAAGTTAATTCAGTAGTTTAAAACTAAGGTTAATTAATCATTCAGTGAAGGTGAATGTTTGTGTCAGACGAAGAGTGAAGGTGCTAAGAATGTTCCTAACGGCAGCAGCTGCATAAGAGAAATTTTAGTCAACAGGAAAAGAGTTAAAATTAGTTAATTTCTTCAACGAAATCTGAAATTTTGCAGAGATACAATTCATACTCAGCTTAAGATCCTGTTTGAATTGAAAGTTGTCTTTTTTAAGGCTATTCAGCTACTTTTTCGTAAGATGTCTTTAAAAGAATATGTCATGGTCAACAAAATCATCGGCTAATTATACAGTATTCAGTCGAATATATCAACTGATGAATCATTCGAATATATCAAGAATTGAGTGACCTTCATATCTACTAATGAGAATTATTTTCTTTATGTTAGAGCTTACATTAAAAGACCAAAATAAATCCTAAAACATATCTAGCGCCATAGGAAAAAAATCACATAAGTAGGATTTACACTGGATGCCTATTTCTATAGCAAATGTTTTTAACAGTTTTAATATTTCTTTAACTTACTATAATAATTTTGCAATTACCAAACATTTTTACAGAGTGTACCTGAAAATAGATAAAGATAAGACAATACAGACAAAGAAAAAACGAAAACGTTTCGACATATTTTTTATTATAATATAAATGTTCATTTTATTTGCTTTGCAAGTGACACTGTCATTTCGTCTGTTACTTATTTAAAATTTTCGCATTGTTTTATGTCTTAACATTAGAAATTAGAGTTAATGACCTAACACTGCAATAGTATATTATAGTAAAAGTGAAAAAATTGATCCACGCATGTGCCGGATTTGCGCAATGGGCCCACAAAATTTTCGGAAATATTATAAGTTCCTGGGGTCGCAAAAAAAAAAAATCTCAAGTCATACAAAGAGGTCGCAACTGAAAAATGTTTAAGAAGCTCTGATCTAGATAATATGATGGTAATACAAGGAAGGAAAGTTTGGACCTAGAAATCGGAACAAGCGGCAAATTATTAAAAACACTTTATTGGTTTCACTTAACATAAAAGATGCATTTTTGATTTTTTCAAATCATAGAAAGTTTTTAACTGTCTGAAGAAATCATTATTACCATAATATATAATTTAATTACAGAAATTATTTTATAGACGGATATCTTCAGTACACAGCAATACTTTGCAGTTCTACACTTCTATAAAGATTTAGACTTTCATGAAGGCTCATGCAGCGGTTTTTCCGCTCTTTATGAATACATAAGTATGGATAAAAATGTTAACTTTTAATATGCATATTTTATTTTACATGCATAACATTATATAGATATTAATAAAAGCTGATCTCCGATTGCGACTGTAGCAATTCAAGGTGTGTTAAATTGTAATCAAGATACGTTTAAAGAATTAATGGAATAACTTATCAAATCAAATACAATTGGTTGCTGCAATTTATCATATGGAGGTATTTGCTAAAAGTTATAGTTATTTCATTATGCGATGAATTAATGCTGAAAACCTTCGTACATACCACTGTTAATGAAAATTGTTAATAACTTCGAGTAATATCAACATTAACTAATATTTCTCTTCGGCCTAGGAAAAAGTCTCATTTAAGCCTTTCTAACCTCATCGATATTATTTTTTAAAATTTGGGAAACTTTCTTTTTCCCTTTTATACTTCAGCTTTCTGATTAATAGCTCCATTCTAACTCCAGGCTGTTGTTTTTGTCTTTTTCTTTGAGAACCAATTTATTCGACGAAGGGAGGGTAATAATGTAAAGCGGAAATTAAGTAAAGCCGAGCACTCCAAGCATCAGTATTTCTTCCAAACCACCTAGAGATATGTTTTCCTTAATTTTTTCACAGAGCTTGGGTGTAAGAGAAGAGTATAACTTCGAGGAATCAATTTTTTGGGGGAATTGTATTCTGCGCTATTTTTTTAGAACTGCATGTCTTAAAATATTTTTTTTTATGTTTTAGCTTGTTATGCATCAGTGCGTGTTATTAAAAATTATTTTACTTGGAACTTATATTTTTTTACATCGCATTAATTATTCATGATAACATATCTAGTTTTTCATAATAGAAAATAATTGTGGCAGAAAAATAACATTACTTAATGCAAATGTTATACTTGTATGTAATTTTATAGAAACAAATTGTTCTAAAAGAAGTAGTCGCAAGTATAAACTTTAACCCTAGGTTTCTTTTCATTATTTATACATCCAACTTTTATTCTATCGGGCTAAGCATATGTACGGATTTCACAGTGGGAGGGTTTATGAAAACGCTTTACAAAGCAGCAATTGTCATTAGAAGAAAAACATGTCTGCTTCTAACCAAGCTAGGAAAAAGCAAAATTACTGTGTAAGGTTACTATTATTATTTTAATTCATCAATTATTGACATCTTTATTGTCAACTCCTTTCCATTTTCTTACCATAATTTAGTTTGAGAGCATTTAAACCGAAGTTTTTTTTTTGGATTATGAGACAAAGCGTATTTCTGCTTCTTGAGGCAGCGTTACTAGGTTTCGTTAGTTCTATTAATACTGTAATTCTTCGGGGGTACTGACATTAGTTGCCGAAATTTAAATAGCAGTTATAGCTGCCGAAATTTAAATTGTTACACCGATGAGAGGTTTGAATCAACTATGCGTTAACTAAATTGTGCAGAATTTGATTACTAAATTTAAATTCTGAAATTTACTGTAAGACACTTCGACACAAGTGTTGGTTGAACTTGTCAAGTACGAAAAGTGTGATTTATATACAAGTCTAATATAATAAAAAAAATCTGATGTGTACACCACATGACTTCCTTGTACGGAATATTAAACTATACGCATTTTTTCTTACATTTCATTTAAACTTATTGGATTGAATTAAATCTACTTCGTCGACAGCGCATAAACCACAATAGAATAAATGCACTCTTTAAAATTCACTTTATTTGTTTGCCATAGCGACACTCCGGCGCTAGGTTCACTTAACAGTATTATATTTCGTTCATATTATAACTCAGAATGTACAAAATTTATATCATTTAAAGAATTACCTAATCGTTGCCACATGTTCTATTCAAATACTATAATAAAGCTAGAACGACGTATAAAAGAAATTAAGCAAACAAAACAAAAAAGAAACAGTTTTTCACAGACGATTGAGTATTTCTCATTTAATTAATTCAGTTCTCACTTCGCGACAAGGCAAAAATACATAAAAACTCAAAATATCTGTATTAAAAATTACGAAGTAAATCTTAAATACTTATTTCCTCGAAACAATTCCAGAAAGGATTAAGCATAATTTAATTCGCAATAATAAATGAAGGCGTTATCTTTGTCGTTGCGAAGCTAAGTTTCTCTAGATTGGCAACAAATCCACTATTCTGCTGTTTCAAATGTAAGCAAGCAATGGCCGCCATCAAAAAAATTATTAGGCTTAGCCGCACTTAAAAAACTTTTAAATTGTTGATAACTCTAAATATATTGCATACAGATTTGCTAAAGGCATAAAACCCTTAACCGGAAGATAAGAACAACACAATTGAATCATTTTTAAAGCAAAATCTGCACAATTTACAAACATATGAGAGTAAAGGAACTGAGATCATTGAGCCGGGTAACAGAGTCAATATATATAAAAATATATTTATATACGTTTGGCGTGGCTGATTGCAACCAAAATACGAGGTGCACGTCTACATGTTATAGTGGTCCTATATACAAAATTTCAACGTTCTGAGGCTACTCGTTTTTGAGTTATGCGAGATACGTACGTACATACGTTCGTACAGACGCCACGAAAAATTCTCTTCAGAATTTATTTTAAAGCAGTTTTATAATTTTTTTGGAGGAAACGAGTCTTTTATTCTGACCTTACGTACAGATGTCACGCAAAAACATCGTTAAATTGCATTCAATAGCGGTCAAAATGGATATTTTCGTTGAAATATACTGCCTGAATCTTTTCGCGATTACAATACTTCCTTTTTACTTCGTACAAGGAAGTAAAAGGTTTGTTTAAATCTGCATTCGATAGCGGTCAAAATGGATATTTTCGTTGAAATATACTGCCTGAATCTTTTCGCGATTACAATATTTCCTTTTTACTTCGTACAAGGAAGTAAAAGGTTTGTTTAAATCTGCATTCGATAGCCGTCAAAATGGATATTTTAGTTGAAATATGACACCCTAAAATTTTCGCGAATACAATACTTCCTTTACTTTGTACAAGGAAGTAAAAAGGGATTGACTTTTATTGATTGAACGTAAACGATCTCAGTTCTGCCGAGAACTCGCAGTCTTTACTATAAATTAAAGGCAAGCTTTAGTTCTGTCATCTGAACACGTTAAGAATTTTCTAAAAGCTGAATGTTTAAAATGCATTTATAGTACACTCCATGTAGTTTCTTCAGTAAGTAACAACAAAAGCAACGCTTGGTCACCACGATGCATGGTTAATTGGTACACATTCTCTAAGTTTGATACTGTCTGTTTTGTAAATTCTGCATCAGAATTAGTCAGGATAAAATAACAGGATTTTTCATATTAACGATAACGCTTTTCGGGCATAAACAGAACCCTAACAATGTATAATATGAAAGTGCAGTGACGTTATTTTTAATCTCGCATCTCTTAACATAATTTACGAAAGATGAGACATTGCGTCAATCAAGTACGAAAATAATTAGTTTTGTAAAGTAATTAATTAAGAAGAAGAATGTTTCCACCGGAAGTAATAACAGAGTTTTGAACTTTGAGGAATATGCAAATTCCGAAGATATTTTAAGACATATAATTAAACCAAATATAACGTGGTCTGTGGGTTGAAAGGGGAAAATAATAGCATCTGACGGCTGCATAAAGACGACTAATAAAAACAAATGGTGCTTGTAGAGATAACGGAAAATTAAATTTTGCATGTCTGGAGTGGTTTGTTACTACTTAAATGAGACACAAAATAAAAATTACGAAGCATTAAAATTTTCTCATAAAAACTGGATATATGGTACATAAAATTTGCATTTTGTAATCTTGTTAAGCTTTCATAAATAGATGCAGTAGAATAATTAACTCTTAATGAATGTACTTAGGACACGAAATAAATTAAAAAAAGATTTCACGTTTTGCTCTTGATCAGACTCAGAAAGATGCAAAATGGAATAAAAAAATTACAAGAACGACACCTTCTGCCGTAGGTTTGAGACAACATTCGACTAGAAATGTATCTAAAATTTTTATGTTAATAGGATTATTCTCAGAATGTTGCAACCAATAGGGTTTGTAGCTAAAATAAAGCTGCAACTTAAATTTGGGAAAATGATATTTCAGAATTTATATAAAAAATCTAAGATTTTCTGACATAACAGGTCTAAAGCAATATCGTTTGGAAAAAAACGAAATACTAGACGGATGAGTAAAGGGGTGTGGGATTTTGCAAATTGGTATGGAGGTTAAAATACGGTTAGCGGAGGGAAATGGGATGCTTGAACGGATAGAAGACAACCAATTTGCTGATGGGAGAAAAATCCTCGTTTTGTCATTTGCTAATCATGTTATAACTTGACTGCTTTTATTCTTCAAGTTCTTATTTAAATCTAACTCTTGATAAAATGTCTAGGAAGCTAAACGCATTCTCAATGAAAGTGAAACTGAAATTTAAATGAAAATTATGGATAAGAATATGGGATCAGCAAATAATAAGATCAATGTTTCATTTCTGAAAACAATTGTTTCGAAGAGAAAAGCAATAGAAGAACGAACCACAACTTGAAAAAATCCTATTAAAAGAAACTACGTGTAAGAGGCGAAAGATTCCTCAAAGCTTCGTACCTTTCGTTGAAGTTCTTCACTCTGCGGTGGATCAAATAAATATTTCAGTAAATGATCCTACGCTAATATAGAAAGCGAATAAAAGAACATTGCAACTAAATGAGAATCGCGTGTACTATTTTTCATCTCGCTAGCTTTAGATTTGAATTACATTGCGGAATCACTTGTCTGTCATTGGTGAAAAATTCAAAGTT
Organism: Stegodyphus dumicola; assembly: GCF_044657685.1. Lineage (NCBI taxonomy): Eukaryota > Metazoa > Arthropoda > Arachnida > Araneae > Eresidae > Stegodyphus > Stegodyphus dumicola. The sequence continues at coordinate 145,194,043 of NC_140775.1, forward strand.
ATCCCAGATGAATCTGAGGATGACTGGTTCAAGAACTCATCTAACAAAATGGGCAGACTTTCAAACATTGATGAAACAACCTACTTCCACCCCTTTTTTTTGACATCTGTGCAAAATCTTCGTCTTTAAATGCGATTAAGATAATGGAAGCAATGAAAATAAAGATCCCATCGCTATTTTATTCTATGCAAACACAAAGGTAATGGTAAAGTTATAAAAACCAAGACATTTCAAACGTGTTCAAACTTTACCTTCATGCAATGGATGAAAAGAAGTGCTGAATGACCGCGGACATTTTCTCAGAAAGACACAAGAAAGTAGACAAAAATTATGATAACAAAAAAACTGCAAAATTTTACTTTTCGTCGATAAATGTACCGCCCATCCGCAACCGAAAAGCTTTGCGGAATATCTCAACAGTTCTTGCAATCTAACGGCTGAGTTGACTGAAACCTTCAGAACTAGGCATAATCAAGTATTTCAAAAAGTTGTACAGGAAGAAATTAATTAAAATTGCCTTTCAAAATATTACTGCAGGTAATAGCCAGGGAAAGATGTTCGTATTTGAGGCTACCAATATTATTCTACTTGGACTCAAGTAAGATCAGAAAATGGTTTTTGAAATCCAAGAATCAGCTAAAATGAGTTGAGACTGAAAGGATGATGCAATTGTAGTTACAGTCTAAGAGGCTTAAACTCTCGACACCGCTGTCGAGGAATATGTAAACTGAGTTGCCATCAATGATATCAAAACTGTGAGCAGCTGAAAAACTGACTGGAACAAGATACCTAAAATGAATATTTAAACAGAGGAGATGAAGAATGAGAAGAGTTAGTAATACCATTTTTTCAGCGTTCAATGAGTTGTATTGTATTGACGCACAGAGAAATTTCTTTTTCACCATATTAGTGAGAAAACATTTAAAAAACGGAATTAGATTATTGTTACTCTTAAGGTTCAAAATCAAACAGATTGTCAGAGGAAAAAGTATTCTATATCTCTGTCAAAATCTTAATGGGAAACTAGAGTTATTTTCTCAAGATCGGCAATTGAAATAAAGAATGGTAGTTCCTTTTATCATGTTAAATGCAATCAAACTTGAATTTATACTTTTTTAAATGAAAAATTTGTATCACTATTCCAACAAGGCGGGCTAATGCACCTAGCAACTAAAATGTATCTTTACCAAAGAAAAAGTCCGGTTCTGTTTTTAAATACATACCGTCCTCAAATATTTATTTTATTTCATATATGGAAAAACAAAACGTTTTGCGAAGCACATTAGTGACTTTTTTAAATGGAACTGAAAACAATAAAGTGTGTTTTTTGAGTTAAACAAAATAATGTTACTTCATATTGCACAAAATTAACGAAAAAGGCTTAAATATACGTGTATATATTTTCATGAATCCTGTGTAAGTTTCATAAAATATAAGGCAATCATATTTTACTATTTGTATTCTTCGAGGGTTCTTAAATTCAAGAGTGCTGCTATTAATCCCTGGAGAAAAAACTGCGCTCTAATTAGTATACAGGGTGTTTATAAATGAAAAGTGCGATTTTAAAAACAATGCATTACCTGACGCGTGGTAAAAACTACACCACAAGCATTGGTAACTATCCAAGTTTCTCATGCACTATCTGATGTTTGCTTGTCATGTTTACTGCGCAGTCACAGCGTTAGTTTCCAAGATGGCGCCACATCAGGAAAAGGCTTTCTGTATGCTTTGTTTTGAGGCGTCCAAATCTGTGGTTTCAGTGCAGTTTTCTGTGTGATGTCGCACGAGGAAGTGCTCGGCCCATTTTTTTAAACAAGAAACTGTGATCTGTGACTCATTTCTAGGACATACTGGAAACTTGGTTGTTACCCTAGTTTAACACCAATTATGATGATTTCATTTTGCAAATGGACAGTGCTCTGCGCCATTTTCACAGGAATGTGCGAGAGCTTCTGAGTTGTGTTCTTCACCAACGCTGGATTGTACGTGTTTCAACCGTAAACTACCTTCTATTCTCGCCACTCCTTTCAATGGATTTAACACCATGCGATTTCTTTCTTTGGGGATTTGTTAAAGATCGAGTTTATGTACCGCCAGTGCCTGCACCTTTGATGAGAAAGTTTTGGTCAGATAAAGCATGCACTGCATGCCGTTACAGCGAACATGCTATACCGAGTATGGAAAGAATTTGATTATGATGTAGATGTGTGTCGTGCGACAAAGGGTGCACATACTGAAAGACTGCGATTAATGAATGAAAACCTTATACAGCTACCTCTGCTTATGCTGTAAGATTTGCACACATAAAGTAATACATCGATTTATTATTAATTTTTAGAACCTCGCCATTCATTTACAAACACCCCGTACAATAAGGTACAATTCGCTCTGAAGAAAAGGCCAATATATTTAACTTGTTACATAATTCACTGGCCAAGAAGAATCACACAAATACTAAAAATAACTGTTTCTAGACAGCCATTGTTTTCCGTCTCTAGAAGAGACAAAATTAAATTTGGAAAATGACGCGAAGCCAACAGCAATAAAATTATTTAACCTCAGTATCCAAGTTGATGGATGGCTTCAACGTAAACCTTTTATTACTTTCAATTGATTTCACTAGAAGGCATTACGTCTGATAAATTCCGATCTGGGTATATAAATGGACGTAACGACTGCACTGACAGCCTTTCAGTAGAACAATTCTTCCTAAGAGCATACATAGAGAAGAAAAGAATTTCTTGAAGTAGTATATTTGGACAAGCATTTAAGGGAGTACAAGAAGACCTCATTCAGATCCCAGAATTAAAGGCACTGATATTCAAAAATTGCAATATCTTCAAAGTGTATTTTCCTCTGCTGCAAAACTTATTAAAGAATTCGTAATAATTTCAGAAAATTATAAAAATATTTGGGAATTATCAGAATGCTTGCCTAATCGTGTTTTTAATGCAAGACTTTTCTCTAATTTTTTTATGGTAAACCATCGTCTGAAGGTTCTAGCAAATCTTCCAATTTGCTTGATTTGACTTACATTTGATACATTAATGGAATAGATGATTTACATTTTATCATCTTTATTTGACTCTAAAGAATAAAATTATTTCGTACAAATGTCGTGCAAAGTTTAAATATATATTTAAAAAACTATAATAGAAACCGGAGCTTGATAATGAATTTTACAAGAAAGCAATTTGAATACAACTAAATCTTCCTTAATAATTTTTCATTTATAAAATAAAAATACATATTTCGATTTGTTCTTAAACCAAGTAACTTTAACAGAATACTACAAATGAACTTTCGGCTTTAAATACCCCTCACTGGTGGCTCCATGGTTGGTGGTGAGCCCCATGGTTGGTGGGGAGTTACCTGGAAACACTTGACATGATAAATAAGGACGCAAAACGGCATAAGTTTTAGACTTTTATGCACTATCAGAATTTTCCACATGCTGACATTTTCATGAAATATCAAATTCTAGTCGTCTTTTTACATGTGTTGCCACAAACATAAGACAAAAATGAAAATACGTAAGCAGTAAAACATATGGCGCGAAGACAGCGACGCCTACAGAGAAGGATAAAATAAGGTACAAAAACATTTTGAAACCTAACAGTCCCCTTTGCAGTACAATAGGATGATAAGCTATTAGCAATATCAAAAAGTAAATAGATAAAATACAAAAATAATTACAGATATATTTCATGCTATGTTCTTTTTGAAATAAAAGAATCCAAGCTTTAGTTCAGTATTAAGAGGCTACAGGGAAAAGTTATGGACTTAGATGCTTGCAATTATTTTACTTTTTTTTTGTAGAGAACAAGAAAATTATAGGCAACAACATTAAATTAAAACTGTTAAATTCTCTGATACAGATTACAAAATGATTTGAAGAAAGTTCACTTTCATTGTATGCTTTTGAAGTTTATTAACCAATAATTCTCTTTTTTATGAAGAAATTTATTTCTCCGCTTCTGCGCAAGATCCAATAACCGCAGACGATTTTTAATGAAGAGATTTTAAACCAATTTTCATAAAATAAAGCTAAAGGACTCTTAACTACTTATATAGGTTTTATGTTTTCATACTTTGAAGAATATTTTTAATGACATTATCTTTAAAGAAATTCTTTTACTGCCTTTTAAAAAGTAATTTAAGCTGGCAGTACTTACGCGCTTTAATAATGCATTAAAGGATTGCCTTTTGTTTTTCTTTTAGATAAGCATAACAATTTGTTCTCCTTAAGGAATATTAATTCAAACTTTCCTTCCGCGGAAAGATGCTGTTTTTACTCACTGAGTTATTTGAATTTATGAACCTTATCAAGTTATGTTCCACAAAACACTTAAGTGAGTTCACCCCACGAACGTATTTCATGTAACTCTCTTCCATCCAGGGTGCGGCGTATCTCGGCCAGCCCATTCGCCTGGGTTCGAAACCAAACAAGGTCAAACTATCTGTACTCAACGGTGTTAACCACTTGGCCACTGGTGAGGCTAAGCTGCAAGGGGCCAGCAACACATTCAGAGTATTAAATGTAAGATGAGATTCGAGGCCATTGATTTTGACTGATTTAGGATTTGACTTGATTGAACTGGAAATCATCTTAAAAGTGTCATCTTTGTCAGCTTATGAAAGTTTTTCACAACCGTCATGCATTATTATTTCAAATAGAAATTAAAGTCCTGTTTAAATCAAAAAACAAAAGAATATAGAAACCCTTACTTGTTTACTAATGTATAATATTTAATATAATATTTAAAAAAATGAAAATCAAATTTTAGCCGGTATACTAATTACCAGATATCAAGGAATTTGTAGTACATCACTATCGAGAAATTGCCTTATGCATTATTTGGTGTCTCAGTTATATTATTGATGGGAAGAGACCTTCAAGTTGCCCACCTCTCTTCAGCCTGAGAAACGTAGCTAATTTCATTTTCACGCAAATGATATCTCATATTAATACGCTGTTGCAGTTGACCTGATCTCTAAGTACGCACTAATTTAATTTTTAATCTCTCCATTCCCGAATGATAAACTATCACTGCGAGTTACAGAATGTAATTAGTTGAGGGTCTCAGTTTATGTCGCAAGGTATTCAAATATTAATGAGGGTTTCGTACAAATGCATTGTATTAACAATGGGTTATATTTAAACCAAAACTCTGTAAAATTATGTAGAATGCTATGTTGTAGTTTTGAAGGCTTTAAAAGAGTAATTTGTCTATAGTAATTAAATACTACTACATCAGATTTTTATAGAATACAATCTAATATAATGTATCTTATTAATTTTAAAATAAATAAGGTGAAAATGTACATAAATATGGTTAAATTCTCTCTATGTATAAATATAGATGCATTTGGATTGTCGGTATGTAGCCCTGAATTGAATTTCATATCATAAATCTAAAAATGTTTGAAGTATACTGTTAGCAATATGTGCAAAACGGGTATTTATAGCAATTAAAATATCCCTCGTTGTTGACAAACTTATTAGTCCAAAAAGGGACGACAGTTCCGAACGAGATGTTAATCTCGAAACAGCATTTTGCATTGAATCCAAGAAGGTTAGAACAAATGGAGTAAGCCTTTCCCGTATGTCATGCTCAATGAAAATGAAGACATGAAACCTAACGGTATGAGGCTAGGACTCTTCATGGTCGCTGTCATAAGCGGAATTCTGGTTGATTTTGTTTACATTCTAATCGGCGTTGTCTTACATTCATCATTGAACATCATCCTCGGATAAAATGGGAATTTAGCACTTAAAATATCCCTCTGTTACACGCATTGTTGACAAACTTATTATTAGTCTAAAAGGGGATGTCAGTTTCGGATGGGATGTTAATCTCGAAACAGCATTTTGCATTGAATCCAAGGAGGTTAAAATACATTTAGTAAGCCTCCAGTGTATGTCATGTTCAATGAAAATGAAGCCATGAAATCTCACGGTTATGACGCCAGGACTCATCATGGCCGTTGTCATAAATTGACTTCTAGTTGATTTTGTTTATAGTCTAATCGGCGGTGTCTATATTCATCATTGAACATCATCAGCTATTCATCATCGTTTATAAGTCTTCCATTCTAATTTTAATATTTAACATAAAAGATTTTCTACTTAGTATATAGAAAAATCACAAGGCCTGCAAATAATTCTTTCAGATTTAATTAAATCTAGGCACATGAAAATGTGTAAATGGTAACTACAACACAAATGTACATGGTGAAACCTGGAAGACCAGTGGAAGTTTCAATGGTATTTTATGCAAATTATGCCTAAAGACAACTTTTCTAAGCCTGTAGATGTTGCTATTTGCTTTCAAATTCAGTGATATGTTTTTAAAAATATGTCTCACAATTATTGTTCTTTATTATTATTATTTCCTTGGTTTCACTTTTGTGACATCAGGCTTACTCCATGTTGACGCCAGAGGCGCCACGTGCGAAAAATGTGTAATATTGTGTGCTCTAAATGTGGCAAGAGATGATGCCGATGCTTGTTTTGTAGCGTCACCTCGTGGCCGCTTCTGTTGAGTTATTTGAGTGTATTCTGAGACGCCGCCGAGAGAAGTTAGTTATGCTGATGCCTGAGTAAATAATAAATTATTGATGCAGTCCATTGTGCTGGTGTTCTTGTGTAAAGTGGTTTTATTTAAATATGAGTTTAACTGAGCTATTGACGGGCCCATTGTTTGTCCTTGAATTGCCGGAGATACCGGTACAGTGAAAGAGTGTGCGCCAAATTTTTAGAATGTGTATCAAATCCGAAGATAAGCATAACGAAAAGAAAACCGTATTACTCTTAATTAAGAAGGTACGTGTCCCTAAATATAATAATTGTGTAATTGTAAATGTAGTTTCAAAATGTTTACAAGTGCAAAAAAAAGGAAGATTATCAGCGTCTTGCTGTAGAACTGAATTTAGACATTTCAGAAGCGAAATCTATAATTGAATTTGATTTAATAAAAAACAGCGAATGATATTAAAATGACCCTGTATTAGTTGAAGATATAGCAAGTAATATTATCGACGAAAGAAAAAGCGACGAGAGCCGATTGCTGGAACTTTGAGAAATTAAAAGCGGAAAGAGAGAAATAAGAACTAAAACTCGTGAATAGTGTAGAATCTCTAGACTCTCTTATTAAAAGTGTACTCACGTTAACAATTAAAATTCCAAATATACCGGAAGTTTAGGGTTATTTCTTTTCATCTTTAGAAATGGCGTTTATTTCTAACAATGTTTCAGAGAAATTTAAATAGAAAATTGTTCTAAATTTGTTAGGGGAAAAGCCACAAATGTTATTATATAGATTAAAGATGACGGACTGGGTGGTTATTCAAAGGTTAAAGCAAATAGTACTAAGAGAATTCGAACGTTGCCCCCAAATTTATTTAGAACATTTTAGGAAGACACAACGAATGACATATGGAACTTATCTGCAATTCTCGTCTAGATTAACTACAAGTTGGGATTATTATTTGAAACTTAGAAATTAAACCAACTTTGAAACATTTAAACAATTAGTGGTATCTGATAAAATATGTTAAACACTTGATAAAGAGGCGTAATATAAATGTAAGGCAAAAAATTTCTCGTTGAAATTTGTAGAATTGGTTAAGGAGCTAGATAAAAGGGAAAATTTGTGGTTGATAGTTCTAGGTTGAGTAATAAAAATAGTTATCCCCAAAATGTGTCAAAGGGTTTAAAGTTTACCTTGTGTCAAAAAACAAACCGCTTCTGTGAAAAAACTTTATGTGCAAATACCATTAAGCCAAATTTTCATACGGCTTTTTAGAAAGTGTCCAGAATTACGGGATATACCTGTATCATGTGACTGGTTTATATACCATTCAGAATAAGCGAAAATTACACCTTTCAAATATACCTTACCTTCTTCTCGGAAAAAATTCAGTTATCAATTTCAGGGTCCGAACTTTCCTCAACTGTTATTTGCTTATTTCAATGAAGTTCAGCATAACAAACAGAAAAAGAAGCGTTGGAGGAAATTTGTTGATCATTAACGGACTGAGTGGAATGACTGCTTACAGCAACGTAGATTGTCTTTTTCTCAAATTTCGTTTTAAAAGAAAAAGAAAAATTCACGTTAATAAAGTAGAAAATAGAGCAAAAACGTTTCTCTAATTAAAAGAAATTTAAAAATTACTGCTTGAGAGAAAACAATAAATTTGCTCGATTACTAATTACCAGCATGCCAGCAGAAATAAGCTTATTTCATGCCAAGGTTCTTTTTCTAAGTTACAGATTGTTAGCCTAAGTGTGTTATTCATAAGAAACCACTTTGAAGCTTGAAGAATAATATCATTAGTGCAACGCAGGTTACTTTAAAATAATGGTACTTACATCCGGTTTCAAGAAAAAATTATGTAAAATTATTATTACAAAGCAGCGTTATAGATGGAAGTTTTGTGCACAAAATGGTCAACCATTAAGCAATCAGTTCCTCCAATAGATTCAACGAGTAAAATGAATACATGTTTAACTGAAAGGGAATTTGAAACAAACCTGTGAGTTCTTCAGTTTGACAGCAAACACCGCCCTTTTCATGACATGAAAGCCAGTAGACAGGCGGTTCTTAACAAAAGTGTGCACATAAATCTCAATATTAAACTCGTGTCGAGACAAGTCTTGACAGCGAAATTCTCAAAACCGTTTCAGAATATTTCATGAAATTTGCATTCCCAAAGACGATTAATAATGATGACAAATGGAGTCCAAAATCTTGAATTGTTAAACCCTGTTTATTCGAAATTGAATTCCGTTTTCCGAGTTGGAGTAATCTCGATGAATTACCAAATCGATAAATCACACCGACGTCGCTCAAAGACAAATTGTTCTGTCTTCAGGCTCCGGAGAGATTCATCCGGTTGGCCAAGAAAGGAGGAGGTGGGATTTGGATGTCTGCTGTCTCTCTTAATGGAATCTTTATGGTTGATTAAAACGGAGTTTAATCATTTTCCCGAGCTGCTTATTGCGCAGAGTGTAATGAGTTTGTATGGTCTAAATATAAGCATTTTCAAGATCATTTAAATTGTAAAGACTGGCAGATGAGTCTACAGCAATCTTATCCCTGTCTTGAACTTTGAAAAACCATTTGTAATTTTCATGATTATTCCAGAAAATTTACATTACTTATGTATACAGTTAGAGAAGTTCAGATGTAAAGTTTTGAATAGAGTTAAAACGCTGAAATTCCAAATCGCTTATTTGTTTTCAATGGAAAATAGCTTTTAAATGATACTTACGTCCTTAAACATTTTCAGTTATATAAAAGGACACGTTACGAGAAAATATGTAATATTGGTTTAGTAATATACCACGTAAATACATTTCGAATGGTTTCTTCATTTTCAACATACTTCCCATCAGGCTGCAAGTTTTATGTATTAATTGTTTCTTAATATCAAGTTATAAATTTTATTTGCTTCTTATTTCAGTTTTGTCAGTAATTGAAGTTTATTAATTTTTTTATTAGTTCTGGTTAAAGTATTATTTGTAAGTTTTTTCTGGTAAGCTGCAAATTTAGTTAATCTTAAATTTAAATTTGGAAGCGTTAAAATAATTTTTTTTTCTTTTTATCCTTTAATGTGAAGTTTTAACTTTTAATTTTGATTAAAAACTTAAATTTTAATTTGGTTTTATTTTTGTTACTGTTAGTTTTGACTCTTAAGGTCATTTAACTTTTAAAATTTAAAGTTTTTGTTTGTTACACAAGTAGGTGTGTTAAATTTAATAAGTTTGTTTAATGTTTACCCCTCCTTTCTTGGTAAAGTTTTCATGAATACATATTTTCTGACTCTGGTGATAATGTCGATTAAGTGTTGAAGAAACTTAATTTTAGAAATGATTTTTCATCCTTATTTCAACTGTAAAAACATTTCTATTGTGTGTGTATTTGATTGGACTTAATTTGTCAAATATTAGAACTTAATTTACCGAACCTAAATTGTTTAATTTTGAGTAAAATTATATAAGTTTTTTTCGACCAAATTTGTCGGCTTGGAATTCGCTTTTCCCAGAATTTCCTTATCTTGGGCAGACAGCGCCCTGAAATCCTTTTGCTAAGCGTTATACCATATGTTCTGTTTTACATTTTCTGCACCCATGATCTCAGAATTCTGCAGTATACATTTGTTCTACTAGGGGTTTCTTCTATGGGTGGAATTTGTGGCCGTTAAGCTTCCACCCATGTCAGAATGGCACCCCGATGCGAGGCTAGGGTTTTACGTCATCTTTTAGTGCAGAGGTTTTTGACAACTCGCTGTAGCCTTAAGCAGCAGCATTACAGTTCAAACGATAATCTGCCAACTTCTGGAAGCCGGCGAAGACATTTTACCTGATGAATCTCCGGTTCGCATTGAGGGGGGCTGCCGAAATTGGGCATCTTCACTCATCGCTAAGTTCAATGTTCTCGCCAATGAAGAAAAAGCAACTGCAGCGTGGTTCGGAGAGGAGACGGCGATTGACGTTTGAAACAGCCAGCTGAGAAAGCCGCGTATCCTTAAATAAGAATGGCCAGCGGAACTGAGAAAACCTGGAACCTGCCGGATGGAAGCGGCAGAAAGGCGGAGAACCTGGCCTCTGAGCCAGATACCTTAGTCTAATTTTATCTCATACTTTCTTTTTTTGTTCTTACAGATATATTTCCAGACGTGAATTAAAATGTCACTGGTTACCTGGAAACACCAACCATGTTTGTTAAAGAATCACGATATTCAAATTTTAAATAAGGTGGGCCCCATCCTCATTAAATAATTTTAAAGGTATGTTTTTTGTATCTTCTGATAATGCAGTGACCAGCCAAAACCACAATGTAACTTTGTTCAACAAATTTTAGTCACCTAAATAAACGTTAATTGTTCTTTTTTTACTAGTTTGTTTAATTTTAAATAATTTTAGAACACTGGACCCTTTTAACTATTAAATGTGTTTCTGTCAGCTCACAACGCAATATTTTCGTTCTGTTACCAATGAACTGCTGCATGTTTGTTCACACATGTTACACTATAGCTATGTTCTTGTATTGTATTTAGACATTGATTTTGGCACTTTACAATTTAAGTAACTCAAGAATTACATTTTATATACTACACAAGCAAAAAAGCTAATGGTTGAATAACTTATGAATTCTGGGATAAAATATCTCGTATGATATGTATATAACACAATGAAGGCATTTGAGTATATTATCCTCTATTTAGCACAGTTTTATTAAAACATCATAAGTTAGGACAACAATGAAATCTTTGTTTAACAAATTAGGGAGTTTGCTTTACTCATATAGAACACAAAAAGAATACAAATCAAAGTTAACAATCTTTATAAACATTTAAATCGAAGTGCTGACACAAAGAACTTACAAGATACTCATTTATAGGTTTTAAACAGCTTCAGGCTTACCTATTAGGCAATATTATCAGGAGTATATACCATAATAGAAGGTAACATGCAGATAAAAATATTCCTGTGCGTTCACTACGCTAGTTGCAAACTGAAGGCCGATACTAGTCAGTTAGATCGTCAAGTGAAAGGTGTGAATAATTAAGTCTGCAAAATGTATCAGATACAGCAAATACAGAAAACTCTCTGAAACTCTCAACTACAGAGAACTCTAAAAAATGTGTGGCTAGCAAGAATGCTTTCATAGGATAATAAAGGCAATTAACTTACATGTGAAATCCAACAAGGTAACTTATTTCTACTTCTGTGCATATACCTGGTTTTTAATTCATGTTATTGATATTATTCATGATTTCAAAGCTTTTCGTATATTATTAATAACCACATTAGGAGTCAAATAATATCTAAAATCCCCAATCAAAAGAAGATGCAACCAAATGACCAGTTGCCATAATGTTTTTTACAATGACGGAACTTTTGCATTAATTACAAATTTCATAATTGCAGGGTATCCTCCAGAATTATTTTTTTATTTTCATATAAAATATCGAACGTTCTCTCAATATTTTTGATCTAACATTAACAATTTTTTTTTTCCGTATATATTCAAGGATAGCACTGACTTTCATACAAAAAAGCACGCTACGACATATCGTTTTGTATCAGCTTGCCATTAGCAATCACTTAATAAATGTTTTCAGTTACAATTAAAAATTATAAAAATTTTAAGGATGTTTGGTCTATATGAATGAGAAGTTTAAGTCTATATATCATAGGCAGAGTGTTTCATTTTTAGTGGATTCAAAATAATCTCACGAATGTAAACGAACTAATATTGCATAAATTTTACTTTTCACATTCTTTCTATTAGCGTGATATTGTCAATGAAAATTTATTTATTTTAATTAATAATACGCTATTAATATATTTTCTATTAAATTAAAAAAAATATGCTTCTATGATACGAGTTTGCGCCCAAATCTCACTCTAATATGCCAGTTTGCTAATATTTGAAAAGTAATTAAATTTATAAGATACTTGTATTCTGTCTCAGCGCTCTTTGCACAAAGAGTTTGCTGAATAAGTAATACGTTTTTATCGTTGACTAAATTATGCTCAGGACAGCATTTTTTGCATTCAGACAACTTTCTTTGTGTGAGCCTGGTGCGTAAAATGCGTAAACCTGTAATATTTTATGCCATTTATGAAAGAATGTCATATTAATAATTAAATTCAGGAAAAACTGTATTTGAATATGCATTGCATAGATATTTTAAGAATAACATTTTGCTTTTGTATTGGTCATATGTTCGGATTTTTATTTTAGTTTATTATTATAATTATATTTTAATACTGTTGGTATTTAAATTGCAATACCATTCTGTTGTACGAATATGACTTTCTTTTGTATAGTATATCTATATCTAACATTATATACTACTACTCTTTAACTTTACGTTTTGCATTGATATACATAGTCCTTTAACTTAGTATTGTTTTGCACTGATGGTTCATGAAATATTAACATTTGTAATTACATACTCGTGTTTGCATTATATTGTACTGTTCGACTTGGATTGTATTATACAGTCTATTTGTATTTACAATCTTATTATGTACCAATTGATCATTCTATTATAATTGTCAGAGAATTTCAGTATGTTATCATATGTACTAATATTTGAAGCAGTAGTCCTTTAACTTACTATTATTTTGCACTAATGGTTCACGAAATATTTGCATTTGTAATTATATCTTACTTTTTACATTGATATTGTACTATTGGAGTTGTATTATGCAGTATATTTATAATTGCAATTTCATTATATACCAATTGCACATTGTATTAAAATCGTCAGAGAATCTCAGTATTTGCTATCATATGTACTAATGCCTGGACGGTTGGGTGAGCGTTGTGTGGAGGGCGCTTTTGGTCAGTTTGACTGCCCTCTGGATGGTCCGAGCGTTGGGCCTCGGCTTTTGGTGCTGGGCGCAAATGTGGCTCCTACACATTGGCTCTAGACAGTGGTGGGCACGGTGCAATACCGATTAACCATTATGGTAAAGGGACAGTGCCCGTGCTCCCCGTTACCTACCTACCTACTATTTTATACAAATATTTGGGAAGTACTTTTAGGAACTTTTCAGGAAGTGATCAGGTTTCCGTTGACGAAAATAAGGTTTAGCTCATTTGATTACGGCAAAGTACATGACAGCTGCATAGACTAGAGGAAGGAATGTCTTTTTTTGAGGATAACTGGTTCGTATCCCCATTACACATGGTTAAAGTCTCGAAAACGCCCATGCAAGCCAGATCGCTCGTAGGGTTTTGAGCCTAGATAAACTACCAGTGTTCAGCGATTTTTACCTTTCAGCCGCTGGTGGGGCTCTTTAACGAAAAACCTAAACGTATTGAAAGGCTGAAACGTAATGCATTCAACCTGTAACGTCGTGTTCTCTTTAGTAACATAAAATGTACTCGATGTTAAAGACTTTTTGGTGAACTATCACCAAGTCCTTTAAAGTACTACAATGTCAGGACAAGAGTTTAAAGAACCCTTTATTAATACAAATAAAGTTCACATCATTTACTAAGCGAATAAAACTCACTCAAATAAAGTTTGGCACCAACTCGTACTTACAAAAGAACTCGCCAACAGGCCAATTTTGGCCAAATTTAAGCCAAAATGGACAGCCAATTTTGGCTTAACTCAAAAGGTAATGAATAACTTAAAACTTAATGAAGTTAAGTAAAGCCTAACGACTTCACAGGTTAAATATCGCACAAACTAGCTCTGACTTGAAAGTCGGCGTAAAAAAGTCTAATGACAAGAACGCCACAGCATTCTAATCGTTAGAGAAACAAAGTTAGCAATGTGGGCTTCAAGCAGACAGAACACGCTTGAAGGTTTTGGATTAAAGGAAGGTTTACATACCTTCGAAAACCTTCCTTTAATTACTTCCTTCTACCCAATTTGAATATCGCGCGTGCTAGAAATTTGCATTCTGGCAGCGAAATGAAATGAGAATTGAAAGGGAAGGTACTGAAAGAAAATGGGTTAGAAAATTAAATGATACTTCAGAAACCTTTGAACACTCTGCTTGAACAAATAACCAAACCAATTTATTCTTTTTAAACTGAAAATTCGTTTCTTTTCAAGAAACATACTTTTGACAAAATGGGGAAAGGTTGATTTCTTTTGATACAAATACCTTCTTTTTCAATCTCCTTTAATAAATTGAAATTCTCCACTATTTTCTACATCAAATAATTTCAATTCAAGAGGACAGAGTAGTCCATAATAAGTGTCATTTAAGGATGATCTATAAAATGCGTTAACGGTTCGCAATGCATTTAATTTTCTCGCTAATGTTCTGGAAATTTACCAGATGCATTAAATATTTCCAAAAGCACATTTTCTCCTAATTAAGGAAAAAAAAACTTTTACCGAATATTTCAGTGTAATTCGTGTATGATTGCTGAGGAAGACACGGGGAATTTTCAAAGCATCTTGTTTGAAGCAAATGTTCTTTTATAAGACGTAAAGAATACGGAATTCCAGTACTTAAAAGAGTTTTTTCCTGCCGAAGCATCACTTAAATTCCAATAAAAACTATAATTTTAAGTGGTTAAATAAACCAAGTTTTCATCCGAGTGTCATTTTGTCTTTGCTTAGTTTTTGTATAAGAGTTCTGTAAAAAATCGGGCCACTTTTATAAACATACCATGAATTTATGCAAAAATGTATGCAGTTTTATTAATTAATACAGATTTAATTTTATGCAAAACCAAAAGTTTAAAATTGCAAAAAATAAGCACCACCACCAACAAGAACCGTCTACTAACGTTCGATATAATTTTGATACCTGTAAAGTGTTTACAATAGGCTATACTGTCAGCCAGTCATTCATCCTGCCTTCGTAGACATAAACTTGATTTCCTATAGAAAAACTGAATGACCCAACGAAAATGTGTCAGTTAGTTGATGCAAGGTCTGTTTATCCTGTGAATCCGCATCTTGAAATTCTGGAGAGTCTTTTGTGCCACATCGGTCTCACGATGTCTTGCAGGAATAGAATAAGAACGCGCCACGGATAATGTTCAGCCAATTTTCTAGTTTAAACACTGCGCAGCTGCTCTCGCTACGAAAGATGGCATCAACAGTGAGGCTGATGCCTTACAAAAGGAGTCCTTTAAAGATTACTTCGTATTAATCCCACCAAATACACATCACTTTATACAGATGAATACTTAATTTAATTTAAGACTTGAGAGATTGATTCTTCTTCTTCCCATTTCACGTGCGTTTCCCATTGCCGTAGAAGCTTTATTTCTTACCCGCTGTGTCTTCAGGATCCAACCAAACGTCATTGCGGCGAGAAAACGTAAAGCGGAGTTTTCAAATGCCTGCTGCAAAGGGACAAATCGTCGCACCGTCCACAAATCGTTGCTTCTGATTCTAGGAGAGTGCAGGTAGTCAATCATGGTGATGCAGTAGGTCTACAAGAATCTCTTATACTAAAGCACAATATTATACTCGGGTTTGCTGCGATCCCAAACCGAACAAAGTACTGAATGACTACAAGCTTTCAGATGGCTATCACTATTATGGAAATGGCAAGAACGAATAACTTGCTTTGCATTCTTTCACAATATCTTGTAATGTTGGATATTTGCAGCTATCATAAAATGTACGCGATGTTGGAAGACTGTTTAATGAATTATCACTAAGTCTTTTAAAGTATTACAAAATCAGCAGAGGAATGCGTAGAATTTTGATGAAAGGTATAGCCTAGGGCTTCACAGTTTAACTATCGCGCATACCGGCTTTGACCTAAATCAGCATAAAAGAGCCCAATAGCAACAGTAAATCAAAGGCGCAGAATTCCAATCGCTAAAGAATCAAAGTTAGGAACGTGGCCTTCAAGCAGGCAGAACACGCTCTGATTTCAACCACCGAAATCTTCTTTTAAATATTTCCTTTTTCCTACCTAATTTGAATATCGCACGTGCTGGAAATTTACATTCTGCCAGAGAAGTGAAATGAGGTTTGCTAGGAAAGGTACTTTAACTTAAAATAACTGGTCAGAAGATTAAATTATAGTCAAAAATCTAATCAAATGGATAGTAACATGATGATTAGAACCAGCATTAAAGCCATGGGTCAGAAAAGTGCGAATAAAAATTTACATAGAGGTATATTAGAGTTTACTCTCCTTTAACTTTGCTTCTACTAAAATTATCCTAGATTCCTGTGGTTTATGGATTAAACTTCTCTGAAATCTTCGCCGTTCAATAAGATTTATCAACAGGAGTGAAAGATTGTAATCCCAGTTCTGATTTCCTTAAAGCGCTCAAACATGCGGGACTTACATAACTTTAATTCTCTCTTTCATTCTTTAATTCTCCCTATTCAAACTTTAGTGCTAAAATCGATGCATTATTATTATTTTCTATCAGAATTTAAGTAATGCGGAACAGTTTTGATACTTGAAGAAGCGTGATTTTGATACTGTGGCCATGTCTTCCAAAATGCCTATTTCGGAAAAAAATCACAATGGCATTTAATAACTAAATTTTGCCTAATTTTAAAATCATTAAATAATTTGGCTATAGAATTAAATGGAAAAATATTTATTCACCAAGCATCGCTATTAGAAAAAAAATCATCCCTTATGCGCAGCTAATTTTAATTATAATTTTAAATATTTTTCAAACATTGTATTTTCATAAAAGTTATCCTTTTTAATTACTGAACAATTTTCAATAAAAGAATTAGACCCTTTCTGAGAAATGACAGGCTGTAAAAGTTTTCAAAAATCATATTTTGTATATGACTAAATAATCTGTAGACAGGTATGTTTCGCAAAGTGTTCTGTGATTTTTGATTTTGTACAGAGGAAAACAAAACATAAGCCACGCTATATATTATATCCTTTTCCATTACTAGTAAACGTTTCAGAAGAAGGAGAGGGAATTGCCGTTTTGAAACTCCTTATTATACGCCAGGTGGCGCAATTTGGGAAGACGACTTTCTGTGTCATTTCACCGTTTAGAAATATTCTTCGAAGAGGAGAAAAGATACGAAAAAAGAACTTTTTATAACGTAGTCTTGTTAGCGGTCCGTCATCTAGGTTCCGAGGTAACCATAGCAACCAACTATTGATCATTCATCCAATAAATACGATTTTTGTCTCTTTTCCAACGCCCTGGCAGAATTTTTATGTTGTGAGTGAAGAAATTCTGGTAGAAAATACTATTCAAACTTTTTTCTTCTTTCTTCACTTGAAAAGGATACCGATTTTCAAGGTCCAAAGAATTCGAAGTATAATACCTTTCACTTCAATAAGAAAAAAGGCAGAACCTTTTAATCGGTGATGGTGGACCTTCGGAAGTTTTTAAGAAACATAAAATCCTTTGGAAAAGACTTGTTGAGATGAATCATCACAAGTTTCATTATAATTGCAGCGCAGAAGTTTCAGAATAAATATGGCTTCCTTAACGTGTTTAACAGTTGATGTATTAAATGTTTTTCATGTGTTTAGTTACAAGAGAAAAGACTTCGAAATGCAGTTTTGGTGAAATGAATAAATTTAGTTCTTTTAAATTTGAATAAAACCGATCAGTGACCAAGCCTCTAAAATTGTGAAACCTTGATAGTTTTTCTGGGTTTTTTTCCTAGTGACTAAACGACATGAGGTACATGGGGTTTAACAATTTTCTAAATGTAAATCTAATTTTAGGATAGTTTGCCTTAAAAAATTCTCGAGAAGATATACTTAATTTCCCCTGAATTTTATTTTGATTGTAAATGCATTTATTATTTGAGATTTCATGTTTTCTTTACATTTAACATTAACATTATCTTAGGACAATTTAACCTAGAAAGTCCTTAAGAAGCATCTGCTTTTATAGCAATCACATGCTTTACAGAATCAAATGATAAAATATAAAATATTTAAATTAGAATAAAAATGCAATACTAAAATCACTAAATTCGAGACAGAGTAAGCCTCATGATAGTCTATAAAAATAATAGTTTAGGTAAGCTTGTGAACGAGAAAGTCCCATATTGGAAAATGATATACTCCAGACAGAATTCATCTCTCACAAGTTTACTCGCTGTATAATATTTCTCAGTTCCTAAAATTAATTACTTTATTAATAAAACAAATTCTTCAAAAGACTGTAAAATAATAAACTTATAGATTTCCAAGAAACGATAAAGTTTCAATAGATTGATTTTGTTTCCTACTCAAGTTAGCTTAATTAATGGCATCTGATGCTATGATGCTTAGTGGAGGCAGCATCTACGCTGTTGGATTAGGGCTTAGCTCCTAATAAAAATGAATCCTTATGAAGGTGGTACCCAAGCAGAATACAAGCATTTAAAAGCCCTATCGAGATATTATTTGTAATGAAAGAGATGCATATGAGAACGTCATATACCATTCCCAAAGAGTGTTTCAACCAAACTGAGATGGCGCTGCCAGTGGTGTATCTAGTCTCCAAGATGTTTGACTAATGGTAAAATACTGTTGCGTTCTATGGTTTCGTGGGATTTGAAGATAACACTTTATGAAGCATCAAAACACAAATTATACGCCAGATATTACACAGGGCAGTTCCAAAAAAACGTTAACAGTCGTCGATACACTACGAGAAATACCTTCAACCAATCAGCAACACAGCTTTCAGGCTATAACGGTGAAGACAGCTTCACGGCAAAGAACTAAAGCTACATATAGGCAGGGTATCTATAGCTTTAACCTACCTTCGAGAATTTTCTCGGGAAAACCGTTAAGAATGCGTTTCAGAATGTTTTCTCTCCGCCTATGCATATCGCCAATTTTGTTAACAAATGGTCGATTTCGTGCCAAATCTGGCAATCCTGCCTTTCCCTGCTACTTTATGGCAACCCTAATACCACTTTGCCGGGAAACTCTCTCACCGTAGCTGGGCATTTCGTAACAATACATCTATTTTCTGGCTTGTATTCTTTATAATTCTCTCGAATCCGGAAACACGATAACTTAATTTAATGATAGCTGTACCGTATATAATAACAGGAAAAGTAAAGACTGCATTTAAAAATGGAATGCCGGATAAAGCAAGAAACGTAATTTTCCCCACGTGTAGCGTAGATATGAGCCATTTTTTCTTAAAAGGGTTTTACGAAGGCATCCTTTTCCTTAAACATGTTGTTTCCGCGTGTTTTCTCATAACAATTAATCCAAAGCAAGAAACTTCGTTTTTGCTTTGAAAACAGTCCTTGAGGAAAGTACTTTACAAAAATCAGTTTTCCAGTTTTGGTTTAAAAAATAGTTTTTTTTTATTCCAATAAGTATGTAACATATTTAGTTGTGAAGTGTCAAACACAGGTAAATAAAAGTAATAAGCTAGAAATTAAAACCACCTTCACCTCAAGAGCTTTCAGTTAAAAATTATCATTACTTCCTAATTATTATTGTTACGTTTTTCTTCTCTTTCCGTTCGAACGGGGTTCGTGAATTTGGAGTGCATAACGACGACACTTGATGAAGTATCGAAAGACACTTTATTAGTCAGTGTTATTCAAGACAGCTCCAATAAGACGTTTACAGTCGTCGAAGAACTACTACAATCACTCTGAAACAATCAGCGACACAGATTCCAGGCTATAACGATGGAGACAGCTTCATGGCAAAGCACCAGAGTACAGCTCCCGACTCTGCTCGGTCGTTCTCGGAACTCTGCGTACTCTCGAGAATCTCCACGCTACAACTCGCGATGCACTCGACGATACACTAGAGTAGTGGTCCCCAACCCCTGGTCCGCGGTCCGGTATGGTACCGGGCCGCCCATTTCATTGAAATTGAATAGAAATTCCTAGGTTTATACCCCAAAATAAAAACATCTGTGCTTCATTAAAATTTTATTTATTTTCAAATAGGGACCCCCGAAGATAGTGACATATTTTTTTATGTTTTAAAACGTAAAGAAAAGAAAACTACCGCAACTGTTTTCTCTTCCAATTAGTTTTAATAAAAAAAATCAATCCTCATAACTGTAAGTATCATAAATAAAACACAAAAGCGCGGCGCGAAATTTACATTGGAAACTAATGAAGAACTTTCTCGTCTTCTCTCTCGATCGTGACATCACACACAGCGAGAGTGTAGTAAGAATTCTATAAAGAGAAGCTCACTCATCCGCCATTTAGTCGCCCAGAGACCACGTGACCATGATTCCTCTCTACTGTTTTGTGTGTTTTATGCGGTTTTGTTTAAAATGATTTAGTTCTCTCTGCAATAAAATGAGTGGATTTTTCTGAAATGAATTGTTCTCGTCTCGCTGTTGTAGCTTAGGTAAAGAGAAGGTGTGTATCGCTCTTCTCTCTGTTCACCGGTACTTTCTCATGTTTAACAGTGCTTGGTGTTCGTGTGTATTGTGTCTGCTCAAATTTAACCCACAAATTAGCAAAAATAAGTACGAAACAGACGTCATTAGAAAGTTTCCTTAAGAAAAAGAAAAGGCTCAGTGAAGAGACAAAAGAAGAGCCTTCAACAAAAGAAACATGTAACTTTTAACAGACAATACCATAAGTCCTACTTGAAATATGGTTTTATCAGGACAGGTGATTCTCATAAACCAAAACCGCTCTGCGTAGTTTGCGGGGATCCAGCTCTCTAATGCGCAATGAAACCTTCAAAATTGCTTCGCCACTTGAACGCCAAGCACCCTGGATTAAAAGACAAGTCCCTGAAGTATTTTGAAAGAAAAAAACGGGAACAATAAGGACAGAAGAAATTTATGAGGGTCACCACATCAGTAAAGGAGAATGCACTGAGAGCTTCATATTTGGTGGCCAACCGTATTGATAAAGCTAAAAAGCCATTCACTATCGGTGAAGAATTAATTTGCCCGCCACTAAAGACACTTGCCGTGAACTTCTAGGAGAAGCTGCTGTGGAAACGATAGCACATGTGGCTTTGCTTGCTGGCACTATGACTAGGCGCATTGAGGAAATAGCCGAAGACATTGAGACGCAATTGTTGGAGAGGATTAATGCATCAACGTAGTAGTCACTCCAGATTGACGATTCTACAGATATTGACAACAAGGCAATACTACTTGTGTATGTGCGATATCTATATCAGGAGGATCTGCATGAGAATTTGTTATGGGCACTGTCTTTGCCAATCAACACTACAGGAGCAGAACTGTTCACGTCACTGGATGGTTATATATCAGGGCAACTAAAATGGTCCTTCTGTGTAGGCATATGCAGAAACGGAGCTGCTGCTATGACGAGACGACTGTCTGGTTTAAATACTCGGATTAAGGAAGTTGCACTTGATAGTGAATCTACCTATTATCTCATTCACAGGGAAATGCTAGCAAGCCAAAAAAATGTCACCGGAATATAACAGCGTATTGATTTATGTCGTTAAAGTTATTAATTACATGGAAGCATACGCCCTTAACTCGCGCCTGTTTGAGCAGTTTTGTGAGGAGATGGACGCAGAGTACAGACGCTTTCTGTTATACACAGAAATAAGATTGTTATCCAGAGGAAAGAAAATTGCTACTCAGAGTATTTAAATTGCGAGAGGCATTGCAAAGATTTCCCTTAGAAAAGAAGTCACCTCTCGCAGCAAATTTCAGTGACAAGGTTTGGGTCACCAAACTGGCTTATCTGTGTGACATATTCAACCTGATGAATGAACTCAATCTGTGCCTTCAGGTGAAAATGCCAACTGTTTTCAAGTTGGCAGACAAAGTAGCTGCATTTAAAGCCAAACTGGCGCGTAAACAGAGGCATTTTCGACATGTTTCAGACATTAGCGGGGATTTTAGGCGTGACTGAGCCTGAACATTTATTCTCCCAGTTGGTGCACGATCACCTGTCTTTGCTTTTAAAAGAGTTCGAGCGCTACTTCCCAACCACAGAAGATCCACGAATTTGTAAGGAATGGATCTGCGATCCATTTGTACACAAATCAACCGAATCTAGCATGAATGTACAAGTAGAAGATCAAATCCTGAAGACTGAAAATGATGGCGGCCTTAAAACTACGTTCGAGACAACAATTCTGCAGGTGTTCTGGATTAAAGTCATGGCAGAATATCTTGAGATTGACATTACAGCACTTAAATCCCTAGTAACATTTCCGACAACCTATCTGTGTGAAGCGAGGTTTTCTGCAGTAACAGCAACCAAAACAAAGCAACGGAATAAACCGGACATAAACAACACACTTCGGGTGTCAGTGTCTTCGATTAGCTCCAGATAGAACCGTTTCATTGCAAAGAAACAAGCTGAGGGTTCTCATTGATTTAACATTCTAGTAAGTTAAAATGTTAAATCTCTTTATATTAATTTTTTTGTGTAACTGTATTTTATTTTGAAGGCATGTTTAAATTCAATTAAATTAAAATTAATAAATAAAAATAATCTAAAATATAAACAATCACCGTCCACCCAGTGGGCCGCATTAAAATTATCAAACGTTGACCGGTCCGCGGTGATAAAAAAGTTGGGGAACACTGCACTAGAGTACAGATCTCGACTAGGTTCGGTCGTTCTCGGAGCTCAATACTAAGATAAAACTAAACGATGCACTAATCGCGATAAACTAAGAGACTCTCTCGATGCACTCGACGACCAACTCGGTACTAGACTACGAGACACTCGCTCACTGACTCTTAAATGACGCGACTAGGCAGTCTGTAACTGTCTATCAATTCGACGGACTCCGCACCAACTCGCGATCGACTCGCTAGTCGAGACACTGACTGACTCTCCGCGTACCAGCAGGGTTTATATAGCTTTTGACCTGTGTTTGAGAACATTCTGGACTAAACCAGTAAGAATTCGTTCCAGAAAGTTCTCCATCCGTCTATGGCATGTCGCCAAATGGGGTAACCTTGCCTTCCCTTGTCATATGTTGGCAACCCTAAACCTGCTTTGCGGGGAAGCTATCTTACCGCGCCTGGACATTTCGTAACATTATATTTCATTTAGATGAAAGTATACTGATAGGCATTTTGTTTCCAAATTGAGCAACAACAAAGAAAGTTTTCAAAAATAAAAAAAAATAAAACGGATTGCTTATTTTGTGATGTCCCATTTCAGTTTTTCCCACTTAGAGCTTTCTGAAAAAGCAGTAAAATTAGTTCCATTTTAGGATTTTCCTTCCTTCTGCAGGTGTTCAAGGTAGGAACATCAGAAGTCACGTCATTTCCAACATTCTTTCTGTTCTCCCCTTCCCTGTATTT
Source organism: Stegodyphus dumicola (assembly GCF_044657685.1). Taxonomy (NCBI): domain Eukaryota; kingdom Metazoa; phylum Arthropoda; class Arachnida; order Araneae; family Eresidae; genus Stegodyphus; species Stegodyphus dumicola. Next base: position 145,217,736 of record NC_140775.1, read on the forward strand.
CGTAGGAAGATGCTTTAGAGAGACAGGTGGTCAAAGAAGAAAGCTGAATGAGATGATAACAAATGCTTTGCCGCAAGTTATTTTTCCGAGAAAACTCATGTTTTATTAACGCCATTGACATCAGTGCTGTATTTAAACAGTGTATGTTTATGTACGAACACAAAGCTTAAAAGGCTAAATGTCGTTATGACATCATTTCATATATAGTACATCATAGTCATGTCATAGTCACGTGCCATCGCATTTCACTTTAGAATGGACGCTAAATAGAAAGGCTGAAAATGGAATGATTTTACATATCTCATAGTGAGAGGATGAAATGGGATAATTTTCCAAAAAGTCAAATCGTACAATTTCCAAAAATCGTGAAAAAGCCTGAAATGGGACATAAACATTTATTTTAGAGCATTCACAATTTCTGTAAGACATTTACTGTACAAATGTGTCGTAAACTGGAAACGAAGGCATGTTTACATGTTTAGTGAAAATGATTTTTGTTCTCGTATTGAACTGCTAAAAGTTTCAGGAACTGACCCAGACACATATAAAGAGTTTAGAAAAATTGCGAAACGTTTCTTTCGTAATATTCACTTGTAGCAACTGAAATAATAATTCATATAGTTTCAGGTAAGATAGCATTTTGATTTCAAATAGTACTCAGGGTAAAGTTTTAACGACCAAAGGATAAAAAGTAATAGACAAAATTTGTCATATTTTTTTAGAATGGTTTTTCAATACTAAAGTGTATTTTAACTAAATTTTATCCTTCATGTAACTAAAAAATTAATATTTAACATCTGACAGTATCGAATGAATTTATTTAAATTAATCTGGAACAAAAAATGAATTGAGATTTTATTTAAAAGCGCACTACTTAGTTTTACGTTTCTAAATTATAGTTTACTAAAAACGTTTCCTTCTGTAATATTCAAATTATTTAAGATAAAAATTTCTTAATTATTTCGACCTAATTCCGAAAACGATTAATAAATAAAAATATTTATGGACAATTATAGTACCAATTGACAATAATATTAAGAAAAACTGAACGCATGTTAGGAAAATAAATAACAGATAGAAAAGAAGCAAGAAGCATGATGATTTGAGCTCAAAAAAAGGCGCAGTTTGGGTTTGAAGTTGAGGTTTGTTTAGGTTATTTGAATATGGCCCAGCCATGGCGTCTGTCTGCCTAAGAGGAGGACATTATGAAGGAAACTGGCTCATATTTAAATTACATATGGGCAGAACCATGAAAAACCAACGGTGCAGCCAGTTAGTTCTCCTGGGATCAAACCTCAAGCCAGGTCGAAATACCAGCATTCAGCGGTCTTAATCGTTTGCCCACTCGTGGGGCTATTGAAACTGAAAGATGTCTATCTTATTCCCTTAAAATATGTGAAGCTTCTCTGCGAAACCAAAGCCAATCTAAAGCTATATTTCAGCTAACTTGAGAGGCAATCTTTCTCATACTTCATTTATCTTTAATATGACAATTAATCATCTAGGACGGACTGATGCGTAAAAGCTCAAGGATTACACTTGAAGTATTGCCTTTACAATAATTCATTTAAATATGAATAAATTTAATTTAATCTGAAAATTTTATCGCATCACTGAACTAACTGGTTTTGAAAGCGTGTATTTAAAAATGCAGCATGCGGGTTTTAAAAGCCTAGTTATGCTGAAAAGGTACAGAAGCCAACATCTCAGAAATGCAGTCGACAGTTTTTTAAAAGCAGTATACACTTAGAAAATCCATGTAGTCACTTCTTTTAAATGCAAACATTTCGAAGAAAATATCGTTCGATTCGCAAATAATAGTCTCGCACAAAATTTCGTTAACTCTGATTCTAAAATTATATTTTACTATGCGAGACGTATAAAACTATGCATTGTCAGAAAGTCGTTTCAAAAGTAATGCAAAGAAAGTAGATTAAATATAATCTTGGTAAGGAAACATATATTTTTCTTAAGTTTCTGAGGAGACGGAAATTTGAGATAAAAAAACTGGGTATTTAAACTTAAATATAAAATTAATTTTTTTAAATAATCACTTTTATTCTGAATATCTGCCTATAATCGTGAAAGAACTCTTAACTAAAACAACATCTCCGAAACTGAAGAAATAGCACCGAAAACTTAAAGCCACAATGAAAATGAAAATGGCTTAAAAAATGCACAACTTTAAAGCTTTTAAGTCTCTTAAAGTCTAAGTCTCTTTTAAGTCTCTTAAAGTCGAAACGCCAAGCTGCGGTAACATATTTTCCCCGCAAACCGGGTTAGGGTTACTAGAAAGTTTCAAGTATAGACAGAGTTGCCAGATTTGGCGAGAAATCGTCCATTTGGCGAGAAAATTTGCGATATGCCATACAGGAAGCAGAATATTCCAGAACGAATTCTTACCGGTTTTCCCGAGACGCGGAGTAAGAGAGCTTCAAGAATATGTTGAGTTCAGAGATTAGCTTGAGAGCGACCGAACCGAATCGGGAGCTGTACTTTAATGTTTTGCCGTTAAGCTGTCTTCACCGTTACAGCCTGATAACATGAAGGCTGCGTTGCTGACTGTTTCATAAAACTCACTGACATTCAGTTGTGACAACTTGAGCGCTTATTTTCACTTCCTCCAGTATGTACCTGTCATAACAGATGCCTAATGTTTTCTGTCTAAAAATTACATAAAGTGTTTTCAGTGAATAAGCATTAATTAGGGTAATGATGTTTGTCTGTCTGCATGTCTGGGACGTTTTCCGTACTTGATAACTCTTATATGAAACATCCAAAAATAGCTGTTTTTCATATGTAACTTTATACATTCATATAAAGAATTGATTCGATTTTGGGTAAAACTGGATAACTGGAAGTGGTATTTTACAGGGAGACTACAACGATCTTTAATGAACAATCAGAAATGGTATTTTACTTGAAACCCATTAAGAGTTTTAAATAAAAATCTATATTAAAAGTAATCCAAAGCTTTCCAGTTTTAGTATTTAATACTTTTATATCAGCGGGAACAACAAACATATAGATTTTGGCTAAAATTCATAAAACTTCCATCAGAAGTTATACGTTTTTTGAGGCTGAGAACAGTCTTTGTTAAGGATAACACAAAACTCCTCAAATTTTATATTTAAAATAGATATGTGGTTAGGAACAACATATTACACATATAAGCATTAAATGCTCTTAGAATTTTGCCAGATGTAATGAAAATAAGATCATTATTAATATGAGCTCTCGTTACGAAGCAGTTATATGCTTCGTAACGAGCATATAACTGCTGAATCTTCAACTCTGTGTTCTTTTCACTTTTGGGTGGAATTACTTTTCAAACAAAAGTATGCTACTACGCAATGTTGACGCTATGTATTATTTTTAGAGAAATGATGTAGCAGATATAAATAATACTGAGAATATAAAAAATATGCATAGCAATAAATAACATTCTAATGGGAATTCTAAATCATGCTGATATGAAGGATGTGTGATTTTACGTATTATTGGATTTTATGTAGCGTAAGTGCGAATAAAGCTGAAATTGTAAATAAGAAAATGGTTCTGTTATTAAGAAAAGTGAAAACCAGTATCATAAACAGAGAAAAAGCTGAAAATGAAACACATGCCAACCCTTAAGGCTCTATTCTAAAAATATGCTGATTTAAAAAATTTTGCGATTGTTGTCAATCCGAAATGCTGCATGACCAGGGGATATACTATTTTGAAATTAAAATATGAGAACGGATGTATAACTTATCATTTTCATTGCATGAGAGAATATAATAGTAAAAACATATCTGATGTGGACACCACATGATTGTCTTGAATGGCCTATTAACGTATACACATTATTTGCTGCATTTAATTTAGAGTGACTTCTTCGAATTTCGTTAGAGATATAATTCTCATTCAATTCTCGTTTCGCGTCAAAGCAAAAATACATAAAACTCAAAGCATCTTCATTAAAAATTGTAAAATATCGAAAAACATAAAACACCAAATAGATTTAAAACAGTTAAAATTTTTTTTTACAATTAAAAATTAGAGTTTCTGCGTAAAAACAAGCAATTCGGCAGGGAGGCAGTGTTCTCGTTGCACAAAACTGAAAGTTTACTTTTAGTCCCAATCGGCAAAAAGAAATTGAAGGTACAGAGACTGACTAAATTCACTGTTCCACTGAGTTTCAAACGTAAACAAATGGCGGTTCGTTAGGCTTAACTTGCCCCATTTCAATTGTTCATAATACTACAAGTATTGCATGAAGATTAACTAAAGGCATAAAAACCTTAACCGGAATATAAAAGCCACATGATTCAATCCCTTTTAAAGCAAAAACTGCAGAATTTATTAGCATGTAAGAATAAAAAACTAAGCTCATCGAGCGAGGTAACAGATTGGGAATATATATATACATATATATATATATATATATATATATATATATATTTATATACGGCTGGTGAAGCCGATTGCAACGAAAAAGGGAGGTACACAACTACATGTTATAGCAGTCTCATGTGCAAAATTTCAACCTTCTGTGGCTACTCATTTTTGAGCTATGCTAAATACATGCATACGCTGGTACAGACGTCAAGAGAAAACTCTGTTGTGAATTCATTTTAAATCCAATTTACAATACTTTTTCGAAAAAAAGGTCCTTTATTCTGCCCGTACGTACAGATTTCAGGCAAAAACATCGTTCAAATGGTTTCGAGAGCTGGTGAAAGGGAAATTTTCATTCAAATATGATACCCGAAATTTTTGGCGATTACAATACTTCCTTTACTTTGTACAAGGAAGTAAAATTGAGTAGTTTTCATAATTAACATTAAGCCATAAAGTTTAGATGTTATTTACAAACAAGTACTATTTTTCTTTAAATTCATTGCCATTCCTTCATTTTTCATATCTTAACACGAAATTTCTGCAAGGTAACGTGCCGGCCATACCAAATGTTTTCTTCTGTTTACCTTTTGCTACACTTTGCATTAAGAAAATTTTGTTAAAAGTATTTTCTTAATCCCCCATATCTGTTTTGCCTTTAAAAATTAGAAAATATATTTTCTGAAATTGTTTGTGAACCTTTGCATACAGTATGCATAGTAAATTTAAGAAAATCACTGTGTTATTTCATCACAGTGTTAGTAAGATTGAAAATAAAATAAAATAAAAGTAAAAAGCTTTTTAAAACTCTTTCTTAACATTTCACAGATCTTACAAAAAATGTTTATCGTACTCTAACAACCTGCGTTGTCAAAAATTGTAATTAGTCGAATAAAAAGATTCATTAACAATGTAAATTTCAGCTGATTTTCTTTTACAATGTCATCAAAAAATAACATATTTAACGGTGATATTAATGGATTCATGCCTAGAAAAACGTTAATTAAATTCTGACTTTAAAGCTCTGCAGCTTTAATTCTCGTTTATTATTTTTTAATTACGATCAAAGTCACTAATTTAATATCTATTTAAATACGAAGCTAAATTAAAAGTGTAATCATATGCTAATTATTCATTTTAATTAACCGACTAAAAATGTTGGTTTTAATCTTCAAAGTAAATTTTCTATTTTATAAGGGCTTTAAGTCTAAGAAAAACATTCATTTAAACGCGACATCATTTATGTAGTGATTTTTTAAGTCTAGAAGTTTTAGATTTCAACTTTGAATAAAAAAATTCTTTGATGAATGAAGTTTCAGAAATCAGTTTGATAGAGATCAGGGATCAAAAATTGGTAATTTTAATAATATTCACCTCCCTCCACAGGTGAAAAAGGTTTAGGATTTTATTTAAATACATACCCGTTCACACAAAAGTTCTTAGCAGACATTTATTTTTGGCGCCGTTGGTTGTAGAAAAATATTTTCAATTACAAAAAATGTTTAAATGACGCAAATATTCATCTTTTGGCATTTATAAATAATTGAATTGGCATTAAATTTATGTCTAAACAGTGTATATCTGTAAATAAACACAAAGCTTAAAGAGCAGAACATCGCTGTGACACCATTTCTTGTATACTTCATAGTCATGTCATAGTCAGTCACGTGCCATTGCGTTTCGGCTTTATAATGGATTCTGAATAAAAAACTGAAAGAAGAGCACTTTTAATGACTCACAGGTAAGAGGCTGAAATGGGACAATTTTAGACAAAGGTTAATCTTTGAAATCCTGAAATGAGACATAAACATTTATCTTAGTGCATAAACGAATGCATTCAGAAATTCTGATGTACATTTGCTGTATAGATGCGCTGTAAATTGGGGACAAGGATATACTTACATGCTTTGATGGAAGTGCTTTTTGTTCTCGTATCGAACTCCTGAACGTTCCAGGAAATAACTCAGCTACATGTAAACAAAATCGAAATATTGAAAAAAAAAAAAAAACTTTTCTTTTGCTGCGTTTGATGGAATTGAAATAATTGTTCTTAAAATCAAATACTTACATTTAGGAAAATGTTTCACTCATTATAAGAAACAAAACACAAAATGTATGTTACGACAAAAATTGACGAAAGAATAAAAATTACGACAAAAATTGATCGATAATGGATACTGAAATCGGACATCGTAGTTAGAGGCCATTCACAAATTGAAGAGCGATATGTTTGCATTTGTACATTACAAAAAATGAAATATCAGTTTAGAAAAGTGTTTCTGATCCTAAGAGATTAATCGACAAACACTTATATATAAATTATTGTGAAAATATTTGACATTAAGTGAAGTTATTATTCATATAGTCTTATAGAAGTCTTATCCTAGAAAGCACTGGCATGCTTAAGTATTGGCATGTAATTGTAGTATTATTTTTATTAATTAATAATTGAAACTTTTAGTCGTTTAATAAATTTTTTGTATAGTTACTAGATTTAGATTCTAAAGTAATAAAACTTCACTAGAATATTGTTACGAATTTGGTATTTAAAAAGCTAATGTTAGTTCAATTATAAATTAAATGGTTTTTTTCTCGCGCAGTGCAGCGCGTGACGAATATTAAAAGAAAGCTAAGCCGGAAAATTGAAAATACAAGAGCGCGTGCATTAAATAAATAAATATCTCTTTTTGATTTCGAGGAAAGTACTGGAAAATTCTAGCGCGTGATTTTAAAATCTTATAAAAGGAGGAAAACATCTCAGTTTGTAGTAGTTGCTTAGTTTGTTGTTGTTTAGAAAACTGCTCTTGTTGATTGTAGCGAATTCGCGGATTAGCATTCTTTAGCTGTTTTGAATTACGTTCTATTGTACATTTGAGTAGTTAAAAGATAACTACTGTGAGCTATTGTAATACTGCATGATAATTTGAGAAAATTTAAGCATTTTTGTTGTGATAATAATAAATTGTTCATTTTTCATCGGACTTGTGCATTCATTTCATAACGAACCCGTACGCACGCAACAATTTTTGGTGTCAGAAGTGGGATTTGAATGCCAATAACAAGAGAGATGGAAGAACAATTGAGACAGCTCATTACTGCTTTTGCTGCGTTCCAAGAAAAGATGGAAGCTGGCCAAACATCTTTTAAAGAAGAAATTAAAGAGAAAATGGATGCTGGTCAAAGGTTCGTTAAAGAAGAAATGAAATTGGGCCAGGAATCCCTCAAGGAAGAAATGAAAACGGCACAGGAACAAATGAAATTGGGCCAAGAATCCGTTAAGGAAGAGATGAAGGCCATTCAAGCTGGTCAATTAACTTTTAAAGACGAAATAAAAGTTGTTAAGGAATCTGTTAAAGAAGAAATAAAATCCGTACAAGTAAAGATTGAAGAAAGTCAATACGAAATGAAAAGAGAAATTGCCTGCATAATAGAAACCAAATTCGATGCTATGGAAGGCAGAATAGATGTGGTTGAGAATAAAGTGGGACAAATTGAGGAAAATGTTTCTTCCGTTAAAGAAGAAATAGAAGGAAGAGTATGTTCCGTTCAAAAACAAATCGAACAACAAATTGATGACCGGGTTTCTGCGGTTGTCAAAGAACTGGAAACTTTAAAGAAATTCGTAGCGACGGCTGGGAGCAAGAGTGATGATTTTAAATTCTTATCGATGCCTGCTCGTCCATCTCTGAAGCTATCCACATTATGATGGGAAGACATTCTGGCAAGTGTATAAGACCCAGTTTTCCATCGTGGCGGATGCGAATGGATGGGATTCCCAAGCTAAGGCCTGTCATCTCGCCGTTCTCTGAGAGCAGACGCAGCGGATATCCTGCAGACGCTTCCCGAAAATCAAAGGCTAGATTTCGAAGCTCTATCCGGCGCTTTGGAGCTGCGCTTCGGCGAGAAATGTTTAAAGACTACAGCAGGCTCCAATTAAAATCCCGTCAACAGAAGCTCACCGAAACACTTCAGGAGCTCGCCACGGATGTTGAAAGGCTGTCACATCACGCCTTTTCAGAGTGCCCGACAGAAACAAGGGAAATCCTGTCCCTGCAATATTTCGTCGATGGCATCCGGGACCCTGAAATACAGAAAGCACTGCGATTGGCGGATGTTAAAGACTTGAAAAGCGCTTTAGTGTACGCCATGAAATTCGAGGCAGCCCAGCAAGCCACTCATCGAGACCGCCACCCAGTCAGAGCTGCTCAAGTCCAAGAGCCAGGGGATAAAGTCACCGCTCGTCTAGACGATTTAACTAGACAACTGAACGCCTTGAGACTGAATATTGGTGAGAAGAAACCGACCGTTAAGTGCTGTGCTGAAGGACACATACGACGAAACTGCAGAATACCCCAGGGTACGGATGTTAAGACCGCTGCTAACAAACAGCAGGGAAACTAATTAGTGGCCATCTCGCGGGGCGGAGGTTGCCAGATAATCAAAAGCCCCAGTTTAAATCGTTTCAGATTTCTGCAGTGAGAGGCGGCAGTAATGGACTTTTTATAATAGGACATATTAATGGAGTTCCTTGCAATATGACGATAGATACAGGAGCCAACGTTACCATCATCCGAAAAGATTTGGCTCAACAACTGGGAAACAAACTTGTCTGGACGCCGCCCTGCGTTACCCTCCAGACTGTGTCCGGTGAGAAGATCGACATCGATGGAAAAATAAACGTTAACATCACGTTTGGAAGTGCCGCTTACCATCACACGGCATATGTAGCAGAGATCACAGATTCTTGCATACTCGGATTGGACTTTCTAAGGAAATACAATTTTTCCTTGGACTTTAAAAATAACGAATTGCGTTCTACATCTGAGGACATAGCCCTTTTCGGAATTAATGATGGAGTGAAATCTATCCACAAAATTATAACTCAAGATGATATCATAATTCCCGCAAGAACCGAGTTTTTACTTCCTGGATCCATAGCCGAAAATAGAAATTTCCGCTACGGCATCATAGAATATCCCAATAACTGTAATAGCCCAAAAGGAGTACTAGTAGCCTCAACACTCGTCGACCTATCCAGAACGGTTATCCCGGTGAGAGTCGCCAATGTAACTGAGAAGGCGAGAGTTATTAAGAAAGGTGAAGTGGTTGCAACATGTACTCCAGTAACCACCGTTGAAAGAAAGAGTAACATCCAAGAATCCGTGTCTTCAGAAAGCATTACATCAGAGTTACTTCAGAATGCGCAATTAAACGATGAAGAGAATAATGCTGCCGATCGCGTTATTAAAAATCTTCAAGTTGTTTTCTCCTGTTCGTCTTCTGACGTGGGTCGAACTAGTTTGACACAACATAGAATAGATACCGGCGATCATCCCCCGATCAAGCAACATCCAAGGCGTCTACCGTTTGCTAAACAGGAAGAGGTACGAACACTTTTAAAGGATATGGAAGAAGGCGATGTCATCGAGCCTTCAGAAAGTCCATGGGCATCTCCCATCGTTCTCGTTAGAAAGAAAGACGGCTCAACAAGATTTTGCGTTGACTATCGCCGGTTGAATGAGGTTACGAAGAAAGACAGTTACCCTCTTCCTAGAATTGAAGACATTCTAGACACTCTTTCTGGAAGCAAGTGGTTCTCAACGCTTGATTTAAAGAGTGGGTATTGGCAGGTAGAAATACACCCTCATGACCGAGAAAAGACGGCATTTACTACGGACAAGGGCTGTGGCAATTCAAGGTGATGCCGTTTGGACTGTCTAATGCGCCGGCAACATTCGAACGCCTCATGGAGACTGTTTTGAAAGGACTTTCCTATGAAGCCTGTATGATATACCTGGACGATATCATCATCGTCGGAAAGAGTTTTAAAGAGCATCTAGAAAATCTTAGAAAGGTGCTTCAGAAACTGAAAGAAGCCAATCTAAAGCTGAGTCCCGCTAAATGCAAATTGTTCCGAAAGGAAGTGACTTACCTGGGACATGTCATCTCTGCAGAAGGTTTGTGCACGGATCCTGAAAAGTTATCAGCGGTTAAATCCTGGAAACGTCCCGAAAATGTCCATCAGCTGAGAAGCTTCCTAGGGCTTTGCACCTAGTATAGGAGATTCGTGAAGGACTTTTCTTCCATCGCAAGACCCCTTCACAAGCTGACAGAGAGTAAGCAAAAGTTCTTGTGGACAAAAGAATGCGAGGATGCATTTAACAACTTAAAGGATGCTTTAACATCTGCTCCAATCCTGACGTATCCTCAGCTCGACAGACCATTTATTATCGACACGGATGCGAGCAATGAAAGTGTCGGTGCTGTTTTGTCCTAAGAAATAGACGGCCAAGAACGTGTAGTGGCGTACTGGAGCAAGTGCCTGTCTAAACCGGAGAGGAATTATTGCGTCACCAGGAAAGAGTTGCTCGCCATAGTCAAAGCTGTAGAACAGTTCCATCACTATCTATACGGCAGAAAATTCCTGCTCCGCACCGATCATGCATCATTGACCTGGCTTTTAAATTTCAAGAATCCTGAGGGTCAAATAGCCAGCTGGATACAGAGACTTCAAGAATATGACATCACTATCCGTCATCGTAAGGGATCATCACACAGGAACGCCGACGCTCTGTCTAGACGACCTTGCCCAGAAAGCTGCCGATATTGTTCCAGGGTGGAAGCGAAATACGAGCTGCTGACTCCGGTCGTAAGACAAATTACAACATCAACATCGGCTGATCGAGACCCGTGGAGTGATGATGAAGTCAGGAAAGACCAGCTGGAAGACCGTGACATTAAACCCATAATTGATTTAATGGAGTCATCAAACAGAAAACCTATTTGGCAGGACATTTCTATCTGTAGTCCTACAACAAAACAATACTGGGCACTCTGGGATTCACTTCACATTTGAAACGGCGTCTTATACCGGAAATTCGAATCGGATGATGGGAAGACGTTCCGATGGCAACTGATACTTCCAAGATCCCGGATTCCTGATGTCCTTAAAGAACTACATAACAGTCCTACAGGAGGTCACTTTGGAATTATGAAGACTTTACAGAGAGTTCGTGAGCGCTTTTGCTGGAATAATGCAAAGGATGACGTGCAAAAGTGGTGCCGATCTTGCGATGCCTGTGCAGGTCGGAAAGGACCGAGAAAACGCAGCCGAGGCAAGCTGCAACGTTACAACGTAGGTGTGCCGTTTGAACGTATCGCCTTTGACATCTTGGGACCTCTGCCACGAACTGCTGATGGCAACAAATACATACTCGTTGTCATTGATTACTTCACCAAGTGGCCTGAAGCGTATCCTATTCCTGATCAAGAGGCTGTTACAGTAGCTGAGGTGATGATACAGCACTGGATTCCCAGGTTCGGAGTACCTCTTCAGTTACATTCAGATCAGGGAAGGAATTTTACCTCGGCAGTAATCAAAGAACTATGCAAACTACTCGGCATTGACAAAACCCAGACGACGCCATTACATCTCCAGTCGGACGGCATGGTAGAGAGGTTCAATCGAATCATCCTTAATAACCTCTCATTAGTGGTTTCCAGAAACCAGCAGGAATGGGACAAGAAATTATCGCTGTTTTTACTGGCTTACCGCAGTGCTGTCTACGAGACTACCGGCTATTCCCCGTCACAGATGCTCTTCTGTCGTGACCTTCGTCTGCCTTGTGATCTCTTGTTTGGTCGCCCTCCGGATGCTCCTTCATCGTCTGAGGAATATATTCAAGATCTCCAGGCCCGGTTTGAAGTGATGCACAACTTTGCACGAGAGCGAGTCAACTTGGCGACGGAGAAAATGAAGACCCGATATGACACAAGAGCTACTGAACATCAATTCCACGAAGGAGATAAGGTGTGGTTGTGGAATCCGAATCGACGGAAAGGACTTTGTCCGAAATTACAGTCACCTTGGGATGGCCCGTACACAGTCCTAAACAGGCTAAATGACGTCGTGGTTCGGATTCGTAAGTCTTCGAACTCTAAACCTAAAGTCGTTCATTACGACAGGTTAGCTCATTACTATGGCCATAGTACATAATGTAAATAATTGTAAATAGTATTAGACCATGGTCCTTTTTGTTTTTAAATGTGTATTTGATTTGATTTGTATTTAGTATTTGATTTGCATTTAGTATTTGATTTGTATTTAGTATTTGTTGTGTATTTAGTATTTGATAGCATTTGATTTGTTTAAGTTAGTTATTGCATTTATTGTTCATGTTGTTTGATATTGTAATGTAATGTTTATGCCTCAGTTGCATTTATGCCATAGTTGTAAGTTTAGCTTCCTGTCCAGGGATTGTACTGCCCGGGACGTGCAGTCCTTGGGAAGGGGCAGTGTTACGAATTTGGTATTTAAAAAGCTAGTGTTAGTTCAATTATAAATTAAATGGTTTTATTTCTCGCGCAGTGCAGCGCGTGACGAATATTAAAAGAAAGCTAAGCCGGAAAATAGAAAATACAAGAGCGCGTGCATTAAATAAATAAATATCTCTTTTTGATTTCGAGAAAGTACTGGAAAATTCTAACGCGTGATTTTAAAATCTTATAAAAGGAGGAAAACATCTCAGTTTGTAGTAGTTGCTTAGTTTGTTGTTGTTTAGAAAACTGCTCTTGTTGATTGTAGCGAATTCGCAGATTAGCGTTCTTTAGCTGTTTTGAATTACGTTCTATTGTACATTTGAGTTGTTAAAAGATAACTACTGTGAGCTATTGTAATACTGCATGATAATTTGAGAAAATTTAAGCATTTTTGTTGTGATAATAATAAATTGTTGTTCATTTCTCATCGGACTTGTGCATTCATTTCATAACGAAACCGTACGCACGCAACAATATTTATAACGTATTTTTAGAGAAGTTATAAATTACTTCCATAAAATTCCTTTCAGCATACCAGTTGAAACAAAATGTGAATTAAAAACACTATTAAATCACAAAGAATACCATTGAGGGGTATTTAATGGAGAAACATCAAACTTGAATAATACTAATATATTTATTAATTGACTCTTCAAAGTAAATCGAAAATGACTTCAACGATCTCAAATTTTGAAATGAAATATCTAGGTTAATATTTGTCATAACGGAGGTAAATGATATTTATTTTATTTTTTATAGCGAGTATAAAACTTTCCTTACTTGTTAGTGTAGGTGTCGGGAAGCACATAAAGCATTAGATCTCGTAATTTTTATGAAACTTATTTTTTTAAATTAAAAATGCCACAACACGAATAGTGCACTTTTAAAAACGATTTTGCAACTGGGAATATTGCAAAAATAAATGCCGGCTATGGATACGTTGCATACTGTGAAATGTAAAATTAGAAAACTGCTTTTCTGAAGTACGAGTACTATGGAAGTCTGAAAATGCATTTTAAGGAAAACACATATGAGGTTTTAGTTGATCTGGAACTATTAGTACCTTTAGACATGAAGCAAATTATCGCTGTGTCTAAAGTAATTCCAAGCTATGAAAAGATTTTAATTTCCTTTTTTTTATTAAACAGAAATAGAGTATAAAATACTTTCTTGTACTAACAAATCAACCACAGTTCGTAGTGATGCAGCTAAAGGAACAATCAATTTAAAGTTAAGTCATGAAATAATAGTCAAAGACTACACATTTTAAATCGATTATAAGCTGGCTCAGTAATTTTAACCGGAGCTACCAAATCAATTTGTTGGCAGAGAATAATGCAAAGCCGAATAATTACAACCATCAAACTTGCAGGAAATAAACTCAGCATTCACGCGCAGGTCGAAAGCACACTCTGTCAATTAAAATTACAATTAAAAAAACTCTTTCAAATTCTATCTAACTTATTTACATTCTGGAGAAAACGAAAAGAAAGAGTTAGAGAAAGGTTGAGATTTTAAATAACTGATTAATTTTAAATACTTTTCTCCAAGTACCAAACATGAATGTTAAGTTTAACCAGTTTGCTTTAAGTATTGCTATCCATTACTCCTACTTTTAAGGAGGACTCTTTTTTTTATTTTTTATAGCTACTTTCAGCCTTCGGTGTTTATTAATTAGGGAATATTCGACCATTATCTTACCACTTCGCTAAACTCTGCGTAATTATAAAGGAGTTTAAAAAGAACATATCTGCAAGCATCCAGAACGCACCTATTTGAAATAAGTATGAAAAATCAAGGCTGAAATTCTAATTAACATTCCTACGGTAGCATTTGTATTCTCAAAGTTAGATCTAGCTGAGGTTTTGCTTTCTCCCAGTTTCTTTTATTTAAACTAGAGCAGCTAAATAACTTTTCAAGTTAATAATAATAATAATCTCAAAGCTTACATTACGCCCAAAGATTTTACATTACGCCCAAAGGGGCGTTTTTTTAACGTTTTGTGTGTTATTTATTAAATATCATGTTCTTCGCATTTAAAACATAAAATTCAATTCAACAGCAATATCCCAAGAAACAAAACCCGCCGAAACGAAATTAATAGTCCTTCTGCGCAAATTGTGGACTAAAAGTACTTAAAAAGCATATCATTAGAATTTCCGATACACAGTCTCGCGGGCTGGAGATAAAAATGTTTTTTTATTTCGGTACAATGTTACCATTGCTCGCTTTGGAATCGTTGAGTTTCTTCATCAAAAACTCACAAATGCTTTACAAAACCTGAAATAGGTAATAAAACATATTCCAGATTCCAAATTTGGGCTTCCAGATGCCCTATTCCTGCGGAGACGTACTTTATTCAAAATTGGATTGCTAGGTACCGTTATGTTATCACAATGCGAAAAACCATACATACATTTATGCCGATTCTTCATTATTTAATTTCTTTAAATGTAATATAGAGCTCTAATATTTGATGGCAAATATTTAAAAAGTGATTCGCCCTTTTATAGTGAATCAACGCAAAATGCCAAAACGAAATTAATAGCCCTTTTGGTCCAATTGCCTTTTGGGCTAATAAAACATTTATTGTGGTTAGAGTTTAAATACAACTATCAGCAGTATTCTTTCTCGTCATATTACTTTCTTTAAACTTGTTAAAAGAAAATTTATTCCCTAAAATTCTTTTCAAGAGAATAACGGAGAATTCGAATCTAAATTTTACGACTATTCGATGTCTTTATTTTTGCAGTTTTCCATATTACTGAATTATTTTTCATTAGCCAATTAAATAATTCTACTCAGCACATTCGTTTAAAAATATGTAACGACAGACTGTCGATAACATTTTTTTACTCTTGTTAACTCATCATCACCATCTGCCATTCTTTTGAATCTTGCTTTCTTTCTCTTTCGACCTTCCAGTATTTCATTTTGACCTTTTGATTTGGAAAATTTTACATGAATATTTTCTCCCATTTTTATTTTGTTTGTTTGCTATGTTTCGAATCATTGCATGATTTATTTACAGAAATTTTCGGGTGGAAATGAGGGGAAGGAGGACGAATGTATATAAAATATAAGGAAGAAAAATGCGGATCAACATAATGTTATGGTCTGTACACGGGAGAGATTTTTCATGAGAATTAAATCTAATTTCACTCTGAAATTTCAAAATATAAAAATGATATTTTTTGGTTTAAAACTTTTATTCCTTTTTATTTTATTTTACTATTCGTTTTTCTTTACTTTTAACCTTGAAACCCCCCTTACATCTTAAGAATGAGGAAATTAAAAATTTAATAAGATTTATGTTTTTCCTGCGATATCTTTCAACTTCAGCATTCAAATTTGATAAAACTACACATCTCCAGCAATGAAATTTTATCTAAATTCGTTAAAATCTCGTAAGTGCTGCTAGACGCTTTCTTATTTGAAGACATTTCGTCTGGGAGTCGCTCATTTGCGTTGAAAAAATTTGCACGCCATGCGCTCTGAAAGTACCTTAAAAGCAATTAATAGACTCTCACCACCTCAAGGTGGTAAATAAAGGTAGCCTTTTCAATTTCCTTCTTTATGCCCAAGAGCCAAAACGTCGAAGCAATTTAAATGTAACAAAGGAATCGAAATGGGAGGAAAAGTTCCCGAAATGGATTGGTGAGGAACTGAGTCACTCGTTTACGAAATTTACGATTGCTTGAGTGGGTGCAATAAATTTTAACTTTCGAAGAACTTTTCCGGTTGGGAATTTTCTAGCCGATGGGATTTCTCAATTTTTTCCTTTCCACCGAGTTTTATGCGATTGAGTGGTTTCAAAATTTTGAATTTGAGGATTTCATCAAGCAGAATCTTGGCAAAATGGCAATTTCAGACAGTAAAGGTACAGAAATATCACTATGGCCGGCAAATGGCACTAAGTAATTTCTTCTTGTAATATTATTAGTTTGGTAAAAGTTTCTGAGATGGATAAAGTTTTAAAATCAGATCATTAGTAAATGCAAGAAATATCATTGCTGTAAAACTATACTTTTCCAAACGATATCAATGTCAGCTTATAAAAATAATGGTAATATTTTTTAATTAATGGATAAAATTGCTGAAGACATGAAGGAAATTATTTTATCCTCTAAGAGCAATGCTTATTTATTTGTCAGTTACCGAAAGTTTTTTGCTAATGCGAATGCAAATTCAAAACGGAAATAAAATTTAATTAAGAAAATTGCACGACATTTTAATCGGAATTCTATGCAAATGTACAAGTTGAAGCAGAAATTTGGATACTTTCTAAACAATCATATAAATATAGATTGATATAATATAATATAGATTGGCATCTCAGAGTGCGCTTTTCTCATAACCTTTTATTTCAAAGGCTGAATGGCCTGCCAGCATCCGAGCGGTAAAGTCGCTGAACAGTGGTAGTTCTGACCTGAGTTCGATTCCACGTGAATGGGCTGGCTGAAGGGGAGTTTTCGTGATTTTTCCCATGCGTAACGTGTATACGAGCCAGTTGCCTTAGAAACTCCTCCACGAAGGCATCCCTCCCCTTAACAAATAATCCTAATCTGCTTTGCCGTAATCTCAGTAAACCAAAGCAAAGGCAGAATGTTTTGTTCGGGAATGGGCAGAATTTTTTTTTCACCGACGTATGGCACTGCGATAACGAAAATGTTAAAATTTAATCCTACAAAAGATATGCACATAAGAACTGCTACATTATAAGTCGTATTGTAATGTGCTCGCAAATGCAAAATAGCAAAACTGTATTATCAGGAACACACAGCTATAAAATTAGCCAAACAAACAACCTTGTTTAGGCGTATGTTGTTGATTTCGAGGGCGATCAGATGCAATTTTCTCTTCTTCAGGAGCAAAAAATTATTATCTTAAATTATCATATTTATTCTTGCAGCGTAGTACGACCATCACCATCTATCGAACTTGGACTAAACTTTATTCCCTTGCCAAAACAGACCTGTATCTGTGATAAGACGTGTGTGGATTTCGCGTTCTGATATAACATTTTTAGCATATAAGATGTTATCTGATATTTAATTGTTTTTGTTTCATTTTTTGGAAAGTACAGAATTTATGGACATCCTGGACTTTAAAGATGGCGAAATATAGTTTTCATTTGAAAAATTCTCGAAGTGTAAAGAAAGCTTAAGTAGACTTTTGTGAGAAAATGCTATCTTTAATATCCCAATATCTTAAATACTACCTTGCAGTTGCAAGAAATAAACATGTTACAAATAATTAGCATAACTATTTTAAGCTTTTATTTATTTTTTTTCCTCTACTGGCGGACATTTAGCTGACTAGAGTTTGGACACTACTAAGGCTAAAAGTGGCCACATGCCTTCTCTCGGATTCAAACCGGTATCGCAGTAGGCTTCCCTAGCCACTATATCTTCTGGGCGGCTTTGTTTCAAATGTAAACATTATTCCCTTTAAAACACTTTCAACCCTTCTATAAGAGCGGTTGGATTTAGATTTTCTGTAGATGTTGCTTAGTCTTGCAAGACATTCGAATATTGTCTCAAAGTTAAAACCTTATCAAGTTATTTTTAATGTATATAGTTAAGAAATTGCTAGTTTTATTTTTTCAGTGCTTCCGAAAGGGAAGAATTTTGTTAAGGTCATCAAACCCATGTTTTAGGTATTGGTCTGGTTATATATATGCTTATAAATTTTCTATGGTCATCAGTTTCTTTAACGTTATTCATAATATCCTTGGAACGATTCGCTATTTAGGTTTTCTGGTATGTAACGGCAGTGGTGCTGTTTATGACCCATAGCTGAAAGCATCGTTAACCTCCGTTGACGATCATCCAATGGCGACCATTTTGGTTAAGCAAGAACTTTAGCCACTAGAATAAAGGCTTGTCTCAAACGAGGTCTAAGTATGTCGTGCTTATTTATATGAGCAAGCAAAATAGCAACACTTTTCTTAAATAAATTATCAACATTACATAAGAGAAACATTAC
The DNA here is from genome assembly GCF_044657685.1 of Stegodyphus dumicola. Lineage (NCBI taxonomy): Eukaryota > Metazoa > Arthropoda > Arachnida > Araneae > Eresidae > Stegodyphus > Stegodyphus dumicola. The sequence goes on from NC_140775.1 coordinate 145,236,423, forward strand.
TCTGAAATAAATATTTTCTCATACTTCTTTCGGCATCCGTATAAATTATATGAATGATAAATAGCTAAATAAATAAATTCTAACATTTTACATCAAAATGGGGAAACATTTTTAATTCTACATAGGTCATTTTACAAATTTCTTGTTACTTACTTCTTACTAACCCAAATAATAATGATAATAATAATAATAAAAAACCTGAAAGGTTTCAGATTTTAAATTCCGTCCAAAGGGGCGTTTTATTAACATTTTCTGTGTCACATTTATTTATTAATAATAAATAAATTCAGCTTAACCATAAAATTCAGTTCAACAGCAATATCGCAAAATAGGTTTAAAATGAGCATATCTTTAGAATTTCCGATACAGAGACTTGCGCGTTGGAGATAAAAATGTTTTTTTCTGTACAACGTTGCCATCGCTCTGAAATCTTTGAGTTTGTTAATCAATAATTCGTTAAAGTTTTACAAAATATGAAATCGATAATAAAACAGATTTCAAATTTAGGCTTCCACATGCCCATATTCGTAGGAGGATTACGTCATTCAAAACTCTATAGCTCTATGCGTTGTGTAAACACAATATGAGAAATATATACATACATTTATGCAGATTTTTCATTATTTAATTTCTTCAAATATAATGCAGGACTCTAACATTTGGTGGCAAAAGTTTGAAAAGTGAAACGGACATTTATAGTGAACCAACGCAAAATCGCATAACGAAAACAATAGTCCTTCAGGGACAAAGCCCCTTTGAACTAATAATAATAATACAGCCTAAAATCAGTAGCATAGATTATTAAATAAGAATTACAATATTGTAAGCTTTTAAGATGCTAAATTCGTGTTTTCAATGAAAATGCTAAATTTCTAAGCTACCATTTAAAACAATTTTTTCTTGAAGAATTTGCTAATGTTCATTGTCACGAATTATCTTTATTTTTTTAAACTAGTGTATAAATTATTTATTTATTATTAACTAGTGTTGTTTTTAACTAGTTTATAAATTTCTCATTAAATATAATTTATTAAATTTTACCATGTCAATTTTGCTATCATTACAACCTGTGTTACTCATACATTGCTCCCTTCTCATATATTATTAATATCATATCCATAAAATTTTATACCGATAGACTGACTATCTGCTTCGTTTTCAGAATCTTTTAAGTTCACCTTTATCACATGAACTATCATGTGTTTGTTTATAAGCATCAAAATATCGCATGCTTTAAGACTTCGGGACATATCACCATTTTAAAACTTTAACAGATAGAATAATAATATATGAATAAATTATACTCTAATATTAAAAGGAAAATTCGAAACAAATGTGAAAAAACTTGGTAGCATCTTAATACTGTTCTGAGACCAAATTACACCAGAATTTTCAGAAGCAGAATTAACATAAATATTAAGATATAGTTTCGAGCGAAACGGTGTAAGGATCCTAAGTTTCCTAACGTTTATTTTATTTTAAATCTTTACTATCACTTCTTATTTTCTACTTCCGGCCAGAATTAAAAGCTTTAACTTATTTATGCAAATTTGTCTTGCTAACGCCAAGTACTTAAGTTGTGGCTTTTTGCCAAGCAAGAGAGAGGGAGGAGTTATTAGAAGCAGGCCGCTTGCCATAGCAGTTTTACTGGGTTGCTGGTTGCCTTCAAGGCCAGAGGTTTAATCCTCTTGATAATTTTAAACGTATCGTAGTGTTAGCAGCTCTCTGTACTACATACGGATTTTGTTAAATAACGGCCAATCTTAAAGTCAGGCACTTGTATATTAATCCAAAGTTAGTTTAGTTATAGTTAATATTTTTATATTCTTACGTTCAGACCACAAGTGGTTTGTCTCTGTATTCCGAAGTTCCGGAAATCGCTGTAAAGATAGAAAAATAAAGGGTTTTGTATACTCTTCCTGTGTGTATTGTCTACTTCACAAATTATTGAACATAGCTTGAGTAAGCTCCCTGTTCCGAGTCGGGACAGTTCATGTTTCCAAAGCAAGTAAAGAGGAATCCAAGTCCTGATATCGGGATCCACCTGATTTCACAACACAGTATTATTACGTGAGCAAATGTTACCATATTGTAATAGCGTATGCAAATCAGGTACGAGAGAGCGATCACTTAACAGAAGAGTTACATTTGGCAAATTCGACACTTCCGTCTTCTTTTCGAATTTCTTAGGGGTACGTCAGTATCCGAACGGATAAGACAGCTAACGATGGTAGCTTAACTATTGTCCAAATCTCGTTGAAGAGGCTAGTTTCTTGCGTACTTTTGTGACCATCATCTTATATATTATGAATATGACGCCATCGTTTTTTAGAATACTGTCCTTGAAGGCATCTCTTCCCTTCAGCAAACAGCCCTCTACTGCTTTGCAAAACCAAACAAAATAGCAAATTAACGATCCCTTCGACTGAGAATCTTCTCTAAGCTCAGGATAACGGGAAATTTTTTTGATTTGCACCATTTCTTTATTTCAATGTATCAGAATTCTTTGATAACGTAAGCAATATACTTTTTGCACCATCTATTGTCACTGCAACACACAAGGAAGCACATTTAGCATGATGCAGACGCTTGGAATACAAGCTTGGTCAATATGCGCTTGGAAATCTGTTCCAAGCAAGACAATATGTGATTGGAACAGACTTCAGTGAAGCTCAGCGCATTTTACGAATGAGTCGAAATTCAGCCTGGACACTAACTCTCGGCTTAACTACATCTGGAGGGAGCCCGAAACAGGACACGACTCCTTCTCATCACGGAAAATGTGGTGAAAAAAAATTCGGTGGTGGAGGTGTAGTAGTTTGGGCAGGCATTATGGTAGACGGCCGTACAACTCTCCATGCGTTTGACAAAGCATGCGCTTTATAGTGAATTTTGACTAGCGTTTGACTCGCGTTTGACTACTATGAGTTACAGAGGGAAGATCTTAGAGCCCTTTCAAGGCTGCAGTTGGTCCTGGGTTCCTGTTAAAGGACGACAACACTCGTCCACACCACCTGACTATCTGGTCGATGACTGCGAGGAAAATGAGGATATTCGCAGCATGGACTGGCCATTCTACTAGAACCATTCCAGAGTTGAAAACTACCTTGCTGTAGGAGTGGGATCGGCTAGTACAGAGACTCCCCACTTGTCTCCTATCCTGTATGTTGTCACGTGGCGCGGCCTTTCTGGCTGTGAGAGAAGAGTATAATCCTATGCAAAACTCATTCTCAGTTCGATATCGCAAAGTGGAGCTTTGACATCCCTACATTATGAGCTTTACTGATAATCATGCGTACATAAAATGATTTTTGAATGGTCATCTCTTACTCTGTTGTAAATGTATATTCGTACAAAATTTCGTTAAAAATATGTCCATTAGTTTTTCAGAAATTCAATATAATGGGAAAATTCTCATATTTTGCACAGGAGTGTATTATTATTTTAATCATCAAAAGCTATATATTAAAAAAATTAATTTAAAATTTATTTTATAGACAAGAAACTGACTGCAAAATTTGTAACTTGCGTTTAATACTAAGTTTTATAATTTTTCTGTGACCTTTTATTCCTATAAAAAGTAACAGAAGTTACTGAAAAGATATAAAATATCTTTCTTTCAGGTACATTTTATTACTCAGTAAGCTTGCAACTTTTATAGCACCGAAGAAGTTAAGCACCGAAGCACAATGTTAAGCACCGAAGAAGGTGAAATACATCATAAAGCTGCTACAGTATGTACCTTGGTTATGATGTCTGTTATGAGTCAATTAATTTAGCGATAATCTTGTATGATCTAGCCTAATCAAACTACATTAGACACAAAGGAATAATCTTATCTAATCTAAACGAATCAAATTTTATTACCTTTTAGAGTTGCGTTTAGTGTATTATACATGTGTATTGAAACGTTATTTATAATTATTATTTTGCAATGTATATTTTGATCAATTTCAAGATCACGTTTCCCTAGAGAGTTAATGAAACGACACAAATACATAGACAGGTTATTTGAAACATTTTGAGGTTTCTCAAATTGAAGGACATTATTTACTTCTAACTATTTTCTTACTACTGATACTGAGTGACTCTGATAGTAGCGGGTGTTTAAATACGGGAAACAGAAATTTTTTGGAAGTTTGATACTAAAGTTATCATGAACGAAATCATTTGATAAAAAATTATTGAAGTGTTTATCTTCCGGTTATGTGTACCCATATATGCTACTAAAATTGTCTACAAATCTGCAAATATTTTATCATCAATATGTTTCTTTTTTTCAGCGTATGACTTAAATCTTATGCTGTGGATGCTTAAATATAACTAAAAATGTTCAATTAATTATACCTTCAAGATATGTTACAAGCATAAGATGAAGATCATAGGAAATTTTCATTTTTTGCAACTTAAATAATAAGGCATAACGATTTTTTTATTTAAGTCCTATTATTTTAATTTTCTTCTCATTGCATTGTTTGATTGACATTTGATAGCTGTTTAATGCTGCCATTCATAAAGCCAAATTGACCAAACATAACAATTTATTAGCAATGTTAGTTTTCATTTTAAATGAGAGCGCAATTAATTAAAAAAATTTTCCATTTCGCAATTCATTATGAGTCCAGTTTGTTCTTTTTTATAAATTCCTTCACAAAACAGTTTTCCTCGTAAAAAATTAGGTTTCAAGAATGAACATTAATTTCGGGCAACAAGATCTAGTCTTCGGTAATCACGTGACGTAATCTAAATTGATGTTGGGCAGTTCTTCATCGCTATGAAAGCACGTAATCAATAACTATGTGAGGAAACGTAAAATATCACCAACATTTATCTTAAGTTACAGTATCGACATTTTTCACTAGGAAAATAAAATATTCTTGTGACATTCAGACTAAGAGATTATTGCGATTTTTGAATATTTGACAACACAGTTTGGTGAGAAATCCACTAAAGAAACAAAAAGATAGCTTAAAGTGCATAAAATATTTTCTTTGGAAACAGACGAATGTACAAAAGTCTGATATTAAATTGCTTAGTGTTAAGAATCCTGCACTGAAATGACATTTCTCCAAGATTGGTAGCTTTCGTTTCATACTGTTACTATTTCACAATAAAGTAAGAAGTTTTGCAACAAATTAGAGATACCCACTAAAACACAATAACTATAGTTTTGGGCTATTATGACAGAACGCACCAGCCTAAGATGAAGTGTAAAGTTAAACCTAATTACCTATTAACTACAATTAACTGCAATGGAAAAAATGGTATGTCATTTCAGAAAACGTCCGATTTTGTGTCAAAATACATAAATTAGAACAATGATATATATAAATGTAACACATATCCTATGTCACGCTTTCGAGACATGAAAAATGGAATTTGAATTTCGTCAATCGGACCAGAAGAACGGGAAATATGTTACTGTGGCACCCCCTTTTTTGCTGAGTGTACAACGATAAGACGCTTAGATTTACAGTGCGCCAATAGGTAAATTCAGTATGCCAGGAATGCACATGCCAACATCTTGAAACGTATCAAGGTGAGCTGAGTATTGAGTGGCCAAATGTTATTTTGTTGAAAAATTATATTAAGGATGCTTTGAAGATACAAATGGAGATAAAACAGCAACATATAACCAACATAGTAGTGTCTCTGTTAATTTGCTGGTAGTGTGCGTTTCAATTGAATGGCTGTTAACATTAATAACACTGCAAAACAGTATTCCTCGTTGTCGGAATATGTATCTCTCAAAAATGGCACAGAAATCCTCCGAAAGCTATACTGTCTTCACACAGCGATACTTATGTAGAAACAAAATTCTTCGTTACCGAGGCCTATGTGATATACGTAGGCTTCAGTCGTTTGACTGACGTCTGCTCATTGTTGATGAAAATCTTCATAAGGATGGCAAATTTGCATCAGCCTGTTGTCACTAAATTGTTTATGTCGATATTGGAGCAATGAAAGCCTCCTGTACATTTTGCAAACTATCTACACTTCTGAACCATGAGTCAAATACGACGTAACTTAATATAGAACATTTAGTCAACTCTGATTGTGCAATTTACTTTATGCGCTAATTATTGCCGAATTCAACATAACAATAATGGCATCCACAGTGTTTTCTCAGCGATATGGCGGAAGGGATAAGCGTAAAAGCTCTGCAACGTAACGAAATCGAAAATGAGGGCTTAGAGATTGTAACTAAGATATCTTGAAAGTTTCGCTGATATTGATATTACTAAACATAACACATAATGATTTTTATTTATATACATGTGCGGAGATATCTATTTAATTTCCTTTTGTTATATTTATTTGTATTATCAACTTAACGTTTATTCCATTACATAATTTGTTGACTGAAATGCATAAAAATAGACTTTGAAATTTTATATTGAAGACCTCTGCATGTAAGTGTTCGGTTACAGCCGAAAACATCGTGGCAAAAAACATCGCGGACGAAAACGTCGCGAAGAAAACAACGCAAGGCGAAAACGTCGTGATATAAAACATCGTGGGAAAAAATAAAGCAAAGAGAAAACATCGTGATACAAAATATCGTCGTCGAAAATAAAGCGGTTCAAAGACTTCGCAGTTTAAAAAAATAGCAGCTCAAAATATCGTGATAAAAAATAAAATACATACGAATCATCGCATGACGATAACATCACGGACGTGCGTTTTTCAGGCTATAATAACTGTAGATTTATTATTAATTCGCATAATGATTTGTGAGCGCAAGTTGGAAAGAAGGATAATTTGTACTTTCATATTTTTTTATTAACTAATAAACTTATAAGAAACAAAACAAGAAATAATTTTCTCTATAAGAGTATCAGATTAACAAAAGTGAAAAAAATAATCTCATAATAAACTTGGCAATTTTTTTATAGATAAGGACATGCAGTATTCTTTTTTCTAATCTTTTTTGGAGTATACGTTTTATGAAAAATTATCAGACGTTTCTTAGTTAATTATACCAGTTTAAAACTCTTTTAAGTGCTATAAGTTGCATTAATTTTCTATGCTTAAGTTTCCATTTTATATTTTCAGCCCACCAGCGGCCGAGCGGTAAAGACGCTGAACACTGGTAGTTCGGTCCGAGGTTCGAATCCCGCGAACGGGCTGGCTGCATGGGCGTTTTCGTGGTTTTCCCCATGTGTAACGTGTATACGAGCCAGTTTCCCTTAGAAAGTCCTCCACGAAAGGCATCCCTCCCCTTAGGCAGATAGCCCTAGTGTGCTTTGCCATAATTAAATACACCACACCACACCACACCATTTTATATTTTCAACAAATATTTATTAGTTAATAAAATATATGAAAGCAAAAATTATCCTTTTTTCCATCTTTCGCTCATAAATCATTATGTGAGTATCCTTTTACAATTATTAAAGCCTGCATAACACGCATGTCTGGGATGTTATCGTCATGCGATGATTTGTAGGTACTTTATTTTTTACCACGATATTTTAGACGACTATATTTTTAAACTGCTAAGTTTTTTAACCGCTTTATTTTCGACTACGATATTTTGACCACGATGTTTTAGAACTGCAATGTTTTCTCTTTGCTTTATTTTCTCCCACGATGTTTTGCACCGCGACGTTTTCGCGCTGCGTTGTTTTCACTGCGACGTTTTCGTCCGCGATATTTTTGCCGCGATGTTTTCGGCAGACACCAAGTGTTCATTCTATCACAATTATCTAATTCTGTTATAAGCCACTATGTTTTATTTTTGATACGAATGAATAGCTAGAATAAAATTATTCAAGCAAAGCAGACAATGTATAGGGTTATAAATAAATGCGTGTTGTTCATTATATGAATAGCATAGCTGTTAATTAATTTACTACATAGAATGTAAGCGTTCGGTTTTAAATATCAAAGTATGAAAGCCGCTCTGTATTAATGGCAAATATTCTAACAATAATATTGTTAGCATCAAAAAGCACAACTTATTATTAAGAGGTACATATTCTTTACAAATGGCTCATTCTGTTATTCTGATGAATATTATTTTTTTGTAATTTGGAAAAGAAATAAAATGTGTTATTCGCTTAGACTGGTAACAGTTTTCGTCTAGTCAGAAGACTATTTCTTCAGAAAATAAAAATACAAATTCTTCTTTTGAAAATTTAAGGAAAAAAGAACTTTTCAAAAGCAGATGCTGTAGAAAGGTTTTTAAGGAGTGACAGTCAACTTTTTACAGTCAGTATTTTTTCTTTGGAGGGTGGAATTTTAGTTTTGAGAACTCGATGATATGTCACAATGTTCCATTTTTTACCTGAGAAAGAGATCTTTTTCAAAAAAAAAATACTGTAAAAGGAATCGTAAATAAAGCATTTCATAAGATATATGTTTTATTTTTGAAATCGCTTCCAAAGAAATGATAAGAATAGCGTGTTTCTTCAGAATTTTCATGGATAGTAATTCTAGTCAAAGGAAATTTATTTTTAGTAAAGAAAAACAAACTGTTCGAAGAACCTTTTTGCGTGTGATTTTATGTAACCTTCTTACATTTTTTTTTAAAACCTTCTCATATAATTTGTTTTATGTATAGTAAAATTTTTCTAGATATAGGACTGTCATTTTACTCTTATTCAAATATAGTGAAAGTGAGGGAATTGTTTCTATATTTATTGTATTCTATTTTAACAAAGATTACACAATTAAAAAATAAAATATTTTATTGCCTTAAAAATTACAAACACGCTTTTTTCCAGTCAGAATTAAATAATTATATTATTGAATACCTAGATGGAAACTTCGCTGAGTGCTTTTTGTTTTCAGTTTGGGCATTTCGTGTTCTAGCGAAGAAGATAATATTGCCATACGAGAGAAATATTTGTTGCAGGCCTCTTACTCATGCGTTGGAATAAAATCTATGCAAAACTGCGCTTTGAACAATTGAGCCGTTTCTTTATTAAGCATAGAACCCACCAGCGGCCGAGCGGTAAAGTCGCTGAACACTGGTAGTTCGAATTCCGCGAAAGGGCTGGCTGCATGGGCGGTTTCGTGGTTTTCCCTATGTGTACCGTGCATACGAGCCAGTTTCCCTTAGAAAGGTCCTTCACGAAGGCATCCAACCCCTTAGGCAGTTAGCCGTAAGTGTGCTTTGCCGTAATCTGTAAACCAAACCAAAACCAAACCTTTATTAAGTACATGCACAAGTCTTCACGTGACCTTAATTTACGATGAAATAATGTCATAGGAATGTGTTTTCGTATCCCACAGTTTTGGTAGTTTCGGTAGCTTATTTTAAGCATAAGATTTTACATTATACGTCTTTGTTTCTGTTCACCAGTTCTTAAACCAATAAACCTAATATAGCATTGCTTGGTTTACAATTGCTTGGTTTACAATTTTAAACTGAAATTTGCATACCAAAATTAGATTGAATTTTTTAAAAAATTTTTATGATTTAAATATTTTTTTTAAATATTAGATCGGGCTGAGTGATTTGGTACACTGTCAGCAACGGTCCTGCTCGTTTAGTTCAAAAGTATTCTGTTGACTGTCTTTTTGGTTAAATTTCCACTGTCTCAAATTTGGTATTATTCTTAAGGGAACTTTATTATGATTATGATTATTATGATTTAAAAGAAAAGTAAGAAAGATAAATATAAATAAAGCTTACTTTAAAAAAATGTTTGAGATTATAAAATCTAAAAGAAATGCAGGTTAAAATCTACCACCTGCTTATATCTTAACAGAATATAAAATTATATGTATTTGTAATCAAGGACCGATTTAGAAAACTGAGGACTTAGACATAACCTCTTATGGGAGATCTCCAATTTTTTATTCAAGATAGTACATATGTGTGATGTAAATTATATAAGGTGTTTTATGAAATAATTTATTAGCACGACATTTTCCTCGTAAAATTATTTAAACAAAAACACATATTTCTCCTTTTTCTGTTCTATTTTCATGGTTTCGTTTGTTATGCGTTATGTAAAATATAGGCTTATATGCATTTTAAATTAGGACCTTACTTTCTAGTGACTAAAAAAGAAAAATATAAAGATTTTAACGAGTCTGGAAAATGTAATTTCACTAGTCTAGCTAGTCATCAATAATAACAAGGATGAAGAACTCGGTTTATTGCTTGTAAACTGCTTAGTCTGTTAATGAAGAACAGATAAATTAGATTTAAAAGAAAAATTAAGTATCTTACGCTTTGCCATAATGCAACATATTGGAGGAGTGAAAAATAAAAGTATTTTATTTCGGTCAGGACTGGCAACATATTTTTTTTACATCGCCGAGTTTATTGATGAAATTTAAAAAAAAAGAATCTCACGTTTTGCTGAGTGGCAATATATTTTTTCTAACGAGAGTTTTCTGATTCAGTTTGACAAATAAATAAATATCCTACGCTTAGCTCAGTGGCAACACATTGCGTTTCGTTAAGAAGTTTTTAAAAATATTCATAAGGTTCGAACAGAATATAAAATAAATAAGAAAACAAATTCAAAATTCGGACTTCGAGGTGAACATGTTTGAGAGTATTACTATGAATGTTCAAATGCTATGGCTGTAGGTATCACAGTTTTTCCACAATGCGAGGAACATACATATTATCATTTTCTTCATTATTTAATAATAATATAATGACATGTATATTTACTCTTTTAAATTTATGGTAAACTTTTGGAGATTTCAGACTGCAATATAAAACTTTCTAATTTCAGATTATTTACTTGTCTAAACGAACAACCCATTTCTGTTTCAACCAAAATAAAACCTTGAAATGAATTCCTATTTATAAAAGCCTATAAACTAAACACGTAATCTTATTTTTAATTTTCATTTTTTTTAAACTGAACAAATATTTGCTCGAAGAAAGCCTTGCGCTATAAGAAATGTATAAATTCCCTGTGCGGTTTGGCAGCTGTCGCAATGTTACAATAAGTATATTGTTCAATCCATTTTTTAGGAAAAGAATATTTGTAATGAGAATCAAAGAAAGGGCAACGATTCATGGAGAAAACAACTGCAGACGTACATAAAATTCATGTGCATTAATCTTAATAGACTACATATCTTCCGAACACTGCAGGCTGATTATATATTAGGAGCATTCATGCAAATAATTCTAACAGAATTTAAACATACTACTTTCTTAAGTTGTTTATATTAACGAAAAAGTCAAAAATATAGAAATAAATTAGCAATCCTAATTTTAATTGGCCTAAAAAGAAGAAACATGCTATCCGAATAAGTGAATTTTATATAGAGGATAATCTAAAGTACTGAAATAATTGTAAAAATTCATTAATGGAATTTGCCAGTTGTTTAGCTCGGCCTATAGATGCTTTAAAGGTTATATAATTGCATTAAATAATCCGGATTTCAATCAAGTTTGTTACAAAGATGTTATATTAACAAAATGCTGGAGGAGAATTGATAGATAACTAAATAATTGATATTGGAGATACGAATAACAAATTGCCTAACCAAAGCTAAATGAAACTGACGATTATTAGTGCTGCCTCTTTTAATAAATTTAATATCCTTTCAACTACAAAATGAAGATGAAAAATATTTGTCTCCCTTTAGTGAAATCTAGAAGCGTTTTACTAGCGTATGTTTATTCAATTTAGATTTATATTTAAGCTAAGATTTCTTGCTTGTTAAGTGTTTAGAAAGATAAATATGAATAATTACTTGAGCAAACATGTGGCAGAGGATTCCCCCCCCCGACTGATTCCCGCCTGACAATAGAAATTAAATTACTTCCTCATCTTCGTCTTCATTATTGTGTTGTTTTAATGACAAAACTGTGATTTTATTAATGACGGTATATGGTTAATATTAAGGAAATCACATACACAAGAATTTTAAGCCTACATAAACTCGTTTGTAATTAAAATCTAAAATGATATTTCTGATTAATGCCAAAGCTATTACTTTGTTTCAGATATTCTGTAAGAGTATAATTTAGAAATATTTGTCACTTTTCAATACATTATTAAGATTATACACTATAAGCGATATAAATGTATTGTTTTTAAAATATAAAGTCTCTGTTTGTGACAATTTTCTCTCTCTTAGTGAATAGAAAGCGTAAAAGTATTACTAAAAGCGAAGTTTTATCGTGAAACGAATTTATATGTGCTAATTAGCTGTAAGATATTTAGCTCGTTGATTCTTCCAAGTTCTGCTTATTTTTATCTAATTTTTATCATAAGAAAGGATAATAAGATAACTCAATATTAAGATTTTAAAACTTGGGGAATTCATTTTAGCACCAGGGGTGTTATTATTCTTGAGCCTCACACTTTTGTCCGCTTATAAGAACCAAAAAGTTGACGTTTATGTTCTTATCACTTTTCCAATTCTTTTAATCAAATGTTATAGCTATATGTTAATTACAAAGAAATTATGTAATGAAGAATCTCTATGTATATATGAATACATTCTCATTTTCATTGCGAATTCAAAAGCAATACAACTTTTACTATACGATGTTTGCGAACAACGCAAATGATTTTCCACCTCTTAATGAGGATATAGACGGTATTCTGATGATCGTCCAAGAAATATTGATAATAGATTGGCCTTGACACGAGAAAACGTTTTAATCTGAAGGATAAAACCGAAGAACTTCAAGCCAAAACAAAACTACAAATTAATTCTAAACGGACTTAGAAGATATGTTATTCTATCCTCCCCTTGAAGGAAGTTCAAAACACACAAAGGCCATCAAGCAGCAGCTGAAATATCTCCAAGATGAGTACAAATTTTAAATCAGGCTTTCCTGCTTCCACCTCTAAACGTCGGATTTATTGTTCCCTCAAAAATTTGTGGGTCTCAAAAAAAAGTCTCTAAATTTATATTACACATAAAATTGTCGGAACTGCAAATGAATTTGATCCCCTTAGTGAAGAAACTAACTTTCACACGGATGACCTACCGTATATGTAGCGTAATAATTAATAATATAGGTGTTGGATTATATGCAGAAGTTGCTGGATATGATGATATGTTCATTAACACACCAATCCATACAATAACATACGTTTTTCACCCTTTGCTCTAAATGCTGATATCAAGCAGCGCTGTATATGATGTTAATCCTCAGACCTTTGAATTTCTAACTTGCTTCTAATAGTACAAAGTTATTTTCACATGTGAGAATCATGATATGTTGAATATCCTTTCTTCTCATTCAGTGTTTTTGGTATTCTGCCCTGCAACATGCATTAGTATTTCGCCGGCGTTCAAACATATTTACCCTGAAGAACAATACCCGCTAAGTTTTCTATTAATACTTAAGAACTCGCAATGTTTTCCATTAATAAATAATATTCAAAATGAGAGTGTGATGACTTCTACTTTGCAATGTATCACGCAATTGGATATAAAGATATTTACGTATGTTGGCAATATGTTATGTTCTTAAATACTTTATTTTACTAAACATACGCAAAAACTATTAAATAAAATATACAAGCCATAAAGGCATTTGCTATTCAAACTAAACCACTTTTCTTAGAATTTTTTCTATATAAATAAATCATAAATATTTATTAATTTAGTAATATTTGTTTATGAATGTTAATTTATTAACATTTATTCATTTAAATAATTATTAATATTATAACGTAGTCTTCTTTTAGTTTCAAAATTTTATTTTCAGATTCAACTGCTTAAATAAAAGTATTAAGAAAAAAGTTTGTTATATGTTTGTTTGTTATTTTGTGCATTTTATTTATATTTTTATGTCAAACTGATAAGCCGTATCTAATGCTCTTAAAATTAAAATTTCAAAATAGTTCTGCTAAACTGTTTAAACAATTAAAGCCTGTAATACCTTTATATCTACTACATATACTTTTTTCAAATGTTTAAAATATTTACTAAAGAATTAAGAAAGAAAGCCTAACACAAAAGAAAGAAATTCTGGTTTGAAAGCTACTACAAAAATTATTTTTTTCTTTTGAAGAATTTATTCTAAATTTAATTTTAATTCTCTTCCAACGTTATACTTACCTTTTTTTACTCAGAGTAGGAAATGTAACTAAATTAATTGAATTTTTAAGTTCTTTGCTGATTACATTCTTAATGTAAATACGTTTTTGATAGTTGGAATTAAATTAATAACTAGATTGGGTTAGAAAGGATGTGTTTCTGTTATTGCATACAGGATATACATTGTGAAGGGTAGAGTCATTGTCCTTAGTGTAAAATGTTTGCATTTGTATTGACATGTATACTATACACAGAATGATAAATTTTTTGTTTTTGTGCAAACATTGTTCTGAGGAAGTAATTGATGTAAAACATTTCCACAATTCAGTATTTGTTGCATACTCAAACAAATACGATGTTTCGGGTATAAAACTGTACATTAGAGAAAAAGGAATTTAACCATATATAATTTCTTTCTTTCTTTTTTAAACACAACAAAGCTAAAATAAGTCATGGATAGTAAAGTGTCCGTAAGACCTTTCCAAATGTAAATTTCCTGAATTAATTTTACTTTTTGTTTAAATTTGTATCTTTTATTTTACCTATCCGTTAAGTAATTTAAAATATCTAGTATAGTTTTAATTCAGTACCAATTATTAATTTTCTTCTGCAGTCAATTTTTACTTTCACTACAAAAAGTTAAAAAATAAATATTAGTTTTTATTAAAATCTAGATAGATATAGTTAAGTAGATTAGGTTGCATATATATATTATTATGGTTATTACGGGACTGCAAATTATAATTTATTTACTGAGAAATCAGAAAGTATGTATGTTAAAAAACTTTCTGCTACTCATTCAGACTTGAAATTTTGGATTTTACCAAGCATAATTTTCCTTTGCATTATAATTTGCAAAGAAAATGTAAAAAAGCTCTTCCTGCTGAAGACCTTTATTGTGATTTCAAGCTCATATAAGAATTGATTTAGATCATTTGAAATAAAGAAGCATATAAAACATATTGTCTGAATAGCATGGCTGATACGCAATTTGCTTGCTTTTTTTCTATAGAGGAAAGACCATCTTTGTTCTCTTCTGACTATCCTGGATTTAAAAGTTTGCCATCTTTATTTCTTCTGACTACCATGGTTTTAAAAGTTTGCCAACCAAACGTTTTAGCAATTTAAACATAATATCGGTAATAATATATGCTGAAGGTATTAAAGCCAACAATAAGCAGACATTTAAAATTGCTACTTACATTTGCTGGGGACAGAATTCCGAGCCAGGTATGTATCCAGTATCTATGAGGTCGCCATCTTTCTTTGACCGCTTCATGCGACGACGGATGTACATCAGCGTCGCAATGATTATAGTCAGCAACACAGCGCCCCCAAGACTGCAACCGATTATGATCCATAAGTAAATGCCTGGAAGAAATTAGAACAGGTCAAAACATCTTGATTTTTCTATTTCATTTATAATGTTATGCAAGACACTTAACATAAGCATTCTGAAAAATATTTTTCACTTCTCTACCATTAGTGGTTTATAAAATCCTTCATTAGTTTAGAGAGTTTTATGTAATTTAATTGCTATTATGCGAGTTTATTGTCAATACATGAAGAGAAATTAAGAAATGTTAATCCTAATTTCCTTATAAAAATATAAGTACTGACTTATTGATTGACGTTTCTTTTAATATATGCCCTTTCTAAAAAAGTCTCAAACAGCAACAGCAGGTTTTGTCGAAAGAAAAAGAATTGTTTAAGAAAGGCTTTATAGCTCGATTTCATAAATGACAGTTTCTATTAAAATCTCTCCAAAGCATTAGGTTTCGAATTTTATTCCTAAGCAGAAAATATTCTATTCATAACTCCATTTTATTCCCTTAATCTTCAGCTCAGTCTAAATCAGGGGATCGTGGGTTGGTATGTTTGCATCCCTAGAGGATGGTATTGGATTTCTCACAGGTGTGACAAAGAGTAGTGAGGATTGTAAGATGGAGTTTCAGCGCATGTGATAAACTGCAGTTTAAAGCGGCACAGTTAA
This sequence comes from Stegodyphus dumicola, assembly GCF_044657685.1. Lineage (NCBI taxonomy): Eukaryota > Metazoa > Arthropoda > Arachnida > Araneae > Eresidae > Stegodyphus > Stegodyphus dumicola. The sequence continues at coordinate 145,252,402 of NC_140775.1, forward strand.
GAGCATCTGTAAGGGTGTATGAAATATTTATCAAGCATTTCCTGCGGTCATAAAGCATAAAAGTTGTGAATCACAGGTTTAGTGTTTAAAGCAAGTTCAGGAAACATCAAGGATTTTAATCATGATTTTGATATTAAATGTCAATCATTTCTTCACTATGAACAGAAAAAGAGAAGTATTGCCTTTTCAAAAGCACTTGACATTTATTTTAAGATCATAATTATAAAGACGGGGAGAATAAATGTTACAGCCAACATTTGTATCTCTAAGTTGCAATTGCAATGAACATCTACAATTTTCCGGTATAATTTGTTTAGACTCTCAGTTAACAACACCTTATTAAAGATTACAGTAATACAGTCGTCGAAGCAACATGTACACTCGCTTACTACTGAGTTTGTTCGTATTTCTGGGATCATAAATCATAGAAACATACCCATAGAGAAATAGAAATAGAAAATATACCCATAGAGAAACGATATAATGAAGATAAAGATCTAATAGAGAGCTGTAAATAGAAGATAGATATGTAAATAGAACAATATAGTTAAAGAGACAGAGAGTTAGAGAGGTGGAGATAAAGGAACATGGACAGAGAAATAGAAATCTCTAATGTTTTGTAGATAAAACTTCTGTAAAATGACCACATACACAATTTTGCTCATAGCTGGACATGGTGTTCTTAGGTAAGGCTTGTGGAATACCTATGGTTTTATTTATGGTCTCAGGAATACTAGTTTCATTTAGAAATGGTCATCTTAGAGAGGTTGTCGCCACGAGAGTGTACTTAAATATCTTTCTACCCTCCTATAACATATATCCTTTCATGCCACTTTTAATGGAACTAATTTCATCGTTTTAATTGCCTGCAGGAACTTAAAAAACCATCAAACACACTTTTCTTCGACTAGAATGCATAATCAGAAAGTCATGTACGGTTTAAACCACCTCATCATGAATTCTGATTTAATTGCTTTCAAAGTTCGGACATTTTGTTTGATTTAATCGACTCTCTTAATTGCTGCCAAGGAAACGGACTGGAAATTTATGCTGCCGCAAATTTCACGCTTGGAATATCTGAACTCTTTTGTCGAAGCTCTCTGTTGCTATGATACGAATAGGATAGTTTGAGATTTAAGGGAGTTATTTCACGGTTAAGATAATAGATTCAAATCTAAGTTCATTTTTTTAAGAGTTTCACATAAATCATCTAAGATTCCATCTGAATCCAATTAAAGTTGGAAATTTCTTTTTCTTTAAGATTATAATATGTTTCCCTTGACTGATTTTACAGTTCACTTTGCTGAATAAGGCAACGCTTCTTTGCTTAACAGTACAAATAAACTACATAAACTGGAAATAATCGGATTATAAGTTACAGCAGTAGTCTCAAATTCAGACTGCATTCTTGTCGAATGCACGATCTGTAACAGCTGACGGTGGAAAGTTCTGAGCCATCTTAAAATTAGAACTGAAAAATTAAATTTAAAGAATTGCATATTCTTGTCTTTGACTACTTCGCTTAGTTTAGATTTGAATTTGACTGTACTACAAGTGACATCACTACAAGTGGTGGCTGATCTGTAAGCACGAGATGATCAGTTTATGTTCAACTTCTGATTTAATAAAACCTTTTCAAGTCTCTGTTGTTAACTTCAGACGCAGCAATAATTCGCTCCAAGTCTGTTAGGAATTTGATGTTAGTTTATGATACCAAAGAAAATCAAATTCTATAAGCTTTGTAATTTCAAAATGGATTCGAATTTACAACTGTTAAATAAGTAACGTTAAATGTTCTCTGTATGTAATTTTTGAAGGTATACTCCAAAATTTTATGTTTATTGTACTTTTGAATAATCGTTTATAATAGTCTTTGTACGACACTATTAGACCATTAAAAGTAGCCGGTTTGAAAGTTCTTCAAATTGATTTAATAATAGAAAAAGAGGGTGTAACATCTCAGAGGAAACCTTGAGGTGGACAATAATGCAGTCATACTGTTATTACTAGTGTTCTCAAGGTTATAAAATGATAAATGCATTCATCTCCAAGTCATGGTTCTTCAAAGTCTTGTTCGTATCTGTCAGAATGATATTAATTAAAATTAAAAAAAGTAGTACCAGACGATAACTGATATTCAGTTTAAAATTCAGATAATTTATTAAAATTTGATGCAATATGGAAATTATACAACAATAGAATAATATATATTATTATTAATACTTGCATAACGTCAAAACGCACGAGAAAAATCACTAAAAATGCGAAATGGACTTTGAAGGAGTTAAAATTTATGCACGAATATATAATTTTTAACTAAAATTTCGTTGTAGGTGAAACAACATGGGAAAATAACATAAACTCTGACTATTAATACATTATTATGGTAAATGATAAAGAATTAAAGAGGAGAGAAAAAGTTTCTTTTATAAATTCCATTAACGCTGTAAATACTTATAAAAATAATTAATTTCTCAGAAATGTCACAGTACAAAATGTAAATGCTTTTCAGCAAACACGCTGCTTAACGGTTTCCAATATATATTTTTTAAATCTAACAAATCAATAAACTCTTCGGATTAAGCTTAGATAATTGCTTTTATTGTGTAATCAAACCGCATTAATCCCACAATTAAAATAACTGCATGGTTTATTAATTGCATAAATGAAACAATTACATGTATAAAAACAAAAAGAGCTACATATACATATTAGTTTCGTGTTGAGTTAATAAAAGAAGTAAATCTCAGACACATGGAAAAATTTATACCACGTTTTGATTTGGTTTAGTTTATTATGGCAAAGCTCACCAGGGCTATCTGCCTAAACGGAGGGATGCCTTTGTAGAGGACTGGCTCGCATACGCGTTGCACACGGGAACGGCACCGAAGGCGCCCATATTGCAAGCCCGCTCGCCTGAATTCGAGCGCAGATCGGAACTACCAGTGTTCAGTGATTTTTAATGCTCGGCCGCTGGTGGGCCCCTGCTTTTGAAGTGACTGCACTCATCTTATGGTAGTTGTAAATTTAAAAATGGATTGGATTGGATTATTCAATTATGGCAAAGCCCACGAGGGCTATCTGCCTAAAGGGAGGGATGTCTTCATGGAGGACTTTCTAAGGGAAACTGGCTCGTATACACGTCACACATGGGGAAAACCACGAAAACGCCCATGCAGCCAACCAGTTCGCGGGATTCGAACCTCAGACCGACCTACCAGTGTTCAGTGTCTTTACCGCTCGGCCGCTGTTGAGCTAAATTTAAAAATGAAAAGTTTCATGAATAACTTTTAACTGTAATTTTGAGCTTTAACTTAATTTTTTAGAAAAAGAATATTTGCATTGAAGTATAGGCTGATTCATGTGGAGCAGTATTTAATTGAATTTAAACCATCTAATCTTTAATAGATGTTTATTTATCTCTGGAATAGAATCTCTGGAGAAGAATAGTGTTTATTTATCTCTGAAATGGTTCACGACATCATTAATAAATTACTATTGATGTCTTAAATCATTTCCGAATTTTCCGTTATATGAATAATTAGGTAATTAAAACTTTTGTCCTGATAGATAACTTACTATAGTGAGAATATGCGAGTTAAAGAATTCAAACGACTTTTCAAGAAAGGTCTTAATTGTAATGAGTCTTCAATACCTTTCATTGAAAATCGTTATGTGTACATAATCGTCCTACAGCTCTTGAGCAGGAAAGGATGGTTTAGGAGGTTTATATAAATAAATGTTATTTTCAGAAGTTTATTAATTATGTGATTAATAAACGTACGATTTTTTAATATACGTTTTGTACTAAAATGTATTTAATATATCTTTTTATTTTAGTCATACTGTATGTAAGATGAATAAAACGCTTTACTAAATTCAATTCAAGAGACTACACCGAGGAACAGAGGAATAAATTATAATCAATAATATTAAAAATTCAATATAAGTACCTATATATCGACAATAATTAATATTAATTGTAAAGATAAAATCATAATTAAATAAGTGAATGAAACAGCTAAAATGAATGATGAAAAATAATATTAATTGCCGTTCAAGTAGTTTCAATAATTGAGCTTTAAAATATTACACTGTATTTTAAAAATTTCCTGCAGATTCGTAAGTCTTAATTAATTCTCTGCATTCTTCAACTGAAAATAAATAATATAAACATTCTGGGTTTTAAATGAGATGACAATATCATTTGCAATTTAATTTCTGATTCCATTTTTCTCTTCCCACATCTACCAGTCTTTGAATATGCCTACAACAGGGAAAATTATTAGTGCGGAAAAGTAATCATAAAACAATTAATAAAAGGAATTTTTATTAAAAATGCATTGAGATATTTTTAAGCTCTTAATTGAAAGAACATAAAACATTCAAGAATTTGAATAAATTAGCTTGGAGTTCATTATTACATTTATGAAAATAAAATGTAGCCGCATAAGTTAAAATTTGGCTTTTGGAGCAGCTGTATGGTTATTATTATTTAAATTAACCAGTCATTTATAATTTCAGTCGTTACTATAAATTCTCCTTTTCTTTTCCTCACCAGAATGCAAATTATTTAGGTAGTATTTAAATTGAAGTTTTTAGGTTATAAGACAGAACGCATTTCTGGTTTTCGCGGGCACATTTCTTTAGTTCTATTTGCTCTAATTTTAAGTTAAAATCATTCGGCTTTGCGTTATTGCTGCTGACATTTGAATTTGATAGAATTTATGAGCCAGTTTAGATTTGAATTTATGAGCCGGTTAGAATTTATGAGACAGTTTAGATTAAAATTTAATTGTGTATTCTATATTCTACATGTTAAATTGAAATTTGATTCTTAGCTCAATAAAGTGCACTTATATTCAAAGGCTCTGTTTAAATAAAAAGATTTTATTTAAACCAAGTCTTTATTTAAACCAAGAGTTATTTTCAGCCACAGCGATAATTCATTTGACGTCTGTTAGGGAATTTTTGGAAGAACAAGGCAAATCCTATAAAGCTATTATTTATTTTATGCGCATGTTTCTGAAATAAATATCACCGATTTTGTAGACTTAATGACTCTACTTCATTACAAGATAACAGTGATATAAATTCCGCAAAACTTTTAAAATGAAAATCTTCTTATTGCAAAAGCGAAAGTAAATCTTTGATTCTTAAAATGAAAGAAGCTCTACAGAAGGCACCTTCATAGAAGACTTTCTAATGAAAATGGGTTCATAATCGCTTAACATAAACAGGGAACCCACGGAAACCTTACGCAATTAGCACGTTTGCCAAGAGTCAGACATAGAAGGGACCTATTATAGTCTGTTATTTTCAAATAAGAAATTCAAGGTCCTTTGCCTCATCCGACTTGCTTCCTAACCATGGTTTCAATAGTTACGACAGATGGTTGAGTACTCTAATTATTATTTTTCTTCCGTTTCATTTTCGTTTAGCGTGATTCGCTTTATCGAAAACGTGCTAATGAACGATGACTTGAGTTAAGGAATTAAATGCTGTATGCTGATAAGACACGTGTTACTATCGCAAAAAGAAAGAGACTCCTAACCTGATAATTTCAAATGATTGATAACAACTTAGAAATAATCTTCTTCCTCTCTTTTTATCATATTCTCTTGTACATTTCCATCAATTCAGTCTTCAACAATTTAGCTTATCATAATTAGAATCACCTATGAACTTTCTAATGTGCTAGCTGATTATACGTCTTCGAAAATACAAACACTATATAAGTCGCATATCTATTTCTTTTCTGTTTTTATCATGATAACTTTATTTTATGCTTTCTGCGTTACTGAGTATGTTACTGGGAGCATGACCTCCAATGTCTTCACCAATAATAATAATAAGTTAAAAATAGAAGGCCTGAAATAGTATATATGGTATGATTTTTTATGTTTTCTTTCAGAGCACCAATAGAAGGAAAAAAAAGGCCTGATATGGCACGAGTTTTTTTGCCACCTCCAGAAAGCCTGAATTGGGAAAGTCCAAAATGAGACATCAGGTAAAATTCTATTTGTAAAGAGATAATAATTTAGAAAAAGCTAACAGAAATGTTATAGTGGTAAAATATTGTGAACTATCATTCAGCGAAATTGCTAGAATTTGTTAAAATACGTTAGCCCTGCAACTTTACAGGCGCACTGCGTATTATATACACAATTTATATTTACACTGATGTAAATATTCATTAAACAAATATTTACATTAGTAATACAAATTAACACGAATTAACATACACACACACACATATATATATATAAGATAAAACGTATGAAAGCAAACTTCTAAATTTAATTGGCTATAACCTCTTATATTTTTTATTTAGTTCGAGCACTTCCTTTCTCTGTCTTAAAAATAGCGCTAAAAGTCTAAAATGCGTCATTAAAATTAATCCTGCGATCTTACGTAACCCTTAATACAGATATCTCTTGCCCAATCAAAGAAATTAAAAACCCAAACTTGAAAGTGAAGCCTTTGCCTCCCTCTCTTCTTCCTTTGCATTACTACTGCGACACTCTCTCTCTTTCCGCTTGTGATTTCCTCGTGGCCAGACGCGATCATCTATGTGATGCTAAGATGTCTTCTATCGCCATAGTATTAAAATTATAAATGTTCTGGAAATAGGCACGATTGGAGTGTTAACTTAATTATGACCACAAATGAGAGTTTAAATAAATATGGAATTTAATTCGTCTCAACTGTTTCTACTTTTAAAATGGATGGACGCGCTAAGCATCAAGACTATGCTAAACAACATTGCTACGCTTCTACTTCCTAGTAATCTTAGATCAGTGCCTCCAAAATTGGTCTGTCATCACATTTTTCGGCCAGTTCTAATTATGAAGAAATCTACACGGGTTTGTTATTCTATGTTCACGGTGAATCATTGGAAAAGTCCTGTTTCACCGAAAATTTTAATGCAAGTTTGTGCCGCATTCAATCATTCATCATTCAATTCATTCAATCATTCATTCAATCATTCAATTCATTCAATCATTCATTCAATCATTCAATTCATTCAATCATTCAATTCATTCAATCATTCATTCAATCATTCATTCAATCATTCAATTCATTCAATCATTCATTCAATCATTCATAATCAAATCATTCATGTCGTGTCATCAAACCGCAGTTTTACTATATATATATATATATATATAAGAATCGCTTAAAACTTTAAGGTATTTCTCCCGCCTTCTTAGCATGCCTTCGTAGTGTAATGCTCTGCACGCTGGGCGCGTATTCCAGAGGTCCGTGTTTCTATTCCCGGGAAGAGCGTTACTCATTTTTCATCACTCCTGCTTTAAAAATAACCTAATGACTTACAAAACATAATTGCGATGAAGCGCCTGTTATTCAAAAGCCACAGTAAAATGTTTTTCGAAACATAACACTTAAGGTGTAAACTTATGGAATTTTATTTTCTGGGCAAAGAAATACGTTTGCGCTGCTCGTTTTCTTAATTTAGGACGGCAGTCTGAATTTCGGGAAAGATAATGGTATTAGACTAGTAAGTATTTCAGATTATAGTCTAGTATATAAAATATAACGTAATAAAGTACAGAAAGCAAATCTAGATAAAAAATTAGGTTTCTATAATAAATAGTCATCAAAATTTAGAAAACGTGTTTTACACTAAACTTCGAATTGCGTAATGGCAGCAAAAATATGAAAACTTTAATTAAGCAGTCATAGAACCGGAGCAAAATGTGGATTGTTCTAAAGGTTTATAAAAGCATAATATCATATTGCATTTAAGAGTCAATTTCTTTTAAAATGCTTATCAAATAGGCCTTCCTGGCCCAGGCAGTAAGGTCTCATGTATTTCCAGTAAACAAAGAAACAAAGATATGAAAAGGTACGCAAGCCTTACCCACATACTTTTGAAAGAATTATGTTGTTGTCTTTGAAACGTTGAGAGAAAGCAGAGTATGTATTTTAATTCTGGTGTGTGTCTGTTATAAGATACTACTTTTATATCATAACTAAACATGCAAACAGAAAAGAGAATCATTATATGTATACATTGTTATGTAACTTAGTTTAATTCCTTTAAAATCATCATCTTTAAAATAAAGTTAGAGAGGTAAGGAGTAAGCGTTTCGACCTACTTTGAAATGTCTTTTAAAAGAACCAAGACATGGTGGTATTTGCGCAGCTGATTTAAACAACGAAACAAGATAGAAAAATTATTAGCTTGTTCGTCGCAGGAAATAAATCGGATTTTGTTACGTTAACGGAAGTACGTAAAATTTCATTAAGTTGTAAAACAATCTAAAAATGTCTCTTTCATTTGTGGATTTCGAAGAAAATTTTGATAGCGTGTATAGAAAGAGAGGAGAGATTTTAATCATATGATCAATATATGCATTCAATAATTGTAAAGCTTTTATTCACATTATTAACTAAATTTAGAAAAGGATTAGCATAAAACTTCATATTTATTGTCTCGATTACAATATAGTGTACGATCAGATAAGTGACCACCGACATTAACATCTGGCATAAATCTCAAAATTGTTCCCTTGAATTACTATTTATTACTATCGCATTAGTATTTGAAATTGCTGCATTTCAATCTTAAGACCTTTCTCACTGATTGATTAACATTTGCTGACATTTTTGTCCTGTCTCTGTGTAACAGCAATGGTTATTGAAATTGAATAAGTGTAAGTGAAACTATATGTAACTGTAACCTTACCCTGCCCTCAGATGCCTTTCAGTAATCTTGAGAAGTGGAAGGTATTAGAAATGACTCGGCGGCCGAGGGGAAACTGTACAAGACCGGGAAGAGCGTCAGTTTCGATATCTCCGTGTTAGCTTCCCTGGTTAGATCCCTTTGCATTGCGTTGTGTTTAATGTTCTTAGTGGCTTGGAGTATAACTACTGATTACGCTCCGTGATACTGGGAAAAGCTATATGAGTATTTTTTTGGAAAATTCCAGAATTGTACGAACTCTTAAGAGTGCAAACAATATATCTGATTCATAATACACCCAAACGATAATTTTTAAGAACGTCTACAGACTTATAAAAATTAAACGATAAAATATATTTCTAAAACAATATGATATATGATTAATGCAGAAGCGTTATTTTTACTTTTTTGGTAGTTTACACTTTTTAATTTGGTTTTAAACGTTTTAGTTTTAAAAATATTTAGCTGTTAATCCTTCTTACGATTTAGCACTTAAAACATTTAAATACACTAATCTAATTTTTGAGAATGTAAGTTTTAAATTTACTATTAATTTTTAATATCGATTTGAATTTTGCAAATACAGATACAATACATTTTGTGCTCTTTTTTAAATACCACTGTATCTTTATGCAATTTGATATACATAAGAGTGACTGCGAAGGAAGTATTTTTAAAGATCTTTATATTAACTTTGCTTCTTATTTTACATTTTGTTCATTTTGTATAATGAAAACATAGAATAAAATTCTATACTTATGAGATATGGAACATCACACTTATTTCCTCCCTTATCATTGAGTTGATTCCTTATCATTGAATTTTGCATTCTATTTGCATATTCGGAGGTAAGTTTCATCTCAACTGAAATGGAACAGCAAATGCACAGAAATTCAACGAACATTTTCTGAAGTCTGGTTAAAAGAGAAATCAGTGCCGTATATCCCTTTACCGCACTGTGTGCCCGGTCTGGGCATACCTAAATATTTCCCTCTGTACACACACACACACACATACAAAATTGAATGATAAAGAATTTATAGGTAAGTATAGGTTACTCTGAACTTTCTTTATTTATACTAGATGGCAGCATATTTTTTCCAAGAAAATCTTCCAGATTTTTTTTTTAGTATATAAAAGAAATTAGAAAAAGAAAGTTAGAAAAGAAATTTTCTTTGTTATTTTCTTGACTATATGCTAATTTCCTTATTCTTTATTAGTTTTAGATTTTTACCTTGAAATCTTGCCTAAAATCGAACGGCAAACATCAGGTGTGCCCAGAGTGGGATTACTGAGACACTAGGACTAGACCAACAACTGTATTTTTGGTTCACTGAAGCTGTCCTTTGGGCTCATTCACAATAGAAAGGTGGGTCCGCATCTGTGTTTCCTTTCCTGTTTTTCTTTTCTTTTCTTTCTGTTTTTCTTTTTTATGAATGTGAAATGCCTCTAGAAAATCCAGTTCACCAATGGAAGATGTTTTTTGAATAATTTTGGCAGCATAAAAATTGAAAGTGTGATTTTCGGACCAACAATGTTGGGCAACAGAAGACTTCTGTGTTTCCTTTTTTCTAACATATGCCTCATGTTCCTTAACGCAAAATTTTAAGGCTCTCTTAGCTTGGCCAATGTAAATTAAACCACACTGGCAAGGAATCCTGTAAATAACCCAGGAATTCATATACGAAATGGGGTCCTTAAGTATGGAACTCGGAATTTTATTGATGGGAGAATAAAGAACCCGAAAGTTAAATTTTTGCAAAATATTTGCAACTTTATAGCTAATTGATGGAAAGAAGGGAATGACAACAGAATTTTTATAAACTCCTAAAACAAAAGTGTGTCCTTCTAAGTCAAAACCTATCTTTCTAAGTAGAGGGATGCCTTCGTGGAGGTTTTTTTAAGGGAAAGTGGCTAATATTCAGGCGGAAAACGACGAAAACCAATCGTGCAGCAAAATCATTTGGTTGGGTTCGCATTCAGATCGAACTACCAGTATTCAGAGATCTTAGCTACTCAGCCACTAGTGGAGCTGATAAGTGTGGGATTTCAAAGATAATCTCAATAGTATTAAAAGTCAATGGCTTACTAAACTAATATGAAATATATCACAATGCAGATTTTGTTTAAAATAGTAATATATTACTGCAATTTTAAATTTTTAAATTCTTCTGTTATTTATAACAAATTTCACCTTACACCACCAAAACCAAAGGAAAAAAAAAAAAAAAAAAAAAAAAAGAAAAGCGCAAAATCCTCAAACAATGAAGTTTATAATATTCCTAAGCATAAGGGGGCATTTTATCTGAGTTTCATTACCAACTTTAAAATTAATTTACATTTTTTCTATGTCTTATTTCATAGCGGTCTCACTTATTTCAGACAATTATACAGATTTTCTCAGCAACCAGTTCAATTTATAGTTAGGAAAATAGCTCGGAAACCAGATAATATTTTAGATTAGGCATCGGCAACCTCTTTTAGCTGCGGTTCAAAATTAACCAAAATGTCTGTATTAAGAAGACGTTTCGAGTCAGTGATATTTTTATTTTAGAACAGGCTGTCTTAGTAAATATAAGATACATTGAGAAAATAATTACAATACGCTTTAAACTTTTTACATGAAAATTATAGTTCTAATTATTATAAAAACAAGCATAACTGAATGAACTTTAGTTTTAAATACTTTAGTACTTATTTACATAGTTTTGAGTACTTTAGTACTTACTGAATGAACCTCTTCTCGAGAAGAAGTCAGAAGCTCAAGGAAGTTTAGCTTGGTTGATAAATTAAAATTTTAATCTACCTTTTAGTTGCCGATCCGCACTTGTAGCCTCGCTTGGAAAGTCAGCGACTAATTAGTCAGCGACTAATTCTGAATAGTTAGTGAATTAGTCAGAATAAGTCAGCGACTGTTAAACGACATTTTGTTTTACTGTCAAGTCAAAGCCACTGGTAATTTTGTTTCGTAATCATCCTTCGCAAGTAGTGAGGTAGAATAATCTTAAATGAAAAGTTAGATGTTTGCGACGTTTGAACATTAAGCTATATGTGATAACACATCTATTAACTTCTAAGAAAGAGATAAAGAGCGAAAGTTGAATGTGAAGTAGTAGAAAAGTAGAAATAGCCCGTACGATTGTCGCAGTAAGATAAAGTTATGATTCACTTTTCTTACTGTCAGATTAAGTTCTGAAATAAAGAATGAAGACCCAAAGGGTTCATTGCATTTGTGGTTTTACCGTGCTTTAACAATTTGCTTAATCAAATGTTATCATTATTTTAAATTATGGATCTACCTTCCGGTTTCAGAATATATGGTTTATTCAAAGAATTATTAGCTATCAACTTAGTTTACTTCAAATTTTAAAAGAAAGTGTTCCGAGGGATGGAATCCGAGTATCTTGTAACCATTTTTCCTCAAGTTAACTTTTCTCGATTGTTAGTTAACTGAAAAGGTTTTGGAATCCTAGTGCAAAGAAACCGTAGATACGAATCTCCATTCCTTATCTAAGATTCGGACCAAATTAGCTTTATTTATCCACTGTAACCTCTGAAACAATGTGATAAAAGTGAATTTTGATATAAACATATGTTACCGTGAAAGACCGAAATTGGAGAATGTCGACTTTCACCGGAGAATATCAACATTCACCAAATACGTTGTTGAAAGACCGAAAATATTTCACTACATTCTTGTATATTCGGACCCTCACCGGTGTATGTCGACAATCACAGATATGCTCTGGTGAAAGTCGAAAAGAGAGGTGATAAAGTGCCATAATAGTTTAAGTTGTTGCAATAAATATTTGAATCACATAATTTAGTAAGTTTTTTATTACTGTTATTTTATTTTCTCATTTAGAACGTACTGTATAATTAAGTAAGTTTTTAACTTCTATTATTTTCCTTTTTCATTTTGAATGTATTGATGTGTTTTAGGTTCTCATGTTCTTAAGTTCTTATTTCAAGTCTCAAGTGCGTTTATTCGCAACTGAATTACGGAGAAGAAAATATAATATTGTTATATGTTTCAACATTCACCATTAGTACATGGTGAATGTCGACATTGACCGGTGTAAGTCATAAATAAGAGTATTTGGAAAATATTTCGGACATACACCAAGAGACTATGCGAATGTTGACATTCACCGCTGAAAGTCGACATTCTCCAGATTTCGGTGTTTCACCGTAACATATATATTTATTGTTAATAGCTACAGCTCACAGCTAAGAATATGTGGATCATTCTTTAAATACTAAAATGTTATTATTATTATTTTCATATGACACAGAAATCTAATTAAATGTTCAAAAACAAATTTTGGATATTTAATCTTCATAACCGGTTTCCTGTACAACTAATATCACAATTTCTACCATTCGGAATGAGAAAAAATGATTTTAAGTGCTTTAAATAGAGAAATTTCCAGGACTGTAACTTAAATTTTAATTTTAATCCGTCATGGACTTGACTGGAAATACTGAAATTTAATTTACTTGACTTTAACGGAGGAAATAAAATTTTTAATTTAGTTTAACATACTAAACAAACTATGTTCTGCACAGTGCGTGTGATCAGTTTATTATCCGTTTATCTTGCAGTTATTCTGCTTGGCTTATTGGTCTCCTTATTTCAGACATTCATTCCCAGGACGCGATCTTTTATGTAAATGATTTGATTTACCAAATATTGCAAATGGCTGTCTGGCTTATACGTATCAAACACTGAATAAGAAGCAAATGTGCAACCGCATGAGCAAATTAATGCAATATATTATGCGCTCTTGGGTTTATGAATTATAATATTTGTTTAATAAGGTTATATTACCAACTTATAATTTGCTTAACAATAGTACTGTACGCTTATCGTTATTAAGAGCCTATATACTTATCAATATGAATCGTAGGAAATTGTTTGAAGTATTAATAGGATTTATTCTCCTTTGCTATCGTGATGGAGAAATTGAATAATAAACAATTATTGTATTATTTACACGTAAAAGTAAGAAAGGCTAAAGAAGATGTCCGTAATTGGAAATGTAGGAGTATTATATTGTTAACGATTTCGTTTAATTAGCATATTTTTAAAACCAAACGTTTATTATCTCTAACAGTTGAAAATTATTTTCCATTATAATGCAGCTTTGTGTCGAATCACCAAGGAGGTTATGCGAATCACTATAAATGCATTGTTTCACGGTTCATTCGAGTCTGTTGCCATTCGGCAAAATGTAAGATATTTATATTTCAAATTAAATATGTCTGTTTGTGGATTAAAAATATTCGAAAGCAATAGATACAATTCTTAAGAATATTGGCTATCTACTTTTTAATCGGACTGACATACATAGTAAAAATATATTTAATTCATGATCTATCTGATTAAATATATTCAATATTTTCATACAATGACGTTATATATTTTTATTATTTATTTCATATTTTGTAAAAATTAATGAATTTTTGATTAACAAACTCAACGATTTGAAAGAGAGGAGGGGCAACACTATACGGAATATATATAATAATTTATCTCCAGCGCGCGAGAGTGTCTATCGGAAATTCGAAGGAAATGGTGTTTATAAATATTTTGTGATTTTGCTGTTGAATTGAATTTTATGTAGAATTTTATGTAGAATGTAGACTTTTATGTACAATATTATGTAGAATTTTATGTAGAATTGAATTTTATGGATTGCGAAGAACGAGATATTTATTAATAAAATTAACATATTCTAAAATGTTAATAATAAAAAGATAAAAAACGTTTACCATCTTACAAAGAAAACTGAACATTGATGTGACAAACTGAGAAAAGACTGAAAAAATAGATAAATATATGTCTAAACTTAACACTGCATCAGAATTCTAAACATATTCTGCTAAGTTGCTTTGAAAATTTTTATTATTTTTGTGTAGAATTGTATATGGCGTAAGTGCGAAGAAAATGATACTTAATAAAAAAAACTAAAAAGACAAAAAAAAGAGGGTTAGCAGGAGTGAATGCAGTAATAATTTAATTTCTATTATAATTTTAGGTATACTTTTAAGTAAAAATTTATTAGTCCAAACAGGCAATCTTCCCAGAAGGGCAATTAATTTCGTTTTGGCATTTTGCTTCGATTCACTATAAACGGCGAATCACTTTTGAAATTATTGCCACCAAATATTAGAGCCCTGTATTATATTTAAAGAACATAAATAATGAAGAATCTGCATAAACGTATGTATGTTTCTCTCATTCTGATAAAACAATGGTATCTAGAACTATCAAATTTTTAATAATGTATGTCTCAATCGAATACGGGCATTCGGAAGCCCGAATTTGGAATTTGTTTTATTATCCATTTCATATTTTGTAACGCTTTAAATAGTTTTTGATGGACAAACTCAACGATTTCAAAGCGAGCAATGGCAGCGCTTTGGGAAAAAAATTATCTCCAGCGCGCGAAGCCTATGTATCGGAAATTCTAAAGATATGCTCATTTTAAAATTACTTTGCAATATTAAGGATGAATTGAATTTTATGATTTAAGTGCGAAGAACATAATATTTAATAAATAAAAGTAACACACAAAACTTAAAAAAAAAAAGAGCCTCTTTTGGACGTAATGTAAAATCTGAAAGTTTTCAGATTTTATTTTTTAAAAAATTATTTTATTAGTTAATAAATATATTTTTGCATTACTCGTAGCTAGACTTCGCACAAAGAAATTTATTAGCAACTGAAATTAGGCATTATTGGTTTCATTAAGCAAAATTAAAAACTCATGTATCAGAAAAGTGGAATTTGTTGCCAATCGACATTAAATAATGAAAAGTCATTCCAATTTCTTTTACCTTGTATATACTCGTAACTGCAATTTCATTGTTCATCAATTAAAGTGAATCAATTAGTGAATAGAATTAGTGAATCAAATAGTTAGTGAATCAATTAAAATAATTCTATACTTTTCAATACCGTGTTAAATACATATTTATTCCTTTAGCATAATATTAAATGTTTAAATATATTTGTACCTTTAAAACAAAGTTTACAACTGTACAAATTGTTTACACGATCAGCTTCATCAGATCTAATATGTGATAATAAATTCCATTGAAACATAAGAACTTGACTCTTTACTGAAAAACTTGACTCTTTACTGAAAAGAAAATTCACAATAGCTAAAGTGATAAAAAAAGCTCTCCTTAACACACGAAGAATATTTTATGTCATTACAGTCTTCGAGCAAAGTCGTGAGCCTAGTAGGAGCTCAAGACAGTCGCATGACTCTGAGTGAATAACATAATTGACTCTGCGCTTCAGCAAAGACAATATATGTAGAAATAAGAAACAGAAATTGCAATTAATTGATTCTATTGCGTCAAAGTTATTATCTTATATACAAATATTTTACGGATTGCCTTCTATATTGAGATAAAAGTTTTGTAAATTATTAATTTATTTTTGAAAATTATTATCTTATTAGAATGTACGATATAACTCAGCATTTGGAGCAATGATATTGATTGACATTCTGTATGTGCACAAAAATACCCATCATCGACTTAGCCATTAGTCAATGTAATAATATCATTAGAGTAAGATGATATTTCTTTCCTTCCTTTCATCGTTCTGATGATTAATGACCTTACTAGAATTTCGTTACGATCTATAACCCATCCTGCAAATGCTAGCCATGGCGGTTGTTTTCTTTTCCATAATATACTTACTTTAGATCTATCTTTACTGTTTATATTTCCTTGCCGTCAAATATCGTATTATAGACATTGAATAGAGATTTCCTTCGTCCATATTTGATAATGCATTACCATATTACATCAAAGTACTATATTATCTTTTTATTTTCTGGTTATTGATGAACGATGAAGTATCTCTAGAAGCCTTTTTTTCATTAATTTTACTAACATTACCTGTATTACTTTTAAAGAAATGTTGTCATAAATGCTGAACTCAGCATTCGAAGGGTTTGAAAGAGTTTCCTGATGTTATAAGTTTATGTAAAAATTCGTGTTTATTTGGTTGTATTTTTTTGTAGACTGTTGAAGTATTATGTATCGTTTTATTCCTTAATGAATTATTTAGTGCATTTTTTGTAATGTTTTTATTTCGTTATTTAGTTTATTGTTTATTCGAATTTGTAGCCATTTGTTGCGACTCCAAGTGTTTATTACATGTATTACGTTGTAAATCTCATAATTCTGAATTCAGCGAAGTTTGAAGTGTAAAGATAGTTTCGTTAGGACCTATTTATATTGGCAAAACTGTCAACAGACGTTGGAGGCAATTTATTTGGGCAAGCTGTAGACGTTTGGAGATTTTTTTCAACTTGATGGTATTCTAGACGTTTCCAGAAAATACATTTTTTGAGAACCTAGAAACGATTTTCTTTCCTCGAAGCTAGTAGAAGGGCTAGACAATTCTACATATATTGTCTTTGCTGAAGCGCAGAGTCAATTATGTTATTCACTCAGAGTCATGCGACTGTCTTGAGCTCCTACTAGGCTCACGACTTTGCTCGAAGACTGTAATGACATAAAATATTCTTCGTGTGTTAAGGAGAGCTTTTTTTATCACTTTAGCTATTGTGAATTTTCTTTTCAGTAAAGAGTCAAGTTTTTCCATATTTATCTGGCATAGTTATTAAGCAGATATTTAAGAATCCGTAACACGCAGCAACATGTATTTTACTTCAACAGCGTGAACCAGATTATCCCATTTTACCTGATGCCGTTTATGGCTTACATACGAAATGTTTACACGTCTGAATATTTGATCCTTTTCTGCAAAGTTATTGAAGTAATTCTATTTTGAAAAGAAATTATAAAACATTTCAAAGATCCAGTAGGAATACGCCAATATGAAATTTAAAACCAGGCAAAAAAGCCACCTTATTCTAGTGTAAACACGAAACATATTGTTACGGTTTTTCTCTTCTGTTACCAGTTGTTACGCTATTTTCTTCCTTCCCGTTCATACGGGGCTCGTGTGGATTTGGAGTGACTAAGGACGAGACTTCTTGATGAAATATCGAAACACGCTTTATTGGCCAGTATTGTCAGGACAGCTCTCCAAACCACATTTTACAGTCGTTGATGAACTACTATAAACATGCTGATACGGTCAGGGACACAGACTCCAGGTTATCAGGCTATCACGGTGGAAACAGCTTCACGGCAAAGCACTAGAGTACAGCTCCCGACTCTGCTTGATCGTTCTCGGAACTCCACGTACTCTCGAGACTCTCCACGCTACAACTCGCGATGCACTTGACGACACACAGAACACAGCTCCCGACTCTTCGGTTCAGTCGTTCCCGGAGCTCAACACGCTCTCTCGACGCGATACACTACGAGACTCTTTCGGTGCACTCGATGACCCACTCGGCACTCGCTGCCCGGCTGTCGACTCGATCGACTCCGCAGGGATTGAGTCACTGGACGAGACACTCGATACTAACTAACTCTTCGCGTACCAGCAGGGTTTATATAGCTTTTAGCTGGTGTTCGAGAACATTCTGGGCTAAACCGGTAAGAATTCGTTCCAGAAGGTTCTCCATCCGTCCATGGCACATCGCCAATTTTGTCGCCAAGTGGCCGATTTCTCACAAAATTGGGCAACCCTGCCTTCTTTTTGTCCTTTTATGGCAACCCTGAAACTGCTTTGCGGGAAAGCTATCTCACCGCGCCTGAACATTTCGTAAAAATATGTTCAAAAATGAGTTGAAAACAAATCTTCAAAGTCTAATCATAACTGGAAACTTAATCACAATTTTAACTTGGATTTTGAGAAAATTGCCCATAAAGCGTCTTCAGGTGATGAATTGGATTTCCTTGAAGCTTTTCGCATTCTCAAAAATGTATTTTCTTTGTTAATGACATTAATTCCAATCAATATCTTTCTAACGCTTTTAAAATTCTAATATCTTAATTTTTCGGATTTAATTACTTTTCGTCAACAAAATGTACTATTCTGCTTTGAGCTTCGTTCTGCCCACTGTTTTTGAAACTAAATTTAATCGTCGCTTCCCTTTTCTCTGCAAAATACTACTTTTGCTTCCGAAGAGGAGGAAACTGTGCGTAATTGTTCTCGGAATCTATTTGTTTAAACTTATTCTAAAATTAATTCACAGTTTTGCTTAATTTTGCATTTTGATGGCGTGTTCGTTTACTTTTGAAATACGCAAAAGATCTAATTTTATTTACTATCTAGTAAAATCCGAAAATCTGTTAAGCAAATAATTTTCCCACAGTAATTAAATTGTAATTCTCTAAGCTGAAATTGACTTTAAGACTTATTTCATGGAAAAAAAATCTATCTGTTAAGAAATTAATTTCTTCCATTGTTTAGAAAGGATTATTGAAAGCTAGAGCAAATAGGCCTAAAATATAAATTATTTAAATAGAATGCACATTTCTTCATTACTGTAAATAAAATTACTGAGTTGAATAATTTTAATTTATTTTATTTGTTGAAAAGTTATGAAATATAAATATAGACTGTAATTTGAACCTTTATAGAGCTCAAGGCTTTTGCCAACGACAGGCGCAATCTTGCACTTCTTGCCATGATTAATTTCGTGGGCTTCTTCTGATGTTACTGTCAGACAAGTGAGATAAGTCATAACAACAGCACAGCAAAATTTATGCAGCGATTAAGGAGTCAAGTGCACTTTTTAAAAATATTACTTATTCAAACACACTTCTTTAAAATCTTACTTACTTCAATATATTTGTGTGCGAGTTTATAAGATTAACGGAGAGAAATTCAACATTTTATCCTCCAGAGATTTAGGAAATGAATGAATGAATAAAGTAAAGCGCAAGCTCATCTTTCGAATGATTCGCAATTAACAAACTTCCATTTCTAATGATTTTCATCATTTACTAATCAGTCTTTTATAAACCACTAGAGACAATGACTGGCTTGTTAACTCTCAGATCGATTTCCTCAGTCGTGTTTCCTCTACATCAAGTCATTAATGTAGCTTAGGGAAGCTTTTAGAACCAGTCAGATAATTTTGAACAAATGATAATGAATTCAACATTGAAGTTTTTCTTCCCTTTCCCTTTTAAATATTTCATTGGCAAAGTTAAGTTAAAAGAAGATGTTAACTTCTACGTATTTTCGTCTTATTGTACTTTAATTATCCTGACAAATGTAGTGAGCACGTAACTGAGAATTAAAAAAAAAAAAAAAAAAAAAAAAAAAAAAAAAGAAGTAGAAAAGTAGAAATACCTTAAAAGCGCTAACCCAAACGTTTGCAGAAAATACTAATTTCAAAATGTAAGCGTATTCCCAAGCAACATTTCCGATAAAGCGGAAAGCTTTTAATAAAACTGGGTAGGAAGAAAAATTTCGTAACGAAAAATATAAAAGATACATTAAGATGGAAAAGCATCTACTGATTTCCCACTTCTTCAATAGATGTTTCTTAATGCAGTTTCGAGGCTTCTGCTGATTTAAAAATTGTGTGATATATCTACACTTTTAAAATTTGTGTGTTACCCTTAAGAGTTGATTAAGTTTCAAATAAAGTTGAAACATAAAATAATTCAGAATTTTTGAACTAAAAAGTTCAATCTTAAATGAAAATGTTTTGCGAGAAAGCTGGATTAGAATTCAAAGAAACGATACAGCATTCAGCAACAAATTTCTGCTTTAATTTCAAATACTGAGAGTAGAGGCTTCACCTATAACAGTAGAGGCCTGTGTTGGGGTCATCAGTGCTCTGAGACTGATTGTTTTGTTTGACTGATTGTTTTGTTTGATGATATGAGCGCAATGTAAGTAATTAATTTCTTATTTACTAATATGGTGTAACAGTTAATATACAGAGCTAATTATTTGAAAATGAATTTATCCGATGAGTTTGTAAGGTTTATCCTAAGTTTTTAACAGTTATTTTTAAGTTAAAGCTCTTTTCCTATCCATCCTAATTTCAGCTTACAGTTTCCTACCAGAATGTGTTTTTAAAATCGCGTTTAATGCTAATGACTAAGATAGTATTTAAGTCGAAGTTCCACTTATTTGGTGTCAGAGTTTCTGACTTAGCGCGTTTGCCTTTTGGCCACGTCTCTCTAAGCTGTTACTGCGCTCGGCCGTAGCTTTTAGCTTTTCCAAACCTCCGCTAGGTAATTCAATATTTAGGGGCCAACTAGTTAGATTTACGTTAGCTTCGGCTATATCTCTTTAGTTACTCATTAGTTAAGTTCTTATTTCTTATCATTTTGTGTTTAAGCCCAAGTGGAGGCTTTGCTGTACGCCCTGAGAAAGGGGCCGACTAAGCGATTATTCGCTTAGCTGTTCACTAGGTTCCTCCTCACTTAAGTTGTAGATAGAAGGGAGGAGGCCCACAAGTTTTTAAAATTTCACTCTCGAAAGCTCATCGCTTCTCTCTATAAGACTTTCACTCATGGATTTAAATTACGTATTGCAACCAAGTTTCAGTTTAGAAAGAAAGAAAGTTAGCGATATGTAAGTAAAGATAATTGCAAAATCTCATTTATTTTATTTATCTCATTTCACGGCACATATGCAACCAAATATTGTGATGCCGGACAAAATATGGAATAAACACATACAAGATGTCACATGCAATCACGGCTTGCATTCTTCAACGTCAGAATGTGACTTTATAAAAAAGTAATTAAAAAAAAATCTCAAAGGTTTCAGATTTTACATTACGTCCAAAATGGCTTATTTTTAACGTTTTGTGTGCTGCTGCTATTCATTAAATATCATGTTCTTCGCACTTAATCATAAAATTCAGTTCAACAGCAATATCGCAAAATAATTTTAAAATGAGCATATCTTTGGAATTTCTGATACACAGTCTCGTACGCTGGAGATAATTTTTTTTTGTAACGTGGTGCCATTGCTCGCTTTGAAATCGTTGAGTTTGTTAATCAAAAATTCGTTTACAAAATTTTGAAAATTCGTTTACAAAAGTTTTACAAAATATGAAATAGATAATAAAACAAATTCCAAATTTTGGCTTCCAGATGTCCATATTCGGGTGGAAACGCACGTTATTCAAAATTGGATGGCTCTAGGTACCGTTGTTTTATCACAATGCGATAAGCATACTTACATTTTAGATTTTTCATTATTTAATTTCTTTAAATATAATATAGGGCTCTAATATTTGATGGCAAGAAATTGAAAAGTGAATCAACACTTATAGTGAATCGAAGCAAAATGCCAAAACGAAATTAATAGTCCCTCTGGGAAAATTGCCCTTTTGGACTAAAAATCGAGAATCCTTTTTATTAAGTTCCAGTTAAGCCGCCAGTAGTTTGAAAATTTACTCGCTTTTTTCCGGCTGTCGTCACATGAGGTGCTACTACAAGCGATTCAGTGAGTTGAATACTTAGGGTGGGTCCGGAGGACAAACTAGGAGGTGGAAGCCTTTTTATTGATGCTGAAGTTTTACTTCTTATAGTAACCAGCGTAGGCGTCAGGTGACGGAGAACGGGGTGCACCTGGCGTCTACGAAAGGTACATGGCCATACAGGAGCTAGGTGGCTGTAAAACGGCTACAGAATTGGATATAAAGGATGCAAGAAACGTATTGCAATGCCAGAATATGAAGCAGAGAACATAAAGCATACACGTAAATAAGTGGCACAATATAAAAGTACATAAGTAATAAATATGTAGCACAATGCGAAAGTAGTACAATATGAAAGTACATTTAGTAGACAGGTGATCGAAGACCCAGAAATCTGCTCTCTAACAAAGGAACGCAGGTATATGTCCCACGTCCTCCTCTGACTGGAAGCAACAAATCCCATGAGCTCCAGGGAGTTGCAGCTTGTTGCTCCAAGGAGTTTTTGTAGTAACTAGCGCAAAATATAATAAATTTTAGGAACGAAACATACAGTGCAAAGGGAATATGATGTATTGTTTGCATAATCAAAGCTAAAAACACAGACGGAAAAATTGGAGTGTGGCTAGTCGTAATTTTGAATCTTCACTATATCTTATAATTTAGAGCTATTTTAAAGCTCTTAAGTACCAAATAATGATATTAAAATAGCTATTTATCAAGTGTCAGATTTAGAGAAGAAAGCATTTCTTTTAGTTGAAGAAAAATATTTGAATATATTTGAGAATAGTACGATTATTTAAGAAACAGATGTTCAAAACTTCCCTTTCCGTATAATTAGCTACGGAATTTTGTACTCCAGAGAGAAAGATTTGCATTGCGATATAAAAATGATTTTTCAAACAAACGTACGAAATAGGAATTAAAGTGAAGATTAATTACCAAATTAAATTTGACACTCATTAAAAAATTTTTTTTTATATTTTTAATGCAAGTAGGCCTTTTTTTCCCTCGAACTGCAATTTTCAATATTGCGTTTCAGAGTAGTTCAATTAACGTCAATGAAAGTTCGAAATTTCGATATTTTAAATTATTAAATTAAAACGATTAAATTAAGGGAACAGTAAAAAACTGAAAACATTTAAATTATCTTAAATCTCAGTAGCAAAAATACATTCATCGATAAAATATTTTATTACATAAAGAGCTCATCATTACGACTATATCTATAAAGAAGATCTTTTTAATTTAGTAGTTTTGTAAGATTTGAGTTTTTGAAACTTCAAAAGATGAGCATTTTGGTTTGTTGTTTTGATTATAACCAGTAAATAATAAGAAGCAAAATTTAAAAGCAGGTTTTAATATTCCATAAATGATTACTTTTGTGATTAAATTATTTCAATTGAGGGCAAAGATTTGTACGATTTAAAGAAAATTTGTTCTTTTATGTTCGATCATTAAGAGAATGTTTTCTCATTTTTGCAAAAATTACTTTCCAAACCGAAATAAAGTACATCATTTTTGAAGGGGGAGTAGTAAATGCCAGCAAATGAATACAAAATTAATGAGCAGTTGGGACGAAAGAAATTTGATTTTTATAAATGAACGATTAAAAGAAAAACATATGTGGAATTCTAAGACATTAAAAGAAGTTGCTATTAAGCGATTGAATCCTATACTTTTCTTTAAAAGAATTTATTTATTGACTTTTCAGTTTTTAAATTCTATCATGGTTCTCCATGCATTTCATGGTAAAAAGATACGAATGCTATTATATGTACGGCAACGCACTCAAAACTAGCCAGAAACTACTATTTAAATCATAATCAGAAATTGCCTGTTTTCTGTTAGCAACAATTAACCTTTCTATAAGACCATATAAGCTATTGGTTCATATTCAGCTATTGCAACATTGTTTGGACCTTAAATATTATAAGCCACTTCAGTGCCTCACAAACAATACATTTCAATAATTTATGAGTTCTGCATGATAGCTTCGTAAGAAAAGAATTTAGGAAGAATTGAAAGCTGATGTCCTTTAACAATTTCTTTTTAAAACTTTACTCGCAAAACCGACACAATTGCTCAGAATCAAGAGCAGTTTAGTCCTATTTACAACTACGATTACGACTTTTAGTAAAATCTTAAGAACGTCTGGGCAATCTTAGGTCACTTTAGGAAATACAAAAACAATCAATGTTGTCATTCGTAAATTTTTGGTAAGTTATTATCATCTTTAAAATGGACGTATAGAAGCTCTCTTATTCATTTACTTATTTACCAGTTATTTTCACATATAACAATTCATATCTAATCTTTGACCGAGATAGGGCTCAAGCCTGAAAGTTAAAACATTATGCCATTCATGCCCTAGCTTTAAATTAGGAAGTAACTAAGTCAGTTAGAAAAAAAGAAAACCATCAATATAAAAACAAACGTTTTAACTTTGTTTTCTAATTATGATAAAGTATGAAATTATGCAGAACAGTTGAACTAATATAAATACTTTAAACATATTTATTACATCTGTAACGTCGTATTCTCTTTCTTAGAATAAAATATATTCGACGTTGAAGACTGTTTGATGAATTGTCATTAAGTACTTTAAAGGACTACAATGTCAGGAGAAATGTATTAACTCGAATAAGGTTTACAGTCGGCACTAACTCGTACTTAAAAAAGTAATGCTTTTGGAATAGCTCAAAAGGTAATGAAGAACATGAAAATGGCTGAATTCAAGTATAGCCTAACGGCTTCATAGATAAACTATCGCGCAAGCTTAACAACGCAAATAGCCAAAAACTTTTCAATGTACTTGAAACATAAATACTTTAGTTTGGATTTTGTACACACAAGCCATACATGTATAATAAATCTATATCAGAGTAACGAATAAGATTTTCCATTCATGAAACATGATCAAAGCGCGCTTGGCTTTGTGTAAAATTAGAGGCTTTTGAAGCGGGATTCCTTGAAACTTCACTGTATATCAATTGAGAACCAAAATCAAGCCATAGATAACCATTCCGATATTTTGACTACAACAACTCAGAAGAGACGGAAAATATATCAAATGTTTAACAATCGGAACAAACTATGATATCTATTTTATTGATAGTTGGCTATGCCTATAATATTCACACTTTATTCTTATGTTCGCCAGCTTATTCATTTTATTTATACTTTTCTTCTTTGCTAGTTAATTTACCTATCTTTTTATGCCTACTTTACATCAAGCCTGTATTCAGCTGCGTGTATTTTATAGTTTCGTTCAAGCTGTTGTTCTTTTGACATTGTTGCATTCATGCCAAAAAAGCCACCATTATCAGTAATATTTAAAAACAAAGCACAAAGTTTTAATTTTAGAATTCGTGCGTGAATCTCTTATAAAAGAAAATAATAATGTATTAATAAAGATGTATAACAGTTAGGTTTAGTTTTTTTTATAATTTAAGAAATTATGTAAGACGAGCTAATCAGTTTTTAAAGGTTTCTTTCATTTGCTGAAAATAGAACAATAAAATCTCTCTATATAAAGAAGAGTTTTTTTTTTTTTTTTTTTTTTTTTTTGTGTGTGTGTGTGTGTGTGTGTGTATTAGTTCGCGATTAACTTAGTCACTACTACAGCTATGGTCACCAAACTTTCTACAATTCTTTTCTGTGTTCTAGAAAAGGTCGATGTCTATTTCCCCCCCCAAAAAAATAGCTAAACTCAGAGATATTAATTAAAAACTCTGAAAACGTTAATTTTAGCCCTCATTTTTCCGAGTGGCTACAGTCTTGCACGTTGGAGATAAAAATTTGCTTTTTTTAACTTTATTGTTGCCACTGCTCGCTTTCAAATCGTAGAGCTTGTTAATAAAAAAATTCTAAATTTTGATTAACAAGCTCTATTAATTAATCTATTTTTATTTCACCATTAATCTATTTTTATTTCACTATTAATCTATTTTTATTTTATTTCACTATTAACCAATTTATTTCAAATTAATCTATTTTTATTTCATTATAAAACTTTCTAATAAAAAGTTTTATAGTGAAATAAAAATAGCACTGTCAAACATTAAATACATTATTCCCGATTCCAAAAATTCGTGGGAAACCATTCTGACTATTCCTATCTTCGTACGACTTTAATCAGCCGAGATATTAATTAAAAACTCTGGAAACACTAATTTTCACATTCGTTTTTCGGAGTGGCAACAGTTTCGCGTGTTGGAGATAAAAATACTTTATTTGGAAAAGTGTTGCTTTTGCTCGCTTTCAAATCGTAGAGGTTGTTAATAAAAAATTTGTAATTTTTACAAAATCTATCTATATATATATATAAAAGAATGCATGTTTGTGTTTTTTTTCTTCACCTTGCTGATTTCTGATCAATTATGATCAGATTTATGCCACATTTAATGGACTAAAATTGAATATAGGTGAAATACTGAAAGAAACTTAAGCTTTTACGATTATTTTTAGATTAGACAGACGAAAATCGTTAAAAATCTGCGTACCATTCTTGGTGACATAATGAGAGAGAATTAGTTTTATTTTTCTTTCGAAATTTTTTATGTGGTTTCCATATCGCATCAGATTGAAAAATGTATTACTATGAATCGTATTTTTTGCATCGTTATTAGAGAAAGATTACAGCGGTATCTTACTCTCAGTTGTTAGATACTCTCAGTCTAACTTAACTGGCATCGGATACTTCCGCTAGTAAAAGTATAAAGAAAAACAATGTTATACAAATAAGAAAGTTATTCTTTTACTAAATAAAATTATTATTGTGTGAAATGCATATTAATAGAAATTTAATGTTGTAACAGGATTTGTGTTTTCAATGAAGATTTTAATTTTTAATTAACGTATTTTTTCTTTGCTTCTTTTTTTAACTCAAATCACTCCCAAAAGATGCAATATAAAAATGTTTAAGTCGTAGATGACAACTAAATGCAAGCAATTGGGCAGTTAGTAGCTGGTTCGAAGATCTGCTAATAACTTTCGAATTCCCGCTGTCTTAAGTGTTAGCATGCATTTTTATACGTTTTTAGTATTTTGCCAGTTTATCATATCAATGTACAGTTTTTACGTAAGATGACTGACAAAACCTTTTTTTTTTGTCGTTTATTATTAACGTTTTGAGTGTTGAGTTTATTAATGTTCATCGTGTTCTTCTCACTTACCCACATGAAATTCAGCTGAATAGCAAAATCAAAAAATATTTAAAAACAGCATATCTTTAGAATTTCCGATAGACAGTTTCACGCGCTGGAGATAACAATGTGTTAATCCGTACAATGTTGCCATTGTTCGCTTTCAGATTGTAAAGTTTGTTAAAAATTCATTTAAGATTTAAAAAATATGAAACATAAAATTCAAAATTCGGGCTTCCAGGTGCACATTTTCGGATGGAAGACTATGTTATTCAAAATTTAATGGCTCTAGTTATCGTCGTTTTTTCACAGTGCAAGAAACATACATACATTCTTGCAGATTCTTAGTTATTTAATTTCTTTTAAGGCAATACAGGGCGATAATATTTCGTGGCAATAATTTGAAAAGGTATTTCGACATTTAAAGTGATACGTCACCCATTGAAGTTAGAATAGATGAAGTAAGTCTTCTCCGTCTGTCCCGTACAATGAATGAAGCCATAGATTTATATATAGCATTGCTCTAACATAGGCATTTTGACACAAAATCGGACTTTTTCTGAAATAACATGCCAATTTGTTTTCATATTTCGATTTTAAGACTCATATTATGCCTAAATATAAAATTTTGTAAAACTTGATGCGAAATTTACGGAGAAATTAAAAAATTTATCTTGGCGCATATTTTTCAGTTTGCGCCAAGAATAATTTACTTGGCGAAATTTTTAATTTGCGACCACCTATTTTGCCTTCCCTATTTACATTGTGTACGACAAGGAAAAAAAGTCACATCGTTCCTATTTTCAAATAATTTCAACAAAATGCGTAAATCACATTTGATGTTATTATCGCTTTCAACAAATACGCCAAATTTCAAAACGCACAAATATGCCAACGCTCAAATATTCAACAAATATGCCAATATGTAAATTCATGTATATCTTAGAAAATTTTGAATAATAAACTCTAATTTTTTGCAGATGTGATATACATCTACTTTAAGATGATGTAAAAAATTTATAGGTTATACCGCACAAATATTTTTGAAAAATTTTTAAAACATATTTAAAAATACAAATTTTAAGAATAAATCATAAAAAAGGTGCGAATTATGTGTGGATTAAACCTAAATTTCGAATTCTGGAAGAAGGGATCAAGTAAGTTTAACAGAGAAAGATAGATTAATAAATATATATCAGATTCGATAAGGATTGAGGAACTAAAATTTTTGGGAGCTAATTTTTTAAAAACTACTCATACGAGTTTTACAAAACTTGACAATTGGCATAATTTGAGTCGTAGAATCGAAATACGGAAAAAAAATTCGGCGTGCCATTTCAGAAAAGGTCCGATTTTGTTTCAAAATGCCTATATTAGAACAATTGTCTATATAAATCTAATACATAACCTAAGTCGCGCTTTCGAGACATGAAAAAAGAAATTTGAATTTCGTCAATCGGCCTTCTAGAACGGGAAATATAGAACTGTCCCATTTTTTTGGCGTAGTGTACATGAAAATGTGTGTATAATAACTATAACGCAAATATATACATTGTTGAAATCTGGAAGATCTCTGGAAATTTCAAGCATATTTTATGCAAATTATGCCTAAAAACACTTTTCTGAGCCTGTGTATACGCCGATATTTGCTTTCAGTGTAATTTTATTTAACAATATATTTTGTAGTCTTACCCGTACGCTGTGTGGAGGTCATGATGTGCCTTGACATCCCATTGCTGATACTTCCTCGGCTTCAGTTTTGTGACATCAGGCTTACTTTACCTATTCTAACTTCTATGACGCCGCTAAATCCCGTTTCGAGACAAATAGCCTATTCGGGTTAACGCCCTTTTGGGCTAAAAAAATGTATTTACTAATTAACCTGTCCCTATAATTTTTCTGTTTTTCATCATTGTGAGGAAATGCCCTGCTGCAAATTCGGCAAAATTCTGATACTTACCTTATTTTTACACGAAAAAGAAAAATTTACACATTTTTGAAGTTCCAGAGACATAAGACATTCCTTGCTTTAAAGCAATGAGAGCACACAGGAAGCTCAAACTGTGGGTTACAATTCGACTCTAAGAAAAGAGCACGAAGAGAGCCGGAAGGAAGAAGCTCTGTGTCCTCTTTCTTGTCATGAGTGGAGACGAGTAAAGATTAGTTCTCATTACATGGTCGAAGAATGTGATGGTTTTGGGAATTTCATGTAAAATTAACAGCACACATAAATTATTTACTTAAAATTAATTCTAGTCTTAAAATTATATTATAGTCAGGAAGAAAGACATAAATTAATTACATAAGATTAGGCAGAAATCTACCTTTAGTGTATTAGAAATATATGAATACGTTATGAAGATAAGAAATCAAAGCACCAAGTTACAGCCAAAAAAAAAAAAAAAAAAAAAAAAAAAAAAGGAGGGGGGGATCAAAGATAATGATTTCAATCAGCTTTAATTAACTCCATTTGTGAACGTTTTTCTTATACTGCAAGCCTGTTAGAGTTATTTTTCCTAATAATACATAATAAATACATTATGTAATAAGGTATAATGATATTATTACACCTTTTTACACAATAAACTTAATACGGCACGTAAGCCAATCAGTTTTGAAATCAAACCCCAAAGTGCATAAGGAAATTTGCTTCGACGGTAAGAACTATGTAAAATTACTTTACTAAACCAGCGCCGCCCAGTCGGTATAGCGGTTAGCGAAGCTGACTGCGATGCCGAAGGGCCAGGGTTCGATTCCCGGAGAAGACATGGTTGTAACTGTACGTCCCTTCACAGAAAGGGCGTTGGTGGCCCACCTATTAGATGCCTCCATAGTAAAGGGGCCACCACATCTGGGCTTGTATAGATTAATGGGCTAAATTACGTTTGTAACTGTTCACAATCTGCCATTCGAAAAAAAAAAAAACTTTAATAAACCGCAATAATAAAACGTTTTGGATTATTTTGTGTTTATCTTCCGCCCATTTTTGCTGAGGTAGTTTCTTTTTTTCTTATATAAGACACATTTCTTTATATAAATACTTACTAAGCAGGAAACTGAAATCAACAAGAAATATACATGTGTTATGTTTTTGAATTATTGTTTGCGTCATGTGTTTCGAGGAGGTCATGTAAACATCAAATATTAAATTTGAAATAGGGTTTAAACCAAAAGATCTTACTGAGTTTCTAAATTTTCCTTCCGTTTTCCGCTCTCGTGCATTGGGTATAAGAATGCATTGAAATTTAAAAGCAAATACACATATTGCAGAATGCAAGCATAGCAGAGTTCATCCTTATTGTTTTCTGATCCTTTCATCTTGCTTTGGAATTCATCCAATATTGATGCATATTGAAATATCTAGTATTTTTGAAGCAAGGAAAGATGTCCTGTTCTTTCTCTGATGCAGATATCCGAGAAAGGGGAGCTCCTACTACGTAACAACAAAATGTCAAATATAAAAAAATTACTCTTGAAGAAAACATATTTTTAGTTTTCTTGGCAGTGTAAAAATAAAGCATATTCACAAATATGCAAATCGATAAAATTATTTGTTAATTCTTGAAGGTATTTTGAAGGTATTTTGAAGGTAATTACTATTTATAAATCAAAAGGTAAGAACAGATGTTTTAACTTACGACATTTTTTAAAGTTTATATAGTTATGAAAGAACATTTTATGACAAGAGTATAATACGAGAGTTTAAGTTATATAGCTCCAGTGTCAAACGTAGTTAGTTATAAAGCAAACCGCAAGTTTTGCTGGGAAAATTTTAAAGTGGTTTTTTTTAATATATATATATATATATGTAATTCAAATTAATTGGAAGCCAAGTAAGCAGACTAAGTTACACTTTAGTGGTTTACAGATCTGAAATCAAATACATGTTATTTACATAAAAGAAATACATGTATAAAAAAGAATATATCTCTCTCTATATATATCGTGTGTAGCTCATTCGAAACGAATTCCATTTCGCATAGCAACTAACAAATAGTTATTCGAAAAACTTTCGATGAAAACGAATCCAACTTAAACCAATTTAACTGTTCCAAATCGTTTCCTCTTTCGAGACAACATGCAATACTGGCAGAAGAGTGAAAGGCACCTTGGCGAGGGAAACGGCTTGCTATACTATCATTACTTGGGAAGTGTTTTCTCGTGTTTTGTTTCAGACAAAAAAGGATTTGAAAAAAATTGAAGAAAGCAGCACAAAACTCTTACAAATGCTTTCTTTCTGTATTCAAAGCTGCATGAGCTTTAGCAAAAGTAAAAAAAAAAAAAAAAAAAAAAAAAAAAACATTACCTTTTCCATCTGAATTGTTATTTTTGACGTTGCATGTGTGGATGTTCTTTCTGATGTAATCTGCGCATCTTCCGTTTCATGGAATATTGGGCGGATTTAATGCAATTTTTGCAAAGAGTAAGACTTCAAATGTATTAAAATTTTATTTTAATAGATTACAGCGCTTGCAAGAACACACATGTGACATTGTTTAGCGAACATTAAATACCACGAAAACAAAATTCTAATTAATTTAGTAATACTCTTGACAGGAAATTTTTTCCTTTGCATTTTACTTATTTTATACAAGTGTCAAATCAAATACGTTTCAGACTATTGTTTATAAGGCTAATATAAATAATTGATGAACTTTTTTTTAATTTTTGAAGAAAGGGGACTTATTTATTCGCTTTCAAAATCAGTAGAGTTTTATTATACCGAAAGCAGTCTAATTATTTTTACTCTTGTGTAATTTCATCTTTTTATTTATTTAAATCAAAGAAAATATTTAAAAGAACATAAATAAAACTACAGAGCGTCTTGTTTGTAACAGTTCGTTTCAATTCCCATAACGAAAAATCAATTGTGCCCTAGCTGGGACTTGAATCACGGATATTCAGCTTGCCAGCTGGAAGCTCACCAGAAAATCATGCAAAGGAAGATGTGATAATGCTTCATACCTTTCCCCACTTAAAGGGCGAATGGGGAGAGGTACAGGACCTAGACGTTTAAATCTAAGTGGTAACGTGTTATAAATCTACTACATTTTAGTTTGAGTGCCACTGTTGAGTCTGTTAGATTCTTCAAAGTCTCCATAAATCTCAACAGTATATTTGCCAAAATTCAAACCATGGTTGTTCCATATGGCAACTAGTTGTGTTAACGAGTTACACTGCGCATGGACAAGTGGATGCCATATTTTCATGCAGAATAATGAGAACATAACATTATTTGACGTAATCGGAAAGAACAACAAACAATTCAAATAAATGGATTTCTTCGTATCTAAATTTCGGATAATAGGAAGCATACTGTCCATAACAAAAATATACTTACTGGAATGCACAGCTTCCATTCCCTTTTTTTAGAAAACTCAATCTATGCAACCTCCATGAAATCAACAAAATTTGCTAACACACTTTATAATAGCTTTCTGTATTTCGTGTTAGAACTTTAGCTCACTTCTTAGCATAAACGTAAGTCATACATTAGCGAAAAAAGAAAGAAATTGTGACAAGCGTCTTGTTCAAAGACACCTGAGATGGACGATGTGATATTCGTTATCTTCTTGATGTTATCTTAACCTACTTTTAGGCGGAAGTAAAATCTACAAAATTTACGTTAATCGCTTAAGATAAGTTTCTGCATGTTTTAGTAACAATGGAGCTCAGACTACATTAAACCCGTCACTCACTCCCCTTAAATTTATGATGTTAAATTACGTAGAAAATTATGTTGCTTTCTGTGTCACTAAGGAGGTAAATAAAGAAGAATTACAAGTGCTCTAAATCGCAAGAAAGAAGTTCTGCTTTTGCGTATGGCATCACTTTTCTAGGAATAAAGG
Source organism: Stegodyphus dumicola (assembly GCF_044657685.1). Taxonomy (NCBI): domain Eukaryota; kingdom Metazoa; phylum Arthropoda; class Arachnida; order Araneae; family Eresidae; genus Stegodyphus; species Stegodyphus dumicola. The sequence continues at coordinate 145,285,445 of NC_140775.1, forward strand.
AAAAAGAAAGTGAAAATTTTTCAGTTAAAAGTCTTTGTTTTACTTTAAAAATAAGTGTTGTTGAATGATAGGTTAATGTAAAAATTTTTGATAACCTAACAAATTTTACAAGAAATCCCGGATAATCCGCAACAAATAGAAAATCATCTATATGGTTAAAATTTCTAATAAAATTTCATTAACGTTTTTAGGACATTCTTTAAGAATAGCAGAGATTATTTTAATTGGAATTTGGTATTTTAAAGTTATATATATTAAAAATACATGTTTAGATAACATTTTTTTGCTTATGTATTACGTTCAAAATAACATGTTTCACAAAAGAACAGAGACAAGCTGCTCTGAGTTTAAAAATTATGGTTTTTAGTTTTAGGAACTGTCAGAAAATATTTTACCATGTCTAAAATTAACTTTACATAAAAATGATAACAGTTCCGATAATACTCGTTAATCGTTTGTTGGCGGTAACAAAATAAAACAAATTAAAAAATATATTGAAAAATGATATGCTGACACTTTTAGCCCTCTTTTGAGACACAAATAAAAAGAAAATACCAAATAAACGAAAATAACAATAATTTCAAAATTCAGTAGATTGTTAAAAACTGCATCATTAAATAAAGGAAACAAACTCTCTCGTTTACCCTTTAACAGCATTTTTATTGTTCTCTCAATTTATATTTTTTAGTTTCAGTTAACATTAAATAGTATAATGTCTCTTTCCATTACGGAAAACTGAATTTATTGATTTCTGATTCTTCACAGTTTCTATACGTACGTAGTAAGAGAGGGACTTAGATACAAATTTCTTATCGTTTAAATTATCATTCAAAACATGAAGCTTATAACATAAAGATAGAAAATATTACAGCATTTTTACATTCTTTTAAGTCGCTAAATCTTGCATGACACTTATATTAAAAATGGATTCGTATCAGTTCTGAGTTATTAATATACTACGTTTACAATAATTAACTCACAGTTCAGAAGTTCTTTGTTAAGGCAGAAAATTATTATGTGAATACGAAGCTAACTGATAAAAATTCTATAATATATATAGTCGGATAAAAATAATAAATTATTTGATCTTTTGTACTACACACAATGGGTTGGAAACATTTGTGCTCGATGTTGCTTGAGACATGGTTCTATCTTTGTATCTAGCAGTTTGTAAAACAACTCTAGAACTTGAAACAATGTTGATAATATAATAACAAGTACAGATAAGTAGGCGGTACACCAAAATTTCACCATTGATTGCACAGGTACAGTCTCACCTCACTAACTATGTAACTTTGCCCCAATTTAGAGGAAGTGCACATCAAGGGATAGATATGAGGGTCTCCCATCCCTCTTCCTTTACTACGAAACACTCGACAGGACTTTAAGCTCGTCAATATTTTAAGTGCCCCCATGCCGCAAAGACATTTTATACCAACCATCTTCTATGCCTTCTTTGGGATATACGAAACCGGGCCCTATGATATGGCAGCCAGAATCGCGAACAAACGAGACAGCGACAACAGCACAAGAGGGAAAATGTCGTCGTACAAAACTTCGTTTGAAGGAAGAAAACAAGCAATAAACATTGCATGTCTGAAACATCGTTGCATAAAACATCGGGATAGAAAATAAGAAGATGTCAAAAAAGACTTTGCAGTTTTAACACTTTGTCTTAAAAATTATCGTAGTAAAAAGAATGTACCTACATGATGACAACATCGCAGACCTGTTTCTGACTATAAAAATTTTAACTGAATTTTAGCGCAATGATTTGTAAGCACAAGAAGAAATAAGTAATATTTTTACCTCTATTTCATACATTTATATTAACTAGTAAAAGTTTATTGAATGAAAAAAAAGAAGGAAACTTAGGCTTTAAGAATTTGGAAATTAGTAAAAGTTAATGCTACGTATAACAACTTATATTATATATAGAACTTTAAACTTATATTGTTAACGAGTAAAAGTGATTATTTTACTAACCTCTTTTATAAGGACGTATTAGAAGAACATTCCAAGAATGAAAGAAGATTTAAATTACATTAAAAAATGTAATATTAAATGTTTAGATAGATGAAGATACATACGAGTTTAAAACTCTTTTCACTGCTATAAGCAACATTAATTTTTACAGCATATTACGCAACATTTAATTCCATAATATAGTGCTTTAAACTATCTTTTTGTTTTCTCAGTAAAATTTATTACTTAATATAAAATTATGAAATACCTAAGCAAAAATATTATTTATTTCTTCTTGTGCTCTCAAATCACTATAAAAAAATTCATTAATTTTTTTAGTCATCATGCGATGATTTGTAGGTATTTTATTTTTATTGCGATATTTCGTATGACAATGTTTTGAAATTTCGAATTCTTTTCTACCACAATGTTTTAGAACTGATTTTCTCTAATTCCTCATGCTTTGTAAGACGACGTTTTCCCTTGCGTTGTTATCTCCTTGACGCTTTCGCCCATGATGTTTTCACATATAACATTTAGCTGACCTATAAAACTTCCAATGTATTCGTATTTTGTACGTATACTCTAAATATTTTTTAAATATCACTGTAGAAGAAAGAACAAAAGCATTAAAATAATTCCATGCTCAGGAAGATTTCTGGAAATCTGGAACTCTAATTGCCTTTGAAATGATACGGGAGTTGCTTTTTTATCAAATAAATATTCTAAGCTAATAAATAAACATAAAAACTCTTTGAACTGCATACATTATGCAAATAATTCATTGCTGAAAATTTCCTATGTTAGGAAAGGAATTTGTCAATAAATAGGTTTATAGTATGATTCTAAAAATTAGCATAAGTTACTTAAAATTCGTAAAAATTATTATGCTCTGAATTAAAAAGTTGCCATTATTCTTTTATTGTAAGAGATGGAAATACTGAATTAATATTAGTATATTAACTTCTGATAACGAGAGTATCTAATCTAAATCATTTTATAACTGCTAAAAACATTTTCATAACATATACTTCTCAAACTTCGGAAATTACTTTCACCTAACTTGAAATTTTCCGGCAAAAGTTACGACTTCGGATAAAAAAAGAATATAACAATTGTCTCTTCTGGGATGTAAAAACAGTCTAGACACATTCGTAAAAAAGTTGCGAAATTTGCATCTATATGCAGAATAATGGATATTGGTCTGATAAACCACGATATTTACTGCCGTAGTTTCTCAATCGGAATTTTCCCTTGTATGTGTAGTAACAGATGAACAAAGAAAGATGCCATTGGCATAAAAATCACGTTTCGACTTCAGGAGCAACCGGATTATTATTTGCTCAGGACAGCTGATATCGAAGAGCTGCGCAGAACGATAGCTGTGACGTCAAAGCGCTCTTGCGGCGGGAAAAGCCTCGTTCAGAAAACATGGTATTATGATCACACTTTGCGTTAATTTTTGAAATTTTATCCAAACGTGAGCAGGAGCAGAAGTTATTGCAGGTAAAAAAGTACCAAAGTAAAGAACTTTTTACATTTTAGATAAAATCAGATCCATGATCAAATATTTATAAAAGTTTCTTAAAGAGTTTTTTTTAATTGCATTGGAGCTTGCTTAGTTTGTAGAGACATTAGGATTTTTGGAAGCAGGCAAGATGAAAAATGAGCAATCGTCTTCGCCAGTAATAGAACCACGTACCTCTAGAATACCGGGCCCAGCGTGCAGAACTACTACACCACGAAGGCACGCTAGGAATGCGGGAGAAATACCTTATAAATTGAATGCAAAAGCACAAGAGGAAAATCACATGAGAGAAGCGATTCCTTTACAGAGGAATTTTTAAGGAAACTAGCTCGTATTTACGTTTCATATTGAAGAAAGAAGATAATAAATAAAATCATAAATAAAATACCCCACTAGAAAACCATGAAAGCGCCTATATATATAATGAAAATACGATGTGATTCCAGTGAAAACTTGATTTGTAGATTTAGCTGAATACAGTAAAATCGAGCTTAACCAGAACGGGACCATAAGGTTATACACATCAAATAGAAAAATAAAGTTATGAGAGAGAGATTGAAAAAGTGCAAATAAAAATCATCCATAATAATAATTATCTCTACAAATTATTGAGAGTAAAACATATCAAATTATCATTGCTACTTGAAGGAAAAAAATCTGCTTGCAAAAAAAAAAAAAAAAATCAATAAAGCTTTAAAATTAAGTTGTTGTACAAGGTTTTTACCATAAACACTTTAAACAATTAAGCCTGAAGCATTTTTAAATGTAACAGTTAGGGAAACCTTAAATATATAAGAAATTAAACCTCAAAGATTCAAGATAGAAAACATACATACACTAAGACGCACAATAAGACTCACGTTTCCAGATAAATTTGATCTTCTGTGGATGTGATCGTCTTAGAGAGGTAATGCTGAACACTGATAATTATTCATATCCTCAAAAGTACTGATTACTTCAGGAGGTGAACATCTTAGGAAGATGACTGCCATAAAAGATTCATTGTATTTATAAAGAGCTGTTCAAAATCGTAATGCCACACATAAGAGAAAAATTTGTTATACGTAATACTCATATACTTTTATCATACCTTAGCACCACGTGAAGGCTTTTACACTTATTTAGTAAAGGATACTAATTGTTCAAGTTATAATTTTAAATATTTTCACTGGATTACTTGCTAAAGAAATTTGCAATTTTTAATAATAAGCTCATTCTATGACAATATTTAGTTGAAACATCTGTCAAAAGTACACATTGTTCTCTGAAATAAGCTTAGTGTTAGACTCCTTTAATGTGACTACGAGGCATTACGCACGACCATGTGATTGACTCTGTCTTCTTCAGCAAAGAAATGGCTTTAGTAAATGATTGAAAATTCACTTCAGCCAATTAGAACCAACATAGGCAAATATGATTTACCAGGAAACAGCGATATTTACTATTAAACACTATTTCCATGACGCTTCTTCCAACAATGATTTAAAATTTCGGAACCAAACTAACTGAAACTAAATCATTTTGAGCCACCCAGCCACCTTGGATATTTTGTATTTTTTCCCTCTTTTTCTCGTACTTCCCTACTGCAAATATACTAACGGTTGCAGCTCCTTTTTTCTTAAAATTTATTAAAAAAATCTAAAAGGTACCAGTGTCAGTTTTCAAAAACAGGTGCGCTTACAGCGCCAGTTTATCTATATTTTCATCAGAAGTACTTGTCTACAATAAAAGCATACTTTAGCAGGAAATAAAAAAAAATTGTTCTTTGATCACGATTGCAAGCATATCTGTTATCTCATTAAAATTATTATGTTTACATGGTAGACTATAATGAACTCTCATTAAAGTGACCACTCCATTACAATGACCAGAGGAAACAAACTTAACTGATGAATATATACCAATCCACTTCTTTTACTGCGATTACTCCTTATTGTGATAAACTTCCTTAAGAGATGAATAATCATCATAATGAGAAGTTACCGTATTTACTGTCTAATCAGAGTTCAAACCAGTAGTTTTCTACCAATTACGTAAATATCTTATCATTACATTTACTAACGGAACCAATAATTCCAACTTTTTAATGTGCTTTAATTTTTAGTATCGATAAAATTATTCATAAAAGAGTCTGGTTCAGAAGTTCAAAAGCATAATTACTAACTTAAAAATAAAAACAGTCTCCTTTTATCAATAATCACCAAAGTGTGACACAGAAACAATTTAAAAATATGAAACTCTAAGTTACATAAATGCAAATCAGACTTCGACAAACATACCAATCTTTTCAATCAAACACAATTTTTTTAAACAGACATTACTGAAAAATTGCACAAAAAATATTCCAAACCAAAAAAGAAGTACTTTGAAAAAGTGTCTCCCCAGGGATTATCATACGACAAAAATTTGCCAGACGTATAACTGAACCGACTACTGAAAGTCTTCTTTCCAACTACCGCTTCCTAATCCCTTGAGATGTCCTGCGGATGTCAAGGGGGTATAAATGTGTGTATGTGGGGGGGGGTCCTGAGAATATCTTTGTTTTTGTCCTTTGGGAGATAAAAAGTATTGTTTAAGAAGCCGAGATTTTGGTAGTCTTTGAAAAGTTGGATGAGAACTTTGCAGATGCTTTTAAAAATATTCTAGGTATTATGCTTTTATGAAATGCTCTTGGGAGCGTCATTGTTTGAGGAATAAAATAAATAAGTTTATAGTAGTGATTTTAGACTATTTTTAGTCTCCTTTAAAAACATATTTTAATGCGTATCTTTCGTGTACTATTACAGTCAGTCAAACATGTAAAGAAAGTTGCTGCAGTATATTAAATGCCATTAAAATTTATCAAAATACTTTTAATGAAGTTAAACCTAGAAATTTAAAAAGTATATTTTGCAGTTTGAACCAGAACATGTATAATTATTCTTAATAATATGTATATATATGAGTATATATATAATAATAATAATATTATATATCTATATATATGACTCTTTTTTAATAAATAGTAAATGATTTCTGGATATTTTTAATCAATAGGTCTTGATTATATGCGACATTCGGTTATAGAAAAATATTTTCCATTCCCACGCGTTTCCTAAAAAGGCCCCGTAAAAAATTATTCTGTGTATTTTTTATAAAATTTAAACCTTCCATAGTGAGAAGGCCTTATTTTACGATTCACTATCCATTCAGTCATGCAGTATTTTGAAACAGTATTCGCTGGATGAATATTTGAGTCTGCATGATTCAATTTACTTAGAAGCTTCAGATTATTTGCTTGTGTATCGTAAGCAAAATATAATTTATGTGTTTACTTAGATAACTGCGTGGTAAGAGTTGAAGACAAGTTAATATGATGAGACAGGAACAATCAAAACATTTACATAACGAATCACTGGAATTGCTGGACGAAATGTATTTGCATGATACATTACTTGACATATTCAGTGAACAGGGAAAACCGTGGATGATACTTCTATTTCTGATAATGCGGATCATCGCAGGATCACTACTGTTCTTTTGTTCTCTGATTCGAATTCACGGTAAGCCTGTGTACCTTTGAGAAATGGGTGTACTTATGATATGTGATATCGAAGCTGTCTCAAGGTAAACTGATAGGAGATTTGTAGAATGGGAGGGAATATTTAGCACAAACGAAAAAGTGATATAAAAACAAATAGAAAGTAAATAAATGAACATTATATTTTACATTTTTAGATTAATATTTACACTTATGTGCCATTAAAATTTTGGAAAAATGTATTATTAATACTGACATTTTAAATCGAGATGCCCATTTACCAGGATGAGAGTTTTATTCATTATAAATTTTCTTCATTAACAGCACGTTTTCAAAAGAAGCTCCTTCGGCATCGAAATTATTTGAAGGCAAAGGCACAGGGAGGCAACGAAAAACAATTTTATGCAACTTTGGAAAAATCCCCCCACGATTATTACAGACAGCCAGCACTAAATAGAATTCGAAATGAGTAATTCGAATCGATTCTAATCGAGTAATATAATTCAAAATTGTGCTTTGGATTTTAGAACAAGATTACTCTTCATTTTATGTTTAAGGACATTTGAAGTATAAAATAATTTAACTCTAAAAATATTCTAGGAATTACAATATACATTTTAAAGCCCGAAACTCCGAGTTGTTACCTGAATACTGGTAGTTTGACTCGGGTTCGCATCCAAGCAACGGACTGGCTGCAAGTTGCTTTTCGTGATTTTCCCCATGTCAGAATAAGAGCCAAGTTTCCTTAGAAAGTTCCCCATGAAGATGTCTCTCTCCGTAGACAAATAGCGTTCGTGAGCTTTGTAATAGTCAAACAACCTAATCTAACCGAAACACGGATTTACTCCACAGAAAAATTCTATAAAATCGTCAAATCTTAGAAAATTCTCTAAATTTGAAAAAAGAAGAAGAATGGTGGAGATTTGTGCCGTGGTAAAGTTACTGATTTATGCATGGTTTGTTATTAAGTATCATTTATTCATAATGCATTAAACGCTCGAGCATAAAGGTACTAAAAGTAAGAACATTTCTGATACCAATGTCAGTTTTATGTTTTTAACAGACTTTTTAAATTTTCTTGTATTTAGTATGATTCAAAGATATTACATATCCCAAATCCTGTTAGTTTTACATTATATATTTCAACCCACATCAACATCAATTTTAAATTTTGTATCCAAACCATACCATTTTACATTACCACATCCACCAAGCTATTCACACAAAAATATAGATCATAAGAAATTTAACTGTAATGGACATGGTCGTCATAAATTATTGAGCACATCAGAATTATACATAGTAAATCATTTGAAAGACATATCTAGTAGACATACCTAATATGCATAAAATTAAACGGCAACTCAAATGATTTTTGATTTCGCAGGCGTTACTGGTATAATGACTTTCACAATCCTATCCAATCAATTAAATTCAACAAAGTCTATAATGTAGTTGCATAAGAACTTAGATATTTTACCTAGCCTAGCCCAGATATCTAAGGAGTGAATATAGATCGGTTTTGACCCCTCCAGTGGCCGAGGGCTTAGGACCGCTGAATAGTGATACTCTGATCTGATTTGGGTTCGAACCCAGACGAATCGGTTGATTATATAGTTGGTTTGCTTGGTTTTGCTTATGTGTTATGTCAGTTTCCCTCTTGCATATGTCACTCTTCCGTGACAACGAACAATGTACAAAAAAGCCTCGTCTGAAGTTGGTTCTTCTACCGAATAGGCATTATTCCGCACAGAGTTCTAAGTCGGAAATCTGATCTGTGTACAGTCAGTTTTCTCCAGAAAGTCTTCCACGGAGACATCCCTCCTTTTAAGCACATATTCATAGTGACTTATTCAAATAACCAAGCAAAACTAAACTGGTTTTCTATCCAACAGGTTTTATTTTTAACATAACATCCCATGATTTTGTCATGTGAGGAGTTTGTAAAACATCATGTATACATCGTTAAACTATATGATAGTGTTGAACTTAACCAACGAATTACAGAAATCATTAGATGAACAGATCATAAATGAGAGAATCATGAGACAAGGAATTGATTATCGACTGAGAAAGTATTGCACGTGCCCCAAAAGGAACATACACCGAAGTTTTACATCAACATTACTTAACATATGTATCAAAATATTATTTTAGTTATTGTACAATTTGATATGCCCTTTAAATATATTATTCGTTGCTCAAATCAGCTCAACAATTCATTTGCATTCTATTATGTCAACATATCGATTTATAATGTATATCGTCACCATGCCAAAGGCACTAATCTGTTACTTTTGTCTTTTTTCATTTGCTTTCATTTTCTGGGTTATTCATTAAAGTTTTATAATTAAAAGTGAAAGATTCATATTCTTGGAAATGAATACATATGAGTTATTATTTAGGAGACATAGCTTTAAGTTTTTCAATATCAAGCTCTCCAAAATATTTAAAAGCGTGTTTCTCAGGGCAAAGATTTTGAAAATTTCGGAATTTGACGTATATTTAATGACAGATTTATATAGTTATTATTTATATATGGACAAGCTTTTCATACTAATATGAACAAGTTGCAAATTGGTAAACATAAAATTTTGATAACACTTCTAAAGATGTTAAAACAAACCTGGAGTAAGATCATTAAATAAACTTAGGGAGAAATATTTCAGTGAATTACCACCACAAAACAAAACATTCCAGTGAATTTAGTCCAAAAAGAAAAGAAAACTATAAGCAGTACATTAATTAAGACTTGATAGAAGCCATTATCTTAAATGCAAGAGCTCCATCGAAGCACTAATAAAGCCTAAATTACAACCTTATCGACAGGCAAAAATGTCAGAGGTAATCATTATGTCTTGGTAAAGAGTTTTATACTAATTTTCATTCAAGTGTAGCGGTTCCCATGGTGTTTATTTTCTGTGGACGCTCAAGTTATTATTCTTAAGTTCTTTGGTGACTGAAATTTGTAGTTAAAAGGTAATGCGGAGGAAATATTCAGGTTAAAATGTTGTTAAGTTAGTAGAGGAAACTGATAAATGAAATTTTGTCAAAAGATGAAAAATGTATCTTTTCAATAAGGTCTAAGAAAGCCATTTTATTGTGAACATAAAGACCAAAAACTGCTTCTGATTTGCCTATTCTTTACAGCGTATTTTATATGCGTTTGAGGATGTAAATTATGCATTTTCATTTTGTTTTCCAAGAAATTACTTCCAGTTCCCTTATTAAGAACCAGTTCCTTTACTAAAAGATAAAAATCGTTTTGAATTCATATATCTTAAAATAAGAAATGAAAAATTACATATTAAGTGGTGCATAAATTATTATTCTGTACGGAGATAAATGATATATACCTTTTGAAAACCCCTTTATGAATTACAATGATGCAAACATTACACAAATTATCAGTTTATTATGATCACGTTTAAATTGACCCCTTAATTGAAATATATAGGCAATTCTAATTTGGTTGACAAATAAAAGATCTTTTAAAAATCTAAATTTCATCGAGTTTGTTAAGCAATTTCTGTTGCTATTTGGATATAAATGCTATGGTAGGTAATATAACTCATCTTAAAGGTTACTAAACATGAAAGGAGTAAGCTAGAGACTCTTCCTAGACTAAAAAAACGGCATATTTGCCACTAGAGAGCTCATAAATTATTATTCTCCAGAAAAAGTATCTAACATAGTGCCAGAAATTTTTCTTATTAAAAACACTGGCAATGAAAAAGTTTTATTTTAAGAAATTTCATTAGATCTCTTAAATACTTTACCAGAAAAATCAAATACAGATAAGAATTTTTACAAAAACCATACATTGTTGTGAATCACTGTACTTGTTACATGGATTAAAAAAAGATACATAATTCTACCATTTGAAAGAACACGGGTCTCTTGCGGGAAGTTTAGTTTCAGAATTCATATAATAAATGTCTTGCGGTAAATGGGAAGACTAAGGTATAAATAATTTCGAATCTAAAAGTATAATATTATCTAGGGTCTATAGGAACCTGTATTTGAAAATGCAGTTTGGAAGACTGAAAATATTATTATACAGTAATATAATATTTTCAGTCTTCCAAACTTCAGAAAATATTATTATTATTATTATAATTCAGAAAATATTATTATTCAGTAATAAAATACTATATTCTGAAAATGCAGTTTGGAAGACAAAAGATACATACTAAGTCATACTGAATATGTAAAAAAATTAAAGTTTCATATAAAAGAAAAAACAAAATAAGTAAAGGCGAAAATACTAAATCTAAAGAGATTAAAGCTGCAGACGATATGATACATGACGAAATATATAGAGCTCAAGAAAGAGAAGAAGAAAGCAAATTCTCTAGATATGCAACTGAATTTTGAAACCGTTTCTCTCTGACTAAATTACTTAATTTAATATTGCTCTTTTCTCTCAAGAAATAGAAAGAAATAAAGAAATTTTTATTTAACTCTTGTCAAAGAGGGAAGTTTACATATGCTGCATTTGCTTTATTTTCCGAATAGCTAAGAAAATGTAATTCAATACGATGCGATTTTATTCAGAAGGCGAGTTTAAATGCCATAGAGAAAAAACAGAATTTAAATAAAGGTAGCAGAAAATATTTTGAAAGAATTTCGAAGTGAATCTCTATCCGAGACTGGACAGTAGTTGCGAAAGTTCCTTGGTAGCGAAACTGAAAATAAATCAGACAAAATGATCTCATTAAGTATAAAATATGTACGGTTTCAATACTATTAGGACATTAATTATGATAACTAATGAATTAACCATTATAATAAATTAATTTGATTTATTATATTATTTTAAATAACTTACATTCCAGTTAATTAAGAAATTTTAAATGCAATTTCTTCATAATGAATTAATTAGTTTCTATCTTATTAAGATACTAATGTCAACACTACTATTCTACGTTTCTGTGTTGCTTTGTTGAAAGACATAGTAAACGGTTACAGTTATGGACCAGCATATTAAATCAGTCTAAAAAGGAAAAAAAAGATTAACAGGTGTTCTTCTGTTTCTTGTACAAATTTTCTAATATTTTAAAAGTATATATATCCATTTTCTATTGAAACGTTCTTCTTCGCCTACTGAGACTTGTTTTTGCAAGAGTATAGTGTCATTCCACCTCAAAAATGAGATTTCTAAGAAGAAATATAATACGAATCTAAGAAATGGCGAAACCGGCCAATTTATTCTTCTTTCAAACATTTTCCCAAAACAAGATTTCTATGTTTTATACTTTCATTGGATTCCAGTAGGCATTACTATTTAATTCTGAAAGGATGTTGGCAAAATCATTTCATCGGAAATGACGGAAGGTTTTAGAAAATGTTTCTTTCTTGTGACTTTTTCGTGTTTTTCTTTTCCCAGAAAGACAGAGAGGCTAGTTCAATATTTTATTTGGTCAGCTTCGTTTTTTTTCTTTTGTAGATAGATGCGTACAGATAAACTTGAAAAGCCGGTGCTTTGGAAGATGTGTTTGAGCGGTTTCTCGATTAAGGAATATATTCCTGCTGTAATATTTAGAAATAATATTCATTGAGACTATGAAAATAATTAACAGGGGAAATGTTGCATTTCTACTGAAATTTGATTATAATTCAGAAGTGGTTTTTGTCTCGAAATCACTTCAACAATCTTATAGTGTTTTTCAAATTTTCGCAAATTTTTCTTTTTTTTTTAACTTTCGCTCTGTTTTGCATGTTCCAAGTGCCTATGCTTAAGAGCTGATTCCAGGAAAATATGCATAAATGCCTAACTTTGTGTCGGACGGTGAGACGGCAATCACCGTCCTACAGAAAAACAGGGTGCCCTATAAATTTGGACAATTTTCACAAAAACATATAAAATAAAGCGAATTGGCTTCCAGTGCTGTTTTCACCTACAGGCATCACAGAAGTGATAGGGTTATCTTTAGCTCTAATAGTTAAACTATATCTTTAGCTCAATGTTTTACGGTCAGATGGCTCGCACTGTTATTTTTGCGATATGAAAATTTAAATCCTTTATTATCTATATTTCAAATTTTGTATGCAGAATTGAATTATTTACTAACAAATACTAAATAACCTGTGATAATACATTCTATATTTACGTTTTAGTCCAAAAGATACTTATTACGAAAAATATGATAAGGCAATTCAAATATGAAATTTCATACGATATTTTAAATAGTAGTACATTTATGTCAAGTTTAGCAAACGTGATATAGATCGTAAAGGTTTAAAAGAGTTTCTCATTTTTCCTTTGTGCACGTTACACTGGGAAAAGGTTTAGTTGCGAAATGTAAAAAATAAATGCATTCCTAAAAACATCATGAGCAGAAAATGTTTATGAAATGTTAGAAAATATTCCTTACATAAGTGCAATTTAATAAAGATAATTGTAAATTCTGTACGATAGTTGAGTATATAAGTGTAAATTCTGTGCTATAGAGTATGAAGTACAGTGTAAAAACATATCATTTGCAAGTTCTCAGTTAAGTTTAATTTCAACTGTAAGTGGAGTAACAAATATACTGAAATTTCAATAGGAGTTTTATAAATCTTGAAGTTTGTTTTCAAAATCTTCTATTAAAACAATAACCAATGGTGCATAGTTTTTTCTGTTTATATGACTCAATCTACACAGAGCCCTAGAAGAAATTATATTGTTGTCTGGAATGTGAAATTGTCTCAGTTTTAGTTTAATTTCGAATCGACCTTTTAAACTCATTTATTATTTATTTGACTTTAGCCTCAAACGCATATTTGTTCATTTAAAGAAGTAAATATATGTATCAAATGTAATCTAAAATTGTTATAAAATAACATGACAAGTAAATGGTAATAACCTAATAAGAAGCAACAACAGAAGGCGCATATGAAACAATTTGAAGTATTAATAGTTTCGAAGGTTAAACTTAAAAAATTTAAGCTGAATACATGGAGGGGGGCGGAGGGAGCAAACAATCAAATTCAAGAACCTTCTAATCAAATGATAGGAAACAAATCCTATAATGCTCCCTATTGACCGAAACGGAAGAAATTCGAGGTTGTTTTTATAAGGTATTTCTCCCGCCTTCTTAGCATTCCTTCGTGGTGTAGTGGTCAGCACACTCGGTGTGTATTAGAGAGATCCGTGTTTCGAGTCTCGGCGAGGGCATAGCTCCTCTTTCATCTCTCCCGCTTTTAAAAAACACCTAATGTCTCTACATTTTAGAAAATGATAGGAAATGAAACTCCTAGCACTATCTAATGATCAAAACGGTTATATTTCCTGAAACGTTTCCATCCATAAAATTTTTAGATTAGTTTTAATGATACTAATGAATACTAATTCCTGTTTACCAAACCGCATTTAACAGTTTGCTTCAAAATGGGTTTTCTTTCCCGTTTTGGTCAATAGATGATGCTAGAAGTTCAACTTTCGATCATTTAGCTTGAACATTCTTGAATGTCTTTCCACTGTTACACGTAGGCCTGTTTTTTTTTTTTTTTTCTTTTCAGTCATTTTCAATTCATCAGCTAAAACTAGCACTTGGTTAACCTTCGAAATTACAGTATAGCAGATTTAATCGCATTACACCAATTTTGCTAGTTTACTATAGGATCCTCTAGCATCAAACAACCAATTAATTAGAGCTTTGAGTGAAGACGACAGATGACAAAGTTTAAACTAGGGATTATAGTTTAGTTACCTGACGGTCAAGTACAGCGGCGTTTCATAGGATGTTAAAGCAGAACTTTAAATTCAACATTTGACTTTCCAGAAACAGTTTCTTTTGAGCTTTCCTTAACTACAAGTCCTAGTACTAAAATTTTAGTTTGATTATTACTTAAGTTGTGTTTTGATTGATTTACTTATGAGTTAGTAGACAACAATGTGTAATCTTCTTCGCCCTGGCTTTTGGACACAATATTTTGCATTCAATAGAAGCCAATGGCTGCAGTCTATATTATTTATTAATATAATCTACGTTAATTTTAATACAGCCATTAAAGCATTTGGACGCAAATTGGTGTCAATATATGGTAAAATAAATATGAATTAATAACGTAAGTATGGTTCCTTTCGTGAAGGAGTTTGCTCATAAAAGATCATTTTTGAATTATCGCTTGAAAATGCATGAGAAAATGTATATAATCAAACTTCTTCACCCTTAATCTAACTTCTTAACGCAACTGACAGCATTTGGTCTATTTAACCATAGAGAAACTGTTTGACTATTAGTACCAAATACTATATGTTTTTTAATATGCATTATAATTCATTAAATAATAAGAAAGAAATCCATAAAAATAAAACTAATCAATAATAAAAGCAAATTTCATCGCAATCGTAATTATATATCCATCCATATTATCTTTAGAATGCGACGTCACAATGCAATGAAACTTATAAACAGAAGCCGCTTGAGTTGGACTGGGGCATTTCCTGAAGACTTCTACATAGTCTCTTATTAGCAGACTGTAAAATATTTCAGCTGCTTATTTCTGTGAATTATTACTAGATAATTATTAACATTTGTCGTTCTTAATTACTTCTAATTTTATGACTTGCTTACAAAGGGTAATTAAAAAGAAATAAAAGCTTGTGAAAGTTAAGGTGAATTTTCTTTGCAACTTTTTTTCCTTAATATCTTCGATATCCAGTATCATAAATAATTATTCCATACCAAGTAAATTAATTGTACTTTAGAATATTTTTACCACACACACAAAAAAAAGAGATACCAATAGGTTAGAGTATTCATCTTAAGGAAGAACACTTCATTAAGTAAGTATGTTAAAATTTAATTTATTTTCGCCTAGCGTCCTTAACCACCATTACGCCCAAGGTCAGTAGACAAACGAGGTCTTTCCATCACTGGAGTTCAGTGACATCACTTGATATACAGTAATAAGAGAAACGAAGCGACAAAGTGGGTAGGGAATAAATAGTTGCTTTTGGAGAAGAATATGAGTCGATGATGTCATGGAAGAGTAAACCTTTTAGTATGGTTGTACGTTTTACCTTGATTCTTTATTTGTGAGTTTAATTACTTTCCTATTCTTTCTTTTTAAGCTGAAGTTAGGATATAAATTTTAAAAGAATCCTTTTATTCGCTTATTAAATTTGTTTATTTCTAAATTTAATTTTACTTTACTCTCTACTTAGCAATAGCCGCAGGTATCTAAATTTTACGTTCGCGAACATACATTCCGAACAGAACATACATGTTTTCAAACCATTCAGCTTGTTCGCCAAAGTACTGAGTCCAAGAGTATTTCAATGAATTTTTCAATACATGATGTAAATAAGAGCAAATTAGAAAGTATTTGAGAAAAGAATTTCTTTAATTAGGCAAATAGCTATTGTTTGGTTTGCTTTATTCAAACATACAAATAACAAACTGCAAAATCCTATTTTTACTTTAACGGCCGAAAATCATTTATCTTCAAGAAATGTAATTTAATGTTTATCACTGAAAATATCATTAATTTGTAGAAAGCATTACTTTACATTAACGGTTGAGTACAACTAAAGCATAGAACGAAAAAGGGTTGAAAAGCACTAATCTAAACAAAGAATAAGATTTACCTTTCTATTAATTTTATATTTAGCTACTTTTTCTAATGAAAAAATTTTGAAAATATTTCTCATTCATTAAACCAGATTAGAGAACAAACAATCTAGAAAGAAAAATAAATGTTTTCGATGTTTATATTTTGTAGATATTCTAACTGTATTAGCATGAATTATTGCGCTATTATTATACAGGATGCGGCAGCGTTCATAGCATAATTTGACTTGCGTAGTACAATGACGTACTGCATGAATGCGCGCCAGCTCGTCCCGCATTCGTGTACTAATGAGCTGCCATTTCGAGTATAACAGTGATATGGATCGGTGGAGTGTACAGCATCGTGCTTTTGCTGTTGAAAGTTATTTCAAGAATAACTACTCTGTTATTGCTACCGGGCGTCTATTTCGGCAACATTTGAAACTGGGATGTCATGGGAAAGTTCCAGATGATGGACCATTGCGACAGACATTTCCAGGTGTAATTTCCCGTTTTGGTGACATTTCCTGTGCCGCCTCGCTCACCTGATCTTTCATGTGCAGACGTTTTCCTTTAGGGCCACCTGAAGCAAGAAGTTTTCCGAAAACGTTGTGCCACCATTCCTGAGTTGAAGGATTGTATCAGAACTGCCGTCGGCAATGTCCCAGGGAATACGTTACGCCGAGTTATGGTAAGCCTCCAACGCCGCCTAGATGAATGTGTTGTGCAGAGGGGGCATCATTTGACAGGCGTCATATTCAAAAAGTAATCCACGCAGTGGACAATGACTTACACATTAGTAAATGACATACCTTTAACTATTAACTGTCATAGGTAATAAATAAATTACAGTTACTGCCTTATGGTGTGTTTTTAATATCCTACTATGAACGCTGCCGCACCCTGTAGTATTTTAAAAGAAGGAAAGAAAAAGGTATTCGGAATATCTCATGCGCACCACGTTTGCTTTTCAAATTCCTAAATGTCAGAAATTCTGCGATGGCTTATAACAACATTATTTTTAATGCATATGCTCATTCTAGGTATTTTTCGATAAGCGAAACTACTTTTCTCTGTCTTTTCTAACTTGCGCTTTAAGAAATGCTTTATGGAGGAAAATAAGAATCTATGTCTAGACGTGTATTTTTCTTATCTTAAAGTATTTAATACTTAAGTGTTATTGACATTTCAGCTTCTGAAAAAGGAAACAGCTTGCACAGCAACGTCGCGTTTAACTCCGAAAAGCAACGTCGCGTTTAACTCCGAAATAAATTTTGTGCAAACAAATGTTCTTAAGACTCGTAATAAAAATTTAAGTAAAGACCCGAAATTTCGACCTCAGTGAACAGACAGAACCTCTTTGGTATGAATTTTATTAAATATATTTCTCTGCAGAAGAAAATTCTGTATGTATACTTCAGTAATTTCTTTTCTCAATGCAAAAGTTATGTTGGAAGAAAAGAAATTTTGTCTTTACCTTTCACGGTCCGTTAGAGGCGGATAATGCGTTCTCATTAAGCTGCTTAAAGTTTTCATATTGAAAGAACTTTTTAACACGAAATAAACTGAATTAGCAATCCGAGTAAATGGCATATAATTCTTGCAATACCTACACTTCTGGAGACAACCCAAGTTGATTCCTACGCATTCGGAAATGTTCTCTACTTCTAACGTTAGAGAGGAAAAAATTTCTAAAGCAACAATGGAAGAATTATGTTAAAAATATCTCATAGAAAGTAAACTTTAAAGGAAGTGCAATTTTATTTTTTGAAGAGTTTTTGATTCTATAGAATTTAATTTAATATACTGGAAACTATGCATCACGATATTTTAAGCTAAGAATATCCTAATAGCTGTTAAGAAATTTTCAGATTTTCTTATTTCAAAATTTTAATTATGTTATTTAATAGACTAAAGAAGTTTTGGTTTTGAAAATATTCATCGTGAATATTCTCTTCAAAACGTAGAGGTGAATTATCATGCCTTTTCATAAATTTATCTCAATCCAAAAATTATAATTTTTTGATCACCTACACCCAACTTCTTTAGTACATTAATCTCAAAACTCGCTTCCTCGGAAACAATTTTTTAGGGCTAATGAATAAATTTCAGTTATGCATTTGTTACAAATACAGTGTTAGAAAAATTGATTTTAGATATTTGAACTCCGAGTTTACGTTATTTTAATTGCCATTAAAATCGAGCATTAAAGGGAAGCAAAAAATCTACAAATAAAGCTAATTAATTTACAGTCTGATTCTGTCTGAAGTCTGAAGATTCGAATTTACAAATGTTACTAATATTTATTCCTACTTGTAAAAAGATAAATGCACTTAGTTACGAATGCTTACACTAAGAATAATCATTTTGTTTGTGAATACATGTTTATGTGAACAGCTTCTTTTCACAGGTGAAAATCAATAAGAAAAGAACTCAACTGACCGAGAAGCATCTGCAATCCGTGATGAAGGTAAATTCTAGTATTTTCTTCCAAGTCTGTAAACGTTATCAGAATAGAAACACCATTAAGTGTCTAAGTGCAGTAAGAAATAAAGAAGTTTATGATTATTTACATACAAGCATAGGTATTTTTATTGATGTGCGAAAGAAAAATTTAATGAATAAGAGAAAGAGGCAAGGTTTCATTATTTAGTTCGAGGTTCGAATCCCGCGAACGGGCTGACTGCATGGGCGTTTTCGTGGTTTTCCCCATGTGTAACGTGTATACGAGCCAGTTTCCCTTAGAAAGTCCTCCACGAAAGGCATCCCTCCCCTTAGGCAGATAGCCCTCGTGTGCTTTGCCATAATTAAATACACCAACAACACCATCATTATTTAGTCTAAAGATTTCTCCC
This sequence comes from Stegodyphus dumicola, assembly GCF_044657685.1. Lineage (NCBI taxonomy): Eukaryota > Metazoa > Arthropoda > Arachnida > Araneae > Eresidae > Stegodyphus > Stegodyphus dumicola. Next base: position 145,304,855 of record NC_140775.1, read on the forward strand.
TTTGGAAAGTTTTCATAGTTTATTAAGTTTAGGTTTAGTTTAAAGTAAATTACTTAATGATTAATTAAAATATTAGCATATTTGAAATTATTGTCAACCTGAAAATTTAATATTTAGCTGTTCATATACTTGAATTATTAAGTGTAATTAACAGAAATTTCTTGCAGATACATCTTCAAATTTCAGATAAAAAATAAATATACATATGAGTTTTTCTTTTACATTATCTGGTAAGATCCGCGTAACGCTAGAGGGCGCTGAGAGCGTCATTGAGTGTTTTCTGAGACTCGATAGAAGGTGTGACGCAGTGATGATGTGAGATTTCTGAGATTGTGATATTATTATACTCCATTAAATCAATTTATATTTTATTGATTGGTGATTATTGATTTTGATTTATTCATATTTGATGTGATATTATGTTTTTACTCAACCACCATCTATTCGAAACTTGGATTAGCACTGAATCTCCCGGCCAATGCACCAAATGCGCATCATGGAGTTTACAGTTCAGTTTTCAGATATTGAGATAAATTTAAAGTCAATAAAATTATACTAAACTAAATATTAAATTGGTAAATTATTAAATATAAAATAATAGTTTTTCAAGTTCTCATTCAGTCTTTAAATGGTAATGGAATAACTAAACGAAGAACACCTCTAGACGTCTTAACTTCAACCACTCTGACCAGACCATCAGTACCAGGATACACTTGTTGGACGCGACCCAATGGCCATTGCAAAGGATTGGACTTGGAGTCTTTTAGCAGTACCATTATCATTATTATTGTTTACGTATATTTTGATAAATGAACTTTTAGCAAGCAAAATTCTAAATTTATTAAAAATATTTTTATCTTATTAATAAGATATTTCACTTTGAAAAAAATGGCGCCTTAACCGTTTTTAGGCTGAGCATTCGGTTTCTATGCAACTTGAGTTTGAGACCACTGGTTTTAAAATTAAGTTTAATTTTGCCCTTCACAGTAACACTTTGTTTCTCGGGCTTTCCGTCTGTCATAAATGTTTTGTTAATATCTCTAAGGTACATAACTAACTTTTAATTACTATAGAATCCCAAAGCACTAAGAAAGTTACGTCAGTCAGTCATCGAATGAAAATTTGTTTCTCTGCATTATCTGATGTAATAATGCTAATAGGACTGATTATGATAACCGCTGTACAGTAATAGCAATAGAATCGTTCGATCAGACGGTGTTAATTTTTACGGACTCCCACTTTTATCTTACGCACATTATCAATGGATAAAAATTTCTGATTCTAAAAGAAAAAATAGTATATACATGGAAATAAATACATGAAATTAGAAGAGGATTTGTTAAAGATATTTCAATATCAAACATTGCAAATAATAGTAAAGGAATATTTTCAGGAATATGAATGAAAAACTACAATGAGGATTTTTAGATACGATGTTGCTTAGAAGTGGATTGCTGCCCTAAAAATCTAACCGAATCACGAGTGCAATAAAATAAATTCATTAAAATTGAAAAGAAAATACATGCACACAACCGCTCGAAATCTTTTGGTGAGGAATTGACTTATGCAGTTTTCGAGCCTAAATCTTACCTCATGACACGGCGTTGGCCCCCAGGGATAAAAGGAGCGATAGAGATCCTTAATTCAGATTTTGACATTTCTGCCACCTTCTTTTAGAATTGTAAAAGGTTTAATTACCCACATAATTTAAAATTATTTACGAGAATTTAAAGTATATTATATGTTTCTATGTCTTTGAAGAGGAAACCTCATCAAGTTTGCTAAAAATTAAAGCAATGGAAGGAGAAACCCAAGCATTATTTTTTCAATTCTTTTCTCTGTTAAACTGTGACTTTCAACCAGATCGTAATGCTTTACATATACGGTATATAACGCGCATCGATGTATAACGCACACCCACGAAGAAATCTAAAAGATACATCTGTTCTATCTTTTGAGGTTACTTATTCGAACATTTGTCTTAGCCTTTCGAACATTGGTAAAGTGCATTGACAAACGATAAGGGGAAGAATATGCATGGGAGTTAAATGTTTGAGGAAGTAAACATTCCGGCAAAGAGGGTGGATTGTATTCAATGCAAATGTCTAAAAGAATGCTATTGTAGAGCAATTCGAACCTGAATGAATTCGTGGAATTGGAAGTTAGATGTTTTCTCTTCCTGTGAAGTTTTGAAGTGAAAATTGAAGGCTTTTGTAAATCGCACTTGCTTTAGTTGAAATACAGTTGATCTAGTGCTTGTTTTAGTAATAAATATGGCTCCCGCGAAATGAAATGAACAACGTGCTGGTTTCAAATGCAAAGTCACTCATTTTGTGAAAGAAACCAGAAATCGTGCTGCAGCAAGAATGTTTGGTGTTGGTAAAAGATAGAACGGATAATGATTATTTATTTTTGGATTAAAATATCAGTGATGACGCAGATAAAAAAAATCGATGATACGCTTAAAGAGATAACGGAAGACGATCATGACGAATTCTTCATGTTATGCGATACGGAAATTTTTTAATTTCATAAAGAATGCCATTTATTTTAAATAAGTAACATTTTAGTGCATGTAAAAATCTAACGTTTTCCTTAGTTTAAAGCTATAATTTTTATATCCGGCGTATAACCCGTTTTATGCCGGAATATATGGTAACTGAAACAATATGATAAGAACATGGTTAAGAAGACAACAGAAGCTTCTCACCTTCTAAACAAAGCGCTACTACAAGTACCACGATAAAAGAAAGCTGAACGGAATAAAAATTGAGTTTTGTCCAAGAAGCTGCGAAACAAAATAAGATATTGCCAAGAGTGGAGGATAATATTTTGGTACAACAGGAATCCCACAGGACTAATTTGCACCGCGAGAACACGTAGCGGACTATAAATTGCATCAAGAAGGAATCTTCTCCTAACAAAGCCCTTGCTTCGGAAAATACTGAGACTATATTGCAATCGCGGAACGACTTATTGGCTCCGGTGATGTCGGCAATAAGCGGAACATTCCTGGAATGTTCGACGATATTCGTTATCTGAAGAGTATTTCACTTTGGCATCTGGTGCATAGGAACCAAATTGTTACAGCAACTGAAGTGGGGAGAATATTTTCTCTTTGGCAATGAATATTTCGTGACAATGCGCTTGCTTTAGCAAAATATCAGCAAAATTGTGCGTAAATATTGACTAAAAGAACAAAAAAGAGGAAAAAAGGAAAAGTAACATATTAAAAAGAGAACTGAAATTAATATAAAACGAATCTTATTTCTTAAATTACTGAAAAAACATTTCTCAGTTCACATTTATAAAATACATCGGAAAAATTATGATTTCAAGTTTTCTTTCTCGGTTAACAATACATTTTAATTAAGATTTTAAAAATTCCTCGAGAGATGCATTTACTAATGTGATGCGGTTACCATCACTTAACAACGACTACCTCTAAAGTGACCAGTATCTCTTGGAGAATAAATAAACACTGGCATTGAGCATCGTCTCTTTAATCTGTTCACAGAAGTTCGAAATCATTTGGAAACACGGATGATCGGCTTTGGGAGGATTCTTTAGATTTATAATTGAGATGAAATTATTTTTTACTTCGTTAATAACAAAATATATTTGCGGTTATTACATAAATGTCTGCATTAACAAAAGTGAAGTTATACAAATTTGTATGAAATTAGATTATAAACATAACAAAAAAAATCAAATTTTTAACAATAGCATTTTTGTTTTCCTCAGAGGAAGAGTAAAATTATCTTAAACATCCTCAGCCTTTGAATGCTGAATTTTTTCTATTGGCCAATGCACATTATATTTTTGGTTCAGCTGAAAAGAACAGAATAAAAGTTACCTTAAATAGGTTTAATTTTAAAATACAAAGCTTTTGACATATTCTGTTTATATTTTATTTCTTCATATGTATTATTTCTTCATATATAAAAATTATGATAAGATAAAATGCGAAAGTATTTTTAATAATTTCATTTATCTATTAAATAACTTACGTATATTAATCAAGAAGAAAGCTTGAAAACATGCAGCCGTAATGGCACATTTTACTCAAACATTTGTTGCCTGAACCCTGATCGATATTTATAGCCACATTACATGTATAGACTGTAATTCGACGCAGTAAAATTATACATGATATATTTCAAAAATTTGTTTTAAATTTCGCTATTCTAAACGTTTTCAACAACTAATGTTATTAATAGTAGACGTAGTCACTAATACTAAGCTGGTTCATCAGTAATAGCTATTAATCATTCATCATTATTTTACTATGCTTCATTCATTTAAAAAATATAAATTAGTTTGATGTTATGGCGTAAAATGTTTATATGACATATTTAAAAATTTTGTTTAGAATTTCATTGTGTAAGAATTATTTTGAAAGTTAATTTAGTATTTAGTCTACAGCAACATTTTTCATTAAATATCTATTAAGCAGCTTTATCAGTAATTTTTAATAACTATTTATCATTATTTCTTTATGGATAATTTATTTAGTAAGCTATAAACTAGTACTATACTAGGAGAAAACAATATAAACATTACATATTTGAAAATTGTATTAAGAAATTCGCTGCAAAATTTATGCAAAAAACAAACGTTATTTATAGTAGCATTCTTTTTAAATATGAAGTTAGTTCAATTCAAATTTTAAATTTTTTATATGTTTGTTTTTAAATGGATATATTTAGAAAAAGGTGGTTTAGGTTAGTACAACTCTGCCTTTTTTTTTTTTTTTTTTCAAAAAAAAAAAAAAAAAAAAGTCACTATCTCTCTAAATTAAGTTAAAAATTTAAAAAAATAAAACAACAAAAAGAAAGTCTGAAAGGTTTCAGGTTTTAAATTACGTCCAAAGAGGCGTTATTTTAACGTTTATTAAATATCATGTTCTTTGCACTCAAACCATAAAATTCAGTTCAACAGCAGTGTCGCAAAATAATTTTAAAATGAGCCTATCTTTAGAATTTCCAATACACAGTCTCGCACGCTGGAGATAAAAAGGTTCCCCCCCCCTTAGAGTGTTGCCATTGCTCGCTTTTAAATCATTGAGTTTTTTAATGAAAAATTCGTTAAAGGTTTACAAAATATGAAATCGATAATAAAATAAATTCCAAATTTCAAATTTGGGCATCCAGATGCCCAAATTCGCAATAGGATTACGTAATTCCGTTATTTTATCGCAATGTGAGGAACATACATACATTTATGCAGATTCTTCATTATTTCATTTCTTTAAATATGATACAGGGCGATAATATTTAACAGTTTGAAAAGTGAAACGCACTTTCAGAATGATTCGACGCAAAATCGGCAAAACGAAAACAATAGTCCCTCAGGGACAAAGCCCTTTTGGACTAATAATGTATCTTTTCACCACTTTAACTATTGATTTAAAATTCTTTCATGATTAAATTAATTGTTTCATCACTTTGAAAAGATTAGATACTGCAAGTAAACGACATAGTGAATTAAAAAAATTAAATAAATAAATAACCAGTGATTGAGAGATTGAGATTGCTGAATATTGGGACGATTTAGGTTACGTTTCATAGTTTTTCTTCATGTGTTTGAGCTAGTTTACCTTTGAAAGTCATTCACAAAAGGCATCCTTTTCCTTAAACAACACCCTTGGCGCACTTTCATTTATTCAAATAACCATCCAACCAAAAAGACCAGAAACTTTCTTCCTAAATATTTATCTCCTTACATTACTCATTCCTTAAAATCGTTCCGATCTGACTCGTCATGCATTACTTTCCAACAAAATATTCAATTACCTTCAGGTAACTTTTACACAGTTCTCTATGTAGAGTAAAAAGGTTACCAAGTTAATTTTCAGGGTGTAAGTTTCGAGATCATTTGCATTAATAAACTTAATAAAAAACCGAAGCTTGGTGAAAAGAAGAAAAAACCCATAAGCGCTGAGATTTATAAATATATAGTATATATATATATATATCCACATACGTATAATTTAAACAAATCCAGTTAAACAATCACACAAATCAACAATGCATAAGAATATATTTAAATTATAAAATTTTAAATAATATCTTAAACTAAAAAGAATTTCAACTTATTCATTAGCTGACAAAAATGCTATTTAAATTTCTATTTAAATAAATGATATAAAATTTTGTAGACTACGAAAAGATATTTTGAATACGAAAAGAGCTAAAAGATACTTCGTTTAAACATTAAAAAACATACCTTATTGACGAAGATATAATTTACGATTGGAAAGCAGGGAGGCTTTTACGATAGTAATAATAAACACACAAACAAACAAATCACTATACAAACAAAAGAAAATAATCTGCAGCTAACGAAACCTGCTGTTTAAATACTCGAATATTTCAATTCTAATTAAGTAAAATTTACTAATTTGTTTACTCTTGCTAGCTACAGATTAATTTTTTTAAGTAAACATCTAAACTCAGGAGCTGTAAAAATTAAATTTTCCCAAAACATCTATCTGCTAAATAAATTAAACATTCCTGCTGATTTTTATAACCTATATTAATTTAAATTGTTAGCGTAAACAAAACAAGTTTATACTCTATATAAATTATTTCGGGTAAGAGATTTTGAAATAAACAAATCATTGAGGAATTTTATTGTGGTTATAACAGTGTAACTCAAAATATTGCATTAATTAATAAGTCAAATAAAGAAGTAAACAATACAGAATAGTGCCACACTCTAGAATTAATGTGAAAGTATTTGTTGGTTCTTATTATACTTAAAATTAACGATATTTCAGACTAATTATTTTAACTGAATTCGTACGTGAAGAAATTGCAGGAAATGAAGGGTATCGCATATTGCATGTGAAAGTTTGTATCACAATAAAAATTATTACGTGACAAACGGACAAGCGGAAATGAAGCACTAAAATGTGCCTTTTTGTCAATTAGGTTACATAAATTAAAAAACTATCAATGTTGCAACTTGTGAAAGAAAGGTGAATATGACGTAATAATCTAACATATTTATCTAAACTGGTTTAAAAGGTAATTTAATCCACGATTTCAATCTTAACAATAATTCTCAATATGGCAGGCTATTGAAACATGTTAATAATGTTTTAAAACTCATTAGAAAATAACGATCCAGGTCATGTGTTGATTAAAACACCCTTGTAAAATAACCCGTTAAGTTACGTTAGGGTTACTAGATAAATCACTTTTCTGAACTTGTAGCAAAACATGAATTTTATTTCAAATCAAACTGCTACCCGTAGTGGAACGTAAGGTGAATTATGTAGCGTAATAAAATGAAAACATTAAATTGGTAAATAGACATCACTCCACTAGATTTGAAACGTCTCCGACAACCGCAAAAGCAAATTTAGTCGATATGTATAAGCATTACATATAATGAATGGCTTTAAAATAATTAGATGCAAAATTATAAATGAAAATCAATATTATTAATAACGGAATACTTGAAGAAAATATTACAAGCAAAAAGATTGCGCTAAATAAAAGAAGACTAGGTTTCTGCTTGGAAACACCGGACATCTCCTGCCAATTTAAATGATACAGAACTTAAATGAGTTTGGCTGAAAACTTCCGGCTATTAGCAATTTTTAGGTAACAGACCTTTTGAAGGTTAATGAAGGAAGAGAAACGTAAAATCGCCTCAGAGGTTTCTAAAGGATAATCAATGAACTTTTCCAAACTAAGCTAAATCCGTAAGAGAGTAAAAGGATTCTCGTAAGCGAGGCACTAATAGTAACGGAAATCCAGCACGACTTTTACAAAATAGATGGCAAAATAGAATAGTAGGCAAAATAGATGCACTTCAGAATCGGAAAAATGTGGTAGTTTAGCAGCTTCTTCAGAAAAATATGTTCTGCAATTTATTATCTTTTTTATAGAATTGAAAGCATTGAAATTAAGTAAGAGATTATCGAAAATTTAAATTTTATTAGCGCGAAAGAAGAGAAAAAGCCAAGTGATGGGATAGCTGAAGTTTACTGCAGTTACATTTTCGGAGATCCTTAAGAATAAAAAGCATTTTTCATTATCTTATAAACAAGCATTACAAATGGACTGCAACCGATTTATTCTCAGGAGACAAGAAATTGCTCTAAAGGTAGATAGTAGAAGCTGCGCATGTTCAATAAGAATGCACTTTATCTGAAAATATATAACCCTTAATGTAAAACTGTCTACTTGCAGTGTTGTAATCATCACTTATAAGTGTTGCTATGACAACGAAAGGGACTGTCGAAACCTGGAATTGCTGCTCAAGCTCCATCCGATGTGTGCCAATCATAATTAAGACTCCGATGAAGATAAGCTTCTTACAACGATCACCAGCAGCATCAAAATGTATTGGTTTGAGAAGAGAAATTGATCGCACTAATGCGATGTTGCAATAACCGTATTTTATATTTTACCTTCTGATTGGTTTATGGATCATGTTATGAAATGCATGTATTAGTGCTTCGAGTACGTCTTTCGGATACTAATGGATGATAGTTCGGAATACCCAATGAATACTTTAAATATGAAATGGGACAAGATGTTTAGTATTACAATGGAGAATATATTTTTACATAAAGAAAAATATTAAGATATTGCAACTTACGTTATCGTTATACAGGAATTTATTAAAAATTTCTCAACTATTAAGTGTACATATGTATTTCCAATGACAGGGGTTTAACATAACAAGGTAGAGAAATTTATAAAAGCAATTTTAACAATGTAGGTGCGTGTTTCTGTAAAAATAACATTTAAATTTCATGCTATTCCTTGAACCTTGAAAATAATGTCCTCTAAACGTTATTCTTCTGCTTGGATGTGCTGTGCTTTCCGCTTGGATAAAGACTTCAATGACGCGTTTTAACATGTTTTGTGGAATAGTGATGGAGTACAGCTATACGCATAGTAATCACATCATTTTTACATACAGGAAAAATAATCACATTGGCAGTACAGTAAAATCTTTTGCTAATGAAAGTTTTAATTTTTTCTTTCTCAAATGAGATGTTTTTAAAGAAGTTTTCACCTGATTTCTTATCCTATTTTTACATATTGCCATTTTCAGAAATATTCTTTTGTTGCTACTCAGCCTATGTTTCGTTAAATTAAGTAACATTTGTCTCACTACGGTAATTTTAATTAAAAAATTCCAAAATGCAATGGATTCTTAACATATTTCACTTGTGCAGTAGTTTTCAATGAATGCTTTTTACTATCCCTTTTTTGACCGTTGGTTTCTTCAATAAGGTTTGGGAAATTCAAAGCAAGTAGCATGATGATACAAAATTAGTGTTATTTTTTACATTTAAGAGCCATACTTTGCTGCATGTTTTAATACTGCATCCTTGAAATCTATTTGTTTGAAAGCTTGATTAAAAGGCAACATAAAGGGATATGTATTTTATCTTAAAAATTTTTAATTCCTCTTCCTAGAACTTTTATTTCAATTAAATTCACTTCAGAGAAGCTTCTACTTACTTGTCCCTAAGAAATCCATATTCTTTGTCTAAAATTTAAACAGAGAGAACTGCATTATACCGCATTTTATTGCAACCGCGTTACAAAGAATAAAAATCAATAAAAATACGACAATTAATCAAGCAGTAGCCTTTGTCTGTTTCTTTGTTATTGAAATTTAGAGGTAAAAATTCACTTATCCGTACTTTTGAATCAGTACTCGAGACAAATGTATAATAGTTTACATATTCAACTATCCATTTGCATAAATATAGCAAAATAATATACTAACCTTAATTTGTAATAGTTCTTAAACTCCCCATTTTAACTTGGTTATTTCTTCTTTCCATTTTAAAACTGATAACTGCTTCTAATAAATCCCTATAAACTGCATCATTTCAAAATTAATATTTCTCATATGATTCTTATATAAAGTCTAATTACGCAGAAACTTATATAACATAAATTTTGGAAACCGAAAATCAGATAACTAATTAAAATGAAGCGGAATCAAAACTCATTTATTCTGATCCGGGTTTTTATCTTTTATACATCGCATTTTTTCCCTCTCTTCTCTCCTGTCAATTTGCATCCTCTTGCAGCGTTTCCTACCATCGAAACAAATTGTTATTAAAATGTAGGTAAGGCACAATGTCATGAAGAGCTGATCCGAAGGTAACCCCCATTACTTTGAGTAATTCATGTTAAGAATGTGTTACTGAAGGAAAAAAAGTGCTAAATTAGCCATTACCCCGACTGCTAATATATTTTATATATCTTTACTGCGTCTTTATGCATCTACGTCTTCATGAACCGGCTTTCATCATCATGCAGCCAGGCTGTTAAGTTTTTAATTTAAATTCTCAATTATAGATAATTTGAAATATTGTTGTCTGTCCACCCCGCAAGAAACAGAGGCTAATTTTGATAATTATTACAATTCTGTAATACCCGCTGAAATTCAAACAAATCCTTTAGTTGTTTCACATTGCTTATCATTCTGGTACTGAAATGAAATAAGATAATAACACAGGATAATTCTTCCAGCCGTCTAAGACGATTAAACTAATATCTAGAGCAAGCCAAGTAAAGTTCCACTATAAAACTATACTGTCTTTTACTTATGTATTATTGACATAGAAATTGAAGTAATTCAAAAACTGTATAGTCTAAACAATTTTTCATGATGAACAGGAACAATTCATTACCATTACAAGATAATGCTGGACCACCTGCCTCATTATAGACAGAACTGAAATTAAAATTATGAGACTTTTTTTTCCTTCATTCATCTTGTCTTTGTTCACCTGATCGGCTCCCTACTGATTACCCTATTTTCAGAAGCTTTGTGTGATATCTGTGCAATATTTGCATAAAGAGATACAAAATTCAGTCTGTAATAAATATTCGTAGAACAAGGAAAAAGACTAAAATGTTGATTAAAGATTACAAAAATAAAGTTTTCATTTCACCGTAAAATATTGAACATTTCATGCATAATGAATGCATTACTTACGAGCTACTTACAAAAATATCTGAAAGCTATAATAATCTTGAGATGAAAAAGAAGTAAAAAGCAAAAGCTCAACCAGGAGGAGAATACTATAATTTTATGGGGTATGCGGTCAGCTGTTAAGCATTTGGTTTCAGTTTATGAATACAGAAAACTTCTTTTATTCAAATTTGGATATTTACTAACATTTTCTGTACTTTTGTTGCTGAATGTATAAAACACGTTAGAAAACAATCTAAATCTAAATAAATGCATACATGTTATAGAGGTATTAGAATTTTTTGAAGCAGGGGACGAGAAAAATAAGCAATACCCTCGCCGGGACTCGAACCTGCACCACTCGAATACACGCAAAATGTGCTACCGTTGGCCACGAAGGCGTGTATAAAGGAGGAAGAAAATACCTTATGTACCCTCATTTTAAAGTGCGACTGGGGTTTAGAGGACCGAATCGCCAAATCCTGGTGGTGAAGAATTATCATCCACCACCGTTTAGTTCGGGCGCCACTGTAGAGTCGCTTTAGAATTTTCCGAAACAAAGAAATCGAAGAAATCCTCAATGACGTCCCCGAGACTCGAACTCTGGACCTCTCGAATACGCGCCGAATGTGCCACCGTTACACTACGAAGGCAGACAGAAAGAAGGGAGAAAATAGCTTACATACTCCCCCTTTTAAAGAACAACTGAGGATAAGGGGGCACAATCGTCAAATCCTGGTAATGAAGAATCATCATCCAACAAATTTTGTTTTAGTTCGGGCGCCACTGAAGAGTCGTTGTGAATTTTTTTGAAGCAAGAGACATGAAAATGAGTAATTCCCTCGCGGGAGCTCGAACCTGGACCTCTCAAATACACACCAAGTGTGCTGCCGTTACACCAGAAAGGCATGCAGAAAGGAGGAAGAAATACCGTATAATACGTTTTTCAAGTGTTGGAAAGAAAGGGAAAATTATTCTTCTTACCATGCTGAAACGGATGCATGGGCCAAAAAATACGAAAACCCCTGTTCTAGATTTAATCAGTGAGGTTAAGTTTGTAATTTAATCTGACATTCTGAATGCGTGATTTCAGATTTATTTCTGTTTCACCTCCAAAGTGAGATACTTAAAAATGAAAAATTAAAGCTATGAAATTGCACGAGTTGACTTTTTTAAAATTTCCTTACGGATAGGTGCGTTGACGTTTCTTTCCTTCTTAGAAATGAGCCCACCAGCGGCCGAGCGGTAAAGACGCTGAACACTGGTAGTTCGGTCTGAGGTTCGAATCCCGCGAACGGGCTGGCTGCATGGGCGTTTTCGTGGTTTTCCCCATGTGTAACGTGTATACGAGCCAGTTTCCCTTAGAAAGTCCTCCACGAAAGGCATCCCTCCCTTTAGGCAGATAGCCCTCGTGTGCTTTGCCATAATTAAATACACCACACCACACCACACCACCTTCTTAGAAATACGTAAATATGATGCAAGATCGTTCTCCTTGAGCAAAACAACGCCTATCATTTCTAAAAATAATGTTGCTTAGAGACGATTCTATGCGTAATTAAACGAAATCCGGCTATTGCTTAAGGATTTATTTGTTACTATATTTATCTGCAAGTGCAATTAAACTCTTTATAATTGGCTCGTTTACCCGCATTTCGAACAAACAATTGCCATAACGATCTAACAAATTGTTAGGACGAAAGAATGAATAAAAGAACTTTCCTTTTCGAAGGAAAAAGGAAAGAATAAATTGATCATTACCAAAGTTACTTCTAACCAGAAACGGAGCTTATATACTTTTTAGTGCATCTTTTTTTTTTTTTGGTCTTCTGTTGTCACAGATAGCTATTCCTGAAATTGCTGAAATAGGTAAGACAAATGCTATATTAAAATATCAATGAAATATTTATCTACGAATTTCGTCTCAAAAACCAAATTTAGTTTTCTTATAAGGGAACTAGAAGCAACTGTTCGAATAAAAAGCCGAGTTTATTCGTTTTTTATAATTTTACTACTCCATTTAGAGAATAAAAATTAATAAGCAACTTGAATAGCTCAGTGTTTCAGAATACAATGAAAGCATATGAATAAAAATACCGAACTGTAGAAATATTGCTTTTTAATCCTACATCATAGCTAAAAATTGAATATAGAAATCTCATGCAATAATTTATTCTTCGCTCCATTTCTTTCTGTAATAAAAATAAATATGTTCGTGTTTGGTTACTATTATAATGTACGGGAAAGCTATTACAAGAAATCTAAATTAATCTTTTGATAACAGTAGAATCTTTACAAATTGCATTCAAAACGCTTCAGTCTTTAACATAAAATGGTAGTACAACAACTCTTCTGTAAAATCTGAATTAACAAGGAAAAAGTGAGCTCTCCTCACAAAACATAATTATTTATGCATCGTCGCCTTTCAGAGCAGAGTCCTATTTTGTATCACTTTACGTTTACTGATTTACTTGCTGGCGGCTACCTTCACATAAATGTAAATATATCTTATATTCTCTGCATATGTCTTCTCAAAAGTCTAAGGAGTTCACAAGCAAATCTGCTAAAGGCCAAGTGCTTTCATTAACCTTCCGATGAGTATGCCTTCTTAGCCCCCCATATTACTACTCTGGCCTGCCCATTCTCCAGATGTATCGCCCATCGAACACGTCTAGTCAATGATTGGAGAATGCCTAGCGCGACATCGTACTCACGGGTACACCAGATAAACTCTGGTTGGTGTGGAGGCAGCATGGACTGCCATTCTTCAACAGCATATCCAAAGCCTCTTCTACTCAGTGCTGCGGCGTATGGAGCGGTTATTGAAAAATATGAAATCGACACTCATTAATGATTTTCTCGTCTTTCTCTCCTCAAAGAAGGCTGTATATCGAATCAGTTAACACTGATACTATGTCTAATTTCTGAAATAAATTTGTCTGTGATGTATCTTATCCTCCCTCGTGTTGCCTTTTGGACGTCCATAAAACAAATGATACATTGTTTAGAAAAACTAGGAAAGTAGATATTAAAATAAGAAATAGGTTATTATAATTATGGTAAGCAACAAATAAAAAAGCGTTTGATAGGATGCTTTAACTACTGCAAATTAGAAGGGAATGACCTATTTTTAGTATTTTGAAATGAGATGGCTGGACATATGTAGATACTTAACATTAAAATCTTTCATATACTCTTCTCACTAAGATCTCTTTTCAAGCAAATGCAAGTACTTATCACAATATGCGCTATGAAAAACGCAATAAAAACGAAGAATTTCGCTAGAAAGCATTTTTTTTTTAAATTTGATCTATGCATTTAGGAGAAACAAAATACATAAATTTTCGTGAAGAATGAGTCTTTTTTACTCCAAAATAACACTTTAAATACCATACAAGCTTAAAATATCATGGATACTATAGTTTAACACCATATTTGACTTTTCATATAAAAGTTTTGTTGAAAGTATTTCCACTCTTAATTCATTATGAATGTTCGCATCAAAATGAAAGCAAGTTATATGTATGTTTTAAACTCTAGGTATCATTTTAATAAATATTCGAAGAAAACATAATAAAAATGTTTTAGGTACGGAGATAATTGTTTTATTATATATCAGAGAAAAAAAATCTTAAAGTCTTTTTCTTTTTTAATTTAAATCAATACAGGAAAAATAAACAGCAGTAATGACCCATAAAGCAAGGAAAGTTTATTTTCATTTTAAGCAGTGTTGAGCAGGTGAATTTTGCTGTAACTATTTTCAATTATAGCTACGAATAATTAATTTTAATTAAATATATTTTAATGATAAAATTCCCCAAATTATGAGAGTATAGTAAATCCATTTTTTCTACAGCGCCTGTCTATTACATCATTTTTCTCATAAGACGCAAAAGATCATTATAAATTTTTGTTATGCTGGAAAAAATCTAGACATTTACAGAAAACAAAAGAAAGGAAAAAGAGTAATTTGAAACCTTCTAATTACAACCTAATATATCGATGAAGAGTTTAATATTAAAATTTTAATAAATTAAAAAATAAAGGACTGAAAATTATAAATAACA
Organism: Stegodyphus dumicola; assembly: GCF_044657685.1. Classification (NCBI taxonomy): domain Eukaryota; kingdom Metazoa; phylum Arthropoda; class Arachnida; order Araneae; family Eresidae; genus Stegodyphus; species Stegodyphus dumicola. The sequence goes on from NC_140775.1 coordinate 145,319,884, forward strand.
AAATTATACTATCTCATATTCGCGCTTAGGTACAGCTTAGCTCCTAAAACAGTTTTTTACTAATTGTTTATAATAGATTTGCAGTTTAAAAAAGATTGGCAAGAATTTAAAGTCCTAGAGTACAAAATCACATATTTAAAACACATTTTTTAAAATAACAGAGCAAGACAATAGGGAAAAAAATTATTTTATTACACCATCTTAGTTTAACTTCATCGGAGGAGTTCTCCATTTACTTAACTAATTAATTGGCATAATGAGCACAATAATCTCTGATTTCAGATGCTAGTAAAACGTTTTCCTCTTAAATGACGCCGTGCGTTTGTTTCTTAAATATAAAACGAGTTAATTCGTCATATTTCACATTTTTAACGTTTACAAAAACATTTTCAACCTACCTGAAGCGAGTTTCATAATTTGTAAATACTTGTCCTCCATTTTATGTTTTAGAAAGAAAATAATAACGAAAAATCATACATTTAGCTGAACCGGCAATTTATCAAAATGCAAGATATCTTTTAAATTCATCAAAGCTAATGATGAGGTTTATTTTCGTGTTTGGAAATTTCTTCCAGGCTCTTATCATATTAGTGCGGTTGTACTAAAATGCGTGAGATGTCTGCATATCAGAAATTTCTTCGCTCTGAATTTCTTCGGAGCATGCGCTAGTATGAAAGCTGCACATAAATAAACACTGACTTTCCTCTTTTTCTCTGTTTCCAGAAGTGCTGGAATATACAAGAGTAACTGAGAATATATTAATAATACAGAAGAATATGATGGTGGATTTACAGGGTGGTTATAATTAAATTGATCCTATTCAGACCACTCTAGAACCCGTTCTACCTTTTGAAATCCGATGACATTTGGTATATTTGTTACATGGAAAAACGATTTCCGCAATAAAATTAGTTAAAATTTTGACCCCCAGGGGGAATTCTGGCGCCTAAAGAAGGACAAAATATCTGTCAGAATCATTAAAATTTATTCAATTACAGAATGTGCTCAATGTGTGCTCCATTGACATCAGTTACGTGTTGAAAGCGCATTATAGCGTGTTCAATGGTAGCGCGAAGCCTCGAGGGATTTCAGCAAGATGGCGTGTAATGCTTTTTTTCAACTCAGGTAAAGTCATAATTCTTTCGCCATAAACACGGTCTTTTAGGAATCCCCGCAAAGAGAAATCACAGGGATTAAAGTCGGGTGAACGAGGAGGCCAGGCATCAGAAAAAGCTCTGGATATTACACGATTCTCGCCAAAGTTACCACGAAGCATTGGCGCCCAATGTGGGAAGTTGCTCCATCTTGCATAAAGACAATGGTCTGATAAAACGGTTTTACCAGTGAAGCTCGATCTTTCTTCTGTAAGGGCATGATTAACGATGACGAAGGCACACAGAATGATTTTCTGCCCCTGGCTACAAGTCTCGTTATAGGTTTGACTAATTTGCATAAAGAAGTTTTGAAAATTGCCATCTGGTGATCAAAATCTGAACTACTTTTTTATTGCAGAAATCTTTTCCCCTTAGTCCATATAACGTATATACCAAATTTCATCAAAATTCGATCGGCAGAACAGATTCGACAGGAGTCTGAATAGGGTTAATTATAACCAACCTACTTTCAACTTTAGCTCAAAAGGCACGAAAAGAAAAAAAAAGGCCTATGACGGTCGTCACAGGGTCAAACATAGCTTGAGAAAGTGGTATTGTTAAATATAATAAGTGAGCTGCCAAATATTATGTGCATTAAAATTAAAGTTATTATTTTTTTGGTTTCCTATTATTTCAATGAAGAAAAAATATATCTATCATTTGACCAGCGTATTCAGTGAAATTCAAATTATAGCAAGGGCATTAAATTAAGAAAATATTTTAACTTGGAATAAAGAGTAAAATTAAATCAAACGTTGCATGTGGTGTAACAAACAATATTGTGTTTAAAAATCTTTTATTAATGCCAATTACGGTACAAATGTTTATACCAGATGCAGCATGCATAAAATTATAAGTTGGATGTACTTCCGAAAATACCTCGAATCCGACAAGTCCTAGGAAGTTCAAAATTTGCATTTGTGTACCGCATGATCCACACTGATGGAATAATTAACCGAAGGTCGAAAAGTCCTCTAAATATCACGAGAGTAAGACTTGGAATCAAAATTTGAAATCATAAAAGGGAATAGTTTGAAGCTTGATTGATAATCTCCATATATATATAGGGTAATTTTCTGTGAATTTTGAACTGCGCTTTTTAATGGAGCTTTCTGGTTTGAGGGTGGCTGTGTAACTGTTCTCATTTTCAGAAGTCCAATATAGACAACAGTAAAATAACAATTAGTGAGCCACACTTATCGACATACTCGTTAGTATAGCTTGTTGCCATGCAATGAAACTCAAGCCCAAATCCTGGAGAAGAGCTGGATGCTCTTATATATATATAAGATAGGTGTGTAAGATGTAAAATAGGAAAATAAACTTCTAACTTTAAATTGGAAAAAGTCCTTTTAACTTGTCTACGCCCCTTTCTTGTCCCCAAACTGCAAAGTTTTTACAATGTATGAATCTACGGTGCATCATCTCAAAAACGGTACATCATCATCATCATCATGCGATCTTATGCATTTTATGTAAACGCAGCAATGCGGATATTTTGTCTCCAATCAGAAACATTTCACTATTTATATAATATTTCACATTTATTGAATGCGCATTTACTTTCCTCTTTGATCTCGTTTTGCTACTACGTGTCATTCATCTCTTTGTTTCGTTCATTGTCTAAAGACGTAATAGGCTACTATATAAAATTGTGGGGTGTATATCGCATGCACAATGATGTGTGAATGAGAATATGTATCGAAAATTAAGTGTGCTGAAATAAATTATGTCTTGTTTTTCGCCACGTCTGTCTCTGAATGTCATCTTATGTACCTATGCAGCAGTCTTCGAATTATCAAGGTATTTACAGGATTTATTATAACTATTACAACGTGAGCCGTTAAAAATCCTTAGTGAGCCGAAAGCCCTCTTGAGTGATTTAGTGGTAGGAAAAGAAGGGTGAGTGAACTCTGGACCTTTCCCTGGGAAACTTCCTTTCAATTTGAGATGGAACTGAGCAAATCTATCATCTATTAAGGTACTCAAACCGACTGTAGACGCCATCCTGCACTCCACTCCACGTGAAATTCGTGGACAAGTCAATGTCACACAAGTGACAAAGTGTCAGAACTACAGAATTATTGCTATTGAAATCGCTGACTTTGCAAAGAGTGATAATGGTATAAATGATATTTTATTGTATTTTATTGTATTTATAATGGTATAAATGATATTTTTAAATATCCCTGAAATCCATATAAATTATTAAGCTACATATTTCTTTTAATAAATAAAATATACATATTTCTTTTAATAAATAAAAGAAATATGTATGGTTCCTGGTTCGTTTTTACATTAAGGAGCAGTATAATGTTTTAATTTGAAAGTATAAAAATACATAAATTAATAAATTAAAATGACATAAAAATACAAAATTTATTAGGAAATATACACAATTTTCAAACTTTCTTTTATTTATACTGATGAATAATACGTTATTTTTAATTAAAAAATAGATTGAAAATATTACATTGCACCGAAACTCAAGACCTATAACAATTTTGCTATACTCCTGACTCCACATATGGTTACTTAAGGTTATGCTGGATAGAATGGCAACAACTTTCAAAGCTATCGATTTGCTAGGCCACATGGATGATTCACATAGAAGTAGCATAACATGATAATGAAAAACAAAGGTTCTATTTCATTTATATGTTTTAATTTTAATAGAATAAATTACTGTCATTATAAAAAAACAGAAGCATTAAATATGGAAGTAGAGAGGATGCATCAAATTAAGCAGATACAGATATTTGTAAACCCAATCACTTACTCACTCACATAGCAACTGAAATTACCTTGCGTGATGTTCCTGGCTAATAAGTTAGACAAAAATTAATCGGGGCAAGGACTATGTAGTGCCATACAGCTATATTATTCCAAAATACAATATTCAAATGACACTAGTCATACACTTTGTCATACTGCGCCATCAGTCAGTCGATAGTGATTCTAACACGGTATTAGCACCTTTCCTGGCAAAGTTCTAGAGTAATAATATTTAGACGATGATTAATTTAATATAAAATCATTTTAGACGAAACTGAGAATTGTACGACAGTGTCAGAGTGTATTTAATCGATAATAAGCAAAGTAGTCGTACATTAATGATTAACTTAAGCGTGTAGTAATGCTTTTTTATAGATGAATAAATGATTATTTTAATTGTCAATAAATATATTTATCTATTAGTCTATTAATTACAAAGCATCAGCAAGTAAATAGAAAACGATAAATGCTGTGATGCGCATTAAATGGCATGATGTGCATTAAATGCTATGATGTGATATTCAGCAATAAATGCTATGATCTTTATCAAATCATCCTTTATAATTTAAAAAACCTTTGCTAACAGAAGCTTTTTTTACCGTTTGTATTTTTAACCACTATACTGTCTTCGCGGCATGTTAAAATACTTAATTTATAACGAATTAGAATCTCTGTTTACGGACATTACCCATCTCATATCATTGCATTCTCATTTAGAGGACACTCCCTGATAACGAAGAAAAAAGCCCTTGATCCCGGATATATTCAATGATACTAGATTAGAATATATTTCCAGTTAATACTCATAAACATATGCAATATTATTTCAGTAAACCCAATGATGTTTATTACAATTTCTGATGAATTACACAGAAACACAGTCTTTTGTAATTTTTTAAATCCTTTTTTTACCTTAACAAGAAATTCGTAATAAATTTTAAGAGCTACAAAAATCGCAGTGTCGGAATGGAAGTAACTAGAATGTTATTAGATCAAGATTGCAGAGCATCGAATTAGTTTAAAAGAAATTTGCAGCACGTCTTAGAATCTCAAATATTCTAATCCAATCTTTTACAACAAAGGAAGAAGTAGCAAATATAGCTTTGATGTTGGAAATTTTACGTTCTACATTTCGTTAATCATGAATGAGAATAATGTGCCGCAGAGGTATGAAGCAATCTTGAATTTTAGGAATGTATATGTTTAACTTACGGCAGTCGTTTTTAAAAAAAAAGCGAAACTTAATGAGCTACCGTTATACTGTTTCACAAAATACAACTTGCAAACAAATTTAATGTAGCTAAAGCCTTGTTAGACCGATACAATTTAAACTTATGGCGATGAACATAAGAATAATTTAAAGGAGTATTATGTAAAAGTTAAAAGATGAAGGAATTATTTACAAATCAATCCACAATAACCTATTATCTTGACCAATACAGCATTACCCACTATTTTGTGCTATCCTTTAAGGAAAAAGTGCATAAAGAAAAAAAAAAATTCTAGAGGTTTTCTCTTTTTTTTTTTTTTTTTTTAAAGTCCAAAGGGCCGTTAGCCCAGAAGGGCTTTTAAGTCTTGAAACGGCATTTTGCGTTGAATTATTAAAAGCGCTAAATCACTTCTAACCTTTTTTTAAACCCTCGAGCTATTACTACTTTATCACAGCATCTGTGGCTATAGGCATCTGCGCGTGCGCGATGGGGACCGCTGCTTACGCCAGATAGGGTAAGTGTGTTTTCTGTTGCAAGATTTATTTTTATTTCATTATAATTTGGAGAGTCATTAGGCTGTTTCGAAGTAGAAGTGAAAAATGTGCGGTGCCTTCGCCGAGACTCGAACCCTGGACTTTTCGAATACGCTTCGAGAATGCCTTATACACTCACGCTTTTAAAGGGCGACTGGGAATTAAGGGACGCAATTGCCAAATTATGGTGGTGATGAATCATTGTCCAACACTTTTTAGTTTGGGCGCCACTTTGCAGTAACTAGGATTTTTCGATGTCAGAAAACTTGAAAAATGTGTAATACTCGCGCCGAGACTCGAACCCTGAATCTCTCGCATACGCATCAAGTATGCTTCGAATTACACAACGATGGTATGCGCAAAGGAGGGAGAAAATACCTTAGGATTTTATTAAAGCTTTAACACATCTTAAGACTTTAAAACGGTAAGATATATTATTTAATCACAATTAAATGAAGAATCTGGATAGTAAAAGCATTGCACACTTTGCCAAATTAACTACTGCTGGTAAAAATGCTAAATCGTTGAAAAATCTTTCTTTAATATTTTTCAGCCTAAATTACACAAGAGAATTGTACAATTATTTAATAAAGAAAGTACGTATTTATTTAAGACAGTGGCCGTATATTTATTTCATTAGATCACCTGCGCACAAAGCTTGCAATAAATGCTTGTTCAAAGAAGCAAATACACTGTCATTGACGTAACTTCGTTTTTCCATAGAAATTGCATAGTTTCCAGTGAATCTTCAACTTGAGAAAATCTAATAATATATGAAATCTGAGAACTAAAAACAATAAATATATTGAAAAGATTGGCCTCGAGCCTTTTAATTAAAATAAAATATTAGAAATGCAAACTCTGCAAAAATTTGCATTCTGAATTGACCTTAGTAATTAAAGGCGATTGCTGGCGTCTTTTTGATCTCCCTTTTGAGTAATCCAAAATCAGAATTATATATATATATATATACATATATGAGGAATATTTTAATTACATTTCGAAAAGATTGGAAATAAAATTAACGATAAAGAGAAACGCTTTAATGCATACACATGTGAGTTCATACTATGTTATTCCATATGCACTGACACGATTCTTCATTTTACCTCTTCTGTTTGTCTGTTGTTTAATGGGACCGATGCTTGAGTCACATGTGAATTTCTCTTTGTTAATAGAATGTTTTTTAAGATTATACATACATTAAGTTATTTTGAAGCAGGAATCATGAAAAATGAGCAATGCCCTTGCCAGGACTCGAACCTAAACCTCTCGAATACGCGCCGAGTGTGCTACCGTTACACACCGAAGGCATGCAAAAAGCAGGGAGCAAATACCTTATATACTCCCCCTTTTAAAGACGATTGGAATTAAGGCCAGTCGCCAAATCCCGGTGGTAAAAAATCATCATCCATCACCTTTTAGTTCGGTTGCCCTGTAGAGTCATTAGGTTTCTTTTTGGTGCGAGAGACGTGAAAAATATGCAATGCCCCTCGCTGGAACTCGAACACGCGCCGAGTGTGCTACCGTTATACCACGAAGGCATGTAGAAAGAAGAGAGAAAATTCCTTAAACGATTTACTGCAAATTGTGTAATTTCTACTCAAAAAAGCTGTATGAATGACAGTGAATGCATAAATGTTATCAAAAATTTCAGTACGGGTGCACATATTTACGTGATCAGAAGGGTTAGGGAGAAAGGTCTGTAGTCAATGATAATTTTTATCAAATTATGCAGTAGATTAGCCTACTGATAAGGCGATGATCTTTCGGGATGAAGGCCCATCGAAATTTGCAAATTCCTAGTTTTATTTCTTAGAAGTGGTTTTAACTTAAGCAGAAAACATTGAAAATTTGAAATCAGTTGAAGCATATTTTAAAACACACTGTCTAGCTATGTAACTACCTCTCTAATAAATATTTACATTTTATGCTTTCGTGCTATTATATTTGTACTTTCAAGAAACAATTTATTTGGCAACCCATATGACGTCACATACCACAGACACATCACGATTCGTTTATAAGTTTTGGCAGCTCCTAATTGACAAAGGTCCGGGGTTGGAGTGACGGCGAAATCCTAAAATATCGCTTTATTGAACGGTTGCTGCTATCCCAGTTGTGGAAATCGTGCCTTTAGAAATCGATACAGAAGCCCCAGATGCCTCCCAGGATCTGATTATCTCTTTGGAGCTTAAATCCGGGTGGTTAAGCATAGATTTTTTTAAGTATCAAGTTTAATGCTAGAGCTATGTCTGGGGACTAAACATTTTAACACATAGCAGAACTCTGTGTTAAAATAGCTCTATCAGTAAGTTGCATTCAATATGCGCTAACGCTTAAAAATATACAATTTTCGTTTGTGAATAAAGTAATTCTGTTGCATAATTTCTAGTGTACAATTAATGGTATAATAAAAAATTGTCTTGTAATATAAAATAAATTAAATGACAATGATGTTAAATATTATAAATATTTGATAATAATGAGTTGAACTATTAATGATGAATACTATTAATGATGAACTATTAATCATGAATAATATCGATAAGATATTAATGATACTTTATGGACCAAATCATGAAAAGCAATCAATGTTCCACAACTTCGTGTAAAATTAAACCGAGACGTTAGAATTAGTTATAAGCAATTAAAAACATGATTTTTTCCCATTTGTACGTCTAATGTCTAACATGTATGTATTATAATGTGGAAAAGCATTTACATAAAGTACAAAGCACACTTTTTTCAGATGCAAAATATGCAATACAGCAAAATGCAAAAATCATACGTTCCTCTTATTTAATTTAAACTATATCTTGGAAATACTTTGTGATATATACCAAAATTTTAACGAAAAATAATTTGTCCCTGTTACATTGCATAATATGTAACAGATGTTTCTTAAATGAGCACAGAATTTGCATAACATAACAACGTTTTACTCAGTCTAACTTTAGAAAAGAAGCACCAGTATTATGAAGGAATGACTCCCGGGAATAAATAAAAAGTAGCAGTCGTGTAGGTATCCAATACGAAAATGTCTTTCTATTAATGTTTACAAATTCCAAATTCAGTGTAAGACAGCATTACAATGTACATATAAACACAATAATTATAAAAGTTATTAATAATTTGCTAAAGTGGATCGATGCTTATTAAAATTTAACTTATAAAAATAATAATTTTTAAGAAAATTATTTTCATTCATCCTTAAATAACAATTAAGCTTTAATAGTACGACCAATGTACAATGTTTATGTAAATTATTTATGTAAATTATATGTAAATTATTTATGTTTTATGTAAATTAATTGTATGCAGAGTTTTGAGAAAAAGCTGTAAAGTGGTAACCAGCGTCAAACCATAATAGTAGTTCGGTCTGCACAGCCAGACAAATGGACTGGTTCGCATAGATGTTTTACGGAGTTTACCTTGGGCGTAACGTCAATAGAGTCAGTTTATCTTGAAAAGTCTCATCACGAATTCCTTATTCCCTAGATAGCCCTCGTGTGATTTGGCATTTCCAAATAAAACATCACCTTTAAATTATATTTCTTTAAAAGTTAGGAAAGTTAGGAACGTTTGTTAAAACAAGTTAAGTTAGGAACATTAACGAAAAAAATGAAAAGTTAGGAACGTTTCTGACATTTATATGACCGACTAAATGTATTAAAATTGTAGAGTCATTAGGTTAATTGGAAGCAGACAACATGAAAAATAAGCAATCGCCTTCGCCGGGAATCGAACCACGGACCTCTGGAATACCGGTCCAGCGTGCAAAACCACTACACCACGAAGGACGCTAGGAAAGAGGGAGAAATACCTTATATACTCCCCTTTTTAAAGGGCGACTAGGGTTTTAGGGAATTTAGTCGCCAAATCCTGGGTGTGGAGAATCATCATCCACAACCCTTTTAGTTCGGGCGCCACTGTAGAGTCATGAGGTTAATTGGAAGCAGACAAGATGAAAAATAAGCAATCGCCCTCGCCGGGAATCGAACCACGGACCTCTGGAATACCGACCCAGTGTCCAGAACCAATACACCACGAAGGACGCTAGGAAAGTGGGAGAAATGCCTTATAAAATAACTTATGTTATTTAAAAATTTTCACGTTTTAGCATTTAAAAAATAGAACTTGAGCTCCGTAGTTGTATGCTTTTCATGCTTATATTACTTCTTCGTTATCTTTCATTTATTTATGGTTCGAAAACTTACGTAATTTTTGCCACTATGAATATTATTTTTACAAAGTTGCCAAAAATTTCGGTTAGGAATACGTCAAGTAATTTTTACTTTAAAGGATTGCGGGATTTATTATAATTTTCCAATAAGTATTTTTATTTTGGAATAAGCCTTTCCTATGCACTCTCATTTCCCTCCTACGTTTTACTACCAGAATGAATTTTCAGTATATCGATTTATGCAAATGAAACGAGTATTGAAGCTGAAGTCTGGGTCACTTCAGTAGGAGAGCCTGTTCTGACTTTCAGCCACTTTGTTGATGCTAGTCTAAGCTATATGGACGTACTGCTACGTGCTAATTTACACGAGCTACGCACTGCTAGTTTACGCCAGTGATTTTAAATAAGGGTTGACTCAGTTAGTGATTCTGTGCAGATTCGGCTAACTAATTTTTATTGGTATTAGATTATTCTATTTTAATCTTGAGTTAAAAGTCCAACTGGAGGCTTTTGTACACCCAAAAAAGGGGTCGTCTGTTCATTTATGTTTAGTTGGAATAAAGGGAAATTCAGCGAATAGTCGCTACGCAATTCTTCAATGTTCTAGCTTACAAGAAATTTTAATTTAGCTAGGATATTACAGGATCACATTTTTCTTCTTTTTACTAACTTGGCCATTTGGCTATGGGAGCACATTTAAGATTAATATATTTTCTACGAAGATATAATATATAATTAATATATTATATAATATAAATAATATATTTTTTACGATAATATAATATATAATTAATATATTATATAATTAATATATTTTCTACAAATTTTCAGAATTATGCAAATATGTCAGGAATTCAAAAAAAAAAAAAAAAAAAAAAAAAAAAAACCCTTCGTTTTGAAGACTACTCTTTTGTCTACTAGATGTTGCAAAGATCAAAATTTTGCAATGATTAATTTGGCATAACCCTAGGAATACTAAGAATTCAGTGTTAAGTAAAACAATCTGTATCAAATTAAAAAGATATTCTTGCGGAATATTGTTTTACCTTACGAAAATATGCACGTGTGAAAAATATCAAAAAATTCGGATGAATAAAAAGGGGGGTTCAGACGATCATTTCAAGTTAACTAACACACACAAACTATCATACAAGCCAACCAAAAACCAAAAAGGAAAGTTAAGTAAAATCTTGCGAAAAGGCATAAAATTTTAATAAATATTTTCTTCTGAGATACGAAGTTTGATGTATAGTTTATTTTGGGGAGTACAATAAAGATATTTTGCTTTATAAATATAAATCTATGACAGCAGAGAATCTTTTAAATTTATGTGTTATTCAGTAAAGAGGAATGTTTCTGAATAATATTTTGTAATGTTCTAAGAGATAGATAATTTTGTTTTGTAAAATATTAAAGCTCTTTCATGATCTTTTTAAGTACATGCTTATTATGGTTACTAATATCATAAATTGTTTTGGCATATAAATGAAGAAAAGAAACAAAATCATAATTAGAACGATACCAAAGTCATCATAGCAGCCAGTATGGAAAACAACCGCTTAATATTAATGATAATAGTTCTTGAGATATGTTTACACATCTTACATTATTGGCTACATACGTGAATATTTATTGAAAAGAAAAAATATCAGGCGAAATACGTTGGTTTGCTGTTTACTCAACGATATCGAATTCTTGAATACAGAAAGCTCTGTCAAAAATGCAGAAAGGAGGGAAATTTTGAAAGAAATGAATCTTCGATCCAAGGAAGTTAATAAACCCAATGCAAAAGAATTTTCGTTGCCGTAAGGCCTTTGAAAACTCAAATCTTTCAGAAAAAGAAACTACATGTTCACTAGTTACTGAAGTCTCATCATCAAATTTCTGTAAGTTCTTTTTCTTGCTGTTGCCATTTAAATGTAAGCAAGCAAATGACAGTTCTGAAGGATAAGACTAGAAATATTTTGAGTAATTCTGAGTGAAATATTAAAAACGTTCCCCTTTCCAGCTATTCAAATGAAAAAGAAGTGTATTTAAACCTAAAGTTTTTGTGAAGGCCCATGAAGACACAAATTACTTCATATACGTTATGATTATGGGGAAGAATAATCTCATTGCAATAACCCTGCGGAGTTAAGTGCACATAGCTTTCAATACATTTAAGTAAAAATCTCGGATTTATTTGAGCACATATTCTATTATTTGTTGCGTCATGAAGTAACAGTTTTGCAATGCATAAAAATCGCAGTAAAATAAAATAAAACAAAATTATGTTAAATTATAGCAACAAATTGCTAGGTTTAATTGTTTTTCACAATGTGTGAGACGTATGTAAGTGAAAACATAAGATGAATATTGATTTATGCTTCTATATGGCCTCATATTTGCACAAAAAATTCGTCCTAAAGAAGGATCTGATGTGAAATGAGAATCTTGACCTTGGCATTTATAAAATATGACATAGGAAACGAAATCCAATATCCCTGCATGACTTTAATTCTGATCTCGAATTAGAATTGAGTACATAAAAAAATAAAAATATTACCATATGGTAATATTTTATAACGTAAGCATAATATTATTAAAAATTGGTACTTTTCTACATTATGAACTTAAATTTGACGTATCAAATTTGTAAGTTTAAGCTAAATACCCATTATCAATTAGCTATAGTTAAAAAAGTCATATCTCTTACGTGTATGTTACAGTTATCTCAGAAACGAATTCCCCAACATCAAGAACTGATAGGTAAACCTGAAATCATTGAGTGCTGCAACGCGAATAAATCCATGAGATATATTTGAAGCAATTTTCCATTACTTATTCCGTCAGATAATAATATCAATTCAGTAACTCGCTTCCGTAACAAAGATAAAGTAAGACTTAGTTCGAATTTGTTTTAGTCCTATGCAGAAAAATTCATATTTTAGACATTCAAATAAATAATACAGAAATGAACATTTCACGTGCACATCCAAAGCTTTGTTAAGTTTCAGGTATAGGGGTTTACTTCCAAATCAAAAATAAAATTAGATTTTATCGAAGCTCTCAGTTTGGAAAGAAATACAGCAGCTATACAGCCACATTTTATGACTAGCGAATTTATTATAATTTTTTATGAAGAAAAACATAAGAAAAAGAGCAAATAAAAGCTTCGTAAAAATGCGAATTTTCTTCTGGAATTAATCTGGATATTTAATTAAATTTTTTGTTTCCCTCCCGAAACAGTTCTTCATTCATTTTTCAAACATCATTCTCTTGAATGAATTTTTAAGGACAATAAATTCTAAAATATTTTTTCTACGAGATTCGATCCACGAAGAAGAAATATTTATTAAAAATTTTTAATTGGTATGTCTCGGATATAAAAAATTAATGCGTGCAAAAGGTTTGGTAATTATTTTATGAAATTTGGATATATAAATGCTTATGTTTAATAATTTTGTCTTTTTTAGTATTTCTGAGATTCCTTTCATCGAATAAAATAAAATTCAAACTGAAAGTAAAACAGATTAATTTTAAATATCTAATTCTTTTATATTTCTGGTAGAAGGCATGCAATATTTAGTATCGATACGTATTTGTATACATAAATATCAAACTAAATTACTCCTTGGAAACCTCCAATATAGTGGTTTTATAAGGTTTAATTTTAATCCATTAAATATAAAAATATATATATATTTTACTTATACAAACGTCTTACTCAATTAATTTAAAATTATATTTTCAGCAAATTATTTAATTTTAGCATGAGAAATATACGTTTAATATAGAAATAAGCGAGGAAAAATACAGGATTCAATGAAAATATGCTTTCTAGAACGAACCTATATTTTGCTTACTCAGATTTCGGATAGCTCTTATTCTCTATATACTAAAATCTCATTGATAATCAAGGTAGCAGATGCACTTATTTCCCATTCGATCAGAAATCAATCACTAGATTGAGTTCTGATTTCTTATCCAATCAGAATCAATCAATTCTCAATAAATAGAACAAACCTATGAACTGTTTTGCTTACTCATATCTGAATAGCTCTTCTCATTCTCTATACTAAAAACTCAATGATAATCAAGTAGCATTCAATCAAATGAGTTCTCCTTTCACGTCAAGGCAAAAATACATAAGAACTCAAAACATACTCTTTAAAAATTGTAAAATACAGATAATCCTAAAACAGTTACAAATACAGTTAAAAACGATTTTTTCATTTAAAATTAGAGTTTATACATTAAAAAAAAAATTCTCCTAACGAGTAGAAATACAGAATTTTTGGTGCGCAAAAATTTACCTTCGGTCTCACTTGGCAAAAAGACACATGTTGGTGCACAAAGTGACTTAATTCACTATACTACTAAGAGTTTCAAATGTAAACAAATAGCGGCCACGTTAGGCCTAGCCGCCTCTTACAATTGTTGATAATTCTAAAACGATTGCCTGCAGATTAACTAAAGTCATAAAAACCTTAATCGGAGCATAAGAACAACAAAATTCAATTACTTTTAAAGCAAAAAATGCCAAATTTACCAAGAAATAAGACTAAAAAAAAGCAGAACTCACCGAGACCAGGTAACAGAGTGGGTACATTTTTTTCCAATGGCTGATTGTAAACAATTACAAATGAAACCCAGTTCATTAATCTATACAAGGCCGGAAGTGGTGGTCTCTTTATTATGGAGGCACCTAGTAGGTGGGCCACCATCGTTTTTCATATGAAAGGACGGACAGTTACAACCATGCCTTCTTCGGAATTCGAACCCAGGTCCTTCGGCATCGCGGTCAGCTTCCCTGACCACTATACCGACTGGGCGGCAACAGAGTGGGTACATCTATATATGTATATATAGAGAGAGATATACATATATCGGACATCACGTAGGTACAATCGCCACAAAAAATCCCTACTTAATGTATTTTAAATTCATTTGACAATCCGTTTTGGGAAAAATAGTCCTTTATTCTGTCCATACTTATAGATGTCATGCAAAAAAGCCGTCTAAATGGATTCAAGAACAGTCAAAATGGATATTTTCGTTGAATTTTGATTCCCGAAATTTTTCGAAAACTATACTTCGTACAAGGAAGTAAAAGCGAGGATGCAAACAATAAATTCTTTCTAATGTCTTTCAGCGTTTCTCAGCTGAGACCATTAAAAAAAGACCACATTAAGTTAAACGACATTAGAAAACGAATATATGCTAATCGCTATACGTATAACGAATATATTCGTTACGTATATAATAAATGTTTTAATTAATTTCTTTAACGTAAGACTAAAACGTCATTATTTATTAGCATTATTTAACTGAAGTAAATTTTCTTTGGCATTTATGTTTTCTTTTAAATTTCTCGGCGCAAAAATCACAAAAATTAGTAAATTTTCCTTGGCACTTATGATTTCTTCTAAGTTTTTCGGCGCAAAAATCACAAAAATTAAAAATAAATGAATTAAAATTTATTATTTAAAAAATTCCAGAACGGAAATTTATAGCAGAACAGTATCTATAGCTATGATAGCATATCAAACAATTCACAGAATGGAGTTAAAAAAATATGTAAAGTAAATGAATTTTTAGCTCAAGGGCCATTAATTTTGTTTTAGTGTTTTGCGTTGAAAACTTTAAATGCCGGTTTCACTTTTCAAATTGTTGCCACCAAATATTATCTCCCTGTGTTATATTTAAAAAAATTAAATAATGAAGAACCTGCATATATGTATGTATATTTCTCGCATTGTGATAAAACAACGGTACCTAGAGCGATCAAATTTTGAATAACGTAATGCTTCACACGAATAAGGGCATCTGGAAGCCCTAATTTGGAATTTGTTTTATTATCGATTTCAAATTTTGAAACACTTTAACGAGTTTTTTATTAAGAAAACGCAACGATTTCGAAGCGAGCAATGAAACGCTGTACGGGGAAAAATTATTTTTATCTCCAGCGCGCAAGACTGTGTATCAGAAATTCTAAAGATATGCTCATTTCAAAATTATTTTGCGATTTCGCTGCTGAATTGAATTTTATGGTTCAAGTGCAAAGAACATGATATTTAATAAATAAAATTATCACACAAAATGTTCTTTTGAGCGTAATATAAAATCTGAAAGTTTAAAATTTTTTTAA
Organism: Stegodyphus dumicola; assembly: GCF_044657685.1. Lineage (NCBI taxonomy): Eukaryota > Metazoa > Arthropoda > Arachnida > Araneae > Eresidae > Stegodyphus > Stegodyphus dumicola. The sequence continues at coordinate 145,335,873 of NC_140775.1, forward strand.
ATTTAACCATTTCTTTGAAATTTAAAGCATGAATTTTACCTTATATTGGTTTAATAAATAACAACTCTTTCCTTCAAATTTTCCTTTAGGTCACTTTTGATTTCTTTGCCCATTTTTGCTATTAACAATGCATTTCTCCCAAAGTCTCTATAATGCATTTATTCCCTGAAATAAAAAAGTAGTCCACAGTCGCTGAACGTTAGTAATAGACAGCATCCATGACATTATTGTCACATGTCGCGAAGAATTTCTTCAGGTTTTACAGTAAAATATCAAAGCAAGTACAGAGGCTAAGGCAATACTTGGAATCTTGCAGCAATTATAGCAACCGTTATTGTATTCTTTCTCTTAACCTTTTCAATACTGTCTACTGATAGTTTTTCCACATTGCAGGTAATAAAATATCAGCATCCTCTAGCGTTCCCGAAAATACTTTAGCTAAAAGTATCTTTCGTTAAGACTGCTAACCTTCACTAACCTTCTTATTTGAAGAAGAAAAGGTATATTTCCGAAATAATACTCTGTTATATGTTCTGAGGGTCAAGCTGGTGTTCGTATGTTTAATCCAAGTTGACATATCTAATTTCAAAACGTTTTCTGTGTAACTCTCTCAAAAGTAATTCAGATGTCTTCATAAGATTTACTTTCTGTGTTTCATTTAATATTCTGGATGCATCACGCTGAGACCTTTCCCATCGTGAGATATTATCTTAAAACTGATTTTGCTGTTCGAAATGAAATACAACACAAACTACGCTACATAATTAGTACGTCTGTATGACATCACAATGTTTTTCATTTTGTTAATTATTTTCTCCTGGATTGATTGGTGTGAAGATCGTATTCATTTGAATCTTTTACAGATCAAATGCTTTTATTTTGTGAAATTTCGCCCAAAGGCTTACGAATGCTCAATATCGACACATGTTTCAAATATTAATGTTTTATTCCAGTTCTAACTTGAAATGCTGAATTTCTCTTTTGTATAGCTTTGGAATTTATTTCAAATAATTGAAAACTATAAGCTGATGAGGCTAAATTTATTAGACTTATAAAGCGTACATAACTTTACCAACAACTTATTATCTCGACAGACATTTTCTGTAGCAATTTAAGCTCAGCCAAATACGAAACCAGTATTTCGTAACTCAGATAAAAAAATGCACTCCCAATACATTATCTCCAGAATGTTAAAAACTTTACCATCATAACATTTGCACGAATCATTCTGAAGTATACGGTAGTACAAGAAATGCGCATTCATAAAAGACAGTAGCATTGTTGTTATTGCCAATATTTACCATTTTTATACCTTTTAATTATTTTTATTATTTTTATTTTGCTTGGCAAGGCTATTAACGCTTTTGTGTAGTGACAATAATTGTATAAGATTAAAACTATGAATTTCGTGAATTTTTATCGGTCTGAAAAATAAGCGCTCTAACACTATTTACTGTAAGTATACCATTAACTGTCCTAGAATGGTTGAAAGATTAAAGCAGCGAGCAGTCACGTGCTAAGTTCTCGGAGCAGGCTAGATGCACAGCGGGTTTATGGCTTTTTTCCATGTTACCTGTACATGTTTCTTTACATGTTTATGGCTTTGTTTACGTGCTACATGGTGGACTTTATGACGAAAATAGCTACTTACGTGTTTACATTCGTTATAAAGTCTATCATGCAGTCTTGCATCCTAGTAGGCAGAGAACTCCTATGTGCTAAGAGATAATTAGGTAACTAATTATTACTCTGTTACATCTAAATAAACAGTTTTAATAGTATCTAGTTAATTCATTTAAATACGCTTTTTTTTTCAGCTTTCGCTAAAGAGTTTTGATTAATTCTTTAACATGAAAAATAGTAACAACATCAATTGCTTGAAATCTCTTTTGCCACAAATGGCTATGACACGTAAATACTGTTGCACATCAGAATTTTAACAGCAGAATGTTGAATCATAATTATTTTTAAATGACGAGCACAGATTTACAAAATGGTTAAGACAAAAGAAACATTATTTTGAAAATAAAAAATACGCATTTATCCAGAATGAAACTATAAGACTAGCCGTTTTTATCAACAGAGAGTAAGTGAATTACATAAATCATGTTAAAGATAACCTTTACCAGAAACAAAAATTTTAATTTATTGAATTTTCAGTACTTGAAATCATGTGTACATGCGTTTGGTAACAGACACAGTTTTACTCTTTGCTTCGAAATACGACTGATGAAAAGCCTTATTTATACTAACTGAGAATAAACGTTGTAGAGAATTTTCTGAATAATAACATTTAAATTAGAATAACGTAAAAAATAAATGTCAAATGTTTTCACCACTTTCACTTCTAATATTTATTCACGTTTAAAATGGAAATAAACTAAATTTAAATATTATGAATTTAATTAAATTGTTTGCTTTTTAAGCGAGTCTGAAAAGAGATTCTTCGCATTGTGAGAGTGTACTTAATACAAATGTTTTGGATATGTATATCGAAATATTCATAACACATTTGAAAACTTTATATATAGTATATTGCTAGCCGTGCTTCCTAGCTTGAGTCGAGGGCCTGAGCAAAATTTGTAGATGAACTTTGTTTTGTAAAATCATAGTTTAAATATTTACGATTCATTTTAATCTGTGTGTTCTGTTGTGCTGCATAGGCTTTTGTAATTACAAGAGCTGTGTAAAGTGTTAGATTGAAGATCTGATAGATTTATTTTAAACATTCTCCAGAATTGAAGTTGCGTATCTAAAAGACTACGAGAAGGTAATAAGTCGCCTGCCTATCTTCACGAACATGGTGGTGTGGTGTATTTAATTATGGCAAAGCACACTAGGGCTATCTGCCTAAGGGGAGGGATGCCTTTCGTGGAGGACTTTCTAAGGGAAACTGGCTTGTATACACGTTACACATGGGGAAAACCACGAAAACGCCCATGCAGCCAGCCCGTTCGCGTGATTCGAACCTCGGGCCGAACTACCAGTGTTCAGCGACTTTACCGCTCGGCCGCTGGTCGGCCTCCTTCACGAACATGGATATTAGCGTTTAAACTAGTTTAGAATCAACGTTTAAGTCAACGTTTTTAAGCTTAAAATCAACGTTTTGCTTTGTGCTCTGTTATGTTTATTATGATTATCTAGGCTTCACTGCTGAATTTCTGGCACAGTATTACCCCTCTCCACTGTTTTGAGGGAGTGAATAGTAAATAATGTCTAAAATTAAAATTTAATGTAAAATATATGCACTATAGAGGTTCATATAAATTTAAAGTTTGCTGTGTTTAATAAATATGTATTATTGCTACGTTAATTAGTTAATAAAATATCATTTTATTCAGTGTGTACGACTAACTAAACGTTTTTATTAATTTCACTAAACCTAAATGATGCACCAAAATTGTACCTTTTTATACATTTAGGGTTATATATTTGGGTTTAATATACTGATTTTTGCTTTCATTTTTCTACAATGAACTCACTTTCAGAACTTATTCATTTTTTAATATTGGTTACTAGACTTTTTATATTGCAGACGTTAGAAAAATATGCCTATATCATTCGGATGTTTATTATATTATTAAAACAATGCTGCTAATCCATGTTAAAATTCCTACGGTTTAGCCCAAAACGGCTGTAAGTCCCGAAACGGCATTTTACGTTAAATCACTTAAATGCAATATATCACTTTTCAAATTGTTGCCACCAAATATTATCGCCCTGTATTATATTTAAAGAAACTAAATAATGAAGAATCTGCATGAAGTATGTATGTTTCTCACACTGTGAAAAAACAACGGTACCTAGAGTCATAAAATTTTGAACAGCATAGTCCTCCACCCGAACATGGGCACCAGGAAGTCCGAATTTGGAATTTGTTTTATTGTATATTTCATATTTTATAAAGCTTTACCGAATTTTTTATTTAAAATTCAAAAATTTCAAAGCGAGCATTGGCTACATTACAGGAATTAAAGCATTTTTATCTCCAGCGCGCAAGACCATCTATCGGAAATTCTAAAAGTATGCTGTTTTCAAATATTTTCAGCCCAAATGTTTTCGAAAAGTGTATGTGTCCATAAATGGGGGGAAAAAAACAAACCGCCCGTTCGGGCATCTGAATAACATAACATCTGAATATCATAACATAACAACTGAATGCTTTCAGATTTTATTTATTGTTCTATCTTTATTTTTTAATATTTCTCTCCATTTTACTTCTTAGCTTTAAATGTACAGTTCTTGTAATCTATGCAACTACTGGCACATCATGCAGATGTTTGATTCCTTCGTAGAATTCATCTTTTATAATACTGAGTAAGTCTCTCTTTGAGGTTTTCTGATTCACCTAAGTGCTATTAAAGAAATAATGTTTATAATTTTTTAAAGATATTACATAACAACTATAGGCCGTCTGAGAGAAAAAGGGCATTGAATCCCAGGTCCATCGTCAACATCTTTGCTTCAATTATGAAATCTTCGGTATAATCTTCGGTATTAACGGGAAGAACTCTGGATCGTATTAATGACAGGCGCATATGACGGAGACATAAATTGTAAGGGTCAGCTCTATCCAACTCATATATCTTCACTGCTGCTTTACCCTTATATATCAAAGCTACATTTCTGTTCTTTGCTTATCTTTTGAAAATCTCGACAACAAGTGCTTACGGTACCAAAGCAAACAGTTAACTGCACAGATAATTCTGTCAATAAGATAATATTTTAAGAAAAGCAGTTTGAGATAGCATAATAACAACTGTTTTCAATTATATTTTGGCACATTTTTAGGCATTCGTTCAAATATAGTCCTTGGAACTCTGGACCAACGTATTTTGTCTCAGACGCAGATTAGATATCTCGAACGCTATTTTAGAAATAACATTAAATGCATTGAATATTCTGTATGTAAGGAAGATTTAACAAATAAATTATATATGGCTTTCTGTGAAACAATACTGCACTCATTAGACTTGATAAAAATTTAAATCAATAACTCGGAAGATAAAAAAGTCTGTACCTGAAATCTTCTAAAGTAACAAGTATGAAAAGGAAATGGAAATATATTCAAAATAAATGAAGAATTCAGCAAGTAATATGTTATTCATTAATTAAATGTCAAATAAAATTTAGAATCAGATTCCATTTAATATATGCTCAAGCAAAAAAAGGAAAACATTTTTCGACTTAAAATAATTACCGAGACCTGGTATGATTTTAAAAATGGAATTTTTATTTAAAGGGAAGGGAAGAAATGAAATGCAAGCTAATATGCATATTTATTCAACAGACTTGATAAAGTTTACCGTTTGTTTCAGTGAAACGCTATACACATATTTTTCTATTTTTTATACTTTGCATTTTACTTAAAAGTACGGTTATTCTGCTTTGCTGTGTTTTCTCGCGTGTTTTCTGATTAAAATGGATTCAGAAAATACTCTTTTTCGGGATGTCTGTACGTACGTATAATATATATCTCGCATAACTCAAAAACAAATAGCCTCAGAACATTGAAATTTTGTATATATGACTGCTATAACATGCAATTATACACCTCCCTTTTGGGTGCAATCGCCTGCATCAAACATATATATATGTAATATTTTGGCAGTCGGGCACATGAATGAATTTTGGCAATGAAATGACGACACAGAAGGATTTAAATTTATAGCTTCATATCTTTATTCAGTTGAAAGGCATTTTATCATTCTTTACTAAATAAGATTAAATTCAATGCATCATAGTATTCTTACAAAGGAATACAGATGAGAGCAGCAGCATATAGGTCTTAATAGCAGAGGGAGAAAGCGGTCTCTCTCGCAAAATGGCACGAGTTCTCTATTTATAGAAGCGGTTACGTAATAGGCTGGAATGTTCTCGAAAGTACTGGTCTAGGGGGAAGATCCTGAAATTGCGGAAAGTTAATTACAGGTTGCTTGTTCGCATAGAGCAAAGCCGTCCTATTTTTTATATTTTGCATATATATATATATATATATATATACCTACAACCTACTCTGTTGCCCGGATTGTTGAGCTAACGTTTCTTAGTCTTATGTGTTGGTAAATTGTGCATTTTTTGCTTTAAAAGTGATTGCGTTATGTGGTTCTTATGTTCCGGTTAAGAGTTTTATGCCTTTAGTTAATCTGCATGCAATAATTGTAGAATTATCAAAAACTTAAAAGTTATTTAGGTAGAACTGATCCTAATGAAGCCACCATTTGTTTAAATTTGAAACTTAGTAGAATAGTGAATTAAATCAGTTTGTTCATCAAATTCAGTATGTTTTGGCTGAGTGGGACCAAAAATAAACTTTCGATTTTGCGCGCCAAAAAATCTGCTTGTTTATGCTTAGAAACTCTAAATTTTGATTGTAAAAATTGTTTTTTTTAAACTATTTTTATATGTATTTTGTGTTCTATGATTTTCTGTATTTTACAATTTTTTAATTTAGACGTTTTGAGTTTTTTGCCTTGTTTCGAAGAGAGAACTGAACTAATTGAATGAAAATATATCTCTAATGAAATTCGAGGAAATAAATTTAAATACATTGCAGCAAAAATGCATATAATTTAATATGTTGCTAAAGGAAGTCATGTGGTGTTACCATCAGATTTTTGTTATGTTGCAGAGATATTAGGTTAATTGGAAAAGACGGAGAATTGAAAAATTAGCAGCTGCCTTCGCCGGGAATCGAACCACGGACCTCTGGAATACCAGCCCAGCGTGCAGAACCACTACACCACGAAGGCACGCTAGGAACGCGGGAGAAGTACCTTATAATGTATTACAAAGATTATGTTTTGACAATAGAAATATCTTTAATCTAGTCTGTTCATTTTCCAACTCACATTATACAGCGTTATGTTACTTCACATGCTTAGACTGACGCAATGTAACGTAATGCTACCACTAGTTTGACGAAAGCGACTTTTTGTTTAATTGTGTTAAGTGGTTTGCTCTCAGTTGTGAAGTTGTTATTCATTCTAAAAGGTAATGTTTTTTTTTTATAATAGTACAATAAATTCAGCAATTATAATAATACACTGATTCTAGCAAGTTGAACGATCTAAAAGTAATTTACATAATTTTTATATTCATTCCTATTGTTTTCGTGTCTCATTTAAATTAAATTTGGCTATCAGTGTATTTATCATCCACATGGCCTGACAAGTGATCCTCTCCGCGGCATGATTAATTTGCCAGTTCTCAATGTTATTGACATTCGATTGTTATTCTGGTGTCACTATGGAGAAACTAGGTTTTTTTTATCAGAAAACGTAATAAAACAACAACATCGAGGGGATTTGAACGTCATAGCTTCCAACTTCTAGCTGGATATGCTACTACTTACACCACGCACCATGAATGGGGATTGCAATAATTCCTGATGCATTAATGGATTGATACATTAATGGATTGAATAGCTCAATTTGACACGGAACCTCACTGGCAACTGCACGTTCTTGAAGTCAGTTCTCTTCAAAATAAACTTAGCAGCTTGAATAGCTGTTATCATTCAACTAAATTTTATTCATAGTTTCAAGTATCATAAAGTTGGATTATTTTACATATAACTAAAATACTTCGTTTGTTAAATATTATCTTATATTTATTTGGTCTTGTCAAGAATCTTGTATGCATTTAATGCGGGATTATACTTCAAAATCCATGTTAAGACATTAAGAATGGAAAATCGAAGCATTGCCCGGAGACTGCATGAAAATTCAAATATAAATATCGAAAGTTTCCTGCAATATTTATTGGACTTAAGATCAACAATCTTCAGGCAACTGTGCGTCGCATATTCGGAAGTGCTTCAAGCTGGAACTCAGGAATTCGCAGAATGGGTACACTGGTGGAGGAGGTTCCAATTATTCCTCATGCTGACTCGGCAAGTTACCCAGAAGGAGCTGAATTTGCAACGAAGGAAACTCTTCTATCCATTTATTGAATTTGCTTCACTAAGCATCGATGATGTCAATCGGAATAAATCTTTAAAGATTTTTCGGAAGAAGATTCAGCTGCGGGGTTCTGGAGACAAGGAATCTCAAATTTAATCAGTTAAGAGCCCTTTAATATGTTTGATATATTTCCGCTCTTGAATTCAGTTTCATTTTTTTAATCTACGAAAATTTATTAATGCTCCAATTTAAATTAAGAAGTTTTTTCTCTCAGACAGTCGTTTAGAAATGCTTTATATTACCGATATATATCCAATATCAAGTTCTACAAAAAGATACTAATTTACCACTTCAAATCAGGTTTTTTCAATTGAGAATATTATGATTTCATACCTCAAAAGTTTAATGCGTATATGAGCTTTTACTATATATATATGTATTCTTCATACTTTTTAATAAATTGATAAATGAAACGTATAAAGTGTTCTTATTTCATTTCACTATTTTATGACTATTTACTGCACGTGAACTGAAGTTACAAATTAGAGAAACTGTTATTTACATCCATTTAAAAGATGCCTTTAATTAATTAAGACTTGCTCTCAACATTAGTTGAACAATTATTTACAGCCCATTTAACTACCAACATGAGCAGACACATATATAGTGAAATTTATAGAATAAGCGTAAAGGTAGTAAAATGGAATTTTGAACAAAATAAGATATTCATTTTCTTCCACGAGGAATTTTATAATAATTATCGATAAATATTTCTTTTTCTAATACGTACTTAATTTATTAACCATATTATAGATTTTAATAGAATATAAATAATAAGTAACGTCAGATATTTGCTTAGGCTTTTCCCTTCAAATAATTCGAAAATTTTGCTAAAATAACAGGTATGCATGTTCTATTCAGAAATAGCTAGATAATAAAAAATGGAAGCAAAATTTTAATCATTACTAACAAGTCATTGTGGAAGTTTGGTGTTTATTATCGGAAATTTGGTACCAAAGTTTATGGCGTTTTTGTAAACTTTTCACATCTTTCTTTACTAGAAAATAGATTTTGATTCTAGAACATTCTGTAACTAAAGCACCATACTTAAATATGGAGAAAATCAGAACTTTTTACATTAAATATTTCGAAAACATGATATAAACAAAAAACATTCTTATCATCCAATGTGATAGCTGTCACCAGCACCCTCTAAAGTTACCTACTCAATTCTTATTTTCGTAAGGCACTTTTAAACAGCCAGAAGAAAAGTTTATTGTTTTCAGTAAATGGATTTCAGGTCCTAGCAAAATGGAAAATATTTTTCGCAAGCTTCATGTGTATTGCATCCAGAGGAAAAAAATGCATAGTTATGGCTTGCTTGTTTAAATGCTCATGTTTCCACACGACGTTACCTATGAGGAAATAATATCACAGACAGACAGAAAGAAGTACAGGAGGCACCAAAACATCGCCATGGGCCAAACTGGTATTGCCCCACTGCACTAACCATCTATAGAAAGTGTACCCTGACCGGGCACGCTAACACCATGCTCGGGAATTAGTTTACATTGCAGCAAGCAGCATTCATAATACACTGTTTTATATTAATGGTGCATAATTTGCATTGCAGACAATATTGTCTCAGATATACTTTACACGGGTACTTTGCAGTTGAATGGATAGATACAATAATTACAATGGATAATTACAATAAGTTATTTACAGATGTGTATACATATTTCTTTTGTGTTTCGGTTTGGAGCTTTGTTGGTGGGGGAGTGTTTATGGTATGTGGTTCGTTGTTTGTTTGGTTTTTTTTGTTACACGATTCACAGTTTATATGTTATTATTCATAGTGCAGTTCATAATACAGCATACAATTTATGAATTCATTTCATGGTACATAGTATTGAGTACGTAGTACTGGTGCATCTGTCACACATTGCACAGTATGAAGTAGTTCATAGTTCGTGGTATGAGAAAAGTTACGGTTGTCTCAATAAATGGATATATTTGAGTGTGTTTTCTAAAGGCACTCCTGTATAGTATGAGGGGGAGAGTGAATATTCTTATTGTTGCGTTTTATGAACTTAGAGGATTATTTGGGGTTGTAAGCTATGGATGACACAGGTCCAGTCAGTGTCGGTGGGATGGCGAATGGGATGGGCTGACGTTAGCGGACACTGAAACATGTAATGTTCAGGGTCTCTGCATTCCCCGCATATGCATCTATCCGACGTAGCCATGTTGCGATAATAAAATAATTGGGGAAGGGACCGTGACCAGAGATGTACTGGGTGAGGAAGTTGAAATTGTGGTATTTTCATCAGCCTTGGGTAGATGAAAACAGCCTTGGTAAATAATATCACAGCAATTCGCAGATTTATATTAAGTTTGTCTAAGCAAAGTTGATTTTCAAAGCCAACACAGACGAATTGGAGCAGTAACTGCGACTGCTTTAGAAGAACTACTTCGACATCTTTTAGACTTTTGAAGTATATTCGAAGCAGAAGCAATAGACATTAGCAAATTGGCAATAGCGAAACGAGAGAGAGAATGCTGTGTGTCTAAGTTGAAAATTCTGTTCAGAATGATTTAGTTTCAGTTCAGATTTATCCCCACAGGTTAGTAATTAGTTTTGGTTCGCAAATTCGAAATCATTATTGGATGAAGCTTTGTTTAAGTGTCTATATTTCAAAACGCTCCAATACGTAAATTCACGTATGTCCTACAAAATTTTGAATCAAAAAATCTAGTTTTTTGCAATATTTTTGCAGGTATACTTAGAAATACATCTACTTTAAGGTAATGCTAAAATTTTATAGGTTATAATACAAAATTGTTTCAAAAAATTTATAAAATATATTTAAAAACATAAATTTTAAAAATAAATCATAAAAAATGTGCGAATTATATTTTGATAAATCCTAAATATTGATTTCTGGAAGGAGGAATTAAGTAAGTTTAATAAAAAAGAAATATAAATAAATATATACTGAATTCAATTAACACTGAGGAGCTAAAATGTTGAAAGCTAATTTTTTGAAAACGTATCATGAGAATTTTACAAAAACTTGGGAGTTTGGCATATTTTGAGCCGTACATTCGAAATATGGAAAGAAAATGGCATGTCATTTCACATAAAGTCCGATTTTGTGTCAAAGCTCCTATATTAGAGCAATGCTATACATAAATCTAATACATATCCTAAATCGCGCTGTCGCGACATGAAAAACGCAAGTTGAATTTCGTCCATCGGCCCAGTACAACGGTAGATAATAGGAACTGTCTTTTTTGGGGGGGCAGTGTACATAAAACTTTCCTCAGCATGAAGAAATGCAGAAAAGGTGCAGCAACTCGACCTGCCCAACTTTCCGATTGCATTCAGATTAGTTTTGAATTGGGTATAGTTAATTTGCAAAGGATAACTAGAACTCCCGCTGCACAATGGTTTTCATTACATACAATGACATGACTATTGATTAGAAAACTACACAACATGAACCGACCTCAGACAAGCAGGATCTGGAAATTCTAGTCTCAGTTAGCATGTAAACAACATTAAGAAAACATATTATACGAGGAAAATGGTTTAAGCAATATACAGTAAATCTCCTCAGATGAATCGTAAAAAATTAAATAAAAATCTCAAATAAAATAATCCACTGAATACAACAGAATTTTTATTAATATTTTAAGAAGATTAGTACTTACCTAATGAAACTGCGAAACATAAAAAGAGTATACAAAATCTTCTAAACGTATTTCATTAATTCTGAAAGAACTCAATAAGTTTATGAAGTATTTTCATTCACATTGATTTACCATTAAGTATTTGGTCTTAACATTTAATTTTTTGAGACTAACTACATAAAAGCAAAACTTAATGCGGTAAATGTCATCATACAAAAAATGTATATGCGATATTAATAGCATCTTAAAAATTATTACTTAATATTATATTTAAAGTAATACTTCTCTGAAATTATTAAGTTTATACCTCATGTTTTTCACATCAGTTTCATGTTCTTTATAGTTCTCAATATTTTACGACTTCGTTCATTATCACATGTGTAAAATAACGACGCCAAAGAGAAAAGTAATGAGGGAAAATTTCTACTTCGAATAATGGCTTATAAAATTTGATCCCTGTCATAAAATAGTGAAATTTAATTGCTGAAAATAAAGCAAACAAATAATCAAATTTGACCTTTCTGCATTCTTAAGTATGTTTATGAAAGTTATAGTAAAAATCTATTATCTTTCTCTTTGGAATATATTTTGTTACTCTTTCTAACATAATACTTTAATTAATTTATTAATTTAAGTATATTTGATTTTAGAAATTCGTTTAAACGTTTTAGGATCGTTTTATTTAATTCGTACGGTTTTGTAACTACTGCAAAGAAAAGAGAAAAAGGATAATCTAAATTTTAAATGGCTCAAACGACTTTTAAAAGTTTTTATCAAAGCTTAAATGTATTAGTATCACGAAAAAGAATTCGAGGTTTTTCAGTTTATTTTAATTCTTTTGTTTTGTGCATTTAAGGAAAACCTTTTACTTGAGAAAACGTTTTTTCGCTTGTTTAGAACATTTTTCGAAAATACAATAAAATGAAATCGATGTTAAGATTTTTTAGGGTCATTGCCCGAAGAGAATTCTTTGCGTTTGGAAAACGTTTTTCTGCTCCAGTTTCCATGAGTGTTTATGGTTAGCAATAGACACTAGCCTGACAAACTAAAAGACAAATTTATAAATTTATATTACGTACACTTCTTTACATCGAACACTTGCTAAGCTAAAGATCATTCAGAAATCCTCAAATTATTTTTTAATGTATGTGTAAAAAACTAGTAATTAAAATTCTTACTAATCATCTAAAACATAAGACAGGATAGCAGAGGACTAAGTATACGAGATACCAAGACTTTACCATATGGCGATATAGGTATTGCCCCAGGATGCTACTGTACCAGTGTGGAATACAGTGAAGCATCCTGGATGCCTTGTTAATGTTTTGAGAAGACGTTTCGTGCATACTTCCCAAACCATTTTCATACAGTTACTACATTTTACTATATTTAGAAACTACTGTATTTAGAAGTGCTGTATTACTACTGTATTTAGAAGAATTTGTATACCAATATAAAAACGTTTTCGTAACAATTATTGATCACAAATATCTCAAAAAGGTGCAATAATAATTTTATAATTTTTTGTTTATTTATTACATATCTTCGAAACTAGAGTTCGTTTGTAGTTATTTAACGTTTGATGTGCTTGTGTTGTAGTGTTATTAGGTTATTTTGAAGCAAGAGACGTGAAATTTTCCCTCTCCGAGACTCGAACCTAGACCTCTCGAATACGCGACCTGTGTGCTACATTTACATCACGATGGCAGGCATGCTGGAAGAAGGGAGAAAATAATTTACGGTATTCATGGACATGAGGAGAGATATGGACATCCTCCTTCACCGCAAACACAGTTTTCTGAGGAAGAGATATCTCTCTCATACTAATAAGTGGTGAAGATTCCATATGCAGATATCAACTGATTTAAACGAGGATAATTGAAACATCTTTTCTCTTTATTATATTTATTAGTTCATATGTTCTTCTTCTTGGTGAGCAGAGTTCCATTCGTTTTGCCAGAAAAGATATATTTTCTTGTGCGTTTATTTTATGTAGGAATTAAGATTTTAAGTTGATATCTACGAAATTAGAAGTTGTAGCAGCAGCTTTAGCAAAGAAGTCTGTAGAGACATTAGGTTATTTCGAAGCAGGAGAAGTGAAAAATGAGCAATGCCCTCGCCGGGACTCGAACCACGGACCTCTCGAATACGCGTCGAGCGTGCTGACCACTACACTGCGAAGGCATGCTAAGAAGGCGGGGATAAATACCTTATAAGTCGGCTTCTTCGTTTTCTTATTCCCTGAATGTGCTTTCACCCAACAAAATAAAATTTTAATTTAGTTGTTTCCTTGAAGTATATCAAAGATGTCTTGATATTGGCGAAGGATGTTTGAAATTTGCTAATGCATCTAGCGAAGAAAGAAAATATGTTTGAATAGTAAACTGACTATACTTATTATTAATTACAGTTTCTAGTGCCTTTTTAATTGCTAAAATTTCAGCTTGAAAATTTGTATTTCTTGGGCACAGACGTCCTTTCCAGGGCATTTTTAGATTTTTTTGCTTTATGGAAAATACAGGCTTATCCTACTTTTTCTTTCAAGATCCATCTGCAAAAGGTATTAGGTATGCACTGATATTTTGAGGCTTTTTAAAATAATTTTCCTCTAAAATAAGATTTTATGGTAGGTGAATTTGCAGGGTGCCAAGAATATGGAGAGTTTGAGAAATAAAAGTTATTCGGATCCGTAAGTTAGTCCTTATAAGAAAGCTTGATTCCTAAGCTGTGATATTTTGATTTTAAGCATATCTAGCTTTGTTTAAAGATATAAAGGAGTTATTTCGGATAGCACTCACAGTGCAGAGTTAGAAGTGATGCGGAAAGATTTCGTAATGTTGAGAAATGGTTGTTAAATGGCACGGAGCTATTGCTTCATCCTTTCTGTCAAAGGAAGTGCCTATATACCAGCTCAATAATTAACAATCTTCTCTGTCACGCTGAACAGTAGCTTCTGGATATGAGTATTTAAGCCCCAATCATATACCTTAGTTCTTCTAATGAAGATGGCTTTTTTGAAGTTTTTATTCTAATATCTTGAATGCTGTCTATAGTTGAGTTTTCCATTTACTGAAATTCCAAGAAATTTCAGTTTGTTATAATCTTTATCCTTTTTTCGTTATTTTCGAATGCTTGTTTTCTTTATATGGTTTAGCCAGATATCTGAAATGTCATCGCTTTGACCGTTTCCTCTTAAATTATTAGTTTTTGCGAGTTACAAAGTTTGTTAAAGATTGCGAGAGAAAGATTGGTATTAGCTGTGAATTGTTCTGCCAGAGATGATGAATGCGACGTTGTCTGCCAATGCGAGGGCTTTCGTATGATTTGGCCATTGATGTGATGTGATAAAGAATCCAGAGATCAGAAGTCAAACAGAATTGGTGTGGACATTCACTTGTATGGCTATTTTCTACAGTTCGGTTACTGTGGTTGGTTGAACATACAGTTTTGTATAATAATAAAGATATTTCTTGGGATGTTTACCTACCTGAGAGCTTGTAGTACGCAAGATTACCAGACGGAATCAAATACATTTTTTAGGAATCAAAAAAGACAAAGCAAAGCAGAATAAAGATTTCGTGATTTATTGTGTTGTATTTGTTTTTAATGTAAAACATAAGACAGGTAACAGGTAACGGAGGACGTGGGTACCATTTCACTGTATCTCCCTCTGTGAAACAATGGTTTATTTTCATATGGCGTTTCTTTTCTACACGGTAAAAAAAACGTTCGCTCTTTACAGGCAAAAGTTTTGTAAAGTTACAGAAATCAAAAAGTTACAGAAGAATTTCCTGTAATGGTAACAGGTTGAAAGCAAACTGTAGCGGTAACAGCTGATTTGCTTGTAACATTACAGATAATGTTTCAGCAGCCGCGCTGAAGAATCACGTGACTGACTGGAAATTAGCCAATCAGGAGAAAAGTGTTTGAAAGCTAGTTGCAGAAAAAAACATGGCTGATTGCATGTTGGTTGTATAGCGCAGGTAAGTAAGAAAATGTTTACAATTACTACTTGAAATATTTTTTGTTAATTTTATGCAGATTATTCTCATGCACTTTGCACTGTTATATGTAGTGAGTAAGTATTTAAACGTTTAAGCTTTGCGATTAATTAATATCAGTGTTCGTAATGTATAATGAGTTGAAAGAGTGCAAAATATTTATTCCAAATGCAGATCTAATAGTCGTATTTTGTCATTGTGCATCCGATAAATTACGCCTTAAATTGCCCGTATTATTATTTAAAACTAATTATTCCAAAATTTAATCACTGTTTGTGGTATATAATTGAAATGGTAATGTAGTTGTTGAAAACAAAACTAATCATTTTAGCGTTCTTTTCCAATCGTCTGACCAAAGAACGTTTGACATCTTTTTCCCGGCAGGCCTTGCGAGAAACGTTTATATAAACATTTAGAATTCTGAATGTAATGTATATATTTTTTTGCTTACTAGGTTTAGTTTATTCTTTTCTAGGATTATCTAATTAGTTATACCTGGTTTATAATTCAGTCTAATATGTTTATGTACGAGTGTGTTATGAAGTAAAATTACAAAAACTTGAACAACGTGGTCGAGAATCTCGTTTATTCCTTTAGTGTAATAATATTTTTTTCAGTGGTATTAATTTCTTACGAAAATATTATAACTCCAAAATGAAGTAATTATATTGATTAAAAATATGCCGTATCATACTTTTCGTAATGTTTTGTTTTACTAACTAGATGCAACTTAATTATTCCATATATTTTAATATACCAATATCAACAGGGGAAAAATGGAAATGACCTAAAATATTTTTCTAACAATTCGTTAAACTAATTATAAAACAAAACTAAAATTTTGTGCATTATTTCCAAAAATATCATTTCATTAATATTTTATAAATGACAACATATATTATATTGTATATATAACTACCATTGCATACTTATAAGTTTTTTAACATTTAATGTAGAATTTATGTTGATTTTATTTTGCCCAGTTTTAATACAGTTTTGAAGTATGATAGTCTTGTTACTAGGATAGCATGAATCTGCTAATAAAAGTTTAATACATTTCTTGACAAATGTTTCTCTTATTCATGTAATATAATATATAAATCATAAAATAAGTTTTCTTAAAAATAAATTATTATTGTTTATTGGAATTTAAAACAATTCTGTATCTGTATGTTGTATTAAAAATAAAATAATAATGAATTTTTAATGAAACATTGATTTTAGCATTAACAATGTAAATATATATATATATACACACATGAATAAATGGAAATGCAAGCTAATTTTCCTTACAAAACCGCCCATGAATATATACTTCCCTTTAGGCTGATAGCCTTTGAATGCTTTGCCATATTCTATCAATCCAAATGATGCAAATATGCAGAAAATTTTACTTTCTTTGAAAGTTAATACCGGAAATAAAATTCAGTGCATTTGTAAACTACATTAGTTCTCTTATAGCTTGGCATTTAATTGCCCAATGATTTACTAGTCCAAACTAAGGCAGAATTCAGATATCGTTCAAATAAAAGAAAATTAATAAGGTCTGATTTTTAGACGTATATATGAAGACTTATTTTTTTTTAATATTATTTTAAGTCAACCAAATTAATTTCAAATTTAAGTAAGTATTCATGCCTTTAAGTAGCATTATTTTTGATATCTTAAATTAAATAACTGAATGCAATATTTCTTGTTAATAAAAGAAAAGCAATGTTATGAAAGACTAGCGAAGTGGATTTGCAAGTTCTAATTACGAAAGGTCCCATGCTTTAAGGGGTCATTTTTAAAAATATTTAATTAAAAAAAATATTTAACGTAAAACTTCCAAACTTCACACATGTGGAAAATTAATTCTATATATTTTATCTCATTCTTATTTTATTAATTAATTTCATAGCATTTTGTGTGACACTAGTAGTAATTATTAATTAAATTTTATGCTGTTTCTGATCTATGTTTTGATTTTGTTATTAATTACGTTAGTTTACATAAGATTTAAAATTATGTAAGGTACAAAAACCTTCTGCATCTATTAATATATGCTGAAGTGAATGAAATTATGCCAGTGAAATTTTTTAAAATCAAAAACAAATTTCTGTGGAAAATTAAAGTTATAAATTCTAAATGCAAACATAGGAGTGAATTTGAAAGTTATCAAATAAGCCAAAGTGTTGGTTATTTTTTCAGTTTTGCAGAAGAATTTTTATACTTTGCAGAATGGGAATATGATGTTTGGTTTTGTTAGTATTAATTATTACAACTGAATTATTGCAACTTACATTGCAACACGTAATTTAGCTTAAAATTTATTTGAACTTAGTTTTCTAATTTATTTTGATCATGTATATTTCATGTGTCATAAGTCTTTGAAATGAACTTAATTCTATTTATTTACACAATTGCGTTGCATATTCCACCCACCGAGCTTTAGAACCAGATTCTGAAAATTAAAAAAATATTTACATAATTTTCCCCCTTTTAATGCATTCAGAAAATGAATATCCCAAGATTTTAAAATGGATTTATCAACATAATGATTGTTTTCGTCATACTAACAAAGGCAAACTTTTGCACACTTAAGGCCCCGTTGAATCTTTCTCTTCTAACTGTTGAATATTATGTCAGCCTAATACAAACAATGATCTATGATAGTGAAAGCAAATACCAACTGCCATTCACTGTGCAATTTTGCCATATCAGCTGAATGTTCACCCTAGCAAGCATCGGACCACAACCTTCTCTAATTATTTATGTATGATCTGAGACCTAAGGATTTGCAAGAACAACAATGAGAATGACAGAAGTTCAAATTATAAAGAAGAAATGAGATAACTTATTAGATGTTGCAATTATGTGTATTCTTATTGAAATAGAGGTTTCTTTTAAATAAATAATATTGTGATAGTAGTAGTTTATCATTGATTACTTTTCATTTGTTATATTCCTACTGTGACTGTGTCCTTTGGAAATTAAATTATTCGTTTAATTTTTCCCTCTTAATTTTCGGAAGATAAAATTAGTAAAAATAATGGCATCAAGAGCATTAGATATCCCCATTTTCTTGAAGCTGTTCACTATTATTGTTTCATCAATGATAGGCCATGCACCCAAAATCCACTAGCAAATCAGTTAGTAAGATGAAAATGACCACTATGCGGACAAAACATTTAGGGTAACTTGTTTTGTGACCGCCTTAAGAAAGACAAACATTACCTAAATCTTTAAAACATATTCAGAATCCAGTGCTAAAAGAAAGCTAGGGGGAAAATGTTGTCCGAGTCCCAGTGATTCCTTTGGACGAATATGTAATATTGTTTTAGAAATTTAAGGTAATAAATATAATAATTTTTGAATGCTAAAACAGTTCGAGAAATTTATTCAAGTTCTGAATTCTGAATATAAGTATACTGTATATTATATTTAATAACTATGGTGGCTTCATTTATGAAAATATTTGAATATTGGCTGTTTTTGTACAATGAACCTTCTCTAAGCTAGCTATACGTGATTCCTGAAAATTTTGATCTTTAAATGATAGTGGGCATCCTAGAGAAGTTATGTTTACTAATTAGTTATTTTATGAGGAATGCTGGTTAAATTTAAAAAGTGATTGACTGAGGTAGCTTGTCGTAATGAGACGGTTCACAGTAATCCAATTTTTTAAAGAATTTAAGCTATTCTTAATTAATTAAGATATTATAAAGAAATATGATTAAAAGTGTTATATAAGCACATGTTTAAAACATCTATTAAAATAATTTTTATAAGCTTTTTAAGAGCATGATTATGATTTTAAAAGAAATGTTTTTTTCTTTATTTAGGAGACATGGTTTACAAAGAGAAGAAAAACCATTCATTTTTTCCAAGCAGTCGAAACAAATTTTTATGAAATGTTTATTAAATTATATTATGTTATTTTTTAATTAATTCTCTTTTTCAGGTTTTATGTAAAGTTTATGAATTAAGTAATAAATTATTTTTACTTCTCTATTTTAATTAGCATATCATTTGCTTCATAGTGT
Source organism: Stegodyphus dumicola (assembly GCF_044657685.1). Taxonomy (NCBI): domain Eukaryota; kingdom Metazoa; phylum Arthropoda; class Arachnida; order Araneae; family Eresidae; genus Stegodyphus; species Stegodyphus dumicola. Next base: position 145,355,499 of record NC_140775.1, read on the forward strand.
TTCACAATAAAATTATAAATTCAATAAACTTCTTAATTAACATGCTGTAATATAGAGAGAGCATAAAGTTTGTTTTCTGTTATCACATGTTTATTTCACAATTTTGTATGCGAATCTCGAAATTTATAATAACTAGAAATACTTTTTAGTATCACTTTCGAAATGGTAAATATTAAGCTTAGATTTATTACATATTATGTTTGTAAAAAATTATAGGTAAAATTAAAATGCATTAAATTTTAAGCTAAACTGAAGTATTAATTTTAGAAATAAATTTCTTAAAGGCATAATTGTATTAAGAATTTTAAGGGAAACAAGGCTTTAAAAATTAAGGTCAGTTCGCAAAGTTTTATGCTTATTCAAAAGCATGACATTAGGTTTTTAATGAAAGACTTCTATCTGTTGATTCAAAGGAAATTATTTGAAGGTAAGTAAAAAAGTTATGCATTATTTCAAACAATAGCAGACTGTTGACAAACACTGAGTGCAGATAAGAATAAAAAAATTAGTTAGACGTTGTAATTCAAGCGTATGAACAAAATTTGAATTCCTTGTATTAACAAAATGAAATTCATTGCTATGTTGAATTCTTTAATTTACTGAAAATGTCATTTTTTAGAAGGAGAGAATATATTTTTGAAATATGAAGAACAGCTGTTCTGAGTTCTTCATAGAAATATTTCACAAAATGTCTTTTACTGTAATAATATGATCATATCACCATGCAACACATTTACTCATATAAGTTAAATCTAAAGCAACATGTGTCTATTTTAGCTAAAATTACTAAAAAGAAAGTTCTAGAACATATCTTATTAACTGACACTAAAACATGCAAATAAAACATACTATTTTTTTCAGGTATTTTACAGGGCAAATATAAGGAGTAGCATATCAATTTGAACTTTTAAATTAATCAAAATGATAATATGAAAGGCCTTTCAATAATATCAACATAAGTTTCTCTTCATAAAACAAAAATACTCTGCAACAGACTAATGTTACTTTTTGAAAAAAGAACATTGCTGTTGAAAGCGCATCTTTTAAATTAATGCTATTCTGAGGTAAAATTGACTAATTTAAAAAGCCAAACTATTATGCTTCACTTGCATATATCTGTATAATGATATACACATGCAGATATTGTTTTACTCAAAACATCTTGATTTCAATATATTTTATTATAATAAGCATCATTTTAGACAAAAAAATCTATTACTTTTATAGACATATCCTTTAGTATTATCTATGAAAAATATATTCTACACACATAATTACTTAATGGGATATTAGAAGGAAATAATCTGAAACCTTTACAGATACAACCATTGGAATTTTACGTAAGAAAAGTATCTTCTACTCACATAATAACTTGCTATAATAATACAAGCAAATAACCTGTAACGGTTACAGATATATCTGTTGAGATTTTACATGAGAAAAACATGTTCTTTTTACATAATTATTTGCTGTAATATTACACGCAAATAATCTGTAACCATTACAGATATATCGTTTGGGAATTTACATGAGAAAAATATGTTCTACTTACATAACTATATGCTGTGATATTACAAGAAAAAGATCTGTAACCATTACAGGCAAAACTCTTGTAATGTTACAAAGAAAACACCTGTTTCTGTTACTCAAATAACCCATGGCATCCCAGTTTCCATGAGTTTTCTTAGTAACCTTACAGATTTTTTTACAGTGTACGATCAGCACTTTCAACAGTTTATGACCCACAAACGATCGAGTGGATAAGATGAATGAAGTAGTGGAAGTTTAATCCGAGTCCAAATTCGTATAACTGGCTGGCTGTATGAAAGACTTCGGAGTTTTCCTAAATGTAATGGAAATATGAGTAGGTTTTCTTTATGAAATCTTCCGCAAAATTCCCCTTTCCAGACAGGTAGCGTTATTATTATTTGTTATAACCTAATAAATCTGATCAATTTTAGTTGAAGATTTAGCTATATAATTTAAAAACCTTGAATTCATTCTAAAGTATGTTGTGTTTTTTGCGAAACCTTACGTTTTTATTCCTTTACTATGTTTTGGTAGCTATTAAGTATATTATTTAGTTTTCACACATAGAATGAAGCAACGCTTGCATATTTCTCATTTGTGTTTCTTTTACATTTATATTTCTTTTCATCTCTGTCCTGGTTCTTTCGCAGTTATGTTATGAGAGAAACTTTCATTTGTATAACCAAATTTTCAGCTAAATATGGCTTCTTCCCTTGTTTTATGTTTCGATGGTTCATTTTCAGCCCAAATAAGTTTTCCTTCTTGAAGCTGAACATGAGAATATAAGACAAGAAAAAAAGGAAAGGAATGTCTCAAATGGAGCTGACGTTTGAAATCGGAGTAGTATGGAAGGAGGGCGCTTCAAGAACAGAATACATAATAGAGTCTGTTGATCTCACAGATGTGTGGGAGACATTTCGTCGATCACGAAATGTCTCCCACACATCTGTGAGTCATTTGGTAAACATCTGTGAGTCATTTGGTATCTCCCACACATCTGTGTTGTCATTTGGTAAACCCTTTTAAACTTGATATGAACTTCACGCTCTTTTTTAAGCCTGAAATTCTGTTAAAATGTCTGGAAAAGAAGTGACTTCTCATCAGAAAACAAGACTGGAATTTTTGTAAGCAATTCACAAAAAGAAAAGATGGAAAAGGCAATTGTTGAAATTATTAGTTATTTCCATATCAGCTCTGAAAATAAGTTTTCGGAAAGAAGAAACACCGACGAATAAGCAACAGCTTCAAAGAAATTGAGTATATATACAGAAAACAACTTCCTAACGATTAGAATATTTTGTTAATTTTTTAAAACTTTCCACTAAACACCGTGTATTAAATACTGCAATAAGGTTCACTGAGTTGCTTATACTAATGGAAAAGATAATAACATTGCAGGTAATTGCAAAATGTACTTTCTCTTTAAGTGGACAGCTGCATAAACGTAAATTTCCCACAAATTCGCAAGCTCCAAGGGGAGAATACATAGATATTCCATCTTATACTGTTAAGACTATTTAGAGAAATTATCTAAATAAATGGAGGTATATCAACTGAGAAATAACATATATGATGAAGAAACCAATCTCTTCCTTTGCTTCTTGCTTCCGACAGTCTTAGCCTTTTCAGGCGATCAATATAATAGAGCCAAGAAAGTACAGACCATCATACTATTTTACCTTTTGCTATGTTAATGGAACGGGAATGATCATATACCTGGTTAGAGGAAATCACGATTTTCAGAATTGTTTAAATCGTACCATTATTGCATGAAAAACATAAAAAATGTAGATGAGCCTGACAGTTTACACAATGGCTCAAGGAAACAGACAAATCGATGAAAAAACAAATGTGTTAATTTTGCTTTTCAAAGAAGACTATAACTCTCTCCTACAACTCACTGGTATTTAAAAGATTTATTTTGCCAGCACCAGCACCAACAAACTTTGTGCTGTAGATTCAAATCATTCTTCGGAGAATAACTGTAGGAGATATGGAAAACACGACAGATGTAATCCTGATTATGATTTTCTGGCTATGACTCAAGCAAAACCAGAAACATCTAAGAATTCCTTTTAATTACAGAAGTGTTTTGTATCCAGGGTTAATCAACACCTTTGACGGTGAAAATTATTATGGAACCTTTAGATATAGAGGACTTTAGACTTCTAAGTGTAAGCCTATTTGATGAAAATGTAACCTGCAGTACCAATCTAATGACATCAAAGCTAAGAATACTTGGAGATCTGATTCAAACAAAATTCAATGCAAAAATTTAAGTTGCATAAATGAAGGAAAAAGAAAGAGGTTAATTCCACCTCCTTTTCCCGGTGCAGTATATGCATTGACTCACAATAAAACTTTGTTTTACGAACTATATTCGTTCCTAAAGATATTAGTCTTTCGAAATATTCATAAAATGTAAGCTGCTTTAATCCTTTCCCGGATTCCAAATAATTGCTCAACGAAAACTTTGCATGTAAGCTCGTAATGCAAAATCAATGAAATTCATTAAATTTAACACATACATATAAAATATATGAAAACGTGGATTATATTTTACCGTATTTTTATGAAGGAAAGTTGACGGTGTAAAGAAATCTCTTTCCATAAAAATATCAGGTATCTGCTGTCTTTCGGGTTTGTTCTCTTTCTCTTAACACCTTTCGCTTCTAGTTGAGAATCGCTGCGCCTTTGTCCCATTAAGCCTATTTTCACAGTGATTTGTTTCTGTTTGTGCCTTAAATTTTTTCTAAATCAAGACACGGCACGGTCATTGCAAATATTTATGGACAGTGATTCGGTGATGAAACGGTTTAATCACTAATAAACTCGGAAATTTATAATGAAACTTTTAAGAAACATATCTGGGTGGTGAAAAGCATTTTTAAATTATTCAATTCTTATTTTTAAAACATTTAAGGACCTCCTGACTCAGTGACAAGTAAAATAGGCCCTATCCATATACTTCCAAACATTAGGTGACTTAAACTACATTCACGCCATGAAAATACAAAGGAAAATATCGATTTAAGAAGCCGTCCAACTTTAGCATTGCTGTAAAGGGAAATGGGAAATCCTGGTACGCATTTTTGACGCTCATCTTTTTTAGTCACATTTACAGTTTGGCATTCAAAATCTATACGCTTAACGCCATTAGTACTATTTTGTACACACACCAAAATACCAAAAAATATATTCCTATTTAACATTGATGACATTTTTGTACAGTACCAGGGCAAAACGTTTAGTATTTTTACTGAATGTGCTAAACGATAGAAATCGTCTTCTTCTGGCCTTACTTCAGTTTCTTAAAACTTTCTAGTTGCACTGAATTTTAAGTTGCAAAAGACGTTTTGAACAGAACAACTGAGAAATGCACTTAGAAGCAGAAATTTTAATGGTAATGTTTAGCATTAAAATAAGAAATAATCTTTAAACAAACAACTATTTAACTTCAAGGGAACATCCTACCGTATTCTTTAATAATAAATAACTCAAAAATCATAAACCAGCAACAATAAAGGCCTCAAAGTAAATTTAAAATATGCCAGAAAAACCCTTCTGTATGATGCAGGACTTCTAAGCCTACTGAAAGAAAGTTATTTAACTTAAGCTCCATTGTTTGGAAGACTTAACAATGGATAAGCATAGAAAATGAGATAAACAACTGAATTTCAAAAGTCAAAGCAGTGGTTCAAATAGAGATTCAAGCAGAAACCCAATTATTTCATTGTTATGCTGAGGCCTTCAAATAAAAGAATAGGAGTTCGTGGGCGCTTAGCGTAATTGAAGAAACCTTACAAATACTGTCAACATCTGTAGTGATATCTAATAAAAGACATCATGATGTCAATACCGTATGCATCCCAATTTAGTTTCTAGTTAAGGTTACAAGAGCTGAAACCTGCTGTTCAGAAGATGTATTTTTTGAACTCATTCTAAAGTAATAAAAATATATAAACTATCTTAAGGCATATATATAGCTTAAGACCAAGTTTTATTCACACATTTCGTGCTTTAGGTTATTTATAAGCAATATGCTTAAATAGCAATAATAAAAATTTTAAATAACCAAAATAAAGTACGAGGAAAGAATTTGATTTAATATGCACGTCAGTTAGAGAGAACTACAATTTTTATGTAGAAAACATCAATGGGGTAATGTACAGATAATGTATTCGTAGAGCGATTAAGATTATGACAATAGGGTATTTCTCCATCCTTCAAACATGCTTTCGTGGTGTAACGATAGTATATACTTGGCGCGTATTCGAATCTCGGAAAGGGCATTGCTCATTTTTCAAGTCTCCTGCTTTAAAATAAATAAATAAATAAAACACCTAATGATTCTACATTGCGCCCGAACTAAAGGGTGGGTGACGATAATTCGTCACCCACTCTTTAATTCGGCTCCCCTCATCCCCAAGCGCCCTTTAAAGTGATAAGTGATAAGTGACGGTGGACGTGGGCACTGTCCCTTTGCCGTAAAGATTAATCAGTACAGCACCACGTCCACCCTTATCTAAAGTTGGCTAGAGATTGCATAGCATATATACTGTCCCTTTTTAAAGGTATTTTATCCCTCCTTTCAGCATGCCTTCATGGTGTAATGGTAGCATACTCGGCGCATTTTCGAGAGGTCAAGTTTCAAGGCCATAGCTTAAATAACAAATTTCATGTCTCCTGCTTTTTTTTAAAAAAAAAGATTCTACTGACGTGAAGAAATGCCAAAATGATTTAAATACCTCTTAATATAATTAGTAGCTACGGTTATAAGGTGTTTTCTTCCTCCTTCGTGGTATAGCTGGAAGCAATTTGATGCGTATTCGAGAGGTCCAGGGTTCGATTCCCGGCGAAGAAAATGCGCATTTTGCACGTCTCTTGCTTTAAAAAAACCTAATCAGTCTACAAGTGGCGCCCGAACTAAGAGGTGGTAGACAATAATTCGTCACAACCAGATTTCCAGGATTCGGCGATTGGGTCACCTCATCTCCACTCGCCCTTTAAATGGAGGAGTATATAAAGTATTTTCTCCATCCTCTTCGCATGACTTCATGGTTTAACTCGAAGCACATTCCATCCGCATTCAGGAGGTCCAGAGTTCAAATCCCGTCGAGAGGACACTGCACATTTTTACGTCTGCAACATCAAAACCCATAGTGACTCTACATGGTTTACGATTTAAAATCTCGGCCGAATTATGAATTCTCACCGCTTAAGAAAAAACAAACGTTTATGAATTCATCGATAAGATAGAAAATAAAGGCAAAGAACCTGTTTTGTGGGGGTTTTTTTAATACAGGAAGAAGATATTTTGGCGAACAAAGAAAATGCTATTTTACTCAAATATTTTATATCTTGGTAAGCTAAAACAATTACCGGAACGTTTCTGTACCAGATATATGTAAAATATGGCAATGGGATTAATTATAGCACTGACAATAATGTTTATAAACCTTATCTGATAAATACATTGCAAATTAAATATATTTTAATTTATGTTAATAAATATACATTATCAAGAAAACAAAATAAGTTATTTAAATGTCCAAATGGTAATATACTGAAACCTGTATATTTGCGAAATCGCATGGATGATATTTTAAGCCTCTCATAGTAGTAATACTTGTCAAGACTAATGAATGATAAATGCATAGTTATCTACCCGATGAATTAACAGCTATCTTATTATAAATGGAGTACTTCAAATCTTATAAAAAGGTTTATTTACTCTTAAGTACAAGTTAAATGAATGAGAAACATCTATCTTATTAATTACATCTATCTAATTAATTAATTTGATTCATTAGCGTAGTGATGCCATTCCCAACAAAAACAAAACGTAAACTAGAGCCTCAAAATATTTGGAAAAGTTTACTAAGGACATTTATAACGTCAAAACACCTACAGTAATAGTAAAATTTTGCTGACATTTTACATCATGTGGAAATAAAGCATTATATCACCTTCTGTTAATTCGTCTACTACGAACTAAAAAAATTAAAGAAGATATATCGTTGTAAATAACAGTTATATAATAAAGGATTTCTTCAAATGTGTAAATACACCGAAATTTGAACCCATTGCCACTTCATGTCATAAAATTCAGCATTCCTTCAAAGTTAGAAAAGCAAAAACTGCGGTTATTTCTGGTTAAACTTGAAGGCTAAAAGACGGAATCCAAAATTGGAATGGATGTCAATCTTGACATCTACGTGATGGATTATTCTTATATTCTACATTATATCTAACTTATTCTGTAATCCATCTGCTTTGGAAGTCTGGGCTGCTGGACGGCGTGAGGTTGGGAGTTCTGTCCTCTGTTTCTGTATGCCGATCATGCGTCCGCACTATAAGCACGGTGTCAATAGGGTTGAACTTGGGGGAGCCCGTATCCACCAAGTCGCCTAAGGAGGAGCGATCCGGCCCAGGGCGGAAACGTAGACGCTATGAAATCAAATTCCTCCCACACTCGGCATGCAAGGAATTATTGTAATAGCCTGTGCATGCTGTCGGGGAGTAAGTGATAGCACATCTAGCTAGCAACAACAAATCCATGGTTTGAATCCCAAAGCAACCCACTTGAATTTTCATTTCTACAGCGGTACCGGTATTAAAGTTCATATTTCGTCACACTTTGATATAGATCACTGGGTCTCATGCCTCTCCTTAGCTGCCTATTAAACAGAGCAGACTGCAGAAAATTATTGCCGTATCCTTGCGTGTTTTTCTGGACTAAGTGACTGCTAGTGGCGCTTTCAATTAGAAGGTGGAAGATCCGTGGTTCGTATAAGAATAGTTAAAATTCTGTGTTTCAGGCTCCTAAATAACTTGATAATCTGTACAGGTTTTCTCTACAGGTGATAATCTCTACATGTTCGTTGTAATAATATGCAGCAGAGGCATATTATTACAACGAACGAAATTTCCGGATGTGTATGACAATGATAGTATTGTGTTTAAGAAACTCTCCAAAACTGAAGTGGCATGATGTACGATGGGACGAACAGAGTAGGCAAGAAAGAAATTCATTGTTACTATTTGCAGCACGTTTAGAAAAACATTTGTCACAGTCTTCAGGAAAGGGAAGAAAAAAGCGTATTATTTCGATAAGAAAGCCTAAAAAGTTTTTCACTTCTAGATAATCATATTACTTTGTCTTTTTAAAATCATACACGAAATTTACGGTGCACTGTAATCACCTGGATATGAATGGAGCGCAGAGAAAGCATTCTTCTGCTGTGACAGTATCTTGGAGACTAGTTTCTCAACATGCATGAGAAGCAAACTGTTTGTGATGCATAAAAAATTTGGATAGTTGCAGCTGTTGCCCATGAGAATTGTGATTGTGTAAGGTGTAAAATGAATTTGCTATTGTCTTTTGAAAAAATACTTCACGTTCTGTATATACATTGTATATGTATAACAGTACTAATCATATATAAATATTCTAACTAAATGAAATTGGTTTATAAATTTAAGTTTATATTGATTGCATTATACATTTTATTTAAAAATTTAGTGCGCATGTGTCTGTAACTTTCATAAGATCCAAAAATTTCAAATTTTTAAAAAAACATCGTAGATGATAAAAACATTTTCAGAAAACAAAATTACTCGCACTCAAATTTTAAGTAATCTGTAAATGATTCTTCCACTACATATTTAATGTAAACAAACAAATTAATTGTGAACAACAAACTGTTAATTTTAAGCGTTTCGAATCATTTCAAGAAGGTTATATAGATAAACGTCAAATTGTTTAATACAAATAACCAAAATATGCCCTAATCCATATTCAGCGCATAGCTTGAAAAACTAGAAATAATTAATTTCTGATTTACATTAATTATTAGTTATCAGATTAAGAATTGTACAACTACCAAAATATAATTGTCATTTGACATTTTCAAGACTAATTGAATTCCCATTTTTTATCTAATATACTTTTAGAGCATTAAAATAGTTTCTAAAGCATACTGTTTTATTTCCTCCCAGTGAATGTTTCCTCATTTTTATCCACGAAAAAAAAAAAAAAAAACAACAACGAAGGCATTATTTTTTAAAAATATTTTTGAGAAACTGAATTCTCGCACTGAATACATTTCAGAGCATACACAGGGAAATGAACTAGGCTGGCGAACAAAAGCGTTGGAGTGCTTGTGTAGGAAGATGACATTATTAAAAAAATAAACATTTAAACAATGTCTCTAATTCTCTAAGACAAGCATGTCTTAAGAAATTCGATATTTCCCAAATATTCTGAATTCTTTTGTTTTGTTAAACAATAATTGCTTTTCATGAAATGGCTGCATGATGTATATTTAATCAGTAACTTTAGAGAATGTAACCGTTATAATTCATTATTAATGAAAACATATTGTACCGTCTTAAGAAATAATGATTCTTTACTACGATTTCAATTCATGGAATTACATTTCATTTCAATATCTGGAACACTTATCTTTTGTTTAACACATCGCTAGATAGTCTGCATTATATGAATACAATTTCTTTATTACTAGTATAATAATTAAAAATTTGTTTTGCTTAAAATATTACTTAAATTTTCATTCAGATTCATTTAGAGATGAAAGAAGAAAGTTCCATATAAGAATGTATGACTGACTAAAATTTAAAACTGTTATTCAGGATTTAAGATAAAATCTTTCCAAATATATCGCATTAACAACTCTTCTATATATAGCATATTTAATTTTTAGTCGACTCAAATAGAAGATGCTAAAATTTGTAAATTTTTACTATTCCAAATAAATAGAGTTAATTAAATAAATGAATGAAAATTTAGATTCAGCAAACATGATTATTTTAGTGATAAATTTTAACTAAAAACAATCTGATGACACATGACTTCCTTGTACTGCCTGTTAAGTTATAGATATTTTTTGGTACATTTGATTTAAACTTATTTCTCCGAATTTCATTAGAGACATATTTTTTGTTCTTTTAATTCAGTTCTCACTTCGCGGCAACAAAAATACATAAAACTCTAAATATCTACATTTACAATTACAATTATATTTTCTACACAAAAACAAGCAATTCGGCCAACGGGCAAGGAGGAAGAGTTTAGTACACGAAGTTTACTTTTGATCCCACTCGGCAAAAAGACACTGAATGTGCAGAAACTGACTTAGTTCACTATTCTACTGAGTTTCAAATGCTAACAAATGGTGGTTCTTTAGGCTTAACTCGCCACTTAAACTTTTAAATTGTTGATAATTCTACAACTATTGCATGCAGATTAACTAAAGGCATAAAAATATTGCCGTTTGCAATTAAAAAGGGAGGTGCACAACTACATGTTATAGCCATCCCATATACAAAATTTCAACGTTTTTTGGTCCCGCGAACTGCATGGGCGTTTTCGTGGTTTTCCCCATGTGTAACGTGTATACGAGCCAGTTTCCCTTTGAAAGGTCCTCCACGAAGGCATCCCTCCCCTTGGGCAAATAGCCCTCAAAGCGTTGCCATAATCCCACACACAGTCACCAACGTTTTTCGGCTACTCGTTCTACGTACGTACGTACGTTCGTACAGGCGCAAAGAAAAAAAAAGGCCTCTTTTGAATCCATTTTACAATACGTTTTGGCAAAAACAATCCTTTATTCTGTCCGTACATACTGACATCACGCAAAAACATCATTGAAATGGTTTCGAGAGCGGGTCGAAATTGATACAGTTAAAATATGACACCCGAAACTTTTCGCGATTAGAGTAGGATATCAGATTACAGTAGGGGAAAGGAATTTATGATCTCGATACAAATTTTTGAATTCCAATCTTAAAAGGTTATCGAATCTCTTTGATATCTCAAATTTCGAATGTCTCTCGAATTCGTCAAATAAGAGTAATACTAAGAAGATGAAAGGGAAAACAAATTTTAGGTAGTATTAAATTTTTTCATTTCAAGCAAAATTTGAAACCAGTATTCAATAAAAACAAATTTAAGAATTCCTTTTTTAAAACATCCTTTTATTATTTAAAAGGTGTAAATGAAGTTTAACAGTCGAAGTACATAATGAAAACTCTCGAATTTCAGGGTTCACTTTCGTAGCAAAACCAAAATATTTGAATAATAGTTCAAATTTTTGTTAAAAACTCGAAGTTTTGAAAGGACAGCTGTTACACAACTGGAGCTAAATGCTCAACACAGCGTTTATGCACCATGACATAAATTTCCAGAAACACCCAGATAGAAAAATACTGAGAAGTGTTAGGTAGACTGAATTTGTTTGAGGAACGTTCGAGAAAGCGTAGCACACTAATAACTTGATCTTTCCAACAGATTTCGCATAGGTGGCATACTGAAGAATAGTTTAATAGTCAGGCCATGTAGAAACACGTTTACGAGTACAGTTCTAAAATACACCCATATTTATCAAGAAGACGTACAGTTCTAAAATACACCCATATTTATCAAGATGATGTACACTTCTAAAATATACCCATATTTATCAAGAAGATGTACAGTTCTAAAATACACCCATATTTATCAAGAAGACGTACAGTTCTAAAATACACCCATATTTAACAAGAAGATGTACAGTTCTAAAATACACCCATATTTATCAAGAATATGCACAGTTCTAAAGTACCCCCATATTTATCAAGAAGATGTAACTGAAAATTTAGTATAATACGGACATAATTAAAACTCTTGAATATTGAGTTTTATCTTTTCAATATTATATTTCATTAAATGTTAGTACTCTAAATGTTTTTCCCCAAATCTGTGAGAAAGGCTTATTTTAGTGGTTGACCCTTAGACCAAAACCTTCGCCAGCCTGTACGCTTAAAATACCGAAACGCCCGTCCTCGTCCATTACCTCGCCGTTCGTTTCCTTCCCTCTACGTCCATTAACACACAAATAAGTTTGAAGATTTCAAATGACATCCTTTCTACTTCCTAACAAAGAAGCTTCCATTAGATTTATAGGACAACATGTCTGCAATTAACTGACACAATACATTTTGGGAACTGCACCTGCTACTGCGTAGCTTAGGGAGAGTGAAGAAAACAACGTCGCAATCTCGGCCGTTTCGGACGTCGTAGTCGTTTGAATGAAAGACCGTCTCGTGCATTTTGGCCTTCAAAAGTGTTAACATAGTTGTTTAATATTAAGTATGAAACACTAAATTCTCTCTAGAAAATTAAGATTATATGGGTCAGAGCCGCCAAAAATTAGTATTGACATATGTACCAGTTAAACTACAACAGTCGCAGCTAAAATTTCTTTCTATAACTAACACATTTGTTATAAGGTATTTTGTCCCTTTTTCTAGCATGCCTTTGTGGTGTAACGATAGCACACTCGGCGCGTATTCGAGAAATCCAGATTCGTGTCCCGCCGAGTATATTGCTCATTTTTCATGTATTCCTGCTTCAAAATAACCTAATGACTCTACAGTTTGCAAAAAGTGTGAACCTAAAAATTCATTCTGGTAGGAAAGAGAAGATAAGGAAAAGACAGCTTACAGGAAAAGCTTGTTTTAAAAATAAAAGTATCTATGAGGAAAATAAAGTAAAACCCTACACCGTAATAAAATTAATTTTTCCAAATATTTTAGTTGAACTGTTCAATGATTTTTAGTTTGGGATTCGAATAACTAAAAAACAAAACTCGCTAAGATTAGAGTGTTTGAAGCACTTTTTTTTTTTTTTTTTTTCAAATTCATCAAATTCGAGAGTTCAGATGATTTAACACTTGTATCTAAGGGACGGTGATAGATGTTTGTTACGGTAATGTACGCCTTACACTACGCTACAGGTGGCATAAGAACATTTATTTCTCCGAGTCAACCCTGATAATTCTGAAGAACCTCCTGAATGTTTTCTAAAATGCGTCTGTTTTATACTTTGGTAAAATATCTCTAATTTTATACATAGTTAAAATGCATGATTTCTATATAACGCCAGAGCTCGTTTTCATTTCTTCGTATTATATTTGTCTCGAAACCTGGAATTACACTAGTAAAAATCATTTTGATGACGGACGGTCTATTTAAAGAACAAAATAAAACATACTTCAGAATAGCTTCAGTATTCTCATCGCTTCGGAGCTCTCAAAACTAATTTGTTCATAGGGGACAATACCGTTTTTTCGACGCTTTCTCGGCATACTGTCATTTTATTAAAAATGAAAGCTTGGTTCTATTTGTAATAAAAGCTATAAATATTATTAACTTATACTTAAAAAGACTAAAGCGATAACGCGATGCTCGACGTAACGATGACGGAAGATTTTAACTGTTCTCAGAAATGTAGAGTTATGTAGAGTTTCCCAGTGAAATGTAGAGTTTTTCAGAAGCGTAGAGTTATCTAAATCCAGAAAATACAACACTTGTTGAAAGAATGTGTTTTGTTATAAAAAACGTTTTGGTCAAATGAGCAACACCAAGACAGTAAAAATTGTGCTAAATTGTACTATAAAATGCAAAAAGACTAAACAGCTGTGATTACATAACGTAGAGAAGATATATAATAGAAATAAACAAACATAGAAATGTAATCATAAAGGAATAGTTCATTTCGAAGTATGCCTAGACTTTTTTGTGGGTTCTATTTCTGCGAAGTAGCGGTGAACTCAACATAATTATGTCATGTCAGATTTTTTCTCATCTATCTTTGAAATCATCATTTATGTTACCCTTTCGTTTCTTAAATTGGAATATTATCGGCCTATTTACAATCGACTCAGAGAAAAGTTTTCATGTAATTGGTAATCGGAGTTTTCTCTTTAAAATGACAACTGTAGAGCTTATTCAGTAATTAGCAGTTTTCTATATTAACAGTTAAACAGTCTCTTTCTGTCTGTAACAGTTAAATAGTCATCACGTCTGTTTCTTCTTTAAAAGCATTAAAAGATTTTGCAAGAAACTCGCATCATATGCTTCTGCTCAGAGTCTAGACATGTTTAATTTTTCACTTTACCATATTTCTTTATCATTTAGCAAATATACTCTCCCTTGAAACTTACTCCTTGCCCTCCAATATCTGTTAGTGTTTAATTTTCCGGCCTGCTGCAAACGAGATTTAAAATTTCTTTTGGTAATAATAATGAGAGTAGACACATTAGGTACTTTTTTGGAAGCAGGAAAGATGAAAAATGAGCAACGCTTTCGCCGGGAATCGAACCACGGACCTCTGGAAGACCCGCCCAGCGTGCAGACCACCACACCACGAAGGCATGCCAAGAAGGTGAGAGAAGTACCTTATATACTCCGCCTTTTAAACGGCGACTAGGGATTTTAGGGAACTCAAGCGCCAGATCCTGGGTGTGGAGAATCGTCATCCACCACCCTCTTAGCTCGGGCGCCACTGTAGAGACATTAGGTATTTTTTTTGGGGGGGGGGAGCAGGAAAGATGAAAAACGAGCAACACCTTCGCCGGGAATCGAATCACAGACCTATAGAGCTTGGCGCGCCCAGCGTGCAGACCACCACACTATGAAGGCATGCCAAGAAGGCGGAAGAAATACATTATAACACCATTTTAGACATTTTGCGAGTTTAGTTTAGTTTTACTAGCCCCAGAACGTAGTTCCTATTTGTAATTTAGATAGCTAGCAGAGGGCAAAAATTGGTAAAGCTGGCAAAAATTCTGACGTCAATCATGTAAATAACACTGCTTTGCTCTCATTTGAAAATCTTTTATGCAAGAATGGGAAGCCTGTGCTGTTTGCTTCACTGTGTATGATATAAATTTGCAGTGAAACTAGTACAGTATAAAGAATGCATTCTTCGGAAGCTTTAATGTCAAATTCGTTTCCACTTGCTATGTTTTATATTCGCAGTATTGTTCAAGCTATTCAAATTGCTTTCTTGTTACAAAATAATTTATTTTAAAGCATTTTATATACATATATGTATACATTTAAAATCAAGTCGAATCAAGAAGCAGAGTAACGAAGTTTCACAGTTTCCTTGCTATGCGATAAACTAATTACTATTATTAGTTAAACTAATTACTATGCGAAATATGTTCTTTCGTCATAAAGTGTACGTATTTCTTCTCTACAATTTTAGTTTCCCTTAACAGTCATATAATTTTCTTTAAATTTAAAAATTTAAGAGGAAAACATCTTTAAACTTCGCTTTTTTAGTCCAAAGGGGCTTTGTCCCTAAAGGACTATTGTTTTCGTTTTGCGATTTTGCTTTGAATAAATGTTCTAAAATGTTCTTTTCACTTTTCAGACCAAATGTTAGAGTCCTGCATTATATTTGAAGAAATTAAATAATGAAAAATCTGCATAAATGTATGTATATTTCTCGCATTGTGATAAAACAACGGTACATAGAGCCATCGAATTTTGCATGACGTCATCTTCCTACGAATATGGGCATGCGGAAGCCCAAATTTGAAATTTGGAATTTGCTTTATTATCGATTTCATATTTTGTAAAACTTTAACGAATTTTTAACAAACTCAAGGATTTTAAAGCTAGCAATGGCAACACTCTACGGAGAAACGAAAACCTTTTTATCTCCAGAGCGCGGAAATTTTAAAGTATCAGAGTCTATCGGAAATTTTAAAGATATGCTCATTTTAAAATTATTTTGCGACATTGCTATTGAACTGAATTTTATGGTTTATGGTATTTTTATGGTTTATGGAATTTTATGGTAGAGCAAAGAACATGATATTTAATACATAAAGGTAAAACACAAAACATTAAAAAAAACGCCCCTTTGGGACGTAATTAAAAATGTAAAAACCTTTCAGATTTTTTTAAATTATTTTTTTTTTAAACTTAAATAATTTTTTGCCATCTGATGACAACACAATGAGCACTTATCTGATGACAACACTTATACTGTTGTAGTTGTTATCATGTGTTTTTCTGATCTGAACTTAGCTTAAATCAAGCCAACAACCATGCTGCAACCATGGAAATGAGAAAGATGGCACATGTCTTTAGCCAAAACATGAGTATTTTATAGGCAAAAGTACGACTTTTCTGAGCTCAATCCCAAATCAATGTTTTTCTTTTTTCTTTCTTTTTTTGATATACTTGATCCTGTTTTTATAATGTAAAGCATCTAAGTGCAATTGAAATACTGCAGTTCAAGTGATTGAATGAATATTTAATTGTTGTGAAAGGCAGCACATCTTTATTTATTTGTGTGAAATAAAATTCCATTGAAAGGACATCATTTGTCATAAACATTAATTCGAAGTAATGATCACTAAGCCTTTTATAGCATTTAATTGTGCTACGCACACTTTATAAAAGAATATACAAAAGTGAAAACATATCAAAAGGCAGAAAATTTTGCAACTCATTGAAAATCAAAAAATAGATATTTAGGAGCAAATGTTAAAAGTAAATTATAATTGCGGTATATTTAAAACTTTTTATTTGAAATAAACATTTCTTTGGCATGGTGAAGTACTTTTGTAAAAGATAATTTTCCTCTTATAATTTCCACCTTGTTAAAAAAGAGCAAACATTGTAAACTGTGTATGAAATATAAAGTTCTTACTTAGGAATAAATGTTAAAATTAAATTATAATTTTGGGATATTTCAAACATTTTTCTTGAAACATTTTTTTTCATATAGCGAAGCATTTTTGCAAATGATTATTTTCCCGTTACAGTTCCCACCGACTTAAAAAAAGAGCAAACGGCATAAACTGAGCAATATAATAAGAAAGTCTCGGTTAATTATAATAAGAAGTAAAGAAGTGTCAAATTTACTTAACCAATTAGGACCTCAAATATTTATGCTGGTACATTTCCCAAGGGTATTATTACATACTTAACTTTTTGGAAAGATTTTTTTTACTCTTCTTAATTATAATTAAAAGGATAAGCTAACATTTATGAGCAACATTCCTTCGCCCAAATTCTCCTCTGTTATAAAAAGGAAAAGCTACATTATACATTTTAAGTGTGTTAAAATTAAATTAATTAGAGTATTTTGACTGTTTCATCACAGAATATTAAAGTACAATGTGAGTGTTGAATTTCTTAGGAATTAGTTTAAAAATATGTAAGTAGAATAACGAAAATAGTAGCACTACACTGCAAAATATTGTTTAGTTTCTAACCCTTAAAATTACAAATACTGCAAGTTTCACATAAAACTTGTACTTTTATTAAAGTTTTAATTATTTAGTGACGATTTTATTTCACGTCTTATTTGTTCCGTTAAAACTTCAGAAGTATCCGAAAACTTGATAATATAATGATAAAATTGAGTGGCAAGTAAGTTACATTTTTCGAACTAAAAGAAGTTTACTTAGCATTTTAAAGCAATCCTAATTTCACAAGTGTAATAAATAAAACAATTTATATATGTTATCAGGTAATATTTCAGGTAAATAAATCTGATAAAAACTGTTTTCAACATAACCATTAATGTGCCCGTAATATGCACTATATGTAACTGCTTTAGCCTTAATGTCACCGTTAACCTTTCTTTTATGATGACGGCCATGTTTTGCTCGAAAATGGTAGAAACATCGTCCAGTGACCACGTCCGTCGCCTACACAATCTCACATGCTGATTTTCATTTTCGAGATAAAAATTTCCCAGGTGGCACGCAAGAAGGTGGCTCGCTGTTGATGCAAATCATTGTAAAAAACGCTGAACACAAAACCTTTTTAAATTTTCTTCCGTTTGGATTAGCTATAGTGTGACGTCTTATGCAGGGATCAGTGTGTTCTGACATCCGTCTTCTTGCTTCTGAAACCTATTGTGCTGCACAATTTTTTCCTGTGACCTTTGTTACCACATCCGATCAACAGTTGTGTCACTAACCTGTGGCTTCTGCCAAAGACCAACTAGTAGTACAGAAGCAGAGAAGTACCAGTACCAGCAGTACAGAAACCTTTAGGGAAGCTTTCGTGAAGCGATGACATTTTAATGGCATAAACTTATCTTCTTTGTTCACCTGACTCAGAAGCTGCAGAACATTGCCTCTATTATAGCGATGATGACGCTGATTTTGATGGTTTCGGGCTTTGAATGAATGTTTATATATGTTTCGAGTTTTAATCATTTGTTTGGTTTGCAAGTACTGTCATTTGCTTACTTAGAATATGTGTGCAATCCACGGAAATTTGCAAGGTAGTTTTTTTTCTTTTGCATGTGAGGCAATTTTCCCATAAGGCAGTGTAATTGAGCGCTTTACGGAAGCCAATTTATTCCATTTTACACTTTATTCGGTATTCACTCTAATCAGTATTATGCTTTTAATTGCTTTTCTTTATATAAAAAAACATTCACATTCAAATGTATTTCTATATTCAAACAATTAGCGCCACTAAACCTAGGTATACTTGGGTTAAGCATTTATAATTTTAGATATATGTAATATTCACCTACTTACGCTCAGAACTAATAAACTCGTCTAGATTGTAAATGCTTCATTGTTAGCAGCGAGCATTTGTCTTTCCTAGTGCAAACAAATGGTCCTTAGCTAGTAGTAGTAGTTACTTTGCATGCATTTTTGTAGCTGACGTTATAGAGTCATTAGGGTTTCTTGAAACAGGTGACATGAAAAATATGCAGTGACCTCAACGGGACTCGAGCCTCGACCACTCGAATACGCGCTGACTGCGCTACCGTTACACCACGAAAGCATGCACAAAAGAGGGAGAAAATACCTTATACACTTCCTCTTTTAAAGGGCGACTTAGATTAGGGGATACAATCGGCAAATCCTTGTGGGAAAGAACCATCATCCACCACCTTTTAGTTCGGGTGTCCCTGTAGAGTCTTTAGAAGTTTTTGAAGCAGGTGACATAAAAAAGGTGCAGTTCCCTCGTCAAGACTCGAGCCTGCACCCCTCGAATACGCGGCGAGTGTGCTACCGTTACACCACGAAGGCATGCAGAAAAGAGGTAGAAAATTCCTTATAATGGTGTTTTACCTTACACTTAAACGGAGAAACCTTTTAAAAATGAAATTTGAACTGTTAATCTTTTTGCTGTCATTCAAAGAAAGAATTAAATACATTTCAACAGATAAACCTATAAATTTCCAATCTTGGTTACAGATTGTGTCATTTTATCCATTTTATTTTATCCATTTTATTATGAGTCCACCAGCGGCCGAGCGGTTAAGTCGCTAAACACTGGTAGTTCGGTCCGAGGTTCGAATCCCGCGAACGGGCTGGCTGCATGGGTGTTTTCATGGTTTTCCCCATGTGTAACGTGTATACGAGCCAGTTTCCCTTAGAAAGTCCTGCACGAAGGCATCCCTCCTCTTAGGCAGATAGCCCTCGTGTGCTTTGCCATATTTAAATACACCAACACCATTTTATTATGCATTCACATTAATAAATTTTTCCGGAGAAAGAAACATTTTGTGTTTCGCCTCTTATTTCAAAACTTGAATTTTATCCGCTATTAAAATCTTATTTCTAAAACAATTTTACAAAATTTAGAATTTTGTACATACTTATGTGTCACTAACAGTACATGAAAAGTGAATATGTGCGTTGCATTTGCGTATATCAAATAAATTTGTTTGCAGAATTTATCAGTGTTACTCGCTGTTTTTCAACATAGTAATTAAAAAAGTAGGATAAATGGGAAGTTTAGCAAAACAACGATAAGAAACATACGTTTGACTCTTTTCAAGGTAGTTAATGAAAGTGTTACATAGTACAATCAGACACTGTTGCTTTTACCCACCTTATTTGGGGAAAAAGTAAAACAATGCATTGAAATTGTGTTTTAAGAAAATAATTTGCATATTGCTTTGATGTGAAATTGCAAAAAATATTATTGCATAACCATAATTTAAAAAGTATATGCGTAATATTTACTTAAAAGCAAAAATATCTTTTTCTTTTAATTTTAAATGGAAAATTAATTTTTAGCTATTATTGCATGATTACCACTAATTACCTGTTCGTCAAAGCAAATAATGGAGCGCTTATGAAAATGCTTTTGGAGCAGTAATTATGCAATACTTATGAAGGTACTGAATGATGAATACTGAAATTGTTTGGGCGAATATGAAAATGACTCAATATTACTCTTATAGAATTATTTGATATTTATTGTTGCCTTTTACCTTTTCTTAAAGGGAATCAATATCCGACATATCAGTGTCATTTGGTTATTACTTTTGCTGTCGACTGGAAATGGAACGGGAGCAATGAGATAAAGAAAAATAAATCATGAAATATAAGGCAATAGAATTCAACTAGTTGTTGGAGAAAAATTCTGTGCTTTCAAAACTTAGAAATATCTGTTTTCTTCTCAAGTATGTTGCAAATTTAATTTAAGAAATGTTACAGAAATCTAGTCCAGTTTGGAAAAAAAGTCATTTTAAAATTGATTGAGTTATTAAATTACTTCTTGAAGTCTAAAGCGTGTTATTTATTATAATTCTTCCTTTGTAGTCTTCTTGTGATTACGCTAATGCAGTTAAGGCTACATGATTGGTACAGCATGTCCCAAATAGCGGTATACTCAGGATCAAATTTCAGTACAATACTGCTTTTATTAGTGAATATATAGCATGGACGTATGTATAACATCCTGCATTGTGGTACATGTAATTTTACTACAAAACAAAATGCTCCTAACAGCTCAAAACAAACGTATACAACAATATGACAATATACCTACAAATTATATTATCATATTGTTGCATACGTTTTTAAGACGCCTTACCTTTATTTACTTAGGGTCAGAAGAATATTAGCATAATTTTTTGCATTTGAATAATATTTAACACCTTCTATTAATATGTATTCTGTATAATCCAATATAGAACTTTAGCCATTAAGCCCCTAAAGTCTATTCATACGAGACTTAAATAACTTGTTATATTCCCTATTCTGTTGCGATTTAAGTAGAAAAAAACCATAAGTATTACGAAAACAATTCACAACATGCTCTTTCCCTCATGAATTTATTTATATTGAAAATTTCTAAATCTACATAATTCCATTAAATAATTATTACGTAGTTATAAAAAATAAAGCCGACACTTTTGTACAAGCCGACACTTGGGCTTGAACTTAAAAAACCAAGAATTAAACTAAACTAATCTTAACTAAAGAGATATATCCGAAGCTATCAAAATTCTAACAGAGTTGGGCCCCTTAACGCTCATTGACTGCGAAGTTATCAAGGGTCTAAAGTACGGCCGAGCGTAATAATAGCTTACGAGATAGTATCCTAAAAGGCGAACGCGTGCAGCCAGAATATCTGGTATCTCTCTCACTAAGACTGTAGAACTTCGTGGTTATATACCGCTCTTCCTCATTAGCACTCAGACGTGATTCTAAAACTACGTTCTGGCCGGAAATGGTAAGTTGAAATTAAAAAGCGATAGGAAAGGGAGTTTAACTCAAAATTTAACTATTAATAAAATTAATATAATCCTTACATACTGTATTACCAATAACTGACCAGACACTCATAGAAATATATTATTTGAAGCTTAAATAGTTTCAGTGCAAGGTAGGTCGTCTTTCGCCGCTCTTCACAGCCTCTGCTTTTCGAAGAAGATATTTCGCATCTACAGGTGTTCTGCCCAGTTCCTTCCGTAGCATGATGAACAGCTTCCTGTTGTTTTACCAGCAGTTTGATCTGGATAGAAGCTATTTCTTCGGTTCATCCCAAGGATATTCATTTGTGTTGAAAACAAAACCTAGGCAAGTTTATTCATTCATGTTTCCTTAGACAATTCAGTTATGATCTCCCTTTTATTAATGGGAGAGTTCTCATATTAAGAGAGAAGTAGGCCAGTTACAAACCTTTCCTACAGAGTAGAAAGAAAGGAACTGTACGTAGAACTCGATATTCAGGATTTTAGGAGAAAGTAGATTAAAACCAAGCCAAGAAAAAAGGCCTATGTGAGAAATTCTATTCTACCAGATTTAATGGTGGAGATACACTCTGGTAAGTAGCGTTTCTTTGGCAATCGCCAATTGAGCATATATCCACAATATTTGGCAGGATTGGCGGCCTACTGGCGACAGATTTACACATTTGTAGTCTATGGGAAACGTTTTGTTCAATGGCCATTGCCTTATGTATTGCAGCACACGCACAGAATACTTATCGAGGATGGTATAAGATCTGAAGAAAATCCCAAAGACGGTAGCTATAGTATCAAATGTGTCTGCTGGTCGACTATACTACATATTGGAAGAATCGATTACCTTGATTGATGATTTTTTTTATGGTTCCCAGGTCGGGGTTCGAATTAAGAAGCGATAGGAAAGGAAGTTTAACTCAAAATTTAACTGTTAATAAAATTAACATAATTCGTACAGACTTAACACATTACGGTTAAAAATTAACATAAATAACTGTATCTAAAAATAACTTTGATATTTGTATGACATCATCATTGCGTGACAAGATTAAATGTAAACAAACAAATGACGTCTCACTTTCTCCGACAATATTGGTTTTACCAGCCAACTGCAAGACTTTTAATTACTTCCAGGTTCCCTCTTCGAGACTCCACGCCCAACAGTTTTCGAAAACATTCATTTTCAACCTCAGAACGAGACAGGAACTTATCAAAAGCAATATCATGAGTCTTTGCCAATTGGGTGAATGTGTTATGAATACTTGAAGGAATTATAAAGGATGTAATCATCATCACTCAACAGAAGCGCCTTTTCATTAACTACCGCTTCTCATCTAATGAATTCTAATCATAGAACTGTTCCCATGGTGATAGTTATAAACATTCTTGGAAGAAAGCCTCTGTAAGTAAACATGAATTCTGTGAAAGATTACAGTTGGGATTCCAGTGATATGGGATATAGCTTCAAAAACGTTTCATTTAGAAGTTCTTGTAAGCTTTCAAATAAATGCTCAATAAAGTATAGAATTCATGATGTCTAAGGTATGCGGCAAATTACGCAGCAGATTTTCGTAATGATCTTTATGCAAGTGTATATTAATCATAAAGCGAGAACTTAAATATCATTAATTTGTGAGTTAAATTTTGGATGAGTTAACAATTCAGTTTAATGTTAATTAATTTAGATATATAACTTGAGATGATTCTAATATAGAAAGAAGAATAAATCCTTTGAAGGGTATGTCCGTAAAGTTAACTGTCATTTTTGGGTATTATACAAATGCAATTATGGACAAAAAGAAGTAAAATTAATCTCAGACAAAAACCTCATCTTTTCTTCGTCAAAATTAAAGATTTTATTGAATTAATTGACGTCAAGATTAATAAAACAGGCATTGCCTATACAATACACTGAAAATAAAACTTATTTTAGAGTCTTTTTAAATTTTTTTATTATTATAACACATTTTCCTAAAGGGTTCAGAAATCAATACATTTTAAAAATATTTTGATGAGAGCAGTTTGATTGCAGTTTTAAATCTGCGGCAGAAATACATTTAAATTTAAGTACATCATAAGTACTTTTTAAAATCATAAGTACTTTTAAAATCTAGGGCAAGGGTAAAGGACTACAAGCTACACACTACTCAAATCATTTCTAAAAAGAAATAAAGAAAGAACTGCTAGAACTTGCAGTATAACATAGACTACAAATGCTATTCTCTGGTTAAAACCTTGCATTCTCATTTTTAAACCCAAAGCGGCATTAGCCCAGAAGCCTACAGTCTAGAAACGGCATTGTCATTTTGCGTCGGTCTATTACAAATGTCCGTTTCACTGTTCAAATTGTTTTTCGCACTGTGAAAAAACAACGGTACCCAGTCATCAAACTTTGCATAACGTAGTCCTCCAATCGATATGGGCAGCTGTAAGCCCGAATTTGGAATTTATTTTTCCCACTCGCAATTCGTTACATAAACCTGTCTTATTATTTTGTTTGTAAATAATTATCTTTTTATTAGCACAAAAGGGCTACTAGTCTTAAAACTCGATTTTGCTTGCTTGATTTTACGCATTACTTCTCATTCGAGTCTTGCCATTCGGTAAAAGTATGATATTATTCTTTCATACTTAATCTGTCTGTCATTAATTAGCAAACTAATATTTAACAGCAATAGATGCAATTCTTAAGAATATTATTTTTTACATTTTAGTCTGGTTGATTTAAATGAAAATACATCAGGTCATGATACATCTAATTAAACACCTTAAATATTTTTATAGAACTACATTACACAGATTTTTCACTTTTAACCATGCAGAACGTATATAACGTACCCATTTTAGTCTAACTGTATAATATACGACAAAATGTTTCGTTATTCCACTTGGGCCATATCTGTTAATAATTATTGCTGCTAAATCTTTCTAGACTTTAAAGAGATCTTTTTGGGCAAACATTAAAAGTTGAACCCTTTCAGATTTTAATTTATTTTAAAATTTTTAGGTGTATTTCTAGTTACGTTCTACACGTACATAATGCTATAAAAAAGGCATTAGTGTATGACATATTTAATATTATATAAAAGCAAAACGCACAGGCACTTGAAATTATTCTTAAGTGGTAAAAATCTTGTGAACTTCTGATAAATATTAACTTAACGCGTACACAACTAGGATAAATATCAAACTCGGTTTTAGTTCCTTAGGAAATTTAACCGAAGCTGAATTTTTAAAGATGGAATGTAATCTTCTTTTAATATAGATATTGCCCTTCAGAGTAAGCTAAATGCTTTTTATATTAGCGATACCTATTACCTTTACAAAAATTTTTAATGTGCAAAATTCCAACGTAGATGGCATTTTTATTTTTTTATCCTTTTGCGTAATTTTCCTCTCACATTAAAATGAAGATATAGAACTTTTAACAGTAATAGCATAGGCTTTACTTTTAACGCTAGTAAATTAACAACGTTCGTATGATCTAAAAATGAAAACTGGGAATTTCTAAAAGTTCAATAGGAACAAAATAGAAACGTAGGAACAATATTTTCTGTTAAAGAATTTGAAACATATTGGCACACAATCGGTTAAGTCTCAAGCTAAGCTTACGCCAATGCGTTTCGTGGAATATGCAACGGGTATTGCCACGTATTTTCTTAAAATCAACTTACAACATGTCATAATAACAATAGAGGTCTAGAGACAAGTACCCATAAATATTTATGCAGTATAATAGCAAATATTCTTTGTTTGTCTAGTGGTGATAATTATATCTATTAATTCTACATGAAAAATAACTTTTCTGTTCAACAAGCTATATTAAAGTCTGTAAAATAAGTAAATGCTTAGAAATGATATATCTATTTTATTAATGTGAAAAATCATGTCACTAAGTCTTCTAGATTTTTTTTGATCTATTACGTTCATTTAAAATGCTAGATCAGGATCTAGAATCTGTAAGCGCAGTATTTTCAAAAGTATAGGATGAACAAAAAAGACTTAGCCAATTAAGAGAGATCTGGGACGCCTAAAATTCAAGAATCCGGTGCATATTCTGCGAAGTCAGTACAGAATGATATGATCTCACAGTACACAAAAATATGAGCTAAATAGGGATCATGATTAAAAGTGAATTAAGATAACTCCTGATTATAGTTAACGAAATTATGTCACAAAAGGTTTCAATGTATACACTGTTATTTCGGGATGGATCGCAATTTTATGTGATATATAACAGCATCAGGCATTGAAACAGTGTACGTTCAGCAGAAATACTGGTCTCTGAGCACTGAGACTTTAGTATTAAAAAGCAGCAGAAAAACGAGAAGGAAGTATAATATGGAATAGTACTAAAGTAAGCTGCGTAAAACTGTTTATTGAAGGCAAAGGTAATAAATGCTTGGCATGACTACCATTATTATCAAGGAAACATTGCATGCAGATCAACAAAGCACATTAGCTAGAGTACTCAGTGTTTCCGCCAAGGTACTTTACTTCAAACTCCTTTAAGAAGAGTCCGAAACCCTATATAGGCAATGTTAAATTAGCCACTTTCGATGTACCGTTTCTCAAAATCTGATGTAGATACACGTTTGAAATTTTTTTTGTAATAAAAGTACACCTATCTTATTATACTGAAATGAGCTTTTGAAACATTTTGAGTTTTAGAGAAATTTATAGAATATTATATTAGACATAGTGAAATTTAGCACTTTTGTCACAAAAATACCTGTATTTGAACAATGCTATATATAAATCTAATACATATCCCAAATAGCGCTTTCGAGACATGAAAAACGTAATTTAAATTTCGTCAAACGATCCAGTGGAACGGGAGATATAGAACTAACTGTCCCTCCTTTTTTTTTTCGCATTTGTACATCGAGTACAAAAACATCACATTTGGAGAAAAACACATTTTTATGTAAATATATATCCTCATTTATCAAAACATTTGGTGATAAATTAAAACTAGACTTTTTTTCAGTCCTAACTTCCATAAAGTATGGTATTTTTAGAAAGCTTAAAAGTGTAGAGAAAAGTAAGTAGCAGAAGTAAAAAGTCCAAAATTCCAAATCACCAATTTTTGGTTTCCAACATTCCTTAATACATTTTCATTCTGCTAAACACATTCCATTAAGCAAGACCAAAATGAAACTAATTTTTGTTTAATTCTTTGCAGGCTGAAAGGAGATAATCCCTTTAACTGCACTTTCATCTATCAAAAGCACATTGCTTATGTCATGCTATACAAGATCATGTGTTGTTTACAAATATGCAACTAGGTATGAGAAGAAACTAGAAACTACCTTTGCTCACGTGCTCCTCTTTAGACCAAAAGCGGTCATGAAAACTATTCATAATCTATTCCCACATCTCCGCAAGCTATTACCCACAGTCTTATTATCCGTATTTTCAGAACTGTTTCAGAGGGAACGCGTAACAATTCCTAATAATCCGTCAGTTGTTGGGAGGCATTTCCACTTCGTGATGTTCTTCCTCTTTTACGGTACTTTTCTGACGCAAATATTTGCTTTGTGGGCGTGAGATTGTAAGAGGAGGAAATTAGGAATTCTGTTTCGTTATCTCTCGCAAGAAGTCTTCCATACTTACACTTCTCTGCAAAGAAAACCCGAAGCTAAAAATAGTCTAGAAACATACAATTTTTCCCCCGGAAGATAAGCAAAACTTGTAAGGTCATGAAACTCTTATGCAAGTTATGCAAGCCAAACTTTTAATAACTGTCGTTTTATTCAATATACATAATGTTAAACTAGTCAAGGTATCCGATATCATGCTATAAAAAGAAAAAAATTATTAAATACGAAATATTATATGAATAATTATTTACGTATCATAAGTTTGAAGTATTTAGTGTAAGGCACTTTCAATTAATTTCATAAATATAGAAGCATTTTGATAATTATCATATATTCAAATATTTTTCGTTAATGCTCCTTTCCTGTTAAAATTATGTATAGCATTGATTTATTTTATATTAGTTTATATAACATTATTACTCTTACAGTGTTGATTAGTAAGCTTGCAAATTTTTATGATAATAAAGACAGCAGTTTATGATATTAAAGCAGCCTTCATTAACTGTCAACAATTTCAAGCAGCATTTAAACTTTTATCGGCTCATCTGTAAAAAACATTATTCCTCACGTCTTCAATAAATAAAGGTTAAGTTTGTAAAAATATGTAGCATAACATGATAAATTAAATATACTAAAATTTTTGTTGCTTTTCGCATACCATTATTAAACGAAATTGGTTACCGTTCATTAGCATCAATGTTGGTGTTTAAAATTAATATAATTTAAATCCTAGATTAATATTGATGTTGCCAGAAACATTCTGTGCGTTTCGAGGAGGATATTCACACGAATTCCTCTTCTTGAAGAAGCAAAAATATTATTCCTTATTGGCTAAAGCCCACCAGCGGCCGAGCGGTAAAGTCGCTGAACACTGGTAGTTCGGTCCGATGTTCGAATCCCGCGAACGGGCTGGCTGCATGGGTGTTTTCGTGGTTTTCCCCATGTGTAACGTGTATACGAGCCAGTTTCCCTTAGAAAGTCCTCCACGAAGGCATCCCTCCTCTTAGGCAGATAGCCCTAGTGTGCTTTGCCATAATTAAATACGCCACACCACACCACCTTATTGGCTAAATATGTTTAGTCCATTGGCGATTATAGATTAAATTATTTATTTATGAGTAGGGTTTGGCATTATTTCTCCCTCATTAACAGAATAGGTTTTTTGCTAGAAGAAAAGAAATCGGTGATAAAATACACAAAGATTTATAATTCTAAAAGATCAATTTTGTACTTTTAATTTTAAATTTATGTGTTTTTATCCATATATTACTATACTGAGTTGAAGTTTCGTGGAACACCTGACAAAATTAGGTTTTACGTTTTCCTCTACATGGGATGGCTTATGGTTCATTCCAAGCGTCGATAACGAGTCAGTTTCCCTCATAAGGTTTCCCAGGATACACGCTTGGCTTTCCAACAGGCTTCATATGCTATGCTGTGTATAAATTTTATATTCTGCTTCACTGAAAAGATTTACAAAGCAAAAAGGCTATTATATGGCTCAATTAACATTCCTATTGAACAGCAATAAACAAAAATTGCATCGTTTAGGAATCTTCTCTTTTCAGCTCTCTAAGCACATTTCTTTTATATATACGAAACTTACTCATGAAGGTTTTGGAAAACCTCCAGCCCAGAAGTAGAAGACATTATGCTAAATTATTATGCATCTGTGTTATGTATCCTCAACAGATCTCCAGTTGACTTTGGAATCATATGAAATCAGTCACAAGCCCAGATTTTTCGACATCCGCTGCTTTGTAAACCCTTATATTGGAAATATAAACTCTGTATCACCTTAGCCTTTATTTAGCTTATTTGTTAACCTTTATTTAGCTTATTTAGCTTATTTGTTAGCCTTTATTTAGCTTTTCTTCTTCTTCTTCTTATTATTATTATCGTTATTTGTGTTTTGTGTGTTAGCGTACATTCGCTGATACATCGCCAAAAATATCAGCCTTGACCTTGATTTCTGGAAGCGTTCGGCAATCCTACAAGCTGTTTTCTAGAGAACGGAGACTTTTGACTTATCCCCTCGTTTTTATTTACGTTCTCTTTTTACTGGTGGCTACCAATGGTAACGCTGTTAGTTCGGTAAGGGATTTGACGGGCTAGCTTCATGAGAGTTTTCGTAGCTTTCCTTGTGTGCAACGTTGTATAGGAGCCATTTTCATTCAGAACGTCCTCCAAGATGGCATTCCTTTCCTTGAGGCAAATAGCCTTCGAGTGCTTTGCCAATCCTTTTCCCATGGAAAATTTCTCGGGACAATATTTATTCGTCACTTTTTTTTTTTGCTGCGTTTTGCATTCTACTTATATTAGATCTTCTAAGAAATGAAGCAGAGGCAGTTCATTATTTCCAGCCAAAATGAATTTTGTTAAGACTTGTGAATGTTTCATTTAAGCAATGAAACTGCATACGACGGAAGACATTTGATAAAAATGTAATATTAACAGCAGTACACAAAGTATTACAATAAGACCTGGAAATTATTGCGAGAGAACTTAATTCCCTTCTTAATTAACAGAGTTCGTATGAAGACAGAGACATAACGACCACATCACTCCATGCTATTTGGTCGTTATGTCTCTGTCTTATGTCATTATGTCTCTGTCAAATTCTTGTCTGTAAAGCAAGAATTTGACATGATTTTGAATGAATACGTTTGCCGCACAATATCCGTCGGAAATAAAAAAAAAGGTGTTTCATTGGTCTGCTGACACCAAAAACAAATTTCATCGCCAAATTGAGACAGTATATATTTTGGCAATATACCAACGAATACTGGTTAATACAAATTACATTATTATTATTATTTTATTGGCTAACAAGCAAAAATTAACAAAACATTTTGTAATATATGTGGAACAATACTTTCAAAGAAAAATCAGATTTTGTCATTTACTACAGTTTGATCTTAACAAAAAATCCGAGATGCCATATTATGCGATGCTATTTACTAAGGTGATGCAAGATATATTCAAACACAAAAAGAGAATTTCTAATAAAATGTTATAGAATTTTTTGTTGCAACACTTGTGATTCTTACGACATGAGTAATGCTTTCTTAAACTATCTTTTTTATTCAAAAAAGATACAAGTTTTTATGGCTAGCAATGTAAAATGACATAAAAATAAAAACTCAGAGAAGTCAGAGCATCAACAAACAAAAGCTGTAACGGTTTCCAGCTTTCAAAATGCAATATCTGCAAGAAAGAAAGACAAAAGCTTATCTAAAAACGAAAACTGTAAAAGTTTTGGGCTTTTAAAATGTCACAAATGCGGGCTCGTGGACACAGTTCAGTGCATAAACTGCTTAAAGGCTTTTAGCATAAATTTTTGAATATAAAAGATAAAAACAGAACGAAGATTTTAGGGCTTTAGAAATCAGCAACAAAATGCACGAATAATTCTAAGTATATCATTGCTCCTATTTTTAGTATGAGAATAAATACCACTGTGTAAAACATAAAAAATAGCTTTGTTAACTTGTATCAGGAGCAAAAATACTGATATAACTCAAAAATGTCGTTTACGTTTTGCAGATAATATTTCTGCACGTAATCCTCTTTAAGATAAACCAATTGTACATGATATTAAGAAGTAAAAATCGGATTAAATAGAGAGGCTTATTTTTATAAATGGTTTATTAGTTTTCCTTGTGCCTTCTACATAAAATAAATTCAGCTTTTCAGGTTCCTCAAAATTATCCCATGAATGTTGTCATGTTGTAAATTTACGTAAATATTTTATATGCTTTATTGCAAATCTGTATTTATTGAATAAATAAATTGAAGAAAACATTTTCAACGTGTTTATTGTTTATATTTTTGGGATTCTTACCCTGGAAGAATGGAAATGTCTGTCATTTGAGCGAAATATTTCTTGCAAGTCTATTTCACAAACATTGTGGGCCCGATAAAGCCGCTGAAAACTGGTAGTTCGGTCCGAGGTTCAAACCCCGCGAACGGGGTGGCTGCATGGGCGTTTTTTTTAGTTTCCCATGCGTAACGTGTATACGAGGTTTTCCTTAAAAAGTCCTCCATGAACGCATCCCTCTACTTAGGCAGATAGCCATAGTCTACTTTGCCATAATCTATGAGACCCAAACAAACGCAAACACTGTAATGAAATAAATAAATAGCCAGGTTTGGAATAATTGAGTTTTTTTAATTAGATAAACGCATAGAGCTCCACATTGCTTTCCTTTATGGCGTAACGGTATTATAGGAATATACGCTTTGAATTATACGACTTTACGCTTTGAATTATATGACTTTACCATTATTTCAAATATAGAATTTATGTTTCATATTTTTAATTTCTGAATTTTTTATTTTTAAAATAGTAACCCTATCATAACCACTTAGCTTAATTTTTTTTCTGATGTTAAACAAAATCTCAAGTTCATATCGCAATTTCTTTTAGTCAGAAGAATTTTATGTTTTTAAATTTTTTTTTAAATTTTCGGAGCCTTAATGATAAATGTTTCGAGGTAACAGTTTGTAATCTGAAAGCAAACATTTTATTTTATTATGTATTTGTTTTTACCGATTCTTTTATTAAACTGTATTCTGAAGTTTTAAAATTTCTTATTGTTTTATTATGTTTTCATATTTATTTGTTTATATTACATAATTTATTTTGCAGGTTTTTCAATTAATGATGTTTAAGATTAATCAATTAATGATTAGTTTTTAATTAATAATTTTCAATTAATGATTTCTCCTAGATTTTGTATTTATTTTAATTTATATAAACAATTTCGTATTCATATTATTTATGCGTGTAGATAAGCTTTGGAATATTCTGAATAATTCGACTACAATCTACGATATGATGTGTTAAAATTTACGGTACTTTAACATATTTTAGGATACTTGAGAGATAAAATCTTATAACCACAAAACGTTTTCTAAATGATATTTTAGAGAATTACATTAAAGCATCTATATACAGCTACTTGTGCAATAAAACTATAAAAGGACAATAAACAACAATAAGCAGTTTTCTTCGATTTTTATAACTACTATATCCCTTGAAGCTAAATTAAATCTTTCTCATATTTCAGGTTCTTCGTTCAGATGATCTAAATGAAGCGTTTAATGCTCTGTTACATTATTTAATGTATTATAAGGAAACTCAAATGAAATGTAAAAATCTGGAAATCTAGAAAGCTGGAATATATGTCAACAAAGTAAACGCATCCTTTAATTACATATTGTTACGAAATGTCCAGCTTCCCCGCAAAGCAGGTTTAGGGTTGACAGAGAATGAAAAGGAAGGTAGGGTTGCCATATATGGCGTGAAATCGCCCATTTTGTGACATTTGGCGACAAAATTGGCAGTATGCCAAACACTGGTAGAGAACTTTCTAGAATGTATTCTTACTGGTTTGGACAAGAATGTTCCCGAAAGCAGCCCGAAAGCTATATAAGCCTTGCCTGCATGTGGCGTAGCATTCAGTCAGTAAGTGCTTCGTCTAGCGAGTTGATCGTCAGTCTGGTGTCGAAGTTAGTCCTCGAGAGTATTATGAGTCATCGTCGAGTATATCGTAATGCGTCATCGAATGTGTTGAACACCGAGAGAGATGGACCGAGTCGAGAGCTGTAGTCTAGCGTTTTGGCGTGAAGCTGTCTTCACCGTCATAGCCTGAAGGCTAGATTTCTGATTATTTCAGCGTGCGTGTCGTAGTTTTTCGAATACTGAAAATGTGTTTCTGGAGCTATCCAGAGTTAATACCGAGTAAATAAATTGTGTTTCATACTTCATCAAGTGTGATCGTTAATCACTCCAAATCCACTTGCAAAACGCAACAATATCAACAGTTAATCTAAATCGCAAAATTTCATTTCTTCAGTTACCAGGATAGAGCATTTTATCTATTTCAAAGGAAATGAATATACAGATTTCGTGTATTTAGAAAGAGGAAGAAAACTTTTCAAAACTTTTACGTGACTTCCGAAATGCGAAATCTCATCAATTTATTAAGAGTTTTATCACTATCGCCAAAAACAAAAATATAATCAAAAAACAATTTTACAAACTTTCTCGTCAAAGCTTATACTGAGCTTAAGCAAGCCTCCGATTTTCTAACCAATCAACTACGTAAGTCCCCTGATTGTCTAAGGAATCGAATAAGTGGACGCGTGAAACTCGTTATGATACGAATTGCTCTTTATACCGTCACGTATCCAAACCAACCTCTCCTCTCATACAGAAAATAAAAGCCTAAACAATAATAACCGAGAAATAATCAGTTGCTGCACATCAACCTTCATTGGATCAAAGCCCATGCCGCTTGTACGCCAATGAGCTAGCAGACACCCAAGCTACTGAAACACAGAAGTCTCATAAATCTCTCTTCCGGGCCCTCGCTTATTTCCATATCAGATCAAGTAGGCAGCAATTCAAAAGTGAGAAATTAACTGGAATAATATTGTAACTGGCAGAAGATCTTATTAATATATTCCCACTGTTTTTAACTGTACAAAAATTATACTTCTCCTCACACCTAGTTCACTACATAAGTGGCCGTTGTCCCTACCCTGTCTACCTGCAGAAACACGCTCTTGCAGATACTAGCATCTGCGTATGTGGTAAAGGACAACCGGTCCATTCTTCAACCACCTGTTGTCTCACTACTAACTTCCATATAAAAATTCCTGACATCAATATAGATGCCTACATGCGCTATTTAATAAAAACTCCGTTTTACCAATGTCTCTGTAAAATGATGAATGCCCTCTTAAGTCTAGGAAGAAAAGCCCTGGTTAATACATAATTCAAGTATTATGATTATTATCCTAGATACTTAATTAATCTCCGTATATAATCTTTTTTTCCAATTTAATGATTTATTAGCAATGACGTTTGTCCTCTTTTGCAGTAGCATCTGTGATGTCAATATTGCAAGTCTATATAACATAAGGTTTCACATAATGCCCTTAATTTCTCCTAGGGTTTCATTCTGTAGACATGTTGTAGGATTAGAATGTAGATGCGTATGTCCTTTAAATTGTTTGAATTGTGTAGAATGTGCATTGTGCAGCATGCAAATATATCCATATGTGCATCATAATTCAAAATAGCATTTGCTCAATGTTTTATTATTTCGTAAATAATTTTAAGTCTTATTTAGTATATTTTATAAAGGTATTTATGCGCTATATCATTGCACGTATTGTGCGGTTTGAGCATTATGAATTATGCATACAGATCTTATGCCCATAAAAAAAATCAATATTATATTTATGCATTGCGTACTTTATTTGGATTAACCTCTCATTTAGCATTTTTTTTCCATTTATGCGTTTTAAAACTACATGTTGTATTCTCACACTGTGTATTTTATTTAGTTCAGTGTCTGTTTCAGTATATTCCGCAAGAAAATTTTTCGTGCATCATAATGAATAGCCATGTGTATTTTATTTAATTCAGTATTTTTTAAGGAAATTTATATATATGTTAGCTTTGTGCTTTATTAAGTGCATGCATTATGTGGTGTGTGTTTTCCGTAGTACGCACTCAGTTCTTATGCTCATCGTAATTTAACATTGTATTTAAGCATTGTGTATTTTACTTTGTTAAATATCATTTATTTTATACAAGTAATTAAGCGTTTTCACAACTGTATTTATTACGTATCATATGTAGTCTGTAGAATGCAACTCCTATGCACATAACTTAATATTATGTTTATGCATAGTATATTCTACTTAGTTTAGTAGCTTATTTAGCGTAATTCCTACACGTAAATATATTTTATATATTTATGTAATATATTATATGTGATTTACGTAGTATGCATATATATTTTTACATGCATCCTAATTTAAGTATCAATACATTGTGTATTTCCCTTAACTTTATGTCATATTTTGTGTACTTGATATTTAATTGTTATTAAGAACTGTATGTATCATGTGGCATGCGCGTTGTGTAGTAGTAGACAATACTTACGTGCAACATATTTTAATAACGCATTTGTGTATGCATGTTCATTGTCTTATTTAGCATACTTTACGAAATTATAGTTATAATTTCTTAAGCATTATGTTCAATATGTAATGTGCACATAAACATTTTTATGTGCACATTACATATTGAACATAATGTTTAAGTGTAGTAATAAATAAATAAAGTGTCATAATAAATGTTAAAATGTTTATGTGTACTACACATAAATATTTTTATATGCGTCATAATTTAATATTGTATCTATTGTGTAATTTATTTAATTTAATGTTATTTTAATGTACTTTATATATAGATATTTACGAGCTTTATAATTGTAAGTGTTGTTAGTATGTGCAGTGTGTAGCACTCATAAATATTTTTACTACATCGTCATTTGTTCTTTATAACATAACTAAAACTTTTCGCAACAATGAGCGCTAAAGTCAACAACAACAACACCCCCCCCAAAAAAAAACTAATGAACATAATCAAAAACTTCTTTGCATACAGTGCTTGGGGCTAAACATTGTTAAACATTGTTAAGCATTAATAAACATTATTCAGCGGAGTAAATCCTAGCTACACATTTTTTTTTCTTCACCTTTTCTAGAATAAGATTCTTTCATTTAAATTTAATTAATTTCGCAAAATCTTTACTTTTAGATATTTTTCGGAAGTTAAAAGTTTAGTCCAATATTCTCTGCAGTTAAAATTGAATACTTTCATTGTAATCACGATATTGTAATAGTTCTTTTCTCTAAACTTAATATTATATCTTTATTCTTCAATTATAATAAAAATCAATCACGAGTAGTCACATCTTATCTATCAATTTGTTCATAAAGTTTCTAAGGAATCTCAGCGATTGTCTCAGGTTAATTTCTGGTTCACCAGCCTCGAATACATTTTTAAAACACTGAATATATTATGTTATCTTACACATAAATTTTAACTGTAGAATCAAAGGCGAACTTAAGCCAAGTTCCTTAGCTACTATTAATTATTCGGAAAAGCATTCCACTTATTAATCATTATCTTAATTTATGTAAAATTATCTTTTTAATTCTGACACATAGGCAATAAATCTTGTTTTAATGGAGATTAAAAGAATTCCATGCAAGGAAATATTACATTAATAGAGAAAATTTATGCAGTGAGCGGTGAGCAGTTTGTAAGCCTCATTTTTATGGCATTTTGTTTCAGCATCTCTGCTACTAGTAATTCTAAAATAAACAAAGTCATCCAATTTGAGATGTCAGTTAAATTTTTAATTCAGTACTTTAATCCTGTTACCTTGAAAACCTTTGGTAAGTTAATATAAAATCAATATTTCTATTAAAAGGTTTTAATTCTTCTCAAATAAAGTAACTTAAGTCATATGCATTTTAAATCACATACCAGTAGTCTTGTTGCATCAATTGTATTTTATATTTTATGTGCCTTAGACAGAAAATGATTCGAAATTCGAATATGAAGTGAAATATTGCACATTCTCTTCACTGTAATTTATTTCGCAACTTCTAATAATACATATGAATGGAAAAGCAGAACCCGAAATAATTCTAGAATAGTTTTCGATTTAAATAAAGGCCACACTGATTTGATATATCATTTATAATACTTCTGATATCATAATCTCTGCTTATATATATTACACAAATAAAACTCAAACTTTTAAAATTAAATTTTTTACTGACTACAGTAACGATCAATAGAATTATAAAAGGGAAAATAAGCGCTCTACGATATTTGAATGTCAGTAACTGAAAACATTTAAAATGAAACAAGATCATGTTTACATTGGATTTCTTATTTTCAAAGCAATTAAATAAACGTGCAGAAATTATGAATTCTAAGCCGCTTAAGTCAAGTCTTTGCAATATATCTCAAAATAGTACAGCCTCCTGAATTTATAGAAGCTTACTTTGTTCTTATTACACATTAAATGTGATACATGCTCCCTGAAGTTCGAAATCGAGACTATATATTGTGGTTATAATGCAACCAGCCCAAATACGAGTATAATGAAAACGGGAAAGCAAGATGTATGATTCTCTGTTAAATAAAGCATTTACCAGCTGTCGGAGAAATCACGACTTCAAATCCTCCTCTACGGAAAATATTGCTGCGTTCTACAGGTTCGTGTATTTAAAGTGATTGATGCCAACACTTGATGAAGAACCCAAACACAATGTATTCGTCAGTACTACACAGGAGGATTCCAAAGTCACGTTTACAGACGTGGAAAATATACGATAAACATGCTGAAGTAATCAGCAACACAGACTTCAGGCTATAACGGTAAAGACAGCTTCATGGCAAAACACTGAAGTACAGCTCCCGACTCGGTTCGGTCGCTCCCAAGCTAATCTCTGAACTCAGAACATTACTACTGAACTCAACATGCTCTAGATACTCTGCACGATGCACTGCTACTCCGCACAATACACTGCTGCTTGTACGGCAGGGTATTTATAGCTTTTGACCTGCCTTCGAGAACATTCTCGGAAAACCGGCAAGAATTCATTCTAGAAATGTTCTCGCTCAATCTATGTCACATCGCCAAACGGGCGATTTCGCACCAAACCCGGCGATCCTGCCTTTCCTTGTCATTTTCTGACAATCCTAAACCCGCTTTGCGGGAAAGCTATCTTACCGCAGCTGGGCATTACGCAACGATATTATAAGTTTTCAGTTAGATAATGCACAAATTAGTGTTATTTCATTTAAATTTGATTTTGAGGGAATACAAGTACAGCAATCATAGGCCTTTGATGTTATTGTCATGCAAAGAGTGTAAGAGCTGCAGTCCTATAGTAGACCTTTTAATTTTCTATTTTAAATTATAAAACTTCAATCAAAGCACCAAATACCGGATTTTAATTCGATAAAAGTCTCGAACATATACGAACATAACCTTTAATAGCATTTTAGGAACATTACAGAACTTTTCGATAGGAATATGATAAGATAAACATTTTAAAAAACACTCAGTATTCCCATACGTCAATAAAAGAAATGCCAGTTAAGAAATAATCGCCTTGTAGTAATTTGTGATTACTCTTTCAGAAAACACTGATACTTCCTTTCCAGTTTCACCCAAATGAAAAATACCTATAGATTAAAACGAAGCTGAAATGAATTACGAAATTTCTAAAGATTCAATTACCTTCTAACTTAGAAGTCCTTTATTTCAACTAGTGATTGCTTCTTTCTTTTTGTTCAAGTAATTCAAGTACAGCATAAAATGTAATTATTCTAGCGAAAACTTTTATTCAATTCCTCTTGTAAATTTAAATTATGAACTCCCAGTTAATATCAGATGGTAAGTGTAAGAGCTGGAGAGATTTCACTTAAAAGTTCAGTCAGGTAAACTGAATTGTTCTTTTGCTGTGTAATTTCAGACTTCAGCTACGATGCATATGATCATTATTAAAGGGAAGATGATATGATATGCATGATTTCAATCTTGGTGACTTAACGTCGAAGCTCGAAGTTTGCATGGTAATTAAAAAAGAATTATTCCTAAAAATTTTGTATTTTTAGGAAGAAATAATCATACCATTATTATAAAATGACAAAAGTAAATGAACTCAGTATTATGCTATCTCTATTACGTTAAAATTTCCAAAATTTACTATTTTTCTGAAGAATTCCGAAAGGTAATGTAAGTGTTACGAATATTTTTGCTTCATGAAATATTTCCTGTACAAGAGGCAATTTTTTTCTATTAATGAAAGAAACTTCAAGAGGTTTTCATTTTTACGAAGAAAGGATAGCAGCGAAAGTAAGATTCTGTAGTTCATTTATGTCGAAAAGAAACCTATATCTTTTCGTTGCCGAAAAGTATGATTTACGATACGGGGACGATGTTAGGACAGTTTTTGCAAGATATTTGCAAGACCTACCAAGAATTATACAACAGAAAAAATATGCTACTTTAACAGTCAAGAATACTTTAATACTCAACATACAGAGCAAATAAATAACAAATTTGGACTTTTGCTATCTGGCCAGGCAGGCAACAAAACTCTAAACCAAGTGACTTCATGGCCGCCGCAGACGATAATAACTAATCCTTGTCGTCCTTTTCTATGCCGCATGGCTTGTATAGTCATTATCGCATCCCTGATAATTCAACTCACCATTGTTGGTGCCACCTTTTTTAAATCGTTTAATATACTTCCTCCATCTTGAATTTTGATGAATGAGTGCTACACATACATAATTTATATATATATGGGCTGTGTATTTATTGTACCACTATTTATTTTAATGTCGTATTAGATTTTAAAGAAAATTTAAATTTCAGTGACTTTATAATGCATTAAAGGAATTAACATAGGAATACATTTTTAAACCTAATTTTATAGTGCATCTTTTGTAATCGTAACTATGTCCACGAGCTGTTTTTTGAAATCCTTAAAGTATGGATTAATCCTGATGTATGAATTATGATTATTATTTCTATTATGATTATCAAATTTTAACTTTATGTCTTTAGAGCGTTTTGGTGTCTTCCGCTCCAAAACGATACAAAACACTTACTAGAATTGTCCTGCCTGCGATCAAAAATCCTGATCTTTTGATTGCTATTCAGTAACAACCTGAGAAAGCAGAGTAGGGAAAGAAAAAATTCCTTATATGCCCACCTTTTAAAATATATTATGAAAAAAGAAGTGTCGATCCAGTCCGCTAGACGCTAAACTCATAAATAATTACCCATGATTTCTATTTCCAGGTGTTGAATGTGTTGGCTGTATGAAGAACTTCGAGATGTTTTCCTCCTGTGCACTACAAACCCTGGTCAGATTCCATTGGAAAGTTCTATACAGATTTGTCTTTCATCATTTCCAGCTTTAGACTAAAAAAGAGTAATAAGCCTCCAGATTTAGTACAATATGTATCCGTTAAATACATTTTTCAGACCAGAAATCCTGTATTCTTCTTTATGGTGCTACTTGAAGTCACGGGTATGAAGATATCATCCTATGATACTCGCAATATGAAAAATGCTAAATATCAATAATTCTAATATGAATTATGCTACTGTTGTTCCAGGTTCTTTTGCAGTAAGTGCTCAATAAAGGCGGCTGCCTCATTTAGCGTTTATTATGAGGTTTTTTGTGGGCGAAATGCCGCCAACTTTCACAAAAAATTGCGCATATTACATTTTAAGAAACCCGTTTCCTCTTAAAATACTGATATTCATTTAGAAACTTTGCTTCAATTTTATTGGTCACTAATCCGAGCAGGAGATAAATAACTGTTTACTCAACACTCATCTTGTTTTCTTTTGCGCAGTGTACAATACGTATAAAAATAGATATTTTGCTTACAATTCGTAAAATCTTACATAACAGTGTCGTTCATAGCCGTGGCTTTAAAAATAGGTAGGTGTAAAAAGGTAGGCGCAGGTAAAGGGTAAATAAACGTCGGAAATATATCTGTATTTGAACAAATTACGTCAGACGATCTCTCTGATAACGAACAGCTGTTGCCATTCATTGAGAACGGATAACCGTAGTTGCAAACACTAGGTTATGTTTTCGAATTCTACCACGGTTCTGATTGTGGTAGACTTCCTTTTACAAGAATATATTTTTTTTTATTATTATTTTATATTATATGATAAATTAAAATTTATTTATCTTCTATTAGTAAATTTTTCATATACGTACTATTTATCAAAAAAGTTAGCACTATTCTAAACTTCAGCTTTTAAGAAAATGAATCAATACACACGACAGGCATTTTTTTTAGGTGGTGTACTTAATTATGGCAAAGCACACTAGGGCTATCTTCCTAAGAGGAGGGATGCCTTTCGTGGAGGACTTTCTAAGGGAAACTGGCTCGTATACACGTTACACATGGGGAAAAACACCAAAACGCCCATGCAGCCAGCCCGTTCGCGGGATTCGAACCTCGGACCGAACTACCAGTGTTCAGCGTCTTTACCGCTCGGCCGCTGGTGGGCTCATTTTGTTTAGGAAGAGACTAAAGTGCTATTAAATATCTGGCAGGAAAGAAAAGTAATACGGCCATAGAAAACAGTCTAGCATATTAGAGATTTGTTAGCCATTAAATCAATATAAAACATATTTGCTATTGGCAACTGATAAAATTGAATTTTACCGTTAAATAAAATTAAAACTCAAATAAAAGACGAATTCCGATATAAAAATTCCTTTTATAAATAATTTTAAAGAATGCACGCAATAATTTTAAAGAATGGAAGCACCATGTTTACAGTAACATTAAAAGGTATTTCAATAAATTTCAATTCTATTTAATAGCAGCACCAATTTTAATCAATGTGAACTTGGTAAAAAGATTAAAGAACTTTAAAACCAGTTATCATCACCAGTATAGACAAAGCTAGCTGATAGCAAAAAATGCTACCAAGAAATTATTAACAATCAACTGAATTTTAGAATTACCTACAAAATCTCTATTAATCACAATAATAATAAAATTATATTATTATTGTAATTAGAGGCGCACTAATTAATAAATTTAACGCATATGACAAAAGCACCTAAAATTATCAGCAAGCCTCAATATAATAAATTCTCCAGCCCACCAGCGGCCGAGCAGTAAAGACGCTGAACACTGGTAGTTCGGTCCAAGGTTCGAATCCCGCGAAGGGGCTGGCTGCATGGGTGCTTTAGTGGTTTTCCCCATGTGTAACGTGTATACGAGCCAGTTTCCCTTAGAAAGTCCTCCGCGAAGGCATCTCTCCCTTTAGGCAGATAGCCCTCGTGTGCTTTGCCATAATTGAATAATCCAATCCAATAAATTCTCCAGTTTATCAATTACCAAATTTCACAGGAATCCAACAAAATTCAGGTTTATAGCTAATAGAATGAATGACTACGATGAAGGATTACATATTAATTTCATTAAAATACTTAACAAAGTGTGTGCAAAGTTCCAGAAGTATACTACTATCCTATTATATAATAATTGGTTTATCACCAATAACTAGAAAGATATTAAAACCATTACCAAAAATCAGGTCTATAATATGAACTTTATGATTTTGAAAACCTATATGCCACCTTGCCGCTTAAACAGATTTGTAACAATTTTACAACGTTATTCCCAACATTAGAGATTTAACTGATTTCTAGAAATGGGATACTTATTTTAAATGCACACTTTATCATAACTTTATTAAGTATCAAGATAAAGTATATCTACAGATAAATGATATTACTATACGTATCAATTGTTCTGATGCTATTTATAAACTTTTCCTTAAAAAATTTAATTTTATCAACAGCTACGAAAATTATAGTCTTCTCAAAATTTACCTTCAGATATATAGACGACACCTCTGCCATAAATAATTATAACGAAATTGAAAAACAAAACATCTAACCCGACAAAACTAGCCATTTAAATTTGACAAAACTAGCTCCAGTGATACAAAAGCAAGTTTTTTAGACCTACAAATTTACAACTTCAACAAAATTAAATTATTTGAGAAAAATGAGATCCTTCAATTTCAGTACAAATAAGCTTATTAACTGCGAATCAAATATCAGCAGAAAATTTATAGCAAACTATTATTAATCAAACGAAAATAATTAAAACACATGTAGTCAGAATTAAGATTTTTCAAAAGAACTTAAATTATTAATCAAAATACTGGAACAATAACCAAATTCCACAGAATTAAAAAAAATGCTTTCTAAACTGAAATTTCCAGCATTTGTTTTTCAACTCTAAATTGCTGCTTATCTTGATGGACTACATCTAAATCATTACCCAGGTATATTGTGTATGTATTAGCGCAGTTCAATTAGATATTCTTATTAAAATCATTGCAACTGCTTATATTTTTTCAGAAGACTTAATCATCTGCATGTATTAATTATAAATTAGGCACACATCCGCTTTCCAGTCTCAAGACAGCCCGCTTGAGTGAAATCTGTATTCTGTAATAAATTACGTCTTATTTTGTTTTCCTGCATTTTATTCTTTTAGATCTTGATACTGATGGTTTGCTACGAAACACATGTTAATTCAGCCTATTGCTTCGATTCCAGAGTTATTTAATATATGCAGTGTTTCTACATTGTGTTTTACAAATTAGTATATTTATTTTTAATCTTCGACACAATAGCTGTTTTCTTATTTAGAATAGTTTATTACTGGATCCATTTTGATTCATTATATTATGTTTATTATTTTACATGATGTTTGTATTTGGTTCACATGGAAAATGTGTTAATCAAACCTAATGACCTAACGATTCTACCAACCTACAAACGCATTGCTTAAATTTATTGAAGAGTGGGTAAGTAATGTAAAGTAATCAGATTTTTTTGCAGCCAGTAAGGAAAAAGACAGTTTCCGATGGCTTTTTAAAAAGAGAAGAAAAAATTGTTTTGAAGCACATGTTCTCAGTTTTTCAAACAATAAACAGTCTTAACTGCGATTTTTTTCAATTCCGTAGATGTTACAGAGAAACTATTCCAAATGTTTTTAAATGACTTCTATCGTCTGTTAAGTTCGTCGCCCTAGAGAACATTAATCGGTGATGTTAATACCAGTGTTTGAGTTATTATAAATACTGTCTTTTAGATATTCTAACAAAAAACGTTTCTTCGCATTTATCGTTTTATGTTGCTGCAATCGTTCTCAGTTATTAATATATTCATTACGAAAAAAGTATTTCTCCATTCGCTCAAATTCAGTGTCAGATAATTATTTATCCTTTCGAGTATTTTATATTTTCCTAAGTTACAAAGTTCTAAGTAATTTCTTATCAGGTGATTATCCTTCGTCAAAGTATTTTATATCGTGAGTTATGCTTTCATTTGCTTGTTTAATTCTAAAATATTTTTAAAAGGTAGTTGACATATTTAAAATGCGTCACATGATTTAATTTAACTATATAGCTATTAAGTACAAAGCATAGCTGGGAAAGGTATTCAGAATGTTTTTCTAAACTAGTCTTGATAATTCGATAGCCCTCAGATACAAACGTAGAAAGCACCGTTATCTGATTACTGAAATATATTTTTATCCCGCAGAATCTTCATCATGACGGTATGGAGAGAGTGCCACTAGCAAAGTTCATGTTATCTACATTTATAAAATCTAGGAGTATTTAGAGAATGCAGAGAATTATCAGGGACATAACCGGATGCGAAATATAGCATTGGAATGCTAAAATAGTCACTTTAAATGATGGCAATCTTGTCAGTAATGTGGAAAGTCGTAGACGAATGCAAAATTACTGAAAACGTAAATGTTAACAAAAAGCAAAATTGAGAGCGCACTTTTAAAAATCAGTTTGCAAAACGCTTTTTCCACCTTTCACAACAAATACTGAGCAACATTTCATTATACTTCGAGTTTTAGTTTTCCGTGTAAGGTAGAGTAATGACTTTTGCATTTCTGAT
Source organism: Stegodyphus dumicola (assembly GCF_044657685.1). Lineage (NCBI taxonomy): Eukaryota > Metazoa > Arthropoda > Arachnida > Araneae > Eresidae > Stegodyphus > Stegodyphus dumicola. The sequence continues at coordinate 145,400,325 of NC_140775.1, forward strand.
AATGCTTCATTTCTCTAGCACACAGTGGCCAGCCTGAATTTCTTCCCAGTGACGAAGTTCTAAATAATACAAAGAATTTTCGAATGACATTTTGAATATTTTAATTATAGTTTTGAAATTATTCTTCCTTAAGAAGATATCTCACTTATATCAAATTACTTGACTATTCGTAGATTATTTTTAACTCGTTTTATTCCTTCTGACAAAGAAGCTCCTTTTAGAAAATAAAAGAATTTCTGAACGACATTTTGAACATTTTAATGATATGTATTTTTGAAATTATTCTTTTTTAAGTGCATATCACAATTTTATCAAATTGTTTTCATTTTTAAAGGGGATGAATGCATTTAACTCAAGAGCTTGAATTAAATAAGGTTTCTTTACAATATTTGCATAGATATTCAAATTCAGTAACGCTTTGTAATTTATATTCACGTTTTTATGAAACAAGTTTAACTTGTCTTAGAATTTTCATATTCGCTTTTAAAATTTACATGATATAGCATTCTTGCTAAACGCAAAACGAATTAGAAAATATTTTACGATCTCTTCTCTATATTTTACTTTTGCAAATAATAATAATAATAATAATAATAATAATAATAATAATAAAACTTAGTAAATTGGATTAACTTATTTTTTTAGAAACTCAGAAAACGCTAGTCGAATGTGACAATGAATGAATATTTTCATATGAAAAGGATTTCGATAATTAAATTTTTAGTATATCTCAAAATGCGCAGTCAGCTGTATTTTCCATTTCAAGTAACTTGACGAGGTTAACGTTGGGAAACGGAAATGGTAAGTGGATTAGAATGATACGATTACATTTTCTTGGAATAGACAGTAAATAGAAAAGAAGATTTTCTCCGATCATTCCCATGGCATTACATTTCGCTAGCTAATACAAATTTAGCTCCTTTGGAACTGGAACACACTGTGGTTTGATTCACGATTCCTAACGATTAAAAGGAATGATAAATGCTGTGGGAATAATTTATTAACTGCGGCTGCTATTTCGAAGCGATCGCAAAATATAGATAAACGAGTTAAGGTTGTTTTTTGAGGGAAAAAATGTATTTATTTTATTGCATATACTTAAACTAAAATTGCATATACTATAAACTGTGAAACATTATGTGTTATTCTCCTCATAAAACTATTCTAATCAGATTTACGTTTTATTTTAAAATATAAAATCTATAAGAAATTGAAAACAATTTTCCTCCTCCTTTTTGATTTTTTGAACTCAAGACGTCTTACGATAGCTTGGCCAACTAGCGGTGAATTGGGAAGTTCGGAAAGCGAGGAACCTCTTACAATATTTTGCATAAAATATCAGGATGGCATGCCATGGAGATGTACAACAGATGGGTAGAACACGTATCACGGTTATAATTAACATAATCATATTTATAACTTTGAAATATCTTGCAAAATTTGCAACAGATGCCTAGTTTTTAATAGTCTCAAGCTTGCCGCTAGTTGCTCAAGTTTTTAATCACCCCTCTGTCAAAAAGAACGAAAATCTATGCAAATTTTAAAATTTTTACTTTAAGCATATTTCATTTTAAACAGTACACAGCATGTTATTCTCCGAAAACCTTTTAAAAGCATTTACGCTCTTATTCACGTGTGTTAAATATAACTTAAAGAAAAAAATTCGCATTATTACTGATTAGCTGTGCTAATTCATTTATTATCATAGATTACCGGGACCTCGGTGTAATTAATTTATATGCAACTGACATTAGAAAACGGCCATAAATAGTTCAGTTTTTTACTCTAGAGAACGTAAAGTCTTATCTCACCCAATATTAGATATCTCGCATCCCGTTATGTCATTCTAGATAAAAGACTTATCCACTAACCGGAGATAATAAGATTATTATTATCCTTGTTGTGATGCATACAGATGCGGATGCAGTGTAAAATAATTTCGAAAGCAGAAACCTTTTACGAACAACAAAAACTATACTAGAAGTGATTTTGATTGTGTGGGCCATTCTTTCCTTTGTTAATAAAAATCTTAATATGGTTGACACAAATAAACCAAAGATTGTTAGTCACTAAAAATTGTACCAATAACATCGTATAACAAATCCACGTTAGATTTTTCTCTTTTTACAGGGAATCATAATTGACATAAAGTATTCTGTTAATTATGCCTGAGCACAGGTATTCTATTTCTGCTATCTTATATTTCGTTACAATTTTTTTGCAATGAAATAAAGTCATTATTAGTTGTTCTTAAAAATGCAGATAACAATTACCTCTAACAATACATAAAGACAACAAAGTTGTGCATATTAAATAAATCGTACACTTTTCTTACAGAATATTTATCACACAATTCTAAACCAAAAAGAGGTGTAAAGAAATGAGACAAATATTTCTCAGATTAAAAGGGAGCGACGAAGTGTTAAGAATGTTTTAAATAAATCAAACAGGCTAATCGTAAATTCAAAACGAATTGTTTAAAGGGTCTGAATTTTATGTTCAGCAACTGATTTTCTTTATTTTTGAAACTAGGATTATGGCTTTTCACCTTGGCAACAGCTTTTAAAAAAATCCGAAACCGGCATGGGAAATTACAGTTGGCACTGTTTAGTATCTGAGATATAAAAAAGCTTACGTAAAGTTCGATAAATATACGCAGTCGATGTAGAGGTTTGAGAACTGTCAGTGTGAAGTCTTAATCTCTCATTCCCTCACGCATGATTATGCTGACAGGCAGATCATTTAACAATCGATAAAATCGAAGCTGTCTAAAAATATTTTGCAATGATTCGAGAAGATTCTTTAAAAGTAAACTAAACTCAAACAGAAACTTTTATTTTGAAACTGCAATTTGATGCAACAGCATTTTAGAGATTACTAAAAATAAAATCGATAGTTTTCGAAACGGTCTGCTCCGTTAGTAACTATCAAATTGCATTTGCATGTTCGAAGATTAAAGAGCATCGTGTTCTTGAAAGGTTTAGCAAATATTCATTTTCTACGGACCATTTCATTAAGAACAAAACATTTTAAAGTATAGAAATTTTTAATCTCAGCAATTTCCTTTGTACTACATATGGCTCGCTGCCTATTATGATAAAAGCATGCGAAACATAATCTTTTTTGGAAAATTTCAAAAGGCAGTACCTATTTCTAAGAGAACATCTCGAATCATTGCAAAATATTTTTACAGTTAAAAATAGTTTAAAAAAAGAGAACGAAGAATGGTCCGTAGAAAATGAATATTTGCTAAACCTTTCAAGAACACGATGCTCTTTAATCTTCGAACATGCAAATGCAATTTGATAGTTACTAACGGAGCAGACCGTTTCGAAAACTATCAATTTTATTTTTAGTAATCTCTAAAATGCTGTTGCATCAAATTGCAGTTTCAAAATAAAAGTTTCTGTTTGAGTTTAGTTTACTTTTAAAGAATCTTCTCGAATCATTGCAAAATATTTTTACAGTTAAAAATAGTTTAAAAAAAGAGAACAGAATTCATAAAATACCTTTTAGCTTATCACAATGAAACTAGTCAGCTACATTAATCATGTATTCCTCTATATGTAGATTTGTTATCTCTCGAAAACACCCGAAAATGCTATTTAAAAATTAACAAGATATTCAGTGATGCAAGAATTTATATGCTATTGTACATCTAGTTGTGCACCTCCATTTTTTATTGGCCGCACAAACTTATATACATACAAACAGTCACTCTGTTATCCGGCTCGATGAATCCGTTGCTTTTATTCTTATATGTTGGTAAATTGTACATTCTTTGCTTTAAAAGTAATAAGTGATTGAATCATGTTGTTGTTATGTTACGGTTAAGGTTTTTCTCCCTTTAGTTAATCTGCATGCAGTAAATGTAGAATTATCAACAATTTAAAGTTTAAGCGCCGCTAAGCCTAATGAGACCACCATTTTATTTACATTTGAAACTCTTAGTAGAATAATGAATTAAGTCAATTGATGCACCAACTTCAGTGTCTTTTTGCCTTGGGTGACCAGAAATTAAATTTAAATATTTGTGAACCGAAAATTTTGCCTATCTGCCCGCTGGCCAAATTGCTTGTCTTGTCGTAAAAACTCTAATTTTAATTGCAGAGACTGTTTTTTAAACTATTTTTAACTGTATTTGGTGTTTTAGGTTTTTCGGTATTTTACAATTTTTAATGAAGATTGAGTTTTTATTTTTATCTTATTTTTTATGCCTTGCCGCGAAGTGAGATTTTCCATTAGAAATATATCTCTAATGAAATTCTAGGAAATAAGTTTAAATTAAGTACACCAAAAATTGTGTATAGTTTAATAGACAGTATAAGGAAGTCGTGGCGTCCACATCACATATTATAATTTAAAGAAATCAGTTTTGTAAAAATTATGAAACCTAACTATTATACATTCCTATACTCATACTTAGGAAAACTTTGTGCTCAATATTAAAAACAAAACACAAAAGCTCGACTTTTAACCTAAAAACTTCAAATAACTTCAAAAAGAGTTCAGCATAAATTTTGTTTAAACAAATCAAAGAAAAATAAGGAATGAAAAAATGCACAAATATTTCGTTTCTTATCTTACATAAAACTAATACCAACAGTTGTCTGCTCAAAAATCTGACTCTTTCCTGTCGGATAATTTTAAAACTAATTCAAGAAGAATTTCAATTTAAGCATTTCTGACTATTTCGTTTTTGAATATAAAATGGTATGAACCGAAAGATATCGAAGTATTAAAAACAGCATTACTTAATAAATAAAATAAAAAGTTGCATATATAAATGATTATCATTTACATACTTTTGACAAGCTTCCAATTATTTGTTCAAAGACCTCTGGAAAAGAAATAATATTTGCTATGCTATTATTCCTTTATAATTAAGCAATAAATGGAGACGTTTTCATTTATTTTAAAGCAGTTTCATTACTCAAGACGTAGCCGTGAATTTATTTTATTCAATCGCTTGCGCCCGAGATTTGCAACAAATGTACCCCCATACCTTAAATAGTTTTGTTTGTTTGTTTGTTTTTCAACACACGGATTTCGCCTAGTGAAAGCACGTTTTTGAAATGTTAAAAAAATCACAGCTTTAAATTGCATGATATTACAAGTCTCACAAGATTTAAAATTTAACTTGAAATAAGCTTTTATTAATTGTTAAGTACAGTTGGACTGTAAAATGAATTTTCTGTTACAATAATGTCAAAGCTAATACGTTCATTCATTCCAACGGAAGAGTAAACGCGCGCTCATAGCAAATTTTTTATTCCTAATGAAATGGTTTATTCATCATTCACTGCATTTTCGAAGATATAAAATACAGAAAATCTGTATATAGTCCTTTGAGACTAAGCATTATTGCGTTTAACTGATTTAATAATCTGTAACTGTATTCAAGTAAAGTAGGAGAAGATATCATTCACATAAAAGCCTACATTCGAAATAGCTTTCCCTGGTTCCCAGCTGCGAAATTATTTGCATCTATTCATACTTTCTGTATTACATCCAAATCACGATAGGGCTTACTCAAACGGAATAATGTAGCGTAAGCTATGTGTGCTGGCAAGGTTCAGTGGGCATTCGAATACAAAAGCCTCTTCTAATTCTCTACAGCTATACTCTCCTGAAGGCAGAATTATATGAATAACGTTTAGTGTTGCGGCTAACATTTGCTAAAGGTTTTATTTCCTTCCTGACAGGCTTATTAAATACGAATCGTTAAAATTTTCAGTTCTTTAAGACTACTGTTATCAAAAAATAACAGAAGTGATTCCATAAAATACAGGATTTAAATTTATTGTCAGTAATTAATACGTCTCCTTCAATGTAATTCCTTTCGCTTGCAATGCTTAAGCCAACTCGAAACACATTTAAAGTTGTTTACGTGAAATCTCTTAAGCACTCATAGCAAACTTATTGCACCCATAGATTCAAAATTGCAACAATAAAGCTGCAGTTTCAACAGCGGAATTTCGTAAATGGCATACGGTGCCACATCAGATAGAGGAAGCGAAAAGAGGTATTTTTTAAAATTTCCCAAACCTTAGCGAAAAACAACATTGTGATTAATTGAAGAAGAGTACGAACATGCACTTCATGTGTATGTAAAATCGATGAATTACCTCGTCAGGTTGCATTTTGCGATTTTTTTCACGTAAACAAAAATAAATATGCTATCAGACCGTTCAGATATTTATTTCCATAGTTACAAATGATTTTGCTCTTCTCTAGAGATGATCGTCTTGCAGATGTAATGTTCCGCACTGATGTCTGCTTGTCTTCCTTCTTTCAGAGGTGGTCGCTTTAGGGAGGTGGCTGCTATAAAAAACTTCACTGTATTTTGTACTAGAATAATTCGTAAAATACACTTCGTCATTTAAACAAGTAATGTAATTTAGAGTTTCTCAAACTTCTTTTTGTTTTCGTGTTCCGGCTGTTTTATTATATTTTCTTCATGATTAAAACGTGATTATGGTTTATTTTTAAATGAAACAAATTTTAATGTTCAAATAGTTTATCTTTACTATAAAAATAACTATAATACATACAAAAATGTACAACCATAAAATATTTTAATGGGAAGTATGATGTTGTTTCTCCCTAACTATAATTTTCAAGTCTACAAAAAAAAGTTTGGAAACTTTATTCTTAAATCTGTTTCGACTTGTAATAAATTTATGTATTTATATTTTAGAAAAACAAGCGTCGAGATGGCTGTTTCGCATTTGTATATTTGTAACAAAAGGCATTAGAATGTATAATCTTAACGACCGGATAGCCAGAAATCTGTCAATGGTATTTTATCGAAGCTTTCTTTAAGCGCTGTATCAGAAAACATTTCAAATATGGATTCAATACCTGAAACCAGTAGCTCTCTCTCGGATTCTATATTGATTTCGAAAGGTTTTTTTATCCATACTTTGTTGCTATGAAGTGGAGAAAAGAATTCTTTCAGAATCGTCTGCAATCCTTTGAGTTGTTAATCTTATTACTGTCCTTGACAGCGAATGAAATTTTATTAGGCATGGAACTAATATTGTATTATTTTTTCTCCTCAGTTAGCTTAATTAAAACGTTATAATTTCCTGCCCCCCCCCCACTAAGGGTTCATAAACAGAGCTTTTTCGTTGCAGTCTCCATTTTTTCTTGCACTTTAAATACAATTTACGTTCTAGCCTTCTAATGTAAGATTTAATTTATTTAAAAAATCAAAAATGTTACAAAGGTAAGTCAACTTTGTAACATTTTTGATTCAAGCCTTCACAACCTCAACTAAGTAACATGACTAGGACTATCTTTAAATTCAAATATAGAATATTTGGCAGCTGGAGGATGTTGTTTTAAAGACATTAAACGTTTGTGATTTCCAAAAATCTCTCCAACCATTCCCTCTGGATATCCATGAACTTTGAAATGTAAAACAAAATGTGTTTATATTCACTGCCCATCTATTTTCATCATTAGTGTTGACTTGGCAGTTTGCGTTCTTGACGCAGTGCAGGGTCAAGACCCGGCAACTCTGCTGTAACTGTATTTATGAATGTCTATTTTCCATCGCGTTTTTTAAATTTAGGCGAAACGCAAAGACTCAGAGTCATCATAGCTCTAATGTACGCATTTAAAAATGCTTTTCGTTCTACAAAATGTATTTTATTTTGTAGAATAATGTGTATTATCTTGATAAGCACTTACTTTGTAATAAAGCTCACACATAAGAGTTACATTTCACAAAAAGAAGAATATGAATTGGAGAAATGGTTTAAGAAAAAGCTTCGTTTCAAGATTGATTTGCTGTCTACATTACTGAAAAGTAAGGGAGAAATCATCTGTATATATATATATATATTTAACAATTTAATACTTCTACAAAACACGAAATTTCAGAGAAAATAAAATTCTTGGGGAATGCAAAACCAGACAAGAATTCAATCGATCCCCGGAGAACTTCTTTTCTCCTCTCCATGTCATGTCGTCAGCAATTACCAATGCTTGCATTTACCCAATTACTTTGTAAAGCAAAGAGGAATGTCCACGGTTGATTGGATGTGATGCAATCACGACTCGAAGGCACTGTTGTTTGGAGAAAGAAAGCAAAAGAAAATGGCGACTGCATTTCCGTTAAGGAAAAGTGATAAAATTCGGAAAGGCAATTCTTATTCTAGAAGTAGAGGGTTACATGTGTCTACTTCCTGCAAAGATAAGTTTTTTTTCCCATGCATATCGATTGTTTAGTAGAAATAGTAAACTAGGTCTACCGTGATATATTGGAGAAGAACTCCTTTAAGTTCCATTTTAAATTCTACTTCTGTTACAGGCCATAGAATATATAAAATCTAAGTTGTTAAGTGCGAAAATTTACATGCGACGCTTTCTGTATAAAGCATGACCAAAAGTCTTCAGAAGTGTAACTTTAATATTTATTTACAAAGATAAGTTTCGTTGTTTCAATCAATTTCGTCACTTCTTAGATTGAACTAATAATAATTTTTAAATTTAGGCAATAATTGAAGTTTTCTTTTTTCATTTTATCTGTCACAAAGTTTTAAAAATGAGATTGATAGGCTATAATGATACTTTTGTAGAATCATTAGCTTATTTGAAAGCAGGAGATGTGAAAAATGAGCAATGCCATAGCCGGGATTCGAACCACGGACCTCTCGAATTCTCGTTGAGCGTGCTGACCACTACACCCCGAAGGTATGCTAAGAAGGCGGGAGAAATACCGTATATATTCCCCCTTTCAAAGGGCGCGTTTTAGGGAAACCAAGCGCCAAATCCTGGTGGTGAAGAATCATCATCCACCACCTTTTTTAGTTCGGGCGCCACTGTAGAGACATAAGGTTTGTCCGGAAGCAGGGAAGATGAAAAATGACCAACGCCTTCGCCGGGACTCGAACCACGGGCCTCTCGTATAAGCGCCGAGCGTGCTGACCACTACACTCCTAAGGCATGCTAAGAAGGCGAGAGAAATACCTTATACTTTGACTTGATTACTTGACTACGAGAGAAATACCTTATACATTGGCATCACAAATTCCATTCTAAACAGAATTTTGTATTATTCATTACGAAATTTTCAAACGAGCCCTTCCCATTAGTTAAGCGAAAGGTAATTTAATTTTCTTTTCGTTTAATGACTTCTATACAAAATTCAAGATGTATTTTCCCTGAATGAACGATTTGAAACTTTAAATGTCACATTTAAGTAACTCAAGAACGATCATTTATAAATGAAAATTTACCTCGGCATTTCAGATACTGAAGCAGGAAAATCAGCATAAATTTCATGAATCTGTACGACTATTGTCGAAGAATTGAACGGAACCTTCATCTTCTGCTGCTAAGGTGAAAATGACAAATTGCAAGCCTGTGCTTACATTATGATAATAAAGAATACAACCAAAGCTACCATCTATTGACGAAAGGTGAAAATAAAATTAAAATGTTTTTCTGGTTTTTCTGTCTCTTTTTTTTTTTTTTTTGTTTTTTTTTGTTTTTCTGGTTTATTGCTGTCGCGTACTATAGGCTTCTTCTTAAGAGTTAAAGAGTCTACGAAACGAACTGCAAGATGTTGTTTCACGCAGTCTGTTCAGAGAATTAAATTTGAAAGCGTGTGCTTCGCTTTTGATGTATGGAATTTTATTGCAATATCTCCATTTTATGAATTATATCCTACTATCTTAAGAAACATCAGAAGGCGTTCTTAAAAAGATTAAAAAGATTTTGAAAACTTCTACTAGTTTGGGGCTGTTACGAAATTTTGCAGTTCAATCATAACTATGACTTGGTTAGGAATTTCTGCCAATCAAATGGCTGGCCTAATATTCTCTGCAATACATTGAACACATTCGTATATTATCAAATTTTCTTAAATTTCTTCTCCCAACTTAAAGAAAATGAAAGTCACCAATAGTTTCCCCAACGGAATAGTTCTGTGTGACAGTCAGCTCGTGGTTAGTACTGACGAATGATTCCCAGAGGCCCTCACAAGTAAGCAAAATTTGTAGCTGTTTCATTTTCGTAATGATTATTATTTAAGGGAAAAAGTATACAAGAAAAAAAGAATAATTTACATCAGCTGAAAGAAAGTATCATTGAAACACAGAAGTAATCGTCAATGGAGTTCTGTTTTTTGTTAGTTTGAGTACCATTTCACATGGCAAAAAGAGCGTAGAAGCACAAACAGGCTATTTCTGAAATGTTTTGAATGTTTCTACAATGGTTTGAGAAATAAATTTTACTTATAAAACGTGTCATTCGCCAAATTTAATTTTTCATTATAAAGTTCGTATAAGTAATCATCGACACAGATTTTCATGAACTATTACGCAATTCACTGAATCTATAAAACACTAGAGAGTTCGTTTAATATTTTATATGATTAACTTTATCCAGCAAAAACTAAGACGGGTAATTTTGACAAAGAAATTAACAGCTTTGTATGCGGTTTCTGTAGACAATACATTTCCAAGCATATGCCACAATATGTTCATTCAGTTCGAGATCACTCCCACGAATATATTTCAATGGTACCAATTCACTTTCTGCATAATTTATCTGCTCAGTATGATCGATTTAAAAAGGAAGTTTTTAGACATATATTCGATAAGGAATTCATAGCTGTACATCATTGTAACTAATTATATAATTAAAAAGTTCTTCACAATTTAAGAAAGATATGCAGAAATTTGAGACAACAAAAACAACAAAAAAAGAAGGGTTAAGCTCTATCATGACGAAATATACTTCACAGTAAAACGTTTTTAAATATTAATTATTATATAGTAAAATAAAACATTTAGATGTCAAGCACATACTTGTAATATCAATATTTGGTAAGCAAATATTTGCAGATGACGTATGGCAAAGCAAAATCATAATAATTACGTGTAAAGGGTAAAAAAAAATGCAAACTGTAAAAACAGAAAAAAAAATAAACTGGAGAACAAAGTAATTATGACATATAAAGCAACTTTAATGTAGATAATGTTTTGCGCAAAAAGTGCGTACATAAAACAAAAAGAAAAAACATTCACAGCCGCTCTAACGTAAACATTTTAAACGCAGCACTTTTTTATGTAACTGGTAAGATATTTCATTGAGCCATTGGAAAATAACAGCATCTTGACAGACATAAATTATTTTCAAGTGTAAATTACCAACCTCCTTAAAGCCATTATTAAAATCATCTTAGAAAATTAGCTCATGTTAATAAACGCTGTATTTTTAAAACAAAATCGCATTTCACAAAATAAGCAAGCATTAATATCTTACCTAAATTAATTTCTAAACAAGCTGTATTCTCTTTCAAGTAATACATCTTTAATTTTTTTATTCTGCTCAATAAATATGCTGGCCTGATCTGAGATTGATTATTTGAAAATTTTAGCTATGTATCATTTAGAACGATTTTGTAGAATATATTTATTATAAACCATGCATCTATATTGCTTCAGTTTTTGAATGCAGAAATTTGTTTATTAAGATTTGGTTAAACTAAATTATGTAATAATTGAGTTTTCAAGCACATAAAATAGCTTAATAGTACTTAGCGTAAGTAGTATGAATTTGCTTTATGATATAAAAAAAAGCAGATTTTACATCTGCAAGGAAAACTAATTCACAGGGCTGCATTTTTTTCTTCTAGTTTACCATGTAATATTGATTCCTAAATTTTGAGTTTAATAAAAGATGTAAAAATAGCTACTTTAAATACATATGCCATTAACTTCCTTGAATTTGCAGTGAACATCTGAGTGAAAAAAATTAAATATTTATATATCCATAAATATTTCAAAATTATGCATAATCCATAATTATTTCAAAATTTTTTAAATTTTATTGAAAAAATTGCTGCTGTGCAGTATGCACGTGGCTTTTATTTAAGGTATCAACAGTTCGATGTACTTACTGATCACAGGATTCAAAGTGTGTGTGAAATTTCAGCCTTATCTCTTTGCCCTTTAATACAAAGAGATGTACAAAAAATTAAACTTTTTCCTCCTGATTATTTTAAGAGAAACACCTGTTCAGCTTACGTCAACAGGTGTTCGACTAAACACAAAAAAAGGATGAAACCACTGTATCCAAACAGCTCCTATCTGTATGTTTTTTCCTTTTCTTCTTTTTAATAATTTTTTCTAGCGCTGAAATAGCTACCTATGTCCACCTGCCACGCGACCAGAGCTTTATGCCTTGTTTTTTCATTCTTTCATTTTTTATGGTGACTAGTAGACTCGGAGAGCGATAGCGGTTACGCTAATGCGTGTGAAGGTCAGAACCAGAAACGCACACAAAGAATATGCCGCCACTGTCAATGCATTAATGCTCGCGAGATAATGAACCACCAGTGGTTTATCTTTGGAGCAAATATAATACAGTTTAACCTGATATTTCTTTAACTAAGCGCATTTGTTCCCTTCATCACATATAAAATGTCCATACTATAGAAATATAGTTATCATAGTAGTAATATACTATATATAATTTACTTGATAATTAACATTATTTACACTATACACTATATATAGAGGGATAGATAGATAGATAGATAGATAGCTCATCGACATTTTTGGAAAGCAAACGTAGGTTACGATATATAACATATAATTTATACTGAAGACTGCCGTAGGGCAGAAAATGCCCATTTCTGGAATAAGGGGTAAATGAGTGCAAAATAACATTTAGATTAAAAAAATAGACATATCAGAAAGTGAGAACACATGCGTGACTATTATTCTAACACGCGTATCAGCTTTCTTCTGTCTTATGAAATGTTAAGTTTTTTTTAATCATGCGATTTTTTCCACCAGTAATTATATATATGTAACATTACTGTTGTAAAAAGTAAAAGCTGTATGTATATGTAGCTTTTACTTTTCTATAGTTTTTACTGCAATAGAAGTCTAGAAATACTAATTTAAAATATTAATCAAAATACTGTATAAAAATTTTATTTATAATAATAATTTATGATTTTAATTGAATTTCTGTTCCTTGAAGATGGTATTAAAAAGTTTTCTAATTTTAATTATAGTCATTTACTTGCTAATTTCTCAAAATTCCACTTGTTTAAATTTCTTTTTAGTAATCCACGAATTTGGTTTTACTTTTGGTTTTGAATTTCACTTTTATCCTTGCACACATAGATGACGAAACACGAATTGAATAATTGAAAAGAGAGATTTGGAGCCAACTTCCCCTTGATAAGTCTGTCTCCTGCCTGCTCAACAATTATTTACTTGTTTACTTAAATGCATAAATATTTTAAAAAAATTTTTAGGATTAAAAATGTTTTTGGAATTATATATTTATTCATGGATTTTGATACTTTCACTTGATTTACATATGCTCTCAGAATATAAATGATATTGTAGATTAGTTCGCAGTAATCATTTATTTGTTTGCAATTAAATTTCATTAACTTTTACTTGCTTTTTACGAATAGATAATGTGTGTTAAATATATGTATATATATGTATATATATGTATATATATATATATATATATATAATAATAAAATTCCATAGTCAAGAATAATCTTAAAATTCTAACTGTATGTTCTTTTCATTTTTAATGGCGACGTTCTCTTATTTGAAAGCACGTGGAATTAAATCCACAGCCCTTTAGTCAAGTTGTTTTTCCCGCTTTTTCTACACGTACAGTTTTAGAATGTTCTGGAAATATTTCAAGCGAACTGGATTGGCTGACGAGGCTGACGTCATTTCTTGGAAGCTCCGCCTTTCCAGAGGCTATAAAATGACTCGCAAAAGGAATATCGGGGCTTTTTCTTAAATGTTACGATGCAGTAAACTTCAAAAAGTTATTAGTATTTCTTTTTATTTACTCCGGATATCTGATTTTTGTAACTGCTATTTCTCCTGAATAATGATAAATGGATCCTGTTTTTTAAACTTATAGTCTGATTATTTAAGCTCCGACTAAAGCTGATACTTCATATATATATATATATATATATATACATCTATGTATAAAATTTAGAATTAAAAAATTCGACTTTTACAGAAATTGGGCAGTTTTGCCTTTTTTTGGGGGGAGGGAGGGCTTTTCTTAGTTTGTAGAGACTACCAGGTTATTTCGAAGCAGGAGAGATGTAAATGAACAATGCCCTCGGCGCGACCCGAATCACGGACCTCACGAATATGCGTTGAGCGTGCTGACCACTACACCACGAAGGCATGCTAAAAGGTCTGGAGAAATACATTATAGATTGTTTGTGTATTTGCTATGTTGTTTTTCTAATTGATAGTTTTTCCCATTTTTTAATTTTCCTTTTCATCAAAACATTCATGACTCATCCTAATACTGATAAAGCGATGTTATGTTGTGTAATAAGTTTCGAGTCATGTTGGAGCAGATTATATCTTTCCAACAGCTTTTAATGAACGTTTTAATGAATAAGTAAAAAAGTAAAGTCAAGAGAAAAGTGTAAAGAAATCTTTATAAACTCAAATTAAGTTCCGAAATGGCACCAACTCGTGCTTATAAAAAGCCAACACTTTTAGCTTAACTCAAAAGATGAGTAACTTAAAAGTAATGAAATTAAGTATAGCCTAATGGCTTGACAGTTTTACTTATCGTGTAAGCTGGCTCTGACTCGAAAAGTAAACAAGCCTGAAGGCAAGAATAGCTCAACGTCACAGAAATCTAATCACTAGGTAATCAAAGTTAGTAATATGGTCTTCAGGCAGGAAGAACACGCTCTAATTTCACCTTCTAAAAACTTCCCTTAAACATGAACTTTTTTCTTCCTCATTTGAATATATGCGCGTTAGTCGATTTGGATTCTGACAAGAAAGTGTGGGTTGAAAACAAGAACGACAGGAAATCTACTGCAATATAAAATAATTGTTCATTAAATAAATCCGCACATGTTAAACATTTTTCTCCCTTCTTCACTACTGGTTTTCTCTGCATTTAATTTGTCAAAAAATTTATAATTCACTTTCAGGTGTCAAATTTCCTTCTCCTTTCCTAAAATAAATTTGTTAACAAAGATTCAGTAATTCTGACAACTACTTCATTTGAAAGGCGAATAAAATAAATAAACAGGAACCGTTGGGAGAATAAATAGATAACACCCTTTCTTTTGCTGCTATTTAGCATTTGATTCTATGATTTCTTTCATATTATTTCATGTTTTACGTTATAAAATTTTATAAAGCTTTTGAAATATAACTTTTATTAAAACCGTGTGAAATTCCTTTATTTTTATAGTTAATTTAACAGATGCCTTCCTGGTGATTTCGATAATTCACTTAGATAAAAACTATAACTGAGAAAAGCCACCTAGATATGAAGGATTTTAGAAAATAAATTTTGCTTATATCGTTTGAAATAAAATTGAAATTTTTCTTCATACTCGCATTTCCTTCCTAGATCATTAAAAGAAAGCTGCAGTTTACAGGTATAGTCTAACTACGATTGCCGAATACTCACAGGACCGAAACTATTGCCTGTTATGAGCGAGTGCTCGCTATAGGAGAAAATACTACTCTCATACTTCGAGATTCAAAATTCTGGAATTGTCCGTTAATGGAGAGCGTTTGTTCAAGTGCAGGTTTCGCTAACAGAGGTTCGACTCGATATTTAGTTTTAACATTTCTTCAAAAAGGCGAGAAACACATCAATAAAAATTTGTAGATAATTTATAATCGCACCGTTTAATGTTTCAAATTTCAAAAATTATTATTTTTCAGAAAGTAAAAATTTCTCGCTGTTCAAATAATCTAAAAAATTATTAAACTGAAATAAATTTAAGACAGAGAAATATTTTTAAAACCCATCTTGCAAGCAAATCCGTGTTTTTCAGCAGAATATGATAGCAAAATCTAGGACAAAAATATATCTTTCCAATACAATAAAAATGCAATAATTTAGATTTTTTTTCAACTTGAAAAATCATATTATTGGCAGCAAATTATTTTAAAACTCGGATATGAATTACTAAGATAAACCTTTTCATATATATTGTGTAATTGAAACATTTAAGGCTAGATCTGTTATTCAGAATCAGATGACTATGGACCTTTTATAGTTTTCTTTCGAAATTTGAGTTCTTCGCACTAAATTACATGTTTCAAGGCGTTTTATAAATGATATTCAAAAATATGGAATACATACTTGGAGGCATCCTCTTTAGCACTGGGCGTGGCATTTTTTATTTCCTTATTTGAACAGAAACTCTTCCATCTTAATTACCTTTTCAATGTTGAGAACGCCTAAAAATCCCATGTTATTAAGTCTCGGCAATATACAGGGTATTCTAATTTTCATAAATTATTCTCAGGCAGTAATCCTAATGTTGCAGCAGCAACATGTTGCCAAGTGTTGTCCTGGTATAAAAACCAGGGTCACTTGGGAAAAACTGGTCTTTTCTTCTTCGTGGTTTTAGGAAATTGAATTTAATGACATTTACATAATAATATGTAATACCAGAAGATGGTCTGTAGATCATTTGCCCATATTTTATAACTGTATGCATACTTTAACGTTTCAAAAGCTATATTAAAATGTTTTCCAGGTTTGAAACGAAATTCAATTTATATCTCTGCATTCTTTTAAAGGGCTATGTTAAAACGTCCAAAGTGTTTTCCTTTGCCGCAATGGCTAGGTTTTTCGAATATGGCAAAGCATGCATAAGTTATCTGCCTAAAAATAGTGAGGCCTTCATGGAGGACTTTCTGAGGGAAACTGGTTAAATTTTACGTTACACCTGCGGAAACAAAGAAACTTAACTACTCTGCCAGCCCCTTCGATTGGTATCGAAACCGAATCTAACTTCAAGTATTATTTATGAAGAAAGATGAAATCTGTAGGAAAAAACGAAGTTATTATTAAAATATCAAAGCAAGTTTTGACAATGGCATTATTGTTAGAAGCACCCAGTCAACCTAATGAAGAAGCGAAGAGAAACGGCTTATGATAGAATATTGTTTTTACTTCTGAGAAGAATCATTCAAAGAGCAAGTTCCATATATATTTTTTTAAAAATCATACATCTCAGTTATAGGTTCTTTCAAAGAAAGAACCTATATTTGAAAATAAAATCAGTTATTAGTCAAAATATATGCATGAAAATGCAGTTATTTTATGTTGTTAATTTAAACACATTAACAGAGACTTCACAAAGATTTATTCTCAAACAGAACTGCTATTAAATTATTCACCGGTGTCCAAAGCGCTAAATGTTTAAGAGTGTAATGCATACAATAATTACTGATACAAGAAAAGAACAACAAATCTCAGTTTTCCTGGCGAAGTCCGATGCTCTGCGCGAGGCCCATTGGTAGTAGGGCACACATTCAAGGTGTACTCGATTTCAGTCTATGGTGGCTTTTGCAGCATATCACTTAAGTCTAATCTAACACTGAAGCAGCAGAAATTCTCATTTTTTTTCCTCGCGTTAACCCGTTTTAAAAGAATGGTTTTCTTGTTTACCCCCTTACGCTTTCATCTATAATATACAGTATTCAATATAATCAAAATACAAATAATCGTACATAAAAATAACTTAAAGTAACAGAATATGAAAAAAGTTTTGAAAAAAAGGGTTCTGTATTATTATTATTATTTTACAAATACAAATAAAGTTTCAGAAATAAAATCACAGATTCCGATTGCCCAAAAGTTCGATTTTAATAAATGTGACGGCTGTGCTTTAGGTATTGATTCAAAACTTTTAATATTTGTCATAAATTTGGCATAAATTCTTGTATGTTCTTAGTTTTCCTAGTAAATTATTTACTTGACTGCTTCTACTAGGGAAAGGGGAAATCAATCATGTTGTTCGCTAACAACTTTTATGTTGGAATATTTCTCTTTCGGATGACATTTAAATTCCAAAAATCAAGGTAGACATATGTTTTGAACAAGATTCATTTAACATCCTCCTTCATTCTTGCGTCAACTCTTCTTGCGTCACAATATCAAGATCATATATGAGAAACAATGAGAAATCACATAAGAACGCATGGTCAGAAACGCTTTCCTGGCGTGGTACTGACGGCACAAAAAGCAAAAAAGAAAGAACACAAACAGGGAGACAAAGCATGTTTTATTATGTTTAGTACAGAAGAAACCTACAAATAAGAACAAAAACAAACAAAGATCGTCATTAACGAAGGTGTTCGAAATTATGACCCCGGACCGTGATGGAGGCCTCACATCTCCGCATGGAAGATCTGCATGACGAATGAAAGATGCATGACGCGCGGTTCCTGCATCACGGTCCGGGTCGTAATTTCGAACACATTCTTTGATGATGATCGCTGTCTCTTTATTTGTTTTTTGTTTGTTTTCGTTGTACTCCGAATAATAAACATGTTTTCTCACCCCTTTTGTGTACTTTCTTTCTTGACCTCTACTGGCCACTACCGCGCCAGGAAAGCGTTTCCGACCATGCATTTCTATGTTATTTCCCATCGTCTAGGTGTACTCCATCTCTCCTGAAAGTTTGTCAACGCTGTACTGATACACCTTGTATATATTAAATATTACTGATTTAAAAAAAATATATTAAACAATTGTGCGCATTTTTTCTTTATATCTATTTTGCATGATATCTTTCTTACTATATAAATACCTTTATGCCAATAAATAATTAACGACCACTTAAAGAGGAATATTATAAAAAAGTGTGGACTGAAATCGATTATCGCTTGCAATATGATCAATGAATACACATAGAATATTTATATTGCACGAAGAAAACTTGGAAAGTTTCCAGTTTTTTTATATACCTGGTTACTATTTTATGAGCAATATTTTTAAGAATACATTTAAAAAATGAATTATTTATAATTGCTATGTGTTACATAAATCATCAGGTTGTAAGTACAAAAAATGAAAGATGATATTAAAACTTTTAAGTGTAACCTATATATGTTTCAGCTCTATTATTATTAATACTAAAATAAATTTTTAAAAGTTGTATTTAGATCATTAATAAATGACAAGAAGGAATTGCAGTCACACCTTCATGTTCAATTCATAACTGTTTCAATAGTTAAGTTATTACTTGCAATTGTAAAAAGAGCGCAAAAGAAAACATACGACTCGTCATTCATAATATCACACATTTTAGTAAAGAAACGTTAAAAGCGTTTATAAATTCCATCGTATGTTATTCTCACTCAGTTTTACACTATATAAATCCTCAAAGGAATAAATTATTTGCTGTGTAAATTATAAATATATGTGTCATATAATTAGAAAATATGTGAAATTGAATTTAACTCAATTTAATTAATTTAATTGAATAACTTATTTGAATTTTAACTTAATTTAATTGAATAACTCAATTTAATTGAATAACTCAACTTAATTTAATTGAATAACTTATTTGAATTTAATTCTTAACACTCTCATTATATATTAACCGCATGTTCTGCCTATCTCATCCTATATAAATATATTATTATTATTAATTACAAATGCATGGATTTTGGCACCTAAGCCGTTAGCCGTATTGCTTTCTCAGTACTTCTGGTGACATGATTAAGATTGTTAAATGCAGAACATACGTTTAAATGTTCTGTGTCCATGGGCTGTCAAGAGTCACAAAACGAAGGCAATATAGAATTCTAAATAAACCCTATAGAAATTAAATAAAAGATTATAAAAATTAGAATCATTCTACCACACTTTTGTCGCTAAAACAATTAAATATCCAATTTCAAATAAAGCCAAATACCTAGCATAAGCAAATTATATTTCCTTTATGAGCTTTTAGGAGTTGCAAAAGAAAAACGACTTACAATCACGAGATCACGAGGCGATAAAGCTAACCTTAATTACATGTGTAATGTAATGTAATATACGAGTGTGCTGCAACCTTCCTGGCCAAAAATAATCGGCCTCATGGTTAACGCAGCCCACCCAACACTGGTACAAACAAAAATACAGTAAAAGATTAAAACAAAAGATTAAAGCACATATTAAAGCAGAAATGCATTTGAAAACATCAAACCAAAATTCCCAGTATTGTTTGTTCTATTTCTATTTATAATTTTATCAAATCCTTTGTAAATCTAAATTCTTTATTGCGGCAGTAGAATTCCTTTATGTTACCATGTTTTTCCCTAACATTTAATTACATGTGTATTCACTACTAAACATTTTTCTAATTATTTTTGCCCTTTTTTTTCCAAAGAGTCATTTAATTTGTTCAAAGACTTAACTAAAATTTGCGGTTCCTTACATTAGCTTAAATAAAGCTTGAAAGTTACTCGTTTTCCTGTGTTTCTTCGATGGAGACTTAAGGCTCATATTCACGTTACACACCGAAAGAATATAAAACGCTCAGGTAACCGTCATCTTTAATCATCAGAGGTTCATTTGGATCCAATTCTTTAAATTGTTTTACTCGTTTCAACTGTGGATATTTGAATTTTTATATACTTTTACTAAGTATTTATACATGTATACATGTTCCCATATCCAACATCGCTTCCGTTCCCTACTCCCTTTAGACTGACCAGCATTCAAGCGGGTAAGACCGCTGAAGAAAGATAGGTCTTCCCTAGTCCGAATTCAGGTGAAATTTTGATTGATTAAGACTTTTCATGATTTTTTGTGCATGTAAACTCTTCAATATGGAACCCTTAAAAATCGACCGCAAGATATCCCTTCCTTTAAACAGAAAGCTCTTTACCAAAAAGAGTTAAACAAATAATGGTCTTCTGAAAACCATATTTATTTTGTATATCTAGTTTGAACATTTAATTATATTAAGGTAATTTATTTCGTATCTCCTAATTTTGTTTCTTCGAAAGAAAATACTTTTTTAGGTACCAAGCAAAAATATTTATTCCGTTATTACCCGAAAGTAATCATTTTATCAAACTTAATTGTGTAAAGTCATCACGCTGTTGAATTGCGTCTATTGTACAATACATCTGTAGCGCTCTAACTTGTGTAATACTAACTTGAAAGTTCTTCAGACCCTATTAGAAGCAGAGTGAGTGATTTCTCAATCTGTAAAAGTACGACAGTATCTTAGGAAAATTTTAAATAAACCTTTTTTATTAAAGCTTCAAATTAACAAAGGCACAGTAGTATGTACAATCAACTCAGCCCCTTGCGGGTATTAATAGCAGAAAATTTAATTACAACTTAAAAATGGATTCGTAATCTGAAACTATACAATTTGGCCTAATTAAGCTTGGTTCAACCTTTTAAAAGTGCGGTGTAACTTTATCTAATTAAATGGCTTATGCCGGAATGTTGATTAACAGATATGAGCAAGAAAATGTTTAACTCCGAGTGTCTCTGTCAAAGTCTTGGCATCTAAAACATTCAAAACCTTCGCCTTAATTAGTCCCAATTCATTTGCTTTTTTGCGACGGCTAGCGAAAAGGAGTAGAATACATCCAAAGAATAAAAATGGGTTAAGTAACATAAAATATACCTCACATATCTATTGTGAGCAAAGGGTTTTCCCTGTTTAAGAACAAAAATGCACGGATCGTCTTAAAAATTATTTTAAAACACTTTAATTTTAATAATAGCTTTAATAGAGATAAATAGATCGAGTTATCAAAATACAGTTACCGTAGTCACTGATTTCATGAAATGTAATCACTATATCTAAAACGTTAGAGGCAAACGTGAAGGTTTTCGAGGTCGAGTTGCTAAAAGCACGTGGAACGGAGATATCATGATGGAAAGCCAGAAAAAAATTATTTGACTACCCTAGACAAAATTGCTTGCTCAGCATTATTCAGAGCTTAATGAGTCAGTTGTAGATAAATTAATGCTTTTTTCGGTAATTTTTATCGATATACGCGATGCAATCACTGTGAGTGTTTATTTACCTTCAACTCATGTTTTCAAGAGCTTTTGGTTTCAGATTCTCTAATTTAAAAAGCGTATTTTGAAACAGAAATTAAAGACCTTTGCTCCGATTTGGAAATATTTTCCTGCTATTTTAGATGATTCAAGAATTAATGCAGATAAATCATAAATAACTACTGATTTTAGAATTGTATTTTCTTTTCCCTCTAAGGCGACGAGGGTTAAATATGGGATTGGGAAATGAAAGCTTAAAATAAAGTTTGAAATTATTAAAGCAAAAGTCTAGATCAGGGTTTCTTAAATTATTTCAGTGGCAACCCCTTTTTATCACTGGGAATTTTTGTGCGCCTCCTGGATCCCATAATTTACGAAAATTTTGTGGAACCCCCAATCAGCATTTCGCAAATCCGACACACGCGTGAGTGAAACTGTCAGTTTTCTCACTTGTACTGTAATATATTATTGCAGTTTTAGGTCATTAACTTTAATTCCTAATTTTAAGACATCAGTGAAAATTTTAAATAAGTCACATACAAAATAAACAGCTTCACGTGGAAATCAAGTAAAATAAACGTTTATATTATAAAAAATGTGTCGAAACGTTTTCGTTTTTTCTTTGTCTGTATTATTTTATCTTTATCTGTTTTCAGATACATTGGGTAAAAATATTTGGTAATTGTAAAATTATTATAATAAGTTAAAGAAATATTAAAACTGCTAAAATTTTTGGCGACCCCTGCTGAAGGTCCCGCGTCGCGAACCACAGTTCAAGAAACTTTGGTCTAGATAATGCATCGTATTATATAAGCAGAACTGTTATACAGATTTTCCCAGAAACCTGAAACTTATTTAATAAATTATTTATTATTTGTTAAAAAATATTTATTATTTATTATAAATAAATAATAATAATACTTTACTATTATTCATTTATAAAAAAAATCTGGGATTTTTTAAGGAGCAGAAAAATTAGACTTAATTAGCAGAAAATTATTTAGCAGAAAATTAGACAGTAATTAAAAAGGTCTAAGTTATTTTTGCACATTTATTTATTAATGACTATTACGGATGATACAGAGTTTTGACACAGATGAATTAAATGCAGTATGTGTGTGTAGAGGCATTAGGTATTTTTTGGAAGCTGGAGAGATGAGAAATTAGCAACCGCCTTCGCCGGGAATCGAACCACGGACCTCTGGAATACCGGCCCAGCATGCAGAACCACTACACCACGAAGGCACGCTAGGAATGAGGAAAAAATACCTTATACTTGTTAAAAAATGAAACATATAGAATTTTACTAGATAAAATTAAAATATTCAATTAGCGGTTTTTATGAAAGAAAATATACATATTTCGTACGGAATAAATTTTTAAAAATGAAACATTTATTTAATTTAGGTATAAGGACATAATAAATAGCTGGGTTTATTAAGTTGAGATTAATTAAGATTGCTTTCTATTCAAATTTTAGAACGATTATTTGGAAATGTAGATCTTGCCTTAAAATTCTAATCCTGGCATTGGAATTTTTAATAGTACTGTATAAAATCCAAATTAAAATTCTCCATATACTCATCTTTTGTACGATTAAAATGAAAAATAAAAATTTTTCCTTTCAAACTGAAAGTACTTCAGTTAATGCGTTTGAGACTGTAATTACCGAAACACTAAAGCACTACGTGCCAAAAACACTATTTCTTGAATCCGAATGCTAACATGAGTAATTCTCTGTGCTTTTAGGGTTATGATTTATCTTGAATTATATGCAGTTTAAGCGATACTTAAGCCCATTTTATGTAAATTTCATGTCTTCAAAAAGAGTTTACAATATAAGCTCTAATCTTCGTATTTCGTGAGATTTAGTAGATTTGGCAAGTTTTATTATTTCAAAGACAATTACTATCTTGTGCAGGTTATATTTTTTTTTTAAAAAGACGAAACGTATTTCAGAAATTACTTTTAGGAAAATAATAATTCTTTTCTTTTCAGCCGAAAATTGAGATTATGCAGTGGCTACAGCGATTGTTATGATCTTATTACATAATATAGACGGCATAAAAGTACACTTTGCACCTTCCCGTTTTACTGAGCTAACTGTCCAAATTTAAAACGTGTTTTTTTATGACTGGAAAGTGCTACTTAATGCGACGAAAGTGCTACATATATTACAGGGGTTGGACAAAAATATGGAAACACCTTTAAAAAAACATGTTTCTTTGCTTAATATGGTGTAGGAAACCCGTTGGCATCCAAAACAGCTTGCAGTCTTCTCGGAATGGATAAATACAGTTCCTGTATGTTTGCCAAGGGAATATTATACCATTCTTCCTGCAAAACGGTGGCAAGTTCAGATAACAATGTTGGCGGTGGATAACGAGAACGCACTTTCCGTTCCAATGTAGACCACAAAGGTTCGATAATATTTCAGGTCTGGTGACTGTGGTGGCCAGGGGAGATGGCACAACTCATCCTCGTGCTCAGAAAACCAGTCCTGGACAATGTGAGCTGTGTGAACTTTGTGAATGTGAGCTTTGTCGTCTTGGAAGACACCACCACCATCGGGGAACAAAGTTTGTACCATGGGATGAACTTTATCGGCCAAAATGTTCACATAAGTCTTGGCAGTCATGTGCCCTGACACAGTTATCATGGGGCTAGCAGAGAACCACGATATGGCTGCCCAAACCATAACAGAACCCCCGCCATGTTTCACTCTTGGCAACAAGCAGTCTGTATTATAGGCTTGAGATGGCGTTCTCCAGACGTAAACTCCAGAAGTGAGAAACAATGTGAAAGAAGGCTCGTCAGACCATATTACTCGCTTCCACTGCTCTATAGTCCAGGCTTTATGACTTAAACACCACCTTTTCCTGTTACGGGCATTAGCATCACTGATGAGTGGCTTCTCAATTGCAGCACGGCCAGCAATTCCCTGTTTATGAAGCTCCCTTCTAATTGTTTTGGTACTCACAGGGTTCGGTAACACAACATTCATTTCAGCAGTAACTTTTGCAGCTGTGGTCTTCTTATTTTTCGTCACAATTGCCCTTAATGATCGTCTGTCACGATCACTCAGGACACACTTTCGTCCGCGCTGTGATTTAGCAGATGATGTTTTTCCGCTTTTCAAATATGCGGAATAAATCTTCGATACAGTACCTCTTGAAACACTAAACACCTCGGCTACCTTGCTTACGGAAGCACCTACCATACGTGCTCCAACAATTTGCCCACGTTCGAAGTCTGTTAACTCTGACATAATGCAATGACAACCTCACATAACAGTACTCCGACAACAACTGAACTGTTTAGCACATTTACGAAGTTGTATAGGTGGTGTCAGTAGTCAAAAACGCCAGCGCCACCTACATATTTCATTAAAATCAATCTTTGTTTTCAAACATGCATTTCACAAGGTGTTTCCATATTTTTGTCCATCCATTAGATTTACATACTGTATTTTTCTGACATAGGTATTATGACACGAAGTCGGACTTTATATAATTTTTTTTAAGAAAGAAATTTTAACTGAAACTTTTATAATGTTTCTAACTACATTGTCTAGCTGAACTATGTAGTGACACTATGTAGTGAACTATGTAAACGACAATTACAAGGAAGGGTTAAAATCACCCTTTATTATCTCAGACTAAGAAAACAGATGGCCCACTTTTCGGGCTTACAGAAACTTAAGCTCTTTGGCTTTAAATAAAGATAAGAAAATAAGAAACTTATCTAATACTAAACTAAGCTGAAGCCGTACAAAACGTTCTAACGTAGTTGGCCCTTAAATTAGCCGGCGAATATCAATAGAAAGGTTCGGTACGGCCGAGCGTAGTTTTAAACAACGAAGCAGCCAGACGGCAAACACGCGCCACTAAAGACTCCGAAGCTCTTCTTCTGAAGTAAACGAAACCTTCCTTTAAATACTCTTTCTATCACATTTACGTATAACTCGATACTAAAATCTTATTCTAGCAGGGAATAAATAGTAGGTGGGAAACGGGAATAGAGAGTAAAGCATATTTCAAAATTAAAATAACTTTTAGAAACTTAAAATAACCCCTTACAATTTATATAATGAAAACTGTATGTAGCGAGCATTTTGAACTCGGTATTAAGCATATTGAATTAGCTGAATTTTACTAGAAAAATTTATATGCATATTAATTATTCATATTTTAATGTCTCAGACAGGCTCATCAGGGAGTAATTATTTGAAACATTAATATCTGAACAATTAAGGAATACTGAATAATCTTTTCATTCTTCTTGACTATATGAAAGCAAATATACAAAATACAACAAAAAAAAAAAAAAAAACCTACAAAATTATCTTAAAGTCCTTCACAAAATATTTGCACCCCATCTCAAAAAGTAGTCAAGACTATATCCCTACGAGAGTTACATTATCGGAGGGAAAAACTTAAAAAGAACAAAAAGTACAAAAATACTTACTACATTATACACATTTGATCTTATCCACTTGGTATAGCCAAGAAGCATACATACATACTAAATGAATCAGAACATATGTACCTTAAAAATGAAATTAAAAATCTAGATCACAAAATCATGCCTTTATGCAAAATAAAATGCAATGGCCAATTTTTCCTGAAAAAGGTTACTTGATTTTTCAGTTTTTCACATGATAAAAATACTTTAAAAAACTATTATTGTTGTCGAAAAACGCAGTAAAAGACTTTTAGTTCGATAACATTAATTAAATTTTTAATTCAAATTAGAAAGTATGGTAAAATATTTAAAACTTTCAAAAGTAAAAAAGAAAAAAACCGATATTTATATATCAAAAACCAATATTTCAAAAAATGCACTCCGAAAACTTTGAATTACTGTCTAAAAATTGTCTAGATGATCATTAAAATTACCACTAAATGCATATTAATTTATGGCGATTAGATAATTTATGAAAAAGGGAAAAGGATATCTTGAGAAATTGAGAAGTAAAATAATGATTTGCAGAAATAAAAAGCGCATCTAAAATCTCTCAGTTTGTTAATCAATAACACTCTAATTAACATATCTTTGCTGTGGCAACACTTTGAGTATTAGCTATGCGTCATTAGCGCGGGGAAGGTAAAGGTTTTATTTTCGTGCAACGGCAATATCTGCCAAGAGTTGCTTCTATATATTTTTCCATTTGTCTCGTCCGTCACTTACTGTTGATGTCTACGAATTTTGTTTTGGTAAAACAGTATTTCAAATGTAAGCTTGAATCAATAGTTTTCCTTCGAAGTGCAGAAATAAATTTAAATACGAAATAATGAAGAGAAATAAATATATATATATATTTAAAAGTAATAATTTTTACAGCATCAAAATAAATATTTTCATTTAGAGATAAATTTAATTTACAGGCAGTCTGAACAAACACTGTTCCTTACACCCCAAACAGAGATTTTCGAATCTGTGACACTAACGCTATGCTGTAAAAAGTAATCAATAACTGTCTCAGTTTACGAATGTTAGCGTATTTCATTTGAGTTTCAGTTATATTTCTAAAAGCATTTTGTAGATAAGCTTTGGCAACAGAGAATATTTTACGATCCTTTCAGTTTAAAAGCATAACTTAACAGTTTATATTTAACCAGAAAGTTCAGGCAGCTTTAATTTAGGTTACTGTCTCCAGTTTGTAATTTATGTTACAATGGAAAATGAAACTCTCTGACAGTTTAATTACGTAACTTAGTGCCTGCCGAATGCTTATCAGCTTTAACCCTGGTTAAATGGGTAAAACGCTAGATTATTTTCTCGATTACAGTTATAGTTAAAGGAAACCAGAATCTCTGAAATTTATTTAACACTATAAAAAAGTCTAATGATGCGGTTCTCATTTTTATTGTTCTATTCTACTTTTCTCATTAATGACAGAATACTATAGCACAGAAACATTTTTTTTTACTTTTTTCTAACATTTAAGTAGTGAATTTTGAATAACGTTTAAAACGTTGGAACTCTATGCTTTTATATATTTTAAAGATACACATAAATTTAAGGTTCATTATACTTAATTTTCATTATTTAAATATTTATCAATATTGTTCCGAAATTTGTATTTAGATAGCTAGTTTTAGTAGAATTATAATTAAAATTGTAGTATTTCCTCGCGCAATGCAGCGCGAGACAAACTTTAAAAGATAAAGCTATGCCAAAAAGTAAAAATACAGGAGCACGTACATTTAACATTGAGTAAATGGATATCTCGGATATATATATACTAGAAAGCCCGGCTGTCATACGAAATGACCGCTGCTCTAGATATTATAAATTGTAATTAAAATGATTTGTGCAAAGGTGTCTGGTAATTCAAACTGAATTACCCAGGGCAGGCGGCGAGGACGCCCCTTTTCTTACTGCCCCACGGGGTTTCCCCCTTCTACTTGCTTAATTGCTTAAAGTAGAGCGCAATCACTGGCGGTACATTTCTTTAGAGCCGCGCTAGCTCAACAAATAAAGGTAATTTAAATAATAAAATAATTAATTCACATGTCAAAGATCTCTTTGTACACAACATTTCTTGTGTAGATCTTTCCACCATTTTTAAGCTCGCCTTGCAGAGGACCATCTATTATTTTTAATTTTACGTCCGTTCTTTCACGAAATCTTGAACAGGCAACATAAAGTTGACCGTGTCCAAATGCAGGTTCAGTTAAAAAAAATGCCAACACGCTTAAGCGTTTGGCCCTGAGACTTATTGATGGTCATTGCAAAGGCAAGTTTTACAGAAAATTGCCTACGTTTAAATTGAAACGGCAACCTTGTGCCGTGGCAACTTCACCCCATTGGCTAGTACAGTTACGCAAGCAACCAATAAACTATCGGAGACAAACAGACACTTAAGCCGCATATATATATATATATATATATATATATATATGGGGTAAAGTAACATTATCTCCTCCGAAACAGTTGACTCCCGGGCTTAGCGAAGCACACCGTTAGATTCCGCAGGTCCGTGGTACGCCATTTTGATCATTCGCGTTTTCGTGGGACTTATTAGCCTATAAATTAATTAAAAACTGATTTCCCCTACGTTTTCCCTACATTTTCCACTTTTTTTCTTAGGTTTTCCCTATTAGACGGATTTGGCTACGTGCCAAATTCTTTTTTCTCGAATATTTACGGAACGGCGCCGAGTTGCAATTCGAGACGCGTATCCTCGGATTCCAAAAAATTCTTCGAATCCATCGATACCGTTCTCATCTTCGTAATTTAAACTTTTTTTGAAAGATTTATAAAAATGATTTTAAAATACAAATTTAAAAAATAAGTCATAAAAAATTGGTGAATTTTATTTGGAATGAACCTGAATTTCGAAATATCAAAGGAAGAATAAATTAAGTTTAATAAAAAAGAGAGATTAATAAATATATACAAAACTCAATTAGCATTGAGGAGCTAAAATTTTGAGAGCTAATTTTTTAATAGCTACTCGTGCGATTTTCGCAAAACTTGGTGGTTTAGCGTAATGTGAGTCGTAGAATCGAAATATGGAAAAAACTTGGTATGCTATTTCAGAAAAAGTCCGATTTTGTGTCAAAATACCTAAATTAGAATAATGCTATATATAAATCTAATAATATCTTAAGTTGCCCTTTCGAGACATGAAAAACGGAAGTTGAATTTGGTAAATCGACTCAGAAAAACAGGAGATATAGAACTCTCCCCCCTTTTTTTTTGCGAAGTGTACCTTATTATTATAACACAATAAAAATAAATAAAGAAATTTTATGTTATCGCTGCATCAATTCGTTTTAGACGTTTAGGGTCACGTTATTTCAACCATTCATTAGTGCTCTTTACTAAAAGCATTTCTTTATAGTTTGAATTTAAAACTCTCGTGTCGAATAGTTCCATTTTGCAAGCATGAAATTACTTTTTAGGCAGCCACATTATAATCATCCATGTGTTTTCTGCTTTAAATTTCTGCAATTAAATTTGACTGTTTGTCAAAAGTTGCCTTTTTCTTATTTTTTAAAGGGAAAATATTCAGATAAAACTACTGAATGTCATTTTATTTAAATCAATACAATTTTTCTTTTAATGATAATCACTAATAACGGTTTCGCAGTTTTAATGAAAAGAAAAATATTATTTCCTTATTACATAAACAAATTCTTTAAATAATAATAACAACAAATGTACACAATTATTTACATCACACAAATGCGTGATTACAGAACAAACTTGGCTTTCGAAGCCGTCTAATTTATTTTTTCTCACCAGATTAATTTCCGCTATATTAATATCTCTTGGAATTGAATCATGAATCTGACCATCGTAGACATGAACATGGTGACAAGACAAACAACGAGAATACGCATGCGGCATTCAAAGCAATTTATTTACGAAATAATGTGGATGAGTGTGATCCTTGCGGGAAGGATTCCATCCTCCGAATTTCCAGATTATTTCTGTCCACACTGTTTTATAGCTTACATCTCCGCTGGACGAGTCGAAATATTTTGACATTGTGTAAGCCAGAATTATATTAGTTCTCGTCGGGTGTGTGTGTGTGTGATTATGGCAAAGCCTCGAGAGCTATCTGCCTAAAGGGAGGGATGCCTTCCTGGAGGACTTTCTAAGGGAAACTGGCTCGTATACACGTTACACATGGGGAAAACCACGAAAACGCCCATGCAGCCAGCCCGTTCGCGGGATTCGAACCTCGGACCGAACTACCAGTGTTCAGCGACTTTACCGCTCGGCCGCTGGTGGGCCTTAGTTCTCGGCGGATTTTAACTGTTTACTGTGTACCTTCGTCCACTGAAAAACTAATTTGAAGCGCTCTAAACTGTCTTCTTTGTATGCGTATATTATCGGCAAAAACCTACCGGACTTTTGATATAAATTTCAATTAAAATTAGGATTTACCATAAAGGTGAGTTTATAAAGTTTATGATTTACCATAAAAGAGAGTCATGTTCCTGAAAAGTGAAGAAATTCTCGATAAAACAGAGAAATAAACCTGTCAGTAGAACGAAGAAATTCTGCTGAACGCAATTATAGAAAGATAACATCCACTGGCATATTTGTAAATCATTTTTATTTTGCTCTAATAAACATTACTTTAAAGTAAGTACATATAACATAACTTTCTTTCTTCTGGCAATAGTTCCGTGCATGAAATTCTTCATCTGTACCAGCACATGCCTCGCATGAACAACCTAACCCATACTGAAGATCAAGAAAGAGAGAGAAGCAGGATCACGTATCTGAAATTTTTGGTTTGAAAATTCTTGCACGCTTTCGGAGAAGATCAGGATCAAATATTTGAGCGTTACTTTTCAATTGCTAGTTACCTCACGTTAAACTCATTCTTTTGTGATTTTGATAAATGACTCTGGGAGAAAAGAAATTCCCTCTTAAAACTTTGTGGAATTTCTAGATTCATCACTTTGTACATCACGAAGGATATTTCTGCTTTTAAGCTCACCTCTCTCTGGCATCGCTGCAGTTTTTGTAAGCTTTTCATTGAGTTTCAAAGACATTCTTTAGCACTAGAGAATATTAGTTTTTTTTTTTTTTTTGGATAAGTCCCATGTAACTGTTTTTCTTTTTAATTCAAGCAAACAAATATAAATTTACAAAGAAGCACGGAATATGATTGTACAGATTCCAATTTCGCAAAAGAAGAGTTTAAAGCTGACTTAAGTTTGGATAACTGCGTTATAAAAACTTTCATTTAAAGAAAATGCTTAAAATTTAATTTCTTTATAGTAAAAAGTGTTCATGCGTATGACATGTAAATTTTAAAATTTTGTAATCGAAGATTTTGGCACATGACAGATCCTTCTTATAGATAGTATAGTTCGGAGCGTGGGTTAAGGTTTTTTTATGAATTAGTGGATTACGAGTCAATTATAAAAGATTTTAAATATAGATGTTATGGCGTATGAATTCTGGAACTTACTACGCGTCGGTTGGCAAAATTACTAATTTTGACAGAACAAAATTTGCTTTGCATAATAGAAACAAAACACCTTATTTCAGGTGTTAAATAAGGAGTTGCCTGAAGAAAAATCACTTTTGCAAAGTGAAGCAAATTCCATTTATGGAAAAACGTAAATATCTTGAAAGGGTATCTACATCTTCATACTTTTGAAAAGACCTGAAAGAGGACATTTTTATGGGAAGTTTCGCTGCTGAGAAATTAGCCTACGCAAAAGTTTTAAAATAAGATTTTTATTTAAGGTTCACTATTTGTTTTCTTTACTGTGTATCGTGTTTAAGTATACAATTAGTTTAGATTAATTGATTAAGGCAAAGCAACTCGACAACTATCTCTGCATATGGAAAGGGATGCCTTTGTAGAGGACTTCTCAAAAGAAACTAGATTATACGCACGTCACTCATGAGAGAAACCAAGAAAAATCCTGTCAGCCAACTCGCTCGCCGGGATTTGAGCGCAGATCTAACTACCAGTGTTCAGAGACTTTTATCGCTCGACAGTTGGTAGGATAGTATATAAGTGTTTAAGCTCAAAGAAACAAATAGTATTCCAATATGTAACAATTTAAAGAACTTCGAGCCACTGAATGCATGAAGAACCTAGAAAGATCGAATCGACGAACGAGCCCAGAGAACTTGGTAGCTTAGTGTGTGTCCAGTTCAGCAATGATATTGCTCGGACTGGATCTGAGGGCCTTTGAACTAACGAATCTATGTACTGAACTTCATAGCACAAGAGCACATTAAGGAATTTCTTGAATTATATAGAAAGAAAGAGCTTTTATTTCAGGTGTTTTCATTTAACAAGTTTGTTACGATTTTGAGTTTCTAATGCAATTCTTGTTTCACAAAAATAAATAATTACTTAATAATAACCCTTCCGCGTAGCATAAATAATCTCTTTGTTTAAAGCAGGTGTTTCCGTTACTTTGACCCGCATGTAAAACGCATTAATGAAGTGTATTTATTAGCAAAATATATATACGCGAAGACAAATTTAATTGAACTTGTATTTCATCTGCAAAAAAATATTTCATAAAAGACTCAAACCTCTCAAAGAAAGGTAGCGCGAAATGTATATTCTGGATTCTGTGCATTTATAATTATCAAAACAAAAATAAAAAATATAATAGTTATAAGTTATAAGAAATATATAGTTATAAGAAAATTTATAATTAAATAAATTGGAATGAAGTATTATTAATGCTGACGAGCTCACTGTACATAACCTGGATGCTTCAAAGGAGATTTTCCCATAATTGCATTTGAATCCTAAATACTGTTTTGAAAATCGAATAGTTCAGTCTAAAACTGTTTTCTGTTTTTCTCTTATAAAACGAAAACATATAATTAAATATATCAAAATACTGTCTCATAACGATACAATGAACGTACAATGGTAGTAACAGAACACGTTCAGAAAAATGAATATACTTTTGGACAACTGTGGCTCATTATTCGTATTCGTTAAATGATTATCAAAATTTTAAACTGTATATTTCATACATTCTTGTGAAATATATTAAATAATATACTTACTGAAAATATTTGATATAGATTTCATTGGCATTTTAGTATTTGCATTATAGCAAATTTACACAAAGAGCTCCTATAAAGTGGAAGCAATCACACTTAAAAAGTTCGCGACAAATCGTTTTCTTTTGAATAATTTACAACTCTAAAAAAATCAGGGCACTTCTTGCAAGTTAAATATCTTTTACGAGATCCCTTTGAAAAACTCATTAGTATTTATGTCACACACACTGGGATATATTCGAAAACTGTACTGATCCACATCATCCAATCGCCAAGAATCAGTGATAGATAAAGTATTTCATTCAAGATTTCTATTCAAGCTTATTTGCTTAACTGATTAAAGGAAAACATAAAAGCTGCCAGACAAAAGAATGAGATGATGGAGGGTATTTTATTGGTTAGTGCGTCATTTACATTACAGATACAAGAAAATATAAAAACACCCTTGAATTTAAATTGTATTACTGCATTGTTGATACTAAATGGTAGTTTTCTGATTTAGCATAAAATATCTATTGCTTTATAAAACTGTTTTTTAACACAAATCAGGTAAAATTTGTTCCATATACCCAATAAAACTGAAAATGCACCATAATTCGAGGTATGTTAGGAATCGGAACTAGAAATTAATTTTTGTAAGTATTTTTGGCTTGCTGTTTACCGCATTAATGAGAAATAATTATCTTTAATTAATAGAAATAATAATAATTATTATTATTATAATTTTGCGAAAATTCTGGAACTTTATGACAGATTGTTCAAATGTGTATACATACTTATCACTTCCAGATATTCATCGTCTTTCTCCAGTTTGTCTCATTTGTTATTCTACGAGGAATTCCCTAATATTACAACAATTATACGTTGTTTTTAATTCCTATGAAAATTTGTTGTCAGGTAGTTTTTCTACTATCTTTTGGTTTCCCTTGCTTTTCATAATGTTTTAGACGAACAGAAGTTTATGGATTTCAATAACGGAGTTTCTGGTATGTTTCAGATATGGCATGTGTTTTCTTTTGTGTGTTAATACATGAACGTGGTTGAAATATGACCACAAGAAAAAAAGAAAGAAATCCGGTTATATTTTGGTGCAAATATTCGCTCTTTCAACGTTCTTCTCACTATTAATGAAAAACAGCTTTTGCTCGTTTTAAAGCTAAATGCATGAAGCTACTCTTTATCTTCTTTATGATCTTTTCAGCTTACATCTGTACATTCTTTTCCTGATATAGAGTAAGCATTCCACACCTTCTGTGTCGAACTTATGAGAGGAGACACTAACACACACACAAAATTACAGGTGCTTACTTATACATGACAGTTATATTTTTATTTTGCATTTGTAAAGCTTAGTCATTCTTTGTTTTGTATAGAGAATTATCGCCTGCCTTTAATACTCCTAAATTTGAATATTTATAAAAATTGCCAAAAAAGGACCTCAACATATTTCTTGTATGCTTCTGGAGAATAAAATATTTACTGTGTATAAAGAGAGCAGAGGACAAATCAAGGGAGAAAAGCTAGGAATTTGCAATATATGTGAGCAAAGTGGTTGTAATTCCCTCATTAAGATTCTAGACTATTAAGGTTTCAGGCATAACAAAATCTGTAAATACGTAAGACTATCATACACCTTATTTAATCTTCCGCGTACATCCGTACGAAATGTACGCACTTAATCGCAAAGCAATGCAATCATTGAAATCTCCTGTGACAATCTTCTTTCTGGATTTTGCTTATGTTCTTAGCACATATTTGTATTTTACTAAATGGAATCAAAACCTTGGTTCTTCAAGTGAGACTCGAGTTCTAGATATAAAACATAATCAACTGGATACTAGTTTGGTCTGTAATATCATTTATTTTCTTGACAGAAATTTGCTATAACAATTACTTGTGGCTTGACCCTATTCGTGCTGCAGGAACCAATGACGAAATTCAACCAAATATTGTGCTCTTCTATTTGTGTGCACTGAAGTCCACAGTAGTGCTAGTCAGTGAATATACACAATTTTTATTCTGATTTTGACAAAACGTTTCTTTATCATGGTCAGTTCCAGTGATTGAGAGACTATACCGCCTCCATTTAATATCCACCACATCTTTCCAACTATCACGGAGTACACAATGCCAAATGAAAATACTGACATGACAAAAGAATTCATTGCTGTAACAGTTTGCTCCATTTCAATAGGTTCTGAAGGAATTTCACCGAGTTTTACAGAAAATGTGTTCCCATTTTTCGTTCTGTTTTCAAATCAAGGACATCGTATAAATCACTGCATCAATTTAAAAGCTATAACTTACTCAATATTGCATCAAAACAGCCGCTAAATTTGTTAAATACTCGACATGTATGACACTGCATAAAACATGTACCAGACACCTGATACAAATATTCATTTTGTTACAATACTACTTGTCTAAATTCTTAGTGAATAAGTGTGCATACAAAATGACAGCTTAGGCACATACAAACGAAATCTAGAATACAAATTTTAATGCA
This sequence comes from Stegodyphus dumicola, assembly GCF_044657685.1. Lineage (NCBI taxonomy): Eukaryota > Metazoa > Arthropoda > Arachnida > Araneae > Eresidae > Stegodyphus > Stegodyphus dumicola. The sequence goes on from NC_140775.1 coordinate 145,436,164, forward strand.
CTACACTTCTCCATCAGAAAATGTCACGACGTTAAAAGCTCCACAGTGGAATTGAAGAATAAGCAAAATTTGACCAAATGCATAAACGAAATATTTATCATGCATTAATATCTAGTATAAATTATGCAGCTGTTCAATAAAACAGAAATTTATTCTTATATGCCCCTTCCCAGTCTAATTCGCTTTCATTGCCAGTTAGAAGATTTTCTGCAATTAGAGGTTAAACTTTTGTAATCACACAAAATATATAGTATAACTAGAGCAATTTCACAACTCTTGTTATAATTTTCCTGAATTTCTCATCACTTCTACCCAAATTACTGCAATTAGAATTCCATTTTAGTATATTTAAAATATTTAAGAAAATAATAGTGCAATGTTCTAGTTTGAATGCAGAAGTAAATAAACTATCCATCTTAACAACTCCTCAACATATTTTTCTCCTAGCGTTAATGAGTCTGTAAAGCACATTTTAAAGGCTTTAAGTTCAATAGTTTTATATAAAGAAATAGAAATTATTGTTTTGCGTTTGTGGCTTAGATTTCTCGAACGAGATTTGAGAATCTGCAAAATTGCTTTAAATTAAACTTTATGAAAGAAGGCTTTTTAATGCTGGTATATTTTGCAGTTTTCTAGTGTATGCAATAGTATTTCTTTTTATGCTATAGCTCAGACAAATGCAATGATGATTTTCTTATTCTTCAAACAAATTTATACTGCAGTATGTATAATAATGTATTGTTCGAAGGCTTACATTCAACGTCATAAAGAACTTAATTCAGAAAAAGAAAGCTGGGTGCCTTTAACATATTATGCTAATGAATTAGATTGAATATCTCAAAATTGATGAAATGGAGTAAAACAATATTTTATAATACATGACAGCTGTATTTTTAGTGATTGTTAAACTGAAACAACAATAGCGAGCAATTTAAAATATTTCAACATTAAAGTGAAAAAATCTGATGTGTACACTACATGACTTCCTTGTATTGGAATATTAAATTATACGCATTTTTTCTTGCATTTCATTTAAACTTATTGGATTGAATTAAATCTACTTAGCCGACAACGCATAAACCACAACAGAATAAATGCATTCTTTAAAATTCACTCTAGTATTTGTTTACCATAGCGACACTCTGGCGCTAGATTCACTTAACAGTATTAATAATTATATAACAATTAACTTATATAATAATTGTATAACGGAACCTAAGTTAACTGTTATATAATCCAATAATTATATAACAGATAACTTATATATTTCGTTCATATTATAACTCATAATGCACAAAATTTATATCATTTAAAGAAAAAAATTATCTAATCGTTGCCCCATGTTCTGTTCAAATACTGTAATAAAGCTAAAATGATGTATAAAAGAAATTAAGCAAACAAAACAAAAAAGAAACAGTTTTTCACAGACGATTGAGTATTTCTCATTTAATTAATTCAGTTCTCACTTCGCGAGAAGGCAAAAATACATAAAAACTCAAAATATCTATATTAAAAATTACGAAGTAAATTTCAAACACTTATTTCCTCGAAAAAATTCCAGAAAGAATTAAGCATGATTTAATTGGCAATAATAAATGAATGCGTTATCTTTGTTGTTCAGATATCACGCAAAAACATCGTTAAATTGCATTCGATAGCGGTCAAAATGGATATTTTCGTTTAAATATGCAGCCTGAAACTTTTCGCGATTACAATACTTCCTTTTTACTTCGTACAAGGAAGTAAAAAGTAAATAATTATCTCAACCTAAACACTCCTTCATTTCGCCATTATTGTTCCCATGGATTAGAATGCCATCGGAATAGTTTCGTTGTTATGAGAGACTTCAGACCACTGTAAACAACAAAGCTTTGCTGTCGGCAGCAATGACTTCGCTTAATTAAGAATAGGAATAGCAAAGAACTTATCTCTTCCGGCTGAAGAAAATCTAATTTGCTTATAAACTTTATGGCTCAATGTTAATTATAAACGCCATTCATTTTTTATTATTCTGTTCACCCATACAATAGACAATGATAACTATACGCACCCACATACATATCCGTTCTGATGGTTTGATTCGTTCTGATGGTTCTGATCGTCATATAGTGTTTCTGACTCGCAAATTAATGACATAACTATCACCGAATTTTTAAAAGAAGCATATCTTTAGAATTAGAATGTTTCCATATCATATTTATAATCGTTTTTTATTTATATTTACTATATTATTTCTTTAAAATCAATAATGTCGAACCTAAACATCAGAACACCTCAGAAACAGTGTATTAGACACATACTGTGCATAAATGTATGCCGTGTTTTCTAAAAAGTAAACTATACATTAGAAATATGGAGCCCTTCCTACATAAAAAAGCATAATTTATCAGAAATTAACTCTAGAGTTAATCTTTCGTCTGTGACATTTATTGAATTTTTAAAGGCAAATATTATAATTGGCGTCAGAATAATTTTAAGTAGCCTTATAGAGAAAAACAAGTAAAATATTTTCTTCAAAGCTTTGTGAAGATATATTCAAGCAGATAACGTATACCATCTGTTTCAAAACTACAGTAATTACCTCTCTGCGTTTTCGGGGATTCACCTATATAGCCATATAATAAACTGTGTACAATAAACAATAATATACCTGTATACATTACATATCAATTCGTTCTGCATATTATCTGTATTATATTCATAAAATATTTCTACAGTTCTAAAAAATAATGAAAATACATTTCAAGAATTTGATCAATACTACGTATTAAGTTATTAACTTTAGCTTAGTAATCTCAAAAAGATTTTCGATTCGTTTGATCTGTTATGTAAAATAATCACAAGCAAATTGAAATTTAAAACAAACTTGTTTATTCTCACATTTCTCTGATGGTTATACAAAGTGAAAAAATAAGAGGGAAAAACTCGGTTAACTTGCGAGACAAACAGCTTTTGACACACACTTAAATTAAACCAAATGTAGAATACAGAACTAGTAAAACCTAGCCCCACAATTTGGCTCTGATAATCATTTGCAAAGAAATCACAGCAAACAAAATCTTTGCCGGCAAGCTAATTGGGAACAGCAGAAAATCTGAAGTAGATTTTCTAACAGTCAACCTTGCTCTTAAGCACTTTCTGATAAGCTTTGAAACTAGAATATAATTTATACTTTAAAGTAATTTGCATTCTGATGTAAACGGATGAAAAGCAGAAGTTGTGAAAAAAGTTAAAATAAGATAAATGCTAATTAAAAGAAAACCTTACAAAATCAAAGCTGCCTTATTTTTCGCAGGAAATACAACTTTCTAAATGTGTTTTAGGGCACTCTTTCAGATGCAAAATAAACTGAAACCACTCAACCGCTAGAAAATTACTGCATAATAAAATCAGATATTAAGTTTTGTTTTTTACTTGGCTCTGAAATTGCTATGATTAACTATTTCTGCAGTTTTCACTTTATTTACTCTAGAAATCCATTCTAAATTTGCTTATTTCTATCATATTTCACAAATGCATATATATATTCTAGTTATATAAACAACGTTTTTAAAGGCTATTCAATATTGACCTCTTTTTAATTCATTGCAAAAGGCTTAATGGAGGAATTTTAAATAATACGGAGAATTTATTATTCTGTAATAAAAGGATTCATGTTTAAAGTATAATAGGAAACATACTGCTTTCGAGTATGCAATTGCTCCTTTATAGCAATACTAATACTTAATAATTTACTAAACTTTAAACATATATACATTTTGATTTGGGTAGACAGATCATCTAAATCATATGAGTTCATTATATTTAACCAGAAAACAATTTACGTTGAAACAACAAAATCTGTCTCATATAGTTGCAGTCTACTATAAACAAATAATTTTATGCGTAATATAACTACCACGTAAAAGATTAAATTATTGAAAAAATTCCAATAATTTCAAATCCAAGACATGCAACCTTTGAGCTAACAATAACTGACACTGGAATTTCAGGAACGGCAGGAAAAAACATACATATTCAAGAAAATTCATTAAAGATAATGCTGAAATCTTCCGAAAAGAATAAAAATCTACATCTTCGTTGCACTTACAACTAATAGAAGAGATAGAAAAGCTTTGGATATTTATGGTCATCCATATTGCTTAAGAATAACCCTAAATCGTAAAGTTCAAACTCATTTTTTCAGAATCATTGAGGTTCATCTCTGGTAGGCGGGAAATTACTAAATAAGATAGCAGGATTTATACCAGTTAATGGAAAGATATAAAATCTGATGACGCAGTTCTCTCTGAATCCTGGAGCAGAGTTTCTGTAAAATAATTCTTGGACGTGTGACCTCTATGATATTAAAATGCAGACATGTTTACTTCGTGCATTTTATTTTATACCCCTTCTAAAACGCTATTGAAATGGCTACGTTGTTCTTATCTTTCCTTTCCTTTTTAAGAAACTTTCCCCAAGTCTGTAAATTTATCTGACTAATGGAGTTTCTTATTTTTGGTAAAAGCTTTCCTTAGGCCTTTTCTATATGTCTAAACCTAAAACGTGTTGCTCAAGAACCAAAATTTTAGCGAGGCCGTTATGTTATTGCATTAAAATTTCAAGAAAGATAAATAATAATGCATAGCGTATATTTTTCACAAAACATTATGTGAAAAAAAGAAATTGTTATGTCTTTACCAAATGACTTTTTTTACTTAAGTTCTCCCGCCTTTCTAGCGTGCCTTCGTGGTGTTGTGGTTCTGCACGCTAGGCCAGTATTCCAGAGGTCCATGGTTCGATTCCCGGCAAAGGGGTTTGCTCATTTTTCATCTCTCCGGCTTTTCCAATTAACCTAATGTCTGTACAGTGGCGCCCGAACTAAAAAGGGTGTTGGATGATGATTCTCCTCGCCCAGAATTCGGCGATTGGGTCCCCTAAAAACCCCAGTCGCCCTTTAAAGGGGGGAGTATATAAAGTATTTCTCCCGCCTTCCTAGCGTGCCTTCGTGGTGTAGCGGTTCTGCATGCTGGGCCGGGATTCCAGAGGTCCGTGGTTCGATTCCCGGCGAAGGCGGTTGCTATTTTTCCTCTTTCTTGCTTCTAAAAATATTACCTAATGTCTTTAAAAAGTATGCATTATAAATTAACTATGAAAATTTGCAAAGCATTAAAATATATTGAACTTCTTACGGATTGATTTGTGGTACTTCGTTTTGAAAAATGTTATGGGATACTCTTAAAATATTTTTAGGATAAATATGTTAGTTTTTTACATGTATAGGGAAACATTTTGCGGAATTCTTTGAAAACGATAACCCATTCGTTTATTTATAATTAAATGAACGAATTAACATATATATTCTAAAGGACGAAGTTACGAAGAACCTTCAATTATATGTTAGACATATTTAAGCAAGTTTTTTTTATTTCATTAAATAAATTGTGAACACCGTTGGGCATTTTGTTTCGGAGCAGAAGCCATAAAAATATATGCAGTATCCTTGCTGAGATTCGAACTCCAAATCTTACGACTGTTAATCGAACATGCTTCCAATCACATTTCGAAAAGGATCGGTAAGCATGAAGGAAATACCTTACAAAATGATTTACGAATAAATACGGGAAAAAGTTAATAAATGAATTTGATGAACAGTTAGATAAATTTGTAGCTACTTGAATTGACGTATAAACATTAAATTTTGACGTTGAATGTGGGCTTCATTAACTGTTTCACACATTAAATTTTTGTAATTACTGAAAATTGATCATGACTTCCTATTCTACGCTTTTTCTCCCAGCGATTTAAAGTAATTCAAAAAATAAATATTTAAAAAACTTATGCAATGTTTTTCTTATTTTTTATATGGATATGACTGGCAATTTATTCACACGATTACTTTCACATTAATGTTCAAGTCGCAACATTTATAAGGCTTTTTAAACACTTCTTACATTTTAAATAATCAAATTTTTATTATGCTCATCAAATACTAATGTTACTCTGATGTTTTATAATGTGTTAGATAGAAAACGAAACCGTGATATTGTAAATTTTGACATCTTCAAACACTATTCAGTGCCTTAATGATGAGAATTTTCAAGTTCCGATCCTCGCCGACCATTTTCGATCAAACGATTTATTGCTTTAGAAATTCTGTAATCCACATTCTATGGGTATCATGAATGACTTTGATCAAAACTTTATGAAGATTATTACGAATTTTTGTAATTGTCTTTTTATAAGAAAATATAAAATTGTGATGTGAACAGCAACCTGACTTGCTTGCGTGCCCTATTAAATTATACACACTTTTTGCTACACATCAGTTAAACTTATTTCCTGGAATTGTTCTAATTTAATTAACCGATTTCTCAAGGCTAGTTGAAAATGACATAAAAAATCGCAAATTTTGAAATTAAATAACCCCGTGAATTTTTATCGTGCGGAAGTCAAATGTCTTTTATTTTTATTTTTTCATAAAGAGCATAAAACTTTCTCAAATATAAATATAGGAACCGGAAAACCGCATTAAAAGTTAGATATTTTCCCTCCAAAATCAATTGTTTTTTAAAATATGACACTGCCAGTTTTCGTCATATAAACATTTCAGTATTTCTGCTGCACTTCATTCAAACTCCTTCTTTGTTTTCTCGAATTATTCTAACTTAATTCACCAATCCCTCCTTTTTCTTCTCAAAGAATTCAAAGAATTGTGCTTATAATAAATCGTATCCTTTCAAAATTAATATAAAATGAAAATCCTATTAATGTAACGCTAATGACACTGGTTCTTATATAATAGATAAAAATTAAACCTTATATTTAGTTTTAATTAAATCGAAGTTTTCACTAAACCGATTGCAATAAAGCAATAGTATATCAAACCATTGAAAAATTAAATATAATTTCTCCATTTTTGTCTAATGTCAATAGCATAAGCATTGCAATGCTCAGGATCGCGTCTGTATAGATAACGTCTCAACTCCATTTTATCACTTGTAATACGTGAACGCAGGTTCATAATCATGGAATGCTGGAAACAGAACTTGGGTCAGCCGTATGACAGGGTCAGTTAGGCTATATACGTTTTCAAGATTGGAAACTTAATTTGATAACTTGATAACTTCAAGATTGGTAAAAAATGTTTCAACCAGCCATGTGCGAATCTGGCCTTTTAAAAGATTTCGTTCGTAGTACGCAAACTGCCGAAACTACAATATGTTTTAAATATCAAGAGGATTAAACCTCTGGCTTTAAAGGCAAGCAGCAACTGATTGAAAACTCGTACAAAATGCACTGGCAAGGCGACTCACTTTGCCTCTCTCTCCAACTCTTGGCAAAAGTCACAACTTAAATACTTGGTCGTTAGCAAATACAATTTGCATAAACAAGTTAACACATTTAATTCTGGAAGTGGAAAATAAGAAATGATAGCACAGTTTTAAAATAAAACAAACGTTAGTAAAACTTAAGATCCTTATAATGGGTGCAAGAGTTTGGCCGATGCTACAGAAGCAGTTAGTCACCACCGTGTGACAGAAACTACAACTAAACCCCTCTCAAGTGCAGAATGTCATGCTGCGTCATACGTGTACTCTCGTTAATGACGGCCGTCATTAGACATTTGTAATCCTAACTGCGTTGTTCGAAATGTGCTGAGCCATTGTTAGAACTTCTGACACAATTGATGGAAAACGTTTCAATGAAAGACCTAACTATTCTGGCAACAAAATCTTGCATTATTAAAAATGATCCCATACTGTTTGTGCATTTCTGTAAAAGCTACATTGTATGGCTATACATTTAGATTTATTGAGTTTTTACATTTTTCTATAACTTTCAGATCACTCTGCATATTTGAGAGAGAGTGATAAATACAGAGAGAAATTAAAGCATTAAAGTTGCAAATGTCACTAAAAGTTACAGATAAATTTATATTTTAAGGATTCTTGTTTTTATTATGATTAATGATAGATGACATATCTTAGGATTTGTCAGTTGGCAATAACTTTTGACTTTTATTTGTTACAGACAGAAAGAGCTAAGTGAAAAAAATATCACTCGTCCAACACGTTAATGAAATCTATGTCATTCTTTTGTTAAAAAGTAAAATAACCTAAAAATAAATTTTTTTGAAATGCTAGTGCCTCCAATGTATAATACTGATCTTTTATTCATTTTAGTACACATATGTAGGTGCACAGAATAAAGAATCGTGCTTGCAGTTAGAAATATTTCTGAATAATTTAAGAATGTTTTATTTTATTTTTTCGCTGATGTGTTATTTAAGTTCCCCTTCCCCCTCCGACAGAATGAAGCCAGCAAAACGAAAATTCCATTCATTCTCTCTCAACAAAAAAAGGATTAGTTTGATTGTTATTCAAAAATAAGTAATAAATAAATAAAGATAAAACTGAAAAATATTAAATAAATAAATAAATTTATAATTTAATTAAAGAAAAAGGCCGTATTTATTTTTAGAAAACCTAGAATATGATTTCGTTACTTCTACAAAACCCACGCAAGAGAAGTCGAATGTAATCAACAAATTACGCTTTCATTGTGCAAAATTTATTTTTGCTGCTAAAATCAATGTCTCCATTCTTTCTCTTTGTACTTTAACACGGCTTTGATTTATAAAAGCAAAGGCGCTGTAAGAGCTTTTCTGCATTAATTTTGTTCACTGGGATGTCGTCTTACGCACAAATAAAGCAGAAAGGGGCTAGTTAAATATTACAGAAAATCACTTAAAATGCTGAAAAGAATGGCTTGATTTATGTAACATATCAGCACATTTGAAATGAGATCTATGTGAATATGGCACAGAATTTATTGTAAAACCATGCAAAAAGATAAATTTTACACTAAATTTTATTGATTGTGACAGCCATTAGCATAGATCTCTCGTCTACAAAGAGCAAAAACAGCTACACATTTTTACATGAGTTATTAACATTATCTCCATGTTAAATCAAATCTTGAAATCAATATTTGACTCTTTCCTCTTCCAACCTAATTTTCTAAATACAAATCTTTCCCACATACATTGTTGTGATGACAATAAATAATTCCACAAGAATTTTTCAAAGTTTGATACATGAATTTTTTTTATTTAACTCTAAATTCTCTCAAAATATGTGTTTAATGATAAATAACATACCTATCACTCAATTCTAATCGTTACACTATGGGATACACCAAAAGATAGTCTACCAAGTGAATAATTTTTTCTAATTCCTAATGAAATTTTAATGGCTTTAGCGATATTTCTGAACTAACTCGTCCGATTATTTTAGGTTTTACGCACTTGCTAACTATGATGAATTTTTAAATTGCAAACTTTCTTATCCATATTTAGATGATCCATATTTAAGCGATGATAATATTGGATTTTTAAATCAAACATAAATTTAAATGAATAGATTCTAGCCTTACAACAGCCTAAAAAAATACTTACTCTATGTTCAGTATCAGTAATTATCTACCTACATTACTTTTCTGCATTCTATAGAATAAAGTGCATTAAATAAAATACCTAAAAGTGTAATTTATAAGTATAAATTGCTTATAATATATATGCTTCACAATACGTATAACTGGTTTTAGTCAGATGTACTAAAACGCAAAAAATAACTTTTTAACTGTCATAATATTCTTGATCGTATGCAGTTAAAAATTAAAGTAGGGGAGTTTCCATATACGAACTACACTACGAAGTATCACTATTTCAAAAACAATAGAAATAAAAGCAGAGGAATACTTAAGAATGACATTATCCAATTCTCTTAAATTTCGCTTTAACAATTTGGATTTAAAATTCGCTGTTGTTAGCAGCCCTATTATCTCATTTTTAATCGGCAACTTTATGGTAGCTTAAAATTTTTAATTTTTTGAACGAAGTAAAAGAATTATTGTAAACGCGAAAAATTTCTTTTATCATATTTCAACAGAGCCCTTTTGACTTTTCCCGAATCTCTCTGAACTATTGTTTTCGTGATATCTGTACATACGGACAGAATGAAGGACTGTTTTTTTCCCAAACATACTGTAAAATGGATTCAAAAGAGATTGTTTCATGACGTCTATACGTACGCACGTATACATGTATGAATATTGTATAACTAAAATATATGTACTCACTCCATTACCCGGCTTAAAAGTCCTTAGCCGGCTTTTATTTTCGTTGGCAAAGCCATATACTTCGCATTACAGAATTACAGTAAATTACAAAAATATTCATGTTTTGACAATGTCAAATTAAAAAAAAAGTCGATAAATAACTAAATTTAACTTCGCATTACAGAAGTGTTGTAAATTACAAAAATATTCATGTTTTGACAATGTCAAATTAAAAAAAAAGTCGATAAATAACTAAATTTAACTTCGCATTACAGAAGTGTTGTAAATTACAAAAATATTCATGTTTTGACAATGTCAAATTAAAAAAAAAGTCGATAAATAACTAAATTTAACTTCGCATTACAGAAGTGTTGTAAATTACAAAAATATTCATGTTTTGACAATGTCAAATTAAAAAAAAAGTCGATAAATAACTAAATTTAACTTCGCATTACAGAAGTGTTGTAAATTACAAAAATATTCATGTTTTGACAATGTCAAATTAAAAAAAAAGTCGATAAATAACTAAATTTAACTTCGCATTACAGAAGTGTTGTAAATTACAAAAATATTCATGTTTTGACAATGTCAAATTAAAAAAAAAGTCGATAAATAACTAAATTTAACTTCGCATTACAGAAGTGTTGTAAATTACAAAAATATTCATGTTTTGACAATGTCAAATTAAAAAAAAAGTCGATAAATAACTAAATTTAACTTCGCATTACAGAAGTGTTGTAAATTACAAAAATATTCATGTTTTGACAATGTCAAATTAAAAAAAAAGTCGATAAATAACTAAATTTAACTTCGCATTACAGAAGTGTTGTAAATTACAAAAATATTCATGTTTTGACAATGTCAAATTAAAAAAAAAGTCGATAAATAACTAAATTTAACTTCGCATTACAGAAGTGTTGTAAATTACAAAAATATTCATGTTTTGACAATGTCAAATTAAAAAAAAAGTCGATAAATAACTAAATTTAACTTCGCATTACAGAAGTGTTGTAAATTACAAAAATATTCATGTTTTGACAATGTCAAATTAAAAAAAAAGTCGATAAATAACTAAATTTAACTTCGCATTACAGAAGTGTTGTAAATTACAAAAATATTCATGTTTTGACAATGTCAAATTAAAAAAAAAGTCGATAAATAACTAAATTTAACTTCGCATTACAGAAGTGTTGTAAATTACAAAAATATTCATGTTTTGACAATGTCAAATTAAAAAAAAAGTCGATAAATAACTAAATTTAACTTCGCATTACAGAAGTGTTGTAAATTACAAAAATATTCATGTTTTGACAATGTCAAATTAAAAAAAAAGTCGATAAATAACTAAATTTAACTTCGCATTACAGAAGTGTTGTAAATTACAAAAATATTCATGTTTTGACAATGTCAAATTAAAAAAAAAGTCGATAAATAACTAAATTTAACTTCGCATTACAGAAGTGTTGTAAATTACAAAAATATTCATGTTTTGACAATGTCAAATTAAAAAAAAAGTCGATAAATAACTAAATTTAACTTCGCATTACAGAAGTGTTGTAAATTACAAAAATATTCATGTTTTGACAATGTCAAATTAAAAAAAAAGTCGATAAATAACTAAATTTAACTTCGCATTACAGAAGTGTTGTAAATTACAAAAATATTCATGTTTTGACAATGTCAAATTAAAAAAAAAGTCGATAAATAACTAAATTTAACTTCGCATTACAGAAGTGTTGTAAATTACAAAAATATTCATGTTTTGACAATGTCAAATTAAAAAAAAAGTCGATAAATAACTAAATTTAACTTCGCATTACAGAAGTGTTGTAAATTACAAAAATATTCATGTTTTGACAATGTCAAATTAAAAAAAAAGTCGATAAATAACTAAATTTAACTTCGCATTACAGAAGTGTTGTAAATTACAAAAATATTCATGTTTTGACAATGTCAAATTAAAAAAAAAGTCGATAAATAACTAAATTTAACTTCGCATTACAGAAGTGTTGTAAATTACAAAAATATTCATGTTTTGACAATGTCAAATTAAAAAAAAAGTCGATAAATAACTAAATTTAACTTCGCATTACAGAAGTGTTGTAAATTACAAAAATATTCATGTTTTGACAATGTCAAATTAAAAAAAAAGTCGATAAATAACTAAATTTAACTTCGCATTACAGAAGTGTTGTAAATTACAAAAATATTCATGTTTTGACAATGTCAAATTAAAAAAAAAGTCGATAAATAACTAAATTTAACTTCGCATTACAGAAGTGTTGTAAATTACAAAAATATTCATGTTTTGACAATGTCAAATTAAAAAAAAAGTCGATAAATAACTAAATTTAACTTCGCATTACAGAAGTGTTGTAAATTACAAAAATATTCATGTTTTGACAATGTCAAATTAAAAAAAAAGTCGATAAATAACTAAATTTAACTTCGCATTACAGAAGTGTTGTAAATTACAAAAATATTCATGTTTTGACAATGTCAAATTAAAAAAAAAGTCGATAAATAACTAAATTTAACTTCGCATTACAGAAGTGTTGTAAATTACAAAAATATTCATGTTTTGACAATGTCAAATTAAAAAAAAAGTCGATAAATAACTAAATTTAACTTCGCATTACAGAAGTGTTGTAAATTACAAAAATATTCATGTTTTGACAATGTCAAATTAAAAAAAAAGTCGATAAATAACTAAATTTAACTTCGCATTACAGAAGTGTTGTAAATTACAAAAATATTCATGTTTTGACAATGTCAAATTAAAAAAAAAGTCGATAAATAACTAAATTTAACTTCTAATGCGGTCTTCCGGTTCCTATACTTGTACTTCGCAAAGTTGTATACACATTATGAAAACATAAAGTTAGAAGAAGTTTGATTTCCGTACTACAAAAATTGACCGGGATGTTTTATTTGAACAGTTACAATTTTTGATGTCATTTTCAACTTGCGTATAGAGATTGATTAACTTAGAATAATGCAAGAATATAAGTTTAAATAAAGTGCAGCAGAAAATGTGCATAATTTAACAGGCCGTGCTAGGAAGTCATTGTTGTCCTTTTTAAAATATTTTAGTGCATTTGAATAAAATTATGTAATTTAAAATTACAAATACCAAAAATCCTTCCTTTGTCTTTAGAAACATAAAATAATTTAATCATCCTGAATTCGGAATTTTGCAGCATAAGCACACACATTCAACTTAAAATGCACAAATTCATCCGTTGATATGAGATTCTTCAATTAAAACGAATTATGTAAACTAAACATATTTAAAGATTTTCAACTTCTGAATAATAAATAACAGTGTTTTTTGAACATACTATAAAGCATGAGAACCTAACGTTTAATTAAATAAATAATAAAAATTACAGAATGATTCGACTATTAAAAATACGAATGGGGATGACTCAATAATCATAAATAGTAAAATCATCTATACTCGACTTCATTAAAATTAGTTCTTATAAAAGGTAATACAAGCGATTATCGTACAGTATACAGAACAAATATAATGACGTCTCAAGAATATTTTAATTCTGTTTAGATGTTTGCATCATGAAACTATTTTTACGTTTTTGACCGCGTACCCCTAAATCGATAAAATATATAAGTTGTACTTCATGTAATTATAATATAATGTACTGTAACAAAATACAATGTAGCATAATACAGCATAGTACAATATACTTGTATATAATGTAATTAATATAATATAATACAATATCATTCAACACAGTGTAATGTCAGGGATTACAATATAATATAATGTAATGAAACACAATGCAATATAATATAACATAATGTAATAATATGTATGCACTTTAAAAATGGTTCAATTATGAAACTGAGATCCCCCCACGCTAGACCATTGACAGAAGCTCGCACAGTGTGTCATCGTGATACACGATCATACGCTTGCAAGTGGTCGCGAACCTGCTTCTCTGGCAAGCCCCCAAATATCACATCGCATACTCCATTGTGGAGACCACTGCTCAAAACAACATACTGCTAAAATTTGAATGATAAATTTCAAATCATGCGGCACACGCACAAGGATGACAATAGTTAGCCTAGTAACAATTTGTCATGCTTCATGCTCAGATGAAAAAAAGGTTGATATCTATTAGCTAACATGATGTAAACTAATAAATTACGTTAATTATTAATAAACTACACATTGCTAAAAAATAGAAAATGCACAATTTACTAAAGTCAAAATCTAGGTTTAACTAGGAATACCATATAGTTGGTCATATCTTACTATTCTAACAACAAATCTATTTTCTGCTTGGTAGAGAATAGAATGTTGCAAGTTTTAATTTTCACTTCCATTAACATATGGTTCTTAATTTCATTAGGATACATTGTTTGCTTGTATAGAATGGAACAGTTTAAGTCAAATGGCTCGATATAATTTATTTATACATAAGAAAAAGGCGACTAAAGTTAAAGAAAGTCAAAAGTCATAATTCTCTCTATATATCTACGTCCAAAGAGGATTGAAAAGTTCAACAGAGTCTTAAACCACTGCTTAGAGAGTTTAGCATTTTCCATTCATTACAAACGTAAGATGTCTAATATTAAATTAGGCTTCTTGTTGCGCAATTTATAATTATGATAACGTCGTTCGATTTATATTGCTTAGCGTAGCATAGTTCCCTATGGTGAATTCTACAGATTCCTTACACATTGGCTTTTAATAAGTCCTGCGTTTCCTGAAATAAGACTCTGCCTAAAAGAGTAATCTGCTGCAATATTAGCAGGCAATCTTCCAAGATAATCTTTAAGCTCGGATTTTCAATAAGCGATGCTTAGCTGCTTTACTTACCCAATAATCTTCATCACACACTTACGCGACAGTATTAAAACTACAGCCGTTTACTTTCGCTAGTTTGTTGGTAAATCCCTGTTTTCTGCATCTTTTAGAAGTGTTCCTTGCTTTTATTTTCTTTGATGTAACTGAAGATCAGATGTACACATATATACAGTGTATCTTAATGTTCATGAATTACGAATTCTGATAAATGCTCTGGTTTTAATTACGAAAAATATATTATGGGCTAAGTCAGAAATATGGCTACACTTTTGAAATCAATGTATGTTACTATATATTACAAAGGAAAATCGGGAGTCGCATATTAAACTCAAAATCTCATTTTCTGATTTTAAACAAGATATCTTTAGGCCGTTAGCTAAGGCACTCATTATGCAGCAACAAGTTACAGCTGCAGCGTGGAAAATTGGTAAATAAAAAATATCTTGAGGACGAAAGACTGGAGAAACAGGATGAGAATGCAGCACTGTGGCCATCATCTGTAGGCAACTGAAGAAAATAGCAACTTACAATGAAAACAGAATTCTCGCAGTAGCACCAATATAGCAACATCTGTAAGAATTATGAAAGCCATCATCTATATTCGCCACGGAAGTATTGTTTTTCAAATTGGAAACCTGCCCTTTCGCTGATCCTATTTCACTTTCTATAGCCATGATAAAATCATTACACGATGCGATCAAAGCAGTGGGACAATTCTAGTCCAAAATCGTATTATATGCTAATACGATTATATAATGCATGTAACAATGTGATTTCTATCATTACATCTAATTCTAACTATTATAATGTCATCGTTTTCACGCAATAAATATCACACAGCAAACTTTTTTGACCAAGAATAGATTTAAGCTTTCGAAGGTTGGAGTCTGTACATGGTGTAACAAAACAGATGGTCAAATTTACAAACAAATGACAAAAGTAACAGTTTTCAAAATACGATATGTGGTGAAATGGGATACGTGAACACTGAAACATGTAAGTGCAATGTATATGGAGAACAAACAATAACGTATTTTTACAAGAAAGAGAGTCCAGTAGTTGCAAGAATTGTTCAAATGAACTATTACAACTGCAGTACAAACATCCAAACAGGACGAAATGATTGACATACAGTTTGGAAGCATGTCACGCAGCAGCGAAACTAATTCTGATAATAAGATTATAGGTAGAGTCAATTTGTGTCTCGTAAACGAGATCCATCATCATTGTGATGCATGTACTGCGTTGCTAATGATACATTTAAACAATTTTCGCAACTGTCGAATACTTTATCCAGTAAACGTCCTTAGTTAAAAAAAGCTTTTCCATTCTTTAGGTTCGCACTTAATGTGACTTATGTACATATTTCTTAATTCCACACATATTATGTTACGAAAATTGTCACTTTTACGATTTATCACCTCTTAAAGCTATGACCGTCAATTCTGTCACATTCTATGTAACAAAAATTCAGTTTTCCTCACTAATTCTATACGGTGGTTTCATAATTGTTCATACAGATCAATAATAAGGTATTCATAACTATTGTTACTGGTATTGTATATCCAATTAATAATTTTGCAGCATTTATTCACTGCTATGACTACATATTGTCTTATATTATAATACCTTATGTTTTGTACCTCTCTAGAGAATTTTTTACTTCAATATAGAGTTATCTGGACATAATGATGGTTTCAACTTCAATAAATTGGATGCATTTTTATCTTTGCCCTTTTTTCTTTTGCTTTTTTTATTTTATATCATAATTGTACATCCATGCAAGAATTTGCGTTCTTGTTAATGTTTGACTTCAATTTTAAATAAGAAATAATTTATCCTAATAACCTGCTCTAATGTAACACCCGTCTCCTCATTCTACTTTATTATATTGCTATCAGAATAATTAAACTCGAAACTCTCAAAATAGAAACCTAGAATTTATAAAACTATTAAATGCTATTAAGACGATCAGGTAAAATAAAATACCACTGCATTATAAATATTTCTATTATTCATAAAATTTCATTTCCATTTCCATAAAGCACATTCATCATTTTAAGCTTTAATACTTTTGAAGTTATTAAACTCCAAGCTATTAAATTCCTTACTAAAAGTAGGTTAACCGCATATATCCTTGCCTCCGAAAAGTATTATCTCAGCAGTAATAGAATAAGAGGAAATCCTTAGGCTTTTGGGGATATTGAAGTTTTTTTATGTAATGAATCTGATTGCTAATGCCTGGAATTAAGGGCAATAGCTTAAAACACGTGATATCTTGTACTGAAAATCTAGCAAGAATTTTTAAGGTCAAGGTTACAGCATACAGGATAACCGAAAAGGAAATGCTCGAGAATTTCAAAATGTGCTCCAGGATTTCAAAATATAAATGAAAACTCTAGATGCTTGACGCAGTCTAAATTTTAGCGAATTCGAATTCTAAGATGTTTTCAAATTCTTCATATAAAAATAATACGAAGAAAGTTAAATCTTGTACTTAAGTTTTTATTAAGTAAACTTTTAAATATAATATTGAATGAAATGCTACAAATTAAAAAAAAATTAAATGCACTTACGATACTAAACTTCTATTATATCTTCTTAGTAAATATTTATAAGTATTTACTACTGTAAATTACACTCAGAATGTACTGTAAATTACATTCAGAAATTAAGTAATTACATACAGAAAGAACTTGCAAATGAAATTTAGTAAATTAAATACAATGCAAATAAATGCATTTGCTTATTAATACAAATCTTCGTACGGTATTTACAGATTTTTTTAATTAAAGTAAAGATAGAAAGGGAAGTTTATTCCATGATTTAACACAAATAAACATTAATCTAACTTCTCTCCAAAAGGAAATCAAAAATTTGTTTATTTTAGGTGTTCATAAAACAACATTTTCAGTGTAAGACTTAGTACCGCTACGAAATAATATTTTTGATCCATTTTGTCATATTATCTAGAAATTTGCTAATATGACTCTTTAAAGAGGCAATATTAAAAACGTTGCAAGAAGACAGATCTAAAAAGTAGACGCATTTGGTCTAGAAGTTCGAGGAAACTTCATGCCACATGTGTGAAATTTTCAATACTAGGATTTCGTTGTTGGTGAGTACTACTCTCTATGAATCAGACATAGGAAGTAACGTCTTCCAGAAAAGAATTGTTAGTGTTGCCCTCCAAATGGAAATAAAGCATTTTGGGACCAAATTGTGCACTGTCTCATTTTGAGAAAAGAAAGTTAGGGAAAAAAAGACTTGGATTTCTCTGACATGAAACAGATTCTTGTGATGCCATAGCCACATTAGTTTTCGAATTTAATTCCTTGAACCCGGTGTTTAACATGATTTTACCGAGCAAACATTTTCAGATAGTATGCAAAACCACATGATGTGTGACAGGTACCTAAAGAGAGACTCTCTCAACAGTGCGGAAGCGAGAGTAGTTGTTCCAATGGATATTATTTTTTAAATGATTACGAATAATCTAAAGATCTGATATGAATTTGCTCGATTTTCTAAGTTAACGCCAAATTTGCTTAAGTATTGATTTCAAATGCATGACCAAAAGATACGCGCGTATCTATTTTTAACTTAGCTTATCTTATTCAAAACGAGCATATTCTTCCTTAAGCGATAACATGAGATACCATGGAAACGCTTCAGCTGTGTGGAAATCGTGGGGAATAATAACCGGTGATGCAAATTCGGTCTGACAGTCAAATTTGCACGTGGATGACACTTTTTTGAAAAGCTCAGTGTCAGGAATACTTTTCAGAAAAGAAAGATTACTATTATCTTTTGCTGTTAAAACGATTCTGCAAACACTGCAGTAGATCATTTTGTGTGGTATAGTTTATTGCAGCAAAAGAATTCTCTTAAAAATCTCAAATCACAAAAAGCTCTTAAAATTTTCTTTTCTTATCAATATTTTTTAACTTTAATAGGTAATATTATTTCAAAATGAATGCGCATTATTTAACGCACTAAAGTACCAATCTCTTGCCTTCGCATAGCATGCATAATATAATTAAAGTATATAAACTAAGAAAATCAATTTCCTTTTTTATATTTTTATCCAAAATTTCAAAACGTTGGAACACAAATATGGTTGTGTATTCGAACTTTATTGGGGAAAACGTTGGCATCAATGCCTGATTCATTGTAAGTGACCATAGTTCGCAACGAGCTCTCAAAGTTCGGATCAGAAATGCGCGCTCTTATGGTTTAATTTTAATGCTTTATTTTTTAAAACTATCTCTCACATATATACGCGATTCTGAAAAGCAGAAAAGTGATGACAGAAGAATAAGGCATGCTTGAGATTCAAGGAAGTTTTTGTTCTGAAAAAATCCAATAAATATGTACATGGTGTTTGCTTTTAAACTGACACTACTCAAAGTCATCTTTATCTAGATCTATTAGCTGGAATGCCACCAAATTTGCTAGAACAAATGACGAAGTGGGAAAAAAGATTCCGTGAAAAAAAAATTGGTTCCAAAATTTGCCGATAGGAGGAAATGTGGCGGTGTTCCAGTTTGTACAACAGAAAATTAGACAGATAAAAAAAAAAAAAAAAAAAAATTGAGTTTAACTTCACTGCGATGCAGAAGATGAACTGCTCCAAAGGCTTACAGAGATAATATTTCAGTGCACCTTAGTAAATTATTCATAAAAGGAACTTTCTTGGCCAGGATATAGACCTCTTTTAATGTCACCCCCCTTCTCGTGGACCCTGCATTGTATCCTGTACGAGCATTCTCAACAGCCGAATGCAACCAACATGTCGTCAGAAATCTTCAGTAAAGCCGTGATGTATTGTCCTTTACGGTTGTCAAGGTCGAAACTCCACCAAGATAGACCTTGGACTTTAAATAACCCCACAGAAAAAAGTCGCATGGAGTTAAATCCGCAGAACTTTGCTGCCGTAAAAGTGAGAAAAAGCGCCAGTTCTTTCAATTTCTTCAACAAGACAAAGCGAAATGAAGTTCTTGAAATCGGATTAATTGTGTGGTACAAGTGAAGACCTTTCCGCAAGAATTTCCGTATCATCGAAAGATTTAAATCCAATAGTCGCGCTGTTCCCCTGACATTGCTACTACCAACAATCATCCCATAGATGAAGTTACGGATTGGAGTCACGATATAAGTAACTGCCTGTTCTGAGACTTTCGCGCCCTCTGTCGTATCGAACTGCTAAGAATCCCTTTTCTTTAGACATACGAATCACGCTTTACAATGCATCAGTTGATGGAAGGCCTTTACGCAGGCTGTTGCGACTTCTAAACTCATGAAGAATGACGGCTACGTTCGATTGGTAAATAAAAAACAATTTCACAAGTATGGCGTGCTGAGGTACTGAGAGGCATGTTGAACCCATCAAACTGTCGGTATTATAGACTCAATTATTGACGCTGCTGTTGTTTACATTATAGAGTATCTGCATTTTTTAATTTTAGTAGCCTTTTATGTGAATCTTTTAGTTATGTATATTAAAAGAGTTGTTCTACAGTTCAGCCAGCAGTTTCAGTTGCGTAGACTAGAACTTTTCCTGTGGTAACTTTCGGAACTAAAGTCTTTTTCACGGATCCCATGCTGTCATTAGTCCCCTTAGGAAATGTGGTGGCATTTGAGATAATAGGTTGAGCAAAAGATGGTTCAAAGTAGTGCAAGTTAAAAAAAAAAAAAAAGAACCTTATGTAATGAAGCTTTTCTTGAGTTCTATATTTGATTGCAAAGCTGTGCATTCTGTCTAAAAAATTGGAAATAATATCAATTGAAAAGAGAATCGCTAATGTACTAAAATATTGCTGATTCATTTTGCGAATTCTTAAACTTATACAGAAATTCCCATGTACAAGCGGAAAAAGCTGCATGTTTTTTAACCCTGTGGTTACAGGTACAGGTGGAATTGGGCGGGAAACTTCTTATTTCTTCACTTCATATGATTATAATTTGAAGAAGAAAACTCATTTTTAAAATAATCCTTTATAATTTTAGTCAGGACTATAATAGTGACTATAATAGTTAATAGTTTCTATACATTTCTTACTCAATTAATTGCAATTTATTACATAGATTTTTCTTTCATTTAATTATATTTTAAATAAAAACTGCACTGTAATATTTTTAATATATATATCTCATTGAGTTGACAGAATATTTTCTATTCCAATATTTAGTCTTTGTGATCCATTCTCCGATATACATTAAATTTATCAGCATGTTTCTGCATATAATGCCTTTTTTAACTGCAGCCTTTTTAAGCTGATACAATATTTCTGCAACCCGAAGTATGAAATAAAGTATCTGCGAGGCGGTCTATCTTGATCCTTTGAGTCATGGAGATTTTCCAGCCTATCGAAACTTTTAAAAACTACGAAAATTATTAGGATTACTTATGGGCAGCACAGTTAAGTATTTTGCTTAAGGTTCTGATGGATTTTCGCAAGTCGTACAAATATTTCGTACAAATGAGACTGTGTACAGAAAAAAACAGTAAAACAGATCTCTAATTTGTTCTTAAGACTCTGAGGTGTTATATATTTTAAGAAAGCGAATAGTCACCAAACACTTTAAGTTGCAAAACGGTGTAAGGTTTCATATGTAAAAACCGTAAATTAATTCAGCATTTTATTTCTGAGATGCAGAAGCATAACAAAATGAGTTCCAATCTGGACAATTCAAGGTGGCCGTCGGATTTAAAATTATTTAGAAACTGAGTTAACATTGGGTTTTCGTCTGCTCTGGAAGTTTAGTTTAAAAGAAAGTGAGTTCGTTTTTTTGTGCTAAATTTTGATAAAAAAGATACGTGTAAAGCAATTGAAATGAAAACTTAAAAAAATTAAAAATTGTCGCACATTACCAAATTGTTACTTTAAAAGTAATTTATATCACCGCTCTCTTTTGTTTTCTTTTTGCACACTAAACACTGGAAATACTGCCCTTTCTTTCCCAGACACAATTCACTTACTGTATAGGCACTCTTCCACCCTCTGTATAATTTCTTTTTTGTTAGCTTCCGAATTTAAAAAACTAAAATCAATTCTTTCTCGGCGCGTAGAAACAGACTGCTTGAATAATTCTTCAGACAGGAAACGGAAATGTTTCTTCTAATAACTGTTTCCTCTTCTAATAGAACAAAGAGCTACAGTTTGAAAACTTTCAAATCAATTTATTACTAGTTGATTGCCTTTCATTCTATTTTTTAATCCAAACTTTATACGAAAATAAAGAAATATACTTTGAATGCACTTATTTCCCTTGACATTCTTTAAAAATGTTTTGTTTTTTTAATTAAAAAAATTAATCTATTTATGTTATATTCTCTTTGTTCTATATCTCTTAACTAATTAGTGCCATCCTGCGTTTGGAAATATATTGCACAGATATAAACCTGTTAAATAACACAAAAGGTAATCTTCAAATGAAATTTTAGCTAGCCCAAATTAATTATATGCCTCATCAGGAGTTCAAAATAAAGTTCGTTTATGGCTAATATCAGTTCATTTTCTGGTCCAAGCAGGAGAGTTCCTTTAAAGTTGATAAACTGTCGGTATATTTAATGATAGTAATTCCGATTTCTTGGAATCTTTTTATTCACTTTAAAACAAAGTAAATAAGCAATGGCCTCCGTCTGAAATACCGAATTATATCCATTTAACAAAAATAATATAAAAATCATTTTAGATTTTTCTTGCTATTCGCAAGAATTTAAGTGCCCGATACGAGTGATTATTAATAAATATTGTTGTGTTTATTTTCTTCTTCACGTACGTAGGGTACGGGTTCGTGAATTTGGAGTGGATAACGACGACAGCACTCGATGGACTAACAAAACATAATTTATTAGCCAGTCTTATTCAAGACAGCTCTAAAATCATGTTTTATAGTCGTCAAAAAACTACAATAAACACGCTGAAACAATCAGCAACACAGCCTTCAGGCTATCAGGTTATAACGGTGAAGACAGCTTCACGGCAAAGCACTAGAGAACAGCTCCCGACTCGGTTCCTTCTTTCTCGGAACCCAAAGTACTTTCGAGATTCTCCACGCTACAGCTCACGATGCACTCAATGATACACTAGATCACGATGCACTAATTAGCGATACACTCGACAATGCACTCGATAGCTTCAACGATGCACACTCTCAATATCTGACTAGACACTAGACAGTTATTCCACGTACAAGCAGGGTTTTATAGCTTTTGGCCTGTCTTCGAGAATATTTTGGGCCAAACCGGTAAGAATTCGTTCCAGAATGTTCTCCGTCCGTCTATGGTATATAGCCAATTTTGTCGCCAAATGTGCAATTTCGTGTCTAATCTGGCAACCTTGCCTATGCCCTTTTCTGGCAACCCTAAACCCGCTTTGCGGGGAAGCTATATTCCTGCGGCTGGGCACTTCGTAACAGTATAATACCTGACCCATGGAGAGGAATTTGCAAAAAAAATGCAGCGATTAAATTGCTCGATATGCTTCAGGATGCATCAAATTTATAAAATTTATATAAAGCTGTGCTTTTTATAGCTGCTTATTTTCAAATGTCTGAAAAGGATCTCTTTAATCGACTCTGAATACAAAAACTTCGTACTAGGAGCAAAAGTAAAATGTTCAACGATTCAAAACGCATTAACGTCTTCTTTCATTTTAACCTGTCAATATCAGACGTCAAGAGGGCGAAGTTTAAGATTATTGCTATTAAAAACGAAATTATATTTTTAACCGAACAGATATATGAATTTTAAAAATCATTATAGCTATCAAAGCTCATATATTTGACACATATTTCTGAGAAATTAAATTATCTTAACTCGTCTCTTCAAGGAGAAACCATATTAACTTCGAATGATAAAATTGAAGGTTTTATTAAAAAAGTCAATAGTTGGGTAGAAAATGATTCATTCGATATGTTTCAACTATCGACAATTTTATAAATAAAAAGAAATAATTGTAAAATTTTAATTGCACAATTTATTATGGATCATTTAAAAATCTTAGGAACACAGTTTTGCGAATAATTTACATAAAATTTTCATTTCCAAAACTTATCTTAGATTCCAGAATCATTTTGATTGATATTAATGAGATTAATCACTTGCCACATAAAGCTCAAGAGAAATTTCAAAGCTATCTTGTAGGGTTTATATTTATTTTAACTAACATTTATTTTAAGTTTAAACTATCTTTCCTGTCAAGCCTTACTTTCCCCTGGAACTGCCAATGCCAGAATATGTAAATTTTAGTAGAACGCGCAAGGATTCAAATTATCAGCGGAAGTATTCTGATTTAAATAGAAGGAAACGAGTTCGGTGTGAGATTCTTACTTAGCGAGCGCGGAGGTAGTTAGCGAGAATTGAAGAACCCCGCGTTGCGGCCTATGTGCTTGGCGGGAAGTAGTGGCAATTGTTCCAGTGAGCTTCAAGTCTGCTGAATTAGCAGCGGTATTGTAAAACACGGTGAGTTAGTTATTTTAGAGAGCCTCGTAGTTAGAATCTTGTCTTTATTTTCTTTTCAGGTTATTGTTTTTATTTGACTGCCAGGTTGGCACCGTTTGTAAGCGTCAAGAGGACGCAATTGTAATTTATTACGTTGAATAAAAAGGGACTTAAACCCTTTACAAGACTCTGTGGTTTATATAGCTTTCACAGTCACCTCTTGGTTGCGTGCAAGTTGGAGGCGCGCAACGTTATATTGGCGCCCGAACACTTATCGAACTGAAATGGCCAAAAATTGGATGGAAGTCGCTGGACAACACCAAGAAATGACAACTCAGTTAGAAGGATTTGGATACCTGGTCCAGACTTTGAGAGCATCAATCAAGCCAAACGTCTATTTCGACGGAAAAAATTCGGTGTCCGTATTTTTAGAAGGTATAGAAAACCACTTTCAGCTCTACCCTGTGCCTGAAAGACAAAAAGTTGCCATCGCCACATCAGCACTAAGAGGACAGGCCGCGCTATGCTGGAAAAACATAGGAAAATTTCTTCTAGGTGAATTTGGAAGCCCGACGTATACATTTGAAAATTTCAAAAAATCGTTAGTAAAGGCCTTCCCCATAGTGAAAGATCGCGCACGGCTGGAAGCCGAACTATATAGTTTCTATCAACGGGATACAGCAGAATTGACGGACTTTATTTTACGAAAAATCAAGCTAACGGATATGCTGTATGACAAGAAACCCGATGCGGAGATCATTGAAATAATATTACCAAGATTGTTACCCGCTGTCCAAGACTACTTTGAAATTAGAAACCCAAGAACATTGCAGGAACTCTTCGAATTGGCGGTGAAGTTTCAAAATCGCAGAATCGCGGAAAGAGCGAGAGGGGAAACATATTCTCAACATACCCGAAGGAAGGAGGAAACCAGAAATGGAAATCGCTCATATGGGGGAAAGAAATATCAAGCTAACGCATCGAAACTCGAAGGTCAAGGCCCAAAAAGAAAATTTGAAAATAAGCATCCGCGTACCCAGAAGACACAGATTGAAAGGAAAGCTTTAAACGACTAGAGGGGCCTGTGAAAGGGAGGGTCCAGACCCCGGAAGTTTTAAAAAAACCCTCAAATAGACATTTAAATACAGTCATCGTAAAAACTCACAGCTACCAATTATACAAGTCCTGGTTGGCGATGTACCAGTAGAAGCCCTCATCGATACAGGAGCAGAAGGAAATTTCATGAGTGAAAAGTTCTTCAAAAAGAATTTTTATAGGATAAGACTATTTAAAACCAGAAATACGGAAATTATAGCGGCGCAAGGAAAAACATGTCACTGCATCGGGAAAGTATCATTAAACGTACAGGTAAAAGAGGAAAATCTCAAAGTATTAATTTTTGTGGTGAAACACCTGCAACACTCTCTTATTTTAGGTATGGACTTTTTAAGGGCCGCGAGGGCCAAATTAAATTTTCAAGATAGTTCCGTGGTGTTGGAGATGGACCAGAGGGTGGTGGAACCTGTGGAGACACCTGAATTGGACCTTAGCCATCTGAATGACCAGGAAAGTAAAGCAATACAGCAAGTGGTGAGTAATTTTTCTCATTTGTTTTCAGAAAAACCAGGAAACTGTCAGATCGTGACTCACAAGATTCAATTAAATGCCGAAAAATCTTGTAGGACTAAACCGTATCGCTATGATAAACAAAAAGACTTAATCATCGAAGAACATATTCAGGAGATGTTAAAGAATAAAATAATAACGCCCATAAATAGTGAGTACGCGAGTCCAGTCGTACTATGTAGGAAAAAGAACTAGTTTCCTCGTTCGGATAAAAGGGCTTGGAGGTTTGCTATCGATTACAGAAAACTAAATAGCATTACTAAATTTCCAGTTTACCCTTTGCCGGTTATAGACGAGATCATTAGACAGATCAAATCGACAAGATATATGTCTACTTTGGACTTAACGTCTGGCTACTATCAAATAGCTATGAGACCCGAAGATATACACAAAACCGCGTTTATAACAAAATCGGGCACTTATGCATTTTTACGCATGCCCTTTGGGTTGTATGGGGCCCCATCAACATTCCAGAGAGCTATGGACATTGTTCTAAAGCCTGTCCTAGGAAAATCAACTTTAATTTATCTAGATGATATAATTATAACGAGTAGTACGTTGGAACAACACATTAATGACATCGAACAAGTTTTTAAATTATTAAAAGAGGCCGGTCTTACAATTAACGCCTCAAAATGCAAGTTCGCAACTAAAGAACTTAAATATCTCGGTTATAAAATTTCGCAAAAGGGTATAGAAACGCAAGATTCAAAAATAAAAGCTATTAAGAATTTCCCACCGCCCAACACCGCCAAGAAACTTTCGTCTTTCCTTGGATTATGTTCTTACTATCGATCTTTCATAAAAGATTTCGCTAATATTGTTGAACCACTCTTAGTAATCAAAAGAAAAAAGAGTAAATTTACGTGGACAGCGGAAGCTAACACAGCTTTTGAAAGATTAAAAGAAGCGCTTATTAATGCCCCTGTTTTAAAATTCCCTGAGGGGGACCTGGAAATTGCAGCAGATGCGTCAGACTATGCGGCGGGTGCGATTCTTATGCAAAATAACCATCCGCTGGCATTTTTTAGTAAAACATTGAATCAGACACAAAGGAATTATACAGCTACAGAAAGAGAAACATTAGCCGTATTAATGGCTGTACACAAATTTCGAGTTTATTTCGGCAAATCGCCAGTAACAGTCTTTTCGGATCATGCGGCTGTTGGTAGACTTTACTCGGGAAAAAACCTAACGCCCAGGTTAATAAGATGGGCTTTAAAACTCCAAGAATATAATATCACAATAAAATATAAACCGGGTAAGGAAAACAATGTAACTGACGCACTTTCTCGTATAAAACTGGACGATGAAGGAAATGAACTTAAATGCGCTGTGTTGACTTCAAAAATTTTAGATTCTAGAGATACGGTTATTACTGAACTGAAAGCTGATCCTGAATTTGGAAATATCTATGCTTATTTGAAAGACCCCCGAAAGCTTTGAGCACACATATCGATGCGATAAGAAATAGAGCAAAAAACTATGAAATAATAGATAATTTATTATTCTATACGAAAACAACAAACGAAAATCTTGAGTATAAGCCAGTCATCCCAGCCTCGCTTCGATTAAGCATTTTGAGGGAGTTGCACGAAAAAAAAACAGCGGGCCACCTCGGGGTCAGAAAGACTATAAAAAGGGTACGCGAGGCGGTATATTTCCCGCAATTATACAAAATAGTAACGGCGTATGTCAGGTCCTGCAATCAATGTCAGTTAATAAATGATATTAATTACAGCCCGGCCGGGTACCTAAATAGCATTCGCGCTACATTTCCGAATGAAATTTTAGGCATAGATCTCCTTGGTCCCTTCCCCCAGAGCGAGTTAAATAAAAATCGTTTTCTTTTAGTAATAGTAGATCATTTTTCAAAATGGATAGAAATTGTTCCACTTAAACGCGCGTCAGCCAAAACAGTCGCAGATGTATTCTTACACAGATACATTTTAAAATACGGTGCACCGATAAAAGTCATTAGCGATAACGGAAAACAGTTCATTAGTCAAATATTTGAAAACATATGCAATGGACTTGGCATACGCCATATCAAAATGGTTCCGTATAGACCACAGGCTAACATAGCAGAAAGAGTTAATAAAAACATAGTAAAAATAATTCGCAGTTACGTGAGCACACATCACAAGCGCTGGGATGGCTACATAAATGAATTAGCTTATGCTTTAAGAACGGCACATCATGATACTACGGGAAAAACTCCAGCAGAATTATTTTTAGGCAGAAAGTTAATTACGCCTTTAGATAAATTATTCTTTGTGCAACAAAGAGAGCAGGAGTTTAAACAAAAAGACGTACAAAAGCTGATTGATCAGGCGCTTAAAACCTCGGATACGGCAAGAAATAGGCAGAAAATTTATTATGATAGAAAACGCCGTGAAGCAGATTTTAAAGTTGGGGATAAAGTATTGAAGCGGAAATTTTCTTTATCAAGTGCCCCAGACAATTTTATGGCAAAGCTAGCTCCAAAGTTTGAAGGCCCCTATGTAATTCAGGAAATCAAAGGGGTAGTATTATATCTTAAGAACGATAGAGGGGAAATCTGTAAAGCAAGTCCCGACCAGGTGAAAAAATACTATAATCCAAATGATTTTGAAATCCTTAAAAGTTTCTTGCAGGACTCAAGTCTAAACGAAATAGAAGGGCCAGAGACTGCAACAACTATTCCACCACCCAAGAAACGGAGAACTGAAGACAGACCTAGCACTTCTACAACCCGGACGTCGGTATCAAAAAGAAAAAATGATTTTCAAACTCCGGCGTTTAAGAAAAACAAAAATACAGATGAACCGGGTAAAGAAACCGTGGGAAAGACGAAAACACCACCTACAAAGGATGGCAGGAGAAATTACACATCAAGGAGAACGCGCACACGGCCACAGAGTCAGGTGCCAGCAAGGCCGCCGTTCCGGAAACTGAAACGCCAGCAGGAGGCACAAAAATACGAGGAACAGAAGAAATTCAAGAAGGACTCCAGACCGGAGGACGTCAAGACCAGCCGTCCCAGGCAGAAACGCAAAGGCCAACAACCAGACGATTACTCCGTCAAGAGGCCAGCATGTAGAGGACGCAAAAGAAAAAGCAACGGGGACGACACTCGGAGATCAATAAGGAGAAGATTGACATCCATGAAACCTCTAACTTGGGATCAATTTTGCCAAAAACGGATGACGGAATTTCAAGCATGGAAAACTCAAAGATAAGTTAAAACCTTCTATAAATTTTTCTTTCTGTTTTGTTCCGAAATGTTATGCATAAGTACGAAGTTCTTATGCAGGGTACCTCGGGATTGCCACACCCGTACTCACAGAAGTGAGCCCCCTGAGGGGCAACAGGAGGAACGAAAATACCAGGAACAACAGAAGAAATTCAAGAAGGACTCCAGACCGGAGGACGTCAAGACCAGCCGTCCAATGGAAGAACGGAAACGACAACAACCCGACGATTACTCCGCCAAGAGGCCAGCATGCAGAGGACGCAAAAGAAAAACTAATGTGGACAACACTCGGAGGTTAGTAAGGAGAAGATTGACGTCCATGAAACCTATAACTTGGGAACAATATTGCCAGAAAAGAATGACGGAGTTTCAATCATCGAAAACTCAAAGATAAGTTAAAATCTTCTATAAATTTTTTTTTCTCTTTTGTTCCGAAATGTTATGCATAAGTACGAAGTTCTATGTTTTGACGAAAGTCAATATGTCTCGGTTGAGACTTAGTTTTGTTTTACTTTATTTAGCTAAGGCAAAAGTATTATTTTCTTTAAGTGTAAAAGCTAAAAACAAGCATTTTCTGTTGGTCGAAAGACTAATTCTGTTATGTTAAAGCCAAAATTTGGCCGAAGATAAAAATAACTTCGTATTCTTGTATTAATAAGAATTTTAGTTTCAGTGCCGCCAGCTTGGCGAAGAATGAGTAAAGTAAAAATTTATTTTCTCTTATTCATTTTATGGTAAATTGTAAAAAGCATATGTATTAAAAATTTGTAAATGTATGTAAATACTTGAAGGTTATGTAAAAGTAGAATTTAGTCTAGAAGCATAAAATTGTAGATGCTAAAAGTGAATGCTTAAAAGCAATGAAGTCAAAATTTAAGTAGTAAATTGTAGATAAAGTCATGCTTTAGAGCGAAAGCCTGCATGTTTAAAGATGAATGAGGGGGAAGTTAGAATGAATGTGTTTTGTAGGGTTCTCCACCTACATTTGAATTTTTAAGAATATTAAAGTAGCTCATTGAGTTGTAGAATGTCGAGTAAGGTGTGTCTATTTGGTTGTTGAATTCTAACAAATCATGGTGGTTAGGGGAAGTGTTGTAAGACTAAAACACGAATATTCCCGTTTGACACCACACACGGTGGAGAGCCAGGGTAAAGTTAAATTAATGCTTGAAAAATTGAATGAATGTGAAGTGAGCAATAACTAAGAAAAACGAATCGTTTAAAAACAAAAATTTATTGTGTCAAGAAAGTGTAAATTATAATGTATGTAGAAAGATACTGATACTTATTCCTTCCAGATGCTGGAAGGAAAGACCAAGATTGATTGATGAAGTCCAGGAAAAGTTGCTGTAAGAAGAAAGCTTTGTAACGAGCAAAAGAATCTTAGTATATAATTGTTACATAAGATTTTTTTTTGTGTAAACGAGGTTCTCGCCAGTTAGTTCAGAATTAGATAAACTTACAACAGGTTGTTTGTAGGACCTGCTTCCAAGTTTTCCAAATTCTGGCAGCGGCAAATGTAGGGTTTATATTTATTTTAACTAACATTTATTTTAAGTTTAAGCTATCTTTCCTGTCAAGCCTTACTTTCCCCTGGAACTGCCAATGCCAGAATATGTAAATTTTAGTAGAACGCGCAAGGATTCAAATTATCAGCGGAAGTATTCTGGTTTAAATAGAAGGAAACAAGTTCGGTGAGAGTGATATTCTTACTTAGCGAGAGCGGAGGTAGTTAGCTAGAATTGAAGAACCCCGCGTTGCGGCCTATGTGCTTGGCGGGAAGTAGTGGCAATTGTTCTAGTGAGCTTCAAGTCTGCTGAATTAGCAGCGGTATTGTAAAACACGGTGAGTTAGTTATTTTAGAGAGCCTCGTAGTTAGAATCTTGTCTTTACTTTCTTTTCAGGTTATTATTTTTATTTGACTGCCAAGGTGGCATCGTCTGTAAGCGTCAAGAGAACGCAATTGTAATTTATTACGTTGAATAAAAAGGGACTTAAACCCTTCAAAAGGCTCTATCTTTTATACAAGTTTTCACAGTCACCTCTTGGTTGCGTGCAAGTTGGAGGCGCGCAACGTTATAATCTAGTAAATCAAACATAAATTTGAGTTTCTACACAAATCTTAGGCTGAATGCTGGATCGGAACTAGAACTGAACTTCCCACAGTTTCTGAAATGCTATTAAATGTTCTGTCATTCAGCACCACATACTTATGTAAAACTACTTCATTGGTTTTTAACACTTATTAAATCCAAATATCGTTTAACGCTGAAAAACATTAAAGATGCTTTACATCCAGCAGTGCCAAATATTGCACCAATATTTAATTTGTTATTCAGCAAAATGCAAACACATTGTCACATTAAAACGTGATTTTCTTTCATTAATTTTTTGTACTTGAAACAAAACCTAAAATAGCTTTTAATATAATATTATTTACCAAAGCAATAAATTATTTATGGAAAAATGTTAATTTTTTGCCTTTATTTTATATTTAGTATCTGGAGTCGCGAAAACCTTTTGATGGTAAAAAAGGGCTGCGAATGAAAAACATTTAATAAGCGCTGGTCTAATTAATAAATAATTAGGCCTATCAGATGAGCTGAATGCTAAGATATCGTTCATTCGATAAATAGGCTAGAAACGATATTTAAAAAAATTTTTCATCTCCAGTGATATGAACAAAACTGAAGATGCTGTTGATTAGAACTGTTATTGATGTCATAGAGAACGATGCCAGTCACCCGATTTTGTCTGTAACAGAGAGAGATTTGCGAGAATTCTTGAAAATTTTCAGTCGGACACTGATACTGAAAAGTTTGATTAATGAATAATAGGATTAAATAAATTTAAAATAGTATTTTTTAATTAATTTCAGTTACTTCAATTATTAATGATTTTTCAATTGTTAATATTTGTGGTTCGAGTTATTTGTAAGTCATTTTGCATTCGTAAAAAATCTAGTCCACAAATTTCAGTAACAAAAACATTCGCTAAGAATTCTCGGCTCATACACGAAAATGTACGATATTTTACTCAAATCTTCCTTGAAACGCACTTCTGTACTAATATTTAATCGTATTCATTTTTAGACTGTCGAAATATATGTAAAATGGTACATTTGGAAACAGTCCCGCGCATAAGTAGCTACGCTTAGAAACAAACCTTTTTTTGAACCAACCATTAATGCAATACATTACTTCCAAAACGCATTAACGTCTTCTTTCATTTTAACCTGTCAATCTGAAGCTTAGATGAAATAGTATTATTTATTTTATGTCACATTCAGAAGATAGAAATAATCAATGAATAATACTCCTAGAAATCGATGCAACTTAATCTAAAATGCTATTACTTCAATTTTCAATTCAGTGTTCTAAACTTAAAAAATAGTCTGCCTCTACTGCAAGCAGCAATGCATTTGCTAAAAGTGGAAGTTTCTTTTTTAAAGCAAGAAAAGAATTTTATTCGTAAGGGGTAATTTTTTTCGATAAACGTATCTGCTTACTTTTTATCTCTTCTGGTTTATCTGCTGAGTGAAGATTCCTTTGCGAAGTACAGAGTATACATCTTAAGTATATATTTTATAATTATTATGATATTATATAATGATATTATTTTATAATGATATTACTTTGGGACTAGTTCAGTCCATTTTATTCAACGCCGATAAAAGTGTAATAGGATAAGTAATTCGGATAAATAAAATGAACAACAAGTATTCTGTACTTCATAAATTTTGTTTCTGTTTACAAGTGGATTAAAATATCCTTTTTTAGTTTTCAGAAAATATGCAGAGCGACTGAGTGATTGCACCCCTATGATGGCTTCTGACCCCGGAGGTGAGACAAGCGGAATTGTATACCATCCCAGTGGAGAAATCTCCACTGGGATGAAAATAATTGATGAAAATAATGAAAGTTAAAATTTTGAATATTATGTATTAATAGTAGTTTCTATATTTTAAAAAGTCTTTCTAGTCCAAAATTAGTTCATGTCAATAATCGTACTAAGTAATTGAAACAATCGTTCAGATTTATATTTCTTGCTGAATTAAAACAAGCCTTGTTATTCTATGATAAACTTACCAGTGGTTCGAGGATTATTTAGCTTGATAGTTACAGATTCCAAGCGTTATTATGATTATTTGCTTTAAATTCTGATAATTTCAAACATAATATTATCCACAGTGATTTATGCTTACGCAGAATCTTAAGATTTTTCTCTATTTTACCAAGGACTACTCTGTTTTTGAGTGTGTTAGATGTCTACATTGCCCAGGTACAGGCCGCTTGTATTAACACAATGAAAGCAATGATAATCCGTGTTACCTTCCTCAACAGATTCAGACTTAGGAATACTCCTCTTCACATTCAGAGAAAGGAGTATCCCTAAGTCTGAATCTGTTGAGGTATACTGGGAATGGTCCATGACCTGAAGTAATTCCGTGCCATTAGCCGCCTGCTTGGACAGAAGGTCAGCCCCTTCATTGCCTTGAGTCCTTGCATGAGCGGGAACTCATTTTAGAGTGGATCTTTGTGAGATAGGCATTGCCAGAAGCTGTTTCTGAATTCGGTATACCAAGCGACTCCGGCTGTTTTGACCTGCGATAGCCGTCAGACTTGACGTTGGATCGCTGACTATGGAGAATTTCTGCTGCTGATATGTTTTAGCGCACCTAATTGCAGCGCATTAGCCCTGCAATTAGGTGCGCTAAAAAGCTCTGCTTAGCTAGAAGCTAAGCAGAAGCTAGAAGCTAAGCAGAAGCTAGCTAGAAGTAAGCTAGAAGCTCTGCTTAGTTATAACGGAATTTTTCAATCTTACTTTTCTCTTTCACTCCTATGTTACAATACCATTAGAAGGTGCTGGACCTTGCAGTTCTCCGTTTTGGAGCCATCTGTAAAAAAGTTAGGTAACATGTAGAACCACATCCTGATAAAATAAAATCTATAGACATGCTATGGAAGCTGGCAAAGAAAGGAAAGTACCTAGAAGCAACCGCCGGCAAGTGATGCCATCACACGAAACATAAGATATTTAATTTTTCCTGAAGAATTCTGATTCTCACGGTGTTGCAGTTTAACTTATCATAAGGTTTGTAATTGTTCTTTTAAATTTATTCGCAGTATTACTGATGTACGTATTCATTGATAAGTAACAATTTTATTTTACCATAAATAAATATGAATTTAATAGATCCGATTTAAAATTAATTTAATTTATAATATATCCAATGAATATATTTATAAAAAATTTCAGTTTAATTATAATTAATGATTAAAGATTATCTTCACTGTCGTACACTACGTACGTTTTATATAGAGTATTTATTTTTTAAAAATTTTATAGAGTTTTGCATTTTTAATTTAAATTTATTTAAAAATTTTTCTATCTTAAAGTATCTTAAAGTAATATCTACTTTAAGATGTTAGAATATAGCAATGCAGATCCTCCCGCCATGTCAACATTAGACACGATTATAATCCTTCTCTTTGCTTTATGAGTTCCTTTACTTCGGATGTTCGACTAATTCCCATTTGGGACAATTGTTGCCCCTCTCCTGCGTGTAAGACCTTTGATTTATCTTTCAGTTTATTATACTACATTGCTTATCAGCTTAACAAATTTAGAGATTTAATAACCATTATTATCACTGACATCACCAAAAGACATATCTTATTCACTTTCAATTCTACATGTTCTTTTTTGTCATTGTAGAAAACTTTTCAGATTATATGAATTGGAGTTTTTTTCATACTTAAATCTTAATTTCTGCAAAGAAAAATAATTTCATGTCTTTCAGTATCTGGTGTTAAAAATAAACAATTGACAATCAACTACTTTTCGTCTTAAACCAGCGTTTTCTTGTTATAGAGAAGTAGACATCTATAATTTTGCAAATATAAAATGCAGTAAGAGGTGGCATCTTGTTTGATTTAGCTACTTTTCACCTACTTTAGAACGTAAAAAAAAATCTGTACCCATTTTCGTACTGAATGCGATGCTTATTTATTGTAATTTCGTATCAAAAATCTCTAACATCAACTTTCACAAAAGAAAAATAAGAAATTCAAAATTAAATCTTTCTTATGAAAATATGTTTGCAACTAGAGATACATAGGCCCAACAGCGGCAAAACAGTACAAGCCGCTGAACACTGGTAGTTCGGTCCGGGATTCGAGTTCCGGCGAAAGGGCTGGCTGCATGGGCGATTTCGTGGTTTTCCGCATGTGCATACGAGATTAAAACAGATGCGTTTTTAGGGATTACGTGATCTGATTATATATGTTCAGTTATGTTTATTAACAATAATATAGTGTTTTATTTTCTCTCTAACTCAATAGCGAAAAAAATCAAACAATGCGATTAGATTAATCACTGGTGACCTTTTAGTAATTTAAAAATAACTAGTTTATTAGTTAATGTAATAGAACGAATCCGTTTTTCTATATTTATAATGGCATACGATAATAGCATTATGATTTAAACAAAGATCGATTTATTTTCTGTTGTCATAACCATAACAAAAATAACTTTTTCTTATCTTTCTTAGGATACAATAGAAATTGGATTAGAAATTTTATTAGAACACTCGCATTAGGGAACAAATGATAGCTAGTGAGTTTAGATGTTTGCTTTCAAATACAATATTCTTTTGTTTTTGTAAAAAACAAAACAGTCGTCTTACTTATATGACAAACAAAATAATCATTGCTATTAATCTATACCTAAAGTTGTAGAGTCATTAGGTTGATTGGAAGCAGAAAAGATGAAAAATATGCAATCGTCTTCGCCGGGAAACGAACCACGGACCTCTGGAATACTGGCCCAGCGTGCTGGCCACTACACCACGAAGGCACGCTAGGGAAGTGGGAGAAATAAAGTATGCGGATAAAAACAATGCTAAGTAAATTTTCACAGTGTTGCTTCATTATCTTTCTAAATGATGATAAAATTCATATTACGAGTATTCTAAGGAACAAACCCGGCATACTTGAGTAGAAAACTACCGCTGTAGGCATTAAATTAGAGTAATAAATAGCTGATGGAATTTGTAGAAATAAATATTGGGAATAATTTGGAAAGATGTGTAAGGGATTATTGAATTCCACCATGCATATTTTCATTTTGTAAG
The DNA here is from genome assembly GCF_044657685.1 of Stegodyphus dumicola. NCBI lineage: Eukaryota > Metazoa > Arthropoda > Arachnida > Araneae > Eresidae > Stegodyphus > Stegodyphus dumicola. Next base: position 145,472,546 of record NC_140775.1, read on the forward strand.
TGGCTTGCAACGGTTTGTAAGTGATTTGTAGCACGTCTGGCTCGCACCGGCGAGATTAGTGATCCGACTTACAGCGATGGAACAGTTTCGAGCTTCCTGCTAATCTCTACAAAGTCATAATTTGTATTGAAAATATAGAATAAAAGATGAAAACATGCTTTCTTCTTTGAAACAAAAAGAAAAATGTCGTCGACGACTTTACAGAGTTCTAAGAGATTATTTCTCAATTTCCACAACCAGAAGTGAGTTTCCTAGCCGTACTACTAATAAGAATTTTAAATTTGGTTGCATCATTAACTTATCCTTATTCATGCTTTAATGAAACTACGAAGAAAAACATGGAAATTGCGTGAACGGGGTTGGCAATAGTTGTTTCAACAAGTTATTCATAGAACAGTTTCTATAATTTATTATAATTAATACACTGTTATCAGCTTATTAAAATCTATTGTTTCTCAAGAATTTAAAATATTAAATTAGTCAAGATTTTAGCAATTAATTCTTATTATTCTTTCAACAACAACAAAGAAAGATCTCAAATACATGTATAAAAATACTGACATTAAAATTATGAAAACCAGATTTTAAACAAGCCACAGTGAAATTCAGCAATTTTAAAAAAGCTTTTAAACTGCTTGGAAAGAGTTGTTGACTTCCAATATCAGTTTCTCTTCAAGAGATCAGAATTAAAACATAATTAACACAATTTTATATTAAAAATTACGACAGTTTTATTTCTGTTTAAAAGTTAATTACATATACCAAACCATACGCTCTGAACACCATACGAGAATGCAAAATGTGTATGATGACCAATCCTATCCATCACAAAAGTGGTTTAAAATAGCTCAACGTAAATAACTAAATTTCAGAAGTGTTTCCTCAAAATGAATGTAAATCATATTATATTGTTTTCCTCGTAAATTTCCTTTAATATATCTAATTACCTCTTACAGTTACAGAATTTGTCACATGGTTTTGACAAGTGTAAGAGAAAGAAACCTCCGGCAACAAATGCTTCTTCCGATAGATGAAAATTCGAGAGCGGGATAATTCCAGAGAATGCTGGAGAAAATCCATCTTCTTCTTCTTTTTCAGCGCCACACATCCTTTCACGAAGGTTTGATAAATTATCTTAAATTGCATTTTCGGAACCCACATACTCACAACATCTTCCATTAGCCCATCCTGATAAAAGCGGATGTTTCTTATTTGTTAATAGGTACTACAGGCCAAAAATTTCACCAGAGAGCTTCACATAGAGTTCTGGCAGCTTATCTTGTAACCTGTCAAAACACCTGCAGGAAACACGTAGTCATTTGTGCATATAATGTTGATACATCATTCTTATGTAGACATATCTTGAGCAATCATTACTCTAAGAACGCCAAAAGTTAATGAATGGATCTCGACTGTGGGCTAGAAATAAATGAGAGCTATAACAAACTCTAATTCGGTTCGTCATAAAATATAAATAATCCACTTTTTTACATTCATAAGAAACATATGTCAGGACTGCTATTCCTTCTAATTGCCTTTGGGAACATTTAATAGTTCTGAATGGGAGTAAGGAGCTTACTCAAACCATGCTCGTGTGTGTGTGGAGGAGATACAACACAAATACGAAGGTTACCTTGTAGATACATTAGGTATTCTGGAAGCAGGAAAGATGAACAATATGCAATACCTTCGCCGGGAATTAAACACGGACCTCTGGAATACGCGCCTAGTGTGCAGACCACCACACCACGAAGGCACGCTAAGAAGGCGGGAGAAATACCATATAAACTTTGCCCTTTATATCTCACAGCGTACAGCCGATCCTGCACTTCGGGATACAGAGATCAGCGCTTATGGTCTGAAACGTAGAAAATAAGAAATAAACTAACTTAACTAAATAAGAACTCAACTTAAATGCTTTACAGAGACTGTTAACGTATAGATTGGCCTTTTGACACTACGTATGTAGTGAGCGAAATGCAAAAAGTACAGTACGTCTTCAAATATCAGCAAGAACTAAGTTCTGGCCTTAAAGGCAGACATGAACTGACTGAAAAAGCAAGCACGTGGTGAGGCAGCAAGAAGTCTCTCTCTCTCTTGGCTAAAAAGCCACATTTTAAATACCTATACAATTTGAAACCTCATTAGTATAAACAATTCTACTCGCGCTTTTTCTGGCCGAAAATGGGAAATAAGAGAAGATAGCAAAATTTTAAAATAAAATAAACGTTAGTAAAACTTAAAATCCTTACACATGTAATTCCAGTTTTAGTATTTTCATGAGCAAGCTTAGTTTATATCAATTTATTAAATCAAAACATACAAGAATTCTTGGTCTAAAGGCAGGAATGCCTTCATGGTGGACGTTTTATGAGAAATTGGCTCCTTTTCACTTTACTCACAGGAGAAAATACGAAAGCATCAACTAGCCTATTTGCGGGCATTTAGAAACCCGATCAAACTGCCAGGGTTAAGCTCTTCCATTTGGACTCAGTGAGCTCTAAATGAAATAATATTTATTTTGACAAACTGTAATGTAACAAGTAGCATTCATGAATTCATATAACTCTGTAACTTAATTAAACGTCCAGTAAAATATAAAAAAAAATATTTTTACAAAATACTATATCTCTGGGATAAAGACGTGAAGTTTCTGAGCAACAGTTTCTGTGTCCGCTAAAATTTATAAGAGCATAAATAATACCAGCCAGTAGCAATTTGCATCACATTTATAGAATATTTCTATAACATCACGATTTCTTTTAGGTAAATCTATTTTATTTAATCCTTCCGAAATGAGAGTCGCTTGGCACAAAAAGAAATTTCTCAAATTCTGCGCACAGTTTGAAACAAAGATGATTACAGTAGCCCTTATTTTAAAGAGTAATACTCTTGCATCTAAATGATAATAGCCATATGCATAATTATTTCCATAGCCCTTACGCAGTGACTTTTGGTTTCCTAATTTTTTCGTGTGTTTTCCAATGCATCGTCTATATTGCATCGCATCTTAATATCATCCAAACTGTAAATATAAGCCTCTTTTGTACTGAAAAAATCCATTATTTTCTATTATTTAATTCCGCCTGATTGAGTGAAAATATTATGGACAGCACTGAAGTAAAATATTCCACTTTTCTAAATACCTCCTTTGTGGGCTATGGGCTCTGAGTTTTGTTATCTGCTCACTTCTCTGTTTAAAAGATTCTTAAAAATTCGCGAAGTATTTAAATTTAGATGCTATAAGTGAAACAGCTAAATAATTGACAAATGATTGTTGACAGTTGATTGCTGAGGGTAGATAACGGCAAAATTGTTTATCATATGATAAAACAGACCTTCGACTCGACCTTCGACAGAAGTCACTCATCGACTGCAACTTTCTGCCAGTATAAAGTTTCTTCAGTGCTGCATTTCTTTGGCATCACTGCTTGAGGAGATTTGTAGGATTGAATATGTGCGGCCTTAGCATTTGTAAAATTACAAGGCTTATGATGTCACCATATAGGAGTATCTTGTAACAGAAAAGCTGATGACTTTTATGTGTGTAATGACTTATGTGAAGTATTTTATGTGTGCAAGAAACTTGAGAGAAGACAGGAAACAAAACTGTAGTGAGTATTGTAGTGTTTCTCAAAAGGGAGTAAAATGTACCTTTGGCGGCATATATCTTCCGACTGGCAACCCAGCGCTCTACCTGTGACAAAATGAAAGCACGCGCGGCAGAAGGCGAAATTTCTACATATTTTCTCCGCTGCTTCAACAGCGAGAAGAAAAAAGGAAAAGAGACGTAGCTGACAAAATGCACGTGGTTAGGAATTATCCTCCACCACATTTTAGTCGGGCGGCACTGTAGTTTCAGTTTTTTCAAAATCAAGAAACTTTAGAAATCAACTCTATCTATGTGTGTGTGTTATGATGTGACTTGTCTCAGTAGTCTGACAGTAACATCAGATCAAGCCCAAGAAATTCCCCTTGGCAAGGAGTGCAAGATTGCGCCTGTCGGGCAAGAGCCTTCAGCACTATACAGGTGACAGGAAGACCTCGCTCAATTCAGCCCCAAATTTTGATGGAGAGCACCCTCGGGGAAAGGGTCGGAGGGTATCCCACCCCTCTTCCCCTCTTTCAACCTCTCGAGAGGACTTCGAGTATCGAAGTTCACCGCATATATTTCAACCTCTCGAGGGTCACCGCATATATAGAGTACCCTCCATGTCGCACGGACACTATACATTTGCAAGCATCCGTAGCCTCTCCGAATTTGAATCTGGGCCCTTCGGTACACAGTAGCCTCTCCTAACCGCTATACCATCTAGACTATGTTCTCGCTAGCATTCGAACTCCGAATTTTTCAAATGCTGGTCAATTTCTTCCAAAACTTCTTGGAATTTGCATTTTCACCTTGTCCTACTGCAAAAACAGTTTAAACGCAGATGTCCCAAACTGTAGAAGGCAGCTGAGTCTAGGAAGATTGATGTGAAACACTGTGAGAGAATGCGTACATTGTACGTGCAAACAATTTTTACAATTACTAAACTTATAAATTTCTGACCATTCCAATATTGATGCTCTATCCAGCACTTTGTGAAATTTTTGCGATGTTTTCATGAGTTTAAAGCGGGCTTGATAAAGAATTAAAATAATACTTCCCATACGCCTTCACTTCGATTCTCATATCCTTCATGAGATAAAACATCTTGCCATTGCTTTAAGCCACACAAAGAACTCCCTGTTTTGTAACAAAAATGTGCATGTCAATAACCTAATAATACATTTTTCAGAGCTTTAAATCTATCAAAAGAACGTGACAAAAGGTATAGACGAACTTACGCCTAATTATAGTATTTACCAATACTTTGGCAGGTAAAAGAAAGTATTAGTTTTGCTTTACCTTTCCATCAAATGCATAGAATCCTCTTCTAATCATTACTTGAACACGTCTCTCCCCTCAAGGCGTTACTTAATTTTATTACATCGTGTGACAGAGGACAGCGTTAAGATGCGTTAATCGATTAACTGGTAATCCATCACAGCTTACTCGAAGCAAACCTACTCCCAAAACAAAAGACTTTCTTTCACCAGACGGTGTTGAAGTTCAGTATTTTTTCGCTTTCCCATGAGTGCTGGTGAAGGCACTTAGATAGTCGAGAGCGAAAAACGAAAAGACGCCAGAGCTCGTGTTTATAGAATAGGGATTAATGGAAGAACGTGGCCGTCTCTGAGGAAAACGAACTCTTCTTTCGGTTTCTGGAATAGAATGAGAATAGGAAATAGAATGAGAATAGGAAATAGAATTCCTGAATATTGCTGTTTCGTGGCAGGAGAATAAGTGAGAATTTAAGTGGAGGTTTTGCTGTAATAATTGAATAGCAGTCGTAAGAACTAGAAGCACTATTTAGAAGAATTTTAAATTTTCGCGATGCGGAATCGAATTTCGAAAGCTTCTCGAGTCTTTCGTACATTTCGCATCCTGAATCTCTCGAATCCCTGATACAAAAATAATATTAAAAATAGAAAAAAAAAGTAAAAACTTTGATAAATATTAAAAGTTTTTAGTTAAAGAGAAATTTGATAACTTCATTTAAAATATAAGAAATTTTGACACATAAATTTTGAAAATCCATCCAATTTCATTAAAACATAAAAATAAATTTAGTTAAATGAAGTACACAGTTAAAAATCTTAAATTTTGAAGTTCATTTTCCCAAAATAATTGAACAAAAAAATTTAAGAAGCACTTCAAATATTTTACATTCTTCTAGAAACTTGAAATCATGGCAAATGCAAAAGGGAAAGAATTGTCTCGAAAATTAACAGAGATATAAACATGTAACATTAAATTCTTTCCAGATAATTGAGAATCCGGCACGATGATATTAAGGATCCATGTACAATTCATATTGCAAAGATATGAACGCTTCTGACAGATATCAATAAAACTAATCTTTCTTAAGTTTTGATTTAAAAGATTTAACTGTTTTTAGATTAGATTTCGGATGATTCACATGTTCTTTTTATAAATAAGATCTGTAATAACTTCTCTGAAACTATTTACACAGTAAATACAAATAATAATTTCTCCGTCTGCAAGAACGATTTCTCCCACAGCCTCGAGCATGAATTTATTCGTGTTATGCTTTTTCAAATAACTGATTGGAGGAAAAAGTGAAGAACTACGAAAAATGAGCATTTTGTAATAACTGTTATATTGCATACTTTTTTTTAATTTCCATTTTATGGATATTTTAAACACATTAGTGGAGTTAATAAAAGATTTTTATGTACATTTATGAAATGTGATATAAAAGGAAAATGGTGTTTTATTGATTTGAGCTGCATGAATTTTATTTCGATACCTTTTTTTTTTTTTTTTTGTAATTTTGTTTATTTAAAAACTTGGTGTTGGCTCTTGTTGAACCTGAGAGCTGCATGAACTTTATTTCGATGCCTTTTTTTTTTTTTTTTTTTTTTTTTTTGTAATTTTTTTTATTTAAAAACTTGGTGTTGGCTCTTGTTGAACCTGATTTGCAAGATTTCTACCGAAAGTCTTTTTCGTCCATGCAGTTTGAAGCCCTCAGGTTTTACAAAAAGAACAATTCTTTCTTTAGTTATGAACATGATTCATTTACGTGCAAGAAACAAATAATCTGTTAACAGTTTTGATAAAATGGTTTGAGATTTTTAACACCTTATATTTACCACTGTCACTGCAGCATCCCTTGCTCGTTTCTTAAAGTATATATTTAATTAGCCTCTGGTTATTATGAACTTTTTCAGATTTGTATATTTTAAAGATGGTTTTAAACCAGATCAATATCTGCAGTCAAATTCATCTGTGTTTGTAAGTTCTTTCTTGATATAACATGTTATACTTGTCTTATTTTGCTTTACAAACTGAAAATTTCATGCCATGCTAACATTTCTAATGCTATTGCTTACACAGAATATTAGAAAAGTATGTGGAACCGTTTGCGAGCTAGAAGGGAACAGAGTTAGAAGCTCTGTTTGCTTGCATTGTTGTTAACAACTTATTTTAGATAAAGCAGTTTCGTGCTCTTTCCAGTGTAGAATAAACAAAACAGGAAAAATAAATATCAAACAAAAAATAGGAAATATAGCAGAAGAAAGTATTTAATAAACAAAATTAAACTCACAAAGAGATAGAATACGGCTAGTGTTTTAAAGCGTAAATGTAAACAGAGAGTAAATAGAAACTACAAATTACACAAGAAATAAAACTAGCTTTTCCTTTTCAAAGTACTCCTGCTGCACTTAATATTTTGAAGCAGATTATTGTTTTCAAAGCAATGAGAAATATTCTCCGAAAAATATTTTTGCATCATTATTTCACTAAATAAAGGAACATCGTTAAAAATGAAAATTTATTAAAAGCATCAAAACAATGCATGGCAATATTATAAAATTCAAAGAAATTTGGATAGAATGTATTCTCAGTAAATTTATTTTAACAGACCGAGAAAATTTCAGACTTAATAAGTTTTTCAAAATTAAATTGTTTTCTTAAATCTCTTAAAATTGTACTGCACTTTTAAAAAAAGTACCTTTTTAATATTAACATAATGATAATATCTGAGGTGGAATTTCAAAATACACTGAGTGCAGCGAAAGCGAAAAACAACATTTTTTTTTCATTTTCCAGCATGATTTTATAATTAATCTCGTCTGACAGAAGATCTCATCGTAGTAGCGTTTAGAGGAAAACTGGTGTACATGAAAGCCAATATTCTCCTTACAAATTCCATTCTGTTTTAATAATTCAACCGGCAAATTTTACTTTAAATCTTCATTTTTTTTGTTGCAGTTTTATATTTTAATTATTGCTATTCTATTTCATGTTTTTATATTCCTTTTAATCCTACAGCATTTTTATTTTCTACCTGAAAGAGGAAAAGAGTGTTCTTGTGATTATAAAAATGTCAATTCAAACGTTTTGGTAAAAATACCTTGTTATAAGCAATTTTTGAGCTAAAGTAGCAAGAGAATAATTGAAAAGTCGCAAAAAGTAGCACTTAACATTGGAGAACATGTGATTTTTGTGACATCATATGTTCGTCGTTAACTTAGTCGTAAGCACATATGACCTCTGATGTCATTCCAGAGTCAGTCTCCGAGTCTTCCGTATGTTACCAATTATAATGCAATTCTTGATCGTCTTATTACGCATGTTATATATTAGTTTTATATAATTGTTTATATATTTATGTATTATATATTAGTTTTAACGAAAATCTCAATGTCAAACTGCTAATTTGTCATTGTTTAAATCTCTGCTTCTTCTTTTAATTTATTCTCAGTTAATTTAGGTTATTTCAGGCGCTTTCTCTCTTTTCAATTTTTAACATTGTTACAGTGATTCGTTTCAATTGGCGGTTAATGTTTCTTCATCGTTTCTTGCTTTACTTTAATTGTTGATGCTTTTCACGTAATATTCCGTTCTTTTTGTTGAATTTACTGCCCTTTATGAGATTACAATTGTTATTGCTTTGATTTTTAAGTGTTTTGAATTATGTAGTTCTTAGCAATATCAAAATCAGGAAAATGAATTTCAAATTTAAGGCTCGCGGGCCAAAACCCGACATGTGATTATTTTTGAACTGTAAATGGGGGGAATTGATTTAAAGCAAAATTTACACGGTAATAAACTCGCAAAAAGCAAGAGCAAGAACAAATATAAATATTATTGTTTTGTATCATAAACTGCTTCTAATATATTGTCAGTTACTTCCAAAAAAAGCGCATTTTGAATTACACAATTTTAGTAAATCTACTCAAATATAAAAGAGAATTTTTAGATAACGTAATATTCGTTGTCATATGTGACTAATAATGAAATCTTAAGGATGCTAACATTGGCGAATTTTAAGTTAAAATTGCCAAACAGAAAAGCAAAGGAATTATGATATTACTTTAATTGTTTCTCGAATTTCTTTTAATGTCTTAATATTTTTCATATGCCAAAATGTACTTATGTCGTACGTATGCACGTACAAGATACATACGTAAGTACATACTTACGCCACGAAGAATCTTTTTTGAATCTATTTGAAATTCATTTCGGAATCCGTTTGGAAAACTCCTTTATTCTGACCGTAGACGTCATAGAAAAAAAAATCGTCTAAATGTATTCCGTAAAGGTCAAAATGAATATTATCGTTAAAATAATGATACCAGAAATTTTTCTTGATAACATTAAGGTATTTTCTGCCTCCTTTTCGTATGCCTTCATGTTGTAACTGGAAGCACGTTCGATTCGTATTCGGGAGGTCCGGAGTTCGAATCCTGGCGAAACAGATTTTTTCAGCTTCCTGATATCGGAAGAATTCTAAGTGGCTCTACATCTTCACATAAGGAAGTAAAAATGAAAATCATTAACTCGTCCACAGACAGTCAATATTGGCCTTTTAACTACATTCCCGCTAAAACTGTGAAAAAAAAAAATAATATCAGTTGACAAGTTAGATTTCCTTAAAGCTAACGATCAAAAGACCAATGAAAGATCAACTGTTCCAATCTCAGTAAGAATACGGTTCCAATCTCAGTAACTGGATCAACTGTTCCAATCTCAGTAAGAAATACGGTTGATGTTACACGTTTCCTGCTAAGAAAAACGAAATAATTCCTACATCAGTTAAAGATCTGCAGAGGTGTGAAACGAGACCAGTCGAAATCCAAATGGAGACAAACGTATTGCCCCTTACATTTTACTTCTTTTAGGTTGATCGAAGCACAAACATGAAAACTTAACTGTGCCCTCTTCGAGATCCAAACCACGGACACTTAATTTGCCAGCTGACACAACGAAAGCCCACTCAAAGGAATACGGTAATTTTTTGCCACTTTTGTTAGCAATTTTAACTGAAGATCCCTGGCTCGAAGTGTTTATTTCCTATTTCCTTTCTTTTTTACTTTTTGTTTTGTATAACAATTGATGCTATAACTATTACCTTCTTTGTCCATTACTTATGTATTTTTATTTTATTTCTCAAGTCTTATGTCAGATTTCCTTGAGTGCTAAATAACGTATAGCGTTTTTCCATAAAACTGATACAATCTAAATTAAAATTTTACTCAGTTTTAAAGAAAAACTATATTATGATATAGGACTCTTTGCATAACTTTGAACATACATATATTTCGAGTACAGTTTGTATGTCACACCTAGGGAATTATAGTTTACATTCATATGCACAGCAGTAATAACATCAGTTAATCAAAAGAACCAATCTAGCTATTATCTATATTTACCGTATAAGATCCCATAACAACTAAAAAAATCAAATTCCTGGTTTATTAATTTTAATATAACCAAATAAACGTAATTTCGTTAGTTTAACCACACAGCTTCCCTTGTTATGTTTTACTAAAACAATAGAATAATACTACTTAAACATAGCTTGGATTAAAGAAAAACACATCTCTTTAAAACATGCAGATCTTGATTGCGGTATTGGCTGTTATGAAATGCAAAAACGTTTTGCTTGCTCTATAATATGCTGCTGGTTCAATAACAGTTGAAGTTTTACTTATTTATGAAATACTTTGTCATAAAAAGGGTAAAATGGCAGCGGTCAAACTTGTTGTTATTGGCTACATTTCAATCCCAGTAATGCCATAGGCCTTGAAAACAACGCAAAACTGTTTCACTTTTCTTCTAACACGATTTTCCAATTTTCTTTGCCTAGAAGCTTTGGAGAGTAGCCTCTCTTCCTTATTGTCCAAAGGCGTTTCTTTGATCAGTGAGAAAATAAATTTTCTAGTGTAATATGCTTTTGTAAACATATGTTCTTTCGTTTCTTTGGGTTTTCGATTTGTTTGATGCCCAAAGTATTAATCTTATAGCTGAGGCTTACACAAACTATCCACCACATGGTATGGGTATTTATATATATATATATATATATATATATATCATAGTTTGACTTTACTGGAAAAGTATTACAATATACTTAAAATAACAAGATTCTGATAACTTTCAGTTGCGTACACTTTTACATGAAGTTCACCTACAAGTTTCATTAAAAAATAATTTTTCAAGTTACAAAATTAAAATATTCACAGTGAAAATAATCATAGCTAAATAGCTGCTGAGTGTATAGAATTCATCAGGAACAATTAAAAGAGTGCTTAACCTATCGATGCAGACCTTTATGTTTTAAATGTATCATTAATTATTTTCATATTTATTTATTAGAAGAAACACTGCAATATAATCGCTTAATGTGGTATGTGACGAAGACTGCTTCCCATAGATGATCTTTACGAAAGTAACGAATGCTGCACTAAAAGCAAATTAACATTAATATTAAATACCGTATCTCTAAGGCGACCACTTCCACACACAAACAAACATTATTTAGAATCAAAGAAGCTTCATTATAATTGAATTCTGTAATCGCGACTTCGGCTGAAAAATAACCTGTATTTCTGTCGAACAAAATAATTATCGGTACTTATATCTATCGCATTATATCTTGAGCTATGGTTAATAACACTCACAGAAAAGCAAAATCCTTCCGAATCATGCGGGTGATCGTCTTAGGGAAAATTCAGTTTGCAAAAATGAATTATAAGTAAAACAATTTCTAAATATTAATAATATTAACAATAATTATAATGAAAATCATTCATTATTGGAGCTGTTTTATTATCAAAAACTGTTTTATTCACATTAATTAGTGAAAACGGCAACTATACAAAAATATAAAAAATACTGTTTATTTCAGTGAATAAAATAAGTCTTTCAGTGATAATAATAAAATGAATGTTACTGATTATGAATTTTAAAATATTTCGCTGAAAGTTATTTTCTTTGGCAGTAATTTTGAATTGTCAAAGAAATGAAGCGTATTGCCATTAATTGTTTTAACAATTAATTTCGTTATGTTATTGTGACTCAATGAGTAAATCAGAAACTGGGTGGGTGCGCATGCTCAAGCAAATAGTATCAGCTTTATCCGTCAGCCAGTTTCTTTGATTTTTATGCTGTTAACCCAAAATTAGTCTACGAAGTCAATGTCAACAATTATAATTATATAAAGGTTGCAACCTGAATTATGGCAAGAAGAATAATTATTGTGGCAATTAATACAGTTTGCGGCCCTAGGCACAACATTATCTCAAGAGCTCCTAATACTCCTCTACCTTATTGGATGATAAAAAAACACTATTATAAATAATTGCAAGATGAACTGCAGTATTTCTGAAAGCTGGGGTCTTAGACCTAGTACTTGTATTCTAGGCGTAATCAAGCGGTACCTAAATGGCATTGATGAAAGCTAACGTGCTGAAAGCGTAGCGTGTATATCAACGTTACCATGCGTATCAAAGGTTTATCCTCACAAATGCTACAGTGAAAACTAGACAAATGTCTGGCGACAAACTAGACAAACTACTAGTGAAAACTAGACTACCAAATGAGTAAAACAGTGCTAATGAGTTTTGTGAACACCCGCCGCAATCTAACTTGTCTGAACGTGACCAGTATTTGGAAAACATAAACTTCGATGGTGAATATAAACTCGCTAAGGTAATCTTTTATGCTAAGGAATTAAATCATCTTGAACCATGAATGTTTGTTTTATAAAGGATTTGCAACGTTTTATATTTCAAAATAGAATTTAATGCAATCTAATAATTAACGCAAATTTATTATAGTCAGAACTTTTAAAATTAACTAAAAACAAATTTAATAATATAATTCATTTACAAAGCCACAGAGTCAGATAAATGCAAATATGTCAAAGAAGAAACTCATTTAGAAAGAAATCCCACATTTACAATAAGCTTTCAGATATCAGAATGATTTTTATCGGTTTTTTTAAGTAAACTAAATACAAGTATACATTTAGTTAGCATTTAGAAGGGGTTTTATTGTTTTTACTTACGTAACAAAAATTTACAAATATGCATCAGATATACAAAAGGACGTTATCGAGATTCCTAAATGTATATGAATGTTCACTGTTTATCAAAATAAATTCTAATATCATATAATAAGTTTATTACCCATTTTCTGGCTTTAATAGTGAACCCAAATGTATCAACAATACAATGAGAAAATTTTGCAGTAACTCATAGATTGCAAATTTTATCTTAGTTCTCCTTCTTTTTAAAATTTTGTCAAAACGGTAATGCGGTTTTTTATACTTTGATATTTTCCTGTGTATTTCACATTCCTATCAAAAAAGGCAAAAGCAAAACCAGCGCGTTTTACAGATATTTCGAATAAAAGCAAAACCAGCAAGTTTTACAGATATTTCGAATAAAAGCAAAACCAGCAAGTTTTACAGATATTTCGTATAATTTAATCAGTTAGAAATTTCAACGTTTATTTAAATTTTAAAAGAATTAAAAATTATAATTACAGGTGATTGCTAACAGCAGTTATTCACAAAGTTGGAGTCGTATTAGTACGGCATCTATCCTCCCCATTTTTTCCTTCTGGTTTCTTAAATTAGAATTCAAATAATCAACTAAAATAAATTAATTTTATTCGTGTATACTATTTGAGCATTAAATGAATAAATATATCATTAAAATTCATTTATATGTATAATGAAACTACTAATTTTAGTGATTTATATATACGTTGTTTTTATTTACGAACTCTAAATAATTTTTTTCTTTTCCTGCTAAAATATCCTTGAAAACATTGCTTGGTGAGCATATACCGGATGCTCATTTCCATGTGGTTTCAGATCAGCTCTGTCCCGAATTTTTATAGCTCTGTTTGAGATATTTTCTAGTTTTCTCAGGTTTCTGTTTTCAATGACTATTTCTCTCTTTGCCTTTTACTGGAAAAAATGTGCAATATTTCTCCAAGAATTTTGTGTTTTATACAATGTAATGAGTAATGAGTTATGTACGAAAAATTTCGAATATACCATTTTTGAGATATTCAAACTAAAAAGAAGAAATTAAATTAGTAAAATAATGAATTAATAAAGTGATGGCAATAAAAGCAATAAATTCTTCCATTTAACTCTGTAATTTAAGAGCTTCTAAGCATATTGAAATTACTCCTGCGCTTGCCCTTTACTGGCAATTATTTTATATTCCAAAGGAAAATCTCTCTCTATATATATATAAAGATGAAAGTCTGTGTGTTTGGTTGTCCTCTAATAACTCAGTCACTAATATAGCTGCACCAAACTTTCTACAATTCTTTTCTGGGTTCTGGAGGAGGTCGACGTCCACTTTTTTCCAAAAAAGTAGCTACAATCAGAGATATTATTTAAAAATTCGGAAAACGATCATTTTCGCCCTCATTTTTTCGGATGGCAACAGTCTCGCAAGCTGTAGATAAAAACTTGCTTTACTTCGAAATTTGTTGCCACTGCTCGCTTTCAAATACTAGATTTTGTATATAAAAAATTTCAAAGTTTTACAATGAAATAAAAAATAGCATTGCCAAACATTAAATACATTATTCCCGATTCCAAAACTTTCGATTGTTCCCATCTCTGTACGACTTTAATCAGCGGAGATATTAATTAAAAACTCTGAAAACACTCATTTTCGCAGTCACTTTTCCGAGTGGCAACAGTCTGGCGCGTTGGAGTTAAAAATGCTTTATTTCGAAAAGTGTTGCTAATGCTCGCTTTTCAAATCGTAGAGTTTGTTAATCAAAAATTTGTATATTTTACAAAATATATACATATAAAGAAGAGTGTCTGTTTGTGCGTTTGTTTGTTCGCGTTATCGATTTCTGATCATTATGATAAATTTATATTATTATAAATGATGATAAATTTTTGGCCACATTTAATCGACTAAAATTGAATATAGGTGAAATATTAGATGGAACTTGAGCTTTTAGCACCATTTGATTAGAAAGACGAAAGTCATTAAAAACTGCATGCCATTGTTGCTGATATAATAAGAGAGAATTAGCGTATTTTTTTATCGAAATTTTTATGTGGGTTCCATATCGTATCAGACTGAAAAATGTATGACTATGAATCGTATTTTTTGCATCTTTATTACAGAGGTATTGTTCGCTCTGTTGTTATACGCATTACTCTCAATCTAACTTAACTGGCATCGGGTACCTGCGCTGGTTATATATAAATTAAAAGAGAAAGATGCACCACAAGCATCACAAACTTTTTCACAGTTTCCTTATTTCTCAAATCTGCGCACTTAATTCATAAAATATTTCACAGTTCCTTCTTATTTTGTTAGTGTTATATAGCAATAACTTATAAATTTCATTTTTTTTCTTTTTTTTTTTTTTTTAACTTAGCGTATTTTGCCATGCCTATATGCTTTAGCATACAAAGTGTCGCACAAATTCGGGTATTTTTAAAAAGTCATATAAAATGTAAAATTGGTTTCTAGAGCATCGTTTCATCTAAAGACTAACCCAGACTCATATTTTTAATGATCGGTAAGATGTATTTTTGGTCACGTTTTTATTGAAAATTGGCCCTGTGTTACCATAATATGGCAAAAATATTCAAATTTAAGTAATTTAAAGGCATTTAGAAACTAATAGCTCGCGATGAGTCGTTGTACAGTTATAACTCCCAAATGCAAACAAATAAATGCCGCATAATTTTAGTTTTTCTCATTTTATCCGAACACTGTCATTAACAGCGCCATCTAACGGTAAAGATTTGAACTAAAGTTTATCTTTATACGGAAAAAAATCCGCTCTTGCTATAAATGCAAACCGCACTTTCATACGACAGTTTGTTTATGTGATTATGCAAACTATATCGAAATTTATGGCGCGCCCTGTAGTTTTAGCTCAAGCACATTATGTGTTTCATTCTTTACCCTTCTGGGCGTAACTTATGATGATGTAACATTAACAGCTTATCATACCCATCACATCGAGATTACGATTTTTTGCGTTTAGAAAATGTCTGAAAACAGAACGCCCAAAGTAATTCTACATATTGTTTTGGATAACACGTTTTTCCACGCATGTCAAAAAAAACGTTGGCTAAATTCTATCTTTTCTTTCTCTTTCGCAGAATGCGTTATTTATCTTTGAGCTAATGGAAGATTGAAAGCTAAGCGAAGATTCCTATATTTTTTTTCAAATAAAAATAACATTCATCAAATGCAAACACCATAAATAATAATAAAAAAACAACCAAGAGTACAAATAAACAGAATATGATCTTTGCATCAAAATATATTACGTGGAATGCACAGGAAATATTTTATTACCAGTAGAAATCATAATATACTACAAAAACAATTTATATTTTATTTTATTGAACATATATTTTATTTAGAGTATTTTTGTCTTAAAAAACGTATTAGTTTGCAAATATCTGTGAACTAATTTTTAAGTATTTTGAGAAAAGTGTAGTGAATGCTCAGCTGTTTTTGACCACAGAATTATAACGCATGGCTGACGCTTTGCTTTCTACATTGTAGATAAATTAAATACATTTTTTATATTTGAATGTTGACTACCATCAATACTTAGATATCAATGTATTAACTACAAACTCTAAAATTCCAAAAACCAACTGCTTACAGATTACTACCAACTGTATACAAATTGAGAAATTTTAGGCAGAAATGTTATAGATAAGTTAAAAACAACTATTTTTTAAAGTTCAAATTACTGTTCAGTTTCATTAAAATCAATAATTTGAATTATAAATCATCATTTGTATTTCCAGGAAACATAAAACTTACATCCCAGCCTATTTATGTAAAAGAAAACTACATTAATAATTATAAATATCAAATTTATAATTGAGTTTTCTGCGAAATTACTTTTAAAATACCGCTTGTTTTAAGCTTTTATCCCATTTATAATAATTAATGACAAAATGTAAATATATAATTATGTAAATAATTAAGGCATTAAATTTAGTAAAGCTGAAAGAAATATTTTGTTTATAATAATTATTTTAAGATGCAGCGGGTTTAAGTACGCTAATTAATTATTGAAAAAGAAATAGTGTTCAAATGCTCAGTTTCTTAGCTAGCTAGAATATTTTATGTTCTAATTCACTCGAGACTAGATTTTCATTAGTGTTTAACGCCTGTAAGGTTAAGAAAAAAGACGCTTCTTATGTCGTTAAAACTTCTTTAGTTGAGCATTTAATATTTCCTTCCTTTCTATAAGCTCTTAATCACATTTTTATGATGCAAGAACGACGCAGTCCATTATATTCCTTAAAAATTCAGCAGGATTTCCCTTTACTCGCAAGTAAATCTTTAAGCATAATAATGTAACACTAAGATAAGGTAAGTGTTTTTGGTAAGTAGATGTGGCATAAAAACCCATATTTTCTCCAATCTGAATTCTCAATCACGAATTTTTAGAATACTGAAGTCTCAAATCCGTCACATAATAAAAAGAAGAAGATGAAAGAAAAAAATATTTTATTTAATGTTCGAAGTTTTTAATTAAAGCAAAATATAAAGCCTGCATTGAATAGAAAGAAAATTTTAGGAACTCAATATTTAAAGTAGGTTTATATTTATTAAGAAGATATAAATGAAATTTTGCAAAGAAGTACATAATAAAAATTTGTACGCGTCTTGTGTTTATTATTTCAGTATAATTTGAAAAATATATTTAGTATCAGCTCAAATTTTTTAAACATTCTTCCTTGCCTAAAACGCCATCTTGGTTGCTTTGGTGGTAAAGGAAGAAAAGTGGAAAACACTTGGATCCATCCCCTGGACGAAACTCCATCAAACTTTTGAGGAAACTGGGAAAAATCGTACCGTCACCCATAAGGTCCCAAAGCTCATGCCAACCACAGCCAGAGGCTTTAATCCGTGAAAGGCAGACATCATGTCAGCTAGGCAATGGAGCCCCTGTTCTCTGGTTAACAGTCCTTTGACAGGATAAAATTCCTGGACTTGTTGTTATTGTCAGGCGAGTAAGATAAAACATAACATTTTTCTTTTTTAAACCAAAGAAATTTCACAGTGGTGGACGAATATTTCAAGAGTAACCATCGATAAACAAACACTACACATGGAACTTTAAATTCCCTTCAAGATATTAAGAATATGGCAATCAGGCCGTTACAAGATTATATCAGGAATCTACGTACACAAATAACAACAATCGTGAATTTGTTAAAGATTAAAGAAAACAATCGTGATTAAGGAAAACGCCTACTAAATTTCAATTAAACTAAACTTTCCAAAGTTAATATTTTCAACCAAAGCAAATAAACAGTGGCGAAGGAATGTTTCAAGAGAAACCAGCAATAAACACTACGCATGGAACTCAATCAGGCTGCTACAAGGTTATTAGAAATCTACGTCTACTGAAATTGCAACAGTTGTGTTCTTATTTTAATGAAAGCGTCTACTAAACGTCAATTAATCTAAACTTTCGAAAGTTTGAATTTAAAACCTGTAATAGTTGTGAAGTTAAAATTCGATAGATTCGAACGACAGTAAACAAATAAAGATTCGAATTTTCAATCCGGAATCTTCTTAAAATTCTAGAGAAATGGGAAAAGAAATGCAATAGAAAAAGTCAAGATGCGAAACGAAATTTAGAAAATAATGAGCTTTTAGATCGTAAGTCCTTCTCAAGTCGAATGCACCGTCGAGATAACTAGATGTATGGTTTGGTTGTCTGTCTTGGGCAATTAGATGGGCACAGTTAGAAAGACTTTGTTTTTTAAATGTGCACATGGTTATTTACAGTCAGTCACGAAACCAAAAGTGCATTTTTAAGTTTTGAAATTCTAGTAATTTCATCGGACTTTTCATCATCAATTTTGCGACATTAAAATTTCTGCTGAATCACAATGAATTGCACACATTTGACTCGCCTGTCCTGTGGTAACTCCAAGGTTTCTTTAAAAATACACAGCTTATATCCTACAATGATTACACTTACGAAATTAAGTTGGTGTACATTAAATTAAATACACAAGGGAAGGATATGACATATTCAAAGTATTAAGTTAAATACGTTGTAATTTTTAACTATGCTTCCTAATTATTTTTAATCAAGTTGCAAATACACTCACAAAATATAAAATTATTTAGTTAACAAAAAATCAGATTTACTAGTTTTGCGAAGAATACGAAACATTCTTTAACATAATTTCTGAACGCAAAGCATTTATATAGTATTTTCTCCCTCCTACCCGCATACCTTCGTGGCGTAATTGGAAGCATACTCGACGTGTATTTGGAAGGTCCGGGGTTCGAATCCTGGCGAGGGCATTGCTCATTTCTTCAGTTTCCTGCCATAAAAAAGTTCTAAACGACACTACACGTGGCCCTCCGAACTAAAAGGTGGTGGTTGATAATTCATCACTACCAGGATTTTGCGAGTAGGTCCCATAATCACCAGTCACCCTCTGAAAGGGGGGAGTATATAAGGTATTTTCTCTTTCCTTTCCGCATGCCTTCGTGGTGTAATTTCAAACATATTCGAGATGTCCAGAGTTCAAGTCCCGGCGAGGGCACTGCACATGTTACACGTCTCCTGCTTCAAAAAAATCTATTGGCTCCATACATTTATTTTTCTACATCATTTATAATCAGTTAACATTCAAGTATTCAAATTTTTAATTGTCTTCCTATGACATAAGCGATAGACTCTTTATAAAAATATAGTTTTACATTGAAATCATATGAGAATCAATTGAAATTAATTATTATAATTGTAAACTAATATCATCTTTAAGGTAATTTATATCTAGATGGAAAATACTGAATGATTTGCGCTTTGTAGCATTTTCACCCACAAAGTTCCCGTAAAGTTCTTTATTATATTAAAATAATGAGCAAACGTTTTCAATACCACTGAATAATATTTGATTTTCGAATACTTAATGAATTTCGTGTTGAATTAATTGGATTCATACATCAGCCCTTTTATGAAAGGATAATTAAACATTATTGAAAAATACACTCGAAATGCAATTCAAAAGTACTCTAGAGATATATTTTAATTGCCAATTAAGTTATAAGCTTTTGTAGTTAATGGTTGTCTAATAACGCAGTTCTTTTCTGCCTTTAAATTTCATACTTCTAATAAGTCATGATAATAATAGAACTTTTAATAGCAAATAGAAAGGAACTTTTTAAGAAACTCTCTGAGACTGCGAGTATTGTTAAAAAGTATAGAAAATATCTCATTCAAAATTCCTCTATTTACAGACACAGGTTTTCTAGTTTGTTAAAAATTTGAAACTTTGAAAATTTTTATTAGCGAATTGCATTTAGTCTAAACACATTTAAGCTGTATTTCAGACTTTTAAATCCCAATTTCGTGTCAAATACAGTGCATAAAGTTCTCAAAAACCTAAAGAAAGATTTAATTCTTCTCTTTTCATGATATTTTAAATATTTTAAGTAATTTTTTCTTCTGAAATTGCCTTATGAGTTTTTCATAAATTCTGTATATGTTTTACAAATGTTTTGGTAATTTGGACTTAACGTAAAACTGTTGCAGTTTACGCGGAATTAAATGTTAAAATTTTAGTATTGAAACATAACAATTTACATGTTATTTCTTATTAACAAATTTATTGAAATATAAATATAACAAATATTAAGGTATATTAAAAAACTTTATTAGAGCAAATGAATAGTACTATCGATATAATATTAAAAAACTTCTAAACCTATCATCAGATGTCAAACGAAACTCTGTTCATAACATGTTAAAATTCTGCACGTAAAAAAATACAAAAATGATATACACACTATAAAAAAATTTTAAAAGGTTTTTTAAATTGCAAAATTGTGTATGAAAATAAAATTTCGAAAAATATGGTCACTTATTTTTCGTTAACAATATCATTCCTGAAAAAAAATTAATGCTGCTCCAATACCGTAACACTTTTTCAGATGAAATAAAATAATGTCGCTTGTTAGCGTTAAAAATCTAATAAACAAAACGTTGTTTAGTCATTTAGAAAAATAATACTTCAAGAAGTAAGTATAACATTTTTACACTGCTGTGCTTACTTCTTAAAATTTATATAACTATTAAAATATAATTTTCCTTCTGTTGTTTAAATACATTAAATGTAAAACTTCAATAAAGTTGGTTTATTTAATTTCCACGATCAATGAATAATACTGTAAAGAAAATTCATAAAAGCACGTAAATTTAAATGATTAGACTTACCGTTATCAGTATTCGAAAGTATGGGTTTCTTTAAAACTTCAGTGGCAGACCGATTTACGTTCATGTCAGCTGTCATTCTTTGAATAGTTTTATTTATTGTTTATCAAGTGGCAACAGTAGATGAGCGGCTCGCAAAAATGCCACAGTGTTTGCATGATAACAGAAGATTTGCGCCAGGAAGCTAAATAATTTTATGAAAAGATTTTATGGAGTTAAAATATTTTGCTCTTTCCATACATCTTTTACTTCGGCTTTTATGTAACGGAACAACCACCTCTCACGTCTGAACCGCTCGTCCGTTTTCTCGAGCAGTGGGCATGAAAACGTCGTCTGCCAGTCAGGTTGGGTTGCCGGTTGTCAAAGCGACGCGCCAACGTTCGCCAAATGGTGGTGAAATTTTCAGGTAGTTGATTTTCAGATAGTGTTGCTTATTTGTTTATGAATGAACATCGTACAGCTATTTTTAAGTATAAAAATAACTTTAGAAAATTCACTATTTAATACAGTACGATGTGGAAATATTTACTGCCTTTTAAGAATTTCCTTATTCAGTGTAATAAATCGTAATTGAAGTAAGCGCTCGAAAACGCAGTTTAAAGGTTTATTTTTTCTATAAATTTATTTCACATTTTAAATTTTCATGGTATTAATCTGATTCAACTAAAAAAAGGGCAATTTTTCTTCACATATAGAATAGAATATAATTTAAAATATATTTATAGAATATAATTTGGCGTATAAAATTTAATTAACCTGTACGAATTATGTTAATTTTATTAACAGTTAAATTTTGAGTTCCTTTCCTGTCGATTCTTAACCTTCAACTTACTACTTCCGGCAAGAACGTAGTTTTAGAATCATGTCTGAATACATAATGAGGAAGAGAGGTATTTAACAGCGAAGTTCTTCGGTTTTAGAGAGAGAGACACCAGGCATTCTGGCTGCACGCGTTCGCCTTTTTTAGGCTACTCTTCGTGAGTTATTATCACGCTTGGCCGTACTTTAGGCCCTTGATAGCTTCGCAGTCTATTAACATTAAAGGGGAAAACTGTGTTAGAATCTTGATAGCTTCGGCTATATCTCTTTAGTTTAGATTAGTTTAGTATTATTCTTAGTCTCTTAAGTTCAAAGCCCAAGTGTCGGCTTAATTGTACACTCCAAGACGGAGTTTTGTTAAACCTTAGTTGTAATAATTAAGGGATTAGTTTACCCTTCTATCTTGTTGTTTCCTGTCACACGAACTCAAGCGATTATTCGCTTATCAGTTCTTAAGATTCTTCACTTCCAACAGTAACTTAGAATTACAAAGTGAGGAACTCTACAAACCTTAACTGCAATTTAAAATTATGCGTTAGAATGGATAAAGATTCATGAAATTCCGCAACGGAAACAAAAAAAGAGACATTTAACTCTCTTTTAAGTGTAACATAATCTAATAATCGTATTTTCAAACTGTAATGTCCTCTGCGTTACATAGCAATAAAAATAAGACTTGTCCATCTTTCGTTTGAATTTTCCTTTTGAATGAATTGAGCAAATAATGAAAAAAAAAATTAAATGGCAAATCTCTTGATAAACAACATAATAAAACATTCAAGCTTATATCTGATCTTCTTCAGATCATTATCTTAACATTTAAATATTTGAATTTATAAAACGGAAAACAGTTAGCTTATATTTATCACAAATCCCACGTGTTT
Organism: Stegodyphus dumicola; assembly: GCF_044657685.1. Taxonomy (NCBI): domain Eukaryota; kingdom Metazoa; phylum Arthropoda; class Arachnida; order Araneae; family Eresidae; genus Stegodyphus; species Stegodyphus dumicola. The sequence goes on from NC_140775.1 coordinate 145,495,358, forward strand.
GAAAACAAGTAGCAAGATAAATAGAAGAACTTCAGAGAATTTCAGACCGCAGCCGGGTTGGATATTTGAAAATTCTGAATAATTATATTTTCTTTTTCTCTTGTCTCTCTCTTTCTGTCTAACAAATATTCCAATGGAATTTTAATTGTTACATTTTCAACTTATTGATCTCACGTATTATTAATATAAGATGTCGATAAAATGCTTAAAAGTTTTATAAACTCCCGCATGTAAACTTCCTTATGGACCTTTGTGTGGTAGATATGATTTCCATTTTCAAAATGGCGAATTTACAACAGAATTCATTTTGTGTTTAGAATGTGCAGAGTGTTTACCACTGCTATTATGCAACATGCACTTCTGAGGCAGTATGATGCAGATCCACAAAGCTACCAGAAGATTTTGCGGTGATTATCGACAGTTCAAAAACATCGATTGCTAATTTAAGGCATCTGTTGTCTTTAATTAGGCAACCCATACTCTTAGGCTCTCGCTACCGTCGTAGGCAATCAATGTTCTTCGATGGTTTATAATAAAAGAGTTGATAAAGTTAGAGAGAATTTCTCACGAACCTCACAAAAGTTAATAAATCGTGCAAGCAGCGAATTTTGTGCATGCAGCCAATTATTCACAGGATTTTGTGATCTCGAAACTACATCTTTCGCGAAAACTATACCTTTCGCAAATGTTACAACATTTCGCAAACTACCCTTTCGCAAATGTTACAACATTTCGCAAACTACCCTTTCGCAAATGTTACAACATTTCGCAAACTACCCTTTCGCAAATGTTACAACATTTAAAGTCAGGTAATGATATCATTTGATATGAATTTTGTAATCGCATGTAAGAAGCATTGCAAGAATACGATTCTGCCGACCATCTACTATTCAATGAAACAAAACAACGTTTCATTTTTGCGGAAGGAGAAACCACATCAAAATGTGGATATGAAAAACTGTCAAAAAGTTATTCTTCAATAGAAATGGAATTCTCTGGATTTTAAATTCTTCCGTCAGCACTATTTCACAAATGAAAATATATGGGCTTTATAGGAAAAACCTCTGTTGTGTATGTCGTATATTCATATGTTGAAATTAGGGTTATTTCCTAAAACAATAGACCATTTAGAAAATTTCATATTTCAATAAGATGTGGCTTTACCTCTTTGGTGGAGTGAAGTAATTTGCTATTTGAATGATGAGCCGCTATGTCATCGAATGGATCAACAAGGGTAAGATGACTTAGCTTTGTTTATATGACCACCAAGATCTCCAGACTTTACGCCCAAAGTTTTTTTCTTTAGATTAAAATCAGTGTACTCTTAACTGCCAAAAGCAGAGGAGTTTCTGAATCTTATTATAACTGTTTTGGTGACTATCAAAACAAAAATATTACACTGCACTTGAGCAGACTTGGAATTCTACATGGACGTATGTTGTGTGATAAAAGAAGACTAAAATCTGTAAGATTTTTGTTTCATTTCATGCAATATTGATATTTTTCATTTGAAATATTTTGCGAAATACAGCGTTTTGAAACCAAATATATCATGTTTAGTAATTTTATGTCATTCGTAGGAACTATTTGTTATAAACGATGAAACTTTGCCGTAAATAACTTTTTTAGCTATACGTTTCCACTTTAATAGCAGTATTCTTTTTGAATTTTTTTCAAACTTTAATTATAAATTCTTTGAGATATTAGATTGCAATTTGAAGTTTTACAGATTACATTTTTTTAATATTTGCTGTTGTACTTTTTATTAAAAATTTTAAAACAAAGCAGTATATATGGCTTCCGAATTCTTTTTAAGTTAAGTATCATACTTTACCCTGAGTGGTAAAACAGTTGAAGCATTTTCAAATGCAAATATCGTTTTTTACAAATCGCACACATGATAGATGTTAGTGTCAAATACGTCAGAAACTTGGGAGTTTTTATTCAAATTCAAACCCCAAATCGAATCAAATAGCAATATTTTCAGTACGTGACCTTTCTGCAATCAACATTCTTCTCAAGCATAAACTGAATGATTCACTGCCGCACCAACTGTTGACGTTCAGAGAGGGGTTTCGGTTAAAAATTATAAAAGTAAAATCTCCCAAGTAGAGACAGAGAATTTGAAGCTTTGAATGTAAATATAAAACCAAACACGGGGAAAATGCACAAAAATCTCTCATGCAAAAGATCTACATAGTTTTGAAACCGCACTTTCCTTATTAAACAGTCTGAAACACTAAGCCTGATATATTTTATAGTGATTCCATCAAAACATAATACAATATTGGAAAGACTGGTACATAATTAAAAACAACAAAAATATGAGTTATAAACAAGAAAAAAAAGCGCAAGCCATTTACTAGCAACCGAGCCACTTTATTAGGTTTGCAAATAGGATGATAGCACTACTTTTAGGGTATAAAGTATTTGTTAAGCAGAATAAACCCCGCGTTTTCGTATTTTGCTCTGGTTATGCATATCATAGAGAAAGGAACGAAACAAGGATTCCAGAGTTATGGCCCCAGAATCCTTTTGAAAAACATTATTTGGATACAGGACGATGTGACATTACATGTGGGCATAAGTATGTGAGATCTAGTACTCTTCACTATCATAAAATACTAACTAGATCTACTTGAGTGTTAACCTTGCGAATTCTTGCACAAGAGTGAAGATGAGCACAACCACGGAAAGAATGTAAAAGACCATTTTGTTATCACACAATGTTTCACCTACGTGCGGTGAGAACTTAAAAGTTAATTTAGCAATAAATTTTAAAAATAAAGACGTAGTATTAGACTACATAGTTCCATTTAATCTAACAGGCTGACTCAGGAAACCAACACTGGTAAGATACTAACTCGAAGGCAAAGAATGCGCAGCCATTGCTAAGATTAACAGCTGGAGACTATCAAACGCGCGTTTTCACTACCGAAATCACGCTTTGTCTAACCTTTTTGCCCCAACAGCTTAAATACTGTTATTCGCTCTGTTTAATTGACATCCTGGCGAGTAAATGTAAGAAGAAATAAAAGAATTCAGGAAAGGCTCCCAAATTAAAACTACTATTAGTAAACCTAAATAGGACCCTACAACTGTAAATCGACTGTTTCATGTTACTTTATAATTACATTATCTCCCATCACAGCCTCACCTATATATTTTTTCACCTGAAACAAAGAGGTGAATTCTCGCTCCTGTATACAGTTGAATTAACTATAGTAAACACTTTTGTAATCGCCACCTCCCTTAGATGACTATCTCTGAAAGTGATCAATGTTTCAGATAATGTTTCAGATTTGTTTCAGATCAATGTTTCAGATAATGTTTCAGATCAATGTTTCAGATTTCAATGTTAATGTAAATAAATACCAATATTGAACATCCTTTTTCTAAAATAATTATTACATGTAGAGATGACCACAATCCTCCCGAATTATATTTGATCCTATTAAATGGAATATACTGTATGTAAATAAATTTCATATTACATACGGGTAATTATTTTGAATCATGGTTCTTATGATAATTTTAATCCCAGCTTTGTATATTCATAAAAATGGTTTATAATTATTAAAATACAAAATGTTGAAAAATACCCTTTTTTATTAACAGTATTGAAAGCGTACAGATAATAATATAGGTAACATAAAATACTGCGTGAATTTTCAAGAATTTGTTTCTGAATTTTAACGAAGCAAAGCCATCAATAATTTTTGTTCAGTCTTCTTGATTTCTTAATTCATGTCCTGTTAAGTTAGCCATGTTTGCAAATTTTTCTGGGCCAGATAAAGATCTTTCAAAATTCTTCATTACATTACTAAATTATTTCAAAATTCTTTATTTTTATTATTATTTATTATTTAAGTTTGCTGTAGCTTCTTTTAGTACTAGAAACAGTTACTAGCAACATTTAAAATATTCCTAATTCAAATATGGTTGAAATAAATAATGCTCGTGAATTTTCTTTGAAAGACCTAAACTTTTTCGGAATTAATGCAATAGCGTGCTTTTTAAATTAGATATCTCTTGCAGCATTTATATCATTTGAAATTTAGCTATTAAAATAAGCTGTTTCTTTTATTTTACCGAAATTCAAAGATTTTAATTTTTCAAAATTATAAATTGAAGATCAGAAAATAGCTCGTTTATTTTCAAACCAAAATATTTTATTCGAAATCAAAACATCTGGCACTTCTTTCATTACTACTATGAAAAATATTTTACGAAAGATTATTTTTTTAGCTATTGACTTTTCTCAGTCTAATCTATTAAACTTTTGTTTTCATTGCTCTTCAAATTGCATTACAATATTAATCTTTAAAGCTATATTTTCCCATTTCACAAGAATATTTTCAAAAATATTTTCTCTTTTATATTATAAGAAAGTAATTCATGTCCTACATATTATCTGACATAGAAAATTCAACATCATTAAAGAGAAAGAAGAATGTGAAGAAAGTTCGCAGACAGGGCAGAGAATGCATAGATAAAAAAGGATTTTACGAATAACTTCAAAAAGGTAAGGCAATACGATGAACGAATATATAGGTTTATCAGTAGGAAAATCTTGTATCTCGCACCGATACAAGAAGCAACCTTTCCAGATACAGATGAAATGAACGTGAGGATAATGTTCTGACTGGTGGATGAATATATACTTTCAACCGTCATCCACAGTTCGTCTTCTTGTTGAGGCCAGTTCAAGTAAACAACTGCGAATCATATCTCATATATATTGGATTAGGGTGAGATCTGAAGCCTTCTGTGGCCAAGAATGCATCTGGATAACTTACAGGGTTTGTCTACTGAAAGTAGGGAAGTAATTGGCTGCAGCATATCACCCATGTGCCGGCGCCTGCTCATCGTGCTTTTCCTTGTGGTGCCCCAAACCATGACGCCATAAGCAGTATGGTACATTCAAAGTCCCAGAAAATTGTTCCTGTTGATGTTGGAACATTCGTAGCTTTCTCCTCATTCTTACATTGTTGACAGTTGGGATTTGTGTTGCTGCCAATTCATTCCTTCGAATGTATCTTTCCATGCATGTTGACGTTCGTCTAGTAGATGCCCCAATTACGTTGGCATGATTCATATCATCTTCTACAAACCATCTTCTTAAACTCCTCTGCACAACAGACTCATGTAGATATATTTCAGCTACGAGGCGACAAAAGAATTAACCAGCCGTTTGTAGGCCTAAAACAAAACTCCTCGTGAAAAATGTCTGATTGCCGAAACTGACTTCAGTATCATCTTCCTGGTATTTCTTCAGACATCTTTCAATATGTCTTCAGAGACGAAAATCCAGTTAGAAGAATGGGTTCCACAAAGCGAATGGGTTTCACAAAATTGTACCAATTGTTGACTTCTCGGACGTTTCCTTCCGTTTTATCTCGCTAACCTATTATGTGGCAAAAATGAATTTCAGGTCGTTTATGCAAATTGTTCAGCTGCGTATTCCTTATAATTTGCAGATTATGCAACCAAATGTTTAGAACACTGCATTTTTGCAAGCCATGAAAACCGCCTGGGCAAACCCATTCTTCTGGAATCGAGTGCGGATCAAAGTCTCACGAGCACTTGTTCCGATCTTTGCAATAATCCAAAGCCTAACAGTTCTACCTGAATAATATCTGTAACAGCGGTGGACAACTGAAGCATATGTCTATAAATCTACACCTTTACTTGCCCTTTTTTTAATTTCCTTCAGGATATTTTTTATTTCTTCTATACTTCTGCTTCACTGCTTATAATCCGATATACCTGTCACTTTTGGTTCTCTGCTCACCTTTCTAGCGCTTTGTGCTGTTTTCTGTCGCTCAGAATCTCGTTCTACCATGAAACGATGATGTTTGTACTGGAGACTTTTCTACTGTTCATAGTGCTTGTACTAGTTCATTAACTGTAACCAGGTAATTTTTCTAATACTGGTTTCGTATATCACTCTTTCTTTCAGTATCTTTGAGTTTTCTTCCAGAAACAACACATTTCAACATATTCCTCGCTTAACAATCTAACGCGCCGTAACTGCTAAGTAGAATATCGGAAACTCAGAAAAAGGTTTAAAATAAACCTGTAGAGACATTAGGTATATTTTTGGAAGCAGAAAAGATGTAAAAATAGCAACCGCCTTCGCCGGGAATCGAACCACGGACCTCTGAAAAAACGGCCCACCGTGCAGAACCACTACACCAAAAAGGCATATTAGGAAAGTGGGAGAAATACCTTATAAACCTTTTAATTTTTTCTTGACTGCCAAGCAGGCTATTTAGTAACAGAAAATCAAATCTCCGCAGTAACTCTAAAATTCAGAACAAATGCTCAAGTCAAATTAAAATACTAAATACAAATCAAATTAAATTCTAAACACAAAGCAATTCTTTCTACTAAGCTTTGGGTAAATCTCGGGCATTCACGAAATAGTTACGGCTAGCAAAGCTAAAACCGATTGGAGTCATTCAGTCGCGGGAAGAAGTAATAGAGTAGCAATCAGCTATAGCTGCAGTGAACTCCAGAACTGGACACTTATATGCATTAAATATTTTGCATATTGGTGTATGCTTACGAAAGTAGAAGTGACAGTACAGTGATCAGGTATAACGAAGAAGGCAAAATAATAAGATAACTATTTCATTAACTAAAAATCTTATAATGCACCCAAAAAGTTAATTTGACAATGTACATTTTTTCATTTCTATACAACATTAAATCGTTAGCTTATATAAAAAAGTGTCTTCAAAAATTGATATAGTATAATATAAATTAGTAAAATCTTTTATTTTCTTAATTTTAAATTTTAAATAACTGAAAATTTTCCTTTTTTTTTTTTTTTTTTTTTTTTTTTGTAAGTTTCAAATTATTTGAAATAAGATCAAACTATATCACTTTGGACAATTGCGGTTTTCCTGTGTTATCAGTGGTGTTACTTTATTCTAAAATAGAGCATCGTTCATCAATAGTTTCCCAAGAGCCGCTCTTCTTGAACTACATGTTATTTATGTTTTCCAAAAATGCAAGGAATCAATATTTTTTAACTCATCATAGGTCTACGAGAGTAGATAGAACACGTTTCGCTAGTATACTTCAAGTATACTAGGGGCTTTTCGTGACAACATTAATTTAAGAACGGAAGCGTTTTTCCAATAGTTTAGACGCTTCCTTAAGTATTCTAAGCATCATTAACCTTCACCCATGATTACGTAGGTCATATATACAGAAGTTTTATATGTGTATTTAAAATAAGGAAAGAATTTACAATATTTGAAAAAACTGAATTAAATAAATTTTAAAAATATGAAAAAATAAAAAAAAGATAAGAACAAAAACATAATCTATTCAAGCACGAATACAGAATTTTGCGTTATCGAATTTAAATTATCTATCTTCGCAACAGGTAGCTGAAAATGTAGATTAACAAATAAGGTTCGGAAAAATTACTTTAAATAGTGTAAGCCCAATATGCAAAAGTAATCATTTAGATAACATACAAAAATTTGAAAAAGAAACACACTTAAAATTATTTCAATATTTGAAATTTTTTTTATTTTATTATTTGAAATATTAAGTAATATTCATATACACAAGACTAAAATGGAGAAATGTTTTCTGGCAGCATATAGAAGCAAACGTGGTTATGTTCTTTTCTTCGAAAAAATCAAAAGCACTATGAAATCTGAAATTTCTTTCATCTTTAACAAGTTGTTGCGATTTAGATGCGTTTACTTTTATTATCGAAAAGGGTAGCTAACGTTTTGAAACAGTAACACATGAAAGAAAATTAACTTCGCGTCGCAGTTATCTCAGTATTCTAAGTTGATTTCAAAACTGTGGGAAGATGGCAAACAAAAATCAATTTACCTTCTAACAATGTATTTAAGTAGAGGAGTTAGTGATTAGTTGGTAAGTAGAAAGGGTAAGTAGAAACACGTATGTTACTTGGTGGTTTTTAAAATTAGTGATCAGAATTTCCCTAAACATGATTCTCTTGACGGACTCTCTAAGCACTATCAATGCCCCCAGAGATTATGTCCCTGTGCTCCGTGTTAGCTACTTAATAAAAAAATCGTAAATTTAATTTAAAATAAGTCAATTGATCTCTTTTAAAAATGGTTTCACTAATTTATTTTCTTTATGTATTAAGTTTAAAAATCTTGCTTTGATTTTTTTTTACTAACTTCAATATTTTTTTATAAGTCAACAAAAATATACGATGGGGCAAGTTGTAACAAAATCTCAGAGCAAGGTGTAACCTATTGATTCATGTAGTGAAATTTTCTTTAAATGTCAAAGTGGAAATTACATTATGCTGTCTAGCCTTTTTTCCTAAAATAAATAAATTGATTTTTCACCTTCAAAGATTACACCTCTTCTGAAGGCTTCACCTCGGAAACGGTCTAACAGATACCGAAGCATAAAGAAATCTACCATCCTAACTGACACACCCAAAAAAGGCATTGAAAGAAGAATATTAAGAAATAATAAATATGAAACGAAAAAAGAAGATAAACGAAACGGAGAGATTTAATGAAAAAATCCAAATATAAAAAGATAAAGAAATAAAATGAATGACGAAGAGTGTTTTGAATTCAGATGGATGCACATCATGAAACAAAACGTTTGTTGCGCTTAATTTGCGGAGATGCCTCTAGCTATTCTCATGAATAATAATGGGTGCAACGCTTAATATGTAAAATGTGGGCACACGTTAAATGGGTGAGAAGGAACAATCTATTATTAGTTTACGTTAACTGTAACTCTGATGAAGACTAACTTTTATGTTGATTAATTAAATAATTTTATCTTTGTTCTACTAAACCCCACTTGATAGCATACATTGTTAATGTTCCAAGTAATAATGATCACCAAGTGTTATTTAAGTATTTTCATTTTTATTGCTACAATTTAGCCTAAGTCTGCTACAATTTGCCTCGGGACTTTGGAAAAATTGCCCCGAGGCAAATTGTAACAGACGAATAGTTTTGATAACATACTGTAGTGTGCGAATTAATTAGGGCGAAGTGAGTTTTCTATTATTTATGTACATACATTCATAAACAGTGATAATAATAAATTTAGTAGAAAATTTGTCCTCTTCTAGCAGCAATAGCCTGTAGAATGTGATTAGGCATTGACTCTGCTAGTCTTGTGCAGATAGTTTTTATTTCTTTATAATAGAACCACACTTTTCACACCCTTCTGTCTTATAATTCACTTTGATAAGATGTTCCTTTAGAATGTGCCACAAGGTTTCGATTGGATTTAAGTCTGGTGAATTTCCAGGCCAGTATAGAACAATAACCGTATTTTCCCATATGAACCATCGGACAGATTTTGAACTTTGGCATGGAAACAATTCATGTTCAAATGTCCCCTTAAAGATTTCGAGAATGGCACAAAACATTTTCAAAATTTTTAAATACGTCGATGAATTTATCATTCCATCAATACGAACTAGATTCCCAGTGCCATCTGCAGTTTAAAAAACTCCAAAATATTTGTTTTTGAGGGTATTTTATGGTTTTTCGGATATGTTGTCGTCTTATTGATTCACCCCTGTTCACTTTAACAACATTATATGTATAACAACCATGAACAAATAAATCAACCTCATCCTCAAAACGACCTTTTCCTTTTTTCAGCCGTTTTGGGTTGAAGGTATTTTCGTCCCACAATAATTGCTTTGCTTCATTTGACCTGTCAAAAGTTGTTCTTTAATAGGCTTACTCGCCTTCCGACTCAATCTTCATCGTCTTAGCACATCAAAAACTGCATCATCATGCGAATCCTGAACATCATCATCCGAATGCATCATCAACACATCATCCTGAACTGCATCATCATCCGAATTACCTTACCAGCTATAGATAACATCTAGTTACACAAGCAGGATTATCGAAAAAGCTATAGATAATTCTAGGATTATCAGAAAAGCTAGAGATAATTCAATTTCATACAAAATTTTGTTAAATCTTATTGACTCTTTAAAGACAAATAAAGAAATAACCTACGATTGGACGTCATGCCTAAGTTACTGTACTATAAAGTTTGCTCTTCCCAACCGCTAATCTTTGAGCGTGTGACGTCAGTGACTCATAGTGTATTCTACGTTATCCTTGGAGAAAATAACCACTCTCTTGTGAAACTAAATGCATTTGTTCCTTCTCGTCTCTCACCTCTATACGTGACGTCATTAAACTCGAAAGTTGAGAAGATCGTCATTTTTATTTCTGCTAACTTTTGTCATACCTATATTTACGGAGAAAACTCAGAAACTCTACAATTATTTATTGTTGAGTTACTTCAGCACTCCCACAGAAGATGGAAAACTCGTTAAGTTATGAATTTACTACCGTATAGAGTTTCAGGTCTCTATTAGATACCCTCTTTCGCTTTTGAAAAACGCATCTATCATACCTAACCATACAAAAGATCCATATACAAAAATGCAATTTCTTAGCTTAATGATGTTTACTTTGAATTTTTTGACTATTGTAAATGGTACAGTTTAGAATTTTTTCTGAAAAAATTGTGTAATATTAGTGGTTATTTCAATTTGCATTTGAAATTTCTAAGACCTATACAGCATACAGCTGCCGGTATCGTAGATTACGGCTATTATGTTGTTGGACATTTAATTTGAAAATTATTTCAAAACATCGAAGCGGATAATCTATTATTTAAGCATCATTATAAGCTCGTTCTGTTAAGTTCTGTTAAGATACTAAAGCTTCGCAATACAATTTCAAGAGCTAAGGTTTTTATATTCAGTACACTATTAAGCTGCCCTATACTGAGTGTTTCAAAAGGATTGCACAGCTTAGATGATAAGCACGTCTTCCCTTGAATTCTTCTTAAAAATTATAATTCAAGGGATAAATTATATGAGATAAGCTTTCAAAGAAAGGCAACTTTAGTTAAATATGTTTAGAAAAAATATGTTAAATATAAAAGTATTTAATATATTTTTGCATAAATTATACAGTGTGATACAAGAAGAGATGAAGATAGTTTGCCTATAGATTTTAATGCTAATTTCTAAACGTCAACATTAATTTCCGAAAAATGAGAACATTTAAGCATGGGTTTTGAAGTGTCCACTTGTAGAAATGTTAAATTTCGAAATCCTTCGCTTAACATAATTTAGTTTTCTCTCATGCCATGGAACTGAAGTTAACGTCTTTCACTTTATCGGTTAAAGATGGTTTAAGTCACGTGTATTTAGTATTTATTTTCAAGTCCAGTTGTGTGTATTACAGAAGTCCGAAGTACTATTTTTCTAATTATCTTTAATGTTATAAAATACACTTTGCGTTATACAATTTAAAACTTTCCTTGTAGATGGGACGTATGAAAGAGATAGTTAATCATGCTTAGAAGTACATATCTCTTGTACCCCAAATCCAGTCTAACTGAAACCGTTGAAATTGTACTATAATGAAAGGCATTATTCACTTCATTAGTCTCACAATGATGAATAGCCAATTCTACCACAGACGAACATGCAAATCCAAATCTCGTGTGGGTGTATAGACACCATTTGCGTCAGTCAGATCACGAGAGGGAAGGTCACTAAAATCACGAATGCCGTTGTTGGCTCAGGTTTCTCAAGGAATTTCTCAAATATATATTGCTCTTCACAGATTGTTCAGTTACATCATATGCCAATTTCTTGTTACATTTGTTAATCCTCACTGAAAATATGTGTTTTTTGGGTTAAGATAAGGTTATGTAAATCTAGTTTTCATTTAAATGATCTGATGTCTTTATATCAAGCACTATCACTGAACATTTCGGTTAAGCTATTATTACAATAAATTTCTTCTTATTTTGATAGGTAAATAATCTTATAGTTTAAAACAAATAGTTTATTTATAAATACGAGCAAATAAATTGTAATAATGCAAACAATTAATACAAAAGCCATTTTTAAAAGTTACACACATTTACAAACATTTTTACATTTTCAAAGTTTCAGGTTACATTTTCAAAGTTTAAAGCATAAAGCAAAATAAATGCCTAAATTTATAATACTTCGACTTTGATATTTCAAGCGGTATACCAAATAAAGATAAAATAAATACATATCATAGAAGCTGCTTCAATCAAAACGAAAAAAAAATTAACATAAAATGAAATAACTTATATCTGAAAAGGCAAATAAAATATTTTATCTACTCATATAAATTTAATTTTAGGCAAATCTTTATTATTAACAAGTTTAGATTTCATGTAATTTACTGACCATTATATCAAACGCAGAACAAAATGCTTGGTTGGGTATTCAATACGCATCTATATACGCTGTAGTATACGCATCTGAAAAGACTCTTAACCTAAAGTAAGGTTTAAATTAATTGATAAACAATAAAAATGCTACTATAGGCAAGTCTGCCTTCTTTTCACGAAATTGGAGATAATTAGTACGAAACAAAATGTTCTTGCGGAATGACTGAAAAAGCATGATACTGTCGACAGTCTTTAACTTTTCGGAGCAAGAAACGAGAAAAATGTACTGTGCCCTCTCCAGAATTTGAAATCTGCGCTTCCTGATTTCAAACTGGACACGCTTTCCGGTTACATACACGACGAAGATGCGCGGTAAGGAGAGAGAAAATACAAGTCGACAGGAAGATACTGCTCTAATGTTTGTGAAAATGCAACATCATGAAGGAATTGTCACAAATATATGAAATTTATTCCACAAATTATTGATAGTGGTACAAATAAATGATCAAATTCACAAGACAAAAAAAAAAAAAAAAAAAAAACGATCATCGGAAATCAGTACTTTGTGTGTCCGCCACGTTGAGCGATAAGAGACAGTACACGCCGTGGCATTGTGTCAGGTTCCAAATGTAATTATGGGAAATGGCATTCTATATGACTTCGACTTGACGTCAAAGTTCAGTCTTAGTGTGGCGCCCCACGACAGTCTTAGTGAGTTCGGTCAAGTTCAGTCTTAGTGAGTCGCCGACCAATAAAATTCCAGACGTGTTCAAAGGGCGACATATCCAGGGAATAAGCAGACTATGAAAAAAGCGAAACCTGTTGTGCCCTAAAGAAGGTTTCTGCAGTTTCAGAAACATGTGCACGAGCATTATCCTTCTGAAATACAACGCTCGGAATAGATCGAAGAATGGAGAGGACCTCCGCCTCCATAACTTCCCTCATATAACGATCACTGTTGAGGTTGTCCACAGTCTACGCTAGATAGGATTGACAACTATACTCAATAGCTCCCCACACCATATGAGGCGTTTGTGCAGTATGACGCTTGATAACACACTGTGGGAGCAGACGTTGTTGTTGTTGTTGCTTATGCTCACTTGTCTGACGTAGTCAGCAGAAGCCCACCAAATTCTTCGGGGAAAGGAACGCAAGCTCACATCTGTTCTTGACAACAGCCTTGAGCACCTAACAGGTGACAGTGCGATTTGGCTCAATTCCGCTCCCAATTTTGATGGAGAGCAATCCGGAGGGATGGGTACGAGAGTCTCCCACCCCTCTCCCCTTCCACCAAACCACACGAGAGGACTTTCAGCTCGGTGCATATTTAGAGTGCCGCCATGCCGTACCGACAATATACATTCACAAACACCCATGCCATCTCCGGGATTTGAACCCGGGCTCTTCGTCACGGCAGTCAGCGATGCTAATCACTATACCAGTTAGACGGCTGGAGCAGATGTTCGCCTCCGTAACGTCTGACGTTGTGTTCCAGACTTCCATCATTGTGTTCCAGACTGTAGCGGCAATCATTGGAGAAAACAACTTTTTGCCATTTGACATTCCATGTACAGTGTCGCCGTACTGACTGAGGCGCTTATTGTTCAGCAACAGGGACTTCCTGGGTTGATGAACCCTTGCACGCAGTTTATGCTGCAGCAGACTGCGACGAACCGGGGAGCTAGACAATACAACACCTTTAGCCGAGCTCCAACGTTGTGCTAATAGACGAGAGGACGCCTTAGCATACGTCACAGCCAGACGGATGAAATGTCTGCCGTCTCGTGTCGTTGTGTTATTGCGTGCCTCACTGCCAGGATTTGTTTGGTTTTGCTCTGTTCATTTCTTCGAAACATGCATTACTCTTGTGACATTACGCAAAATGCTGGCTGCGATTGTTCGATACGAAAGACCACCTTCTCGCATTCCCAGACGATGCGGCCTCGTTCGAACTCCGTTAGTTGTTGGTATGGCCCCTGCCGTTGTTGACGAGGCATATTGAGTATTAATTAAAGGTTCACCGCAGACAGATGACGATAAACAGATTTCAACGTTCCGTTTCCGTTTTCGTTTGCCATTGCCGCCGCGTCTAGCTTGCAAAGTTGCAAGCTGTATACCGGCAATCTTCGTTTGGTTGCTTCATATAACGATGCAGGGACAGAAATGCCTAAATGAGTCCTGGAGACAAGATATAATGCATAAAATACAAATTTTTCTCATAAACTGGAAGATTATATACACAATATTTACAACCCTTTGCTTTGCATTAAATGAGTAATGAGGGTGAAGTCAAAATCATGCTATAAGCACATATTCAGCTGAGATTTTGGACAGAGCAGATGCGAAAGCACATTTGAGCTTTATGTAGGAAAATTTTGGTTATTGCTAAGCATGAAAGCTGCAAAAGGGCGAAAATGGCGGTCCCCATGAAGAATCTCGTAGCTGAAAAGTTCAAAGTGGTTCATTGCGGTCGCGGACACTTAGCCGACGGGACACTTAACCACACCAGTTAGCCGACAAGACATTTAGCCGACAAGGACAGTTAGCCGACAGGGACACTTAGCCGATAGGACACTTAGTCGACAAGGACAGTTAGCCGACATGACATTAAGCCGACATGACATTACGCCGACAATTAGTCTCGCTTTTCCCAATGGATTTAAATGTCTAATACTTTCACATTTCATTACTACTTTGCTCAACACATCACACTACATTCATTCCCGTATGAAGTCGTTTCGCTCTTCCCACTAATGAAATTTCCTTTCCCTGTCAGGAAGTAGAGTGATTCGCCCTATGGCACACATGGCCATGAAGGCCTCCACAATGGAACAACATTTTTATTTAAAATGCTATTTACACCCTATGCAATTACAGGTTAAGCATCGCATATTTATTACAGATTAGGCATCGCATACTTATTAATCTGGGATAGTACTCCGGCACGGGAATTCGTACCTCGTGGGCTGCGACCAGAATTAGGTTTGGATTATGTAATTACGACAAAGCCAGATAGCTATCTGCGTAACGGGTGGGATACCTTTGGAGGGCTTTCTAAGGAAAACTGGCTCGTATACATGTTACTCATGGGGAAAACCACGAAAACACCCATGTAGCCTGTCCGTTCGGCGGATTTGAAATTCGGAATGAACTGCCAGTGTTCAATGACTTTACCGCTCAGCCGCTGCTAGGCCTAACAGAAATAGAGTGACCGTTTTACTTAATATATAACCAGTCTCTTCCAATAAAAATTGCCTTTTTAGGCTAGATCTTTATAAATGCATTCAGGAAAATGGGCACCAAAAATTTCCATGTTACCATGTAGCTACAACAAAAACGAGAAAGAGAAGGAATGAAAGAGAAAAAAAAGTTAATGAAAAGTAAAATGAAAATTTATACAATTTTAACAGATATTGAGAAAGTTATATTGTATGAGAATAACATGAAACAATATAACATATTATATTGAAATTACACATCGCGACTTTCAAAACAGAGTTCATAATATTATCTAGTTACATGACTGATCTAGTTAAATCTAGCTTTGATAGATGGCACCACATTACGGGGACTTTTCAGGATGTCTCACTTTGCTCCGCCCTGCTTGGTGCTCCTCCTTCTGCAGATTCCTCCGATTTCTCTTCGGGGATTTTCCAACGTCCGGAATTTCATATCAGCAACGTATACAACATATGAATAGTGTAAAATGTAGTTTTTGAGAATAGAATTCAGTTATGAATGAAATAAAACCTTAAAAAATATTTTACTTCTAAATTAAACATAATGCACCAATTTAGTGCTATAAACATTAACCTAAGTATTTTAAGAGAGAGGCGTTGTCAATAAAATGTTACAGAATTTTTATCTCAAGTATGGTGGCATGAACAGCCCATTATAGAGGGTCAATAATTTATACCTTTACATGTCTTAAAAATTCACTTTTTTAATTGTTTCTAATAACAAAATAATATATATATTTCTAAACTAACCGTTCACCACCATATGTTTCTATAAAAAGTATAATTCAAGAATAACAATAATTGTTATTGCATTATTTAGATTTTTCATGACAGGGCATGGAAATTTTATTTGTGGAAGGAGCGAAACGATTTTCTAAGGAAAAGAATGTAACACGATGTATTGAGTAAAATAGTAATGAAACGTAAAGGTATTAGAAATCTGAAAGCATTTGAAAGAGCGAGATTGAAAAATTAATACCGTTAAGTAAACAAGAAAAATTATTACTGATGTGAAAGTGTTCAAAAGAACCCAGTTGATTAAAAGAAGAAGCTTTACGAATAATTTTTGAAGATCCCAAAGGTAATTAAGTGACCGCCGTACTTAGCTAATTTTTTTTTTCTTTAGAAATTTAATTCATATTTCCTGACGAGAAATTTCAGGGCTTTTTCAGTTTGACCGATATACACCAAAGAGCACGATACATAGTATCAAACAATGCTAAATTAACACAGTAATTAAAAACACATATGAGATCTATAAGAATCGAAAAATGAATTTTACTGATAGGTGAAAAAATAACTTAAATATTGAACTTATGGAGAGGTCAAGAAATTTTGTAATTGATTGTGAGTTTAAATAATTATTGGGTACGTACCAGTTAAGCGTCACTGTCGGCTTAGTATCCTGTTGACTAAATGTCTTGAGAGTTAAGTGTCCCGTAGCTAAATGTCCTGTCGGCTAACTGTCCGTGTCGGCTAAATGTCCTGTCGGCTAAATGTCCTTGTCGGCTAAATGTCTTGTCGGCTAACTGTCCGTGTCGGCTAAATGACCTGTCGGCTAAGTTTCCGTGTCGGCTAAATGTCCTGTCGGCTAAGTGTCCTCCGTTTCGGCTAAATGTCCTGCCGGCTAACTGGTGTCGGTTAAGTGTCCCGTCGTCCCGGTTCATTGCATTGCATGCTTGTGCTTCCTGATTGAAGCGTTCATTCTGAGAAACTTTGCCAACGTTTCTATCTTAAGGTTGTCGTGAAGACATTTTTTACGCACATAGAAGTTGGCATTTGTAATAATGCGAAGATATCTGCTTTGCACCACTTGAAGCTTCTCAAGTTCCTTATCGGTGATAGCGTCCATGCTGGTGAAGCGTAAGTCATGACTGGTCTGATAACGGAGAGTAAATAAGTCTCTTCTAGTTCAGGTCCAGTGAAGAACATTTCCCAATCACTGGGAATAAGCATTTGATGATTTTAAGTGCGCTGTCACGCAGGTTATTAACATGATGTGTCCAAGTAAGGTGGTCATTAAATAAAACACCAAGATATTTGGCCTCGGAAACTACCGGAATAAGTTCGTTGAATAAAGAAAGTTATTTTTTGATCGGAGTGTTCCTTTTGCATTTCCGAATGATCAAGAGCTGTGACTTTGAGGCATTAATTTGGATTTTCTATTGTGCACACCACTGTTCAATCGAAGGAACAAGATCTTGAAGTTTTTTGACTGCGTGATTTACATATGCAAATTTTACAGCTAACGCCGTGTCATCTGCATAGGAAGCCAAAATAGAATTTTTCTGTGGTATTTCTGGAAAATCTGCAGCATAAAATAAATAAAAATGATAAAATAAAGATGGTCCTAGGACCGAACCTTGAGGAATACCACTGCGAATATTCTTTTTGCAGGAGTCAGCACCATTTGCACAAACATAAAAAGTCCTGTTCGTGATGAAAGAATGTATCGTAAGTAATAGCAAAGTGACAGGAAATCAAATTTGAGATACGTCACTCATGCCAGACGCGGTCGAAAGCTTTCGCCACGTCTAGCATGAGGAAAGCAATACACTGTTTATTATGGAGCGCTGAGCCAGCAAACTACGTATTCCGTTGTAGTTGCTTGGTCGTCGAAAGCTTGGCTCGAAAACCAAATTGTTCAGATGGTAGTAAATTAAGATAAGGTGCATGCGTGATAAAATAATCCATTCATAGATTATTCCTAACACTGGTAGCAAACTGATCGGCCAATAACCGTCAGGTTTATTCAGATTTTAACGCAACTTTAAACTCCTTTATAATATATGGAGCAAGCGGTCGGTTCTCATTCCACGCATGCGCAATCGCTTTTTAATTCTAATTATTTGCATGTTTTACCTCAGTTTACATTTCCTGTTAGTTTCGTTTAATTTGCATAACTGCTCCATGGTATTAGAAATTTTCACAAACATGTATGTGTATTTCTGATTTCATTATCTACTTCCTTACATTTAGTTTTCTGACCTAAGCAAAAGCAACGTAATGTTCCTCAGGAAGATAATCTAGTTTCGAAATTGCAATCTGCTCTTGTTTGCATTATGTTTTCTCTGTACAAAGGAAAAACATCTTAATAGTCTTAAAGAAGATATCTAGATTTTTGACCTTACAATCTGTTACTTTTTTTTCATTATGTCTCTTGCTATATCACGTAAAAGATATTACTATTCTTCATGAAAATCTAGCTTCAAAATTACATTTTTCTTCATTTGTTATGTATTCTGTACAGAAGAAAACATCTTAATGTTGTTTAGGGAGACACTTGTATCGACTTTATAACCAAATTCTTCCTTTACTTATGTCTTTTCTTGTAGCAAACAAAAGCGCCTTGATTTTTTTATTCTTTACAAAGATACCTTGTTTTGACTTAAAAACGACTTCTTGTTCCCTAACGTACTTTTCTGTACCAAGTAAAGAACCTTAATATTCTTTAGAAATTACTAATTTTAAGTTTACAGTCTACTTTTCTTATGTACCAAACAACAGCGTTTTGTATCATCCCTTCATAATTCTTCCGAGCAGCTTCTAGTGCATACGTTTAACATCAAAAAATGATCAAGATTCAGAATTTACAATGGAATTACCAATAACTTCAGAGCACTTCTAGGTCATTCTAACGAACGAAAATTCGTAAGGGAAACTGTCGTAAATCAAGGACGATTTGTGTTTCTAATCGCTTATAATCATTCCAATTTTCATGGTTGCCAAAAAGCAATTTACCATTCGAGATGTCGTTTAAAAAGTAGGAACCATTTACTTCTTTTAAAATTATCCAGAAACTAATCATGTCTTTAAAACATACAGAGAATTATTCAGTGAAAAAAATGAAATAAATTACCTAATTAATTAAAAGAATTTAAAAGAATAACCTTAAAATATCTCTATACCTTTTGAACTGTTTTTCTACCGAAAAGATCCCAGCATTTTTCCTTCAACGTCACATGATATTTACTTTTATTTCTAATATTTGCAAATTATTTTTATATGTTTTATCAGACTCATTGTCACATGTTTAATTCAAATAAACTTTATTTTTTACCTTACGTTCAATCAGACAGCATAGAAACGTGAATTAGACAAAATGGATAAAATTCAGATAACTTAAAATTTTCAAATGTTCAAAATACAGACCTTAATTTTCAAGGATTTCTAAATTAGAAAACTTAGACGATCAGTTTTGATTACATTTCAAAAAATTCCGATTGAAAGAAAAACCTTCCCGGTATGAAATGGAGATAACAAAAACAAAAATGGTGCAATATGAATGAATAAGCGTAATAAAATGTGCATTTATCATTGAATTAGTTAAAAATGTTATGTTGTATTGTAAGGTCATAGAACTGTATATTTTGCCTTAAAAATAATATTACCGAAACTTTGTATAACGTGAGACCCACCAGAAGCCGAGCGGTAAAGTAGCTGAACACTGGTAGTTCGGTTCGGACTTCGAATCCTAGCCAAATGGGCTGGTTATATGGTGCTTTCGTGTTTTTTTCATGAGTAGCATGTATACGAGTCAGACTGGCTTAGAAAATTCTTCACGAAGGCATCCCTCCTCTTTAGCAGGTAGCCCTCGAGTGTTTTGCCGCAATTAAATAAACTAAATTTAAGACGAATAGTATTTTCATAGTTCTTCTTGTTTCTTTTTTGAGGTATTGCTACAACTTCATCTCGAATTGCATCCATTAATTCGTCAGTAACATTCATTATTTCACGAGTGAGCTTTACATCTGTAGACCTCGCTTTCTGTGACTCTCAGAAAGAAAAAGGTTTAGATTGGGTAATAAGGTAATAAGATTAAGCAGAAGAAAGTAATAGGATCTCATAAAATTTCATGAGATTGCAGTTGGAAGGACAAATAGTTTTCCTTGTAAGGCTAACAAAAAAGATATTACAGTTTTAGTTCCTTTTGTTTCACTCTGCTTATGACATTTTTATCTTAAAACTAAATGAACTTAATGCAAAACCGCTTAATTAAAAGAATATGAAAAGAAGTCAAATCTTTCACTGCAGGTATCTATAAGACTATGAACTGTATTTATCAGTTTAATAATTGAAGTATATTAACATAATTCGTAATTTTAGTTTCATCCTTAATGTTAAAAATAATACAAGAACATATTTTCTGTTACTCAAAATGCTGTTTACATACATGGAGGTACTTCTAACTAAGAGGAAAACTCTAGAAATATTCGTTCAATCATTTTAGCAGCTTTTGCAGAATTAACTATCTCTGAAATGCAAAATATGTAGCCGAAGATTTTTGTAACTTCTTTGTCAGAAGATTTCCATTAATCAAAGAAATTGTAACTAATAACTTTAACAAATGTCATTAAAGTATGCACATTCCTTTTTACAAAACATTTTTCCGCTAAAACCATTATTGTAAAAATATGATATTTTATCAGTTCTTCCACAATCTTTAAACCGTATTATATTGCATTAAATTTTTACAATTACATTCTTGAGTAACATTAGGAAATTTGAAGCAAGTAGCTGTACATTGTGAAAATAGTCTGAGAAAAAACTGTGTAGCACACCGATGGCATTTTTATTCTTCATATAAAACCTATATTCTGCATAACCTACACCTAAATAAACTGCGACTGTAAACAATAAATTAAAATTCGTATCATATCAGTTATATTTCATTGCTGAAGTTTTAAATATTTTAAGCAATTGACAATTTGCTCTATATCGCATATCCTAATACAACCTACCAAAAGTACTTACAAAATAAGATCCAAATTACGGGATGCATCAGCAAAATATTTATTTTTAGCCGAAGAGGGGCTATTAATATCGATCCTCACTTCTTCATTCATTCAGTTTTGTGTCCAACTCACATTTCAAATAAAAGGACGTTGCCACCAAATATTATCGCCAGGATTATTTTTAAAGACAGTGAGCATAAAAATATGGCAATACTTAACACGCTAACAGGAATTATAAAAATATGCTATTTTTTAAAATTTTGTGATTTTGCTCCGTGGGTGGTTCTTTCTTGGCGCGGGGAAGGAAGGGCAATGAATGGGTGGCTCTCCTGTGTATGCGGCTAATGGTCCGACACTCCCGAGTTAGTCACTAGCTCTGTTTATTCAGTGGAAGAGGCTGATATCGGGGAGGTTAGCTGTATTCCAGGACTAGAATTGTTTTGTTTTCGGCGGTCAGATCAGGCCTCGGTAGCGACAGGTAACTTCACTGTCATGTCTACACTCGGGCTGTGTGATGGTTAGAAGTTCGATTTTGAAAAAGTCGTCCTGTCGAGTTTCTGTCCCCTTTGAGTGAATCTAGAGTCTGGTAATATGATCATTCATGGGCTGGTTCGTCCGGCTAGGTCTCAGGCTCACCTCTAGAGCTATACTATATATTGTATGCATGTGGCATAAGTACGAAGAAAGGGCTGTTTCATAAATAAAGTTTTAGGGTTTCTGCTACAGGTTCTGCAGATCGTACTAGATGAATAACGAGATATCGCTACGTTTTAAACAACTCGCAAAATACTAAAGATGATTAAAATAACCTTTTCATTTAGTCTTAACGTAACAGAACAGGCGCAACTTAAACTACAGACAAAACTTCCACCGCTTGTGAATATTTTAAATTAGCGTAATAGAGCGTTAAACTCAGACGTTGATAATATATTCCAAGATTAGACATAGACTAGACTAAAGCAAGCTGGCTTAAATAATTTACCGGCGAGTATTTTAAAACTTCGGCTACCGACATGTTAAAGCTAGAATTTTATCAGAGCTGGCGAGGCTAGTCGGTTGTCATAAGTACTAAAAAAAGATTAAAAACCTTAGCTTAAATACGCACAAAGATAATTTACATTCTGATTAAGGTTACTAAGCGGAGAAATAAATGTAGAGGCTTAAATCATAATAACCTGTTAATTAACATGAGCTACATCACAAAGTTAACCAAACCAATAACCAAAAAATAAAAAAGAATTCTGTGAGTCATCTTAATACGAAAATTGAACCTTGATATGCTGAACTGAGGGGGAAAAACGAAAAAAGAATTCATGGCAACACTTAACACTGTACAGGATATTCTAAACATATGGTGCTTTGAAAACTTTTATGATTTTGCTGTTGAATGTTATGTGACATTATAAGTTATTTCTCCTGCCTTCTTAGCTTGCCATCGTGGTGTAATGGCCAGCACGCTAGGCGTGAATTCGCTCAGTGAAAGAATAAAACGTGGTTAGAATCCTGGCGAGGGCAATGCTCATTTTTCAAAACTCCTGCTTCAAAATAACTTAATGTCTCTACAATGGCGTCCGAAAAAAAGGTGGTGGATGATGATTCTCCACTACCAGGATTTGACTATTGGCTCCCCTAATCCCCAGTTGCCCTTAAAAAGGGGAGTACATAAGGAATGTCTCCCGCCTTCTTAGCATGACATCGTGCTGTAGTGTTCATATTTCATTGCTAATAATTTATCTCTCCTACTTCCGAACAAATCCTAATGTCTCTATAACATAAGTGCGAAGAAAGCAATGTTTTAAATTTATGTTAATAAGATAAAAAAAAGTTTTATTAGTTGAACTAAGTCCAAGAGCAGATTGGTAAACTGCGCGAGCTCAGTGAAAGAATAAAATGCTTTAACAAACCTTCTAGTGCGGTACTATAATCTGAACTTTTCCATCTTTTTTTTTTTTTTTTTTTTTTTTTTTTTTTTTTACCAATAATATATTTATAATGTGGGAGAAGTACTTTAACAAAAATTTATTTTCTTAGTCTGATGTCAACGGTATTATACAAAAATGGGATGCAGGAGAAGAAGGTTAGTGAACAATGAAAAAAACACTAACAAGAAAAGGGGGAAATAGAAATCATGCTTATATTACTCAATACGACGTATTCAGTAATATAAGCTGAAGAGACAAGAAAACAACTATGTATACTCGAATGTTTAACTCTAATGCTATTGATGCTGCTAGTGTTATTAATATTATACTATTATTCGAGAGGATAAAGTATACTAGATTTATTCATGAGTATATTAGGAAACAAAAAGTTAATAAAAAATTCGAGAACTAGTAAGAATATACTGTAGATGACCACACTACACGTAGTGACATTAGGCGAGGTGGAAAAGAATTCATTCAGTCTTGATGCTTCGCAGACATCCTTAACAAACATCCTTAAAGAGACACTGCATTTTTGTGATGGTTCTATTAAGATAATGAAAAATAACACGCAGTTTCTTTCAGTTTATAGAATAAAATTATACAGTACACCTCTGTAAGCTTTGCAACTTCCATTCCATATTGAGAAAATTCATCTGCCAGATGCTTCATTGATGTTATCCCGTTATACAATTAGTACGAATTTTGAATATTTGTAAGTATTTAGAACAGCATTAAATTATTATCGTTTGATTAATCAGCAACATTCGACTTTAACATATTGTCAGTTATTATAAAAAGAAATGCAATGAATTTCGATACACAATGAGACTTAAAAAAAGAGTAAACGGTTTAAATACCTTCAAATTTTCTAGGTCCAGCATTAATATTTTTCATAGATATTGAAATTTTGTTTGTCATAAATAAATAATTCATTTTCCCAAGCTATTGCAAATGAAAATATATTCTTTATTTCCAACAGTTAAAGATTCTTACTTCTTCCCCTGCGCTTTCGGATAAGTCATTCCTAATCGCTTTTCTTAACAAGAAAATGATATATTATCGTATGTCTAACTTTTACCAAACATAAACAAAGATCATCTAGATGTGTTTTACCGAAGGCAAATAAATTCTGGATGCAAATTTGATTACCATGTGCCAAGAAATATGAGTGACGAGCTTCTGTGGGACATACGTAACCGCCGGCATCGATATAAATCATCAAAATTATCGATTGAATTAAAGTTACCAAGTCGACAACCGTATTTTCAGACTAAACTTGATTACAAGGGAAAGGCTAATGCGTTTAACCCAAATGTCCTTATTTTATAATGTTTCGCTGAATTTCGCTGGGAAATTGGAAAGGTATGCCTTGGAGAAAAGTAAGCTTAAATGAGGATCACATCTATGTAATTAGAATCGTATTAGGCAAATGGAGAGGATATATTTGAATTTTAGCATGTATATTTAATTCAGGAAAATATTTGCTAAAAACGTTCTGAGTAGTGCAAAAGGAATGCTAGGTTAAAAAATCTGTTCAATTTCATCTGGAACTATAAAAATATAATAAGAAAATCTAAGATAAAAAACAGTAGCTTATATTAAAATAATTACATTCTTAAATTTAGGAAATCCTGAGCCTGAACCTATTTAAAGTTGAAATATTCCAGTAGGCTTTTAAATTGCAACACGAATACCATTGTTAATTCACGTCTGATTTATCGTATCCAAACCTAGCATGAAAGGACACATCTATACCGAAAATAAAAAATCTGATGTGTACCCCTCATGATTTCCTTGTAAGAAATATTAAATTCTACGCATAGTTCTCACTTCTCGGCAAAAATACATAAAGCCTCAAAATATTTTCATTAAAAATTGAAAGACATAAAAAACATAAAACACCAAATACAGTTAAAATAATTTAAAAAGATTTACAGCCTAAATTCTACTAAAAAACAAGCAATTCGACCAGCAGGCAAGAAGGTAGATTTGTGGGTGTACAAAACGAAAAGTTTCCTTATCGTCCCACTCGGCAAAAAGACACTGAAGGTGCAGAAAGAGTTAATTCATTATTCTGCTCAAACATAAACAAGTTTCAAATATAAAAAAATATGGCTGTTAAAGTAAGAAAAATTTGGCTTAGCCTCACTTAAAAAGCTTTTAAATTGTTGATATTTCTACAACTATTGCATGCAGATAAACTGAAGGCACAAAGGGTAAGAACCACATAATTCAATCATTTTTAAAGCAAAAAATGCGCAATTTATCAACATATAAGAATAAAAAAAACTGCGCTCATGAAGCCGAGTAACAGAGTGGGTATATATATATATATATATATATATATATATATATATATATATGTATGTATGTATGTATGTATGTATGTATATACATTTTATATGTATATATATATTTATATACTTTTGGTGTGGCCGGTTGCAACCAAAAATGGAAGAGCACAATTGCATGTTATAGCAGTCCCTATATACAAAATGTTAACGTTCTGAGACTACTCTTTTTGAGTTATGCGAGATACATACGCACGCACGTACAGACGTCAAGAACAAATCTCTTCTGATTCTATTTTAAATCAGTTTTATAATTCGTTGGGGGCAAAAGAGCTCTATATTCTGTTCGTATGCACAGCTGTCACGCAAAAACATTGCTAAATTGCATTTGATCATACGCACAGCTGTCACTCAAAAACATCATTAAATTGCATTTGATCATACGTACAGCTGTCACGCAAAAAGATCGTTAAATTGCATTCGATAGCGGTCAAAATGGATATTTTCGTTGAAATATGATACCCGGAATTTTTCGTGATTACAATACTTTCTTTATTTCGTGCAAGGAAGTAAAAAGAGGAATCTAGCTAAGAAAAGAACGAATTTAATGAAACAAAATGTTCGAATAAAGTTTGTTTGATGAGCTATGGCATTCTGGAGTCCTATCTATAAAAAAGTATTTCGAATGTTATATATTGAAAATTTAGACTATTATCTATATAAAGTGAGCCGAATTCCCAATGGAATTGAATCCAAGATGCAGTTATCCCTTTCAAAGTTTTACCCAAATGATCTCTATCAGCCCAAGATAATAAGAAAGACTTGAAACAGAACTTAAAGAGTTCAGGACAATGGCTTTTTTAGTTATCAGTTAATGCATGCGGATCCAAACTACACTGAATGTTAATTCAGACGGCATTTTGTCTTGGTCTTGAGTCTTGATGTAGAACCGTGACGACAATAAGATGTCTTGGCTTAACTTCCAAGTGAAACTATACCACTCAGAATTTTTAAAATAAACCTTTTCATTTACTGTCATCTTGGCTGTTAAAGAACCACAGCAACCTTAACTTCAGCGTAATACAAGAAAATCACGTCTTTGCAGTTTGCGGGAATTCAGAAGCAAATCTAAAGCAAAATTAAAATAATCGATTAAAAAGCTAAAAAATTCTTACAAGCTCTGGCTCAAACACTCAAAATTCCACCAGCAATTATGACCATAAAAGCTAACGCTGAATTGTGTAATCCAGTTGCAGAAAGAAATAATAGTGTGGAGGTCAGCAACAGCTGTCAAAGCTCTCTACTTAAATCTTATGCTCTTAAATTCATTAACTATTTTCAACCGGTTAACTAGATTCTGTAATTGATTTGATTTCGGTGGTATTTAATGTTTAATGCTTGTTTAAAGAAACAAATATAACAATCGCATCATTCACATGTGACATTGCAAAGCTACATAAAAACTGCATAAACCTCAATTCTTCCTTTCGTCTGCAACAAATAGAAACCTAACCTGATTAAACGGCTATTTCCTTTAGAGCAACCTAATATGAGAAATCATAATCAATTGTCTTGCTTTGTTTAAAATGAAAATTCAAGTTTCATTTAGAATTTCCAAAAACAAATCCTAACTTCCATGAGTCATCTCTGTTTATTACAATATTTGTAATACAGTTGCCTACCGTAAAATTATTATATTAGAAAAATAAAACATGTTTATATACCAATCGTACTCGTTTTGGGTTTTTAATAACGTATTTCATTAAAATATTTAAGTCAAATGTATTAAAATGAGAGAGAATCAAAGAATTGCTTCAAAATTTAGCAATTTTTTCCTCTTTATTTGTGACCAATGAAAACCCTTGACCTCTCTAAGGATAGGAAAACTCTATTCAGAGCTCGTTTTCCTTCTTCAATCATACAACAAAGACGGGAAACGGAAATAGACCCGTAAGTTTGTATAAACCGAAAGTCACGATCACGCTACTCAAATACAGCCATATCCAGAGGCCATAACCTTGCACATCTTTGTAGCTTTCACATATTTGCATTTAGGAAAGTATTCATATACATCGTTTGCTACTGTATTTTGCTACTGCAAACGCAAATTCTGTATCAAAGCGTCTCGATAAAGTATATCAATAGGCTTACAGAAGTACGTTATAAGCAATCAAGACGTTAATTTGAAAATGATTCCTCCAAAACGATTTGAACCAATTTAAAATCTACAAAACTTGATTTCATTCTAATCTGTGAGACTATGTAATATTTTTTTTCTTCCATAATGATTTTGACAGTGAAAGGTATTCACTGTTCATTAACCCAAAGAACAGTCTTTCAGTAAAGCACTTGCAGGAAGAAATTGAAAGGTTCAAGTTTACGCCATCTAATTTCGTAGCTAAATTTGCTGAAGCATCGGCGATCTCCTTTTCAGAATTTTCTCACTATCCACTAACATAAGAATAATTCTGTAAGAAGGTTATAAGGTATTTTCTTCCTCTTTCCGGGTACTTTCGGAGTGTGACTGGATACACGTTTAGCTGGCAATCGGAGGTCTGGTGTTCGAATCACGCCAAGGGAATTAAGGATTTTTCTCAGTTTCCTGGTTTCAAAAAAATGGGAATGACTTTACAAGTGACACACAAAGTAAAATGTGATGGACGATGATTCATCCTCACCAGCATTTGACTATTGGGTACCATCTTCCCTTTCGCCCTTTAAAGGGAGAGATATATAAAGTATTTTCTTTGTCCTTTCTGTGGGCCTTTGTGATGTAACAGGATAGCACAACCAGCTAGCAATTGGGAGATTCGATATTCGAATCTTGGCGTGGTTATTGTCTATTTCTTCACTTTCGTGTTTTGGAAAAATATTCTAAATGACTCTACAAGGGAATAAGTAGAATTCCCCTGAAATACGTGGAATATAATTCTGTAAATGTCAAAATCTTGCGAAATTTTAATAATTTAATTTAATAAATTTCAACAAAAAGCGTCTCTCAACGATATTAATTTCCTGCAATAACTGTAGCAAGAAAAAAAAACACTATATAATAGAATCGCACTGATCTCAAACCAATACTAAACATTAAGAATCCATTACGCAAGGACTTTTACCCAGAGCAGCTCAGCATGAAAGCCACATCATTCGTTGTGAAACCTGCGCTATTTGAAATCAGCAAGGGCAACTTTTCCGTTTCGTTGCTTTCAGCAGTAAAACAAAATTTTTGGTTCATTTCAAAAATATTATAGGAACAAACAATAACTGTCATAGAGTTCCTATTTATAGGATATTCCAGATAGGAAACTGGAAGACTGCCGTTACGAAAGTTGGATGAAGTGTTGTCTCCTTCCTGGATGGGTTTCTTCATAGCAAAATTGCTTAATATTTCAATGGCAGTAGGAGGGAGACAAGAAGGAACATCATAAATAATAACTGTATAGCGACGTACAGTTCTTAAAAATAAATTTTCCTTTAAACCTGACTGGAAGTTTGAAGCTTACTTCTTCCATAAAGGTGCGCTCCAGAGCTTTGATGCTTATAAAATAGCAGGCATTATTTTTTTCTTATAAATCAATTCGTGAAGGTTTATTTTTATACGCATTAAGATACATTTTCTGCATCTATGATGTCAATTAGGTATTTTAAACTAATTTAAATAGAAAACAACTCATATATCTGCCATTTTCCAAATCAATAGTTATTATATTAAAAAGTGTTGAAGGAAAAGATTTGGTCTGATTATTACACAGAGAATTTAAGAATGATTATCTACATTTTCTTCGTTTGTAAAACCTAAACTATGAAAACAAAAAATCTTTTACGCTCATTAAAAGTGGTTCGACCAGCTCAAGAAGTATGCAAACTTAGTTAGAATCCAACAGGAAAACAGCGGGATCAGAATGTAGCAGTTAATAGGGGAGTAACAAGCTGAGAGATTACATTTCCATGTCACTCACTACCTATGCCTGCTAGTTAATTGACGTGGTGTGAGTTTGCAATTTAGACTGCGGTCGACTGATCATTGAGCAAATTTAAAATGTTACCTTTAGAATCAAGCTTCAGACAAAATGTTTTAATTCGTGTTTAACAGCTCCTTGTTTGGTTACTCGAAAGGAACAAATTGTAACCTGAATTTTGGTTACAAGAATTTTAAATAGCATTCAAATTCTTATTATTAATACAGAGTTTTTTTTTATTATAATCTAGTTGTATAATGTCTGTAAACTATGAATTTTAGTAAGCATTCTTGTGTAATTTTATTTTTGTTGTAATATTTTCTTACATTGAATGTTAGTTAAGTTCTATCCGTGTGACAACAGTAGAGTTTCAGCAATAGTAAACTGAAGCCAGCTAACGGAATAAAATAAATGAGGAACCTGAAGCAGGTAAACTTGAAATATTTAAACCACAAGACTTCAAATGTAATTTACATACTGCTTCCATTTGTTGAAATTATATATTAAAATATGTATTATGTGTTTCTCAATTATATGCTTTTTTCATTTACACGGCTTCTCGTCTCTATCCCGATATATTTCCTTTCACAGCAACAGTAAAGTATTTCATTTATGTGATTTAAATATGAATAACGTCGTTTTTCCTTAACGTACATATCAGCGTTTCTTTTCGCAGCTCAAATACTGTTTTCTGAAGTGATTTCTTTTTTCAGAGGTATTAGGAAGTTCTAGAATTAGATATAAGAAGCAAAAGTAAAATATGGAACATCTCGGGAATTGGATGAGGTTTAAGTTAAGCCGATGAATGGAAGTCAGCTTGTTTTAAGGACAGGTAATGAATTCTGCTGACCAGAAAGGTCTGCAGGCACGAGACGCTTCATTCCTGTGTCATTTTCGTAAACATATTTTAAATGGACTGTTGTTTACATTATCTTAGTGCTTTTCTTAAAGCTCTAAATCAAACTGCACATCAGACTAAACGAAAGGTAGATTAAATTTAAATATGGAAAAAACTTTTAATTTGCATCTGTGTCAAAATCTTGCTGTAATAAGTATTATTTATACAAAATGAGCAACTAAAATAAAATGTGTATTTCCATTTTTATTATAAATATACTACTCAAATTCTTAATCTTCTACAAATGAAACATCTTAAAATATATAAACTTAAAGTATAAATTTATTTTAACGTATACTCCCTCTGTAAATGAGAGATAATATTTTAAAAAACTAAAAGCGAAATGATGAAATTAAATTTGAATAATAGATTTACATGCTAATGGTAGTATAATATTAAAAATATATACAGATAAAATATACATATCCTGATCTGAAGCTGAAATTTCGATCAGTCGTCCCTTTCTACTTATACGTCTTTATTGGACCTCTTGAAAAAAATATAAACGGTATTTCACTATACGTAAATTTTTGGCATTGTTAGAAATTATAATTTGAATACACATTAATATAAAGCAAAAATTTGAAGTCGTTTGCTCATAATTTAGAACCAAAGAGATGTGTTATGCAAGAAAGATTTAATCATACATAAATAATGGTAATGCAACTTCATTGGACGCTATAGAAATCATTTATCTGTTCAAAGATGTGTTGTTGACTGAGGAATGGACATTGCTCTTGTGTATTAACGATATGAAATAGGTATGAAATCTATGTGAAATTACATAAGAGGACAATTTTTTTTATTTATAATGCTTCAATTTATAATAAAATGTTTAAACATTTGACTCATATTATCCAATAGAAATCTCAGTACAAGGAGAATATCATGCATCAGTATTGTTATCTTCGCTTAGCAAAAAAGAACACCTACACCTTAAAAAACAATATAAATATTGATTTTTAGATTTAAAATTGTACTTGTATTGATTATACTTTAAGTTTATATATTCCTTCCTTCTTATGGCACGCCTCTGTAGTGTATCTGAAAGGAAGTCAGGCTAGCAATCGAAAGATCCCGAATTCAAACTCTGGAGGGGCCATTGTACTCATTTTTCTCCGTTTCGAAAAGACAAAAATAACTCTACAGTGGCGGCTTATCTAAAATATGGTGGAGGGTAATTCGTCATCACCAGGATTTGTCAAATGGGAATTTCGACCATTAATTGCTAGAAATATGTCAGGACTTTCACATATTTACTCTACCTTTGACAGTTGCAGTATGCATGTATTCGCAAAGACTCTGTTCTAAGCATGTACGTCTCAGGTATTGTGTTACCTATAATCACAACAGGTTTTGGTTTGGTTTATTGTATTACGGTAAAGCATTCGAGGGCTATCTGTCTAAGCTTTGCTTTCGTGGAGGGCTTTCTAAGGAAAACTGGCTCGTATACACGTTACACACGGAGAAATCCATGAAAACGCCCATGCAATCAGCCCGTTTGCGAGATTTGAACCTCGGTACCTCGAGCCGAACTACCAGTATTCAACGACTTTACCACTGCTCTACTGGTGGACCCTAATTACAACAGTGAGGCTTTTCGATCGAAATGCTAACACCCAGTGGATCAGCCGCTCTTCTGTTGGGGAAAAGAAAAGAAAGCTGATTGTTTGAATATGTTTTTTAAAGCATGCGAGGTCTATCAACGAAAGAAAAAGATGTCTTCAACAGAAAATTGATCGTATTTATTTATACATGGGGAAAACTGCAAAACATCCATGTATCCAATCCATTTGCCGAGATTCGAACCCAAGTCGAAGAATCAGTCTTATAATTTCGACCACTAGTTTGCATACATATTTGGCAGTCACTCTTTGTTATTTGTCTATTTTTGTCTTCTAAAATAGGTTCTAGCAGTATCTACTAAGAAATTTCTTACGGAAATGTACTAATAAGTCTCAGAAGGATGTTCCTTGTTAGCTTTTAACTATTTCTAGTTTTTATTATATTGAAAATTACATGCTTGTTCTTTTCTGTTTTTTATTTCCTTATCAGTTTATTAACTTATCGCTGGTTCAGTCAACTGGCTATTTGAGTTCGGTGTATTAAAAGAGAAGCAAAGCGAGCGGTAGGGTTTATTTCAATTAATGTCTAAAAACGCCAAGCGCTGCAATAGCGCTTGACTTGTAGGCAACAAGAAATGCAAGCCATTTATATAAAGAATTTACTATAATATGTAAGGTTAATGGACGGGTTAATTGGAAATATGAAAGGAATACAGGAATAGAGTTCCCTGACTGTGTTTTAAAAAACATAAATCTTACGAAAACTGATTATATCTTAATAGAAATACTGCTTATTATTAAATTAAAAATATTTTTATAAATACATTAGTTATTAGGTTATATTGATATTGCTATATATATTAGTATATAAATATTAGTTCGTAATTGTTTTCAGTTTTTTTTAAGTGGATATAATTGATAATAATGACAGACAGAAATAAAACATATTTCTTGCATGGTTTATGCGAAAATATAATGATGAGATGAACAAACATCAGTAAAATTTAAACCACTGAATTTAGCAGAAAAATGTGCATTGAAATTAGTGTGATAGGAAATTTCAACAGTGTGTTCATGTTACGTGACGACTCAATCGATTAAACATAAAAGCATTTAAGAAGAAATTTTTGGTTAGAATTAATCAGAAATTTAATTAGCGTCAACTAATTAAATTACTTATTGGAATTAATCTTAATTCATTTGCTAATGTAAGAAACTAACGAAAAAATTTAAATCACACAAAAACAAAATTCTTAGTTTGGTGCAGATTTTGAATAATTTTGCTTTCTTTAAACCCTGTGAAAAATTCACGAAAACATCCTAAGACTATTTCTCTGGTAATTGGGACGGCTTCGTAAAGGACATTCAGATTGAAACTAGTCCGTGCTCATATTACTGATGGAAAAAATAACAAATCCCATTCTTCAGGAACTACATAAATAACAATTCCTACATTTCAGGACCTATCATATGCCTTTTTCACAGAATATAGACTTTTCAAAGATAAGTTTGATTAAAATCAAGTTAGCTTAAATAAAGAGTGTGTATGGCAGGTTGGCAGGCATATTCTTCGGGTTTTAATTAGAAATTGAAACAGCATAAAATGTTCCTTATAGATCAGCCATGCAGATCTGATTCAGTTAAAGAAAGAATGACTGAGGAACATATAAAAAAATCTTAAAAAAAAAATTATAATTCTAGTATCAAGCGCTTATTTAACTGTAGTGCTGTGCTGGCTTGGTTTGGTTTGCTTTATTTAATTATGGCAAGGCACTGGAGGGCTATCTGCCTAAGGGAAGAGATGCCTCCGTAGACGACGTTCTAAGGAAAACTGGTTCGTGTACATGCTACACATGGCAGAAACCACGAAAACGCCCGTGCAATCAGCTTGTTCGTGGGATTTGAACCTCAGACCGAACTAGCAGTGTTCAGCAACTTTATCCCTCGGCCGCTGGTGGACCTCGTAGTGTTGCGCAAAAGAAAAACATAATAATAAAAAACAAAAAAAAAAAAAAAAAAAA
This sequence comes from Stegodyphus dumicola, assembly GCF_044657685.1. Classification (NCBI taxonomy): domain Eukaryota; kingdom Metazoa; phylum Arthropoda; class Arachnida; order Araneae; family Eresidae; genus Stegodyphus; species Stegodyphus dumicola. The sequence continues at coordinate 145,529,222 of NC_140775.1, forward strand.
AATTCGACATCGTAAATTGTCTATTGGTACCGTAAATTAATTAAAGTTACTAAGTACTCCATATATCCACTGCCTATTATAAAAGAAATAGTTTGCAGAATAAAAAGTACGCAGAACATTTCAGGATTAGGCCTAATCATATAGTAATAAAATAGCCTTTTTAATGAAATCAGGGATTTATGCGTTTTTGCGCTTACCATTTGTGTTACCGGGTAGTCAGCAGCCTTTCAGATAGCGATGTATACCATTCTTCGGCTGGTTCTGTGGTAAAGTTGTTTTATATATCTGATATAATTGTAACCTTAGAACTATTAGAAAAACAACTAAAAGCCCTCCTCGAAGTATTTCCTTTATTAAAAGATGAGGAACTGAAAGGAAATATCGAGAAATAAAAATGTGCTTCTAAAAGCTTAAGGTTTTCAGAATTTAAGATCACTCAAGAAAGCACTAAATCACACGAGTCGAAAATTCTTGCAGTGATATATTTCTCTACTGCAAAAACTGACAAAATGTTAGCATCTTTCCTTAGATTATGTTCGGAATCTAGACTGTTTACTAAAAAGTCTCAGACATTTCCGAACACTTTTGAAGTTAAAAAGGAAAGTTTTATATGATCTGAATAGGCAGATATGGCCTTCCAAGTCCTAAAACAGGTATTTCCTCAACCGCGGGTTTGAAAGCACCCAACCCACAAAAGACTTAATAATTTAAACGGATGCATCTCATCTCTAAATAGGAGCAGTTCTGATGCAAGAATCGGTACCCGATAGTTTAGTTTAATAGAACTAAGTCCATTGGGAAGAAATTTCGCGACTGAACAGGAAGCCGTGGCATATGCGTGTGCGGTGAAGAAGTTTAGAATTCATTTCTCGGAGAAACAAGCTGAAATATTCGCCGATCAAAGGCGTCAACGATGCTGGAAAATGCAAAACATTCCAATCAGATAGCCCTTGAAACAGCAAGACTACGGCTTTAAATTCTAGCATTGCCGCTGAAAAGTAGTAGTTGCTTTATCAAGAGTTAAGTTAGACGAAAATGGTGATAAAGAAAATTCATCAATGTTAACATTTTGTCGTTTCAGATTCTAGGCAAACGCTGATTAAGGAACTGCACAGAGATCCAGAATTAGGGCAAATTTACGCGTATTTAAAAGATCCGGAACGTTTCAAGCAGTGAACAAAATAGTAATTAAGGGTAGGGAAGAGCATTATGAAATAAATGATGGCATTCTATTTCATAGAAAAATAATGAGTGAAAACTTAGAATTAAGACCGAGACATCCCAGCTGTTTTGATACTCGACGTCTAGCACGACTTACATGACAATCCAATTTCAGCACATGAAAATACTACAGAGAGTGGGTGAAGCTGTTTGCTTTCTCAAGTTGCAACAAATTACACGCCAATATGTTCAGAGCTGCGTCACATGCACGAAGCATACATATGTAAATTTCGCGTGACAACAACAACAAAGTAAATAAAGGGCGTTATTTGTTAGCGATTACTTATTTTTCTGAGTGATGTGAACCAATACTATTTCGTTGTGCTCCAGCTAATGCCATAGCAAACACATTTTTAAAGAAGTACATTTTAAAATTTTGAGTCTCAATAAAAATAATATCAGACAATGCAATGTAATTTGTAAGTAAAGTTTCTGAGAAGTTTTCCGCAAATCTGGACATAAAACACACGAAAATGACATATTATGATCTCAATCAGATACTGCTGAACATATAACCAAAAATGCATTGCAGACAATTTGTTTGTAAGTGAGAACATTACAGCAGATGAGAGAATTAGAATAACTGAAGAATTAGCCTACGCATTGTTTTACAAGAAACATGAAATAGAATAATTGCCGAAAGAATTATTTCTGTGCCTAAAGATAACCTTAGATAAGTTTTGTGTTGGAGAGGAAACGGGAGTTTCAACAGAAAGACATAGAAATGTTAATCGATGAGGCACTCAAAATGTCAAATAAGGTCAGAGACAGGCAAAAAGTATATTATGGTTAAAGATAGAGGATGGTAGCTGTAAAGATTGAAGACAAATTGTTGAAAATGAATCATACGCTGCCATCGTAGGGAAAAAAAATTATCCCAAATTTGAGGAGCCGAATATGGTAGGGAACATCAAAGGATCTGTAGTATTTTTACAAACAATTTGGGGCAAATAAGTTTCACTACGGTGGTCAAATTAAATCATTTTACGACACAGAAGATATGCCGTTATTGAGAAAAATGAGAATTCAGGCAGCGGGTACCACATGGATAGCAAACACAGGTGATAAACAAAGCTGAGAAAGAAAGGTTTAAAAGGAATTTGAGAAAATGGAGTCTTCTTAAGAGTAGAAAAGATAAAAGTTGTAGAAAGCGGTAGATAAAAAAGTGAAAGTGTCAAAAAGGTTGATAAAAAAGGAATGGCCGGAAGGAACTAGGGTAAATATAAGAAGTGAAGGCTTATAGGTATTATGAAGGAGGAGGGGAGAAAAAGCAGTGCAGCAGAAAAATTGACGTAAGAAAGTTAAATTCAAGATCCAACAAAAGAGTATAAATCCGGTAATAAGGCCGAAGAGGAAAACGAAGATTTACTGCGATGGCCAAGAAAGTTCCTTCTGGCCGGGGAAAGGAAGCAACACAAGCTGATGAAGGGACAAAGTTACAGCACCAGCAGACCTCGCAGACCTTAGATAGTCGTGATAACACGTAATTACCTAAATATAATCACTCACAACTGAGGTGGAATAATTGAATGATTTAATTAATTTAATAATATTTTAAATATGTGCCTGTTTGATGGTTAGATATATATTCTGGTGGTGGTAATTCTCCTCAGAATTTTATTTATTTTTATTATATTGTACTACCTAAGTTATTTGGAATCAACAGCAGGTGTTACAATTTCACTTACTTTAATCGATGAAGATTCTTATTCACATATTAAATTAAATATTATTTATTAACTGAAGCTACTAAACCTTTAATCCCAAAATTTTAATTCCACTTGAACTATTACATGTTTATTCAGTTTGGTAACGACTACTTACTCCTTAAAATTTAAAACTTTCTTTTCTTTTCAAATGAAAATCAGATAGTCCGATGTGCATTTAAAATCGATGGCGTCCCATAAAAACAGATTATATTTTTCTAATCAATAACTATTCCGAAATAATGAAATTATTCATCCTAAAAATTTAATAATTGACTGAATAACTGAAATTCAGAGGTGTGTCTTAGAATTAAACCAGTGCGGTTGTTAAGAGATTAGATATTTTTTTAGTGATTTAGTTAAGAGATTAGATATTTAACATGAAAAGTATGCAATGTCCTCACCGGAACTCAAATTCCTGAGCTTCTGATTGCTTGCCTGAATGTGCTATCTTCGGGGTGTTTCCAGCTACATACCGAAGAGATGAAGTAAGGAGGAAGAAAAGACCTTGCATTCTCCTCGACGCCTATATAACAAGACAATTATATAAAGGACGATTGGGGAAGGGTGCTTCCAATCGTAAATCCTGCTGAATACGTCTTCACAGGGGCGCGTGAAATAAAATGTAGTGGACGAATTATCGTTCACCACACTGTAGAGTCATTAGGTTAGCCGAAGCAGGAAACCTGAAAAGTGTGAAATGCCCCTTCCGACATTTGAAATCTCTAAATCCAATTGGAAGCCAGGAATGCTTCCAATTACACCACGAAGGCACACAATAAGCAGGTAGAAAATACTTTACATTCTCCGCCATTTAATGGGCGACTGGGTAGCCGGAACCCTCTCACCAAATCCTAGCGTTGACGAATTAACATCCCCACATTTTCAGTACGGACGGCACTTTAAAGACGATTAGGCAGTTTATTTTGGAAGAGCAAACATGGAAAACTTACAGTATCCTTGCAAAGATGAGAATTCCAGATCTACCAGCCGGATTTGTCATCAGAACGTGCTTCGAGTTACACCTCAAAAGCACGAGATGAAGCAAGAGAAAATATTTTTACACACGAAAAATTATTACATTTTACCTTTATGAGTTAAATTTCTCAATTAGGACAAAACTTGCGAGGACTCCGTGTCTAACCTCCATCAAAAAGTCAATAACATTTCGAAGGAAACATCTAAATATTTATTGCTTTCAGCTGACTGACTTGTGTCCTGACAAAATAAAAAATATTACTACTTAATATTTTCAGTTTGCGGACATTTCGTTGTCGCAAAACAGAAAACTTTATCACTCGAAATATCTGTAGGAAGCCTCCTGCTCATTCGATCAAATGAAAATGTAGAGTTATGTGTTGAATAATTAAGTTGTTTTATTCGTTGAGTACGAGCGCACAAGGTCACCCGTGACACAATATACAATAAAAAATATTATAGCAATATTTTTCTGCTATCTGACCTTACCATTGTGTCAGCTGATTTTAAACATCAAATTTAATGTTCCGTACCTGTAATTACTGGGGATGTGATTTTTAAACTGGTTGGCCTGTTGTCATTGATTAGCTTAAAGTTGTTTCAGATGTTAATTTAAAGTCTACCAACTAAGATCAGATTAAGCGTCTTTTTTTAATCTTATGAGTTTTAAACATTTTAATTTTATCAAATAATTTTCAACTTTTCGAAAATTTAATATTACATTCTTCGATGTATTATGCATTATAATCTTAAGTTTTCGAAGTGCAGTTTCTTTTGCTATCATTAAGTCGAATTACAGTGTCAACATTTAACTCAAATATATAATATATATTATTTACTAGGAATACAAGAGTACACTCCTGGGTTCACTTTTTTAATTTGTGTCATACATGTAATGCTTTGTGAGTTGTTCCGTACCAATAATATAATCGATAATCATTTTAATTCAGACGTGAGTCCTCACCATCTTTCGATGCTTGATAGGAAAGACCATTGAGTCAATTGAACACTTCATAATTAGTTTTGTAGAGGAACATTAATTTGATCTTTGAAGCATCGAATGCAGTACAGTCATTATTCAGGAAGAGCTGATGAAGCATTTGACGAATACAATCATTCTTCTTAAACTAAGCATACACATTATCGTATTCTTCGATCTAGAATGGCTTCATTGCCTCCAAGTTCGGTTTCCATAATTTAAATGAGTCTGTTCCATTAATTACTCTTTTCATTCCAACAATTTATTCCATTAAAATCTGCCATTGTTTGAAGATGATCTAGTACGAAGGCTATAGCATTTTCCAAAATATTTATGTTGTAATTATGCTTACACGTGATATACATGCTATTTGTTTATTATAATATTGTAGACTCAAAGAAGAATGGTATATAAACACTAAAAATGCATAAAATTTATCTTAACGTTACTTCCAGTTTTGTAAACCGTAAACACATTTTTCCAAAGGTAGTTCAGGGCAACAGAATTTCGGCGACTGGTAAAACCAAAACTGTGCTTTAAGCTCAATTTTATTATTTCGGACAATTTACACAATTTTGAACAATTTCTAATTAGTTTTTTTTAATTGATTATCATAGTGAAACTGCCAAAAACGGGCCCAATATTTCCAACTAGTTCCGTTCTTTTATGTGGTTGTCGCTAATTAAGACGATGACTCCCGCTGATGTTACCAACGTCTATTTATATCTCAGGAATATTATTTACTTTTAGAGGTGATCGCCATGAAAAGCTTCGTTGTATTTACTATTGAAATATACTCTGTGGTACTATAATTATTCCCACTAAGAAAAGTTCAATTATCAGTATGACATTTTTGGAAGGAAAATGATTGTTCTGTTCATAGAAACATCTCGTTTTGCTTCATTTAATTTCAGTTTTATACTCGAATATGTATTTAATTTCTCAGGTACTTCATAGATTTTTATATTAATTTTCATTCAGAAAAATATATTCTTCCATGAAATAAGTTTTTTCCAATATGTTTACACACTATAATAATTTTAATAGCTGATCCAATTAAGTTTCTTAAGATGATTTTCGGCCAGTTTTCCAAACACAAAATGCAACTGTAGAAGTAATTCAGGAATTGCATCACAAACTAATCACTCAGAGAAGGTAACGAGCTCCTCAAAACGTATTTCTGTAAAGCACAGGTTAGAGGATTACTTAACATATTTTTTACAGATCGCATAGAAACATCTTCATAATCTTAAAGAGCAGCACAGCATAATTTATGTCAGTTACATTTATAAAATTTAAGAAATTTTGAAGAAAGCGAGACATATTCCATAACATATTCCCGACTAGGACAAATGTGCGATCTTGGATATCCGGTCACTTAGTGTAAATACATGAGAGAATTGTTTTTATATTTCATTCAAATAGATAAATGATTTAGTACAATATCCACATATTCATTATTCACCATTGTCGTTCAATACTGGGCTTGCAGTTAGTTTTTCGCTACATTTTGGAGAGTCCAAAATATTGCAAATATCAAGAAACTTAAATTTATACACTCAGTTATTAAAATTTAAGAGCATGTTTTTATATGCGTATATACACATGTACATGCGTATCGTATGCATATGACGGAATTGTCAATAATGAATAACAGTAAAAGAGCTAGTTGAAAAGTTTTGCGACCGTTTCTTTCATTCTGAGGCCCACCAGCGGCCGAACGGTAAAGTCGCTGAACACTGGTAGTTTGGTCCGAGGTTCGAATCCCGCGAACGGGCTGGCTGCATGGGTGTTTTCGTCGTTTTCCCCATGTGTAACTTGTATACGAGCCAGTTTCCCTTAGAAAGTCCTCCACAAAGGCACCCCTCCTCTTAGGCAGATAGTCCTAGTGTGCTTTGCAATAATTAAATACACCACACCACCTTTCATTGCGAATGAGATAGCTGTACGAACTCTATATGTACACGTTCTTTTTTCTTCAAAACAGAAGCACTGACTTAATTTTATACAGCATTTTATGAATAACTCAGAAAAATTTGATTTCGTTCGGTTTATTTAATTTCGTCTCTAGGACTACCTGCCTAAGGGAAGGGATGCCTTCACGGAGTCTAAAGGAAACTGGCTCGTATACACGTTATACGTGGGGAAAACCATGAAAACACCCATGCTTCCGTTTGCGAGATTCGAGCATTGGACCAAATTACCAGTGTTCAGCGACTTTACCTCTCGGCCGCTGGTGGGCCGACTCAGAACTAGAAAAGGGAATCCTGGCATTAATCATTTCCTTATCTGAAAACAATCTCTTTGGACCCAGTTTTCTGTCCAGTACTGAGAATAGAAATCGCAAACTAAGTTTATGGTATATAGAGGGTACTATAGTGCTGGCCCATCGATTTCAGCCAGAACGTCCAGCACTACAGCAGTAACCATGCGACTAGTAATTTCTTTTAGTGCAAAGTTCAATATTTTTTGAGAAAATCTGCTCTGCATTCCTTGTGACTCCATACAAATAGGTTTCTAGCACGTTATCATAAGCGGCACTGTCACTTATATCCATGATGTGATAATGCTGATAATCCCGAAATGAACAGCCTGCTAGAATATTCTTTGTTAAACCTTCGGTTGTTATCCTTCTTTGAAATGGCTCCACTATTGAAATTCCGAAGCTAGGCTTCTCACTATTATGTGAATGCCGTTAGTATTTCAAATGTTTAATGGTTGCTCTTTCTGACTTTTTTTCTCTTTGAAAACATACAGACTCCCCGTGTACCACAGATGTACAACACGGGACTTACAGAAGTAAGTTAACTAAAACATTAAATGTTGCATGCATAAATAAAACGAACGAAAGCAGAGAATAGCAGTCTGGACTTCACGAAAACAGATAAGTTCACTGGCCAAGTCCCTCCGAACATTTTCAAATTGTTTTCCAAGCATAATCTAGGGCCATCAAATGATAAACTCAAATGTTCCACATTCTGAGGTACTCTGTTTGAACATTCACATAAAATGTTTGGTCAGATCAGAACGAAACAGGTAACTTCAAATTAACGGTGACCAGAAACAAACTGAGAAACTTTAAAATTAATAGAACGTAAAGACTCGGAATGCAGTCTATGGTAAACAGAAGGAAAGAACTTTTTGGTGACGTCAGCATTACAAGATGAAATATATTCCTCATTCCACTTAGCTAAAATCTTTTTATAATGAAAGGACTTCCAATAGCTCTTTGGAATGGTAATGTTGATACAATGGGTAAATTTAAGGCATCTTTAGCTAAGAAATCAGCTCTTTCATTTCCATAGAACCGTGAAAGAGAATAAGAACAAATAAGGTACCTTGAGAATGCTGTCCCACTATCCTTGATCCATTAACACAAAATTTAGTCTATCGCATTTTTGTAGAGACTTCTTTCTCAACCGCTGCACTACAAATCTTATTAAGACGAATTCTTGAAGATCGGAACTATTAACTCTCAAGTTTAGACAAATCGGATTTATAATCTTCAGTACGGGGCTGTCACGTCCAGTAGTAGAAAAGGAAAAAGAAGTCATAATTGAAATTTTCAAGCAGCCTTTATAATTACTTAACTCCCACTTCTCGGGTAGAACTTCTGCAAAACTTAGGAGCATGAAAATTATTTCATTGTTTTATGATTTAATCTTCTACGCTAGAATTTAAATACAGCATTTAAGTCAACAGAAAACAGAAAGCTATCTGCCAACGTAGAATTTCCTCATAACGTATTCCTTTACAGTGTAACTTGGTTTGTATTGAAGTTTTGCATGTTGAAAGCCATCAAGATCTCATGAAAGTCGCCTATTGAGTCTTTGGTAATAAAAGGAAGAAAGAATAAAATGTAGCTTTGATTTAAAATAAAAAAGTTTGAAAGAATTCCATTCCATGCTTGAAATTTCAGAAAGAAATGAAATTATTTTTCTATTAGGCAACTATAAATCAGTAGTTACAAAATGGGGTTCAACAGTATAGTCCATGGAAATTGTTTATTTTATTTCGATCTAGATCAGATTATATCTTAAAAAAAGAAACAAAACTATTAGATAATTAATCATGTAAAACTTTGCAATAACAGTGTTGCTAGACATATCAATAAATCACCGAGTTTAATCCCGGTCATGAGCTCTCTCAAATGCCTACCTATCGGAGCTTGTTACGAAGTTTAAGTGTTTCGCTACCCGCTGTAGGACAATATTAATTTTCAAATTACTCTTCTAACATTAAAATTTAAGAAATGGAAGTAATATTTTTGAAAATTTTATTAATTACGCTTACCGTTCGTTCTCTTTATACCTTAAAGATAAACTGCATTTGTTAATTTATGTAATCTAGATACAATAATCAATACATCTTTCATCGAAAATCCTTCAGTATTTATTTGAAAACTTTTATTCAAACTGCATTTAATAAATGTCTCATTGTAGTGATATCAGACATCTCAACTCAATGATTTAAAATTATTTAGCATTAATACAATACATAAAGTTATTTCATGTAAGTAACGGTTATTTCCTCAAATGCATTATTCTTCTGTTATCCAATGACTTGCCGTCTTTATTTTAAGAAAACACACTTCACTGATATATTTAAATCCTCCTGTGACATTATTAGTTTTCAGAAATTTTTCCTTTTTCGAGTCTGTATTTAGAATACTCTAATAAAGCTTTTTTTTATCTCCGATACATGTAGAGTTTCGATCCCCCTTTTATTACTAGATTCTGTCTAAATTTAGAAATGTCTAGTCCATAAGAAAGCACACGGATTGAAAGCATTTCTATCTAGGTAAAACTAGCTTATTTCCCCGGAGTACTGGCCTACTTTCCGCATATGAGTTAGATACAGCTTTTACTCTTCTTGTTTCATCCAACAATGCAACAAAAGGCACATCTTTTATCCAGCAATGAAACGAATGGCGCTTTTGTATGTATTATATTTCGTTCGTCTCGTGACATGAAGAATGGTTCATAAGAGTTCTTTTCAAGCTGCAGAACACAGCATATAAAATATCTTTTTAAAATAAGCTAAACCATATTAGCCCTCGAAATAAATTGATATTATAACGATATTAGAATTTTACATTTTATTATATTGCATATTACGGGGAAAAAGTACTATGAATTAAAACTTTATTAAGCAGTTTATTTTGTTTCAGTTTTAAGAAAACAAAACAAAAAAAAATATTGTACACACATTAGGCTATTTTGATGCGGGAGACGTGAAAAAAAAGCAATGCCCTCTCCGAGACTAGAACCTGGACCTCTCAAATGCGCTCCGAGTTCATTACACCACGAACACATGCAGAAAGGTGAATGAAAATACATTATAATGTGTCGTTACCAATTTCCTGATCTTTATGTAATCCGTAGGTCCTTGAATTTTGATAGAAAAAGACACACCCAGGGTCTCTTCTTTGTCACGAATTTCATATTTTTGGCTCTCTGTGATGTTTTAAATGTCCTCGTGAGCGACAACCCGATATCTTGCCGTGATTTTCTCCTAAAAAAGTTGGATTTTTTCCCATAAAATATGGGTTCAGGTATAATGGGCGAGACACCACAAATTCCCCATGGCTCGTACAAGTATAGCCCCGGAACGCCAACTGTGCAATTTCCCCTTTTAAAGAGGATACCCCGGGGAGCATATTTCACAAGTGCACATCTGTGTAGCCACCGAGGGAGTGGCTTCTAGGATGGACCAATGGGCAGTTTATAGTAATATTTCTCATGTCACATGACCTTTCGCTTGTTTTAAGATTTAAGCAAGATGGCTGAAAATATTCTGCCACGCAATTTTGTGTACAAAATAATGAAATCATTGTCGATTTCTTCTGAAACTTTTCATTGCAAAGTTAGATCAAATATAAGCAATTGTGAAGATTTCACTACCTGGTTGAAAGAATTTGAAATAAATGCAAACACATATTGGATATTTCCGCAAAAATATCTATGTAAAATATTACTTAATAAGTTGTAAACAAGATGAAGAAAGATATATGTGATAAACATCTGAGCCCAAATGCTATCTTTACATAAAACTATGCGTATGAGAAAAATATTTACACCAATTACATATATAAATAGAAGTCAGCACCTTTTTTTGCAGTCTATATGAAACAGACATTCTATAATAATAGCCAATGCAGAATTTTATTCAAAGTGAACTTTACTAATTTGCATTCGTATACATTTAGTGTATTAAATTTCACGTTTAATAACTGCTCACTCTTAAATGTCTGTCTGCACTGTTTACACAAGAAATACTCATCAAACAGAATACATTTATCTTATTAACAACGAATATATTCAATTTATTCACATATAACTTTTAATGTTAGCAATGGATAACATCAGATCAAACACAATATGTATTCTGAATCTTACACTTTCAAAATCAAAGGAATACAAACACTCAAATAAAACACTAGATTCATTGTAACACTTCCAGTCCTTCTCATCTCAATTAAAAAAATATACACTTGAATTCTCTTAATCCACAGGTGTTAGTAAATTCATAATATTCGAGGCTAACTGAAGCTCGATTCATTTTCTCGATGTAAAGAGCGATAATATGCCGTGAACATCAATCCAAATATTAATGCGTGATAAAAAATTGCGAAAGTGAAATGTTAGCAATAAAAGACTCATAAAACGAAAGCACTACAAGATTTTCTACTATTACGCCATACATTCATAACTGCGAAACAAATGCGAATTAAAAGATAAAAAACATACGCTTACATACACGAAGATTTAGCGTCACGGGAGAAATAGAAGCTCATTGGTCCATTTTCGAAACCCCTCCCTTAGTGGCTACGCTGATGTGCACTAGTGAAATATGCCCCGGGGAGCGGTCCGATGGTCTCCCGTCCCTCTACCCTAGCCACTAACCATTGGAGACAAATTTCGACTCACCGTGTACTTTGAGTGCCCCTTTTTTCGCACAAACACTATACAGTTACGAACATCCATTAGTGACTTCTCTGTTCTGGTTCGGCGTTGGTCGAAATGGGGTCTTGTCCGGAAGATTAGGCTTGAGTATCACAACCGGTGACAGGATTACTGATGCCTTTGGACCTGACAATCCAAGCCAATGTTTACCAACTGGCTGTGAAATATTGAAGTCTGAGCATCTGATTTTAATCTGTCATTTCAAGAATACGTCAAAATTTCTGGGAAATATAATACTGAGGATAAATATTAAAGTTTCACTTTAATATAATAATAATAATAATGTGTAGTTTTTAAAATAAAATATTTCGAATTTGCAATGAGTTTTAACTAGCATAATAAAAAGAAAAATTTTCATGTTTTTCGCTATCGAAAGCGTCTTACTCCCCTTAAACTCTCAATAAGAACTCCATTCTTATGAAGGAAAAAATCAACAACAGAAAAAGTGCCAGTATTATAGTACGTTTGTTTCTATGCAGCTGCAAACTGGAGGTTGACCTGTTGGGCTAATTTACATATTTTTCTGCCGAAGGTATTAGCTTTATTGCAGTTTTTAACATAACAATATTGTAAAATTATGTCGAATTCCAGGATTACATCTGGGAGAGGAAGAAATGATATTCCGTAATAAAAAATTCTACTTAATAGTTTACCATCCGAATTCAATAAAATTTCATTATTTTTCCTCTTTTGGATACTTTATGTGCTTTTTTCTATATCACTACCATTATGCCATCATTTTCTATACCGGAGGATTTTCGTCTTTTGCAATTGCAGTCGTTCAGGACTGTTTGTACATGTTTTCGAAAACGCAAGTCACTTTCAGACAAAGTCGTCTAAGGAAGGTGGCCGCTACTAGAGAATTTATTGTACAGCTATTACGAGGAGAAAACTCTGAAGCGTTATTTTTTGTACATGCCCATTAAGGAACGACCACAACTAAATCACAAAAACTCTTTTACCATTAGATTAATTTGTACTTCTCATTGATAACTTTAATTTGTGTAGTTACCCAAAAATTACATTAAATGGCTTATCTAATCGTTTTTAATCGATTTGATCTCCACATCATAAACTTTCAGACATCAGAAAGAGCAAATAGCATTTACTTACGACAGGTAATAATGCTCTATTTTCTCCTTAAAACAAATTACAATGGAACCTCGATTATACAAAAAGAGTATACTCAAACTTGTTAAAATTTATCTGAAATGATGTCCGTAATGATTCTAAGAAAATTCTGGAAAAAATACAGATGTTGTAAGTGAAATTCTTGGAAATCTTCCAATTATTCTGTTCTTAGTTCTTGATAATTTAATTCCTTTTAAATTTCTAAGATTTCTCTCAATCATTATTTCGTGTATTCAACCCTCTCATCCTGTCTCCGCCCCTTTTATTCTAGACTAATTTGTTCTGTTTAATTTATTCCAGTTTTAAAAGAGAAAAAAAAAATAGAAAAGAAGATGAAACCTGTTTTACGAGTATATTATTCGTAACTGTACCATCTAAACGAAGAAATTTCTACTTTTAGTAAGATTGGATGACATTTAACACTGTTTAGAGAGAAAAGGGAATGAAACAGTAAATGCGTTAGCTGTTAATTATAACGTGGGAAAATAAGTAATTGGTAAGTTAAAGGAACTACATTTTTTCCTTTGTTTATGTGTGTGCGTTTATTTCTCACAAAAAATTAATGATTTAATTAAAATAAATAGTTTACTTGAAAAATTTTTGTTTTTAGATATGGAGCAGATTGTTCGAATACTTCCTGGCTCGTTCATTTTTGATAATCTAAATTGTATTGAATTTTAAAATTGAGTTGCATTTAAGTTGCATTGAGTTGCAATTTGTTTTCATATTTTCCTGCAACTTCCTCAGAGTTCATTATATAATCATTTCCAGGGTTCAGACTTAAGGCATATTTAAGCATTCAAAACGGCTTCCTAATCAGCTTTGTTTGGGCTCATAAACTTTCAAACAGAACGCTTTTACTTTTTCTAGTCCTAATTAAGCAAGAAATAAAATTAAATCTTCAAGGAAAATTTCTTTAATTGTCAGATTTTGCATTTCTTCAGTTTGCATGATCTGAAAGTTACAAGACTGGGTTTTTCTCCTAGACATTTTTTCTAATTCTGTGTTTTCCTTCAATGAATATTAATTGCCGTAGGGAATACTAAGTACAATAAGTGTTACCAGACAATTTTCCCGAAAGTAAATGCTGTTTTATTAGTTTTGGATTTTAAAAGCCGAACGTTTAACAAATGAAACTATTAAAAAAATGTTTTAATTCATTATAACTTGTGAATATATTTCCATAATCAGAAAATTTCAACTTTTATTTGCTTTTGGTTGATTAAAATTTTATGAAATTAATTCTAATGATTTATTACTTTGTATGCAGTTTAACATGACATTGAGTTTCTTTCGCCAGGAAAAGAAAAGTAACTATTTTTCAATTACTTGGAAACGTTTTCACTTCGTGAACATCTCCCAAAAATAAATAAATTGCTTTGAGGCGTAAAATCATTCCTATAGTTTGATGATAAAAAATACTGAAGTACAAATACTCAAATACCAAAGTTTGTTTGAAGTAAAGATGGAACATGATGCTGGTTGGTTTGCTTCAGTACTTAAATAAAAAATAAACTTAGTTACTTCCACTGTCATCATAACCAAAACAAAGAAATAGTGTTTAAATTTTCTAAGATGTTACTAATCAGACTCTTCGACGAAGATAAATATTTCTCCATCATCTTCTCACTGTAAAAAGTAAATAAATACGGTAAGCAGCTTTCCAATCTTCGAGTGAAACGAGACAGAAGTGAAAATTCGTTCTAAAATGCATCTCGACAATCTTTTCCTTAAAACCTGAAGCAATGCTTAGTCTTATTTTCGAAACAAACAGCTTTCAGTTATTGGAGACAGGAATGGGAACGGAGCTTCCAATACTACTTCTAATGTACTACATTCCTTAAACATACAGGACCACAAGCGGTAAAGTCGCTGAACACTGCTAGTGCGCGCGGGTGTTCGGATCTTCCCGAACGGGTTGGCTGCATGGGCACTTTTGTTATTTTTCCATGTGTAACATCTATACGAGCCAGTTTCGTTAAAACCCCGTGGAAGTTATCCTTTCCTTTGGCTAATACCAGTGTGTGCAATGCCGTAATAAATAAAATTAATTAATAAAAAAATCTGAAAGCTTTCAGATTTTATAATACACCACCCAAAGGAGCGTTTTTCAACGTTTTGTGTGTTACCTTTATTTATTAAGTATCATGTTCTTCGCAATTAAACCATAAAATTCAATTCTACAGCAATATAACAAAATATTTAAAAAGAGCATATCTGCATATCTTTAAAATTTCCAATACACTGTCTCGTGCGTTGGAGATAAAAGTTTTTTTTTTTTTTTTGTTTTTGTTTTTTGTTTGTTTGTTTTCGTACAGTGTTGCCATCGCTTGCTTTGAAATCTCTGAGTTTCTTAATTAACAATTTGTTAAAGTTTTACAAAATGTGAAATAGATAATAAAACAAATTCGAAATTAAAATTCGGGCAAACAGTTGCCCATATTCAGGTGGCGGACTGCGTTATTCAAATTTTAATGGCTCTAGGTATCGTTATTTTTCACAACGCGAGAAACAGGCATACATTCATGCAGATTATTCGTTATTTAATTTCTTTAAATATAATAAAGGGCGATAATATTTGGTGGCAACAATTTGAAAAGAGACACATCCCTTAGTGATACATCCATAGCGATTCGAGCAAAGTGCCGTTTCGAAACTAATAGCCCTTCTGTGTTAACACCCCTTTGGGCTAAAAAAAAACTTTTTTAATCAACTAATCAACGTAATCAAGAAAAATCAACGTTTATAAGCCAATCAGTGCCTGTAAACGTACTCATTACCGTTATTTTAGGTAGATGAAGATTACCATTTGTACGGCGTTTCTATGTGTCATAGTGTATATATACATATTTTCTCCATTAAATAGCAAACATTAAAGAAAGCATCAATTCTGCAATCATAAACGGCAAACGGATTACGACAAAGCCTCGCTGAAAAAACAATTCAGCATCGATATTGTTTTTTCAGCGTGATCAGCATCGGAAATAACTGTTCGGAAAATAACTTTTCCTCGTATGCGAAAGTTAAACAAAACGTAGAATAGTTCAAAATTCTTATCTGGATTTAGAATATGATTATTTTGCAGTATTTATTTTTCGGCATTTGCGAAAAAAATCGAAATTTCTCTTTTTATCTGTAGTACACGAAATCTCAGAAAATCCTTTAAAATTCGCAAGACCAGTCGTGGAACTTCGGACTATGTTAAAGTTGCTGTTATGTAGCCTGTCACCTTAAAAAAAGCTCTTCAAGTTCTATCGTACCCTTCCGCATTTTGCGATTGTAACACGTGCTGTCAACAACACATAGCACTTATTTTCTCCACCTCATTTGAAATTCTACTTCAAGTCAGCCTTCATTTGTGCTTTTTTCACGATGCGAAACACGGTAAATAGAAATGAAGTGAAAAATAATAATAATTATGGGACTGAAACATCTGTCGCACCTGTGTATTACTTTGGT
The DNA here is from genome assembly GCF_044657685.1 of Stegodyphus dumicola. Taxonomy (NCBI): domain Eukaryota; kingdom Metazoa; phylum Arthropoda; class Arachnida; order Araneae; family Eresidae; genus Stegodyphus; species Stegodyphus dumicola. Next base: position 145,545,661 of record NC_140775.1, read on the forward strand.
TACGAAGAAATCGGTTGGCGAAAAATGAGTCTAAATTGCCTATTTTAAAGTAGCAGACAAAAGTCATCGCAATTTAACTTAAGAATGGCAAAATTATGATGTTTATTATGATGGCAAAGTTAAACTTGAGCCCACCTATATGTAACAAATGCTTGAAAAATCAGTATACTGTACATTTTATGAAAAATATTCACTTTTACAAATCTTTGTTTGTTACGATGCATTTACTCTGTCGGACGAAATATCATTTGAATCGGAGAATTTTTTATTAGTTTCTTGGCTTTGACATTTTGCTTCGAGATTCGACAAGTTTAAATCCTATTCCTTTTTTCTCGTCTCTATATTTATACCAAATCTGACAGAACTGAATATTTGAGATTAGCTCCCTTTTTGACTAGATTAAGGAATTGACGAGATTATTCTTCAAAACTGATGTTAAATTTACACAAAAAGTATCATAAATTTAAATACCTTCCTATTTTTTTTCAAATGCTAACTAATGGATTTATTTCTACAAAACTGGTTTATAAATTTTGAATTAAAATTTACGATCAACGTTTCTTAAGTGATTCTATGCACATTGATGAAAAACTTAATTAAACGTTTAACATGATTTTACACCATATTATAACGAATATTAAGTTAGAAAAAAGATATAGAAAAAGATAATTTTTCTCATCTTCTGCATTTAGAAAACAAGTAAACCGAACTTAAATTTTGTAAAATGAAATTATGTTTTTTAACAGCTCGAATTTTTTCCCTATAAAACAACACAGAATAAACAGTTTTCTTTGGAAAGATACATGCGCCAAATTGACATGCACACGCAAATATACTTTCCGCATCAGCTCATTTTAACTGTGATAAAAATTGTCTTAACATTAAAAATGTTACAGTTATTGTTTAAGCTTCATGACTTTCAAAAACCGTTTAGCTTTGGAAAGAAACACGGCAATGCTTCATTTTGAAGCTAAACAGTTTTTCTTCAAAATAATTTCTTTCTTTTGATAAAATTTAGAGGTTGTGCTCTGCAATACCAAGCAGAGAAAGGATGATGTGGAATATCGCAGACTGTACAGAGTTCAAATATTGCTGAAGTATGGAAGGAAGTGCTTTTGAAGATAGAAGCACTAAACAATGGAGTCTGCTAACCATACGGTTTTACTGATCGAAAACTCTTAATTTATTATAAACGGTTTGTTATAGCATGTTTTAAATGGACTGTAACTTTGCTCCTTAATGTTTTGCTTTTCGCTTAAGACTTAAAATCAAACGTCACATCTGCAGATTTTTCTGTAAAAATAATAAAAAATCACCATTTGTTATATAACTTCTTGGAATGAAAATGTTATGTATTTAAGAAGAGCAAATGAAATAACGTTATGGTCATTCTCATTTTTATATTAACTATTTTTCAGTTTTATTTCTTATGAATTTAAAAATGAAATATATTCAATTTTATAAAACATACATATAATGTTTCACAATCTAAAAGCAGGATAATAAATTTGTATATAGTGGTAATATAAAAGTAGCATTAAAATTCTATAGTTCAAATACATCACATGGTTTGTCCCCCATATATACGTATATACGAGATAACCCATATATACGTATACCCCTGTATACGAGATAGTTTTCTGTAGAAAGTCCTTCCCTAAGGCATTCTTGCCCTTAGGCATATAGGCCTAGAGGCTTTGCCGTAATCCATTTGCTGTTTTTTATTCATCTTTTCTGAGCGCTCCTCTAAACGGATTTCTATGGCTCATATCTGATTGTTTTACATATCATATATTTCTTTTGCATAGCAATAACTGTAAGAAAATATCCACTGTGATTGATTATTTATATGCAGCAGTCAAAATAGCAATAATGAAAAGAATTACAGTAGTAAAAATTCAATCGGCATTACTAAATTAAAAAAAACTGAATTTTCCCAAGTCTGATTTCTCTGAAAACTCGGGATTTCGAACTGGAAATGGAACTTAAAAACCTTTTGAATTCTGATCTTTCTGTTCTTTGCAAAGAATTCGCATTTCACAAGAAATTGCCACACAAATACTCAGCAGATCGTTTGTTTGATTTCTGCTATCATATTTTACATTTTGTCTGGAAGTCGCAGCAATTCGCAAAATTCCGAAAACTATCAAAAACAGAACTATCTTATTCCCATCATACATCGCGCGAAATGCGCGAGTAGAACTGGCGCTCCATATTTGGCAGTTTATCTCCCTAAGACACTCCCATTGTAGCTAATTCAATATAAAGCCAGTTTTATCATTGCTGTGACACACGAAGTCATGGAGGAAAGTGAATCAAATTATAGCAACCAAAATCGGATTAAAGCGGGGTAAATACCGCACGTTCGTTGGAAAAGCGACACGTTAACCGCGACAAAGCTTAAAAATATTATGGTGCGGTGTTGGGGCAGAAAATTGTAGCTTGCTACAAAATGTCTATTTTTAGGGACTCCAGTGAGTTACGGTCTCTTAAGAAAATATCAATAGTTTGAAAGCATTATGCTAAAATAAAAACATGTAATAATTCACTTTGTGTGAAAGTCATTATTTATAAAATTTGAAATTGCATTATGCTAAGATATTTCATTATACTAAGATAAAAACATGTAATAATTTACTTTGCGTGAAGGTCGCTATTTTATTATTTTAACTTACAGTAAATAACAAACAAATAGAAATAATTAATCCTTATTAAGAAAAGAGCTTTTATTATTATAATTGATTGCATTTAATTAACATAATAATTCAAACATTAACTTTAGTTATTGATACATCTGTTTCCAACTGGATAAGACCATCAAATATCAAACGTTTTTCCCGGGGCCAACCAGCGGCCGAGAGGTAAAATTCGGTGAACACTGGTAGTTCTTATGTGGGTTCTAATCCAGGCGAGCGGGCTGGCTGCATGCGGTTTATTGTGGTTTTCCCTATGTGTAACGTGTATACGGACGGTTTCCCTTAGAAAGTCCTCCACGAAGCCATCCCTCCTCTTAGGCAGATAAGAGGAGGGATGGCTTCTTAGGCAGATAAGAGGTGTGCTTTGCCATAATTAACTAAACCGAACAGACACCGTTTGTCCTGGGCTTAATGCAGAGCAACTAAGAAGTCTAATAGTATGAGAGTTTCAATCTTTCCCTCACAAACAAACAGTCCAGTGGCCGAGTAGATAAAAATCTGTGAGTTCTGCCGGTTCGACACAGGCTCAGATTTGGTAAAGAGGTTAACTATATAAAGTTTCCGTTTTTCTCCCTCATCTTAAGTATAATCTGAGCACGAGTCAGATTGAAAAGATTTTATTGAAGCTTGCAGTCTCACTTACAGTTACGTAATACGAAAATCGGACAATGAAGCTGAATTAGCTGCGTCTGCATTCTAATAATTACTACTACAAAGCAGGCCGTTTTTTGAGACCAATAGCGCAGTAATTCTTCACGGGAAATGACCGATACAAGTTTTGTTTCATCATTATTACTCTTAGCCGTTCTTCTCAAAAGAATGGCTACATCATGATGAATGAAACAAACTTCAAGAAGGTTTGTTTGTTGCTTATTCAATTGTGTATTTGTTGTTTCGATTGTGAAAAAAAAACACGAAAGTGCTATGTGATTAAGAGAAGAGAGCTTTTGTAGAGTACTTGATGTAAATCTGCGCCAAACTCAAACTGTGTTACTAATTTTATGTTCCACTAGGCGTGTTTCTCTTCTGTTTTTAAATAATAATATACTTTATATATATGTAATATTAGCACAATTATAAAAGAACCGAATGTAAAAACACTGAGATGTATATGCGTAGCAGTGTTGTTTAGTGAAGATAGTTGATTCTCAGAGCGTCCATCCATTTTGAAGAATAAGCAGTCGAGCCGGATTAAATTCCGTATTTATTTAAATTCACAATTTGCGTCCACAATTCACTTGGCACTCCAATCGTGCCTATTTCCAGAAAAATTTTGATATTATTTCTATAGAAGCGAACATAGAAGATTGCTGCAGCGTCTTAACATGATGAACACGTCAGCGAGAAGAGAGAAAAAGTGTCGCAGTAGTAATGCAGAGGAAGAAGAGAGGAAGTCAAGTTTCAGTTCGAGTTAGTTTTGGTTTGCAATTATTTTGATTGGGCAACAAACATTTGCATTAAGGGTTACGTAAGATCGCATGATTAATTTGACTGATACAGTTTAGACTTACAACACTATTTCCAGGACAGATGAAGTTCCCAAATAAAATGAAAAATAAAAGAGGTTATAGTGAACTAAATTTAGGAGTTCGCTTTCACATTTTTTATCTTATATATATATATAAATTGTAGTAATCTCGCCTAAAAGTTACCAAGAGCTGCTGCTCCAAAATTTTACTTATTTTGCAGCATATTGCGCAAGATGTTTTCTAGACTAAAATTGGTTTTTTTAAAATTATAATTACTACCCTGCTTGATATATATATATGCAAATAACTTTAAATTTATGAAACAAAAACGGCTATTCAAATAAATAAAAACCATACAGAAAACTATCTAAAGATTGTTGATGAGATTTTATTCAAAACAACTTATAGTACTTATAGTTAGTACTGTGTTTTCATACTTAAAAGAAGTCTTCTGTTTTTTCCTTTTCACTATTATTTTGAACAGTTTATTTATTTATTTTGAGCATGGTAAGGGGTTAACTTATCTACAGCATACAACAAATGAACATGCAGACCTTCCCTGTAAAATATAACTAGTATCTGATTAAGTGAAACTGATGCATCGCACGTTGGTTCTGATTGAAAAGAGAATAGATTCTTAGTATTTTTGTAATTTGTTTTTTGTAATAAAAGTTCAAGGTAATTACGCTTAAGAAATACTTCCAGAAAAAGCACCTTTTTCGATAAGCATATAATTATTCAGCCTGAAGTTTTGCCATAATTAACTAACTTAACTTAAGAAGATTAGTCCGCTGATTATGGCGATCTATTAACAAGTCTCTTACTTTCGTGTCTCCTTCGAAGCGAATAAAATTAATTAACTAAGAGTTTAGGACGCAGATTTTTACTTGGACCACGAGATATATGTTTGAATCTTGAAACTTCCTCACTGAGGGAAATAACCCTTGAGTGGTTAACTGTAATGGATTACTTACCCACCTTCCTACCTACTTACCTACCTTCTAACTACAAATTTCGTGTTCTCAGTGAAATATTTTACAGCTTCCTTAGTTTGGATAGCGTATAATCAACCAAACTCGTAAGGAATATGGCACATTTTCGAAATATTTTGACGCGCGAATTTTATTTGCAGAAGGAAAATACTTTGCTATGAAGAATTCACACAAATTTATAGCTGTAAAATGAAAGAAAAGAAGAATAACAAAATAATTATAACTGTTTTTAACAAATAAATAGAAGTTTTACGAATTTTTCATCAAATCAAGAAGAAGCATATTCTATACTGCAATTCATGTAGAAAAATGCACAATTTTTTCTATAAATTACCCAAAAGAATTTGTGTTCTTTAGGATTTTAGTTCTTCCTCAAGACACGAAGTCATTTAACGAAGAATGTAAAGTAACGTTTAATCTCTAAGCTTAAGCTTGATTTGGCTTAATATAAGCATTAGCATAACCATCTTAAATTGTTGCATGAATTATGTTGCCTTTTCATCTTTCAATACCAGAACTAAATAATTATAACACACATAAAACAAGTAAATATTTATATTGACTTGAGCTTCATGTACACTATGAAAAAGAAAATGGGGCAGTTCTTATATCTCCCGTTCTACTGGGCCAATTGACAAAATTCAAATTGCGTTTTTCATGTCTCAAAAGCGCGACTTAGGATATATATTATACTTATATATATCATTGTTCTATCATAGGTATTTTGACACAAAATGGGACTTTTTCTGAAATAACGTATCAAATGTTTTCCATATTTCGATTCAACGACACAAAATATGTCTAAATATTAAATTTTGAAAATTTTGTTGCGAAATTTACAGAGAAATTCAAAAATTTTCTTTGCGATTTTTTTTTTTTTTTTCCAGTTTGCGCCAAGAATATCTATCTCATGATCATTAGATTTTATTTTTTCTGTAAACGATTAAGTGCACAAAAACAAGATTTAAAAATTTTGCAGTCGGCATATTGTGTGTGTGTGTGATTATGGCAAAGCCTCGAGGGCGATCTGCCTAAGGGGAGCGATGCCTTCGTGGAGAACTTTCTAAGGTAAACTAGCTCGTATACACATTACACATGGGGAAAACCACGAAAACGCCCATACAGCCAGCCCGTTTGCGGGATTCGAACCTCGGACCGAACTACCAGTGTTCAGCGACTTTACAGTCGGCATATTGTAATGATGTCAAAAACGTATTTTATTTATTTCACTAGAGGTATAAAATAACATTTTCTGTAATTTTTGTAAAATGATGCTAATAATTACACATAAATGACTTTTTAATAATTCGTTTTGTTACACTGAAAAGTAACGCACTTTTATGATATGGAAGGTAAATGAAATATCTTAGTCCTTGTTGATTGGAAACAACTTCTTATCTTTACCTCGTAGCGAGGTAAAAGCGAACAAAAACAACAAAAGGAAAACTATAATAGTCTGAATACTCTTTAAACTAGCTGAAATTTCATGAAGCGTCCTTAATAAACTAATAATTATTTAAATTCTGGTTTGAGAATTTCACAGTTTGTTTTAAAATATGTTAAAATGTTACTTAAATTTCATTAATTGCAATTCTGTCTCATATTAGTAGATTCATTTTTGTCCATTCCCTTTCTCAAACGACCTAACTAAACAAGGAAAAGTTACCGAATCATTGGAAAAGATCCACTTGAAAGGGCTACCTGGAAAAATGCAGAAGGAGGATTTGTATAGGCTATTCACTTTAAACATGAAGCCTTCCTAGAAAAAGTAACTGGGTACGAGAGTATTCGCGAATATTGCATATAACGTTCTCCTAATTCAGGTGTCTTTTCTTTTCATTTATATAGCTTTCAGTTGTCTATAACCATATGCACATATGTTCATCATATCTATGTTTACATATGCTGGAGATACACATATGTTCATTTTGATTCTTTACAAAGGGTTTAAGAACATAATTTACTTTAAGCGTCGCCTCAATAAGTCTAAAATAATAGGGAAAAAGGTATCTGTGGTTGTAGGTAATTAGATTTTTGTTACCAAAATACTCCTGAAGCATTGTCAGGATGGAATCTGCTGTATAATATTTCGCATCATCTGGCTGTCACCAAGAGTAATATTTCTTCTCATGCAACAAGGCAATAATCAGATATTATCGTAATATTTGTCAGTATCCATGGTTGTTAAAATGAATAGGTGGCCGTTAATTCGCGGTATTAACATGACACACTAGGCAATAGTGTTCGAAAGATGTACTGTAGAAAAGACTTGATAAATATATATAAGTTTTCCGAACTTCCATTGTCAAAATTACGTCAAAATTAAGGAGCACGAACTTCCATTCGTGCTCCGTAATTTTGACGTTCCTCACTAGTACTCTGAATGTCCTGACTAGACTGCATCTACTTCAGCTCGTGATACAAAAAGAATGTGTTGTAATTCAGACGCAGAAATTAAAATGCAACAGAACATTGTGGAATTGTCTCTACTATCACAAAGATTTTAAGTAAAATATCACGTTGACAACCAGGCACCCAGCGGAATTTAACATTTAAGTTGAACTAAAACCTCCAGCAGCACTGGAAAATCATGCCTTGTATACCGTCTGCAAAGGAGGGCAGGGTACAGACAGTGGTTTCTGTGAAATGTTAGGGTACGATGCAATCCACACATGGGCACGAAAGCTAGGTCCCGAAAACGCAGTCTTTAAAGCCAAGTTAGTTGCTCTCAGAGCAGTTATACAATTCTACACGCAAACAAAACTGCCCTTAACGTAGCGATTCATCCTCCAGTCTACAGGCCATCCAGGACCAACGATGCAAAATTCAAATAGTGAAAGAGATTCAGAGGCTATTGCTCTCCCTGCCTGAGAACAGTGCCTAACCACCAGTGGTTTCGTGCACATACTGGAGTTTTCGATAACGAAAGAGCCGATGAAATAGCGAAAGAGGCAACTACAGACTCAAACACTAGTATCGTCCTCATCCAGGCTCCAAGCTCGCATATGAAGGCCGCAATAAATTGTCAGCTCATGGAACAGTGGCAGAATAGCTGGAATGAAGACTCAATAGGAAGAAGAATGTTCAGATACATCTTTAGAGTCAGCGCGAAATTCAACAGCAGAGTTCATGTCAATTTTTCACGGGCCATGGCTCTTACATGAGTTACTTAAACCGCTTCTGACTTTGTGACAGAGATGCGGTTACGCTGGGGGTTTCAGGTTATATATCTTCGATTGTCCGGAAACAGCTAGATTTCACTTTCGGAAACCAGCTACCGAACACTGCTACTTTTGCGCTAAAATCACTTTTAATAATCTATATTGCCATAAAGCGTATTAAGGAATGTACCAGCATTTCATTCTTAATTTCCAATAATTCAGAAAACCATGCTGTAGAACGATTAAAAAATGCTTCCTATAATGCCGCAGCTGCACGTCATGATGGCGTGCTGCCATACGAACTTCCGGTATTGCACTACACACATTCACATATTTTTTGATTTCGTATGTATTTTCCTACGTCATCAGCTAGCAATTCATTGCATTAGTGTTTTCATATATGTATTAAAAATTAACAGAATCAGCATTATTATGCATTTATATGTATCAGTGTTACGGAACTTAATTGTTTATTTTTAATAGCAATTTATGTCTTATCATTCCCACACTGGAATACATATACAAATGCATATGTCTATGCTAAATCAGTGTCACCTTACAGTGCTATTACCAGAATATATTACTCCAACGTGCACACACAACTAACGGCCAATTGGTAAAGTCGCTGAACACTGGTAGTTCAAACCGAGGTTCTAATCAGGCAAACCGGCTGGCTGCATGGGCGTTTTCGTGGTTTTCCCCCATATGTAACATGTATACAAGCTGATTTCCCTTAGAAAGTCCTCCACAAAGGCATCCCCCCCTTTCGGCAGACAGCCCTAGTATGCTTTGCCGTAATCTCCATAAACCAAATCAATCTTGCACATACTTATTGCATTGACATCGATATTTATATGCTATATAAATATGTCGCAAATAGCTGTATAACTGTACTAGGAATTTCTGCTTCAGCATAACAGCTTGACAAGTTTACCCTTTTTTCAGTAATTCGTGTGTAAATACAAATATTTATTTACAAATTTATCATCTCTGTAACAAAATTTGAATATCCATATATTTATATTAAAAGTGTCTACATCAACATATTTATTTGAAGCAGCTAATCTATTTTAATATATATGTATATATGTATGGTACATATATATGTATTTATTTATAATATCTGTATATTTGTCCACATCAACATTTGAACTAACGTATGCATTTTTAAAAGTGTATGTGTTCTAGACTGAAAGAGAATGTATTTATATAGAGTTTTCAGTGTCTGCAACAGTTACTGTGTGTCTGCAGATTTGTATTAGAAGTGTCTGCTTCAACATATTTTTTAACTAGTTAATGTATTTCAGTAGTGATTGGATACATACATATAGTTACCTATATCTGTAACATAATTCGGTATCTGTATCAGTAGTGAAGAGCCATCAACATATCCTAAGCTCGTTTAAGTACTTTCAGAGTGTATATGTATACAAGTATATTTACATACAAATTTACAGTACTTATAACAGAAACTGAACACCTGCATATTTGTATTAGGAATGTTTGCACCAACCTGTTTATTCAAAGCAGTTAATTTATTTTAATAGTAACCACATATATGTGTGAAATCATTTATAATATCGGTAACTTTGTATTAGTGATGCCTTTATCAACATATTTAGGATTAATTTATGTGATTTTAAAAGAGCAGGCGTATTCATACGTTTTATGCACAAATTTTTAATGCCTGTGACGAAAACTTCGGCAGAAAATTCGGCAGATTCCGCATTTGAATGGTTGATCCGTTTACACACATGATAGTGCTTCATAACCAGCACATTGCTTTTATTCCCCCTCCAAAATGTTACTCCCTTTACAGTTCACCTTCCTTAATTCTGTCATTCGTTTTCTCTTGCAAAAACTGACTTTGAGAAACATGACCAAAAGCGATAAGAAACAATTATAGTCTTCGTCAGGACTTAAACAGACCTACTAGCACCGACCTACACTGAAAGAGCGTTTTTTATATGCAGAATTTGCGTGCCAAAGATATTTATGTTCTGCATGAAATCGTCTCCCCCTTCAAAATGCTTTTAACTTAAGCAATGGGAAGCGTTTAAAAATGGGAAATTATTAAAAATAATTTGCTTTATCACCTTATCTCCAATTTTCAATCTTCAAATTTAATAATTGTTTGAGTTCGAACTTATCCTCCACATTCAGAATCTCTTTGTGCCCTAAAAAGTGTGCAAGTAACGAAAAACATCGGTTTTCCTTTCATAAGAAAGCAGTAGAAAGCCCTCATTCTCGCGACAGCTGGTGACAGAACTCTTACGACCTTGATGTCAGTTTCATTTGACAGTGTAACGACTAAGAAAGTAAATGGCATAAATACACGATAACTTATTCTGTTTTAATTGGCATCTTGAGCGTTTGCGCAACTGTTTTTTTCCGCCTTGTTTCTAAACGTTATTAAATGTTTTCATGTGGCATTAAGTTCTCGCTTTTTCTGATTGACGTGACATTGAAAGACATTTGCAGATTCAGATGGATATCCTATAACAGTGATACTCAACCACTTTGCCTTGGCACTTGTGTGTGCCGCCAAATTTTAGAAATGTATATAATATAAAAATTATAATGGGTTTAATCCTAGTCTGCGGTTCACATGAGAATTGGCAAAATTCGGTTTTTAAGAGATTAATAAGCGTACCAATTGTGGTATCCAAGCCAATTTTGGTGCCGAAGACTTTTGCATTTGAATTAACTTTGAACGAAGAGGAAGAACTAATTTCTCTTTCTAATAATCGAGATTTAATTTTAAAATATCCGAAAGAATCAACTAATTTATTTTGGATTATCCAAGATGCGATTATCCCAAGACGGCCAAAAAAGCTTTAAAAATATTATTACAGTTTTCTACATCTTATTAGTGTGAATTCGGATTTTCAGTATTAACCAATATTAAAAACTAAAAAACGATTGAGAACTTTTACATGTAGATGACGATATGAGAGTAGCATTGCCATTTTTACGACTAAATATAAATGAAATTATCAAAAACATTAAATGTATTCTTATTATTAACTTGTAATTAATTCCTTAATAAACGTACTGCTGTTTTTGTAGTACGTATTGTTTTATTTTACATTCAAAATTATTATCATAAACTATTTTACACAGTGTATAGGTAAATATACTACTTTTAAACTTATCTTTTTCTCTGTGTGCCGCCAAATTTTTACATCATTAAAAGTGTGCCGTGGCAAAAAAAGAGATTGAGAATCACTGTCTTATAATCCTGGTGTAATAAATTTTACAGAAGTCGCCAGCTAGATTAGAAATAAAATTTAATTTAGTTTTCTAGTTTTAGATTATCCATAAAAACAGAGACTGGATTAATTTCCCCCTTTTCTTCTCTCCTCCCCTTTTTTAAAATAAAATCTCTAATTAATTTCAGATTTATTTTCCCCAACTATTTTTTATAAAATATTTCTTCCTTTTTTCCATTATTTTTCTTTTATGTCCAAAACAATATGTCATTATTGCCCCCTACTCATTAATGGAGGTTAATACTGGGGACAACACACTTTACTCAAAATCACAGTTAATCCGAAAACATTTAAAAAAGCGCAGTAAAAGAGAATAATTCATATTATTATTAACGGAAAAATTCTATTACCAAATAGCTTGTATTTTCAAGCAGTTTATTTTGGAGAGTGATTGTATTTGGTTACGTAAATTTAATTAGTATTGAAAAAAAAATGAACGCACTGTAAATAACAAAAGTGCAAACATCATTAAAAATGAAGAAACTACTGTTAGCATTTAATTAGTTCCTTTACTAAAAACACATTCCGTCAAACATTAATTGTTAGTTACTTGCTTTATTCAGAAACATTACCGTCAACATTACTGCTCAAAAACATTATAGTTCAAAAACTTATCGTTCTAGAAAAACTGTTGTTGCCAATCGGGAAAATACATTTAAAAAAAATTAATACGTTGCGTTTACATTCGGGCATCCTGACTTAGTTACGACCTCGGAACATTAAGAACTTATATTTAAAAAAATTAAATCTGTAATATTAATGTTTATAGTTCGAAAGTCTTTAGCTGTCATATAGATTCACCGTCGTTTTCTATTCTTTTTCCGTGTCCTAGTTTTAGTAATTAATATGCGGCGTGTTGTTATCGTTATCCCCAGTAACACTAATGTCATCACCATCATTATCGTCTTCTTCTGATTCAGCTTGACACTGCCATGACTTTAATTGGCTCACATGAGCTGTCGTACTAAAGAAATGTCCTTTCACCTTCTCTTCTAATTGAGTCACTCTATAGGTATCACTCGGTAAAACTTCTGTAACTACCAAAGGTCCTCGATACTTTTGTTGTGTTTTGGTTGATTCTCCAGTTGATTTAGGTACTCTTCTCATAACTACTATTTCTCCTCGTTCGAATGTTAAAGAATTACTTTTCTTCTTGTCATAATTTGCTTTCATTTTCATCTGCATATCTTCAATTCTCTTTCTAGCTTCATTCTGTAAGATTACTGGATTCTCCCATTCATCTGCGTCTTCATCTGTAATCATTCTCATCAATCCGTCGTTAAATTTTGGTGAATAACCGTGAAGCATTTCGAAAGGAGTTTTATTTGTAGTCTTATTTATCATATTGTTTAAATTTCTTTCGCATTCCTTAATCTTTTTGTCCCAGTCTCTCTGATTCGGATTTTCCATACTCGTTTTAATCGTAGCCAAAATTGTTCGATTTGCTCTTTCCACCATTCCATTACCTCTTGGATGTTGAGTTGAATTGAGTGTATGACTGATTCCATTATTTTGACAGTACTCTCGAAATTCTTTCGCTGTGAAACATGTTCCTCTATCACTGATAATTTTTTCTGGTAACCCAAAATCATCTACAAAACTCTTCAATGCAACTAACACATACTTGGTTGCAGTACTTTTCATAGGATATAAGCGTGTAAATCTCGTAAAATTATCCATTATTACAAATAATTCTGTATTTCCTCTTGAACTTTTTACAAATGGTCTTGCGAAAGGTCTTCTACCAGGTCTAATTGGATGCAGTACTCCTTGTTTCTTACCACTAGGCATTTTATTTACTAGGCATTCGAAACACATCGAAATGTGACGCATAATATATCGTTTCATTCCTTTAAACCAGTATGATTCCTTGATTTTGGCAACAGTTCTGTCTGCTGAAAAATGTCCCAAGAGATCGTGAAATTTTACTACAATACCTTTTCTCATCGATTTAGGTATGACATATAATAATTTCTCCTTTTCCTGATCTTTCACTTTACGAAACAATCGATTATTCTTCAAGACGTAATTTTCAGTTACATATTTCTCTGCATTCGTTCTATCATTTATCTTTTTCTTTAAAATGTCTATTAATTTGCGTAATTCTGGATCTGAATGTTGAATCATAAGAATTTGTTCATCTATCGTTAGCGTTAAACAAACTTCCAAGTTGTTTTCAATTATAGAGTCTAAAGTTTCTTCTGGCTGATCAACTGGCGATCGGCCCAATGCATCTATGTGACTCATTCTTTTGCCTTGCCTGTGCTTTATTTCAAGATTGTATTCCTGGATCAGATTACTCCACCTTGCTATCTGAGGATTTGAAGTTTTCTTCGCGTTTAAATAAACTAAAGCTGGGCAGTCTGTAATTACCGTAAATCGGATTCCAATTAAAAATTGTCGAAGTCGTGTCAAAGTCCAAACTATAGCCATTAATTCTAATTTGCTTGAATGATAATTCTTTTCTGTTTCTGTTGTTCCTTTACTTACACAATAAACTAAATGCCACTTTCTATCTTCACCTTTTTGCAATAGCATTCCTGCCAGCCCTTTGTTGCTCGCGTCTGTGTGCACTTCAGTCTCTGCTTCGGGATTATATAATGCTAGTATTGGTTCATTAGTTAAATGATCCTTTAAAGTACTAAATGCTTCTTGCTGATCTTCGTTCCAACGAAATGTTTCATCCTTCCTCGTCAGTCTCGTTAGCGGCTCAGCTTTCTCTGCGTATTTCGGTACAAACCTTCTAAAGAAACTTGCAAGACCTAAAAATTGTTTAACTTCATGTTCATTGGTTGGTTTAGGAAAGTTTAATATGGCTCGTACTTTTCTTGGTCCAGGTTGCATACCATTTGATTTTATTAGAAATCCCAAATACTCAACTTCATCTTTTCCAAATTCGCATTTTGTCAGTTTCGATGTCAGCATTGCTTCTCTCAATCTATCAAACACTTTCCTAAGTTTTTCCATCATTTCTTCTCAATATTTAGCCGGAATTAATATATCGTCCAAATAGCACAATACTTCTTTATTAAGCAATGGACCTAAAACTTGATTCATAAGTCTCTGAAATTCTGCAGGTGAATTAGCTAACCCAAAGATCATACGTTCAAATTGACCAGTATCATCTGGAGTGATGAAAGCTGTTTTCAATTTCGCTTCTTCAGTTAAAGGAATCTGCAAATATCCATGAGCTAAGTCCAATGTAGTGAAAACTTTACACTCACTAAGACATTCAAGAAGATCATCTATCCTAGGGAGTGGAAATTTATCTTTAACAGTTTGCGAATTCAACTTTCTATAATCTATCACTAATCGTATTTCACCTATTTTTCTCTTTACGAGTAAAACTGGACTAGCATACGGAGCTCTTGTTTCAGTAACAATTCCATATTTCTTCCATTCATTTATTATCTTCTTTATAGAAGCACGCTCTTCGGCATTGGTTTTATACGACTTCATGCAAATAGGCTTACTCCCTTCAATTTCTTTAATATCCATTTTTTTTAAGTTTGTACACCCTAATTCCTCCATATTTAATGCAAAACAATCTCGATACTCATCAAATGTAAAACTTCCTGTTTTCTTTCTGGCGTAGTATTATTATTAACTTTAATTTCTTCTAAAGTAATCGGTCTCCTAAACTTCTTAATTTCATTTATTATCAGTATTTCCTTTTGACTTGAATTTTCAGTTTTCTGATCTGAACTTGGTTCAACTAATTCTGCTACTTCCGCTCTACCGATACACTGATTCTCTTTCAAAATTAGTTTTCGATCGCTGTAGTTAGTGACTGGTATCACTGTTTCTCCCTGTATTACTTCCAATAATGAGCCCAACTCATCTTCCGATCCACTTATTAAAACATAACCGTTATTTATTTCATCAGTTTTAACTTTCACGAAATTAACCGTATTACTTTCGATTTGAGTTTCTTGGGAAGCCTTCAGTTTAATTCGCGGAGTGTTGCTATCATTTTGCAACTGTGAAAATGGGCAGTCATTAGCATAGCGTATGTGCAAGGTATTACCTATCTTGGCGTATGCAATATGCGGTAAATCAATCCATGTTCGACCAACTAATAAGTCGCATGGTTGCGTTTCATCTCCTACAATTAGAACTGTAATGTCCTTTCCTTCCACATTATCAATCTCTAAGTTAACAGTTACTTTCCCCAATGTTCTAGCGGCTGGTTTATTCTGGTTCCCAAAGCCAAACAATTCCTCCACATCAGGTTTTATAGTAAGATTCAGTCTCTTAGCCTCAGACTGTTTCAATAAACACGAACTAGAACCGGTATCTATGATTGCAGTAATTTCTTCTCCATTATTGATGCGAGCATACTTTAAATATACAGCTGGTGAAACACCTGAATTCTGGTTCACGGATAAATTATTTTTAACATTTGTCAAGTCTGGATTCTTAGACGTACACTTTTTAAATGTATGACCCTTTTCATTACATTTCCTGCAAATAATTTCTTTTTTAGGCTGTGGACAATCCGTCGCTATATGTCCATAATCATCACAATTGAAGCATTTCGGCTCACCCTTTTCATTGTGGATGCCAGAATTATATTCCCTTTTCCTTTCGTCTGTTTTATAAAACTTATCTCTCAGATTGTATTTATTATCAAAACTGTTTTTAAAACCCACTTTGAAATTACCATCTGTCTGCATGGAATCGTTAACATTTCTTTGTCTTGAATACTGAATATAGGATCCTTCATAAAATTTAGAACCAGATTTGGGCTTAGAATTATGCCTAAAAGTTTTATTTTCTACTTGAAGTACTTTTATCCCTGCCCGAATATTTTCATATTCATCTAGTTTTTCAGCCAACTCTTCAGGATTAATGAATTTAGACCAATCATCAGTGAAATGGTCTCGGATAGCAGCGGGGACCCTCTTCTTTAATTGATCAGTAATAATAAGTTGTTTTAAAGAGTCAAAATCTGTTACATTTAATCCAGCAAGCCACTCTTCAAAATAATTTTTAAATTCAAACGTGAAGTCCTTCCACGTATTACGCAACGTTTTAATATGATCAACGAACTTTTGCCGAAACTGTTCAGGGCTTAACTTAAATTTTCTCAGTAGCAGTTGTTTACCGTGCTTATAGTCGTTAGCTTTCTCTTCTGATTCACGGGCAATTAATTGAGTTATTTCATAAGGCAATAGACCCAACAGCTGAGAAACCCAGTTTTGTTCTTTTAACCCAATACGTCGTGCCTGTCTCTCAAATAAAACTAAATAAAAACTTATATCACCTTCATTCAAATCATACTTATGCATTAATTTACTCATATCACAAATATTACTTCTACTAACATTAGAAGAAACAGAATCATTTACATTACTACTTCTGATTTCCGCTTCTATTTTCAATTTTTCAAATTCAAAAGTTCTTTGCCTTTCTCTTTCTATAATTTCCATTTCAAATGCTCTTTGCTTATCTTTTTCTATAATTTCCATTTCAAATGCTCTTTGCTTATCTTTTTCTATAATTTCCATTTCAAATGCTCTTTGCTTATCTTTTTCTAAAATTTTTAACTTTTCCCTATCTAAACGATCATTTATAATTCTATCTATCATTTGTTTAGTAAAGTCTTCGTTATAATTCTTACTATTCAAAATCATATCTCTTACAATTTTAATATCAGAAGGGACATCTACATCAAGTTCCAAAGCAAGTTCTTTTAAATCACATTTTTTGCCTCTTGCCAAATAAGCCATCTTAGACTTCAATTTTCAAATACTAATACAATAATTATACTTAAGTTCTTTCCGTTTAATACTTAGACATAACATAAAGAGTTTATAAATTCACGTACCTTTCTACTTTCAGTTTTGGCGAGTTTCCACATTCAGTTTAGGCTTAGCGTACGTTAAGGCAATACGTTGTTAAATCTAGATAATAATTCTAGTTTATCCCACTTCTGAAATGTTAGCATTTAATTAGTTCCTTTACTAAAAACACATTCCGTCAAACATTAATTGTTAGTTACTTGCTTTATTCAGAAACATTACCGTCAACATTACCGCTTAAAAACATTACAGTTCAAAAAATTATCGTTCTGAAAAAAACTGTTGTTGCCAATCGGGAAAATACATTGAAAAAAAAATTAATACGTTGCGTTTACACTACATGACCTTAAAGAACAATATTTACATAAAAATTAAACAATATCATTGAGTTCAAACTTACATAATTCGCAAACTCGTCTGTTAGAACTTCAATGAATATGTTTACATATTCCGAATTATGTATGATTAACTTACGTGCTGTTATCAATAAAAGCAACTCCTAAATACACCTGCTGCGACTGCTGCTATTTCAGACACTTTTCGTTTCCTTTTTGTATTTTCCGTCGGCAGTTTTTCTTTTTTACAATAATGGCTTGAAGGAATAAATTTTCTATCGCTTTTTAGTAAAAAAGTTGGTTAATGTTTCTCCTCTCGCTTTTAATAAGAAGTTTATTGTATTTCTATTTTTAGATCTAAAGTGTCTACATTTTTTGAAAGTATTCAGTGATTTCGTTAAGAAATGATTTGACCATGCAACTTTCGCCAATGAAACCTTAAAACGAAACATACAGAAATGCTGGATTGCAGCAGGTATGAGTTGATGGATTCATAATTTTCGCTTCTCAACACTAGCTGAAAATTTAATAAATATGTTTCGCCCCTCCCAAACAATAAAACATCTCCAAATAAAATAAGCTCAAGAAAAAAATAGCAGCTTCATTACTCAACTACCGCCACGGCAAAGTGGATAAGACTGTAAAATGATGGTAATTCGACCCGACTTCATCCCCCTTGCTGAATGGGGTCATTGCATATAACTTTCATATCTTTTGGCGTCTATAATATGAATAGAAATTATTTCCTCTTGAAAGGTCTCTGTGAGAATATTCTTCCATCAACAGGTAACACTCGTGTTTTTTGCCTCTATTAAATTAATCAACCTATATTATTTATTTTCATAAACAGCTATGCAAATATTAATATTTCTTCTGAAAAGTTGACTGTACCAAACCTCATAATGAGAGATTTTCAAATTAAAAAAAGTAATTAAATTATATATATGCGCAACCGACTAGTCAATTTAAAAAAAAAATGATTGTATATATGCATAACCAAATAATTACTAATTAATATTTTATTAGCATAAAATACTTTTACTGGAAGCATACTACAAGTACATTATCTACATACTGTAATTTAAATTAAGAAGTCCATCTTTCAATGGCCAGGCACTTGCCCGTTTAGCGCTGATAAGAATGGCCAAAGCCAACAGTCATTTAACCATCTTATTACCGAGAACGTTGCAAAGCGTGCACCACAAGAGACAAACCGATATTACAGGGATAAAACAACTACAAGCACGGAGTTCTCTCCTACTTCCATGACTACCAACATCCCTACCGTCTTCGAAATTCAAACTTAGGCACAGCGAAAATTCTCCGAAATTCAAACCAGTGAGTATCATTAACCAATATACCGAACGAGAATCAATTAGTAATCAGTGCGATAAAATAATACACACAAGGAAAAAAAGTATAAAAAATGTAAAAGGTTTCAAATTATAAAATTACGTCCAAAGGGGCGTTTTTGAACGCTTTGTATGTTACCTTTATTTATTAAATACCATGTTCTATGTACTCAAACCATGAAATTCAGTTCAAAAGCAATATCGCAAAATAATTTTAAAATGAGCACATGTTTAAAATTTCCGATACAGTTTCGCGCTCTGGAGATAAAAATATATTTTTTTTCGTACGGTGGTGCCATTTCTCGCTTTGAAATCGTTTAGTTTTTTAATCAAAAATTCGTTGAAGTGTTACAAAATATGAAATCGATAATAAAACATATTTCAAATTCAAATTAGGGCTTCCCCATGCTCATATTCTATGGAAGATTACGTTATTTAAATTTTGATGGCTCTAGGTACCGTCGTTTTATCACAATGCGAGAAACATACATATATTCATGCAGATTCTTCATTATTTAATTTCTTTAAATATAATACATGACGATAATATTTGGTGGCAATAATTTGAAAAGTGAAACAACGCTTATCGTGAATCAACGCAAAATGCCAAAACGAAATTAATAGTCGTTCTAGGCAAGTTGCCTCTTTGTACTAATAGCTTCCTACACTATAAAATTATTCTGAACTCTTATATTTGATTCTAATTCCAATTATCTTAAAATAGTCTCTGTTTATTATTTTAATGTCTCTCATATTATCTTCATTTTTATGTAATACTGTGCTTTATTTTAATGTATAAATATGTATTTTATTTTATTAGCCAAAAAGTGCTATTAGTCTCGAAATACGTTTCACTTTTCATTCGAGTGTGTTGCCATTCGGAAAAACGTAAGCTATTATTCTTTCGTGTCTAATCTGTCTGTTATTCATTAATAAATTGAATTATTTAAAAGCAATAGATGCAGTTCTCATGGATATTACTTTTTTACTTTTTAATCTGATTGATTTAAATAAAAAGGAATTTAGGTCATGATATACCTAATTAAAACATCAAATATTTTTACAGAATTACGTATACATTACATAGTTTTTCACTTGTTTAATACACAGTATATATAAAACGTTTCCATATTAGTCTAAATGCATATTCATCTAATATCTTATAAAATGTTTCGTTATTGCAACTGGCCGACTATCTTTATCGATAATCTCTACTTATATGCAATATTACTTTAAAAGAGGCCTTTTGAGCGATCGTTAAAATCTGAACCATTTCAATTTTCCTTAAATCTTTTTCTGGCTCCACTTAAATTAGATTATCTTATAATATCAAACAGAACTCAATGATATTTCTATCTATAAACCTGAAATGCCTGATCTCGGTTATGTTAGCATTTTAGCAGTATAACTAGCTTATGAAAGTTTAATAACTGAGTTATTAAGTTTCATTCTATATAGTTTTATATTTTTAAATCTTGGTGTTAATTGTAATTGGATGATTCTGACGATAGTAGCAGTGATTGTGGAAAGGAATAAGAGTATTATTTGGACTGAATTGTAAGATTTTGTATTGTACCCTGTTTTAAAATATATCATACTGAGTCGGAACACTAACCTATATCTAGAAATTTGAATATGTGTAATATATACGAAATGAGCCAACATTAAAGGGCTAATTGTAAATTTTATAATTACACACACACACACATATATATGTATACATATATATGATAATCTCTATGTACACTGATTTTAAAAGTACAACGCACGCATTTTAGACGAGAAAGAAAAGCAGCATGGATGTTGGCGTGGCGGAAGCTAGGGAAAGGAATGACGTAGCTATTTTGCAAAGAGTATTTATACTAAGTATGATGCATAAGTACAGCTAATCTGTGATGGTTCATTTTAGGTTGTTATGTAACATGGAAAGATTTCGAATTTGGGAGAACAGATGAATTGAGAGGGGGGAGAACACCAAATTCAAAATAGTTAATCTTGAGTTCGCCAATCATTTCTTAAAACAGATACTTTGGAGATCAGTTTTTATTTATTTATTTATTTTTTAATTTTCTGAACTGCTAAGCATTTAATTAGAAGTTCTTTCCAAACATCTGTGTTTCTCTTCGAGATGAAATGTATCTCTTTGAAGAAGCGCAGAGGGGTGCAGCTCCCTCCAAATGTTTAAAAATGCCCAATAATAGATTTCTTTACACGATACACGATTATCTTTATCAGACAACATTCCCTGCTAGGAATGTTTTCAAAAAATTTTAAATAAATAAAGAAAAAGAAAAATAATTATATCAACCAGAGATATAAATTGGAATCACTTGAAAATAATATTAAGTGATGTTGTGAAATCTTTAAATGGAACCCTCGTTGCCTTAGCAAACAAAGAATTCTAAAGAATTTCAAACTTCATTCACTTTGCTCAACTGAATAATTGAATTGATAAAATTGGAACGCTTTGAACTAAATGTCCTTTACACTCAGAAGATTAATTTAAATGTCGCATCTGCAGTAATGCTTTAGGTAATAATGTTTGTTTGGATTATTTCCCTCGGGTGAGTATATCTGTTTCACAGAGAGTTTAAATGATACCTATGCAGAAATAAAGTAGGCAGCAGTGTAGGAGGAATTAAGTACGGTTTGAATGACAACACTTGTTACTGGTTTAAATTACTGAGCCAAAAAGAACGATTTATTTCTTTCTATTATTTGGTCTTTTACGTAAAATCATCCAAAATAACATATTGAAAGCAAATATTAAATATTGACAATGAACTTCCAATTATTTTGTTTAATGTTTAATGAGGTTATTTACACTCATGTCCATAAATTAAGGATAATGCAAAATCAGGCAAAGGAAGAGTTAGAAGCAAAACAAATTTGACTTTTTTGTAAAGCTTATTTATTAAACAAAAGGTAAAGAGCAAAAAAAGATGCTATATGTTTGATATTATTAAAAAATTAGCGATTTTTTCTCCCCGGAGCAAATTAGAAAAAAAACCAATATTACATAGTTGGTATGATTGTTAATACATTACATGTCTCCCAGACGATGCAATACATCCCTACAACGCCTAGGCAGGCTGACTCTCAAATTATCGATCTGATCTTGGGGGATATTACACCACTCAAAAAGCAATGCTCTTCGAAGTTCCGGTAGACATGTAGGAGGAGGCTGATGAGCTGCAACTTGTCGGCCAACCATGTCCCACACGTGCTCTACTGGATTCAAGTCTGATAAGAATTCTGGCCAGTCGTTAGGGTGATATCCTCCGATTGAAGGCATTCGCTTACGATATTTGCACGGTGAGGGCGGGCGTTGTCATCCATAAACGCAAATTGTGCGCCCATGGCGCCCGAAACAAACGTACATGTTGTTCCAGAATGACGTCCCGATAGATTTGGCTTGTCATGGTTCCAATTTGAACATGCAGGTCAGTTCTGGAACCCAGAATAATTCCACCCCAAACGAGCACTCCTGCACCACCGTAACGGTGTCGTTCAATGATGTTTTCTTGGTGGTAACGGGTACCTGGAGCTCTCCATATGAAAGTCCGGCGAGAATCAGAATGCAAGCTAAACCTGGACTCGTCGGAAAACATCACACAAGCCCACTGTTGAGGTGTCCACAATGCATACTCTCTACTCCAGGCTAACCGCAGGCGACAGTGAGTTGCAGTAAGTGGAACGCATCTGACAGGTCTACGAGCATATAGACCAATCTGCCCTAAGCGTCTGTACACGGTCTGCCTTGAAATTGTCGTACCAGTAACTGAATAGAGCTGACGAGACAGGTCTGAGGCTGTGCTCCGCCTGTTTCTTTTGGCAGTAACTGCCAAATACCGGTCCTCATTCGGCGTTGTAACTCTGGCGCGACCTGTGGTGTAACGTCTACTCACATTACCATCATCTTGGAATCGTTGCCAAAGCCTGGAGATGACACTCTGGGCAATTCCAAGTTCGTCTGATACTTCCAGTTGGGTACGCCCACACTCCAGACGGCCGATAATTCTACCACGTAAAAAATAATCCAAATGCGTCCTTTGTGTCATAACTATTCGGTTATTGCACTGAAATGCTTATAAAGCGCCTGCAAAAAATTTTACTTCTTTGCCTGTATTCCTTATATATATCAGTCTGCTACACTCTCGTCATTGTGACGTACCATCGGTGTCATCTGGTCACTTCCTGAAATTTGCATATGATTCTTAAAGATATGTGTAGTGATTTTACAGGTGATATATTTATTTTAGAGTTCGATTTTCGCGTGACTCCGAATTATCCTTAATTTATGGACATGAGTGTATTTTCTTTCTTTTTCAATAGTCTGACATCTGCATAAGAGTCTGTATATTTGTACAAGGAATGTTCTTAAAAAAGAATTCGAAGTCAAATATTATCATGAGAGTGATTGGAAAGCAGTTAATTAACTGATAGTACATGAATACTGAACAAATCTTAAGAACTGATTATGTAGTATTTCCATAAAGGCAAAACTCATGTAGCATGATATATGGCGAACATTCAGCTTCTCATATGTGACACCTCTCGTCAGTAAATAAAATTAATGAAACGTTAATTCAATGCAATTGGAAGGAAAATATTATTGTGTCCAGATTATGATAATGGCTAAAAATTTCGATCATTGCAAAGATCCCTCATTACTTCCCGATCAGCATTATATTCATATAGGTATATCTGATGCAGTTATTTTATCCAGTTTATTGTTAAAACTAATTTTACAGAATTTCTCATTTAGTGGTGTTTCGCGTAGTGAAATTAATCCTTTCTTTCAGGATGCCTTTCCAAGACGGTTTTCCTTACGTGAATTGCGCCTCAGATTACTATGGGAATAACTTTAATTCTTTCCTAAGAATAGCACTAATTCGCTAAATATCGTAAGCAAATACCAAAGAATTTCAAAGAGAAGAAAGATGTTATAAATACAAGAAATTTACGAATTTAGTAATTATATAAAATAATTATATACTATAAAATATGTATAGAATCTCTCAGGTTTTTAGTTCCGTTTAGTCTGAATCTTCGCAGTCTTACAATCAGGGAAAAACCCATAGGTTTGACTTCTTGCTCATTTATCTTCAGTTTCCTGAAACGTCCAGGGTTGAAAAAATTATACAAAGTAGTTTACATCTCCCTTTTTTAAGGATGATCTGTAATTCTACACTTGGTTGTGGACTGGGCCTTCTCTTCTTCAAAATTTTCTTGATGATTGTATTAGGCATTTATTCCTTTGTATTCTCTTCCTACCTAAGAGAAACTTCCTTCTGATTCCTTGCGTTCATTAAAAAGAAACACTTACGGATCATCAATGATGGTCTCATCTTGGTACTATTGCATGTTCTCATCAACATCCTCCTCATCCACCTTTAAATTCAAATATTTTACGGAGAAAATAATCTCCTCTACGATATCATCATCATCCATTTGTTCAATCTGCAAGAACATACACTCCTCCTAGCTGAATTGAGTACCCTGTGAGTGGTCATATACCGTGACTTAAGGATCAATCTAATGTCTTCCAAAGTATCAAATGTGGTCGTCCAGAATTTTCTAACTCTAATCTGTAACTCATATCTTCTCAGATAAAAATCCAAACTTCAAGGAGTGCTCTTGTGTAAGTTGAAAATGATCTCTTGATCGACTGTCTGAAGCAAGAGGTAGGTATTATTGGCCATTTAGAAAATCAGGCTTAACTTCAATTCCTTCTTCAGGTGTTTATAGTGGTTAACGGAGTTATCAGGCAACAGAAATGCTTTTAGTAGTAAGATTTTGTCTATCAAATATTTTCTGACACACGGTGCAAGTATTTCTAACATTTCTTAAAAATTTATTGAATAATCCAAGATTTATGGTTCGATATTCACAGTACAGCAGACCGGCATAAATAATATTTTTTCCTCAGAAGTTCTAGGATTCTCTAAGTGATAAAAGACTAGGTGCTTTCAGATCACCTTTTGCATTAGCTGCAAAATGGAGTGTTAGATTATCTTTCATCTGCTTGTGTTCAGACAAACTCTGTTTTTTTATTATGTAAATTTCATTTGAGATCTTTTTCAGGAACAGCCTAGTCTCATAACGGTAAGGTATCTATTTCAGAAGATACATTTAAAGTCATATCTAAAAATTCTAATTAAATTTAGAACTTCTCTCTTTTAGCATTACTAGGCTAACAATGCATTATAACATGATAGAAACTATATACAACTAGCTACTGGTTTTGCACGTATCTTCCTTTTCTTCTAGAACTCATGAACTTACTTTGGACCTACTAAACTCTTTATAATGATTTTAGCTTTCTTACAAATTGGTTCCTGTGTGGTTATATTTTCTGTCACCTATCTTTTCATTAAATCAAAGTAAGAGTAACCTTTCCATTTCATTATTTATTAATTGATTTCCTAATTGCTAAAGGGAAACCTTTTGAGACCCCCTTGGCCACCATATCTTTCATAGTGGCCACCGTATCTTGTGTATTAACTAAACTCATGATGACATTTAGAACAGACTTAGCTGCAAGATCCACAGGTTCTAAGTTTTTACTGTCTATTATTTGTTACTGTGTACTTTTCTAAGCTTCATTAGCAATCTTTTTATGTGCCATTTTAAACACAAAATTAAATAAATATGTAGAATATACACTAAAATAAAGCATAGAAATTTCCACATATTTCAATAGGAAATCAGAAGTAAACACAGCAGATATTTTTCCTTCTTTTTTACCTGGTTGGAAAGTTTGTTGAGCATGTTAATTTCTTACTGTGGTAACAATACTATGCATCTTGCTGATTTCTTAAGCCAGAATTATTCGTTGTTGTTTGGATTGCTACGATGATTATGTTTCGATCTAATGGATAGAAATAATATTCATAGCTTTTCACTTTTGTGCTAATTCCAAGCTAAAAATGACCGCTCCACCATTTGTTGAGTTCGAAACACCGTCGGAATTATCTGTTAGTGAAAACGAGGATTATATCAGCTAGAATAAAAGCTACTGTTGGATAAATCGTGCCCGTACAAACGCAGAAGGAATCGGATATTTGTTTCCTGCATTTAATGTGCTATTGTCCAATACTTAACTTGAAACAACTTTAGAGAGATTTCTATCTAACTAAGTATTTAAATCAAACTTTCATCTCTAAAGGTTACCTTAAAGCTACGAATCCCAGTTACTCCCTGTAGCTTGAACTATTTGCAACAGCACAGCCCCGCAAGCAGAACAGAATAAAAAGTCTCGCAGTGGGTGCTTGGCCTGGTTAAAAGTGGACGAGGATGGTTTCCAAGCCAGCGGATGTGTTCTATGTATTGTGCAAGTCACATCAAAACATTGAAAGAACATTTCATGGATATTAGCAGTACAGTCGGTATACACAAAAGCATGTAAATATTATATGCAGAGTTAGATTGTTTAAACACGAATAATTCCGTATATAGACCAGGCATGTACAAAGGAAATGCTTTACAATTTTGATTGGCAAAAATAACATTGTGCACATTTTAAGAACAAAATATGTGGAATGACATATAGTTATGTACATTTTTGATACATTAGTCTATCTCCTGAGATGAAAGTAACGCTACTGTTCAAAGAATGGAATCGCTTTTCCACAATAATTTAAAATATAGAACAGGTTTGTGAGAGTATAAGGACTAGACTTCGTATTTTCCGTCCATGCTGCCCAGACCGAAGCATTGTGTTTTGGATGGTACTGTTTCCTTCTATTGATGCAAACAAACACATAGTGATCGAGAGTACCCTTCTCTCCACATTAGCGTTAATCTAATGTTTTCTTGACGAATCGCTTGAGTTAAGTGAGAAAGAACACATTACCCATTAAGAACTGTGTCAGCGATGAGTTGTTATATAGCTTCCATTCTGGCTTTTGGGCAGACCTGAAACTTCAGCTAGTGTTTCCAGATGACCATTGCTCCTGCCATTTATTTATAAGATGCACGTTTGTAATGTGCCTGAGATAAGACAATCGAAAGAATGCTAAATGTTCTATCATAATTACATCACTGGTGACTTTCTTCGCAAGGTCATGAGCACGTTCATTCCTTATATTCCAGTGTGGCCTGGAATCCAATAGAGATGGGGTGTTTGGTTCGGTTGTAATGCTCACAAGGCTTGTCTGAGGCTGTGTACGAGTGAGCTTTTGCTATACGTATCTGCAAATGCCTCTAAGAAGCCGAGTCGTTGTAAATGTTTACATGATATTGCGAAAATTATGTAAATGTCATTTCCAATATGGCAGAGACTTGTGGTAATATCTGCTAACGGAGCTACTGAAGGTGATGGTTGGCTGACTGACCGACTGTTTGAAGCGTTTCCAATGCTGTCACTACCTTATTTTCCATTGCTAAGTAGGCAATTATATTATAGAAGAGCACAGCTGTTCATTCTGAATAAAAGAAATATTCGCTTACCAAAAAATCGCTTCATTTGAAGTGAAATGCATTACCATAACAAGCCTTCACAATCTATGGTATATCTTGCTGCTGCAAGGGCCAATAGAGCTTCTTAAAAGATTCTGTTGCGACCATCAACTAAGCTTGCAATTAAATTTGGTAGAGTTATTAACAATGTAGCAGAAAACGCTCCTAGTACCATCGTTTGTTTTCGAGACATCTGTATTGAGCGCTTTTAGAGCTGAAGTTTTAAAACGGGAATCCGCGTGAAATACTGCATCGAGGTTTAATTGCGCTGGTAGCGTTAGAAGGTAACTCTGTGATGCTCGAAGCAATTTACATTTTATTCTGTGCCCCCAAAGAATTTGGCTTTTATTTAGCCAATCTGGTTTTCATTTAGGCTTGAAATATTGCCTAGAAAGGCTTCCCACTCAACTTTGATAGTAATATTCCCAGGTTATATTTTATGGTGGTATTCTCCGGTATTCTCTCTAGAACTTGAAGGGAACTTGTGCGAATTGGTCCTTCAGATAGGCAATAAGAGGGAACATTGGATTGAGTTCATGTGAAGTTTTAGATGTTACCTGAGGTTTTCACCCCCATGCAATGACACTATGTAAAATGCTTCGTTCTATGAATGCAAGGTGGCAGTGCCTAAGAAAATGCACTGGCGCCCCCCCCCTCCATTAAAGAGAAGATTTTCGCTGCATTGAATTTGCAAGTAATTGAGATTGCTGTTTAATGTCCTTTATGTGTGGTAGTCACCAAAGGTTATTATCAATAAACGGGCCTAAGTATTTTACTTGTCGCACACATGTAATATTTTTTCCATTAAGTTTAAGCCAAAGATTATGTCTGAAAGGATCTTTCCGTCAATTGCATGAGTCTTTCTTTGCAGATTGTAAGTTTCTGGGTATTTGTCAATCTAGAACCTACACTTGCTTGCATTTTTGTTTGTAGACTGCTCATTCCAGAGACAACCAGCAGGAAATATCAATATAATCTATCAGGAGAGTGTGGTCATTTTTCTCTTAAATAAGAAATGCCTTGTTGGCGACAATATTCCACAGTGTTAAATAGAAAAATCCTGCTCACGGCACCATTGTTATATAGAAAAAAATTTAAAGGGTGTTTTAATACCTTATTCCTTTTTTACTTTGATTCATGGTGCCGGACAAAATATTCAAAATCCAAATAATTCAAAACAATTCTTATTCATAATATAGCAAATATCATTTCGACATTCTTATAAACATTCGTATAGTGGTAGTACAATTTAACTTTCAGGTTTGCGTTGTGAGTAACCTAAGCCAAGGAAAAATCAATAACCCCAAATTCAATTAAACTCCATGTTTCTTAAAAGCCTCCTGGCTCAAACAAATGGAGGGACATGACAGACCACAGTAAAATATACGCAACATAAATACACAAATACAATTAAATTTTAAACACACATTTATTAAATTCTTGACTATTTTATATAATTAAATAATGGATAACTGATCAGTAATCCTACCACATATTTTTCTAAGCCAAAATAACACATAATACTACACCAAATTACAGCTTACATTAATTAAGATTAACATTATTTTTTTCAAATTAAGTAGGTGTAACAAAATTTAATCCTCCAAAAACTGGCATTCACTTGAAATTATAAATAACTTCTCAATATTACTAACTGTAATATTTAATTTATATAAGTAATAACAATATACAGGTAGATAAATCATTATTAACTGTTCTGCATTCGGGAAAACTAAGAAAGAGAGAGAGAGAAAATATACTTAAAATTTTCACTCACAGATGGAAAACAGTTTTTCCTGATTAGCAGGATCCTTAGTGTCCAATCCACATGGAAATGAGACAAGCCCATTTTTCTTTCTGTGACAACCCTTTCTGAAGCGTCTAAAAACCATTAGGAATCACGAGTGGAAATTACAGTAGTCTAATAATTCTTCAAACAGCCAGGAATCGCTTTAACTGTCCATTAGGTGGGAACCAATAGTCCAATTCAGAAGGCTCTTTATTTCAATTCAATAACAGGTAGCTGAATATACACCCGTTTTTAGCACAATCACGTGCATCATCGAAGCGGCGAGGCAACATTTTATGCTGAATGTTTCGGAAAAAGGCTCTTGGAGATTAACCGGCGATTCAGGTGAAGAGAAAAAAATCTGTGCTAAATTTTTTTGGTAGATTTTTCTCTATACATCTCAATCAGCTCTCAGTAAAAATGCTCTTGCAGCTCGCGCACATTTCTCCATACATCACGCAGGAAAATGTTCCTTGCATTTGCTCAGGAAGCCCGCAGCAGAGCAAAGCGCCCCACGATCTTTCTTTCTCTTTCACATCGCGGCTGCTCAAAATTCACTCAAATCAGACTCCGCTACAGCCATCACCGCAGCTCGCTGGTACAAATCGCTCGCCCCGCAAAGGGGGAGCCCCGCAAAACTTTCTGCTTCTCCTTTTCCTTTTCGCTCAAAAATCTGAATCAGAATAATTTCTAGCCTGGTGCAAGCACCCAGGAAATCTCGGTTTCTCCGCCTCTGTGAGTTCATAGGCTTTCAAAAAAGTCATAAAATTCAATCTTACCAATTCCGGAATTTTATGTTATCTAAATTGAGAAAATGACACACCCATGACGAATCAAACACCAGAAAATCTGACAATGCAATCCGAAAAACATCTGTACACATAACGTGAGAAAACAAAATGGACCCCCCCAACTAACAAGCGAAACCAAGCTTTACGAGAATCCTATTACCTAAACTAGTACACCCC
This sequence comes from Stegodyphus dumicola, assembly GCF_044657685.1. Taxonomy (NCBI): domain Eukaryota; kingdom Metazoa; phylum Arthropoda; class Arachnida; order Araneae; family Eresidae; genus Stegodyphus; species Stegodyphus dumicola. The sequence goes on from NC_140775.1 coordinate 145,575,962, forward strand.
CCACTATCTTGAAGTAAACAAGCTGCAACTTTAACAAAGCGACAGGAAGGCGATTCCCGTTTCACACGCATTAGCTAAAAAGGCGGCACACCAACCTACTGCCTTCATTGTTAGTAAAAGGTCATAAACGAGATGGCTCTTGCAACCGTTTCCCGCCTTTGTTACAATTCCTACTCAAGAATAATGAGTTAAACAAAACCTTAAGAGCTTAAGAATACTTTTTTCCAGATTAAAATACACATGAATACAAATAAAAAATATGAGAATAATAATAACTTAAAACACATATTAATAATTGAAATTCGCGACATAACAACAGCGTAAGCCCAAGACATGAGCCTTGAAGACACCTTTCCGTTATGTTGTGTCTTAGTACGGTGTTAAGTCACCTGAATGCTTCTTTGGATAAGACAGCTTTTCAGTCAGTTAATGTCCCTGGGAAGCTGGTTTTTGCTAGGCTGCTGATTACATCCGGCCACCACAACGAATCTTAAAAATAAATGTTGAAATAAAATTGGCTGACCTCCTCCTGCCTGGTCAAAATATGGCGTACTAAAATTTCGATCTGTTAATTGCCCCATCCAAAATCGGTATTGACAACAGCAATACCGCAATAATTAGTATCAACCATACAAATAATGGAACCTCCTCCATTGTTATTCCATAAGGATGCATATTAATTACTTTTGAAATAAAATTAATATCACCCATAATTGATGAAGCCCCCTGCTAAATGTGAAATAAAAGAGCAAAATCAACTGATCTTCCAGCATGTCCTATTAATGAGTCTAAAGGTGGGTATACAGTTCATCCTGTTCTTACATCTATTTTAGCCATCGAAGACGTAAATAACGAATGAAACTTAAATTATTCATTCGTAGAAAAGCTATATCAGGCGTCCCTAACATTAAGGGAACCAATCAGTTACCAAAACCTCCAATCAAGACAGGTATACTCTGAATATCAATTGATATAATTATGCTGTACCTGTTGTTCTACCTTTTATCATGTATAGTCTTTAACATATATTATATTACATTTTATGTAGTACAACCGGCCTTCAAACCGTACTGATTGAGAATACATAGTGCCACTGATATCCAGAGGGGTTTAAGTGCACGCTTATTGTTCGTTCCAACATTTTATTTGTTGTTGACAGGAGACAAAAAAGGCGGTATGCTAATGGGGTAGAGGGTCGTTTACTTTCTCTACGAAAAGTCCAGCTTCTGCAGGTTTTGTGCAAAGAAGGAAATGGCGCAATCTCCATGCCATCAAACTGTGCGAAGTGCTAAGAAGATCTCCGCATGACATAACTGGTACAATATTTTGATAAAGGAGTTATCAATTACATCCTCTTGAAAACCTTTAAAAATTTTATACAAAGATCTTCTTAAAAGTATGTTAAATTCCAGACAACACATAACTTCCTTTTTCGTATAATTATTTAACAGATACTAGCCTTTTCTTCCTGGAAGCTGAATGTTCGTCCCGGCTATATTTTCTCAAAATGTAGAGTTATAAAAGCGTGTTTTAAAAGGCATAGCTCTCATTGTAGATCATTTTTATCACTGCTACATTAAATTAACTTTCATAGTTTTAGAGAAACGCAATATTTTGGGCTCATTTACTGACAGCCATCATCTTGATTTCGTCAATGAAAACAAAACGTAATTGTTCAATCACATTCAACATTTTCCCTTGGCATTTTGATATGTCTTTTGTCTTTCAGCCTTTAACACATTAATCTATTTTGTTTGTTCTAATGTCGGTTCCTATTGACCGACGCGGAACCTAACGTCCTACGTGTACTCATTTTTATAAGCCTTTAAAATTACTTTAAGGCCGCTTTAGGCTAAATTCTCGGACGAACATATTCCAACGTCAAAGAATAATTACAAGATAAAAAAAGAACTGCAATACTTTGCAATAACAATAACAACTGCAGTTTCCTTTCTTCGTAATTTTCTAGTTCTTCCGGTCGATTTAATTTCGAAATCTCCCTTGCAGACATAAAGAACCGATTCTGCGTAGGCGGCAACTTAGTGTTGATTTTGTTTCTGTTGGAGAAATAATATATCTGATATCCGAAAGAGCTGGTAGCAGTTCTGTTCACTGGACTCCCGAGAGATATCTCGTTGAAAGACGATCTAAGATTAAATCCTGAATAGGTTCAAAATTAATTTAGCAGGATAAGCACTCTCACTTTAACCGTAATCGATATATTCGTTTTCGAATGAGTTTTTGCTTTGATATGCGAATATTAAGGAATGTGACAAAAATGAATAATCAAAGCCACTTCGTTTTTACTTTTATTCTTTTTCTGACCCATTTTATTTATTATCGGATTATTCCATTTTTTTCACACTTTCTACTATGATACTCTTGTTTTTACTCTTCTCTGGATTTGGTTTTTCATACTACTGTAAAGTCCTGTTTATATATCTTTTAACGAACGTGAAAAAAAGATGTATAAATAAGATAAAAGTTTAATGCAAATTTCAGCTTAAGAGTACGCATATCTTAGCTATACAATTTTATTGTTGCTGCTATAATAGTCTTATTGTGCAAATTTAAGTGTGTCATTTTGTTTTTACTTTGTATCATATATAATCCATATTTTTAAAAAGAAAAATATTTCATTATTATAATCAGAAGAATTGAAATTCCTGATATTTAATACAAAAAAAAGAATACGATTACGCCTTTAATTACATTGTTCATCTTTAATAAATAATACTTTCACTGCCTAATATTTTGATGCAAATGCAGATTTTAATTTTTTTACTTACGCAAAAAATTTTCAGGCGTATCGTTTGTTATGCGGTTTAATTAAGCAAAGCTCTAAATCAAAATCAAACAATAATATTAAGAACATTCTTACAGAATGGCACAGAAATGAAGCGTCTCATATTAGCTAACCTGTCTAGTTAAGAGAATGTTGTGTTGTGTTGCTGTGACTTATCTCACTTATCTGACAGTAACTTCAGAAAAAGCCAACGAAATTCATCGCGTCAAGGGGAACAAGATTGCGCCTGTAGTTGACAAGAGCCTTGAGCATCGTACAGGTGTGACACTACCTGTACGCTCAGTTCCGCTCCCAATTTTGATGGAGAGGACCCCGGGGTAAGGGTCCGAAAGTCTCCCCCCTCTTTCCTTACCATCAACCTCTCGAGAGGACTTTCGGCTCGCCGCAAATTTAGAGTGCCCCCAGTGCCGCATGAACAGTATACATTTACAAACATCCATGCCTTCGCCGGGATGATTCGAACCCGAGCCCTTCGGTATCGCAGTAGGCTTCCCTAACCAAAGAATGTGTATTGTACATAGACGTTCTTTGCCCATAACCACTGTGTTATGTTGAGAAGTTTCGACACCAAGGTTAAATAGCTTTACTTCAAGGTACCATGTTATATCTGAAATTCCTATATGTTAAATGTTAAATATGAAACTACTTGCCGTGAAAAGGTTTCTACTTCCTCTTAGGGAGGAAACTAAACTCTTAAGAATTTGCCAACTAACCAAATTTTAGTGATCGTATAGTGAAACGTGTACAGCATTTTTGCGTTGTGAAAAAAAATGCATCCCGGGACCGCGCCGTGAGAGGATCGAAAACATAAAACATATACAAGATATAAAGGAAAAGTTCATATTAAATATATAAAGAAAACATACTGTAAGAGGTTCCAGATTAAATATCAGTTTATTCAATTACATCACAATAAGAAAAATCTTAACCTCATCTGAGAGTCTTTTCATTTAAATTCATAAAAAAATCTTAAGGTTTGTCTGGTAATTTAAAAAAAAGGAAAGGGACACAATTTAAGGCCTGAGAGTTAAACTGTAGATTCGACGTTGTTTTTACTGCTAAGGACGTTTTTGAAAAACTTGCCTAAAGTTCAAACACACCAAAAAATAAATAAATAAATAAATAAATAAATAAAACTTATCTTGAGTGGACATCTTGATGTGGACATCTTGTATCTTAATGAGCGTTGACGTCGGCCGGGCTCATCTTTACACTGGTTCTCATGATGTCGACGCCACTTCACCACTGTAGAACAGAAACAGGAGCACTGCTGCCCAGGACGGCTATCCGCTTGGTCCTGAAAGTCCTCAGTCAACCGCAGGTAACTCGTTCAAATTTCGCCTCTTTACCAGCACGCCGCAAGGAAGAGAGTTTTCAGCTTCAGGCCAGAAACGTTTTTTCTAGGCAATTACGGCTCGCCTGTTCTTACTCATCCCAAGAGCAAGCTTCACGAGTAACGTCCCAAGTAAGTTCCACCCGCCAGTCAGTAAGAGAGAGAATCCAACTCGAATTTCCTTCAAGCCAGTTTTCAAGAGCAACGTCCACTAGTCCAGCCGGCCCGAAAATCAGCGAGTCCAAGAGTAAGTGAGTCTCGCCTCTTAACCAAACGCGGCCGGGGAGCATATTTGCCGCTCCCCGCCGGAAAAACATCTCTCTTCGTAATTACATTTTGTCCAGCAAGCCCGTAAGTCCAGCAAGCCTGAAAATCAGCGAGTCAGTCCGAGAGTGAGCCAAAAAGTGTGTATCCAACTCGAATTTCCTTCGTCTCCTTCACAAACGCGGGCTCCCACTATGGCTTCACTTATCGCCCCCTTAATTATGGCAAAATCTTCGTTTTCAACTCCAGAATGCGGAAAATAAGGGTGATCGCGCATGCGCGCCTTTCTTCACTTAGCCAACAACCGGACCCTCAATCGCCAAAAACCTGAATGACTTACATTGAAAGACAAGTAGCAACCTTTGACCTTTCTGTCACGTACTTTCCTCTCTTAAGGTCAACTAACAATGAAAATTCTTTCTCGAACATTCTAAAGGACAAAACGCGCGAAATCATGACTTGGCAAAAAATTGCCTCCCTTTCCCTGCTTCTTTCACAATGAATAAAAGTTTGTACAAGATTTGCAAATAAAAGAAAATAACTAATATTCATTTAAACTAAATAATATTTCCAGAAGCATCTGTTTTTCCCCAAAATTAAAGCCTTAAAATAAATAATTCAAAATCAAAATAAAAATTAAAATTTCCATAAATCATAAAATCATTCACCTAGTTTTTATAACGCTATCAGATAATTTCTCTACATAACAACTGTACCGTCTAGGCGGCAGAGTTCCATTGTCTATTTTATCACTCCAAGCGATATTTTCCACCTATCAGATAGACCTGAATTAATGCCCGATTTGAGATACCCCTGTCATCCTTTCTTCCCTTCGTAAATTCCTACATATTACTTCCAAATGACCCAATATATTATTTCCCGATGTTTTTAGTAGAAAACAACCTATAGCAGAGGAATAAGGTTCGCTTTCCTCGTGTGCATTCTTTGCATGTTCAATAGAAAGAAATTAGAAAAGGGTTTTGTATTGTTTACTTTCAGTCTCAATCATCGAATTTTACATAAGATCTATACTAAACTAAATTTTCTTTTTCTGCTAATTTTATATCGTCGTGTGTATCTTTCATGTACGCTGAATTTGTTTAGGAGTTGTTCTTACCTGAATGTGCAATATATTAATAAAGAAAGCAAATAAGAGAAAGCTGGTGTAAAATTAAAATATTCACCTTCGAATGCATATGCAGTTTGCCATGGGTCTTGAAAGAAACAGGCTTTTCTGCAAAATAAAAAATATACAAAATACATTAATAATACAAATTAGAGGTGATATTCCTAACGGAATAATATTGTTCACCGTCTAGAGGGAAAAACTAAAGCTACGGATTCTATAAATGTGAGCACTGTTAACGCCACTCTGTAAAATAGCTACTCGTCTGCGCCATTAAATTGGCTATATTTGTATTGCTTAATATGGCAACGCTATGTTGCTTCGATAATGTAGTTTATAAAAACTTTAGTCGTTTGTTTCGCTGCTTCAACGAAAGCAAAATTTGAAAAGTTAAATAAAAATATTTAAAAATATTACATGGTGTTTGTATTTTACATTTATAATACAGTTATAAGGTATTTCTTCCACTTTCCTAGCGCGCCTTCGTGGTGCAGTGGTTCTGCACGCTGGGCTGGTATTCTAGAGGTCCGTGGTTCGATTCCCGGCGAAGGCGGTTGCTAATTTTTCAATCTTTCCTCACTCAAAAAATTACCTAATGTCTCTACACAGTCCCCTTGAAATAGTGCAACAAACACTACATGCTCAACTATATAGATCTATCATAATATTATTCTTTAATGTTTTAAATAAAATTTTCTTTCGTCCCTAATTAACCAAAATCTTTCATCCAAAATTTTCCAGCCCTACTCATCAGTTAAACAAATTTCGTATTTAAGCTGCCACCCTCCAGGAACTCACCTCTCTCCATAAGCAGGGCCCAACAGTGGCCAAGCAGTAAAGTCGCTGAACACTAGTAGTTCGGTCCGAGATTCGAATCCCGCGAACGGGCTGGCTGCATGGACGTTTTGTGGTTTTCCCCGTGTGTAACGTGTATACGAGCCAGTTTCCCTTAGAAAGTCCTCCACGAAGGCATTCCTTCCCTTAGGCAGATAGCCCTCGAGGGTTTGCCATAATCACACAAACACGCTTTCCATAAGTATACAGCCTTCGAATGCTTTGCTTTAATCAAATTGCCAACACTCATTTCAGATGATAAAACTTCAAATATGTTTAACAGATAAAAATAAACGCCATTCGATGTTCAGAAATTGTGGACAAATGAGAATCGGACAGTTAATCTGTGTGATTTTCGTGTGGTATTTATTTAATCTGATTTTGTAAGGTGAAATGGAGCTAATGTATATTTCTGCATATACAGACTATTAATTGTGTATTTAAATATATCTTATGTGAAAATTCCCTCGGTGAATTAATTTGAACACTATAAATACCGTTCTGTTAACATTAAGCGAATTTTGGAATCTTAAGAAAAAATTTCTGCGAGAATTTTTCCGAGACCTTGCAGGACATATCTGTACCACTTCGCATATGCAAGTTAAAATGAAAATGCACAGTTAAAAAAAAAAAAAAATGCACAGTTACATCTTGAATACGTAAGTCATTTTAGTATTAAATAATAACAAATGCTCTTGTGGCATCCATTTACGAAGGAAAATATCAGAGCATTTTATTAATTTAAATCCTTACCTTTTAGAAAATCTACTTTAACAACTCGGTTTTAAATACATAATTTAACATTTGATATTTTGATCATTAATATCGAAATACCAATTGTTAAATTATTCTTTCATTAATATAACATAACAGATCATTAACATATCATGAATATCGTTCACAAAGTACTAGTCTTTCATTAGCAAAATCTTTAAATAACACACGGTTATTCGTAGAAGACACAGATCATAGACATTGATCATGACCGTGACATGGCGCTGCAGCTAAACCGTATCTCTCTAGAATATGTGTTCGAAACAAAGTATATTGCTTGGCATGTAAAAACCAACTTCAATTTTTGCATATTGTCGCAGGAAAGAGTTTAAATTTTCAAAAGACTTGATGAACTTAAATGGCAATAGAACAATACTGTTAATTTTGGTTTGATGTTTTTAACTGTATTTTTGTTTTAATCTGTGTTGGGTGTGTTGCGTTGACCATGAAGCTGATTATTATCGGCCAGGAGGTTTGCAGCACACTCCTATGTTACATTTCATTATGATTACTGATGGCTTATAAAAATATTTTATCACAATAATGGCTAACTGCGGCGCCACGGACATTATGCCGAGCGTGGGATCATTTTTGCGATCCGCGACTGCATTAATAATTTTTTTTACATTATTGATGGCGAATGTTCAGATGCGTATTTATTGTTATACATTTAGTTATGAAATACATATTTGAGTTCAATGACAAATCTTACTTTCACAGGTCACAGAAACATGAAGTTTTAGCACATTTTAGAGCAATTTCGGTAATAAATAAAAACATGTTAATGTTCCAGAATTAAAAACGTTTTAGCATAAACATATAACTTGAAATCAGAATTATCATATGCTGCCTTAAAACTTATTCTCTTTTTAAATGCTGCTTATAAGCAAGCTGTAAAACGAAAGATATGTTTTTATTCTTTCTGCTTTCTCATTCCTCAATTGGAAACGTTGTGAGAAAAATTTTAACGATTAACTGAGAAATATGCAATATTATAATTCAGAAAGAAAACCAATCATCAGACAGTTCTTTTACATAGAACGATGATCCCAAATGTATAGGGAAAAAAACACTTATACTTTCCAACATTTCTAAAGAGAATTCTCATACAACAAGAGAAAATCCGCAAAATAGATGTAAATTGTGAAATATTTAAATGCATGTGTAGCAATAAAAAATTATAATAAGTAACGATTTACAATTTAAAATACCTAAAATAATAATATTCAGCAGTTTTTAGCGAAGTAGCAAAACCTGCCGAATGTAGAAAATGTAGAAAATATAGTGGCAATTATGCCTGAATGTAGAAAGTATTGTAGAGTCCCTGTGTGAAAACCATATAGCTAGAGATACCTTAATTACAATGTTTCATTATTATTACAATAATTCTCTATATTTAAAACGTTATTATTCCAGATATAATAATTTTAAGGTTTTGTTCGTTAAAACTGTCCTTGGCAGCGTATTAAAAGCAAAATGAACATTTTATTTACTCGTGTAGGAAGTTTAATCAACTGATATGGTACACATGGGCCTCAGGATGCAATTTTATAAGGGAAGTAAATACAGCGAATAAACAGTAATTATAGCTCCTGCATTATTATCGCTTACAGACATGACAGAGGATGACAATATTACAACAAATTGACATTTTAAAGCGATTGCATGAAACAGATGTAATGTAGATTCTGGAATAAGACTTCGGAGTTCTAAGAACTGGATGAGTATTCCAGATGGAAATTTAGCCTATCAATAAAGAAAAAAAAATTTCTCATCGTTATGTAAAGTAGATAATTAATTTCTTTATGTATATGAAGCATAATTTCGGACGAAAAGAATTACCTTTTGCAATTTTATTTACTATTTCTTTTTCCTCGTTTATGTTTGGAAATATCTGCTTACTGAAAAAAAAAAAAAAAAACCAACACATTTATCCAGAAAGAGTTTATGTTATTCATTACATTTCAATGATAATCGTTGAGATATGTTCCAGCTCAAAACGTAAAAATTAAGAAGGATGCATTATGTACTCAGTATTTTTCATAATTTAGCGAGTTGTTAAAAGGTATGTTAAGAGAATGATGTCATTATTTAAATTTGTGAAGAAAAAAATTTAAAGATTAGGAATAATATAAATCAGAAGATTCCAAGCATTTTGAAAAAAAAAATCTATTTCATTTATTTATCTGTAACAGGTCATTTATATAATAAAAGAGATCAAAGAAGCATCCTAGTAATAATTTTTTAAAAAAGATTATAATGTGTGTATAAAGACTTTGCAATATTGATGGCGTAGAATATTGATCAATAATTCATACGAAACTGTGGTCTAGGCAGATTAAATCCTCATTTTTATTTCAGTAAACATGTTTCAGTCACATACAACTTGGCCCACTACATGTGCCTGTTGTGAACATTTTTGATAGCTTTACAATAAGCAGGCAGCAGTCCAGCTAGGCCGAAGTGTAGAAAGCAAGTGTGTTGTGTTCAGAATGAAATTTTAATTCAAACTGTGTTAGTTTTAGTTCTCAATGCGTTTTAACTGAAAAATTAATGCTGTTGTAAAATTATTATTGTCTGTAAGAGTTTTCGTTCCATTTATGTCACCACCGTTATACAAGAGTCATTTGATATGGATTAGTCTTGAAATGTCGCAGCGCAGAAAAAGGTTACTATTTTTAGAAAAGAGAGTGGAAATACCAAATTAAGCATTAAAGGCATATTGTTAATTTTAATTATAATTTATCTTTCACGTATTTTTTATCTTAAGTGTATATATATCTTGAGTTATAATCCTGGGGGACTTTGTAGAGGCATTCCGTTATTTCGAAGCAGGAGTGATGAAAAATAAGCAACGCCCTCGCCGGGAATCGAAGCACGGATCTCTGGAATACGCACCCAGCGTGCTGATCACTACACTATGAAGACATGTTAAGAAGGCGGGAGAAATACCTTATAACTTTACTGCGTAGTCAGAAACATGAAACGCGAAGAAGAAACTTGTGGACAGGCGTGGCCGAATTGAATACAACTTTTATTGGTGAATACGAACTAATCAAATATATTTTTCAGCACACATGATCATGTGTACAATACGCACTTCACAGTTTCATATGCAGTATCACATTTTAGATAATGGCATAGTTAAGTTAACAACCAAACGGAGCGAAGTAGCATCTTGATTGCAGCATAGCTGAAGCTAAAAGTGCGCAATTACCCAATATGGAGGCTCAGCAAGAGAAGGTTTTGGTTTAGATTAGAAAGGTTTCAGTTCCCAAAATTTTGAATTCAGGTTCCGAGTTAGCTATGTCATCAGCGATACGCAAGCCATGCAAGATGGATTGATCTAGAAATGAAGAAGTCCAGAAAAGCTATTATTACGATTTTTAGAATAGAGTTAAGGGGTTACCGCTAGTTTAAATTGTAATTTTTGTTTACTTTATTTTTTACCTTACATATCCCCTCTTCAAAGAGAAAAAGGCTTCACAAAAGAAAAGCTTTTTTAGCAAAAGCATTAGAACAGTAGCAAAGAAATATAGGGTGGGGCAAATAAAAGCAGCTCAGAGAACAGAGTTCCACATTACAAAAATAAATAAATAAATAAATAAATAAGCAAAGGAAAGGAAATACAGTGCTTCCCTAACTAACACAGATGTTGAAATTGACCACAATTCATGTCTTGGCACTTTTGGGCTCTGGTCAGCAAGTTACTGAAGGCAGATCGAAGCTGGACTGCAGGACTGGCTGTAATCTGATCCGAAATGGTCTGCTGCAGTTATTGAAGACTATCAGGGTTGTAGCGAGACACTTGACATGAGGGTTCCCCCAAAAACGTAATCGCACACTGACAGATCAAGTGATCTGGATGACCAGCTAGGGCCGAGACCAGACTGACCTCTGCTAACAACTCTGTCAGGCGTTAAAATTATGTAAATGTGATCCAATTTACGGCCGACTGTATGGGCAATTGCTCCATCCTGTTGGAAGTAACTGTAGGTCTTATGAAAGAAGATGAGACCAATAATGCGGCGCCCATACACTGCACCCCAAAGATCCTTCTGATCTAACTTTCTGATCATGGAATGGTGTCTGGCGGAAAAGAATACGGATTTCCCGCTGCCCAGAACATGTGATTCTGTAAGTTTCTGCAATCACTCAGGTGAAAGCAATCACTCAGGTGATTTAAAGATAAGATTTAAAGATCTCTAAGATTCTGCAATCACTCAGGTGAAACCATGCTTAATCAGAAATAAAGAAAAGATCCGTGTCTAACCCATTCATTGTTATCTCAGTGAAAAGCCACTCACAGAACTGAAGGCACTGAGGAGCATTTGCTGGTTTTAATGCATGAACAACATACACTCCTCTACAGGGATGCCTTTTCAGGCCCAGGTGGAGTATTCGCCCGCACGATCGACGTGATATGTCGGTCTCTTGCCACAGGCGTCGAGTTGATTTGGTAGGAATCTGAAACATTTTCTGCTGAACTGCAGCCACATTTTGTTGTAATATATCCCATGTGGGATCTAACTAAAGGGGCTCTCGCGCATCTACCCGATGCTAAACGATTGTTCGAATCGTGATATAAGATCACTAATAGATCCATTAAATATAAATAAATTTAATTAATAGCAAAAAAGGATTATACATTGGATTGGATTCCATACATTACTGCTGCGTCACAGACTCACGCACACAGCCTAGAACAGGTGTTCTCAACCGGTGGTACGCAAGAGAAAAATAGGTGGTACACAAAGAAGCAAAGTATTTTTAACTACTAAATTCAAAAATTAAAACTCTAACATCCTGATTGAGTTTTCTCTTTAACATTCGTAAGTTTATGCAATCTGAGCTTTGTTCAAGAGTGGTGGTGGTACTGAAGCTTTTCAATTTTTGTTTAGATGGTACGCGTTAGTCAAAAGATTGAGAACCGCTGGCCTAGAATGATAAACCAAAATGTCTATTCTGTTCAGTTTTAAAATAATTGTGTCTTCCTCACTTCATTTCAAGTGCAGTGGCACTGAGGCTGATTTCCAACACTGGTGTTCAGACACGTTTGAGGACGTTTCTGACCTGTTCAAAACAGATTCTGTCTGACGCCATTTTCAGACTAATCGCTGCATAGCACTTTTTGCTAGCACTTTGACACCATTAATTTCAAGCGCAAACAACTGATCACACTGTTTCCACGACTTTGTTGTAATGTAACATTCGAAAACAAGCACCCTGTGCTGCACTGTGAGTATCATCTTCACCTTTGCACTGCTCATCTCATACTGACACAGCCCACACAAAGTTCTGAACTGGTTTCAATAACGTGGTGTGTGTATACGTAGTATGCTCATCACGTTGTATGGTTATATGAATACATTCAAGTACATTCATATCCTCTCGTCCAGGCCGCTTCTATTTACTTTCCTTTGCTGCGATTCTTTGTAACCTGGAATTCTGTTCTAAGGGCCACTTTTATTTGCCTCCCCTGTATTATACAATATGTACAGTTAGTAAGAGAAAGCAAACAAATGGCTTCAGATACATAGCCTTGAAGTTTCGCTGTGCCTCGTCATTTGATTTACAAAGTTGCTCATATCTAGATATATAAAAACATATAAAAATATAATTTCAAATTCAGAATGTATAAAATCATGTAAAAAATTCAATTTAGAAATATGAAAACAAATTGCCATGAATGAAAAGTTCAAACTGAATGTCTCTAAAGTTCTTGAAAGTATAAAAAAGTTCTTGTATTCAAGATGCTCTTCTTCAAGATATATCAAGTTCTTGAAAAGTTGTCTTGATATTGTCTCAAATTTTCAGAGGTTGTAAGAATTCAAAGTTCAATAGAGATTTTTTTTCAAAACATAGTTATGAAACTGCATTACATTTAGTACGTAGTTATTCATAATAAAACAAAAATAGAGTTGCATTTTGTAGAGAAATGGGATTACTCATATACATAAAAAAATTCAATAATAACAAACTTTAACAAAAATGGGTAGGTCCACTAAATGCAAATCAGCATAATAAAATGCGATGCTCAAGTACATGAGGGAGAACGGGTTCTGAAACAGAGAACTGTTGTTACCTTTACCCTCCTCAGATAAGATAATGTTGAAGGTTCTCATTTTATGTAAATTTTTAATGTAAGTAATTTTTTATATATATTACCAGTCTTATTATTATACTTTTTGTATTATGGAATGTATTAGGGCAGTTTACAAAGGCCAGTTATCGTATGCAAGGAACGGATGCCCTTTCAAGTGCTGCCTTAGCATTCCTGAGCCATTGGTGCAGATAGCAAGCAGAAATCGCCCAAATGATGGATTAAAAGCAAGTAATTTTTCAATTTTTAAAAATGATTTTGGATATCAAACATTAAGAAAAAGGAAAAAAGAAACAAAGTTTAGAAAAGAATAAAAAATTTTGGGATACACTCTCTCTCTCTATATATATATATATATTAATTTATATTTATAATTTTTCATTTTTCATTTATAACTTTTATAAAATTTTCTCATTTATAATTTTCATAAAATTTTTCAGAAGTATTTGAATTAATAGCAGATACTTCAAATGCTTTACATTTAGATTAAAGTGTTAGACAGCAATTCCTCCTTAACTGATGTTTTTACGTTAAATTTCTTATACTTCATTATGGTATACAGATAAATGTAACTCATTTATCAAACATGTAAATATATGATTCAAAATACTTTTGTGTTTACTAGTTTCGTAATACGTGTTTTCTTTAATATATACTTCGACACACAGCATATCATTAACGTAATTTCAAGAGCTTTCAGTCCACCAGCGACCAAGCATAAAGCGCCTAAACACTGATATTTAACAATTTGTTTGTTAATTATACTTTGTTTGACTTGGGTTCAAATCCCAGTAAAGAGGCTGTCTGTGCGATAGTTTTCGTTGTTTTCGCTCATGCGTAACGTATTTCATGAGCACGTTCCTTTAAAAATTCCTCGACAAAGACATTCCTTATCATAGGCAGAGAGCCTTTGTTCGTTCCGCCATAATCCAAGTAAACCAAACTTATCAAAAAGTTCTTTTTTTTTTTTTTTTTTTTTTTTCAGTACATATTTAAAATGCAAGTAATAAATGTGTGCTGCATAAAAAATATCTCTTTATGTGGTAATATAGTTTTTTAAATTTACAATTTAAAATACTTAATAAAATACAAAATTTTATGCATTGGTAATTTTTACCTTTACCTTATCGTGCCTCTTTGCTCGTATAACTCAATTTAACTGATATCTCGTCGCAATCTACACGAAAGTTTTTTTTCAGTCGCAATAATAATGATAAAATATGTATTAATTCTATCTAATTTATTTAACATGCTAATTCGATTTTTTAAGCATTTAACTTTGGAAACTTCTCGATGCATTATTCAGAAGATCTCTCTTTTACTAAAAAGTAAAAATCGGCTTGAAATCAAAAAGGTTTTTTAAAAAATTAAATAACTAAATAAAGATAATTCTTTGAAAAGTAAACTTTACTTTTTCTATAATCTGATTTACGCCGAGAAGATGATAATATGTTAATTTTTGAATTTGAATTATTGAGGAAAGATATGTTAATTTGTAGCGGGGTTTATGTTATTCTTCTTTTCTAGATAAGTTTTAGAAAATCTTCTTAGTATAATAATTTAAATTTATTTAAAAGTTATGATCATACCTAAATAATTCCAAAAGATTTCATGTTAAACCTTTATTTACGTTTTAGTCTTCTTTTTTCTCCTTTATACTGTTTAATTTTGTTAGAAACTTTATATTTTTAACATCCCATTCGTATATATATGTATATATTGTCGCTGGCATTAAAATGTTTATAGTTTAGTCTTCGATTTTTCGCCCTGTTGTTCCGTTGCATTTGTTAATTTGCCTTTACAACGGCATTTATTATTTATGCAACCTGGCAAAGCATTGCCTATTCAAAGATCTAATGTATCACTGACCCTCCTTAGCAAATCGTCATACGTCAGAGGTTTACCATTAAATAAGGTATAAATTCTTTACTTTTCAAATTAAAACTTCGTTTCCTTTAACTAATTTCAGCAATTTAAAAACAATGAAAATGTACTTCAATTTATTTTTTATGTTATCAGTGATGTAATTTATAACACGTCTGGCTCATAGAAAACAAATACATCTAACTAATTATTTCTGTAACATTTACATGATTACCTTAATTAACAAAAATATTTTAAGACTTCTTTTAACATACTTTGCTACCGAATAATAGTTTGCATGCCACGGTGTCAGCCGATAACATCGCGGCAAAAACATCGCGGACGAAAACGTCGCGGAGAAAACAACGCAAGGCAAAAACGTCGTGGTACAAAATATCGTGGGAGAAAGGATCGCAAAGAGAAAACATCGCAGTTCTAAAACATCGTGGTACAAAACATCGTCGTCGAAAATATCGTGGTAAAAAATAAAGTATCTACAAATCATCGCATGACAACTTCGCAGACATGCTTTTTTCAGCTTTTAATAATTGTAAAAGGATGTTCCCATAATGATTTGTGAGCGCAAGATGTAAAGAAGGATAATTTTTACTTTCACATTTTACTATATTCAATGATAAAAATAGCAAATCCCTAGTTTTTTTTAGTTTGTTCTTTAAACGAAGGTGCGTGCAAAAAAATCGTTTCATCATTAAATTAAAAAAAAAAAAAAAAATCGAAATCGAACATTGAATATTTTGCTTCACTACATTGCATTTTCAGCGATAACGAAATTTGAACTCGATATCATATCAAAAAATGTGTTAAAAGTCGATGACAAACTGTTACCCATAGCGAAACTGTTAACCGATGCTTATAAAAAGATTGCCGCAGTTTCAATAGAGCTGTACCAGAGTGTCTCCTTGTGACGCCCTGAGTAACCGTGTTAAAAATATTAGCATTATTTTAATATGTAGACTCCAAAGTATTTTGCGGTTCGTATTCCAATTCGAAAAAAATCATGGATTGAAATCATCCTTAGTATTATAACCAGGGCTTAATTTCTAAGATTAGAAGTGCCGGAGTCCTATGAAAGACTGTTAGCAAAGTGGAACAAGAGTAAATAAATAAATAAAATGACTATTAAACTCATTAATAATTTTTAAATTAAATAGTTAATTATTATCAAATTAATTAATAGCTATTTAATTAATGTTTATAAATTGTTGTTTAATCAATAATTATTATATAATTAACTAAGTATAATTTAATTGATAACTATTATTTATTGAAGTAATTAAATAATTAAAATTAAATAAAATGTAAAGAAATAAATTGAAATTTAATAAGCGATTTTTAATATAATTTTATTGTTAAAATAAAATTTTCGAGCAATTATATAAAAGAAGTGCCGCAGCCCTCTTATTCAGGGCTCCGGTGCGTTCCGGCTAGAATTATGATTTATTACAAAAGCTAAGAAGCACCGGAGGCAAGATCCTGTGGGCTCCGGCCCAATTTAAGCTCTGATCGTAGGGGTGGAAAAAGTTCTTTTATCATCACAAAAATTAAATATACTTAAAGTATAGCTAATGAAAATTCCAGGGCGAAACAGAATGAGGGTATGAGTGGGTGAAAACAAAAAATGAGGGGAATCTTGGTGAGAGAGAACGTTTTCTTTGACCGCGGTTCTCTGCTGATATAATTATAGCCATCAAGCAGATGTGTATCAGGGGTAAAATGAGTCCTGAATCTGACTCCTAAATATGAATGTAAAGTTGCTGTTTACGCTTTCCCCCATATTAGTTGATACTGTGAGAAGACGATGTATAGGACGTGCTTGAGAAGTTTATCTCAGTATTTCACTCTTATTCTACTGGCTGTCACTAAACGCACGTTTAAGAACACAAATTTTCCTTCCTGCGAGGATAACTAACTGTAAGCTTCGATAACAATACACTAGATACGATGGCAAATTACGATGAAATTTACGCGTTCCTAAACAAACTCCCCTAAATTTATAGCCCTTCTTAAAGGGAAAGGTTTCCGCATGTGAGTGAGGGGACTTTACTTGAACGTCTCATGTTCTCATTAGTTCGTATTTCTAGCGAAATAGAGTATTGCAAAGTCTGCTTATTGTTAAACTAAAACGTTAGGAATTCTAATTTTTTTCCCCATTAAATTGTGGTTCAGTTTTATAAAAAGAAGTACCGGAGCTCATCTTATTTAGGGCTCCAGTGTGCTCCGGCTAAAATTGTAATTTATCTTAAAAATTGAGAAGTACCGGAGCGGGGAATTTTAAGCACTGATTATAACTGAAATTTCATAATCATTTTTAAAATAAAAGCTTCATTACTTTTAACTTATCTGTTACAATTTATCCGTGTGACTTGCTTCCGTTACATCTGTTATCGAGAAACTACTCATATTTACTTAATGCAAAATATTCGTGTTAGATGGGAATTGTATTTAAACTCCCGTTTAATGGGTCAGGAGTGCAAGAGGCTGAAAATTTCCTTCCACTGATGAAAAATAGATGGCACCACTGTTTTTTTCACGCTAAACAATGGTTAATTTCATAGCGCAATAGCGTAGAAATGTATTATAAAACAGTTCTTAATTTTCATATATGTCGCTGCTGTAAAGTTTATTTATTACCGTGCTTTTTATATACTTTGTAAAATTATTATTTTAAAAACTGAAAGATGAATTTTGTTATCTAATTAATAACAGAAACTTCACCATTCAATAATTTTATAAACATAATCGAAATTCGAATTTAGTGCATAACAGGTAAACATACATGCGTAACAGGTTAACAATTAATATTTTACAAAGAAATATTTATAAACATTGGTATTGGTTTATCTACTGAATCATTCAATAGACTAGAAGAACTTGAAGATGCAATTCAACACAATTTAATGTCAAGATTAATGTTCCCGAGTAAATGTTCTGTGTTTTTTGATAATAATATTTTAATAAAAAGAATGAATGATATAGAACAGAACCTTTTCGGAAGTAGGAAAAGAATAATTTATTTTACCTAACCCGGAGCAATCACCCATTAATGGGGGCAACCAGGGCATAACCCAAAATATAAAATCAGTTTTATTTTGGTCGACTGACATGAATGCAAAGAATATAATGAGCGCACAAATTATCCACCTTATGAGAACTAATGATTATTGTTCCGTCCTATTCATTACATTTTAGAAGCTGTAAAACAAATATAACAGTCTTCAACTTTCTTAGACCTAGGTTACTCATATGACTTTTTATATTCTTAAGCAGTAGGTCTTTAATTGTGCTCAACCTCTTCCTCTCTCTCTCTCCTTTTCTTTTTATTCTTTTGAAAACAACAAAAAAGTTATATTTAAACCCTTAAATTGAGGTATATAAACTTAAGCCCATGAATTTGTAGAGAGGAAAGAAAGCTACAAGGAAAAATATAAAATTAGACAAACAATAGCACCTTATGTTCGTAACTAAAATCTCGCCAATAACAAGGTTGCCGTTATGCTAATTTTAAGACCATGAAATTTAATTTTGAAATTTTTCGTTGCTATATAAACTTATTTTATCACCTTTTAATTCACAATCTACAATAATTTTTACACTGGCATCCTTATAAATGATGTCAGTATTATTAATATGACATATTATTACATATGACATTAATATTATTAATATGACAAGTGATAATCTCACTTCTGCTAAATTATTAAACGTATAATTTTGATTTTTTTCCTAGTTTTAAATGTAAACTGGAAATTTGCATAAAATTAACTCTCATATCTATTTATAAAATTCAAGCTTATATATGTTTAAAAGAAATCTTGAAAAACCTAGATTTAAAAAAAAAAATTGCATATTTTAGAAGCAAAACTTGAAACACTTTTTAGTTTTACTACTATTCCCATAAATAAATTATACCAAAAATTCGAATAGAATAATAAACAGAATTAGAAATAATGGAATAAAATAATTTTCGTGTTTATTAAATTAATTTCATTCCTCTTGTTTGACCTTCAATGGGTTTTTTTCCCTAAACAAATTTCATTAAATATTGCGTTTAATAAAATGCTTCTTCGTATTGATAACAGATGGCGCCTGCAAACATGATCTTGTTAAAAATTGTTTGATATTAAAGCAAAGGGAAAATACTATGGTTTTCCCTTTGATTTTTTGTGTGATGTTTTACTCGCTAACTTTTAAATTATTTCCATCTTAACTGAAATTAATATAATAAAATACTTATTTTTAAAAGACGGCAGTTTATAATATCTATTTCTGTAAGATATGAATTCAAATAAATTACATACGAGATTTAAAAAACTGTTAATTTCTGAATGAGTTACAGAATTAATTTTCTAATTTAGTAATTTCAGCTCTTATTATATAAAATAATAAAAACTGATATACTAGTGAAAATCTCCTAACGAAATAAATATTTTTAGAAGAAACACTACATATATATTAATTTATGAAATAAATAATTTTAGACCGAAGGCTATGTTTTTAGAACTCTCATCTACGCACAAACCTGCTACGATAGATTTCATTTCTATTAATCTGTTAATTCTTGCAATATAAATAAAAAATTTTTTATTATTTCCCACCAAAAAGAATTTTTTAGGTTGATTTCCGGAATAATTTTCGATAAAATGACATTTTAAAAGCCAACTGTCTTTAAAACTGACATGTTTACAAAATAAGGACAAAAGTGTCATATCTGTCGGTAGTAACTATCCGAAAGTGTCAAAGGCGGTTAAATATCTGATGGCAGTTTCATGCCCTGATATCTTTTTCACAGTGTCTACGTTTATGTTTGATTTTTTCCCTTTTTACATTTTTATACGCACATATTTGTTTGTAAAAGTTTACATGCCAGTTTTTTATTAAAAGTAAAATGGTTCGACAATGAGGTGTATAGGGTGTTGAAATATCGATAAACTATATAATACTGCAAATTTTCATAATCATCATCCCATTCTTTTTTGGATATGCGGGGGTATCCAAAAGGGAACTTTTAGGGAGTCCCATTCTTTTTTGGATATGCGGTAAAATACTCCATGAAAGTTTTGAAAAATGCCAAAAATATATTGTTGGTAAAAGTAAATATGTTTAAGCATACTTTGCTTTAAATAGTTTAGCTTGGTTAGCAATTACAGATTCGTTTGGTTTGAAAGATCTCTGAATGACAATACCTGCCATGTCGAGTGGATACTAAGTTGATTACCTAAATATTGCAGACCTCATTTAAGAAGAAATCCATTTATATGCCCCATGATGAAGAACCATTATTGCCGCCACTCATTGCAGAATTGTGAAACGCGTTATTGGGGCTACTCAATATATGGCAACTTTTGCCGAGAGCGACAGTCACTAATTAGTTTTCCCTCCTCCTTCCGGTAAGTGTTCACAGTTCCCATGTCTGGGATATCTGCAACTCAACTCCTTGGCATGCGGCCTTCATCACCGTAGTTCCAGCACTTCGGGATCAGTTTCTTGCCGCTCACACTCCATGTCAAAGCATTGACTTGCTTAGTTAAATTGTTTCGACGAGCAATCAGCTTATTCACTGGCTCCTGAACATGAGCAGCTCTGACTGGCTGAAGGTCTCCACAAGTTGCTTCCTAAGCTGCCTCAAATTTCATGCAATACACTTTTCAGATGCTTGACATCCGCCATTCATAGGGCTTTTTGCATTTCAGGAACACAGATGCCATCGATGAAGTACTGCAGGGACAGGATTTCCTTTGTTTTTGTCGGGTAGTCTGAAAAAGCGAGATGGGACAGCTTTTCAACATCCCTAGCGAGCTTCTGGAGTTCTCCAGAACTCTTCTATTGGTGAAATTTTAACTGAAGCCTTCTATAGTCTTTTAAACACTTCTCACCAAAGCCGGTCAGAACTTCGAAATATACCCTCTAGTTTTCGGGAAGAGTTGAAGGATATTAAAGGATGCGTTTGTTTTCCGAGAAGGGCTAGAAGACAAGCCTTAATTTGGGAGTCCCATTCTTTTGCATCCGCCACTATAGAGAAGTGGGTTTTGCGCACTTGAGAGGTCCTTTCCATCATATGTGGACAGCTTTCGAGGGCACCGGGAAGACAAAGGTACTAATTTAAATGTGTCAGAATTGTGTCCAACTGTCACTATGGATTTCTTCAAGCTGTCAACTTCTTGGCGACAGCAGCAGAAACTTTGTCATGGATTTGTTGTTCAACAGCGGAAACTTTTCCTTCTAATTGTTGTTCGACAACAGAAACTCTTTCTTCAGTTTCTCCAACTTTATTTTCAATCGTGTCTATTCTTCCTTTCTTTTTTCATTTCCTCTTGATCTTCTTCAATATTTTTTTGTCCCGATTCCATCTCTTGTTTAAGTAATTTTTGCTCCCTTTCATCTTTTCTTTAAATGCAGGAAAGGCTGACAACAGTTGTCTTAGTTGCTAATCTATCGCTCTTGTCACCATTATTCAGTCATACTTCTGATACCAAAATTTGTTATGTGCGTACGGGTTCGTAATGGATTGAACGTACATAGTTCAGTTGATATCCTGACGATTTTGTTTTCCAAAAAACATTAACAGTTCTGGAACGTTTCGCACAAAAGTATTCGTGCAGCCCTTCTCAGTATGACATAGCTTAATCAGTAGTTACAGCTTCAGGCCGCAAGGCACTACAAAAAAGCCTAGGGTGCTTAAGTTTGCACAGTGATCTCTCAGTACTCTCAATACTTTGAGCTGAACTCTGAGCTCCGCTCTGAACTAAACTGAAAACTGATGCTCCCTCTGGTCTTGTAGGGTTTTTCCTCAGCCGCCGAGAAATTTTCAATTTCTTCGATTCCTCGAAATTGCTGAAAGGCATATACCGTTACTGTTACATAGGGCCGAGTACAGTTAAAGTTACATAGAGATCGGACCAATTATTGTTAACCACGGGTCGGACCAAACTGCCACTATTGTTAGGGGAATTTTGGCTATTTTTAGAAAAATTTGTCTACAAAAATTAGTCGCCGAAACCACTGCCGTCTTTGCGTTATGTCTCCAATTTGAAGAAATAGTCATTTAACTTAATGTTAAATGGTCTTGTCCCTGTAACTTTATTTTTCCGGTTGTGCTTCGAATCCTGAGGTCTTTCATGTTATATTAGGAAATAGATAATGTAATTTATATATAATATCACTATAGTTATATACAAAGTAGCAAGACAACATGAATTAGAGAGACCTTAGTGGTCAAGAATTTTGCGCATTGAGACTGCAAAATTAAAAAAAAAAAAAAAGAAAAAAAAAAAAGAAAAATTAAGTAAGAGGAATGTTTAAAGCTAATGCTAAAACACACATTTGACAACTATGGTTTAGCAAAAATGTAAAATCATGTAACAACAACAACAACAAACAATACTAAAGTAGTAAAAGCTATCTCATAAAAACTAAATGTAAAAATTACAAATCAAGATGACTTCAAAATCAAAAAGAGTGAGAAAAAATTAGCAAGTTTTAAAGCACAAAATATTTTAAAAGGACGCTTGTAAAAAATTAAATGCATTTCAAAGACACAGTAAATATGTACAAAAAATTGCAACAAATGGTAAATTAGCTCAACCCGAGGTTTGAGCCGTATTTATCAAGGGAAAAGCAGCTCAACTCGAATTAATACCCATAGCGCGTTTCGTCAAGCGATAATAATTGAGAAACGTAATTTCATTATAAACGTAATTTCATTAATAGAATATTTCAACTTAATAATCTTAAAAAGGGTAGTAAGTCTCGGTTAAATCGCTTCTTTTCCATATGTACCAAATTTGAAACAGTGTGCTTCTATAAATCGTGATTTTGAGTTATCCATGGATGTGGATGCTGTCCCCAGTGTCATCCCGCGTAAACAGGAATTGACCGTGGAACAAAAAATCTACCTTTAAAAATGGGAAGCACAAATTATAGGGTAGGTTTTGCTATGGTATTACTTCATTATGTATTTAAGTTGCATGGAAATATGAACCTTTATTTTGTACATTTAACAAAGAAAGGACCTTAATGTTTCAAGATGCCATTGTGGTTACTATTCAGTTATTATGGTTTACGGTTTAACACTTTTCCTGATTTTGAAAGATGGCAGATTAGGGAATTGAAAACGTTTTCTTCAAGATGTTTAAAAACATTTTCTGATTGAATTTCCTTCGTACAATGCTATTACATAAATTTGCGTTTAGTATATTTTTACTAAATTTGCTACGTGCGCAAAACTATTACTTTTTTAGAATCTACATTATTTGGTTCGTTTTTTTAACTAGGACTAAATATATCATACATTTAATCAACTGTTATTTAATCATACAATCTTTTAATCATCTTTATGCATTGACAAAGTCTTTATTGTCCCTATTTTCATTCAAATGTCTTCCCTAACCTTTTAGCAAAGACAACATAAATGTATGTTATTTTGAGCAATCGAGATTTCACAGCACATTACTTTATTTTTTAGAGATTAGACATGCTTAGACATTTATGGATGTTACGAAAAGTCGCGACGAAACTAAATCCGGCATACGAATAAAATACCATCTTTTCTCAACTAGGGACTTACAGAATTCGTTTTATATGAATGATGTATAAATCTGAAGCGATAAAATATAGTAAGTTTCATTTTAAATAAATATTTTTTACCATTATGTATTTATTCGTTACATTTTTCTTTGAATAATGTATCAAACGCCTCACATTTCTTTAAATTATGAATCAAATCTAATGTCTGGGATACATTTGAAAAAAATAAATCAAATATCAAAATTCTTCCATTCCCTCCCACCTTTCGTACTTTGATGAGTTCTTGCGAATGTATCTGAGCATTTTGTTGAGGAACACTGAAGAAAAACTTAATATGCTTTCAAATATTCTGTTTTCTCAACAATGAGATTTATTACAACCGTTATTTGTTCGCTTATTCCTTCTTTTCCTTAGCTTTTTAACACCAGATTCTGAAAATTTTTGAAATATTCACGTAATTGTTTCCTTCCTCAGCGCGTTCATAGAACAAACCCCCCAAAATTTTAAAATGGATTCGTCCACTTAGAGATTTTTTCATCATACTAAAAAAGAAAAACCTCACAAATTGCTTAGCTCATCCGAAACTTTTCCTTTTAAGTGTTAAATTTTATGCCAGCCTAATACAAGAACAGACTAATGACAGCGAAACAAACGCAAACTGATATTCATTCAACGATTTCGCTGAATCAGCTGCCCATTCACCTTCTCTAATTCTCTAATTATGTATGGATTTTTGAGGCCTGTGAAGTAGCAGAGATAATAAAACGTTATTTATTCATATTATTTAAACATTTCATTTCAACAAACGAAATTCAAGTTACAGAAAAGTAGAAATGAAGTTATTTTATTAGATATTGTAATGTCAATATTATTATGTCTTCTTATTGGAATGCAGGTTTCTCTTAAATAAATAATATTGGGATAATTACCTGTAGCTTATGCATGACTACATTATTCATTTGTTTTGTTCTTACTGTAATGATGTTCTTTGGAAATTAAATCATTCGTGTAATTTTCCCCTCGCGTTATTCAGATGATAAATTAGCAACGAAAAGGGAGAAAATACGCGAGTATTTCCTTGCCAGTTACAAAATCAGTCCGTAATCCTTGCGAGTTACGTGTTCTTAACTCCTTTTCCAATCAGTCCATAATCCTTGCGAGTTACATGCTAGTTAGAAAATCAGCCCTTGTCAACTTCTGTATTTGCCAAGGCAAATTTATCCAGAGTCGAGGACGACACAGTAGATTAACACGTATTAGAAAATATTTAGAACTGTGTTATGGAATAATAAACACAAGTTATATCGAGATTCTTGAGCTTTATTAATTTAAACATTCTTTATATGAAGGTAGTCATAAGATGAATTTAAAAATAGGCAAAAGAGCATCTTTAGATTGGATTAGATTTTAAATTAAACTCTAGCGATGTCGATGATATAGGTCGCTTTTCTACAAAAGGGAAAATTTTGACAAAGGTTGAGAGGTCCATCAATCATATTTTTAAAGAAATCAAGAAGTAAAGAAAAAATGAGCGTAGCATCATCTGTTGAGAAAACCGATATCAAACATGGAAAAGGTAAAGATATTAGAATTTCAAAATTACTGAGAAAAACGCCTCTTTCGCGGGAAAAACAAATACACACCCCTTCCAGTTTCTTTCTTTTCTCTGTCGTTTTCTTTTTACATCTGTTTCATTCATGAAGGTAATGGGAGAATACTCTTTTTTAGTATCAATCATAGTGTGACCGTCGCGTAATTCTGAATTTTCTCCCTCCTTTCCGCATGCCTTCATGAAGTAATTGGAAGCATATTCGACGCGCATTCGAGAGTTCCATGGTTCGAATCCCGACGAGGGCATTGCGCATTTTTCCCTCCTCCTGCTTTTTAAAAAAAAAAAAAAAAAAAAAAAAAAAAAAACCACCAATGACTCTTCAGTGGTTTTCGAACCAAAAGTTGGTGGACGATAAGTACCAGGATTTGGTGATTGGATCCGCTAATCCCCAGTCGCCCTTTAAAAGGGGGAGTAGTATGTAAACTCCCTCCTTGTCGCATCATCTGGGAGTGTAATGGTAGCATAATCGGCGCAAATTCGCGAGGTTCAGGTTCGATTCCCGGCGAGGTCATTGCACATTTTTCACATCTCCTGATTCAAAATAACCTAATGACTGTACAGTTGATCCCATAGAATAATCTTAATAATAAGAAAAAGCGAGTTCAAAGAGTAAAAATTTTGAGGAATAAAGTGTTTCAAGGAGAATATAGATCAGTTTTTGATTTTAAAAAAGTAACTTCGTTGTTCATGTGACATTGTGCTAAATGATCAAAATATCTTTTAATTCTACTTGCATTACAACGAATTATTTTTTCCTGTTAATGTCACTTTATGCATGCCTTTTACGTAGAGTACAGTAACGCTCTTTGCCAACCAAATTCAAATATTGCAAATTTCACGCCCGTGACACGTCTTTTATGCGAAGTTTTTAAACACGGGATTAATATTTATAAATAAAGTTATATGAAATTGTTTTCACGTATTCGAAATAAATCTGATATATTTCAAGAAATTAAATTATTTGTAAAAAGCCTTGAAGATCGGTAACTTCACTATATTAAACTCACTGGTTGATAAACTCAGCCGCTTATTACATTCTGATTTCCAAGAACATAAGCAAACATATAGTAATCAACGAAAAAATAAAATCGCCGTTTTTTTAAACGCATCTCCATTGCTTATAAAACTCAGTTTGGGAAAAGATTGAATCATCTGTGACCGAATACCAGAATTAATGCCTATCGAAGCTTTTCATACTTTATTCCTGCTGCTCATTTTCGCAGTCCATACAATATTAGTGTCTCATTACAGCTTTTAACATTCAGCGTTTAGACCAGGGTATTATAGAAATTTTCAATATCATTACAAAAAAGAGTTCAGAAAATGGTGAACAGGATTGAATTTTGTAAAAATGCAAGCATTTCGAAAGTCGATATCTCTGCTAGAGGAGGCCATGCATATTATAGACATTGCAAAGGAAAAAATGGAGTAAGTGTGTCAAATAAAAAAGAACATACTGTCAAAGCGTGAAGCATCTGACAGAAATTCGTAGCCATTTCTATATTAAATAATATAAATATTATCTTATTCTTCTTAAATATCTTCTTATGCTTATATTATACTGCAGTTTGACGCCAGTAGCACAGTAAGGTAATTTAGTATTGTTTAGTGTGACATAATCCAGTTATCTATGTCACACCCCACCTGTTACTAAGGTCGCTAAGCACTGAAAGTTCGATCGGGGTTCAAATCCCGGCGAAAGCACTTGTTGCATTGGCGTTTCGTAGTTTTGCCTGTGGGTAACCTTGATAAGAAGCAATTTACCTTCCAAAGTTTTCCACGGAGGTGTTCCTTCCTTTAAGCCCATAGCTCTCCCGCGCTCCCAGATCACACTATACCTTTTATGGTAAAATTTCCCTAGTCTAACTTACAACTTTATTGCCGATGTCAAAATACAGAAACAAGGAAAAAGTATTGCTTTCTAGTGGGTTAATGATTATTAATAGTTATTATAGCTTGAGAAAAAAATACTATTTTTCCCAATTAGACTTTCTGTTTTCTTGAAAGATCCACTTACGCGCCGTTAAGATGTTTTACTACGGTCTCAAAGCAATTTAAGCAGCAATTTTATCTGCAGCAGTGTAAAATTTTATGAGATGAAAATAGCTGTGTATTTTATTATTAACTTAGCCGATTTCTTAAACCTAGTCATATAATTTACACTTGCACAAACGAAAGAGATAAATGTGAAACATAATAAAAAATATTTACAAAAAAAAAATTTCTTCTGCTAGAATTTTAAATGACTGAGCTTGATAATCTTTTTTTTTTTTTTTTTTTTTTTTTTTTTGTTCGCATTTTACGATAGCCTGGCAACTCGGTCGTAAAACATTTGTTTTACTTTTTCGTTGTTTTATACACATGTTACAGAAAATTTTATAAGCATAAATTTGCTCACTGGATTAACCTGAATTCTCTCTCTCTATCTTTGTTCTTTCTTTTTCCCTGCCTTTGCTTTGTTTAGTCAAAATTCTAACTCAAGAAAACAGTGCATTTTAAAGAAGAATTGTGTCATAACGTTCATAACAACCTAACGTTATATTGGCAATACTGGTGGAAGCAAGAAATTAAAGAGCCCTGGAAAATCTCAGAAACTAAATGCTTGAAGACACATCAAAATTTTCCCGACAAATTAGCCTTAAACTTCTTTCATACTGTGAGTCCCTTAAAACGTTGGAAGAAAAGTTGCGCTGTGTTTGGCAGAATAATGACAATTTCCAATCCTTTGAAACCTTCTTGTGTTTTTGAATATATGCTCTGCTAATCCTAAAATGCAACAAAAGGCATAGATAATTAATCTCCTTTCTTGCCAATTTCAATAGACGTCGATATCATCATATTAAGTATTAGTACTATAAAATATTATTGTTAAGGTGATACA
Organism: Stegodyphus dumicola; assembly: GCF_044657685.1. Lineage (NCBI taxonomy): Eukaryota > Metazoa > Arthropoda > Arachnida > Araneae > Eresidae > Stegodyphus > Stegodyphus dumicola. The sequence goes on from NC_140775.1 coordinate 145,604,102, forward strand.
AATATTCAATTCACAAGTATGCCATGCGTTACATAAAATTAATATCAAAATACATGGACATATACTAATTTTGAAAAAATTTGTATGTTAAAATATGCAATGCATATAATGCTATACTGTATTATGAAAACTGTTTTTTTCAGTCACACGAAACATTTTTTAACATGTTGCTTATAAGGAACGGGGGTCATAAACACAGATAAAGAATATTAACAAAATAATAAGAAAAAAAAAATTGGAGAAATGTTCAACGAAATAAAATGGTATTTATAAATAAATACACATAACAGTTAAGGTTCGGATGCTCGGAAATATGTGATGATCCGAGTGCAGAAATGAATAAGGATGAAATGGTAAAAGGTGTTTATCAAATAAAAATGGGATACTCTCAATAGCGAAATCTATTGATTCTTTTGAGTTATTACACTTGCAGATTTTTTTAAATGACCGAGTGTTTTATTTAATAGCCATCAGCCTTGCGCCGCTACAAAGGCCGAAAGTGTTGGCCATTTCATTATGAAACCACCATTATGAATAGGTAGTTGCCTCCTATGAAGCGACTTATATGCCTTCTCCGGGATTCAAACCCGGGCCCATCACTACGGCATTTAGAGTCACTAAGCACTATAGCAGCTGGACGGCATTACATTTGCAGCCCACAACCAGATTTAGCATAAATTATTTTTTGAAATATCTGAAAAGTTAGGAAAGAAAAATTATTTAGTTTCCAGGGCAAATAAGCTGAACAGAACGTTAATTAAAATTATCCAATTAACGTTTACAAAACGTTTCAGAAACATAAGTTAGGATCGTATAACAAAGTGAAATGCATTTTATGATTTAACACATTTTGTGTTTTTTAGAATTGCCTTAACTGAAAATGAATCATAAATTGCTTTTCGTGTTTCCGACGTATGACTTCAAAGACACAAAAAAGAAGCGGAATTTCAAGATACAGAGCTTTCTGTCGTATACAGCCATGAGAGTTAAAAGTAGCAAAATACCTGAATGTATCTAGACAATCTGTAATATATCTTTGAAAACAATTCAGGGGTAGGAGAACACTTGACTAAAGAGTTGTACAAGAGAAACAGCACTTTCCAACAAGAAGGTCATAGTTACTCACCAGTTCTCGGAAGCTTACAGCTATTACTGTAAGCTCTCTATCACAGAAAATTGTACACTACTGCGTTTAAAATATTTCTAGGAAATGTTTATAAAGTTATGGAAACGTAAAACTTCGTTACCTCCTCGCATTCGAAGTAAAATCTATCGGAACGCAAATCAGTGCTCAAAGCATTCTTGGAAACATTGTAAAATTGCCCTTTTTTGATAACTATCACTGACTGCCCGTCCCATCATTTGAGATAATGTGAACTTTGATCCGGGAGAACAATTTTGATAAAAGAGAACAGTAGAGTCAAAACGAGAAATAACAGGACTATATCATTAAAGATATCTTTTTCTTATTAACTATCAACTATAGTTTGCATTTAGCCCTGCAACTGAATGACCCTAACCATAAGCCCGTATTAGGCAGGGGCCACGAGATTCATTCCTTTTCAAGTGGGAGTATGCAGATTTGGCAGAAAAAGACAATACACCCGAAATACTTCAAGCCGAGGTATTCTTTCTTGTCCAACTCAAACGAGGACAAGTTCTTTTTCAACTCTTCGTGTAAGAAGAGAACGTATTCGAACCTACTGTTCGCTATTATAGACTCGCCCGCAAATATCTTCAGTAGACACCAAGACAGTATATTTTATGCCTCCAAGCTCATACTGTCAGAGTACTGATTTCGACCGATGCAATAAGTAAAACCCTGGGGGGCGGAGGTTGTTCTGTTCAAAGAAACCCAAATTTCTTTGCTCAAGCGCCCTTTTAAAGTGTGACATAACGCCAAATGGTCGAAAGATTCTTTATTTCCTTTTATCATCCAGAACAACGTTAATTTTAGTATTGCGTAACGTTCAAATTGCTTCGCCATAGAGAATAACCCTAACCTAACATAACGAATACTTTCACTACAAAATCCTCCTGAAATCTATAGTAGTGGCAAGAGATGACCTAGATTTACCTTTTTTTTTGGGGGGGGGTTAGAATGGGATATAATCAGTTTCCGTAATTCTGCAGTGTCCATCATTTTTACATTAAAAGGCGATAACAAAGATATCATGTAATTATTGCAACGAACAACAGCATGCTATTCGTATGAAGCAAGCTTTGGGTTGCAAACGTCAACAGACGTCGACTCCCAACACCATAAGTAAACAAATAGTATGGCAATAATGAAGAGAATGTGTGATGTAACAAACATGTTTGTTTTCTGAGATCCTTTTCTCCCTGACATGAGCGAAGCCTGCATAGCCATTTAGGCTTTGAATCGCATTTTAATTTCATGAGATGGCTATTCGAGCACAAACGGTCTTCGTAATGATGTTTTTGAAAAGGAACAAGATAGCTTATTTTTCATCTCGTGGCAAATTCTAAGTTGTGAAATTCATTGAAGTGATAATAACAATTAGATGAAAAATGTGGCTGCGCAAGCAATGGAAGGAATTAATTATCGACAGAAGGAATCAATGACAATTATCGGCAAGAAAGAAGCAATGCAATGCAATTGTAATGCATTGCAAATTCTATAACTCTTTTATTCGATTCGTCGTGACAAAATACTCAGCGAATTTTTCTATAGAACAACTCCAGCAGGTTAGAAGACTAAAAAAATGTAGCTGCTATATTTTGAATTCTGATTGAATTATAAACTGAAATTAAATATTCGAAAGGAACCACATGAAATTAGTCTCAAGTGATTTAAAACATCCAGTTTTTAAAAATGCTTAAATTTCAAGAAGGAATTTTGAAGATGTTCATTTTTTACGTCATATTTAGAAACCGCATTTTGGACGAAGGTTTTAGGTTTTTTTATTCGATTTTAATTTTTTATTCGACTTTGAATTATCTTAAGTAATTTATACTAAGATTGTAATTCTATTTTTTAAGTTTTGTTAATAGTTTAGCTTTAATTTGCTTATTTTGTTATATTTCTACAGTTTCGTCTATTCAGATTGGACAAATTTAAAACTCGGGCTGTTTCTTTTCTCATTTTTAGGGACACCAGTAAAAGGAAAGCAGCAGTCAATTAATCGCTGGTTTCGTACTTAAATTTCATTCTTACCTTACTTTGCCCAAGCAGAGATGCTGTCCCTACTATATCACTTTTGTTTTATTATTCGATGATCGTGAGAGACGGAATCCTTCATGATACCAAGCTGTGATGTAAGGCGATTGTGCAGTGTGTGTACACTTAAAATAGAAAATACGTATTGTAAGGATCAGTCAGTTCTCCGTCGGTACGTACACGAGCGATCGCAGATCAATTTGATGTTACATACGCGGTGTTTGGAACATCGAGTTGAGAATCTAAGTGCAAAAACACTTTACCCTTCCATATGCACAACATACAACTCCTAGCCAAAAGATGGCTATCCCAGTTGAATACAATTCGTACATTAAATAATTGATGACACCAGAAGTAATCCATAATTCCCGCAACAATTTTTTTCTCTTTTTCTCTACAAATACCCGTCATTCCTTACTCTGTTTTATTGAGGCATCATAAGGTGTTGTCAATGTACGATGGGAAATCCATCATGCAAATGTCCCTCAAAAAGCTCAATATAGGTTCAGGGCAAACAGTTCGATTATTCATTAGGCCGTATCTTCTGCTCGAATACTGCTACAAATTGTACTATTCTCAGTGTTAAGAGACATGTATCTTATGCACGATGGTGCCCCAGTATTTTTCCAGCAAGGTAACCACCAATTATATGCGAATATCCCAAAAGGGGATTGGAAGCGGCGGAAACATTTCTCGGCCTTCACGCTCACTGGAATTCATTTCCTGGGATCTCCTTTCACAAGGGACATCTTAAATTACTCGTTTATGAGACGCTTGTAAAGACTTTGCATGATCTCACAGCTCTGATGCGACATACATCAGCAGAGCATCCAGTGTATTCGGGCGCGAATGGTTATAATGAGATTGGCCTGACCTGTCCGACGCTGTAGGTTATGCAATCAGGTCTGCAGCTCCTACCTCAAACGAACCTCTAATTTCTCACTGTCCTCTTTTCGCCATTGTACTCTGCACCAAGAGCTGTCCTATAAAGTAAAATTTATTCATTCTTAGTGTTGTATTTTTGGGGATCCACACTCGATTTCATATCCTACATAAGTATTTTGTCAGAACTAAACATGATTTGCGTAAGCATATTCCATAGAAATTAATGTTCCTTTTGATTTCCTATTGTCACCTGTCTGAGTTTGTGATCACATTAACAGAAAGCATAAAACATGTTGAGAGCATACATTAAATAATTAAAGAGGTTTATAAAAATGATGTTGACTTTGCTTCAATAAAAGTGAAAGAAATGTTAAATAATAAAATGTTTCATCAAATTTATTGCAGTACATTTTACATAAATTTCACAATTATTTATACTAATTCAATGCTATTTTTCAAACACTATTTTTTAACGTTTTTGAGTTAAAATATATAAATCATTAATCTTATAATTTATTTTAATATATAAAACTTCTTATAGAATGGATGAGAGACTGTCTTGATTTAAAAATTTGTCTTTCATGAATATGAAAATTATCACATAAAGCATTTGATTATATAGAGAGGCGCAAATTCATCTCTTTGCCAAGTGAAAAAATATCTAGACACGGTCCATTTGACTTTATATATATAGTACAATATGCAAAAACTTCCTACATATATCAATAACCAAATCATTGGTTACAACGTATTAAAAATCTTTGTCTGACTTAATCTTGCAATTGAATAAATAATTTTTTTTTTGGTTGATAATTCTGTGATATAGATAGATGATTACATATCAAAGAACGCGTTAGAGAAATTCTAGTAAAGAGCTGTAAAGTAGTATACTTTATAATTACTAGAATTCTTGTATCAATTACAAACGCTTGTTTGGTTCATTTGATTGAAATTATAAACCCTGGTTTGGTTCATTCAGTTGAGGTTTATGTGCCTAAGAAGAGGATTGCCTTCGTAGAGGACTTTCTAAGGGAAACTGGCTTGTATGCACTTTACGTATGGGGAAAACAATGAAAACGCTTATGCAACCAGCCCATTCCTCTGAATTCTAACACTGAACCGAACTACCAGTGTTCAGCCCATTGTAAATTCCGGATTCTATTTAGACAGTATATGGAATTCTTTTCTGTAGAATTCATGAGCATATGAATGTACTAAATTACATCTACTGTGACAAGAAGAATTGTTTAGATGTTTAAGAAAAAAACGAAATGTTGAACAAAAATGTTTAACATTATTTCCTTATCACGCAACAAGATTTGAGCTTTCCGGACATTTTAAGATCTGAAATACATTTTTAAAGATTTGAAAACAACATACGGTTAGTCAAAAATGGAAAAGACATTTATTGATTTCATAAAAGGATACCAAAGTTTTATTGCACAAAATAAAATGCTTTTATATAAATATGTATTTTTCTCATCCTAAACCCTTTTCTTCAAAATCTGTTTCATCATCAATCTTCTTGCATTCTCTTCTTTAAGCTTTTAATGGCATATGAAAATTCGAAGTGCTATTTTTTATAAACTTCAATATTTTCTTTTCAGTTTTCTAAATCTCAAGCGTAAAAAAAGGAACTACGATTAATCAAATCCTCTTTTAACTTACAAACGCAAAAATAAATTTGTTGATTGCTTTAAAAAAAGCTGGGTTTATACCTTTCAGTTAAGGTTTACGATTAAAAGTTAAACTTTCTAGATTACATTAGCATGTGAACTTTTTATTATCTTTTAATTAAATATTTAAACGTCAAATTTCCTCTATAATTTTAAAGAATAATCTCAACTGCCATAGTTGTCATTTTATTACCTCCATCAAACCATTAATATCTCAGTTAAAAATCCTGGTAAGATCTCATATTCATAAATTGCGAAATTTTGCAGAATTTAAGAGACTAAAATGAATCCTGAGGGAGAAGTTGAAAGAACTAAAATGTCTGTCTTCTGCAACTAAATTGAAATTTCGCAGCACTAATGCCTCTCACTGGTATCATTTGGCTCGCAAAAATGATGTAAGCTTTTATGATTGCTGCATATTACGTACTATAAACCAATACTCATAAAATCTTAATTGCAGTCCTAAGTTTGAAGTTGTTTCGTTAATGGAATCTGCAAAATTTCTACAAGTATGAAAATATTGTATTAAAATATAAATTTGTATTCAACTTTACTTATATCTATTTGTAAAATACGTTGACAGTTTTAAAAGTTTGTCAGATCGATAGTAAAAAAATTTATTACCCATTATTTTTCACTTACTTAATACTCTTATCGAAGAGAAACACGCTTGTATAAAATTTAAAATCAAGGGGGAAAACTGTATGGGGTAGATTTTGAATAAAATTCTATCGATGTCGAGTTTCTGGAAAAATTCATTTGTTCCCATGAAGAAAGCCTTGTATCTGATCGCCCTTGAAATCGATAGTCATCTATTCAATATCTGTGCTTTCTTTCGTTTGTATGCTTAATTTTAAATTACTTGACCAGGTCATCCATTTTAATTTTTCTAATTCCCACTCTCAGCCTAGAAATTAGGCGCATTTGGCTAAAATAAAAGAAGTTCATCGGAAATGTTAAGAAATTTATTATGCTTTTCATGGCTTAGTTATGCCACCAGTGATCTTGCCAAATATAAAGTACCTCCAAAAATATATATGCACTTCAAATGATGATAAACTCAGTGTTTATTAACGTAGGGTTAATTTTCCAAATTAGATTTGCTCACCATAGCTTAACGTAGGTTCTTGACCAGAATTTCAATTGGAATTCTCGGTGATTACCTGTTAGGTGTCATGCCTGCTCGAATATTTCTGCAAGTTGAACTATCCACAGTACTGAAGGGCATGCAGCTTATGTAATGATGATGCCCCAGCAGGGTAACCGCCTCTATGCTGATATCCTGGGAGGAGGATTAGAAGCGGTGCAAACGTTGCTTGGCCTTCTCCCTCACCAGACTTCATTTCCTTGGATTTCTTTTGGAAAAATCTGAAGTCATTCGCTTATAAGACGCCTGTAAAGACCTTCCTGTACTTCACCATCCTGTGGGTCCATCTCGGCGTGGTGGAAAGGTGACAACGTTCCCCAGGTGGGAAGTGGCTAATGGGCCCGTCACCAATCTGCGGTGGTCCTCCCAATAGGGGGCCTTCAGCAGATCTGGTGGGAACGGTGTAACAGATAACTTGAAGCTGTTGCGTAGATGAGTAGATTTAGGAGAAAAACACAACTAGCCTGATAATTAAAACATTTTTAATTCTAGATAGGAACAATTCTTTTTCCTCCAATGGCGGGCTTTAGCTGTTTACCGGCGTTGGCCTCTACTAAGGCCGCAAGCGGTGGTCTCTTTATAATAGGGACACCTAATAGGTAGGCTACTAGAACAATTCTTTAGATATTCAAATTTGGAATGAAATTAGAAGATAGATGAACCATAAATGACATGGTACATGACTGGAAGTGGCGAACATACTGGTGGCGTCCGTATATGTACAAGATTTGTAGTATTTGCCCCCAAGGACTGAACATCCTGGGCCGTGCAATCCCTGTCCAGAAGATTTACAACGAAGGCAAATCAATGCAGTACTTAAAAAAAATTCCAATAAATGGCATAAAACAAAACAGATAAACCAACAAATAAATGTTTAAATCTATAAATTTATACGCAAATGACCATGGTCTTAGCATACTATTTACATTATAACAAAAATAGAATAAAAAACAGACAATGATTATCATTAAAGATGGTGCTCGAAATGACGACCCTGGACGGTGACGTAAGCCTCACATCTCCGCCGCGTGGAAGATCCTATATTCTGGAAAATGCCGGTCGTGTACCGGACTTTTTCAGCAGTGGCACGATGCGTGCAACAAGTTCCTCAGCACTGTTAACGACAGTTTCGTACACCAGTTAGTGACGTATCCCCAGAGGAAGTAGTCAGTGCAGGTGAGGTCTGGCTATCTTGCTGGCCAATACAACGAATCACCCCTGCCGATCCCATTTAGGATACGTTTCGAACGTAATTTAGAACACCATCTTTGACGAAGATCGCCTGTTTTTGTTCATATTTCTTGGTTTTCGCTGCACTAAGCATAAACATTCTCACCCTTTTTGTGTGAGCCTTTTCCTGTATTTTGTGTTGTTACTACCGTGCCAGGAAATCGTTTCCGATCATGGATTGCTATGTACTTTTCCATCGTATAGGTGTACTCTATCTCTCCTGAAAGTTTATAGCCGATTCGCTGAAACACCTTATATATATAATATATATGTCCATATCTGTCAATCATTGTATACTTCTACAGTCAGCTCACCGATTATAAGCCTGTCTTTGGAAACGTGCCAAGAACGTTCGATTCCCATTTTAGGAAAGAAAGAAAAGCTTCTAAGATTTCCCACTCCAACTAAACACTAATTTTCGTTTCTTATTATGTCCTGAAAAAATCATTTGACACCCCTTTTATTTAGTGGGGTTTTTTTTTTTTTTTTTTTTTTTTTTTTTTTTTTTTGTTAGGTGTGCTATGTAGTAATATGTAGTAATTAAAAAATCGGGATAATAAAAACGAAAGACTGCAGAAAGATCTTACCATAGAATGTCAGTAAAACTGACTACTTTTTTTTTTGCAAATAGTCTGAGGTTTTTCGGCCATGAGCAGAATCATCACAGGAATCAACACTGGTAAACAGTACATCCTTCTATCCCTTGTTTGTATTAAAAATTTCATTAGCAATTCTATATATGAATTTGTATTTATGTGAGCCGTCAATTATAGTACTGTTTACCGCTTTCCAAAGTTCCGGACTTCGCTCAAAGTTCATGTGCCCATATACAGCTGTAAGTAATTTATATATCCATAAACAAGCTGTTGTTAATTAATAGCCCGGTGTGCGAAGTTTACATGTTACAGAGTATATGTTCAATTTATTTTATCGCAAACGTGTTCACTACCCTCAGTCTGTAGTCTATGCCAATTCCTTGAGGTTCACTTACAATCACATTTATAACCCATAGGTACAGATTTATAGATGGTTGAATCTATCGGCAGAATATAAACAGGCTGATAAATATATTCCCATCTGAACCGTTATTCTGCAGACAGTGAAAAGAAAAAGAATGTTCCACATACTTCAAAGGTACCATCTCTAATTGGAGTGATAGTAAATCGCATAGAAAAATTGCATTAAAACTCTCTCCTTAAGTTTCTTTGCCTCTTATACACTATTGTTTAAACTTCTAGTAGCATTTCAGGAAAAGGTTTCATTCTTCAGAACTGAAACCAATTACATTCATTATTTCAAAATTCCTCTGAACCTGAGAAGAAAAAGTAAGGAATTATCAACTTTTAAATTTTGTATATAATATTTGTTTTACGGGGTGAGCTCTGGGAAGTATCAAATTGGTTAACAAGTATTGTCGACTTAGTGGGTAACTTTGTTAACTTCACAAGGTATTGCTTGTAAGTGGAAAGCTTCAATTGCTGCTTAAACCAACCTCCAAAAAATTAAGATTTCACGAATAAATTAGCAATAAACTTAATTTGTTTCTTCCGCAAAGGAAAAAATTGTAATCTGCATTATTGAAGTTTTTCGTTTGGGGAAAATTGTTCATCTGCGCTCTATTTCTATTACCATATTTACTTTTCAAAAATAAATAAATAAAAGGTAACACGAACATATGGAATATGCCTTGTTTTCTACTTCGTAATTTCTTTCCTGTGAAGATTCGCAATTTCTTTCTTATACTCATTATGTTCTTTCTAAATGCATATTTTAATAACTGATATTAAAAACTTTAATCACGCAGTTTAATTTCCAGTAGCACGATATTTATTATTCGGTGCCTCTAAGGAACTCACAAGATAAATAAAAGTTATTTCTTTCATAAATAATTAAATAAGTTGATGCATTCCTTCTAAACTTTCTATCATAAAAAATCACCGCTTTTCTTTTCATTTTCTCATCCACGTGATTAAGCGGAAAAAGGATTCGTTGTACCAAGCACATCGTTCCTTGAAAGAAAAATTCTGTTATAATACTAAGCATTAAAGAAATATGCATCCACAACTGAATATATTTATATTACTTAGTGACAGTAGAAATAACATATTTATAGTCGCAATTAATTATTTAAATGTTATGCTTTTTGTGTAAAGATTGTTAAAAAAATTATGATTATTCAAAATCGAATTGACAAAAAGAATGCACATAATTCTTTGCTGAAAATAAACTTGTGATTTGTCTATTAAAATTATTTTACAGTCACAAATACAAAATGAAATATCAACTCTCCAGATTTCGACGGATATTCAGATAGTCGGTGTGGATGCCGTTAATGACAAGAGAGATGTCTACAAGTTAGTATACACTCAAGAGCCAAAACATTATGACCACCTGTCAATAATGAGTTGGGCCACCTTCGGCGCGCAACACAGCTTCAACCCGCCTTGGCATGGATGCCACAAGTCCTTGATAGATGGCTGGAGACAGATTGTACCAGATGTTGTAGCAACGGTCACGCAAATCCGAGATATTGCGAATTGGTGGTCTTTGACCTCTGAGCTGCCGTCCCATGATATCCCAAATGTGTTCTATCGGATTGAGATCCAGTGAGTTAGGCGGTCAGGACATTAACTGGAAATCAGCATGATGTTCCTGGAACCACTGCAACACAATTGTAGCCTTGTGACACGGGGCGTTGTCCTGTTAGAACATTCCATTTTCAGCTGGAAAAACAGAGGCCATGTAAGGATGCAACTGGTCCGCAATGATGTTCAGATACCCTGTAGCATTCATGGTCTGCTCTACCACAACCACGGGTCCCAGAGACGCCCAAGAAAACGTCCTCCAGAGCATAATACGCCCCCCTGTGTATGACCTACTGTGCATTGAGGGAGCAACTGTTCGCCTGGAAGACGGCGTATCCTGACATGGCCATCGGCGTGATGAATGACAAACCGTGATTCATCTGACCAGGCCCCTCTCTCCCACTGATCTATGGACCAGTCGCGATGTTCCCGGGCCAACCGCAGACGCAGTTGGCGATGACGCTTGGTCAGCAAAGGCACACGAGTGGGACGTTTGCTGCGTAGCCCCATATCCAACAGTGTCCGCTGAACAGTGTGCTCCGATACTTTTCTACTTAACCTTGAATTGTATTCGGCTGTCAGCTGAGCCACTGTCTGGCTCCGGTTTTGCTTCACCATGCGAGACAGTCTCCGACGACCTCTCTCTTTGATAGCATATGGACGTCCAACACCCTGTCGTCTTCTGCTGGTTTCACCGTCATTCATCCACTTTTCATACGTACTAAGAACTGTAGATCGCGAACAACCCACGAGTCGTGCAATTTCGGAAATCCTTGTTCCGAGCTTTCGAGCCATTACAATCTGCACTCTATCAAAGTCGCTTAGATCCGCAGCCTTTCCCATCACACACAGAAGTAAGTGAAAGAATGATTCTTCAGACTCTCCAGCAGCAGTTAAATACTACTTCCTGATCACGTGCCTTCCAAGTCATCCAGGCGCGTTCATCGCAAAATGTAGGGCTGGTCATAATGTTTTGGCTCTTGAGTGTATATCTCGAAATATCCTTGCCAGTGTAGTTCGATAACTTGAGTGGACGGCGTTACCCAGATGTTATTTTAAAAATATGCACATGTAAGGAAGATAATGATAATGAATTGACATTTCGATTTTGAACTACTACAGACGCACTCAACCGATGAGAATTAAAATCACTATTAAAACATTAAAAAAAATACAATAAAAACTAATAAAATATGAAAGCTTTCAGATTTTACACTATGCCCAAAGCGACATTTTTTCAGCGTTTTGTGTGTTATCTTTATTTACTAAATATCATGTTCTTCGCACTTAAACCATAAAATTCAAGTCAGCAACGATATCCCATATAACGAAATAATTTTACAATGAGCATATCTTTAGAATTTCCGACAAACAGTATCTCGCGCTGCAAATAAATTTTTTTTCCGTACAGTGTTGCCATTCCTCGCTTTGAAATCGTTGAGTCTGTTTATTAAAAATTCTTTAATATATAATTTGTTTTATTATCTATTTCTAAATCTGAAATAGATAATAAAACAAATCTCAAATTAGGGATTCCAAATGCCCATATTCGGTGGACATTACGTTATTCAAAATTTGATTGCTCTAGGTACCGTTTTTTTATCACGATGCGAGAAACATACATACATTTATTCAAATTCTTCATTACTTAATTTCTTTAAATATAATACAGGGCTGTAATATTTGGTAGCAACAGTTTGAAAAGTGAATCAACCCAGAAAGTGAATCGACGCAAAATGCCAAAATGAAATTAATAGCCCTTCTGGGCTAAAGCCATTTGTGCTAAAAATTCGTGACAGATAATTGGGGATTGAAAACAAGGGTTTAACGTTTACAGGATACGAGAAAATTGGGTGGTCATTAATTTAAATTATTATTCGATTATTTAGAAAATCGTAGGCTTACTAGTATAATATAACTATTAAAAATAAGTATGAAACCCATTAACCATATTGCTTCTTCTAAACATCTGTTTTGAAATAACTAAAATATCTAAATTTTCGCTTTGTGGTGCAACTCAAAAATTCTTTTATATTTGATTTTAATTATAACATTTCAACAACTTAAGGTATATTTTTTAGCTAAAGATATCAGCATTTTCCGCCATGTATGGGTTTACCAGTTTAGATAATATTAAATGCCCCACAAACACACTAAACGCTTAAGAAACCAGCTAGCCAATTAAAATGTTCGAAAGCAAAAGATAAATAAACACGTAAATAAAATAAGAAGCCTAAAATAAGCGACTAACAAATTTTAAATACTTCTAAATAAAAGCGAAAATCAAAGTTAGAATTTTAAAAAATATTAATGGAAAATTTATAAAAAAAAGGTGTGTGTTGAAAAAATGGATTAAATCATCCAAATACTTAAATTTTATTATGAAAGTGAGTATTATAATGAACCAACGGAAATGAGGTAAAGAAAAACAAATCTCGGATTAAAAATACCACGCTGGAAAATTTTGATCTTCTAAATGATGGGGGGGGGAAATCCCCTTCATTTGACAATAGCCAAAAAAGTTGTTTAAGGATTTCGTAAAGAAATATTCCCAAGTGTAGAAAAGAAAATTTCCAAATAATCTTTACATTGACCACACTTACATCCAGACGTGCCGATATAAAAACTAATGACAAGTAAGTTAGTTACTAAGAAGTAGGTTCATGTTGCATTTGTTTTTTATGCATTTGTGATTGTTTTTCGCTCAGGAAAAGTGAGTGACTTGCAGGGAGAGACTCCAGAACTCTGCTTACGAAGACATACAATGACTATATTGTAATTAGAGTCACACACAGCAAAATCTCTTCGCTTATATTATGCATTTAAGTTAAAGTTTTACAAATAAATGTTATCTAATTTACTTCTTTCCTTTCTGCTTCTTTTCGCCACGAGATTCGATCATTCTAGAATTTGTATATTTGGTTGGCAAGTAGTTTTACTGTAAAGTTTAGAATTTTAAGAATAGGAGTGTGAAAGTTTGGCCTGAGTTCTGCTTCTCTGCCATTTGAAGATATTCGAAACTATGATCATTGATGCTTTACCCATAAGATCACTAGTGGAAGGCAGTACAGCAAATTTAAATAAATTGTTACAATTAATTAAAACCGAAGAACAACAATGACTGCATTCAGGAGATTATTCGTGGTAACCAATGATCGTTAAGGACATTCATCACGGGTGATCTATAGGGTTCTATCACAAGAACAGAGCAGTGTAATGTTGCTGCAACAGAACCAACGAAAATGGGTGGCAAGTATTTAATAGTTTAACGTAAAGTAACGCTACAATAATATTTAAGAGTCTCTTCTAAGGACTCATCCAAATTCAGAACCATATAAGAAGGAAAGACGTAGTGTTTTCAAAAGGGTCATTTGCGCCATACCTGTTATTATGTGTTAACATGCCGTTATAGAACTTGAGTTACCTGCTTGCAAGACAAAGGAAAGTATTAATGACGTGTACGATCGAAATAAGGTCCTCAATCGAAGAGTAACATCCGTTGGCCCCATACTAAAGCACTGATGCCTTTGTCTTCTCACAGCTATTAACTAACAATCAAAATGAAGTACTGTTTCAAGCGATTTAATTGAAAGAAACGATATGCTCCACCAATATTCCGCTCCTTTTCATATGTAGCTAATTGTCTGTTTCTTTAACGTACTGAGTCATCTTCATTCTAATGACACTCCTTCCGATTATTTCCAGCGGAGATAATTTAAACAATAAACAGAAATAAAACATGTGCTAAAAGTGAAATTCTGAAAAATCTTCAACCTCACTACAAAAAAAGTACAACAAAAGTCTTCCAGTATATAATTAAAATAGCCTTTGTTATTCGGTCGAAAAATATATAGCAACTTTTTTAGGTAAGTACGGTCACATCGTCTCGTTTTAAAATTAAATTAAAAATACTGGTGTAGTAAACAGTAAAATAAAAAAGAAATGGTTACGTGTATTTTGAATCAATCCGCATCCTCAATTTAATTTTTAATTTTTCATGTAAGGAAAAGTTATTACTTATCTAAAACAGCATGATTCTTAAAACGCTCTGATAGTCATTTATAAAAGAAAGTGACATCTTCAACATTTCTCTTAGTCATTGTACTTTTTGCACTTTAAGTAAATATATGACGTTTCTAAATGTTCTCTGTGTTTAAATTCAGAAATCTGCTAAATGGATTATATTTTTTCATTTTAATTTAAATTATTGATTTTAAATTATTAAAATTAATTTATTCTTTATTTTTGCCATTATAAATCATTAGCAGAATAAAATACAGACGGCAAAAACTTGTTTACAACTGCTCTTGGTACTTTATATACTTTATTTTCGTATCCAAAAATATCTTCTTACGATATTTCTCCCATAGTAATTCTAGCCTACAGCTACAACAGCCGACCTTGTGGTTTGCGGTTTTGGAAGTGTCTTACAATGCAGGATTAACTACATTCCCGCGATTGACGATATCCTTGAAATTTAACTAATTTTCCCTTGTCGGATCGTCTTTCGCTTGCCTTACGCGTTAAAGCGTTTATCAAGTTAATTAAACTTTGCACGTTTACATAGCACTTCAACTTTAAAGGGTAAGGAGCTGTTGAATATAGTGAACTTACAGGCTAATTGAAGATACACTTACTCCCTTCTTTGTCATTACACTGCCACCTAATCCTCCTGCAAGTATAGTGGTTTAAATGAATTGGTTAAATGTCATGTATGCTGCACACATAAACATTGAAAGAAGGTTATGCCAGTTTTTGTTTCAGAGCTGCTGTTTTGCATATTTAAATTCTTCGTTTTTCTGAACAATCAATATCTTCATCTGTGTAATTTATATATATTAGAGCTTCAAACGTTTGAGAAAAATGCTATAAAGTTCCCTCAGATATTTGAAAAACTCAAATAAATGAGTTGTAAACCAAAGTATATACGTGTAAAGTCACAGAATTTTATTTTCCCATTTATATAATTTATTTTAACAATAGTTAAAATTCAGTCAAAAAGTAATTATTTCCTTAAAACGAAATCTAAAATACAGAATTTTGGTAAACTTGAACAGTTATTGTATATATAATGCCGGGAGGTATATTTCCTTGGCTATTTTTAACGATCTTGTTGTACCTGTTTAGATGCATGATTATTTCTACAGTTTATGCAATTTTCCTGCCAATTCTTTTTCTATATTGCCTAACTGAGCGTGATACTTGAATTAGCTTTTAATTTAATTAACATTGTTCTCAAGAACTAAAATGGAACTTTTTTTTTTTTTTCAAATGGCGAGCACTTGCCTATAAGGCCATTGGCCACTAGTAAGGCCAGAAGCGGTGACCATTTTATTGTGGAGGCACCTAATACGCGGCCACCGTTGCCTCCTATGAAGGGACAGGCAATTTTACGTCCATGTCTTCTCCGGAGGAATTCGAACCCGGGCCCTTTGGTTCTCGTTTGCTGATTATGGTTTTCACTTAAGCAGTTCAAGAAAATTTTTATAATGGCACCCAAGAGAAGTAAAGACTTATAGGAGTAAGTACAGACTTTCCCTTGTGAAGACTGGTGTGCACAGTCCACTAAAAAGATTAATTCCTGGAGATTTCCAATCGACATTTCCCATGATCGGAATTTTTCAAGCCCTTAGCAGAAAAGGTGGTGGGCAAGTGATCCATAAATCTTTAAATAGTAGATATAATGAGACTGTAATCATAAACTTCAGTTTCTCAGTTGTTATGTATTTGAGTACAAGTGAAGAGCCGACGATCTCGGTGCACATGAAAAGACAGAAAAAATTTCAGTTCATGTTTGACATCTTGATTACCAGAAAAGCAATGAAAGCTGAAGAAAATGACATTATATAAGACACTAATAATAATTCCATGAAGCTCTAATGATTTGCCTAACACTGAACCCTTTTTATTTACCTTAAGAATTAAACTCTGCTAGTTTGGAGGATATAACCATTTCCTTCATTATTAAGATAAAGATATGTTATACCGATGTAAAGAGAAATTAAGTAGGCTTATTTTGCAGAAGACATTTATTGGAATGGCATAGATTAAACTGAAATATGTTGCACTTTTCTCAAAGAAAAGTCGCTGAGAAAGCCAGAAAGTCGATTGCTCCAAACACATTGGTTAATATTAGATTATTTTATTTATTAGGCGCCTCATATATAACCAAATTAGACATTCAAATGCAAATGAAAGGTGTTGTTTAATTTATTTAATTATAAGTATTATATGATGTTCCTAATCTTCCTTTTCTATGTCATTTAGGAGGAAGACCTCATTGCATATAAAAATAATTCTTAATAAGCAGTTCGTAAAAATTTGCTACTTGCTAACTGCTACCTGGGAATTCCTATATTCTTAGTAATATGAACTATAATTATTAAAAAATTCGATTGTAATCTAATGTAATCTGCATTGTAATTAATTTATGATACATTTATCGTCGGATATCGCCCTGTTTAACATTGGGTTTTCATGCTAGGTTCAGTATATCACATATTTTACAGTGGACCACCGTTTATACTTTTCTCATTTATGTCTTCTACATTTATACTCCGTTTCCTCTTGATCCCGATTCAGAAGTACTTATTTTAAAAGTAAAATATTTCATTTATACATCACATAAATTCGGTTAAACGTCGCTTTTGCTTGACTTACTGCATTGGTTTTAAATTTCGCAGTTCCACCGGACAAGTATTTTCTCCAGAAATGGGAGGAGGAGGAAAAAAACAAAAACATGAGACGCCCCAGTCTGGTACAGGAGTTGAAAGCCAGTTCATGAATATAGGGAATACTAAGGAGAAAAAAAAGGTACTCTTTTTTTTTTTCTGAACAGGATGCTCTGTTAAGTAAACTATGTGAAACAGAATTAATTGATATAAAATATCACGAAAGCAAAAGGAATTTTCTTTAAAAATATAAAATTAAAATCTTAAAAAAATCTGATGAGAAAACTGAGTTAGTAAAGAAACTGCATATTACTGTGACAACACTAAAAGAGCAGAAATTTGCGGAAAGTCCATTTCAAAGAAATTACGCATTCAAGATGGAAACGTTTACTGAGACCAAAGCCATTTTGCTAACTCTTTTCATTCAGTGTCGTACATCCAATATTCCAGTGAATGGCCCTACGTTAATCGAGAAGTCAAAAGAAATAGCACTTTGATTATATGTGAAGCTTGCGTTTCCAACTGGATCGCTGCACAAATGTAAACTGAGGCATGTAATCACATGTTATATTTTATAAATGGAGAATCAAAAAGCGTTCCTGCTGAGTTGGTTTAACAGTGGTTCAAGAATTTATCCACCGAAATAGATGGATACGAATTAAAAGACATTTTTAATATTTAGGAAACTGCTCTTTTCTTTAAAATTATGCCTGCAAGAAACCCAGCTTTCAAAGATGATCAGTGTCAGGGAGCTATAAAAAGAACGTCTCACTGTTTTACTTTGTGCAAATGCTGATGATAAGAAAAAAATGACTGCTTTAGCTAAGTCCCAAAAACCAAGGTGCTTCAAACATGTTAAAAATCTGCCTTTGGAATATAAAGCAAATAAGAAAGCATGGATGACTACAGACATTTTTACAGAATGGATTAAGAAAATAGCCAAAAATATGATTAGAAAAAATTTTAATATTTATGGATGAGTGTATTGCCCATCCTCATAGATTTCTTGTAAAATGTGAAAGTTGTATTCTTCCCGGCAAATTGCACTAGTGACACCTTTAGATCTGGATGTCATTAAGAGTGTGAAAATGTTCTGCAAGCAAAAGTAGCCTTCAAAATATAACTACAGAAAATACACAGAAAAATTTAAGTATTCTTGAGACTGAGAATGTGATTTTACTTTCTTGCACTCAAGTAAAACAACAAATAGTTAAAAACTCCTTCATTAAAGTAGGATTTTCAAACCCAGTCAAGTGAACGTGTTGACGATGAAAATGATAACGAAGCTGGGATTATGGATGAAGAATATTGGAAACTACTGGGATTAGACTGGATTATAATCAAGACATTATTATATTACTATCGCACACAGCTGCTCATATTACTGCCCACTGATTGATTTTAGTCCATTTTAGTTTGCAAAATGATATGTCGGTCAACCAAGAAATTTAATGTCAGGGGTTGACAGACTGACATCTTTACTATACTAGTACTTTGGAAGGGTGTCTAAGTACGTGAAAATACACTGTTACTGATTAAAATCTCTTAGTTATTTTTGTCATGATACATCATTCTTTAAACTTAGTACTCATTCTTTCTCATGTGAAGTCGTGGAAACGATTCTTTTAGGATCTTTTAGCTGTGTTAGATGAGACTCGCTTGCATTTGCAACGAGAATCCCTTCATTCTCCCTTTATCTTTACATAATGCTGCACACACATATTGCAGTCTATTTGCATTCTCTCATGCGGTTTATAACAGCTTATTTCCGTATCCTGCGTATAAATCATATAAATTGTCAGATTAAGTGCACCATGAAATAATGTTTCCTTTTTTAAAGAACTCTTCTTAACTGATATCCCTTTTACGTGGCAGACTAATATTTTAGCATTATCAACTGTCCATTAAATTACATGTTAAAATATTTACTTAATATTTAGCTCAAAATATCATTATAAATAAATACTTACAGTTTAAAAAATGCTAAAATGAATTTTAAAGTATTAAAATTTAAGAGAGAGTAGGCCATGAATTCACAATTTGTTGCCCTTGATTCGATTAAGTTATTTCTTTTGCTTCATTTCATGTTTCAAACGGTCCACTGACGGCTGAGTAGTAAAGTGTTTGAACACTAATAATTCGAACCTAGTTAAAATCCCGGCTAGATGCCCCGGCTACTTTCGAAATTTTTCCCCATTAATAAAGTGAATATAATCTCGCGCTTTGCTGACACCCAAATAATCCAATCCATTCACATAGCTGAAAGTCTTCCGGATTTACAGGAAGACTACAGGCTTTTAATTTTATAACTACCGGTAAAATATATAACTACTGGATAAATTACCGGTAATTATCAGAATATTATTTATTTTAAAAAGAAACTTACATTCGAATAAAAAATACGTAAAGATGTCTTCATTTCTAGTTCTTCACCCGCTCTTATTGTTGTCTGCTGGTACGCCCTAAGCCTCAGATCATATAATGTTGCTCGAATTGCTGCCCTTATCGTCTGCTACAGTTTGCGAGTTATCACCATAGTCTTCGTAACAGTTCAGTGTGTTTTCCTATGTGCAATGAGGTTCAGAACCTCCATGACTATTAGATAGCCTAGTTTCTCAAAGCTCTTCACTATAATTACTTCAAAAGTCAGTGCCCATGCACCTAAAATCTATGAGCAAATCAATTACTAAGACAAAAATAATCATTACATGGACGAATCCATTTTAAAATTTAGAGAAGCTTCTTTCCGAAAGGCCTTGATGAAGGAGCAAAACAAAATTTAGAACATTGTGCTGAAAAGCTATGGGGGATACTCTAATAAATAGAATAATTGTATTAGTATATTGCAGGCATCTGTAGAAATTCTATGAAGATTCAACTAACGTTTACATAGATAAGCCCCGAATTTAATTTCTTTTATATCAATACATGGTATATTATTCAGTTTTCGCACACAAATAATATGTAAATTAGTTATTAATTTTATTATGTTATTTGATAGCTTTTAAAGGTCCCTTTCCCATATAGGAAGTAAGTATTCTGCCAAACCATAATGTATAATAACTAGTGGCAAATATAAAGTTTTGCAACTTGTAGCGAATATTTGTCACAAAGCTCGTGCACAAGTTTCTTGGGAAGTAAATGCACAGCTACGTCTTGGAAAATGCCGCCCAGACGGTATAATGATTAGGAAAGCCTGACTGCGATATCGAAGGGCCCGGGTTACAATCCAGGAGAAGGCATGGATGTAAATTATGCATGCGACATGGGACGGAGGACGTGGGCATCACCCCTCTACCAATAAGGTTAATCGGTATAGCGCCACGTCCACCTTTATCTAGATAATCATACGTGTTCATTGTGCTAATATACTAATATATAAACATACATACAAATTTGGTACTTCATACAGTGGCGTTAAAGCTAATTAATGTTAGACACTGGATAATACATTGCCATGTTACAACGTGTATGCAAAAGCATGGATACGGTAGCATATATACATAACGTGTGTACTCATATGTTGACACTATGACCCTTTGAAGCATTATCATTAGATTACAGAAGACATGTACATACTGAAATATTAGGTGCGCAATGTTATGCTGGAACAAGTAATTAGTACAGTGAATTAAAAGTTAGACCCTAGATTAGTACCGCGTGGTACAGTGTCTTGCTACTGAATTATTTAAACTCAGTAGCAAGACACTGTACCATACAGTACTAATATAGGATGTAAATTATCGGTCCCTTCATAGGAGGCAAAAGTGGCCCACCTATTAAGTACCTCCATAATAAAGAGACCACCACATCCGGCCTTAGGAGTGGCCAATGCCGGCATAGGCAAACGCCCGCCATCGGAAAGAAAAATGTCTTGGAAAGTTAAGTCTTTTCTCTATTAAATACGTTCACAAGTTGCCATGCTATCCAAGTTTACAATAAAATTATATCATGAGAATTTTTCATATCCTTTGGCTTTTCCATTTTGGGCCGCTCGTCTTTATTGTCGGATTTTTATATTTTACATCATTAATTTCTAGAGGACTGGTTCTTAAAATAGTATGCCTGTCATAAATATTTAACTCAAAACTATTTCAGGTATTAAACTAATATATTCATACTAAGATCAGCTTTCAATTCGTACTCTATCTTATGATTTTTATATTTTTCATTTCTTAAGCATTTTAAAAATTTGTTGTATCTTAAATGATAAATTTTAAGGTGTTAGAATATAATCCAAAGTTTTCAGATTGTAATTTTTTAAATTTTAATTTGCATTCGCAAGTGCTAAATGTATAGCAACTAGCAACTTATCAGTTTTCTTTGTATCAATTCTATCTTCCGTTAAAATATTTCAGCAATCCTTGAATAATAAATAGCAGGTTGCAAAAGTGCCGGTATTCCGGGGTTGCACACAGGTATTTTACAGCGATGTACAGAACAGCTTTTTCAAGCATCTTAAAGTGTAAAAATACATGATCAAAGGATTTTGCTCGCAAGTGATGTCATTCGCAGTTATGTTGAGTTGTCGAGAACTACGCATCTCATACACTCGTACAGCTTCCTCTGGATAGTACTCGTTTTCAGAGAAATAGCTCTCTCGTATCTAATTGGAAGGGAGCATATCTATTACTTTGAAAAGCATTTCCACAATTTTAAAATGAAATTACCTTTGTTATCTTGTACATATTTATCGATCGCGAGTTCTTTTAGTACAATTGCGAGTGTACCCGTTTTATTGAACTTCGTTCTACAGCATTTCCTAGATACTATTATTTTTTTTGATTACATATATACAAGAGTTTAGAAATTTCAAAATTAAGATTACTAATTATTAAAATCGAGAGGTATTCTACAAAATTCATTTAATAATCGAATGATAAGGATCAGAAATGATGGCCAGCTAGCAACTGACTTCCTGTTCCTGTTAGGCAACCATTTTTTATTTAATTATTATCTGTTGATTGTATATATATATTATATATATATATATAATGAAAGAAAAGCTTATATATGTGTGTGTGGAAGGTCTTTGATGATTTTCCTTTTGAAATAGACAAACAATTTTATTTTTTCAACAATATTTACTCGCAGTTTCTCATTCTGATAATTTTTAACCTTGCATTTTATAGTCTATTAACAGAAGATTTAATGCTTTGTTAAATTTCATTATTTAATGAGATTGTTTTAAATTCTTCCAATATTTAAGGCATTTTTAAACTTTATATTCAAATTAAGGCTGCTAGTAATCGTATTGTTATCAATGAGCATTTAAAAAGAAGTAAACATCACTTGTCTCTTAGTTTTAGGTCAGATCCTAAAATTGGCTAATCTTTAACACACGTCCGAGTGGACTAGTTGAACGGACGTTTTTGTGGTATTCCCATGTCTAAAGTGCACATGAGCCATTTTTCCTTAAAATACTCTCAACAAAGGCATTTCTGCCTTTAGGCAGATAGACATTTCCATACTAGTACAAACCACGTTAAACACATGACAAGATACATGAGACCCCAAAATCATATGAAATTTTTACCGAGTTGTGAAGTGAAGACTTAAAAGAAGGAATAAAATATCTTAATGGTCTCTACATACAGGAATTACCTAGAAAGCAGTAGCACTGAATTGTTTTTTAAAAAATTATTCACAATTTCGACACATCGACATAACTGTTTTCAAAATATGCCCCCATCAACACAGCGTTTTCAGCGACTCTGCCAATCACTGAAGGCTCCCTGGAACACAGTAACTGAAATTATATACAGATCCCTCGTTACGGCCTCTTGAATGGTCTGGACCGAGCCGTGGTACGGTCCTTTCATGACACAGTTAAGGAAAGATGAAGAAATCTGAAGGAGCGACATATGGATTGTAGGGTGGCTGGGAAAGCTTTGTGATTCCCAACATGCTACGGCTACACGCAAGTCGGCAGATTAAATATGACTGTTCCAAAAGGTTTACATTGTTGATAACTTTGTGGCAAGAAAGCAGCAGCAGACAGGCAGCACTCCAGCTAAGGTAAAGCGTAGAAAGTAAGTGCGTGTCAGGTTGAAATCTTAAATCAGACTTAGTTAGTTTTGTTTTTAAAAGCATTGTGATTGGACAGTTAATATTGCTGTAAAATTATTATTGGCTGGTTGAGTATTAGTTCAATTTACATCACCAGAATTACGTAAGAGTCATATAACATAGATTTTTCTCGAAATCACGCAGTGCAAATAGATGTTGCTATTTTTAGAATAGAGAAGGGAAATTAATTTACGCTGCTAATTCAATCTTTTACATATTATTTTTCTTACATATTTTTATATATAAAACAGTATCGCGAATTTTTTTATTAAAACAAATTATCCCAATATCATTTCCGCGCAAATGTTGTTGAAAGTTAATCAATTATAGACAAACAAAATTTTAGAGCCAAATTCACAAAGACACGAAAGAAATTCAAAACTAATAAATTTAAAATTCTCCATAAATATGTAAAAATCAAGCAATAGCCATCAAACCAATAGGAATACAGAAAAAGGAAATAACAAAATAACAAAAAACATATAGGCAAGAGGAATGCAATTAACATATATTGATTCTACGGTTATCAAGAGGAGATAATCAAACATAATTGAACGCCTCTTTCCTTGAAAATCCTCTGTTAATCCAAAATTAGTTGATGACCCATTCAAAATTATTTAATTTCAACAGCTTCCCTAAAATTCTGAATTCATCCCCACCGGGGTGATATCCAAATGTAACGAAATAATACAAAAACAAATTTGTATGTATTAATTTAATGTCCAATAAAGGAAAAGAATAATAATTAGACATATTTTACTAAAATGAACATAAATTAAATGTAATTATAACATATACATAAAAACTAACGGAGAACTAGAGGCACCACAACTTACCATTTCGCTAACGTCGAAACAAAAGATTAAGATTCAAAAGTTGACGCCAATGTTTGCCAATTTGGCGTCGTTGGGGAAAAAAAAATTGTCGAAGGCAAGAGGAAATCATCCGAAAGGTGAATTAAAAGCTATAAATTTAAATTTTTAAAAATTTTATAAAGCATACAGTAAGAAAAAGAAAAGAAGAAACAAAGATTAGAAAAGAATAATGTCTCCATATCGTGGGCTTACTATAACAACTTAGAACAGAGTAGGCCCTCTGTTGGTAAAAGTATAGTTAAGAAAAATTTAAAGAAATACAAATATATATATACATATATTACAAAACCTTCTAAAACTTCCTTCTTTATCCTATTAGAGCTTTCGGGTAATAATTTCATTGCTTTAAAAAATTTTATAGGGTGTAGACTACTCCAGCTTTTTGTTTGTTTGTTTGTTTCAGCATATATATATGTATGGGTGTGTGTATGTATTTTCGCTGATTTTAAACTATGTATTTATATGTATGTGTGCGTGTGTGCGTGTGTGTGTGTGTGTGTGTATTTTCACTGTGCTCCAACATTCTCTGCACATCTTGTAAAACATTAGTCGCAAAGCTGTACTCTTCGGTCGGGATTATCTGTGCTGAAAAAAATAGATTATTCTTGAAATGTATCTTCGTGAGGAATCCTCACATTCTTCTATATGTGCTCTCATAATATAACTAGTAGCACGTCTGGCTGGCAGATGGAAGATCCAGAGTTCATATTCAGACAAGGGCATAGTTGATTTCTCATGACTCCTCCAAAAATTCCAGAATTCTAGTCTGGAGTGTAGCGTCCGATTAAAAGGGATGGTCAATAATTCGTCACCAGCTTTTTGCCGACTGGGTCTCGTTCTCTCATCTCTAGTTATCCTTTAAGTAGAAGAGAATGTAAAGAAATTCCCGCATTTGCTAGTCTGTGCTCACATGGCACTCCGGAATTCCGGATACCAGTGAGGGCAGAATTGATTTCTCACACTAAAAGCTTTCAAAAAAAGACACTCTTAATTCAGAGCTTGCTTAGCTTACATATTTTCTTCATTAGTGCCGATACGTTTTTATAAATACATTTGTTTTCTTCATTACTATTCGCAGTAATCCAAAACATATTACAGTTCGCCATTGGCCGAGTAGCAAGGAGGAACACTAGTAGCCCGACTCGGGTTCAGCAGTGAATGGGCTTGCTATGATAGTTCTCCGTGTGTAACTTAAATAGCAAGCTATTTCTCGATTGTTTCGATATAATCCAAAAACAATTACATAACTTTTCTGTAAATATTCTGAAGAATTTCATTTACTTTAAACTTATGCTGAATTCGAGGGATTCTAAGCAGTGTAGGTGGACCTGTCTGAAGCTCTTACCTGGAGTCTTCGCCATTTTCAAACTTCTAGCAGCATTTTGAGAAAAGTGTGCTATTTTATTTATTAGTATAACTCCCTCCATTATCTCAAACTGGTTAATTCTGAAAAGAGCAAATATTAAATGACTTATTAGTTTTTAAAATATGTATAGGTTTTTGTATCACCCTGTAAATATGACTTACCATTGTCTCTATGACACATATTATAAACACCTTACCCTATATCATCATGATACAACGTGTCTTCGTCATAGTCTTATATAGTACACTATGTAGTGAACAAATTTAATTTATGATGTTCTTCCTTGATCATAATTGGGTTATAAACGATTAATTACTTGTATGTTAGCGTAAATTTTGCCTGTATTTTATTATATAAAGTACATGTTGCAGAAGTATATTAAAATTTCAAAATCCAGTTAAATATAATAATATATCCATCACAGTGGAGTTTTCTAAATTCAAATGGTTACTTACTCTGGCTTTAAGGTTCACACCTAAAT
Source organism: Stegodyphus dumicola (assembly GCF_044657685.1). Classification (NCBI taxonomy): domain Eukaryota; kingdom Metazoa; phylum Arthropoda; class Arachnida; order Araneae; family Eresidae; genus Stegodyphus; species Stegodyphus dumicola. Next base: position 145,630,268 of record NC_140775.1, read on the forward strand.
GCTTAAGTTTAATTATAAGTTGTAATTTTAACAATGTGTTATTACTTGAAGTAATTTTATGTGAACCAAAATGTGATACGCAAATCTAACGCGTCTTGTATTTTTGCAAAACTTGGTGTTTAAAGTATTGATAGATAACAGAGCTTTTATAAATTTGGCTATGGTTTCAAATACTAGTCATTAAAATGACAAAAATTGATTTACTTTGTAATCATGTATGCATAATAAATCGAACAGGCAATTTAATAGAAGCTCCGTATTAGAAGTAGTAAGTATTAAATTTCTCTCGATTCATTTTATCGTATTACTGTACTTTATAAACAAGCAACGCGAAAATCGAATTTTCTTTTCATTTAAAATAACCATGCTGTCCTCTACTCCAATCTTAAATCGTTTTCTGGTATGAAATATGGATAGGAATTTCAGAAGCTTAATTTTCGAATTTTCTTGAGGCATCATTGATGACTTGTTTCTGGAAGTTAATGAGATTCATCCATCTAATACATCTGGAGACCGGCATGAATTTCAAGCTTCTTTTTGTAATTATACTCTTATTACGAAAAGCGAAGAAACGGGGGAGCTTTATTCTTTGCTTCTGACAATGAGTTTATGTTACTTACGTGATTTGAAATGCACTATTTTTGTGAACACCAGAGTAAAAGAAATCGGTTGCCATGAAGAGCTTTATTATAATAATATAGATGTTTCAAAGCAAAAAGTATTAATCCTAAAGTAAAAGCAATTTTATTTGCAATTAATTTATATTTTACTCGTGATGTATAGAATGCCTGATAAATTTGGACACTCTGGAAAAAATCATGTAAATCGACAAATTGGCATATCAGAGCGCTACGTTCCCTCAACAAATTAACGGAGGAGGAATTTATTTTTCGAATAAAGCACACCTGATTTTAAAATTTCACCGACAGATGGCCTATACAGCTGATATCGCAAAAATGTTTGAAATTAATTTCTGTAAAAGATGACATTTAGTTGAGATCGTAGCATGAATTGCAGCATTATTAATTCTCAAATACAAACGAACATATGATATATAATCTTAAATTTTCTTATTCACTTCTTAGTGTGATACAAATGGCATCATTTATCAATAGCTAAAGTGTATCCTTACTCGAAAAAAAATTCGCCTGTATGATATGTTATAAGCTGGAGCCATAATCAAATACGCCAACTTTTGATTTTTTAAAAATGATTCCGAATTTTTGAAACACTTTTCACACAAAGACAGCTGACGTGAAATTACAATAGATTGTGAAACCGTAGGATTTATTTTACTTGTCTAATAATTATTTTTATTTTGGAACAAGTTTTCTCTTTACCTTCTCATTTTCCACCTATATCTCCCTGCCAGGTAGAAACCAGTATTTAAGCTGAAGTCTGGTTAACGTCACCAGAACCGCGTCTTCTACCTTTCGGCAACGTTGTTGCTGCTAGTATAAGCTTAGTGTTATTCGATCTTACGTGCCTGCTAGTATACGCCGGTGATCTTAAATAAGGGCCAACTCTGTTAGTTGATTCCGTGCAACTTTGGCTAGTTTATTTTAATTAGCATTAGATTAGTTTTATATTTTCTATCTTGAGTTAAAGCGCAATGGAGGCTTATTCTAAACTCGAGACGGGGTCATCTGTTTATTTATTTTGAGTTGGAATAATGGCTAACTTTAACCCTTCTTTGGACTTCTTAGTTACAAGAACTCGGCGAATAATCACTACACAGTTCTTCGATATTCTAGTTTTCAAGGACTTCTAATTTAACTAGGATATTACAAAAACAAAACCAAGAAAGGTAAAACCCTATTTTCTTTGGCAAATAAATTAATTATGTTAATCTGTTAATCCTGTATTTCGAAGAACAAAGAAATAAAAGTTTTTTTAAATCTGATATATCTTAATATAAATATTAAATGTATTTTCTTTTTCAGAGCATATATTGATTTTTTTCCAAAGAAAAAGAAAACATAATTGTAAAAAATTTGCAATATAGTAAATAAAAAAGTCATTAGCATATATTACATATAAATAGGGTTCGATACCAGGATTTTTAAAAAAGAGAAATACAAAACATACCTTAAATAACACTTTTTGCCTCCTACAATTGCGAAAATATACACTGAAATGCCAAAACATTTGACACACATGAACCTATATACAGTAAATCTATCCATGCTCGTCAATACCAGATAACCCATCAATGCATCGTGACTGACATCTGTTGAAGCTTCCAAATTCTTAGTGCTATTTTTACTTTAAGAACAAAAAAAAATGTACTAGTTAAGCAAATTTTAATGCGGTCAAGCAATTGAAACTTAGAAGTTATAACACTTCGCAAATAAAGGCAAAGCTTAGAAAACTTTGAACTTAAAACAAGAGTGTGGCATAAGAAGAAAGACCTCTGGATCGTGAAAAGACCTCTGGATTAACACAACTAGCATTATGAGATAAGAATCATTTCACGCATTAACCTCAGTTCACACAATGATTTTTCGGTTATAAGAGGTATAAGTCAAGTTTTGTTTCTAGACAACCAGACCTGGCTACGTTACAAAACTTCAAAACAATAGAAATCATATTTCATAGTTTAAGCACGTTTCTATATGGTTTAGGGATTTTGACTAAAAGTTCTAACCTTTCAACTTTATGCCAGCGTGGTGTAATGCCTAAACTACAAAGTCTTACGATCAAAAAAACTTTATCTGAACGAAATCTAGTGAAACTTCAAATCTAATATAGGAATTATATGTTGAAACCTTGAGAAACATCAGCGTGAGAACTGGAGAGCTTTCCCTTTATTATTTAAACTTTAGAAGTCAGTAGTCGACCTAGGTACGCTTGATCAATGTACGGTACATAGTTATGCAGTTCCGATGGTCTCTGAAGTGCAGACACGTGACGCTTGATGATTAAGTGAATAACCTGTCCAACTAGTAATACATTACAAGTATTCATGAAAACGGATGCACACTTAGCGTTCTCCAAAACTAAGAATGCATCTTTTTTGTTGAGTTGCACTCGTTCATGATCTGCGTTCATACTATGGATTTTGGCGTTTCTATCAGGACAGTGCGAAGCCACACAAGTCTAGAGAAGAGTTAAACACACTTATCTGTAACTGGATGTGCTCAGCATGTGCTCATTGTGCTGCAAGCATAAAAAGGGCAAGAACACCGAACAATGGAGATTTTTTTCCTTCTTTAGAACATTGTTCTTTTCGAAGAAAACGAGTTTCACCGCTGGGAGCTGCACGTGAAAGAAAGAGTCGAAAAGGGATTGTTAAATTGTTTTTCTTATGTATTTTAAGTCTCTGACAGCCGGTGCAGCGGTTGGTGACGCTGACTGGCATATCGAAACGCCCAGTTTCGAATCCCGGGAAAGAATGGATATTTGTAAGCATATAGTGTCTGTACGGCAAAGTGGCACTCAAAATTCACGAAGGAAATCCTCTACAGAGGTTGGTAGATAAAGATGGGTGGGACTGCCCACCGGGATGTTCTCTTTAAAAACTGGAGCGGAAGTTTGCAGTTAGCTAGGTTAGCAGTACTTCAGTCACGTGTGTCACTACAGATGTGTTGGCCTAGCTTCTACTTATACTTGTATTTTTGTTCAGAAACAGTGCTTTTGGATGTCTTTAGCTTCGAAGTCCTTATTTGATAACGGTCTGATACTGTGGATACATACTACTGTAGCCTTATGTAAGTGGCTACAGTAGTATGTATCCATACTGTAGCCTTATGTAAGTGGATTCCATTCGCATATTCCGTTGAATTTAAGAGTTCAAAGATTAGCTGCGTTTCTGATAGCCTTTGGAAGCTATCGACCGCATGGGATGCCTTTCGAGTTGAAAAACGCAGCTTATTTCTTTAGAAAACTGATAACCCAACCCGCCGAATTATTGAATTGTTGAATCACTGAAAGAAAAATTATTATTATTAATTATTGATGTAAAAATAATGCTGATGATATAGCGAATTTTTCATTGACGTAGGAGGACCATTTGAAACACGTGCCCGAGGTTGTTTACAACTAAAAATCAAGCCCTCTAAGAGTAAGACCGTGCACGACAGAGCATGGTATCTCGAACATAAAGTTAATTATCGAATGGTATGGAATTATATCCCTATCTGATATTAAATGAGTTGCATCCAGAACACCCCGAGATCCACAATAAAGACTCAAACACTCATGTTCCTAGGCCTCATCGAATACAACAACCGCTTCGTGAAATTTTACTCCAAGATAACTGCTCTCCTAATACATACCTTGCACGGAAATATTAAGAAGGGAGAGACTTGCCGGGACGAAAACTCTGAGAGATCTTTCACTTATTTAAGAAAGAAGTTATTGAGTCAACCACCGTTGCATACACCTGATTTTGAGAAAGAATTCGTAATGAAATGTGAGGCATGGAACATAGTTTTAGGGGAATTCCCATTACAACGAACCGAAACAATTCAGTGAGAGGGTACTGCCATAATACATGCTCTAAAAGAACTGAGGTTTTGCCTCGATGGCCGGCCTTTAATAATCCAAATGGTCATCGATCTCTCGAGTGGCTAAATTATCCTTCAGTCAGGGAATCATAGGTTACTAAGGTGGTTTTTATGTATTCATACATTCGAGTACAAGGCTGAACATAGAACAGGAAATGACAATAAAAGCGCGAATGAGATTAGCCGCATAGAGTTAGCAGAAAATTATCAATACACTCATTACTAAGACGTCTACCGACTCATTTGTTTTAATGAAGTTTAAGAACTGTCATTATATAATGTAAAACGTGATAATTAATTATCACGTTAAACGTAATTTAACGTGATAATTAAGGTGTCAATACAGTGCTAAATCCTTAAAGGTAGCTGTAATATTGTGAATTTAGTAACTATTCTAAAATGTGTACTGTTAACATTTCGAAAGAACCCTATATAACAATCTGAATTTAAAAATGCTTAAATACTGCTTGACTGAGACGAAGCAAATTTTGCAAAATCTTAATTTCCAAGTCAGGGCTGGTTAAGATTGTTCGTTAGCTAGATTTAGAAATGTTTGTTTTTAAATTCTTACCTCAAGGTTTTTAAGAGGGAGGACTCTAGGATATTGTGTTGTTGCATACTTGTGAACGTGATAAGTGTTCCACTTGATTGAGTCGAAATGTTCCGGAGGACTCCAGCTTCCCTAAAAACGTATCTTATTGGGGGAGTGTTATAACGACAGCGAATTTTAATCTGTTCTAAGCACATATGAATAGTTAGACTTTCCAAGTAGTTCTAGTCGGATCACGTGTGGACTTTCCGGAATGTTCCCTTAGCAAAGCCAGCTCTCCTGGGTAACTCAGAGACGAATCAATGCATCTAGTGTAATATCACAAGCTCAGTATGTACGCATCCCATTGTAATGCGAGTAGAGTATAAAAGGGGCGAGTATAGCAAAGAATGGATTCAATTAAATGGCTAGCAGATACTCATGTGACAAAAGTCACTCACTTTCCTCCCTTCAGCTATTACGATTCACCTATTACGAGACTCCAGTTCTAGAGTTTTATCGCCATGAGTCCATAGAGACATTAACTGAGAGAGTCGGAACACGTGGCGTTGTTCATACGATAATAACCGTGGCTGACAGAGGAACCTGGAGCAAGAGAGAATTTTTTCGTTTCTTCAGAACGCTGTTTTTCTTAATGAAACGAGTTCCGCCGCTGAGAGCTGTATGTCAAAGAGAGATGAACATTTGTGCTTCATTTTCATACGCAATTGAATTAAGAACATTTCTGCAGAAATTATGGCTTCATTGCTTGTACAATATTCACTCATACTATGTAAGTCAATTATTCTGCAGTTTTATTACCATGAAGAACGTAGCATAAGAGGCAACTATACCAGTTTTTGACACATGAGTGTTTAATTGTTTTGCGATAATTTATTTTTAGACATTATATCATTGTTTTATTGTTATAAGGTTAAAAGAACAGTTTATATCATATTTAATAAATTTAAGTTAACTACTTGATGTTTCAGAATTGTGCAATACTGTAAATATTTCCCATCTTAATGTACACAATAAACCTGATCTATTTAATTGACCAAATGCACAGAAATGTAATAATGATAAGAGGGATTTAAATCTCTTTAATATGTAACGAGTCGCTAAGATTTTATTCAAAATTAAATTTTCCTCCTACAAATGTCGTATTTAATTATTGTATTAGTAAAATTCGTGATAAGTGTTTATTTTATATTGCTGTGGCATAAAACGTTTTTGCCTCAAGCCCCTGTTCTGCTAACCTTGTAAGGATCTTAAGTTTTACTAACGGTTATTTTATTTTAAATCTTTACTATCACTTCTTATTTTCTACTTCCGGCCAGAATTAAAAGCGTTAACTTATTTATGCAAAATTTGTCTGGCGAACGCCAAGTACTTAAGTTGTGGCTTTTTACCAAGCGAGAGAGAGGAAGGAGTTAGTCGAAGCAGGCCGCTTACCTTAGAAGTTTTACTCAGTTGCTGGTTGCCTTCCAGGCCAGAGGTTTAACCCTCTTGATAATTTTAAACGTATTGTAGTGTTAACAGTTCTCTGTACTACATACGGCTTCCCTGTTAATATAAGGCCAATCTTCCACGTTTATTATTCCAAATTTTAAGTTAGAGTTTAGTTATATTTTTTATATTCTTACGTTCAGACCACAAGTAGTTGGTCTCTGTATTCCGAAGTACGGAAATTATTGTAAAAAGTGAAAAATAAACGGTTTTGTATACCCTTCCTGTGTATCTTGTCTACTTCCCACAGTTATTGAACATAGCTTTAGTAAGCTCCCTGTTCCGAGTCAGGTCTGTGCATGTTCCCAAAGAAAATAAGACGGAACATTGAACCTGATAGTGGCGCCCAACGAAGAAGAATAACCATGGCCGAGTTTCAAGAAGAACCTGTGCTGCCTGCAGAAGCGGCTCAGAATCCAGAAATGCCAGCTGCCGCCCTGGAAGGATTTGGTTACATCGTCCAGACCATGCGCGCTTCGATGAAACCAGAAGCAACATTTAATGGAAACTCACCGGTAACCAGTTTTTTGGAAAAATTGGATGACCACTTCATGCTCTACCCCGTGCACGAATTTCAAAAAGTTACCTTAGCTACCAGCGCTTTGAGGGGCTAAGCACTTAACTGGTTCAAATGTATATGCAGAAGTCTCTTGGGTCAAGCAGGAAGTCCCACCTATACTTACGAAAATTTCAAGACTGCTCTAGTAAAAGCCTTCCCTGTCGTAAGGGATCGTGCGAAATTAGAAACGGAACTTTTCAGCATATATCAGCAAAGAATCGAAAATCTGTCAAGCTTTATTTTAAGAAAAATTCACGTCTTCAAACTCTTGTATGGAAACCGTCCGGATCCTGAGATAATTCAAGTGATTTTGCCGAGGTTACTTCCCCAAGTGCAAGACTTTATTGAATTACGGAATCCGACTACACTGGAAACGTTATTTGAGCTAGCAATCCAGTTTGAAAGTAGAAGAACGGCGTACATTGAAAGAAGACGCCAATAGCAACGACGAAACCAATTTGGTGCGCCAAGACCACAGCAAAATCAAGCACACGGCTACGGAAGCAAAGCGAATCAGTGGGCAAGGAAACCCGAGCATTCAAAAACAGCCGTCGAACGTCGACAGTTCAATAGCAATCCAGGAAAAAAGTCTCAAGGCCAGTGAAAAAAGAAGGAAACCATGGAAACGAAAAATGATTTAAACTAAAACGGATTTCTGCTGACGGGAGGTTGCGGAAATCCGAAGGCCAAGAAAACCCCTCTTCCTTCAAGTTAAATACAGTAATGGTGAAGAATTTGACTCTTCCGAAGATTGAAGTGTTGGTGAATAATATCCCAGCCACCGCACTCCCGGATCAGGCGCGCAGTGTTCCTGTGTGGCAGAAGATTTTTTTAGGAAGTATTTTCGGAAATACGGCATATATAATTCGATAATACGACAGTGTTAGCGGCGCAAGGAGAAAGATGTAAGTGCATAGGTAAATTACCACTATACATCCGTATCAAGGACGAACAAGTAAAGGTTATGTTTTTCATAGTAAAGAATCTGCAAGCACATATTATCTTAGGAATAGATTTTCTTTCAGAGGCACAAGCAACGCTGGATTTTAATGAAGCGTCCCTTAAGCTGACGATGAAACCAGTTCGAGAAGAAAAGGCTGAACCGCCGATGTTAAACCTTGACCACCTGCCTAATGAAGAGCAACGAAGAATCCGACAAGTGGTAAGTGAATTTGCTTCGTTATTTAGTGATATTCCAGGATTTACTCAGGTTACTAACCATAGTATTGACACCGGAGATTCAATGCCAGTTCGCCACAAAGCATACCGGTATGATAAGAATAAGGAAAACATTATAGAATGGCATATCACCGATATGCTACGTAAAAAGATCATAACGCCCATCTCAAGTAGTTATGCTAGCCCGGTGGTTTTATGTAAGAAAAATAATGACTATCCATTGACACATCCAAAAAGGTGGAGATTCGCGATTGACTACCGTAAATTAAACTCCTTAACTAAATATCCAGTATATCCGTTACCTATTATTGAAGAAATTCTACGGAAATAACATCGACCAAATATATGACGACTTTAGACTTAACGACTGGTTATTTTCAAATAGGGGTTAGTCCTGAGGACGTGCCTAAGACTGCTTTTATAACCAAGTCTGGCACTTATGCATTTCTGCGTATGACGTTTGGCCTTTCAGGGGCACCGGCAACATTTCAGCGATGTATGGACATTGTGTTAAGGCCTGTTCTTGGAAAGTCCACATTTATCTAATTAGACGATATCATTATTACTAGTGATAATCTCGACCAACATGTACAGGATTTAAGACAGGTGTTTTTCTTTATTAAATGAGGCCGGTCTAAAAGTTATATCGGATAATGGTCCTCAATTTGTAAGTAATGTATTTGAAGACATGTGCCAAAAACTGGGCATACGTCATTTAAAAATGGTCCCGTATCGGCCGCAATCAAATATAGCGGAACGGGTCAATAGAAATATAGTCAAAATTATCCGTAGTTATGTTAAAAATTTTCATAAAAGCTGGGATAACTATGTCAATGAATTTGCTTTCGCCCTTAGGACCGCAAAACATGATACAACGGGCAAAACTCCTGCTGAGTTATTTTTAGGCAGAAAGATTATAACGCCGTTAGATAAATTATTTTATGTGCAACAAAGAGCCCCAGAATTTAAAATGGGTGATATAGAAAAATTAATTAAAGAAGCAAAAAAGAATACTGAAGTAGCACAGAGAAAACAGAAGATTTATTATGACATGAAACGACGGGAACGAAACGACGGGAGTAACATATAAAGTAGGGGATGAAATGTTAAAAATTAAGCATTCACTTTCTTCAGCACCAGAAGATAAAACTGCCAAATTTTTTCCACGATTTGAAGGGCCATATGTCATAGAAAAAATAACTCAGGCTGTAGTGGTGTTAAAAGCCAAAAATGGTGAAACATGCTCCGCAAACATTGATCAAATAAAACCCTACTATGATCGTAATAAAATGCAAATTTTCAAAGATCTTTTGCAGGATCCGGCACGGCAGGCACGAGCTCCAGAGGTGGAACAACGTCAAGCACAAGGACAAGCCATTAGGAGGCAGGAGCAATTGAAAAGAAAGTTCCCCGCTGGAAAATTGAAGGCAACAAGAAAAAGAAGCCGTTCCACCGTCCAGAAAAGAGAGCTCACGAACACCCCCAGAATGAAGAAGGGAGAAGTACGACGAATCCAAAGAAAGCCAGGAGAAATAACGGCAACTATAACCCGGCTCCCAAACGGTAGATCAACTCATCGGACAGGACTCTCCGCAGCAAATGTCGCCGAACTGCGGAAGGGCCACCAGCGGCGGAGGAAAAGTTACAAGGAAAATTTGAACGGCCAGCAACGAGGTCCAAGCAGGAACGCGAAAGAAGTCTCCCGGTTCCGCCAAGACGAGCTGCCATCAAACGGCCAAGACCACAGGCAGAGGCGAAAAAGAAGGTATTCAAGGGTGACCGAACTGGAGAAAAAAGAAAGCTTCTAGAGGAAGGCACTGAAGGGCGAGCCCGCACAAGAAGGAGGATAAATCAAGCGAGAATCTGCGCTACCTTCCAGGACTGGGCTCAGAAAAGAATGTCCGAATATAACAAAGATAAGTAAAATTTTATGTTACTTTGCAAACTTAAGTTAATCTTTCATTCTTACTGCAAGTGGCAGATTTCAAGAAGTTTTACCTCATGTGAGGTCTACCTTTATCGCCAAAAAGGCGAGAAATGAGTTGTTACCGATTTTGGTATTATGTTTTTCAATTACTCGCGCGTAAAACTAAAGTTGATGTATAATAGGAATGTGTAAATACTTAAATATTGTAAAAGTTATTGTATAAATTTTATTTAAAACATTCTGGCAAGAAAGAAGTTTTAGTCTGAAAGACTTTTTGAAATGTAGTATTTCAATGTAGAAGAATTGGCACTTGCTTTGAAAAGAATAGAAGTTAACAATGTACTACTAATGTATATTTTAAAATGCGTAAAATTAACGGCATGTTAATATGTTCTTATATACAATGTGAACTGTTATTTTAAATGTTAAGAAATACTGTGATATAGTAAAAGTGAAAGTAATGCCAAAAATTTTAAAACTTATTCGTGTGACTGAAAAAAGACCAAATTATGGTGAATACGTGTTAAAGGTTGAATGAATGTAGTTAGGTTCTCTGACGCTACACTTCAGAGTTAGCCACTTTCAGAATAGTACCTCAGGGTTTAGAGTTGAAGATAGGGTGTGTTACGAGGTCTGGTTATGTTGAATTTTAACACGTTAGTGTTTTGATTATAGGAGGCAGTGTTGAACACATATACATAAACACATTCGTGTTTGGTGTTCTTTTACAACACATGTCAGAGAGCACGGGGAGAGATAATTAAAATAGTCATGAATGAAATAAGAATGTTAAGAGAAATATAAATATGCATGTTACTTGCCATTTCATTGTGTAACATTTCATTAAACTAGTTTTCCTTCCAGATCTCTGGAAGGAACCAGATTTGAATAAAAGCTCCTGTTTAGATGCAGTACAGATGAAAAATTGGGTGCCCATGGAACTGCTATTGTAAAAACAATTTTTTTTTTTAAATTTCTAGTTTCTAGTGAGAAATGTTTGTAAAAGATTGGCCTCGCGTTAGATTCTAGAGCTAAAAGTTTTCAACAAGGTCGTTTTAGACCTCAGTTTCAAACTAATTAACTCTGGCGGGAAGTATGTAAGGATCTTAAGTTTTACTAACGGTTATTTTATTTTAAATCTTTACTATCACTTCTTATTTTCTACTTCCGGCCAGAATTAAAAGCGTTAATTTATATGCAAAATTTGTCTGGCGAACGCCAAGTACTTAAGTTCTGGCTTTTTGCCAAGCGAGAGAGAGGAAGGAGTTAGTCGAAGCAGGCCGCTTACCTTAGAAGTTTTACTCAGTTGCTGGTTGCCTTCCAGGCCAGAGGTTTAACCCTCTTGATAATTTTAAACGTATTGTAGTGTTAACAGTTCTCTGAACTACATACGGCTTCCCTGTTAATATAAGGCCAATCTTCCACGTTTATTATTCCAAATTTTAAGTTAGAGTTTAGTTATATTTTTTATATTCTTACGTTCAGACCACAAGTAGTTGGTCTCTGTATTCCGAAGTACGGAAATTATTGTAAAGAGTGAAAAATAAAGGGTTTTGTATACCCTTCCTGTGTATCTTGTCTACTTCCCACAGTTATTGAACATAGCTTTAGTAAGCTCCCTGTTCCGAGTCAGGTCTGTGCATGTTCCCAAAGAAAGTAAGACGGAACATTGATCCTGATAACCTATATGGCTACGATTATTTATAAATGAATGAAACATTTTCTGTTTTTATTATCTTAAATGATTTTTTATCCTTATTAGACGAGTATTTATTTTAACGTCCATAATGTTACTCATTGCACGGAAAGCTCTTTCAATATCATCCAAATTTAATAGCGATTGCATTTAAAATTCCTTAGTTCTTCCAATATTATTTAGAAACTTTTTAAAATTCTGTATCTTGTTATCAACAAAGCCTCAAAAATTGTCTTCTGAAAAAAAAATGTAATTTACAGTTTTATTTAACCCCTTTTCCATTTTATCTCAAATAACATCATCTGTCCAAATTTTAGGGTTTAATGAGGCGAAAGATTTCAGAAGATTATTAAGCTACATTTTTAATTTTTAATCAAATAAAAACGCATTATCATGTATTTTAAGCAATTAAAATAATTTTCATTCCAAAGCGCAATTATTTCTTTGAAGGTGATAGATTCTTTTAAGGTCATTATGATAACATTTTCAGATAACGTTTTAAATTAAAACCCTGTTTTTCAAGAAGCAAAATTAAACTTTAAAACTGTTTATGATTTTTAATTGAGATCATTAAGATTTGTTAAGTTTCTGATAGGATTTCTAATTTTAAATAAAACAAAATTTAATTTAATTTTAAGTAAACCATAATTCTTTTTATCAGAAATAACTGAAAGTTCTCAATAATAAATGAAATAATTTTATTTGTATTTATGAGTTTTTTAAAACTACTAATCCTTGTTCGGTAAAATATTTTGCAACAAAAAAACTAACTCTGCTGAAAGGTTTTTTTTTTGTTTTTTTTTTTTTTGTTTTTTTTTTTTTTTAGTTTTACTATAAGAAAAATCATAACCTTTTACGGTTCTGAAACTTTTAAATCTTTTTTTAGGGGTAAGGGAGTAAAACTTCTAAATTTTTCTGTTCATTGAATTGAGAATTTAACACTGTTTTTAGTTATGAAAGATGTATCTGTTGAATTGCAATGTTTGAATTCTTTTGATCATCCATGTTGAAGTTTACTCTTTCCTGATGAAATGTTCATTCATAATGTTATTACAACTGTTTTTAATTGACGACAGTTAGATATCTTTATTTGAATAGTGAGCTTTGACAAAATATGATTTCTGTTCTGTTAAAATCCGTAGGTATTTATAACTTGAAATATTTAAAGATCCAACTTATTAAACGACTTATTAAAGTTCGCATTTTTCATCTTTAATAATAATAAATTACTCGTATTTACTATCGATTATTAAATTATAACAGAAATTACTTTTTAAGCACTTATGGTATACTTTACGCTGACATATTATTGACAAAGTGTTCTGCAACAACATCGATATACCTTTTTAAACGTTCTGCCCGCTGTAGGAACCAAGGAACTTTTGACGCGGGATATTATTCAAGGCTCGCAAATCATTTTCTTGTACCTCATGCACATCAATGAATTGCTTTTTTAATCCATTTTCTTTTAGAAATCTTTCTTTATACATAGATATTTAAGATGTCTGAATAAACAAAAAGATTTGATGAGTAGCGTATATGAGCCAAAAGTACCATATTGCTCATTTCTAAGAATAGTAAACGAAAAATGTTTCTTCAGAAATCTGGTGAATGATCTTTCGACGATCCTCATCAATTGACTATCGTACTTTCTCAAACTTTTCCTCATTTTTGATCTTCAATGGATTACCAAGTCGTAGCAGTCTTCATACAAAATGTTGCCATTTTTGAATCCAGAAAACCATTCGCATTTTTCTGATTTACACAAAGCGACATTCTTAATGGCTTACCTATCTTAAGAACGGTCTCAGAAACAGTCCTCCTTCCGAAGAAAAAAAATTATGCACACTCTTTGTTCTTCGTGATCACGTTTCTCAAAAATAGCAGGACGCTGATCACACACAAATTAACCCACAGGGGGCAGTGCTTTACTCAGACTGATATGACTCGGAAGGTAATCGCGAGAAACCCCAAGCTAATAAGTCCTCTGGCTGGATCCGTAATTACGAAATGCTTAATTATGTAATTACGAACAATGTGATCATTTCTGTCGGTCTTATGTACCTCTACGTATGTCAAAGCATTTCATTTGCTTTTCATTACTGAAAGAATTGTAAACATCTTAACTGATTTTTGATTTACTATCATAAAATTATTTCAAAACTTTACCAGAGATTTTATAGTTATTTGTTTTTTTCATTTCATGTTTGCTCAGAGATTTTTAAATTTTTTCATGTTCAGATTTCGAAAATTTTATATCATTCCTGTTTTCTTTTTAAATTTAGTTTAAAAGGCTCTATCATAACGTTATTAGTCACTTTTTAAATTTATTTAAATCATCATCCGAGTACTAAAAACTTTGTCTCCTTATTCTAAGAAACTTTTCATAATTAGTTACTTTGGAAAATTTGCATTCTCCCTTGCTTGCGTCTCAGCAACGCTGAAGAGGTGAAACGTTCAACGCTATACTAATCCTGAGGTAGAAGCCAAGAAATGTGAGGTGAAGACTGTATGTCCTCGCGATGTGCCTATCCGGGGAGGAGTGTTGTCCTAGTTACCGATGTGGCCAGTGGCCGTGGTTTTTTCTAAGATGCATAGAATCCTGACATAGAATATAGCGGTCGAAGACTAGAATGGGGAATAGGAATTAAGTATTGTCCCGGACAGCAATTATTGTGAAATTACCCATGGAATTGCAGCCAAGAAATCGTCGAAATAATACGATGACCAAGTAGACTCTACTCATGTAACGCAGCTATTTATATCAGTCAAGTTAATTACCTGTTACACACCCTATGTTTTCTCATTACACGTCATAGGCTGGCATGCGTTGTTCATCTGTTTTGTAAAGCTCAATTAAAGCCCCCATTAAAATCCTTTTATTTCACTTTATAAAGTACGCTTCTTTGGCAGGTGCCTACGTTTTCTACTATGTAATACTCCCAACAACACTAAAATAAAAACAAATTATGAACTAAAATTAGTTAAAATTTGCTAGCATCAACATTAAATTGCATTGCAAACTACGTTTGGATAGCTCGGACAACAGTAGACCGATGATAATTTACCCAGTAGGATAATGTTTAGTTAATTTCAATTTGTAATAAATTATTCAAACTTTTCTTCACGTTACTTGCAGAATGAAGAGGCAGCATTTTCTAGACGGCAATTTAAGGTAATCTAAAAATTTAAAAGGCAGTAGAACTTTACTGCAATATGAAATTTTTATTAAGTAAAGCATTTACATAGTTACATCTGCCGGGAAGTAAACAAGACCGATTGCAATGTTATCGCGACATCGGTTTGGAGCATGCTTGGATCTGTCGGCAGTTGGCGAATGCAATTCAAAGATGTGGGTATTCGTAAATAAAGAAAAGAACACACTGAATATATCGCCACGCGTGCGACACCGCTTAAGGTAAAGTGTCAATAGTAAATGTACAGAAAATTCATACTTTGGTTACTCGTCGGTGTTTTGTCATAAAAATGTTAGATGGGAATAGATTTTGAATAAAATCATACAAATATTTTGAAACAAGCGGACGTGTCCTTTACATTCATAAGCAAAAATAAAAAAGGGGAATCTTTAAAAGAATGTTTTTTCCCTCCTTATTCCATATTTTCATTTTCGAGTCTTTCTCTTCCAATTAGGTTAGAAACAAGCACAGTTTACTTTTTCTAATTGTTAAAGCATACATTACTTTGAGTAAACGCTACGCTTCCGACGTTCATCGTCTACGAAACCTCGCAAGTGTTGTCATTTCTCTATCCACCAAGTCTTTAATTTATCTTCAACATTACCTACAAATAACCAATTTTCAATGTATTGCCATTCGACGTGGTAGAATACATTAATTTATTTTTCAAATTAAAACTCCATTTCTGAGAAAAATGAGCGCTTTGGAAGCGCTGAACGTGCTTCGTAATAATTTATATCTTTTTTAAATGATTATTTAAGAATGTATATATTTTGTAACACATTCGAAGCATTGTAAACATCTGCACCGTTATTGCAAAAACCAAAAATGTTTCTAACTTTATGTACTACGTACTTATCGGCAAAATAGTCGTTTGAATGCCACCTAATAGCGAGTTGTTCTCTTTACATTTAAATTTTTTTGCACTTTCTATATTTTAATTTATTTATATGTTTGACAAATGCAATGTCACGTTTGTAAAAATGTGTAAAACTTTTTTTTGGAAATAATTTCATACTAAATAGTACTCAATCAATATCTCTTTCGAATATATCAACTGTCGAGAACAAAAAGCCTCCCTATTACAGCTGACTTATCGAAAATAATTATCAGATTTCGCGCAAATTATTTTTACGGAATCTTAACCGCAGACAATGACGCTTTTTTTTTCTCGTTTGATTGTTTCATATT
Organism: Stegodyphus dumicola; assembly: GCF_044657685.1. Taxonomy (NCBI): domain Eukaryota; kingdom Metazoa; phylum Arthropoda; class Arachnida; order Araneae; family Eresidae; genus Stegodyphus; species Stegodyphus dumicola. Next base: position 145,646,563 of record NC_140775.1, read on the forward strand.
TCTGCTTTGCAAAGAGAATGAAACGTTGTCACATTCCACGGGTCTCAGCTTATTCTTCAACTTTGTTAAAACAAATAACTCTTTCTTTATCAACAACGCAAGACAAATTTATTCCAATTTTATACTTAGCTCATGTATAATTTTCTCATCAATAATTCTGTACTCGGAAAAACAATGGTGTTACACTTCCGAACTTCAATTTTTAAATCTAATTGTTAATTTTTAATAATTAATTATTTTAGATAGTAAATTATTATGGTAAATTTTTAATTATTAAATTTTTTATTAATTATTTTTAATCATTATAAAGGTTGCTGTTTATATTTCTGACCTAGGTAACAGTAAGTGTTGTTGGGCGACCGCAGACGATTCCAATCGAAAGTTTGATATTTTTAACCGTAATATCTTCAGGACTTTTGCCATTTTAGCGTTGTTATGTAGTAAAATGTCTGAATTTATTGGCAAGAGAAGTAAATATCGTAATTGTAATTATTTGGAAACTAGAATTATTCTGGTGTAATTTTGTTTTTTTATTATTTCATTTGATAGGGGTTTTTTATTTCACTAAATTCTTGTCTGAAAACCAGTGCTTCAATGCTATTTTTGTTTGTTAAATTTTAATTGGAAAAATATGAAAATAAGGAAATAATTCTTATATGTAAAGAAATCAGGAAGGCATTCAAATTTTGCTGCGCCATTTTCAAATTCCGGAAAGCACCAGAATGTCCCAGGACATTAGTTTTTGTTCTTATACTGCTTCTTCAATTCTTGAGCACCTGATTCTCCTTCAGTAAAGGTCAAGGTTTAATGTTAGGTTACACGGAAAGGTTAAGGGGTTGGCTCTCGCTGCGCCCACTTTTGGCTTTCTGGCTTACTGTCCAAGCTTGCGCAAGGGTTGTTTTTGGCTGATTTGGCGGAAAGGTGGTATTAGTCAAGTTTAGGGGGTTCGAAATTCTGGAATTCCTGGTTGTTTTTGTAATCACGCGAAGGAGTTCGTGCGCTCGTCAATTTTTTCTAAAACATCTAAAAATGCTTCCGGACGAATTCGCAAAAATTCCGAAAAAACTTTGTTTCTTATAACCAGCGCAGGAATTGATTAGAAAATGCCAATTAAGCGTCTAGTTGTGTGTCGGATGTTAATGAACTGAAATTATAGGAGTTTTAGCTCAGTCTTGAAGGAGTTTGTCTTCGTAAATTGACTTTTTGTTGAGCCTCAAGAGGATGGTCAGCTAAAATGCTGATTACTATTTTTTTTCTTCTGAGCGGGCTATCGACGGAATTACTTTTGTGAATTTTCTGCTTGGATGAATATGAGGAGTTCAGGATTCGTCGGTTGAGCTATTTTCCCAAGATGTTGTTATCTCCGGAACCATGAACGTATTCGTCTCATTCCTGGTCTACTGTTCCCGATTTTCGGATTTCCTGCGTGTTCGTTTCATTTCTGGTCTGCTGTTCCTGAGTTCCGGATTTCCTAAAAATCTGAGTTGATGTTTTTCCACAAGGGTTCGTCCGAGTCTATAGTTTACTTCGGGGGGGGGGTCATCCAAGAGTTTCTTCAGAAGCTGTGGACTGAGAGTCTTCATTTTCCGTTTCCTGTATGCCCAGTGGTCTAGAGAAAGGTGCCTTTTCCGCTATAGTTTCCGGCTTTCGATGATGAGAAGTATCTTCAAATCATTATTTGTTCTGTTTAGTCTAGAATATTCTTAATGGGTGAAATCTATTGGAGTGAAGTTTTTACTTGTGAAACCTCCTAATTCCTGAACTAATATAAATAATGTTTGTTTAAGAACTAAATTAATTAATCTAACAGTGTCTCTTTCTCTTGTGTGCCTGAGGATAAAAATCTACTCTAGAAGAAATAATTTAAATATTTTACTCTCTTGTAGCTGACTTAATGTGTTCAAAATGTGTAATGATGTACTGTAGTAATTTTTCTAGGGAACCAGGTACATGATATTATAATTGTGAATTTGGGTATTCAATCTGTTTTTATTTTTAAAAATATTTCTTAATCAAGAGAAATCAAACTTTTAACGTTGTAATAAAATGGCTATGAAGGAACCTTAAGCTTGTCTGTTGATTACTTGTTTTATTATAATGTAGGTTCATAGGTTCTCTTGAACGGTCATTTGACATATAACTCAGTATGTTTGTTACATATATGTCTCAGTGTGGTTAACTTAAGGTTGGGGAATTTTAATGCAATATATATATGGTCATTCTACCGGCACGAACCCGGCAACCCCAAAACAGAACGCAATTACTTCACATACTCGGTTTAGTAAAGGTTAGGAGAAAGGTGAATTCAATTATTCATTAGATACTGTGAATATTAAAAATATTACATTTGGTATTGCGAAAAGACTGAACTGAGGCGCATTTGTGTTGTTTTTAGTAAACGGAAAAATTTGTCTCGAGCAAAAAATGGAATTGACTCGTGAACATTTTCGTGCACTTATTTTTCATAAGTTTCTAAGTTTCGACGTGGATTATCAAGACAAGAGTGCTTCGATGAACTTGATTCTTTATACAGCTATAAATCACCCTCTTACAGCACTGTAAAAAACCGATATACGGAATTAAATTGATGTCGACGTTCGCTGCAGGACGAATTCCGTGAAGGTGGTCCAAAATCGTTGTTATGCCATAAAATATCGATGCTGTGCGTGAACTGATGAAGTAAGATAGTGATGTGACATGCCATGAAATAGAGGCCTCTTTGAGCATTAGTATGACAAGTCTCAATAAGATATTACGTGAACATTTGGCCATAAAAAGGATTTGTTCGCATAATCTGTAAAACGCTCAAAAAACGGCTCGTGTCGATTGGTGCAAGGAAATATTCGAAACCTATGTTCAAAGTGCATCAAAGACTGTTTATAACATCTATAAAGATTGCAAATCTTAGATCTACAGCCTGAAACAGAGCAGCAGTCGACTGTATGGGTCTTCCAAAACGAGCCAAATCCAACAAACGTTGTTCGCGGAAGAAGCACCACTGAAACAAATGATTGCCTATTTTTTCAGCATTACCGGTCACGTGGCGTCAGAGCAACGCAGGAATATAAATTCTGAATGGTACACGACCATTTGTTTGCCAGAAGACCTCGAAAAAAAAAGAAAAAGGCGAATCATTTTTCATCATGACAATGGGAGCTCTCACACATCGGCTCAAACAAAAGAATTTTTGACGAGCGAAACCATCGAATTGATGGGTCATCCGCTGTACAGCTCTGATTTGGCACCCAGTGACTATTTTTTTTTATTCCTGCACATTAAAATTAAAGTACGTGGTCAGCGATTTGCGACACCCAAATGGAAAAAGTGCTTCGAAAATTGGTTCAAACCCATGCAAAAGTGTATTGATCTTCATGCAGAATATTTTGAAAAACAATAAAATAAATTTCGATTATAAACGTCTGTTTTTTTTTTTTTTTACATTATTAGGCCAAAAATAATCCTCGTAATGATTAACTTTTTTATCATTAATTATTTTTAATCATTAATTATTTTTACAAAATTGTAGAGTCAGAATTTATAAAAGTATCTTTTTAATTTATTCTAAACACTGTTTTATCAGACAGTAGCTCACAAATGGAACATTCTTAATTCTGGAACATTTTTAATTCTTAATTCTTTATTTAATATCCAATTAATTAAATAAGCGATAAGGAAAATTAAATTGTAATAAATCTCGTTAACTATTTCTCAGTTCTCTTAATAAATTTCACTAAGCAAACATTTTATTCCTTTCATTCCTTTGAAGATTCATTGCATACTGGCAGAAATTCTTTTTTCTATTTACAGATTATGAAAATACATATTACTCATATATATGCATTTACATGCAGCTAGAACTCTATTCAATACTTCCGATGCGAAGACAGGATTTCGTTGGTATGGTGCACTGCACCTATCAAGTTCTTTTCGAGACAACTATTGATCTACGCATAATAGATTTCTGTATCAAAAAATGGAAATGTATTCAGTGCTTCCAGAAACATCTCTTTCGAGGAAATTCACAAATATTTCTTTCAGTTCGTTTGATATTGCTAAAATAATTGAAAACATAAAACCAGACGTGGGAAGGCAGATAGTAAACAAACAAGGAATTCGGAAGAGATAGCAAACAACCGAATTTTATCTCTATGCTGCATTCAATAAAAATATTATTGGGCAAAATTTTATACTTGGTAAATGGCAACACGAAACAAATACTTATGGTATGTAAGGTTTTTCTTCTTCTAAATATAATGCATAAAATATAGAAACGGGAAATAAAGTTTTGGCTTGAAAAGAAAATGACTTAAGATGCAATAACTGGATTTTGAATCCAATATTTCCATGAAACATGATGAAAGGAAAAAGAAACGGAACCTGCCTTTTTCTTTGGATTTTTCACATCTGCAGTAGTAAAAACAAAATAATTTTTAAAACCGAGACTTTTTTTCCGACTACTTTATCTACACTAGAGATAAGAACAATAAAAAGCAAACAAAAAAAAAAAAAAAAAAAAACCTTTGGACTTTAAGAGTTTGATTACAACATGCATTTTACGTGTTTCATGGTCGGTTTTGACTCATTTCAACATTGCATAGCAGAATAAAAGTTGCCTAATAATCTGCGTTAGAACTACTATATTCGAGATCCTTCTTTGGGACGCGACTCATATTTAAATGCTGAGCATCACAACGTCATTATCCATCAAATATACAAGAAGTACTGGAAAGCTTTCAAGGAAATTCATACAGCAATACATGCGAATAAACAAATTTTTAAATACATGCGAAGAAACAAATTTAAAATACATGCGAAGATTTTCATGCGAATAAACGAATTTTTAAAACCATACGCCATTTAAAAATTTGTTTAAAAAACAAATTATTATTTTTTACTATGCTGTTTGTGTTTGATTGTTGGGAGTAAGAAAAATCATTGGATGTCAGTTAAGTTCAGTGACTTAACGAATCATTTTTTTCATGCTTCAAATAATTGACAGTTTGAAATGCTTTTATGCTACTTTGGTACCGAGCGATATGACATTTTTTTTCTGATTGCAGCAATCAGCATTTATTCTTTTGCGATCCTCCAAAGCAATGGCATGGAGTAGATTTACCAAAAAAAAAAAAAAAAAAAAAAAAAGAGTAGCAATCAGTTTCTTTAAAGCACGTCATGCGTGAATAATTATTGTAGGAAATAAATGGTCCGTTTTGAAAGATGATTGACTTGAAGCACATTGTAGGAACTGGTGATTTAATTCTGAAACGTCCAAATGGTATTGTTGTTTTATTTCGAGTTCATAGGAATAAATTCATGTTTCGGCAGCTTTACAATATAAAAGACAACTTATGGCAACATAATTGGTTTCGGTTGCTCTATCTGCAGGTATCTTCCTTTGAGTTACATTGTGTGGAATCCAAAGTGCACATACTTTTTTCACTTTTAAAATGATCATGTAAAACTGAATGCATAATGAATGCGGCTCCTTGAAATGTTCAAACGTGCCTCAGTTTCATCACATATAGCCTCAGGATCTTAAATTGTTATTTGTTGCACTACACCAGCGTTTTCTGCTACTATGCTCTTGATCAACTTTTATTTAAACTCTTACTTCTACGATAGGATTCTTAAAAGAAATGGTGCATAATTAGTCGAAAAATAACCTCAGTTTGTCGTAGATTCTGAATAAGTTGTCCAATTTAATACACGAGAAGCCCAGATCATACGCCTCTGAAGGAGTTTTGTCTTGCACCAGTGGTGAAGGCGATGACATCTAATTAATATGCATTTCACATTTGTGCTGTGCAAATTTTAGTTCCTGACTCCACAGAAATCAACATTTTAACATGGGATATGATATTAATGGCTTTGCTATAGCTACCTGAGTCTGACCATTAATCCTGTGAATTTCCTGATGAGACTTCGTAAAAAATTATGCAGTCAGGGGGAATGTTAAGTTTTGCCATACTTTGAGTAGTTGTTTGACGTTTCTTGGTTAACACCTTGTGGTGTTGCGTGGCTCCAACTTGCCCGCAACCATAGTAGTGACTGCTATGAACTGGAAATTACACAAATTCTTAAGAAGGGTTTAACTCCCTCTTTATTCCACTTTAGAAGTTACAGATGCGTTCACTTGACGCTCACAAACTACGCCGACCCGGCGGTTGAATAAAAATCAGAAAGTACAACTAAAAATAAATAACCGGATGAATAAATAACAAGTCACTACCTACAAGGCTCTATAAACGTGACTAACTTAACCGCGTTCTAAGGTACAGCTGAGATTTCAGCAAACTTTCTGAATAAGAAGTTGAAAGATTCAACTAACTGCCGAAGTAGGCACACAGGCCGAAACGCGCGGTTCTTAAATTTCTATCTAGCAACCTTCACGCTCGTGAATCAAGAAAGCACACCTACAACTCGTTTCCCTTCTATTTAACTCAAAAATACTTCCGCTGAAAATTTGAATACTTTGCGCGTTGTACTAAAATTTACATACTCTGGCATTGGCAATTCCAGGGCAAAGTAAAGGCTTGACAGGAAAGATAGCTTAAAATAAATGTTAGTTAAAATAAATATAAACCCTACAACCTTTTTAATCCTCTGATATCGTTTTTAAGATAACTTGATTTCACCTGGAAAATTACTCCCACTAGACGAAGATCATAGTAATTCTAGACAGACTGGCATCAACCTCGATATTATGATTCTAGGAACATAAAAAAGACTCTCGGGTTTGGTTAGAGATATAGAAGGCTACCAAGCAGAGTTTTCAGCAATGTTAATGCTCGGTATCTATTGATAAAATTCAAAATCAGTTTCGATTCCAAAACGGAAGTGCAGGAAATAGCCGAAATTTGTATACAGATGTCCACCAGTTTCTTCAATTTCATTAATAAACCCTCAAAAATTTTTTATATATATAATATGTATACCAATTTGATATGAAACATTTTACAAGAAAAATAATGCTGTCTACATGACACATCTATCTTGAGATAAAATGATGTAAACAAACAATATTCTTTTAACTTTAAGACCTACTAGTGAGTGAATAACGCCAGCGAACAAAAATAATCGCAACGGGCTGCATAGGTGTTCTCGTGGTTTTCTTCATATGAAATATGGATACAGGCCCCTTAAAGAGTTCTCAAAGATCTCCCTTTCCTTAAGCAGGCAGATCTACTGTGTTTTGCCGTAATTTAATAATTCATTCCAATACAAGCCATTTTCAACTTGAACGTTAAGACATAATCGGTAAATTATTTCAAAAGCTTTCCTATTATTCGGCTGTGCATATTATAACAGGTATGTATTTCAAAACTATATATCTAATAAATCTTATATTCTAGCCAATACAATATTTTAAAGAAAAATATATGCTTCCCGCACGGCTAATGAAATTATGAACATGTATTCGCAAAGAGTATACTAGTTAATAATGAAGGTATTTATCTTTCTTACAATAGATGTAAATTGAAATACTCAAAATGTATTAATAAGCACAAAAACAAATTTCATTTTTATTAATATTCATTGTATGTTATAATTCTGGTATCTTTTAGAATATGCTTATAACTTATGTGATGTGAATAACATGCATATAAATTAACTACAACAGATATATACCAAATATCAAATTCCCGTATCGAAATAGTGTAATACTTAATTTAAAATAATATCACTAGTTTCTTTCATTAATAAATTCCTCTGGAATTACAGCTAAATTAAACTACGTCTACATCTTCCTACTACAGAAAATTCCATTCTTCTTAATTAATCCTATGCAAAGAATTTTCCTTAATTGTTTTAGTTGTAACGAATCATTACAGCAATCACATATAACAGAAGAAATGGAGAAAATGTACGACGAATGGATAAAAATAATTCGTTTCCATTTCAGTCGTCGTCCAACGTATGACGTGCTTAGGAGCTTTTTATTGATATCAAAATGCTATCGATATTCGGATTTTGACTAAGTTGGCAGGTTACACAGAAATGCGCTTTCGCTAACTGGCGATTATGATTTTCCTTGGATATGTTTATGGATGCTCGTTGTTTCGGTGCAGGTGGAAAAAGAGGAGTACTGAATTGTGATTTATGTTTATGCGTAAGTTACGACAAGGCTTTCTGGGATTATTGAGAGAAGACATTTTTTCAGTGTTGCCACTTCAGAGTATATATTCTTAATGAATTAGAAATTTTTAAGATAGGTAAAATAAAATTTGATATTGCTATAATTTTTTGGTAAATATTTCCATTTATTTGTTTGCAGTTTGACTTTTATGCCCTTTTAACTTCTGTACATGAATTTTTCTCATTTTTGCTTACATATTCACACGTTTAATGTATTTTATGCACCGATTTTGTATTTATTTATTAACATAGTGATCATTTACTGCATTTATAATTTTTCGTGTTAATGTTGTTGTTTCATCGTCCGGTTCCGTTACTGATTCTGAGTTAGCCGGGGTTAAAATTGTAAGGATGACTCTAGTTTCTGGTATAATCTTCGTTATGGGCAAAACCCTTCCTAAAAGTCTTTGGAGATGTTCGGGGATTTCTGGACAAACAAACTGTTAATATGAGGTTACATTAGAGTATGGAGATATTTAAGGTTGGGAATTGTTTCAGAGCTGTGATTTCAGTTCAAAGCTGCGTGTCTGTTTTGCTAAGGAGCTTCTCACTTGATAATAATTTCTCTACCAATAGTTTTAGCTTTGCTCTGCGATATTTCTTATGTTTCGGGATAATTTCGTCTTACCTATCTTTTCTTTGCTTGGAATACTTACAACTGTAAGTGCTATTATTCTTCATGGTAAATTCCAAGTTTTTCTCTTTATTTGAATTTGTCATTTAAGAAATCAGAAAGCTTTTAGATTTTATATTACGTCCAAAGGCACTTTTTAAACGTTTTATGTATTACCTTTATTTATAAGGTATCGTGTTCTTCCCACTTAAACCACACAAAATTAAATTCAACAGAAATATCACGAAATATTTAAAAACAACATATTTTTAAAATTTCTGATAAACCATCTCGCGCGCTGGTGATAATTTTTTTTTTTTTCGTACAGTGTTACCATTGCTCGCTTTGAAATCGTTGAGTTTGTTAATCAAAAATTCGTTAAGTTTTACAAAATTTGAAATAGATGATAAAACAAGTTCGAAATTCAAAATTAGGTCTTCCAGGTGCCCATGTTCAGGTGGAGGGTTGCGTTATTCAAAATTTCATGGCTTTAGGTATCGTCGCTTTTTCACAATGCAGGACACATGCATAAATTCATGCAAATTCTTGATTATTTAATTTCTTTAAATATAATGCAGGGCAATATATTTGGTGTCAACAATTTAAAAAGTGATTCGCCGTTTATAATGAAACGCTATTAAATGTTGTTTTGAGATTAATAGGCCTTTGGGCTAAACATTCAGTAGGATAAAAAATATATATTTACAGTTCTGAAAACTTTGCTTTTATAGAATCCCAGAAGGATAAATTTAATGTAAATTTACATATGATCTAGTTAACAAACCGTATTTTTCACTATCGATTTTTCAAATTTTCACTATGGTTGCACGTACAATTGCTAGTACTTCTAGTGATGTATTACTTATTTATCCCTGAATATGTGAAAGTACCCTTAATACTAGTAATCTGCTTCCCAAAAAATTCTGAAAATTAATTAAATAAATATTTCTTGATTTTTATATACTTTCCGACCGAAAAGTAATATAATAAAATAAATCAGCCCAAATGCTTTCAATAGTAACTTTTCTCGGCTTTTCCAGGTACGCCTTCATTATTTACTTATGAGTTCGTGACTGAAATACATATTCAATGTTTTGTTTCGTGAGCAATGCTTTCATGGTAAAACTATGCTTTAATTTCATAACATATTTTGCAATACTTTTTTTATTTCTTTTTTTAATTTGCATGACTTTTTCCGTTAGTTTTACTGCAATAAGTGCAATTTATTATTTTTATAGCTCCAAGAATTATTTTCATATTATATTAATTATTTTAAAATTATATTTTTCACACTAATTTTAATACACTTTTGTTTTAGTGCATAATTCTATTCCTAGTGATAAAAGTCAACAGCTTAGATTGCCATTCTTTTCCTTTCCACAGCTGAGGTTAAATCTTAAAATTATTAATTCATCAGTTCCATGCATTCTTACATAATTAGTCCAAAGGAGCTTTGTCCCTGAAGGACTTTTGTTTTCGTTTTGCGATTTTGCGTTGAATCATTATAAACGTCCGTTTCACTTTTCAAACTGTTGCCACCAAATGTTAAAGTCTTGCATTATATTTGAAGAAATTGCATAATGAAAAATCTGCATAAATGTATATTTCTCGCATTGTGATAAAACAACGGTACATAGAGCCATCGAATTTTGAATGACGTAATCCTACTGCGAATATGGGCATGTGGAAGCCCATATTCGAGACCCATAAATTTGGAATTTGTTTTATGATCGATTTCATATTTTGTAAAACTTTAACGAATTTTGAGTAATAAACTCAACGATTTGAAAGCGAACAATGGCAACAATCTACGGGGAGGGGAGGGGAACCTTTTTGTCTCCAGCGCGCGAAACTGTGTATCGGAAATTCTAAAGATAGCTCATTTTAAAATTATTTTGCGACATTGCTATTGAACTGAATTTTATGGTTTAATTGCAAAGAACGTGATATTTAATAAATAAAGGTAACACACAAAACGTTTAAAAAACGCCGCTTTGGAAGTAATTTAAAATCTAAAACCTTTCAGTTTTTTTTTTTTTTTTTTTTTTTTTTTTCCCAATTTTTTTTCCACTTTAATGTATCGCTTGCTCGTAATTTGAAACGCAAGCTCATATTTATTTTTTCTCTGTATGTTATTCATTTGTTTTATGTGTTATGTGTGTTTTAGATTTGTTTCATTTGTTTATGTATAGGGCGTCGCAAGAGAGTGCGACTGCGTTACATAGCATATCAGGTGATTGGAAGACACTAAGTGACAGTGAATGATTGTGGTGCTCCGCTCCGGTCACGAGACATGCGATTTCAAAACTCCTTGATGCAACTTTCAGCTAGGCCAGAGATCAGCAACCTTTTGAAATTGAAGATCCAAAGTTACAATTTACAAAATTTCCCAGTTTTTAAAGAGTCACTAAAATGTTTCGTTTCAATATTATAGTTTTGGTTCTATATGTTTGATTTTTGACTTAAAATAAACAGCTTTAAATACGGAATAATATATATATAAACAAAAATATAGATAGTTACATCAATGGGAGCATTGGCTTTGCATGCCTTTTGGATGATTGTTTAAGTCTGGCTTATAACTTGTTGTTTTAAGTTTCAAGCACGACTCTAGATTTTTATTTCTTAGTTGACTTCAAACGTTACTTTTTATTATATTCACGGAAAAGAACGCTTGCTTGCTCGAATATGTCGACCCGAAGATCGTCAGTAGTCCATATGCCAACTTCTTCACCTCACTGTACCATTTTGGAAGACTATTCCATGCGCCGAATATGAGAACTTCAACTCGCGGAATTTCTTTTATAGCTGTCCACTTGTGCTGCTCGATGTGCATACTTTTCTGGACCTCAAACTCTTCGAACTTTCTCTTGAGTTCTGTGAACTTGCCACTCCACAAGTCTTTGGTTTTCTAATATAGTAGGTGCATTTGAAGCTATCTAGCATCAATTCCAAATGTTTCATTGCTGATATCATTTGTATTTGCATTGATAGGATTTACTATGAACGCAAGAGTACTTTTTTTTGTTTTTAATTGCTCGAATCTCTCAGCGAATCCATCCTCCATATTTTTAAAGCTATGTTGAAGTAATTCGTGTCAATAATTGCATTGGTCTCATTGCGATATACTTCAGATTTTTAAAATTTACCGCTCTCCATGTCTTCAACAAAAATAAGTAATTTGTTTTCGAAACAAATTACTTCTTCAAGGAAGGCGTAGGCTGGGTTGCTTTTCCCTTGCAGTTTTAGATTTAGTTCATTTAATTTCATTGTGGTATCTACCATGAAGTAGAATTTTTTCAGCCGTTTGTCTTTTTTTAATTCGGGATGGTCAATGCTTTTTTTCATTGAGGAATGCTTTTATTTCACTCAAGCACAAAGTAAAATGTTGCAAAACGTTACTTCTGGAAAGCCATCACTTTTTATTGTGCAGAAGCAGGTCAGAAAACTGGTTATCTATCAAGGAAATCTTTAAACAAGTGATGGTAGAGTGCTTTTGCAAAATGCTGTTAATAATCTTAATTACTAAGTTCATGACCTCAACTATTTCGGCCGGAAATGTTTGGGCACAAAGCGCTTCTTGGTGAATTACACAGTGAAATGTTAGAATTTCATGGTTACTTTTCTGAAGAATTGATGTTACAACTCTGTGTATTCCTGTCATACTTCTGGCTCTGTCAGTTGCTATCGAAACGATTTTATTTTTATCGATTCCATTGTCTTTGGCATTGGCATTTTAGCACACGCATCTACTATATCTTCTCCACGAGAATTTGCCCTGAGAGCGATAGCAATCCTACAGTTCTTCGCTTGGACCTTGGTAGGACATATACCCTACGAAAAGGGTAACTTGTGTCGTGTCTTTTATGTTACAAGGCTCATCTATAGCAAGTGATAAGGCAGAACCCAGCTGAATGTCTTCCACTTGCATATGTGTTATATTTGAAAACATCTTAGCAGTTCTACTGTTTTTGCAGATAATGGCAAATCTTTGATTTTTTTTTTATGATTTCTGCTTTGATTTTAATATTACGAAACAGTTATTCAGATGCACGTATAAAACAATCTTTGATGTATTTGATGTGAATGGTTTTACTCTTTTTGCAATTTCTAATGATACTGCAGAGCTTGTCGGATTTACATTATTGGAAGATTGGGCCCAGTTACTTAGCATGAAATATGACTGCTCTTTTTTTTTTTTTTTTTTTTAGATTTTCAAGAGCTTTTTTCGTGCGTTTATTGTGTGCGAGTTTTTGGTGGCAAATGAGACAACTCGGAACGCCATCTGTGTTGCATATGAATGCAAAAGACTCCGCCCAATCCTAATTGAATTCTCTGTTTTCTTCTTCAGCCCTCTTTTTTTACTAGCTGTAATGCTGATGGCGGAGCTGAAAAAATGAACAATAATTCAAATTAACAGTACAGTAACAATGGTTCAAATTTATCTCATTACGGTCATGTTAAGCGTAGAAGCTATTAATTAACGATTATGAAAAATAGAAGCTATTAAGGAATTAGTACTTAAAAATATATTTCTTATTTTTAAGGGTTTTGATAATAAATTATTAATTTTTCTGTATGGAACTGGAGAGCCGCAACTTTACATTAAAAGAGCCGCAGGTTGCCTCATGAAAGGAACACCGTGATGTAATCGTGAGTATTGGGTGCCAGGCATGATATAATGGCATTGTAAAATATTCAAGTCGCCGACCACTGATAACAATAGGAGTGGCGTTGCATCTTAAATTCGAGACTGGCTGACACATTCAAAATTGCTGACATAACAACGTCCAGCAAATTCAGAAGCTGTCAAAAACTAGCTGAATGCTCACAATCAGATCATTTGTTTTGTTCAAGAACTCCCTGTTACATAATTCCTTTATGGGTTTCCAAAGATGAAACCGGTTGGTTCTAAATTTGGTTACCTGGATACACCGAAATTCCCTCATTTTTGATATTCCTTCATTCAGTTAGACCGAAGAGATTTTTTAAATCGTGTATCTCCTGAATTGAAGAAGTATGCTAAAGTTAATTATTTTGTGTCATTTAACTTCCGAATAAACGATGTAATGTCGCATCTTTCTGGCACACATATTGATCAATTAGCAATAATCATGAGAACCTTAACCTGCCTTAATATAAAATAAGAGTACAAATAAAGTTTTAAATACAAGTAGAAGTTTAGCTCCGTCCGGCTAGAATTTGATCCAGAGTATTTTCACTTTCGTTAATTAAACTGTTTTTATCCTGCGAATGTCCAATTTTGCATATTTTTCACTAAGCCATGAAGTGATTACCTTTTTCACTTCCTTGTACAAAGTAAAAAGGAAGTATTATAATCGCGAAAAGTCAGGCAGCATATTTCAACGAAAATATCCATTTTGACTGCTATGGAATGCAATTTAACGATGTTTTTGCTTGACATCTGTACGTAAGGACAGAATAAAAGACACTTTTCATCAAAAAAAAAAAAAAAAAAAAAAAAAAAAAAAAAAAAAAAAGCTATAAAACGCCTTTAAATTGAATTCTGAAAAAAAAAAAAAAAAAAAAAAACTTTTCGTGGCGTCTGTGCGTACGTACGTACGTACGTATCTCGCATAACTCATAGACGAGTGGCCTCAGAACGTTGAATCTTTGCATGTAGGACTGCTATAACATGTAGATGTGTACCTCGTATTTTGGTCGTATTTAGCAATCGGCGGCAACAAACGTATATAAATATATTTATATATATATATCCATTCTGTTACCCGGCTCAGTGATCTCAGTTTCTTTACTCTTATATGTTTGTAAATTGTACATTTTTTGCTTTAAAAATGATTGCATTATGTTGTTCTTATCTTCCGTTTAAGGTTTTTATGTCTTTAGGAAATCTGCAAGTAATGTTTGTAGTATTATCAACAATTTAAAAGCTGTTTAAGTGCGGTTAAGCCTAATTTTTAAATAACATGGCGGACATATTGGTTTACAGTTGAAACAGCAGAATAGTTGAAACAAAGATAACGCCTTCATTTATTATTGCGAATTAAATCATGCTTAATCCTTTCTGGAATTTTTCGAGAAAATAAGTGTTTAAGATTTACTTCAAAATTCTTAATATATATATTTTGAGTTTTTATGTATTTTTGCCTTGTCGAGAAATGAGAACTGAATTAATTGAATGAGAAATACTGAATCGTCTGTGAAAAACTGTTTCTTTTTTGTTTCCTAATTTCTTTGGTCGGATTGCAAGCGGTGAGAAGTTAAAGGGCAGTTTCCCATTGTCACATTTAAAGAAATAACACAAGAATGAGAGGAGATACATCAGAAAACATTTTATTAGTAACAGGAATGTAACTAATGTACGTGCTCAAAGAAACTGCTCAAAAGACTTTCCGCTTGCTATAATGACACCAGGAATTTCTTGAATATTGCCGGCGACAACGGCAAATGGCGACTAGATCCATATCGATTTCAACGGGGCACTCCGCAGATTAGACTTTTCATATGGCATAAGTCCAAACACGAGAGATCCGATGATCTTGGTGACCAAGCTGTGGGACCATCTGCACTAATCCCATCGTCTTGGAAATTCCGTAGCTTGTATAAACGATCGTCCTCTCGGCAACCCACTGTAGAAAATGCAGTTAGGTTCCAAGTTCCTCTTTTGGCGTGATTATCAACGAAAACGCACGATTTGTTCCGGCTGTCATCAAGTGATTGCACAAAGGTCGCAGAAGGTAGACTCAGTCCGAACCGTAGGTCCAAGAGGGCAGGAGCTGATGGTGAAAGGGGCGTGACAGCTTGTCACATGAGCGGTAAGCACGCATGGCATTGGTTGCGGGATTCCCAGGGAAATTCTGCTAAAAGAAAATATTTACGAAATTCAAAGCAAGTGACAAACAAATAATAATTCTAATAGGAGCAATTTACAATCTTGTGTGCTATTTACACCTATACAAATATCAAAGTTCAACAGGAAAGTTAAGAAGATATAATGATATAGTCCGTAGGTCACGTGGGGGGTCACCCACCCAAGTGAAGGCCCATACGTATGCTGCTTGAGTTTTGTAACTTCGCAGGAAAGTTACAGCAGTAAATTAATCTAATTGGGAAAGTCATGATTTTTCTTTAATAACTATGCGGCATAGGGACGTAGAAATCTGTCCTGATCTAAAATCTTATAATTGAACAGCTCAAACACGATCGCAGTTAACTACTCCATTAAAGAAGTTGGTATTGATATTTTGGATGAATTTTTTCCAGAGGATCAGTTTTCAAATCATTATGCAACACTTAATTCCGAATAAAATAGTGTGCATTCGTCATGATTCTGAGGAATTTATTTTGCACTGTCTGAAGATTTTGTATGTCCTTTGTTGTTGCAGCGGCCCAAGCAGGTGCAGCGTATGTCATTATCGGTCTTACTGTTGAAAGATAGATCAGTTTTGGGGTACTTCCCAATGACTGGATAGAGGCATTTCATAACTCTCAATGCTTGGTATCGGATGATTTAGATATGAGTATTCCAAGTTAGCCGGCTTTAATTGTGACACCAAGGTATTTAGCTTTACTGACAATCGGCACAGGTTCGTTAAAAAACTACAAGTCCTTCTTTAGGAGGGCATTTCTCTTTTTCTTTTTCACAATGAGGAGCTGCGATTTTTGTGCCTTAATTCGCCCTTTCCAGCGCTTGCACCAATCCTCAATGAAAGGAACATTGCCTTGCAGTTTTTTGATTGCATGATTAATATTTGATGACTTTACTGCAAGAGCCGTGTCGTCAGCATAGAATGCTAGAATTGCACTATTATTGCAGAGGATTTTCGGGAAGTCAGCAACATAATATAAATAAAGAATCGGCCCAAGGACAAAACTCTGTGGAATACCGCTTTGTATATATCTCACGGTGGAGAGCGTCTACCCTACAGAGACACTTAAAGTTCTGCTGGAAATAAATAAAAGAAGCACAAGGATAATTTCTCTTTCAAAATTTTGATCGATCAGCTTGGAAATCAGTGCCTGATGCCAGACGCGATCGAAAGCTTTCGCCACATCTAGTATGAGGATTGCTGTATTTAAATTTAAGTGGAGTGCTTGGCTCACAAATTCAGTGATTATCACTAATTGCTTTGTTGTAGATAGCTGCTCAAGGAAGCCAAATTGCTCCGGCGAAAGTTGTCTATGGTGAGATTTCATCCTCGCTAGTAAAATTCTTTCATATATTTTAGCAAATCCAGGTAATAAGCTAATGGGTCGAAATCCGTCTGGTTGCGTATGATCCTTTCCGGGCTTGGGGAACAGGATAATTTTCGCAACCTTTCACTATTGAGGAAAGTACAAATTCGTCATACTATCATTAAGGATGGACGTAATTCTGCATATAATATCAATTGGGAGATTCTTGATTACAGCGTTCGTAATACCATTAAGTACTGTGACCTTTTTAGTCCTCAATTGTTTGATAATATTCATGATTTCCAAAGGAGTGGTTAATTTCATTAAATTTTTGGCAGTGGCGGAGTTTAATGTACAGTTAGGTTGGGAGGACCGCCCTTTTTATACTATTTATAATGCCACCCAGCGGCTCGCCGTTTGCGTTCCGACCATACATTCTATAACGAGTATTGCTCGTATAGCTACCTTCTATCACCCCCTAAAGTTTTGCCCACTTGTTCAGATTCACCCTGTATTTACTCTTTTTGCGTTGTCAGAGAATCTCTGACAACTATTTTTAATATCAGTATTATATTTCAGCCTCTATGGACAGTATAGAATTTAACAATGCTGACTGCTAAGTCGAATTAAAAAACCTAAGTTTGACTCTTGCTCAAAGCTTAGCTGTTCTGTTGCCTTTCTTTGCCTCTCTTTGAGGCTGTAAATGGCCTGTATCTGTAATGCATAATGGGCAATACTCTCGGTGATGAGATGATTAAATAATGAATGAATTCTTCCATTTCTGAAGAATGCTAAATGATTAAGTGTTCAGATATGGTTTAAAAGTGAACAGTAGTCTACTCCACATCTAACTTTAAATAACATTATCGAGAAATATCTGTAAATACTGTAATTTTTAAGGAAATTAATTTAAAAAAAACTTTTTATGTAAAAGTGAACAGCAGTATTGTATAAATATATTAAATTATTTTTATATAAAATTAAAGGCTGGATGCAGAAAAGACAGCTCGATTAAAGAAGCTAAATTAATTTTTTTGCGAAACCTTAAAATAAGTATTATAAATTGTGGTAATTAGAAATTGTTGCAACTAAATATTTAAGATATTGTTCCTAAAATACAAATATCACTAACTGAATGTTTCGGGATATAAACGTTTATAATCACTTAATGATCTTGTTTTCAATTAAAAAAAAAGTAGGAAAGTATGCGATTAGTTTTGAGGAACGGAATCATGATTTCTTTGGTAATTAGAAGAATTAGAGAATTGTTATAGAAACATTAAGCAATAACCTCTTTCTGCTCTATTTTATCTTCGAACAGCAATTATTAATTTATATCAAAAGAGAAATTTGTATCATTACCTATGTATCGTAACTTGCATCTTAGATTTCAAATTCGAGTAAGAAATTGTTATATCTCTTTCAATACTTTTATATTACTGAAAGAAAAAATAGCATTTAACTACTATAAAACATCTGTGAGATATCTGTCTAAACATTGCTTTCATTAAGATTTCCTATGGGGAGTATCGCTTTTAATTACAATATATATGGAAAAAAAGGAGAGAACTCTAGTTCATCCCATCTTTTTCTGATATTTTTTAAAAGTAGAGAAAAGGGGAAAAAACCAGAAAATTTCAGATCTGTGTACATCTGAAACTAAGTAGCGACTTATTGCTGAATCCAAGTGCGTAAATGAAATATTCCAGAGAATAGTTAAACTCACATTTTATGTCCCAAACAGAGATGGCTCCTTTCTCGGGCTTACAGAAAAGTCTCAGTCTCCACTTGGGCTTTAAGAAAATAAGAAACTAAACTGAACTTAGCCGAAGCTGTACAAAATTATCTTATGTAGTTGGCCCTTAATTAAATTAACCGGCGAATATTAGTAGGCATGTACAACACGGCCGAGCGTAGTAAGATTTAGCTATAAATAACGAAGTAGCCTGACGTCAAACACGCATCACCTAAGGACTCCTAAGCTCTTCTGCTGAAAGAAAGTGAAACCTTCCTTTAAAACACTCTTTCTACCACATTTATGTGCAACGTAATATTAAAATTTTATTCTGGTACGGAATAGTAGCTGAGAACGAGAAGAGACAGTAAAGCATGTTTAAAAATTAAAATAACTCTTAGAAACTTAAAATGACCTCTACAAACTTTTAAAATAGCTGAAAACTAATCTTCGTATCCTGCGTTAATACCTAAAATAATTTTAAGCCAAGTAAATTAATAATTTTAAGTTTCTAAGAGTTATTTTAATTTATACATGTTTTACTGTCTATTCTCGTTCCCATCTACTATTCCCTCCTAGTTTAAAATTTAAGACTTCAACATAAGCTATTTAACATTAAATCCTGTATTTAAAATGACCTTTTAAAAGCAGCAGTACTGTATCGTAAGGATGCTTAAAATCTAAGCCAAATGTTTAAAAAAACTTCTTATGACGTTATTTTATCTTAAGCTAGCGCCATATGGAGATTTATGCATTTATTTAATAAATAAGAGAATGAATTATTCAGGACCTAGCTTTGCATTTATTTCATTGGATTACTTGCGCACGAGGGTTGCATCAAATATTTATTTCCAGTGGCAACACTTTCTATTTTGAAAGGATGTGAAATCTGTGAATTGAAAAGATAAGTATCTCAAAGTTCTTTTCTTCGAGATTTTAGCAAATTAATACAAATCGGTGCATTAAGCTATAATTATTTATTTGATGGAAGGTGTTGGAAAGAAGTAGCAACAGATTTTATTTTATTAAATATTAGTTCTAGGTTCTGCTGTTTTAATTTAAGTTTCCCACAATGATGTGCAGCCATCAAATGAAATAATTTCAACATTATGGATGTGAAGTTTCTGTAAATTTGAAAATCCAGATTTGTATACGATTCTTGTAAATCCAACATACAATTAATTAAATATTTATTGTGCTTTAATAACTTAAATACGAAACGTGCCGAAAATTATGTCAACCAATTAATTTAAAGCTCCGGCAGTCTCCTTTTTGAAGAAATGATGGAATTCGGATTCTCAAATTCTATCTTAATCTGTAAAATTTGCCACGTGAGATAAAATAGAGGTTTTCCACTAGCTGATATAAATAACATTTATATTTCAGCAGAAAGTCTTCTGTTGTTTTTCCCATTCGTTTAGCAATTTGATTATTCCCTTTATTTTGGTTTTGAGGATAGCTGTGAGACACTTAAATAACGAAGTTAGTTTTTTGTTTGTATGTTTTTTTCAATTTTAAATATATATGTATATCTATTTAAAATTATTCTAGTCCAATGTAATCATTTTACTCATCTTTCGCATAAGGATGCAATTAACATCAGAAAGTATGAAATTTGCGAGCGATGTTGGTGATGTCCCTTTTACTCCTGTTACACTGCTTTTCTAATGTTAAGCATAATAAATTTGAGGTAAGGGAAAAAATTATGCATTGGCTGAATCAAATTTCGCAAGCAATTTGCTTATATATTCGTAAATGAAAATTATAGGAAAAAAGTACATTATGAGCTGCAATTATAATCATTTGTATATAAGCGTCACATTTTTTTACACTCACAGACGAAACAAAAGCTACTTGAACAAACAAGACTTACCTTTGTAAGGTATATAATCACCTCTCATCTTCACATATGCTCTCCAGTGACATTGCGTACCTGTAATTAAGAGATTCAATGAAAGATCCTAGCACTGATTCTATTAACCAATTGTTGTCTCTCAAAAGTTTCCAGTTATTCAAGTACTGAAAGAGATATATGAGCAAAAACAACAAAGGCATTCCAAAGATTTTCGTTGAGGGTAAGGTCGAGCAAATACGTTTGCCACGCTATGTAAGTAATGCTTTCACTCTCCCAGTAATAATCCATCAGGGTTTGTTTTCCATAGTGTCCGCAATGAGGTTAACACATCTAGCGCCGTGGGAATCTAGGAGAAGCTGTTTCAAGAAACGAGCTTCTCCTACCACTGAAGCTTTCTTAGCCGATGTCAGGGCTAGCTATGCGGGATAATTTGCAAATGAACTGAAAATGTTCCGATTAAAGCTCTAGCCCTCGTTGGTTTTCCTCAAAGAAGTGGTTTTCGTGTAAGTCAAGTATTTAGCTAAGCGAAAGCGAGATTTGGGAAAATGTTCTTTTGACTCTGTTGAGGATAGCTTGTAGATGTGATTCTAGTTTCAACACGAGTACCGAACCAAATGCTGTAGTATAGTGCTACAATGGGTTCAAAGATTTCATCCCAATATCTTTGAGCCCATACTACAAAGGTCCCCAATCATGTGCCCGCAGGTGCCACTGTGCCTGCTGTTGAGCAACCACGATAAAAAGAATATTAAAGTTTTAGATAAAATATTATGTAAAACGTTTCATAGTTAGAAATTAATTGCAGAAATATAAGCGTATTTATTTTTTAAAAAATTATTTACTTAAAGTTTAAAAAATTATTTACTCAGATATATATATAAAATAAACTTAAAGCATCTAAAGTTAAAATTAAATAGGAATCAAAGGAAGGCAATTCCTCAACAATATTAGTCATTTAATTTAACTTTAAATTAATTCTAACTTTAGATGCTTCATTTTACTTTAATCCTGCAGCTATAGCGCAGGACGGGTTTAAAAAATTATGTTTTTAATTTTCTGCCTAATATTATGTTTCTTTTTGTGTATATATATATACGAAAGTAGCAAGATAACATGAATTAGAGAGACCTTAGTGGTCAAGAATTTTGCGCATTGAGCTGCAAAATGTTTTAAGTTTTATAAGTAAGAGGAATGTTTAAATGCTAATGCTAAAAAAATACATTTGACACTATAGTTCCTTAGCAAAAATGTAAAATTATGTCACATTTACTACTTTAATATTGTTTCTAATTGTGACATGATTTTACATTTTTGCTAAGGAGCACTAAACATTCCTCTTACTTAATATATATAGTGTATGTTTATCATTTTAAAAGTTTACTAGAAGTTCCAGTTTGACTGGGGTCGTCCGAATTTGAAGCTAAGATTCCAGCGCCTCTAGCAGTTTGCCATTTTGTCCCAGTTATTTGCTAAAAATTAAAAGTTATCAAATAAACGTGTATTAAAAATATATTAATGCCTCTTTGTGCCACTCAGACGGGATAGAGGTTTGTGGTGCTGATAGCCGTACCGAAGGTGCTGTGTTCAAATCCCGTAGAAGACATAGATGTTTCTAAGTGTGACGGATCTTTGCACCAAGGATAGTGCTCAAAACACATGGTAAGCCGAAATCCTCTCGAAAGTTTGGTGGTAGGGAAAGAGGGCTGGGATATTTTTGGACAGCTTTTCATGGTGTTCTCCCTCAGAATTCCAACTAGGGCAGAAGCTTAACAGTTAGCAAGGCTCAACAGTACTTAAAATGCCTACATGGATGCTCAGGAGCCAGCCTTGCTTAGCTTGTGCCTGTATATCCAGTTAACAGTGGCAGATAGTAAGAATGCCACTGTTCGCAGATGGCGCCATACTCAGCGCGTAATTATTTATTCTGCATTGAGATGCGATCTGCGAATGGATATGCCCATTTTGTAGGAATTCCTCTAAATACTATTATAGAGTCTCATACGCTTGGGTAACATAAACTATGAGAACTCTATCTAAGTCTTAAACTGGCTTTCACTATGTCTTTGAAATTACTACAGAAATGTGGAAAGAGTGTAAAAGACCCTTTTATTTAATTTAGATAAAAATTTAACAGGAGGCACTGCTCGTACTTACAAAAGCAGCCAACATTTATGATGTAACTTAAAATGTAAGAGACTTGAAATTAGACTAAGTTAATTGAAAATAGACTGAATTAACTGTAAGATAACCAAAAGGCTACACAGACAGAAAACGTTGTCTGTAAGTTGGCTGAGACTTAATATCCGCGTGAGAAGCCTAATGGGGAGAATACGTAACGTAGCAGATAACCAGCTGTCAAGGGAATCAAATAGAAAACGTGGCTTTCAGCAGGCGGAACACGCTCTGATTTTCTAAAAACTTCCTTTAAATACTATATCTTTTCTATTTCATTTGAACACGCGTGAACGAGAAATTAGCATTCTGGCAGGAAAAATGGAAAGCGAGAAGGACAGCAAAGCTAATTAACATAAAATATCTGGTTAGAAAAACTAAATGCATGCTCCTACACTGTGATATATTTATTGCTAGTTATACGCTCATATTTGTCTTTATCCTGTGGAGCTGGAAATTAAGATGTCTGAAGCACCGTACGTCCCTTTGAATATTACTGAGATTTGAAAAATAGATGATTTGAGAAATAGTTAATTTGAGATGAGAAATAGATGATTTGAGATTTAGGCTTCATGCCATCCTAAATCCCAATCTTATCTGGGCGGCATTTAGGATATCATAAAGCGCTAAGAGAAACACTGTAGAAACTGCGTTGAAGTGTATAATTTTTTTGCTGCGTAAGTTATTGCCATTGCTAGTGATTGTGCTTCAGCCTGTAAGATGCTATTCTTGTGTCCCATGTTTGGAATTTTTATTTATTAGTTTAGTGAACAAGGCACAGCAGTTCCATTATCTTGGCCTGACAGTCAATGTAGTATTGAAGGTTTGTGTTGGAAGTGGTAGAGTATTGTTGCAGATGTATACTTCTATTGCAGACTCCTCTGACAGCTGGATGAATGTAAGCTTATTACTCCATGCTTCATACGCAGGAGAGCAGAGCCATGTGTTCCGGAATTGCGCTTATTTTCGGAATTGAAAAAGAATGTATAGTGCAGATGTTAATTCTGTCTATATATGCAGTGGCTTTAGCCCGGCTAGGATATTTTCGGCAGCTGTAAACGTTGTATGGTAAGCACGTGTAATATTGATGGCAAACGGTCTTTGGATTCTTAGAAGATGCTTTACGTTTCTACTTTGCACTGGTGTTGACCAAACTTCTCAGCGTCCGATTCTTGAGATCCATTACATGTGATGTCCAAGTAAGACCTGGATGCAGTATGAGTCCAAGGTGCTGGTGATTTAATTCGATATTCCTTTTTAATCCGAGCTTACTTGTGAGTTTGGGGACTTTTTAGGGATTATGAGCGCCATGGATTTTGTTTCGGATATGCGAAGCTTGATTTGGTTGCAGCGATTACAGAAGAGCTCTTTTAACTTCGTCTTATTATGTCCCCCCTCTCATTATGAAAACCGTATCATCAGCATAAGTAATAACTCAGGTGTGATTAACCTATTTTGCATTAATGATGTTACTGAAAATCAGTTTCGACAAGATAGGTTCAGCAACCTCTATTCTGCTCGAAAGCTACACTATATACCACAAAAGTATTTAGACTTTTGTAGATGATGAGATAATCTATTAACTAATAATTTTTCATAATTTTTTCAAGGGCAGGTAAAAAGCAGATGGGACGGTAGGAGTCGGTACTTTGTAGATCTTTACTACATTTGAGAAAAAGAACAACCTGGTCTATTTTGAAGATATTTCGGAAGATTCTATAATGAATACGCAGTATATTGTTGAAAAATTTCAGAAAGTATTGTGGTCTGCTGTGATAGATCTTTTTAATTATGGCGTTGTCTTTTAATTGTGTCCATCTGGGTCTGGAGCTTTTTTCTTGGGCAGTTATTGGAAGACATGATGCTTTCTCCTGCTGTGAAAGGAAGGTCATCAGACGTTGTTGGCTTGATGGTGTCCGTCCACATTCAGTGTTGCAACAACGTGTCCAGATTGGTATTATCATTTGGAAATATTGCATCCAATATTGTATTAAGTATGTGTTCTGTGTTACTGTTTATGATTTGTCCAGATTGCAAGTGGAAGTGGCCTGTATTAAATGTTTTGCTCTTCGAAGTTAAGTGCAAAATATAATGGGCTTCTGCATTCTGGGTACAAAAATATTTCTAGCTTTGCTTAGCTCTTACAAGCTTTCGTTTATCAATAGCCCTTTCTTTTCTTAATTTCTGCAGAAAGAATTGACATAAAGCATCCTTTTAGTTTCGATTTGTGGCCTCGCATTTATTTCGCTGCGTTCGGAGAACTCTGTTACACCAGACTATGGTAGTAAGTTTGTTAGACTTTCTTTTCGGGAGGAAGTTATTGCATATGTTGCGTATATTGGCGAGAGGATACACTGTGTGTGAATCCAGTGTTCTCAGTGTACCCTGCTGTTCTAGACATACGTTTTTTGATAGAATAATCTTTGGGACGTTTATTGGAGTTTTTCGACTTTATTTTTGGAGGGCTTAAAGCGTTAGATTATGCCTGTAGTGGATGAGTGAAATGCTTTCGGAGATGTACTTATAATCAGATGGGTGTCTGGCTTTCTATGTCTTCCAAGACTTTTCAGTTTTGCATGATATCGTTGGCTTGAAAAATAATCAGTGTCAGATCTGGCCAAACCCTTCCCTTTACGGTTTCAAATGGTGGAGGTGCGTCTGTTGTGTTCTGTACGACCAGTCCGTTGGCGTAGATTTAATTTTCAAACCTCTTTCCTTTTTTGAGAAATGTAGGCGTAGTCCCACGTGGTGGTTGATGCATTGTAATCTACTGCAAACAGTTTGAAAGGAGTTTATGTTCGTCTTTTTATATCTTTTCTTTTCTCGATAGTGTTTTGTATGTCTAGTCAGAGGGCAGTAAATATAGCTTATAACCATCTTTTTGTAATTTCAATAGAACTGCTACACTTAATACATGTGTCCACTTGTATGCCGTGAGCACACGTCCACATTTATACACGTGTGTTCTACTGGACACTTTATACACATGTAGTGTAGAACATAATGCAGTCTCTTATGGTCTTGATATAAAAAAAGTACGTTTTGGATTGCAAGAGAGTATGGCTGTTCTTGGTACTTCGGCTAAGGAGTCAGTTAAATGCTGAAAAATGATTTATTCTAATTGTAAGCCTGAAATGTTTCAATCTCTGGAGCATGGTTCTCGAACTATAATGAGATCTGTGTCATAATCCTTTGAAAATTTTATTAAGATATTGGTGGCTGCCCGTAGTCTTTGGAGGTTGATATGAATACATGTGACTGTTGTATGGTTGTTGCTTTGTTGTATGATTTTGTAATTGAGAAGTTTTTCGTATATTGTGTTGCATTTATGCAGTATAACGTGACTGTGATACTAGAGCATTCTGTAGAGTACGCTGGTAGAGTATGTCTATTCTGTGGTTGCTCTTTGTACAGCAATGTTGGTGTTGCAATTATTGCATCTTCGATATTGTGCTCAACATTTTTATATCTTGCATATATTTTATATCTTATCCCTGAGCAGTAGGCACAGTAGATTCCTTTTTTCCAATCCTGCTGCGTATGGCCCAGTTCCTGGTCTTGAAGCAAAGCTTAGTTCTGAAATATTCAGTTGTGTGTGTACCCTAAGAAAATGCAGTTCTTACTTCACCTGAGTGTATGAAATGCTTATATGGAGCAGTAGCTGACGCATTTAACATTCTGGTTGCAAGTTATTAGCCGATAGAAGACTTTTACTGTGTGTTTTTACAGCCCAATTTTCTGCTTGGTAAATATTACTTTCCTTTCATAAAAGCATTATTTCGCTTTATGTTTTTGTTGTAGAGTCATTAGGTTTATTGGAAGCAGAAACGATGAAAAATATGCAACCGCCTTCACCGGAAATCGAACCACGGACCTCTGAAATACCGGCTCAGTGTTCAGAACCACTACACCACGAAGGCACGCTAGGGAAGTGGGAGAAATACCTTATATTGTTAACCTAAAAAAGTTACACAATTTCATTAAAGAACTTATAAGGTATTTTTTCCCTCCTTTCCTCATGCCTTCGTGATCTAATTGAAAGCATTTGAGAGGTTCAGGCTTCCAGTTCGGACGAGAGCACTCCATATTTTTCACATCTCCTGCTTCAAAAAACCTAATGGCTGTACAATTGGCCCCGAACTAAAAGGTGGGGGACAATAACTCGTCAAAATCAAGATCTGGCGACTGGATCCTATCATCCCCAATTGCCCTTTAAATGGGGGTGTATATAAGGGAAATTCCTCCCTCCTTTTCGCATACCTTTGTTGTGTAATTGGAAGCATACTGGAAGGTTATTCGAGGGGTCCAGGTTTCGAATCTCGGCAAGAGAATGGCACATTTTTCACGTCTCCAGCTTGAAAAAAAATCTAATAACTCTACAAACTTAACAATAAAAAGAAGTGCATAAAAGTAGCTATCAACTTGCTAAAATGCAAATAATTAACAAGAAATTTTATTATTAATTTTGACAGCAAAATGTGTAAACTAACATCTTAATTATATTTTACGTATATTTTATATTTTTTTTTAAGTAATTGAATTATGTGCAACTGAAACTTTAAATGATTTATTTTCCAAAATATTTCCATATTTTTATCTATTAGTGTACTCCTTGGGATAAAAAATTTCATCTCCTCCTGAAAGCGCAAATAGTAGCAAGGGCTAAATGTTATTTCACCAGCCCCAGTGGTGCACCTTCAGCCTTTATTTTTACTAGGATACTCTGAGCAGTGTAGGTATACTCAATATTTTCTCCTTTCATATTTCTTCTTAAAATTTATAATTATAGACCTTTAGGAGAATAAGAATCGCAGTTTTAAATTACTTATTTTAACAGGAATTTTTCCTTGAAAAATTTTTTAAATGTGGAAATAAAACAAACAACACTGAACATAATAAATAAGAGTAATGTTACTAGTATAAAAAATATTAGTAACTAATAGGAATAGTAGTATTAGAACATCTATTCATAAGTGGTTTATAATCTTTGTTCTTACTCTGACTAATATGCACTGCGTAATTTCCCCTCTCGAATTTCAGGAGGTTTAAACTAGTTTAAAAGACGAAAAGTTGAGTGAGAACTTTATATTGCTGCTGTTAAAAAGTACAACTAATCAAAGAGCTTAATTATTTTATTAATTTTCAACAATTAAAATATTTCGCTGAATAAAAAGTACGTATTCGTATTTGCCTTATACATCAGCACGAACCTGACGACTTATAAATTATTATTGTGTAAGGTTTTGCTTCCACCTTCCTAGCGTGCCTTCGTGGTGTAGTAGTTCTGCACGCTGGGCTGGTATCCAGAGGTCCACGGTTCGATTCCCGGCGAAGGCGTTTGCTAATTTTTCATCTTGCCTGCTAAAAAAAAAAAAAAAATACCTAATGTCTCTACAATTGTAAAAGACTGGCCTGTTAGATTAAAATATTTAAATTATTGATATCTAGCTAGTAAAATTAAAGTAGATATACACATGTAATAAATTGTAATATTTAAAATATAAATATCTGTTTTGGCAACAGGATGTGTATAATGAAGGAAAGTATAGACTCATGTATTCTGATACTTGGCATTTGCTGTTAGCAGGAAATTGCACATTAAAGTAACGTAATGAAGAGAGTATCAACTGGAAAAGAAAAAAAACGGCATGGAAATATTGCTTTGGGAATAGTGATGAGGCAAATATTATTCGAATTTTCATTGCTGTAACGTAGCCAGTCACATCTGTCGTTACAAAGTTGTTTTCGTCGATGCTAATAACCTTATTTCTTTATTTTCCCGCTATTAGATACTTTGGGAAAACCTGAGGACCAAAAAATTAATTATGCATTTTCTTTTATTTCCAAGCTAACAAATAAAGGCGAAGATTACTCAAAACAATGACTGGCTTTTAACACCGTAATTACCATATTTATCATAATTACCACTCCTGCGTTAAAAGTTCATTAATGTAATCTTTGACAGTACATTTCACCGACTGAGCTGTTAATGGTGGTTGCAATGAGAGTTGTTATGGTTTCAAAGATTTAAAAATCATAATTTAAAACAATGGTTTAAAAAAAAAGTAAAAATAAAATCAGGTTTTAATTTAATACTAATTTTCTCTCTCTTTACATTTCGCTAGCGTTTAAAGGACTGCTTACTATAATTATTTGTATTTCACTCAACTCGTGTCTGGAAGTCGGAACACACATCACGTCTGGGCCAAAAAATAAAGTGGGAGGGAGTAAAGCCATTACCGAATCACATTATATCTTCGAGAATATGAAACTATGTTATTTACTGGGACACCAAACCTGTAACTTGTGAACGATGTGAAAATTTAAAAAAAAAAAAAATCTGAAGTGTACATCACATGACTTCCTTATATGAAATATTAAATTACACGCGTTTTTGTTGCACTTCGTTTAAAATTATTTCCTCGAATTTCATCAGAAATATATTTCTCATTCAACTAATTCAGTTCTCACTTCGCAATAAGGCAAAAATACATAAAACCTCAAAATATCTTTGTTAAAAATTGAAAAATACAGAAAAATATAAAACATAAATACAGTTAAGGACAATACATAAAACAATTTAAGGAACCATTTTTACAATTAAAATTAGAGTTTCTACGCAAAAGCAAACAGTTCGGCCAGCCGGCAAGAAGGCAGATTTTTGGCAGCACAGAAATGAAAGTTTATTTTTGGTCTCACTCACAAAAAGATACTGAAGTCGTAGAAACTGACTGAATTTGTTGTGGATGCTATGCTGAGTCAATACATGGGATAATTTAATAATTTAAATGATAATTCCAGAATGGATTAAGCATGACTTAACTCGCAATAATAAATGAAGACGTTATCTTCGTTGTTGCGAAGTTTAGTTTCTATAGACTGGCAACAAAACCACTATGCAGCTAAGTTTCAAATGTAAACAAATATGGCTGCTATGGTAAAAAAAAACAGGCTTAGCTGCACTGAAATAACTTTTAAATTGTTGATAATTGTACAACTATTGCATTCAAATTAACTAAAGGCATAAAAACCTTAACCGAAAGATAATAATAATATAATCCAATCACTTTTAAAGCAAAATATGCATAATTTACCCACATATAAAATTTAAGAAAACTGAGCTAACGAAGCCGAGTAGAGAGTGGGTATATATGTATATATATATATGTAATTTCGGTGCGTCCTATTGCCACTAGAAAGGGAGGTGCACAACTACATGCTATAGCTGTCTTATTTACAAAATTCCAACGTTCCAAGGCTACTTGTTTCAGAGTTATGCGAGATACATACATACGTATGTACGTACGTACAGATGCCGCGAAGAAATATCTTTTGAAACCATTTTAAATCAGTTTTATAATTCGTTTGGGGAAAAAAGAGGCCTTTATTCTGTGCTTACGTACAGATGTCACGCAAAAGCATCGTTAAATTGCATTCGATAGCGGTCAAAATGGATATTTTCTTTGAAATATTGCACCCGGAAATTTTCTTTATTACAATACTTCCTTTACTTCGTTAAAGGAAGTAAACGAAATGCATTACTCAAGACGCTGTTGTGCAGCTATGTCAATAGATTACTTACGCACAAGACTTGCAGCAAATATATCCCATAAAAAGAAAATACTTTATATTTTGTTAGCAGGTGAAGTCCTCAAACTTGAAAACAAAACAACAACAACAACAACAACAACAACAAAAAAAAAAAAAAAAAAAAAAAAAAACAATAAAACTGGAGGATGAGTTTACTAATCTTTTCCGAAAAGTATTTTAACATTTATGCATAACTAGCATGAACCAAATAATCCCGAGATCGTTGCGCCGATTAGTTAATACACAAAGCCATTCGGCAACATCACTCTACTGTCGTTTTTGGATGCAATTAAATGTAAAACAGCGTCACAAACAGAATAACATAAAGGATAGTTAAAAACTGCCTTCTAACTACAATGATCCCTGCTATAATAGGAGAAAATAGAATAAGAGCCCATTTCCTAGTATTCAAGAATGCTCTTGGTTACTAGTTGCATGTAGGTTGATGATGACCGCTTCGCACTGATCATCGGTACTCAGTAAATTTAGAAAGATTTTTAAATTACATGAAAAATGAAACATACCATTAGCTACCAAATCTGATGGTGACTTACAGATTGTAAGTCACTGGGAGCACACACATTGGTCACAGGTATAGAGCATTAACGTGAATTTAGGTAAATTTTAAATAACTAATCAAAGTGCAGTACTGTCCGCAAAAGCAATTTTTGCCTAGTGACCAGTGATCAATAATAGTCGATACATAAGGTCATAGATGTGGGACAGCGCAATAAATTTAAATAATTTTTTAAGATTAAATGAAACCAGAGACACCGGTCCCCACCGGTACCTATGAGATGTGAATCACTAGTAGAGAGCAGTGCAATGATTGCAGTGGGAAAAATTGGCAAAGCAAAGTGGAATAAACACTTGGTAGCGTAGCGTAACCTAACTTTTTAAAAACTTTGGAAAGACTCATCTAATCTCTAACATTAAAACTAAAGAAAAGAAGTATGTGAGAATGCTATGTATAGATACCAAGTGAAATCTGAAAACAAAACAAATAAAGAATCGACTTGTTTGTCTATTGGAAGGCAGTACGGGATATAATTTAGATACTTGATTATGGATTGTAAAAACTCAAGGCAACCTAATTTACTTATTTTTTCTGATTGAGAAATTTTTCTGATTAATTTTACCAAAAGAAAAATGCAATTTTGACAGAAGCAAATATTTTGCAGATTAAAAATGTTATACACATGATTTATGTATTTATTGTTTTCGCTTTCGGTTGTCTGACACTCCTCCTCATATCTACCTCGCATCTACTGATAATGTGTGAATTTTGCTCCTGTTTTTATGAAATTTAACAGATAAAAAATTTCTTGGAAGAAGAAATTAGTTCTTACTTCTTACAACAAGCATAACATAAGAGAACAATAACTGGAATTTAATGAAGGTGTAAGAAGAATCATCATGGTCTAGGATAGAGTTTCTTAAACTCTTTACAGTCGTGACCCCCTTTTTATCTCTAAGATTCTTTCGCGACCCCCAGGACCCCATAATATTTACGGACATTTTGTGGGACCCCGTAAGCATTGCGCAAATCCGACACGCGCGCGTGTGACACTGTCAATTTTTTTACTTGTACTGTAATATACTATTGCAGTTTACGTCATTAACTTTCATTTCTAATTTTAAGACATAGAACAATGTGAAAATTTTAAATAAGTGACAGACGAAATGACAGCGTCACGTTCAAAGCAAGTAAAATGAACATTTCTATTAGAGAAAGAATGCGTCGAAGCGTTTTCCTTTTTTCTTTGTCTGTATTGTCTTATCTTTATCTATTTTCAGATGCATTGTGTAAAAATATTTGGTAGTTGTAAAATAATCATAATAAGTTAAAGAGATATCAATACTGTTAAATTTTTTGGGGACCCCAAGCTAGAGGTCCCGCGACCCCCAGTTTAAGAAACTCCGCCGCCCATGCAGCCAGCCCGTTCGCGGGATTCGAACCTCAGACCGATCTACCAGTGTTCAGCGTCTTTACCCCTCGGCCGCTAGTAGGCAATTTCTTGGAAGAAGAAATTAGTTCTTATTTGTTATAACAAGCATAAAATTTCAGAACAAGAGCTGAAGTTTAATGAAGGTGTAAGAAGAATCATCATGGTTTAGGACAGGGGTTCTCAACTGGTGGTACGCAAAGAAGCAAAGTATTTTTAACTATTAAATTAAAAAATTAAAACCCCAACATCCTGATTGAGGTTTTCCTCTAACACTCATAAATTTATGCGATCTAAGCTTTATTCAAGAGTGGTGGTGGTAGTAGTACTTTGTAGTGGTGGTGCTAAAGGTTTTCAGGTGCTGTTTAAATGGTACGCGTAAGTCAAAAGGTTGGGAAGCGCTGGTCTAGGAGATGACGTCGTGCACATGGAAAAAGCAGCTGCCATGTTCATATTGCCTGTAGAAGCTGGTGAATTTGAAAACATTTTTTGTATAAAAGTACATAATGCATTTGTAAGTCGAAATAATCCCGTCTGAACAATATTTTTGTTTTGATGGAAAAGGACCAAATGACGCTCAGCAGCAGCGTTTTATACTATAACTAGACCGTTAATATTTTCATTGTCGTGTTTTATTGAGTGTATACGTGTTAGACTTTTCAAATGAACTTTTCCAACAAGATGTGATACAACTTTATATTTTGTTTTATGTGATGATATGCCTTACTTGTTTTAATGGAAATAATAAAGTATTTCACATGTGAATTTTATGTCTGGATTAATATGCAGCTGGGTAAATAAACTATTTTCAGATTTAATGAAAAAATATTAAATTGGGTATTGCATTAACAACGCTGTCTGTTTAACGACAAACTTAAAAAATGATCATTTCAGGCTCAATCTAAATACTTTAGCATTAATTATGACATCCTTAAATTAAAAAAGTAATTTTTCGAACAGAAGACTATAATATAAATTATAAATATTTCTAGAATACAAATAACTTCTTAAATTTATTTGCCCATTTATACGAGTAGCACACGAAATTAAAGAAAAAAAAAAAAAAAAAAGCTTTACATACATATTATTTGAAATGCGCCACTTGAAAGTACATGAAAGGATGACACTGTCACGTGCTGTGAAGAACGAAATGAAGCAGAAAAAGTTAAGAATCACTGAATCAGTTTTTTAACTCGCACTTTCCTCCTATCTATTAATAGATCAATTCTTGACTTGTTTTTAATCTCTAATTCCATTTCTTATCCTTAGATGGCCTGTGTTTTGTCGCTTCCCCTCCCCTTTCGTGAGGAGAGAACAAATAACGTAAGGCTTTTGAAGGTTCTTCAATCTTATTCTATTTATAATATATTTTTCAATTAGTTGCTGCCAAAGAAAGCACTACACTAAAACTACCGAAAAATTCCTTAGTTGATAATTATAGGTATAATTTGTTTTGGTTTTTGGATGATTTTTTAGCTTTTACTAATTTTAATTTTCATGGCATTCTTTAATATTAATATAACTAATAAAATGACTTTATAAATCTATTAGTTATTCTAAACTACTTTCTATATATGCTACATATATATGCTGCCTGTACACTATCATCTAAGTCAGAAATGGAATCAAAAGATAAATATAAAATTTTTAAACTCTATAAAAATGTTTAAATATTCTCTTGCTTGTGAAAATTGTAACACCTCGAAAGAAACATAGAAATAAATTAAATTTATTACACATGCGAGTTACAGTAATAAAAGTAACAGTTAAATTTTTAAATTAATACATGTGTAAAGTCTCTACATTAGGCATATTATTTGAAGCAGGAGAATTGAGAAATTAGCAACCGCCTTCGCCGGGAATTGAGCGACGGGCCTCTGGATACCGGCCCAGCATGCAGAACCACTACACCACGAAGGCACGCCAGGAAAGTGAGTGAGTGAGTGAGTGCACCGCTATGATGGCTTCCGACCACGGACATGAACCAAACGGAATTATATACTATCACGACGGGGAAGATTCCAGAGTAACAAGGTTGAATATTATATACTAATAACAGTTTTTACATATTGATGACTGCAAGGCACTAAGCATTATTCTGGTTATCTGCTTTAAGCTCTGAACATTTGAAACATTATAATATTATCCACGATTGTTTCTGATTAGGCAGTGTCTTGAGATTTTCTCTATTTTATCAAGGGCTATTCTGTTTTTGAGTGTGTTATTTGTCCACATTGTCTAGGCACAGTCCGCTGGTTTCTTCAAGTGCCAGGTTCTTGTATGTACACAATGGAAGTAATAATGGTCCGTATCGCCTTCCTCTCCGCATTCGCAGAAAGGAGTATCCCTAAGTCTGAATCTGTTCAGGTATACTGGGAATGGTCCATGACCTGTCAAGAACTGTGTTAGGCTAGCACAGTGGGTCTTTATTTCCATGTTAACTTTTGGCAGTAAGCGAAATGTCCTTCGTCCTACCTCTGCCTCTGTCCATCTACTTTGCCAATTTTGTAGCAGACTTGTCAAAGTTGTTGGCTTAATATGAGACCAAGGAAGTTTAGTTGGTCTTTCTAATATATCCGTGCAGTTGGCTGCCTGCTTGGCCAGTAGGTCAGAGGCTTCATTGCCTTGAATCCCCGTGTGAGTGGGAACCCATTTTAAAGTGTGTCTTTGCGAAATAGGCATTGTCAGAAGCTGTATCTGAATTCTGTATACTAAAGGACTCCAGCTGTTTTGACTTGCGATAGCCGCCAGACTTGATGCCGAATCACTGAGTATGGAGAATTTCTCCTGTTGACATGTGTTCGCATATCTAATTGCAGCACTGATAGCTAGAAGCTCTGCTTGGTATACCAAGTTGTTCAAGCCTAATTTCCTTTTCCACTCGAATGTTACAACTCCATTTTCTAGTCTACAGAAAGCGCTGCCCGTGCCGTTCTCAGTTTTGGAGCCATCTGTGAAAAGGTTATTACTGTACCTCTGAATTGGTTGGTCGTTTATACTGATACTGTCGAGAGATTAAAAGCTGCTGGATGAAAGTTATTGCGGTTGTTTTGATCCTCGTAGTCCGAGTGGTGATAACTATGACCCCAGAGTGTTGAAGTTTGATCCAGCCTGGTAACCCTTACGATAGCTGCCTCCCTTTCTACTATCAAATCTAGGGGAGGAATTCCTGCTAGTTGTTGTAGGGCTAGTGTTGACGTGGTACGGTATGCCCTGCATACTTGAAGTAGCTGCTGTCTCTGAATAGAGAGCAGGGATCTTTTCATATGAGAGGTAAGTTTGCCACCCCAGATTGCTGCTCCGTAAGTTATTACTATTTCTGTAATTGTTCTATGCCAAATTTTTAGTAGCTTAGATGAGATACCCCATTTATGTGAAGTCATGCGTCTCATGTTGTTGCTTAGGATGCTAATTCGAGTCTTAAGATTCCTGACATGTGGCATCCAAGAAAGTCTGTTGTCGAGTAATAGCCCAAGATATTTCAATTGGGGGAAACATTTTACCGGTATCCCACGGAGTTTAATGCTTGGGTTGCGTCTTAGCTGCCTGCTGCGTCCTATGAGTAAAGCTTTAGCTTTCTCTGCCGAAATCTGAAGCTTATGTGCTCTGGCCAATTGGGAGAACAGATCAAGACAGTATTGAGATCTCATTTCGAGGTTACTCCTTCCTGCCACAACTAACATAAAATCATAGCCTATGCGGACGCTTTTATGCTAGTTCCTGCCATAACTAGCATAAAAGCGTCCGCATAGGCTATGATTCGAGCGTATTCTACGCTCTCAAACTGACGAAATGCTGAGTTTGCCACTATATTCCACAGTGTTGGTCCAAGGCATGACCCCTGTGGGCACCCTCTAAAGACGAGCTTCTACTCGTCGTGGCATTGAATCAAACAGATTTTGAATATGTATTTGAGGAATAACATTGATATTACTTTTATCCGAGTGCAATTTGGTACAAGTTGGACTCGGGACGAGCGTCATGAGCGAGGTTCTTGCACACGACATTCTAGACATTTTAGAACGTAAGCAACATATCTAGGAATGGATATTCTAAGGATGAAGTGGTATCTGGTATGCTGAGGATAAGTCTTAAACAGTTCTAGCAATATGTGAACGGGCTTTGCTGTAATGGAACACGCTTTCAGGAATACGTTGAATGAAGAGTACGACTAATGGCTTCGCAACGTAACTGATGTAGTTATTGCTCACGAAAGTTTGATCAATTCTCAGCAAATGAGATCGCTCATCATTTCCATTGACGACCCAGGCCATCTCGCTTGGCCATCGTCCAATATGGCGCTGGATAATGCACTCCGGAAGATGGTGTTAATCTCTATTACGTTTAAAAGTACCATAGTACGTTTAAAGTAAAAATATTAGACCATAACTGTAATCCAGACCGAAGGAGTATTTATCAGAAAAGAAGATTTGGTGCCAATCGCTCGCCAGTTGTCTGTATTGAGGAGCTTATTGTAGCCTCAGGCATCGATGGGTTAGAGGCCAGATAATCCTGCGCAAAGAAATGTTTACATGTGGTACACGGTACACCTGGCGAACTATTGAAAATTAAACTGACGTACCTGCAACAGTGCTCCAACTTTGTATCAACTGTCGAAATAAAGCTTTATTTTCCGTCACTGTCATGCGGATGAGGCGTCATTCATCCTGTGCTGATATAACATTTCGTGGTCTATGAAGGCTTAAACCATATTCGGTAGTTTTTAAAGCTTATTTTTCTGTATTCGGCCAGATGGAGAGCAAAATATCTCGTTTATTTGCATTTGAAACACCGTAGTAAAGTAAATGTTGATTTTGAAACTTCCTCCCCCTTTTACTTATTTTTTAGAACATTTAATTACAGTCATTTTAGTCATTAAGGAGAAATGTGTCTTTGGATGAAATTATTATAGTTATACGGTTCTCACTGAAGATTTCAACACTTTATTTACAATATTGTATGGTGTTCAACCGGTATAGTGGTTAGCGACGCTGTCTGCCGTGCTGAAAGGCCCGGGTTCGAATCCCGGAAGGAAAGTCATGGATGCTTGTAAATGTATAGTGTCGGTGCGGCATGGGGGCATTCTAAATACGCGGCGAGCTGAAGGTTCTCTTCAGAGGTTGGTGGTAGGAGAAGAGAGGTGGTAAATCCTCGGAGACCCGTTCCCCCAGGATTCCCTCCATCAAAACTGGGGGCGGAACTGAGCTAAATCGCACTGTCACCTGTATGGTGCTCAAGGCTATTGCCAACGACAGGCGTATCTTGCGCTCTTTGTCCCGAGGAATTTCGTGGGCTTTGGCTGACTATAGGTCAGACAAATGAGCATTACTCAACAACAACAACAATGCTGTACTGCACGAAACCTTTTCACTTTTATAATTCGAACTCAGACCAATGCAAGACACTTTCTGTGTGAAATAATGCAATTAATACAATGCATTTACGAGAATATGAAAATAGATATCATTTGTGACAATCAAGTTTTTAGAGCCCCTATAAGACCTCGTACTATAGAACATAAAAAATAATAGCTCAAAATAAGAATTCCAATTTACTACCATGCATTACAAGGCTAATTTTAACGATGACTTTTAACCGTTAGACTATGATCTGGAAGATCTAACTGCAATTCTTTCTTTCCTCCCTCTCCTCTTGTTAAGTTTGTTAAT
The DNA here is from genome assembly GCF_044657685.1 of Stegodyphus dumicola. Taxonomy (NCBI): domain Eukaryota; kingdom Metazoa; phylum Arthropoda; class Arachnida; order Araneae; family Eresidae; genus Stegodyphus; species Stegodyphus dumicola. The sequence continues at coordinate 145,684,436 of NC_140775.1, forward strand.
AAACTACACCGTTGCTAAATTTATTATTCTATAAGTTAAGCGGCTAATTTCTGAAACGTTAATTCTCAATTCATTTTGTAAAAATTTTTATTAGGGAAGGAACATTATAATAATCGAACTCGCAGGTTCTAATAACTCAAGATTCGAAAACTGAAGACATTGCGCTTTCTTCTTCATTCGAATGATTCGAAACATAACTCAAATAATTTTAAATCCTATTATAGTTTAAATGTTTTAACTCAAATCTTTGAAAAAAAAAAAAAAAGGCTTTATGATGTTCAGTAGAAGCACTCATTAAGAAATAACACTGTTATTGTAATTTAGTAGTACTTGATCGTCAGTATTGCGTAGTCGCAGCTTTAATTTGCCACTCTGGTACTCTTCTGCAAGAAATTTAGTTTCTAAATAGTTGAACTTTTGATGTTAACTCTTTAAATAATACTGTCTTATAACTTTTGCTTCGATTTAGAAAAGTCTATTAAAAATGTAAAAAAAGAGAAATATTACTTAGGCATATTTTGCCAAAATATACTGATAAAACCAACTTAAGTTTTAAGAACTTAATCATATATTTATTTTATTAAATTTAATTTGTTTTTATAATAAATGTAGATATATTTTAAAAATCTATATTCTTAAATTTATTTGTTATCAAACGAGGTTTTGAAAATTTGATTTAGTTAAAAAATTTTGATGCTGAGCAAATATTTTATTATCACCATTATTATTATTATTAATTAAAAAAGTAGTAGTAGTAGTAATAGAAGTGGTAGTAGTAGTATTAGTAATAGTAGTAATAGGAGTAGAAGATTGTTAAAGATGTAAGATTCGAATGTTTGAAAAAATCTTCAGACTCAGATTCAAAGAATTTTAGAATTCATTTCCCTTTTAAACTGCATTTTCCAGGAGTGATAATAAGCCAATAAATTCAAAGAAGCAATTTTTAAATAAATTAAAAGCACCTACCTTATGCTACGCATAAAAGCATTTACTCAGTATTCTAATGATCTTTAATTTGTTGTGAAAGACGATATTCAACTTAATTAATGAGCCTTAAAGGACTTTAATTGATAGCCGTTAAGGGAAATTTAAAGGATCATGATTAAGATGAGAAGTTTAATTATCTTTGACATTTCGTCGGAAACAAGATAAATACAAGAAATAAAAATTAATTTATTAATTTCAGTTTCACGCATTACGAAGCCGCAGTTTTTAAACATCGGATGTTGAACCCGCATGGACATCTTGTTTATCACTCCGTATATGTGGTTTACCATAAATATTGTTACCTTTTTTCCTGACACCAGTTGTTACGTTATTTCCTTCCTTCACGTTCGTACGCGGTTCGTGTGGATTTGGAGTAAATAACGACGACACTTGATGAAGTATCGAAACACACTTTATTTACCAATATTAATCAGGACAGCTCCAAAGTCACGTTTTACAGTCGTCGAAGATCTACTATGTACACTCGCTGGAACAATCAGCGACACAGCCTTCAGGTTATCAGGCTATAACGGTGGAGACAGCTTCACGGCAAAGCACGAGAGAGTACAGCTCCCGACTCTGTTTGGTCGTTCTCGGAACTCCACGTACTCTCGAGACTCTCCACACTGCAACTCGCGATGCACTCGACGACACTCAGAGCACAGGTCCCGACTCTTCGGTTCAGTCGTTCCAGGAGCTCAACACACTCTCTCGACGATGCACTAACCGCGATACAAAGAGACTCTTTCGATGCGCTCGGACGACCCACTCGCCACTCGCTGCCCGGCTGTCAACTCTATCGACTGCGCACGGACTGACTAACTCAAGACACTAACTCGATACTGTAGACAAAGCACACTCTCAATGACTGACTATCAGCTCGCCAGACGAGGCGCACACTAACTGACTGCGGACCAGCAGGGTTTATATAGCTTTTGGCTTGTGCTCGAGAACATTCTGGGCTAATCCGGTAAGAATTCGTTCTAAAAGGTTCTCCATCCGTCCATGGCATATCGCCCATTCTGTCGACAAATGGGCGATTTCTCGATAAATGTGGCAACCCTGCCTTTCCTTGCCATTTGATGGCAACTCTAAAACTGCTTTGCAGGGAAGCCATCTTACCGCGCCTGTACATTTCGCAACACTGCCTTCTCCAAAGAACTGCACGTCCCGGGCAGTACAATCCTTGGTCAGAAGCATAATTCGATACAACAAAAGTTACAACAAACTAAGTACTATGGCCATAGTATGGGGGCTAATCTGTCATAATGAACGACCTTGGCTTTAAAATTGGGGGATTTACGGATCCGTATCACAACTCGTTCAATCTGTTGAGGACTGTATGGGGACCCTCCCAATGCGACTGCAGTTTGGGAGAAACGTCCTTACGACGACTTGAAACTTGACTTTGAATGCGAGATTCAGATTCAGGAGGAACTAGTCGAACTTTCAACTAATGAAACTTTGAAAGCCAGCTTCCAAAATGGTGATCGTCTCACAGAATTTTGGCTTTAAAGTAGCATCAGTCGCCTATCCCAGAATTGTGGACTACTGTCAAAAACTTTTTAATTGCCTTCCCTTCCTTCTACCTTGTCGAAAGAAAATTCAGCGCTGTGACTGATCTAATTATGAAAAAGAGAAGTCGACTCAAATCGTGGAAAGAGAGGACTTGCGCCTTCATCTCTAAAAATATTGAACCGAATGTTCAGAAACTGGCTCTGAAACATCTAGCACAAACTCCCACTGATCCACTGAAACTGATCATACTTGATTTTTTCATTAACATTACTCGTTAAGTGTATTTTTGCTAAATTTTTTTAATTATTTAGTTACGAATAAAGAACTTTTTAAACATGAAAAAGCGTTTAAGAATTTTTTTTGTATTAGTCATTTTAGTTTTAACCAAAGGAATGTTATCGGAATTTTTTAACCAAAGAAGGAATGTGCCCGTTCCAGGGCAAAATTATCGAGTTAAACAACCAAATTTAATGTGTAAGGTCTACTGAAAAAAAATTACTTAAAAGTTCTGCCTTTTATAGTTCTGGAATTCCTCTTTCCCATACCCTAAATTACAGAAATTTAGCTTAGGAGACTTGAAAAACTTTCCTCTCCTTCGAGGGGGGGGGGACAGTCACGTTTCTAGTTTGAAAATAAAATATTAATTACAACTGAAATCTTTAGGCATTATTTCATCTAGGACGGAAAATTCTTCAAAGCATTTAGAAACTGCAATCAGAAATTCGAAAATTAAGTTTTTGTGTTTATTAAAATTCTGAGAAACTTGGGTTAGGAGCTGAAAGTCAATAGAAATCTTTTAAGGGTATTTCTAACCATTTAATGGTGTCTACAGCACATGAAGCAAGAATATAACATTAGCAATCTGAAAGAGAAGTATAAAATATAAAAAGGAAGTATTAAGGCTATCGACTGAATAAATTCGGTCTTCTATGGAGGTGGCCCTGTTGAAGACGACAGTCAGTGAGGGCAATCAGAACCGTGACTAGATATTTCTTTACCCGAGGCAAAAAGGAAAATCCCCCCCCCCGAAAGAAAAAGCAAAAGTAAATTTACGCTGAGTAAATTTTGTTTAAAAAATTTTAAGAACAGTATTGTATGAGTATTAATAGCATTTATTTATTTTTCATAAAATATGCATGCGAGATAGGCGTTAAAAAACAAAACTTATCGTTATGAATAATTCAATCAATGTAAAAAGAAACTTGTAGTAAATTAATGCAAATATTATAATAGCAATAGGAATTATTTTATAATTTAATTTTTATGTTCCTTTTGGTTTAGAAGTTATTTTCTCCCTTCTTTCTGCAGGCCTTCGTGGTGTAACGGTAGCACACTCGGCGTGTATTCGAGGTGACCAGGTTCGAGTCCCGGCGAGGGCACTGCCCTTTTTTCCCATACCCTGCTTCAAAAATAACCTAATGACTCTATATTGGTGCTTGAACTAAAAAGATGGTGGATGATGATTCTTCACTACCGGGATTTGTAGATTGGGTCCCCTAATCTTCAGTCGCTTTTTAAAAGGGGAAGTATATCAGGTATTTTCTCCCTCATTCCAACATGCCTTCGTAGCGTAACGGTTAGCACACTCGGCGCGTATAAGAGAGATCCAGGTTCGAGTCCCGGTGAGGGCATTGCTCATTTTTCGTCTCCATCGAAATAACCTAAAATCTCTGAAAGTTAAACAAAATCATTAACACACTTTTTTTTTTTGTTAAATTCCATTAGATTATTTAAATTGTGTTTGATAACGAGAGTTAATTAGAGAATTTTCAATATTAAAATCTGGTGTAGTTAACATTTCAAACTTTTTGAATAAAACTGGAAGTGAACTACTAATGTTTTGTAGCGTTAGCTATGAGGAATTATCGCATTCTCCGTACCTGCTCTGGTGATGGAAATGATTAGTACGTCCAGCGGACAACTGAAAGCTCCGTGGTTAGAATACGGTTGATTAGAATACGGCACAGTTGATTTTTCATTTTTCCACCTTCAAAAATCATAATGGCCCGTATAAAGTCGCCATCTGAATAAAATATTACATGGGTTTTAACGCATGTAATATATTTTCCTCGCACAACCTCTGCCAGGTAACCAAGATAGTTCGTGCGGTTTTCGACACTCATCGCAAACAGCCCACAAAAATCTTAAACACCCATTTTATTTTTCTAAATAATCACCACTGGCTTCAGTTACATGTTCTCAACGAGATACAAGCTTATAAATTTCCTTTTTGAAAAAATCATTTATTCTGGAGTCTAAAAATTGTGATACAGCCTTTGTGACATCGTCCGGTTTTTGGAACTGCTTTCCCGCTGTGGTCATCCATGGCTAAAAACAGGTAATAGTGTGATGGGACGCTGTCCGGGAAATAGAATCGCCCTGAGTTAGAACTTCCCAACCCAGTGTTTTGATCATCTCTTTGGTCGCTTTTGCCCTATGAGGCATGGCATTATCGTGGAGGAGAACTCCCCTTTTATTGACCAGTACTGGCTGCTTCTGGTGCAGTGCAGCTGAAATTTTTTTCAGCTGTGACGAATAGATCTAGGCTGTTGTTGTTTTTTCACTTTCTAGATATTCATAGCGGACTAGAGCGCTAGATATTCTAGCGCTGGTCCTCCAAACACACAGCATTAACATTTTTGATTAATGTCCGGTTTAGCAGTGAATGAGATAGAACCAGAAGTTGACCAACGATGTTTCCTCTTCCAGTTACCATAAATGATTCATTTTTCGTCGCATGTCAAGATTTGGTCGAGGAACGAGGCTTTATTATGACGCGATAGCAACGACAAGCAGATGTTCAATCGTTGGAGCTTATTTTCCTCAGACAGGACATGAGGAACCCACCTTAATTTCCATGGCATTCCAAAGTTGTCAAAATGTGATCTAATGGCTTCGCTGGACTTGAGTACATTCTTTTGCAACAGTTCCAATATCTGTTACTTTTGGGGGGAGGATCTTAGACTGTTTGCAGTTTGTTTTTTTTTTAGCTTCTATGCACAGATGGACGTTGAAGCAGATGCACAGATGCACTTCTGTCAAATGTTGAAGTTACAGCTTAGCGACTTTCAGAAATAAGATGGAGTGCGTTCTACGAAGCTGTTAATCCTGTGTTTAAGTGCTTTAAGAAGATTATCAATGCCACTGAGGAACTGTGTGATGCTTCGGAAACGACTGAAACCAGAGGAGTAGCTCAAACACTGTTTTATGTTTATGGAATAACATCTAGAAGCAGTCACGTTCAAAAGTATTTACAGATTCTTGGACTAAACTTCGAGAAGTATGTTATCAAGATGAAAAATCTAAAGGACTTTTCAAAAGAAATGATTTTGTTGAGGAAAGAACAGTTATTTGCTAAAGACACATGCGGGGAAATGGGCATTCCTGTGTAGTATAACTGTCAGGAAGAAGAAAATTATGCCCGGAGAGAAGGCTGCAGACAAGCCACTGACTTTGGACCAAGAACTGAATGAAGATCGATGTTAAAGTGCATTGACGAGTTTCAACAAGAAATCGAAACACGTTGCGAAAGCATCGAGAGCATATATTCTGGTGGTGACGAATTATCGTCCATCACCTTTTAGTTAGGACGCCACTTGCAGAGTCACTAGATTTTTTGAGGCAGGAGACTTAAAAAGTATGCAATCGCCAGGACTCGAACCTTGGACCTCTAGAACACACGTCGAGTTTGTACGAGTTCAGTCAAACCTTGTATAAGCTTTCCGAGTTTGTATAAGGTTTGCTGAAAATTACAATGTGTTGTCTGCAGACGGTATCCTTACAGAAATTCCACGTTTGAAGAAGATTTCTAAAAGCCTCCAAAGTTCGAAAAAAAAAGTCTCTTGATTTGACTTCCTTAAGATATTTGGAGTTTATGGTTGAGTATAACTTTTTTGTTTCTTTTACTGAATCTCTCTTAAGATTTTTCTTATGTGTGTCTGTTGCATCATGTGAGAGGAGGTTTTCTAAACTAAGATCTTAAACTAATTAAGAATTATCTCAGATCCAGAATGAGCAAAGCAAGACTCTCTAGTCAGCCATTTTGTCAACTGAAAATAGTGCAGCTAAAAGTATATTTTGATGACGCAATCTCAAAATTTGCACAACAAAAAGTTAGAAAGAAGATATTTTAAGTATCTGTAGAAGTAAAATTTATTGGATTAGAGCTTAGGAAATGAAACTTTCAAACAGTTTAGTTTTCATTAAATTGTATTATAAATAGTAATAAATTTATGCTGTAGAAAACTCACTATAAAAAAGATTTCTTACACTGTATATTAAACTGGCTTTTTAATAAAAAGGTATTTTACTTGTTTCTTTTTCATTCGTAAATTCTGTTTGCAAAATAATTAACATTATACCCTCTTTACTTGTTATCAACTGCATTAAAAATTGTTTGCTCAAAAAATTTCATTTAATATTTTGGTGGACATGCGGGTGACAACTAAAACTCCGCACCGGGGGCCACCAGAGCTTGCTACGATACTGGGAAGGGAAGGGGAATTCTAGCACGTTCATTGCGCTTCATATCTCGCTGAACTTTCAACTGTCGAATCTTCGAATTTATCAAATCTTGATTTGTGAATTCCTGAAATCTCAAATAAAAAAGATTCGAAAACTCGACTCTTCGCGCAATTTTTTATCAATAGAATTCTTAGCGAAAAAAACTGCTAAACATTTTAATTCTCAAACTTTAGAAAAACTTAGATTCAAAACTTTAGAAATATTAGAACCACTAACGTAAAAAAAAAAAAAAAAAAAAAAAAAAAAAAAAAAAAATACGAAAAAAGAATGAAGAAAGCGAATGCTGCAATTTAGCGCACCTGAACCACTAGCGCCACAATCCTTTTAATCTTATTTTTTATTTTTGGAGAGTATTCTGTTAATCATATCTAGAGTTTACTTGTGTTTCCTTTGATTTTAATCTTTTTCAAGATTACAAAAAAAAAAAAAAAAAAAAAAAAAATCTGAAAGGTTTTAGATTTTAAATTACGACCAAAGGGGCTTTTTTTTAACATTTTGTCCGTTACCTTTATTTATTAAATATTGCGTCCTGAAAATTCAGTTCAAGAGCATTATCGCAAAACAGTTTTAAATTGAGCATATCCTTTAGAATTTCCGATATGCAGTCTCACGCGCTGGAGATAAAAATGTTTTTTCTGTACAACGTTGCCATTGCTCGCTTTGAAATCCTTGAGTTTGTTAATTGAAAATTCGTTAAAGATTTACAAAATATGAAATCGATTATTAAACAAATTACAAATTTCAAATTTGGGCTTCCCCATGCCCATATTCGCAGGAAGATTTCGTCATTCAAAATTGTTTTATCACAATGCGAGAAACATACATACATTTATGCAGATTTTTCATTATTTAATTTCTTAAAATATAAATCGGAACTTTAACATTTGGTGGCAACAGTTTGAAAAGTGAAACGGACATTTATAGTGAACCAACGCAAAATCGCAAAAATGAAAACAATATTCCTTCAGGAACAAAGCCCCTTTTTACTAAATACTGAACCATTTCTGAAATATTTTTCGTCAAATTATATTGAGCAAATGAAACTCGAGATTCAAGAGTCTTAATCACATTATTTATTAAGTTTTATTTGTATGTTTTTAGTAAATATTAGTGTATTTTTAATATATTATATATTTATTATTTTTTTTTCATGAAATGCAGATTTTAAATTTTACTTTCATCAAAATTTAAAGTAGTACCTTTTTTATTTTTATTTTTTCCCCTTATTGTCCTGTTTACTCGCGTAATAGTCTCACTTTTTTTACCAGATTTTTATTGTGAAAGTCTGGGTGCGACTATTAGTTGAGGAAATCTACTACATGATATTGTACAAATTTGACGATTGTTTCTGCTTCAGAACGAGGGTGTGACTATTATGCGAGTAGACACGGTAATTATTATACATTTCTTAATATGACGTATTCTTATATCTAAGAGTTCGAGAGATTGGAGAACTTTTCAGCATTCGGATTTGAGAAAATTTAGTATTCGTCGCATCTCTAATTAAAATTAATTTAATTCAATCAGTGACAAATTGAGCTAAAATTCGATATCGAAGTTTTTCATGTTAAAAGCGTTGAAACATATAATCTAGGTTTAAAGATTTATATTTTTCGAAATATTTCTTTGAAATCTCTAGACTTTATTTAATTTCTGACTTCTTATCGTGCTTTAAAAATTTATTCGTTGCGAAAAAAAGAAATCGAACTGGGGAAAAGTACTATTCTTATATAGGGAATTTTACATTCAGAAATTCCCTACGGCATGAACTGTTCAACTGTCATGCTGGGAAGATTCTCCCACAGGCGCGTCGATCCACCATGCGAACGAGAACTCGCGAGATGTTGGCTTGAAAAATCGTAGCTGGCTGTATCGTGCGCTTCAGCCAGCCAACCAATATGGCCGTTACTGTGTGCACCCGGTTTAGCGATAACTATGAACTAAAGGAAGAGTTGGGCAAGTAAGTGCATCTTATTTTATACTATTTTTCGATTAATGAGAGTTTCAAATATAATATGTGATATTTAGGGTTGTATTTGCGCTGCTCAGGGGCTTAGATGCATCAGTTTCTTGACCTGGTATTCGCTGATGCTTGAATCCGATAGTAGAAGTGTGAGTGGAGTATATTGAAAGTAGGGCAACCCCCCCTCGTAACGTACCACACGTAGTTTCTTCTGGTGTGATATTGTAAACAGAGCGTATCCCACCGAAACGTGTTTCCTAGAATGGGCATGCTTGTTTTGACGTTGATATGGGTTTTATTTTTATAGCGGATAATAAATTGTAAATAGGAAATACCAGAAATCATTTGTGAACGATAATCATGATATTCCTTTTTCATAGTATTAAATATCGTAACAATTAGAAAATTATTCTGAACTTCTAAAACGTACTGATAGTAGAAAACAGTAATATTCTGATATACAATTTATAAAATAAAATTGTCAGTTTTTGATGTGAATAAAATATATTCTCTTTCTTAGGCAATCAGAGAATTTTTTTAAACATTATATGTCAATGATTCTGGTGTTAATATGGGTCGAGAAAGACTCTTATAGTATTGGAAAAAAAAAAAAAAAATATAAATTCACTCTACCTGCACAAAAATAAATCACAGAGATTAATAGGTTTGAAACTATCTCAGCATTAAGTCATAATTTTTTTTAAATCAAATTCATGATTTGGTCATGTCATATGCTAAAATTAAAAGGAAAGTGAAAAATAATAATGGCAGCCTGCATTTAATTTAAATATTAATTAATACCAGAATTAGACTTTTAAACTTTCTGGAATATTTGCATTAATTTTTAATAATATTTTTTATGAATATGAAAAATTTATGAATAAAATTTTTCATTTGTATGAATGGTAGAAAATTAGTAATTTTAATATTTTAAATTTTATTTTATTTTCCAAACATACGTATTTATTCCACACAGAAAGAATATTTTTAGCAAATAATGTACTCACACACATCTGATGTAGTCTTCTAAAAACAACAGTAATACAAATCTACATTTTTTATGTTTGTGTGAAGAAATATAACATTGGCATAGCCATATTTGGCTGTTAATAATGTTCTAAATTTATCATACTAAATGAAATATTTTTGTTTATATTTAATTATAACATTAGTTCTTGGAACATAATTTTCATAATATAATGGTTGAAATTTTCTTTAAAAAAATTAAAGGGTATTTTTGCCCTTTAATTTTTAAATACCTGTATATTTGTAGACTAATATGGTTTCATTTGTCAATTATTTAAAATTTTATTTCCAGTACTTTGATTATTAAAACAGCATGAAAATTTTGAGGTATATACTGCATGGTAGTTTTTGCTTATGATAATATTTTTACTTTAAAAAAAGAAAAATATTCATATGAGTATTACACTCTACATGTCTGCTATCAATTTTTTAAAAATTTGTAATTTTATTTATATATTTCATGCAAAATTTCATTCATAGAGAAAGACAATTTCTTTATATTCTTAAAATGAATTTTTTTTTTTTTTTTTTTTTTTTTTGTATTTTAAAAATTTGTACGAATGTAGTGATTAATTGTAGTGAAAAACATGTTTCTGTTACTTGAATAAATCAATTTCATAATTGTTTATTATGCTATATTATTAATGTGTAAATATCAATTAAGCAGAACTGAATTAATCCATAGTTTTACATCCATTACTGTTGGAAAAATCAACAACAAAAGAAATATATTAATAGTACATTACAAGACAGTTACAAGTAACTAGGGTATTATGATTAGTAGATAATGGGGCTTATTATGAGATAATAGGCCATAAGATTACTTCATGATTTGTTTTCTTATTTATATTATAGTTAAATTTTAATGAATAGTGTTTTTTTTTTTTTTTTTTTTTTTTTTTTTTTTTTTTTTTTTTGTCTGTAGCATATTATAATTTGATAACATGATACTTAGAGACCACAAATAGCACAAATATTTGATAGCTTTGATATTGTCATTCGAAGCTCTGAAATTACTTGAGTGTGAATTATAGTCTGCGTATGAATGTTTATACTTTACTGTGTACTGTATGTTGTATTTATAAAAGTTATTTATGAATTTTTTTTGGATGTAATGTTTTTGTAAAATAATTAATGTAATATCTTTTTCGATAAATGTGCATATTGTTGTTTTTTCAGAAAAATTTTAAATAAATAGAGAAAGAAAAATGTTAAGACTGTATTTGATGCTAATGAAGAAAAGTTAATCTAAATTGTCATTTGATATCTTTTTATGAAAATTAAGAGTATGCATTCAAAAATTAATTTTAGAAGATCCATAACTTAAAGGTAGATCAAAAGATAATTTTTATAACATGTTAAATAATTACAAGGCTAGGACTCATTGGTGTAACATGTTAAATAATTACAAGGCTAGGACTCATTGGTATAACATGTTAAATAATTACAAGACTAGGACTCATTGGTATAACATGTGAATAATTTATTTTCTTGTTTTCAGAAAAAGAATAAAGCCCATTCTTGAACAATTTTGTTATATTGTTGTTTAGTTTTTAATAGGCTGCTTTGATCCAATGTTAAGAATCTGCTTTGAGCATCAGTTTATGTTTATAAGCAAGCATTCCTTTTCAAATATGATTAAAGGAAATTTTACTGTAACCTGAACTGTGCCTTCTGCTTTAAGTCTGATTCTGTCTATCTGTCAGAGTTTTAAATTTTCATCAGAATCTTTATTATTTTAAGGTTTTAAGTATAATTAATTGATTTTTTTTAAAACTGCCTACACTATTCATACATTAACAAACAGGATAATGAACTTATATAGATATTCAGTAGGGGTAAGGTGACATCATGAAGAAAGTTTAAAAAAAAAATTGAAAAAAGTCATTCAAATTAGTAAAGTAATTTTGCAAGGCTCATAACTTAAAGGTAGATCAAAAGATAATTTGTTAAAAAGATAATTTGTTAAAATTATCTTTTTAACAAATTATCTTTGAAAATATAGGTAGAAATTTATTACATGAAACTGCTGACTGGTGCAATTATTTTTCAACCTAAATTCTATAATAATTTGATCATATAATACATTGTTGCATCATATAGCATAACAGTTTAAATGGGCAGGAGCTATGTACTAGTGATATATTTAAAGTTTCCTTTTTAATATTCCAATAGCTACTGCTTTAAGCATTTAAGATTTATTAAAATGTTTATGTAGGTTTTTAATTTTTTTTCTAATTTTCTATTAAATACCATATTATATTATGAGTGATTAAAATTGTTTTGGAAGACAGAAATGAATATAATTACAATAAACATGTTGTAACAAAATATCATTTATATAATGCAGTAGCTTTGCATAAAGAATTCAAGAATGTTTTGAATATATGTGTTGCATTGAGCATTTAGGAAAACAGGCTTTAATCAAAATTCTGTGTATGAAGCATTATTATAATCCTACTGCTACATTGAATAAACTATTCACTGGTATGGTGCAGTGTTACAGAAGAGAAACCTGTTAGTGTATAAGCAGAAGCATTTTGCATCTGACAGCTTACGATAGCTATTGCAGAATAATGTAGAATTATAATAACATAGTATTCCATTATATGTCTACTGAAGTCCACGATGTTCATGAGGATCCAGCAATATTATTTAGCCAGTATTTTGTCGGCAGATAGTGCCTTAAAAAATTTTAATGCAGTGTATTTTTTATGAATAAGTATTTATTATAGTTAGGACTGAAAGTTAAATCTCCAGTATAATTCATACCTAAGGGGTACTAATTATATATCAAAATTAAAGCGACAAAAAAGAATGCATCTATTTTATTATCTTTAACGTTAACTATGTCTAATGATTGTAATTATTCTTTCTTTCTTTTTTAATTTAATTTATTCATTTATTTACTTTCTGTTGAAAGCAATTTGATGTCATCAGGTACTTGTTAGATTCACATCATTTTGAACAAAATGTTTTGATATGAAAGTTTCTGTTTACTTTTTTCTATACAGGTTTTATATTTTCTCGTGTTGTGTTCTTATGAAATAAAAGGATCTTCTCGTGTTTAAATAGCAAGAATAATTTAAACAATTTATATATTAATAATTTCTTTTAATTTAAATAAAAATTGACTAGTACTTCAAATAGACATTTTAATAAATTGAAGTTTTTGTAGTTTTAAAAACTAAAAGTTCATAAAGTTCAATTACTTGTGTTACTTAAATATACCACATTTTGTATTAACCCGTAACAGGGGAGGTGAAAAAGTTGAACATAACGAGACATGTGGTCTGAAAGACTGCACATTATAATAAATTTTTAAAAATCGTCTAATTAAAATATCATCACGATATTTCACTTAAATGTTCTTTGAACATTTTACTCTGAAAAGAAAATACGTTTTTACACTTTAAAGTGAAATTAAATTTTTCCCAGAAAATTTCCCCATAGCCTTAATTTTTTCGATGAAAATATGCTGCACTAAATTCTATAAAACTAAAAATAAGAATGCATCTATTTTGAATTAACTATTTTATCTATATTATTTAATATTTAAAGCAAATTTTAACCAGAGAAAATTGTATGTAGCACAATACAGAAAAATTTTGACAGTACCTGAAGTATCAGTATCTCACTGATTTTCTGATAGTAAACAATTTAGTTTTCGTCTTCTTTAGCACATTCATTGCATAACTTTAGCGTGCATTCCAAACAAACAGGGTCTTGGCAAGATAAACATAAATATGCTGTCTTTCTTTTCTTGCTTGGGAGGGGGGGCACAGATGACATGTTTTCCTTGATTTTAATTTTGCTTCTTTTGTGCACTGCTCCACATCCTTAGACTCAGCTTCTTTTCCTAAAATCTGCTTTATCGTCAGGGGCAATTCTTGATTTATTCTTGGATTTTTCACTCTCGTGTGTAGTAGTGGTTGGACTAATTCTCTTGCTAATTCTTTCAAAAACACCATTCTGGTCATAACAGGGTTTTGGTTATAACCTTGGTGCAATATGTATGCGTTTACTATACTCATATCTACTAACCAGTAGAAAAGAGCCATAGGCCAACGTGTTGTTCTCCTACTACAGGAATGGACAGAACATTTTTCATCTAAAGCGTCAACACCACTTTGGTTCTGTTATAAAAAGCAATTATTTCAGGTTTCTGTGTTTCCGAGTCTGTTTCTATCGAATGATACAATGATGACATCACAACCACTGCTCGCCTTTTCTTTGGAACAAATGAAATCAAGGATATGTCCTTAGTAAATCCATACAATGTTGAATTCTCTTTTCTTGACTTACATGGAAGAGAATCTTTTGGAATTTCTTTTTTATTTTTTTTAACAGTTCCAAGGTATGTCAGTCCATTTTTCAACAATTCTGTGGTAAGTTCTATGGAAGAAAACCAATTGTCTGCTGTTACATTCCTGTTCGTATTAAAAATTGGTTTGCTCAAACGCAGAACAGCTTGACTTGGTTTGCTGAATTTTTTCCAACTCTCTTCTACGCTAATTTCATCAGAGTCTTTTCCACAATAAAGATATGCATTGTAAGCATAATTATTCTGGGCATCAGTCAAACACATAACTTTTAATCCATATTTCACAGGCGTTTGGGGCATGTACATTTTAAAGTAACACCTTCCTCTGAATCCAACAAGCATTTCATCAATGCAGACGCAAGTGCCTAATGTGTACGCTTTCTGGGAGTTATAAATGAATAAATTCATCACTTCAGAAATAAGTGCTGCCGGATCAGATTTCTTTCGTTTTTTCCTATCATCTGGGTTATCACATTGCAAATTTGAAAGTAAAAATTTAAAACATTTCATTGACATAATTGCATGAAAAATATCGCGGCTAGTTCCAACCGTGGCAAATAAACATTCAATATCTTCATGATTGGATTTGATTGGAAAAGAGCTCTCAGTTCATCAACACAGGTGTAGTCAATTTTACCTTTAATCGGACCACATATATTTTTTATTTTTCTTTCAATTTTTAGATTTGTCCATTTCACAATTATGCTCAAAAGTTCGTCAGTAAAAAGTAGTTGCCATACATTTTTGGGATCTGAATTACCAATTTTTCCGTAAGGTCTTAGTCTAGGAAGTCTTACGATATTGTGAGCTGGCTTTCTAACTTTTCGATTTGGTTCAACGGATGACCATTTGAACCGATTTTTTCCATAGTAGTATTTTATGGAATTAGCTGTTTCTAGATCAGAGAAATCATTGCTGTCTGCAGAAAATTCAATGTCTGTTAAGTGGGCACTTTTTTGCAGAAATTTTCTTCACAGTCATCTTCTTCACTAAAATCACTTCCATTTTCGTCTTGAATTTTTTTCAGTTCTTCTGCATAACGCGGATCAGAAGGATAAATGAATCTCCGTTGACCTAACTTCAGAGCCATGTGTTCACTACTTCCGAAAATTGTAACACTGAGAGGGAGGTAAGGTCTCACAGACCGCTCTAGAAGAATTTCAACAGATACACTTGCCAAAGCATTCCTATAAAAAGGGGTCAGAAAGAAGGTCACGAAACGTGAAGCTAGGGGAAGAATTCATTCAATTGGACAAAGCATGCAATAGGGGTGATGAGAGGAACATGTGGCGCGGTCCGTCAGACCGCACATCCCATTACGGGTTAATGAAAAAAGTTACTGACATAAATAATAAGTCTTCCCCCCCCTAAATTTTGTATGTTTGTTTGCTTTAAATATTTGCTTAACTGCACTATGCCTTAGAATTTTTATTCTTTCTTAAACATTCAGACCCAGAACTGAAAACATTGGATTTATGTACATCTTTTTAACTCGTAATTTTTATTTCTTGTATTTTTAATTTTTACACTGCTGAAAAAGGCTCTCTTTTGAAAACTCAAAAGAATGAGTAAAAAGTGTTTTAACACAGAAATTAAACTGTATGACAGGAAATATGATATATCTTAGTGTGTAAAAATTGACATGTTTTTAAAATTTTCTGTCAGTTTTCATTTAACCCATACATCAAGTTTAATGAAACTTTGCAATACAGATATATAATGTATTTTAATTGTTTCTACTTTTATATTAAGTCATATCAGAATTGATTCAACTTGAAGTACAGGAATCATCAATATTAAATTATTGTACTTTTATGCACTTTAAGTACACTTAATATTATGTTTTTATTCTAACTCTTTTTCTTTTAGTTGATATATAAGCTGGAGTTACAATTCTTTTATTGTTTGTTTCACTTATTTTCATTCCAGGGGTGCATTTTCCATTGTTAGAAGATGTGTTCAAAAG
This sequence comes from Stegodyphus dumicola, assembly GCF_044657685.1. Lineage (NCBI taxonomy): Eukaryota > Metazoa > Arthropoda > Arachnida > Araneae > Eresidae > Stegodyphus > Stegodyphus dumicola. Next base: position 145,700,744 of record NC_140775.1, read on the forward strand.
AATACTGGATTAGAATTTGCTGCAAAAATAATTAACACTAAGAAATTGTCTGCTAGAGGTAATTGTTAATTTTTCAGTTTAAATTAATATCTCAGTTTAGATCAAATAGATTAGGTTTAACAGTAAGAATAATTATTATGAACCCTGTCATGGTGATCACCTCTAAAGCGCCCAGTGCTTATGAAAATATTTTTAAAAAATGAACTTTTCTGCTTGTAATATTATTTGCTGCAGCAATCTCTGCAGAATAGCACATTGAGCTGTGAGTGGTCACTTTAAAAAGGTGTCACTATATATGGATTTTAATACACAAATATCAATAGATTTCTGTCGCTTTATAAAAATACAGCATTTTATAAAACTCAATGTATATTGAAGTGGTGTAAAACTAATAAGTAGGTAACTGTTAATTTACCTGGAAAATACATTTTAGTGCTTTCAGGCATCCCCCCCCCCAAAAAAAAAAATTAGAAGAAAAAAAAATATTTATTCTTATACCAAATATTAAATAAATAAATTGTTGTCTATTTATTTATTTTGTGTGTGTATGTGTAGTTGTTAGTAGTTGTTGTTACAAGATAATTACCTTCACCTCCTACTATGGAATCTGATTTCTTAGCATAACATAACATGGGCAATGGCATTACCCCGTAGTTTTACAGGGTTTTCTCCCTCTTCTCAATTTTAGTATACTGTATTTATAATTCTATTTTTTGGTGAAATGCGTTTGTCATATCGCTCTTGCTTTTAGTAACTAACTTTTGTGTCTTATTTTTGCTCTTGAAACATGTATGTGAATGGGGGGGGGGGAAGCCTGTTCGGACATAATGTAAAATCTGCAAGCTTTCAAATTTTTTTATTTATTATTTTAAATTTCAGTTATTTGCCGAAATAATATAGGGTATGGCATTATGCAGACTATGATCATGTAATTTTTCTCAGTTTAGAATTTCCCCCTTTTTTATTGAATAAGCTTACCCTTGCACTGCTTATCTTAATAAGCATATTCTAAATGCATGTTCATCCCAGTCTGATAATAATCGACATATAAGAGAAAATTGAAAAATATGTTTTTTTCAAATAATGTGAAAAAATTGGGATACCATAATACGAACAGCCTTGAGTTTTTAATTAAAAGAAATAAAACAGGTATAAATTTTTAATTGAAAATAACAAATAAATTTTTAAAGGTTTGTCGTAAAGTCTGATTATCCAATAAATGTTTTCAATTGAAAATGCACTATGACTGCATTTACTTGATGGCTAATCTATGATGCAAATAAAAGTTCCATTTATGTTGCTAATCAGGTATCTTATGATTAACAGATTTGAAATTGTATTAAAATAATGGGCAAGTAATGTCATACATATCAAACATGATTAGAACATCAGGGTTTTACTGCAGAATTTAAGCGTTAAATGCCACAGTTTAAGGATATGAGGATTATTCTTTAAAGCATGTAGATTAATCACTGTAATTTCAAGAAAATGTATGGCATTAAATATGCATTTAATGACCTTAATTTTGCTTTATCATAATCTTTTTCTTTTAACTTCATTAATTTACTTGTGTTTATTTTAAACTGAAAAAAATAAAAACTAAATGTGTTAATGTGTTAATATTATTATGTATGATTTTTGTATGTATTTCCATGGAATTTACACTTTTAATTTCATAAAGTGCTGTTTTACTTAATTAAAGAAAGTAATAACAATGAATGCCTATTTGGATCAGTGCAACAGGTACAGGTAGAAGTGGGCAAGATTCCAGAATTTCACCATTGGTCACGTGGGTATTTTCCCACAGCACTAATTATGCAGCTCCACCCGTTCTGTTTTTATGAAGAAAGCCCCACATGATCTGAGAGACTGCTATCATTCTTCCCCTCCTATCAAACCACTTGAGAGGACTTTTCAGCTCATCTATATTTTAAGTGCCCCCATGCCACACAGACACTATACAGAAAAGGATGAAACAATAAAACTGAAATGTGTGCATTTATTTTTTATTAATTAATAAAAGAATTTTGTTACAACTTACAAGATCACCAGAATTCAGAAGTTTATTGAATGCTTTGAAAAGTAGTCTAAGAAACAAAGCAGTTAGGAAACTGCCATCAAAATACTAATACAATTTATTTTTTCATTTTCTTTTGATTAAAAGTAAAATTAAGTAAGCAAATTGACATTGTCTTTTAAAATAGTCTGTTGTGTTATTCACTTTTGCATTCAATTCATTCATTTTTTATTATGCAATTCTTGTATTCTTTGAATAAGAAAGATATATAATAAATTGCGCTAGTGTATGAATTTATGAGTCTGTTCTTTTAGATTTAATTAACATTTATTTATTTATTTTAAGAAATATGTATGTAGCTACGTACCAATAGTTTATTTTGTGAAATGTAATAACATGTAATGTGTTATAGTATTGCCCTCTTGTGCTAATTGTCTACTTCTTATATTTCACTTGTCGAATCTACGAATCCAAATAAATAAGATATCAAAATAATTATGATATTAGGGAATGAACCAACTATAAAAATGCAAATTAATGTCATTCTTTTTACTCATTGAAACATTTTGATACATTCGAGAATATGAGTTTTGTTTTTTATTTATTTTACGATGCAGCTTTAGGGTTCTTAATTTATTACACATATTATTTTTCCATTATTGTTAATTTATTTATAATATTTAATAATGATAAATTGAGAAGTATTATTATTTTTTTAATAGTGTGTTTAAATTATATCTGTGCTGGGTGGGAATGGGGAAGAAAACTGTTGCTGTGTGCATCTTTTTTCTATGAGGTTTAGGTATTTCACAGTTTTTATCATTAAAAATGAAAAACAAATTAATATGCCTTTAATTAAGCATTCATCTTCAGAACTTTTTAAAATGCAATCCTGTCTTTCCTGCTGTTCAGTGTATATTTATGTGCAAAATTGAGAGAATTTGTGCATTATCTTTAATTTCTGAAAAACTAATGGACAGATTTTAATGAAATTTGGTATGAATATACATTTATAACAGAAAAAGAGATGTACCATTCAGGAATTCATTATCAGTAAAGCTCATAGTGCTGGGATGTCCAAAATGAGTGTTGTGATATTGAACTGAAAGTGAGTCATGGGGTGGGGTGCCCTCTTGTTGCCAGACAGAATGATATCACACTGGACAGGAAGCAACTGAGAAGTCCCTAGGACAATCAATCCCAGTTCTGCAGCAAGGCAGTTTTCAACTTTGGGATGGCTTTTGGAGAGAGAAGGCAAGATGAAATTGCCTTCTGAGCATCTGAGACATGCTAGATTTCTGAAGAGAATTTGGTCAGGAATTCTAGCTGGCCAATCCATCCGGTGAATATTCTTGCTTTTCAGGTAATTGTTGACTACCTGAGCCATATATTAATGAGCATTGTCATCCATTAACTAAAACCTAAGACCAACTGTTCTCCTGAAAAGTTGAACATGGAGCTGTGAGATCTCTTCTGACATTTTGTATACCTCATAGTAGTCAGGGAGCTTTTGTCAAACACATGTTGGGGTGTGCAGATGTCCAAGCCATTACACTGCTATAACTGCTGTAAATAATCTTTTCCTCCAGTGCTCAATTGTAGTCTAATTTAAGACACATGTTGTCTGCACCATGCTAAGTGTGCTATCTTGTGTGCTGCAGTGAATGGAATGCAAACAATGAGTCTTCTGGCAAACAATAATCTCATACCTATACAGGTTGTGCAAGTGTATGGCATACTGGACAGGTAACAGTTGAGGAGCCCCTCTGTGGCAGTTTATCGCACTCTTGCAGAAAAGCAATTTTTAACTCTGAAATGGGAATGGAGAGATGCAATTGTCCTCCCAAAAGTACTAAACATGCTTTATAGGGTTAAGAGCAGGATGTCTGGTTGGCCAGTCTATGTAGTGAATATCCTCATTTCCCAGGTAATTTATTACCAGTTGAGACCTGTGTACAAGTGTTGTCCATTAACAGGAATCCAGAACCACATCAACCCTGAGGGCTCAAAGCAGTCAGAGAGCCTTTGTCAAACTCATCCAACATGAAGCCTTTGGGCAACTGTAGACTGTGAAACTCAAGTTTCAGTGGCAGCATGAAGCTCATGTGAGAACTGTTAAGCTGTAGCAGTCTGATTGCTGTGCTAAAACATGCCAAATCATGACCCTCATCCGTTGTTGTGGATCTTGGCTGGCATTGTCCCGGTCTTCTCGATGTGGATCCAGTGTCCTGAAACTATTCTCATGAATTACAGATGACACTGAGTATTACATTCGGTTCTGTAGCCATCTGTGCTTGTGATTGTCCTGCCTCTGTTATACCAATAAATCTCCATCTAATTCTGTCATTCATACATTTGTGGCTACTCATTTTACCTTATAATATTTACCCAACTCTTGCAAGAAACATGACGAATATCGTGAAGGAGTATGAGCACACAAATTGCCAGATAACCCTCATACGATAATATCCCCTCCGCAACCATAGCTCTGCAATTCCACACAGCTCCTTATATATTTGACTCTGAATTATTTGTACAAATCTTTGGTGTCATAATTAGTACCTTTGATTCAATACTTTTTGTAAAAATAGACAAATTTGCAAATTCTTTTAATTTGCACATTATGAAGTAATAAGTCTGGGACTGTAATCTTCAAAACTGTTTCATAGAAGAGAAAAATTTAAGGCTGAATTTACTTGAAATTAATTAAAAATTGGCTTAATTAAAAGGCATCATAATTTAAATTAAAAACATAATTTTTTTAATATATTTAATGACATATTTTCCATTTAAATGTAAAATATTAAGAATAGTTTTAGCTCATATAGTTTTCAGTCATCTTTTTTTGTTGATTGTTATTTTTAATAAATTTAAAATTTTTTTGAATGTTTATTTTAATAATTTTATGTCTTAATGCATATGTGTTAACAATAAATTGATTTTGGAGAATTTTTGTACTTTATATTGTGCTTAATGATTTGATTTCACAGCATATTTGTTGTAATAAAAATGAATATAAAATAAATAAATAAAAATGAAAGTGTGATTAAAAGAACATGTTAACTGGAGAAACTTTTGAATGTAAGTAATAAATAATAGATGGATGCGATGCGATGCTGTTTATATAATTTTTACTTGTTTACGGTATGGAATTGGGAAAATTTAGTAAGAAGATGCAAATATCTAGATTTTATAGACGGGGGGGGGAATTTGTGTGAGTACTTTTCTGTTAACAAGGCGCCAGTCGCCAAATGTGCGCCAAACATAAAAGCTGGCGCAAAAACTAAACTAGATGACGGCAACTTTAACTACATGTAAAGCTTCATGGGAAAAAAAATGAACTTGTAATAACGGTAATGAATCATATAATGTATAAAATGTTTAATGAGCAGAATGCTGAATTTGTGCAATTCTGTGATGTTTTCGCTTAAGAAAACAGAATAAGTATCGATGTAGTAATTAGATATCGCGCACTCCCTTAGCATTGTGACCACATTTGGTGCTTTCGCGCACATTTGACGACTAACGCCCGCTAACCTGAAAATACCGCTCTGAGTTATTTTTAAACTTCTGTGTCTTTACTATTGTTGATAGCTCAAATGTTTGAAGTAATTAATAATTATGCATATTATTTTTAATATTTATATAACTAATCCGGTGAATAATTCGTATAAATGTTGATTTTCTCACTACATGAATTCGTTTTTCAAAGGAAAGGGAAGAAAAGTTTCAACAACTCAACTTTAGAATCAATTATTTGAGGAAGAGAGTTAACAGAAATTTTCCTTGAAAATAGCAATTTAATAATTTTTGGTCTGTCTGAAAATTAGATTTCATCGATTATTTTATAGCATGTTTAAGTAAATATATGTTTGTGTAAGTTACATGTTTAGAATCGCATAAAACAAACGTAAACAAAAGACTGCTTTTCGTTAAACAATCTTCTGCTGTTAATATGATACAGAAAACAAGACTACGCGCAACACATTCGCTTAATAGTTGTATTGTTTGCTCCAGTCTAGAATGCATTCAAAATTTATCCACTAATCAAGTCTACCTTTCACAGTAATTTCATTCTGCTAAGTATAGTGGTGGTTCAGAACTGTTTATAACTAAATATCGTGCGTCTTTATATCATTTTTATGTTTTATTCTGAAACTTTACTTTTATTTCTTTTTATCTGTGTATGTCAGTAAAGTAGAGTGCTCATTGTTTTCCACCGTTTTATAGAGTTGGTTGTATTTATTATTGAATGTTTGAAGTTCTATGCCTTATTTAATGAGCATGGCTTCCCATTCGAAACTTCTGTCTCTAAAATATGAGAGCTTATGCTCAATCTTGGTTAAACGTTCACACTAAGTATGTTGTAAGATGCTTGCTTGTTGTCTGTCCTAAACATTGATTTCTTTCGAGATTTATTATTACGTGGAGGGTTGTGCCCGCGATTGAAAAGTTTCCAGGATTTTTAAATTACAATGATTGTTTGTGTAGTTAACCCATTTCGTTACTAAGTGCATCAGATATAGTGGAAAAGATTTTTTTGGTACTTTTCCGTTTCGCCGTCGCAAATCTCGCCAAGGAGACTTTATTGGCGACAACACACAGTATACGCATAAAAAATTTTAACAAATGTTAGTTCTAAGAATTTTTTTATTTTGGAGGCATAAGTATTTTAATATCGTTTAAATTTTTGGTACTTTTCCGTTTCGCCGGCGCAAATCTCGCCAAGCATACTTTGTTGGCGACAACATACAGTCAGTATACACATAAAAAATGTTAACAAAAGTTAGTTCTCAGAATTTTTTATTTTGAAGGCATAAACATTTTAATATGCTTTAAAATTTTGTAAAAAGCCAATAAATAAAGACAATAAATTTGTAAAAAGACATTAATTCAAGTATTTACTATGCTATCATGGTTCAACATCCTGATTCGCCGGTTCGTATCATGCAATCCCAAGTGATCTCATCTCACGTAAACTACGCTACAAAAATATAATTCTCTCAGTAACTATCTACATTAATTTCAAGTGAAATCTTAATTTGGAATACAAGTTTAAATGCAAGAATTATTTCAATTCGTACGAATAGCTTACTCAAAAATTATGTAAAACCGCAGTGCTTTACTTCGTTAGTGCATTCTAATTAGAATTGATGAATATAACCCTTGATTTTGCCTTTTCTATACTTTCGCCTTCGGGTGAGCGGTGTGTTTGCATCCTAATTGACATTGTAATTGCATGCCAGTATTGAAAGAAACAATCAATTTGGTAAGAAACGGCTGCGACTTGTTTTGAAAATGAGGCGTAAAAGGTTACCATCGAGTATATTCCGTTTGGCATCAGGTGTACCATTATTGGCGAGTATCGTTTGCGCCGGCAAAACGGAAAAGTACCAAATTTTTTTCAAATGGGTCTTTTGCGTCCTTTCGCCACATAAATTCGGCGAGGTAACTTTCCAGATGGTGACGTGCCTTTCCTCTGTGTTTCGTATTCCGCCATTTGGCGCTACCCTATACTCTTTCTTTGTGTGTGTAGGTTCCAGTTTCCATATCTACAAAATTGTATTTATGCTTCACTTTGAAATGTTCGAAACTTTGCTCTTCTAGATTTTCAGGGCCCACCAGCGGCTGAGCGGTAAAGTCGCTCAACACTGGTAGTTCGGTCCGAGGTTTGAATCCCGCGAAGGGCTGGCTGCATGTGTGTTTTCGTGGTTTTCCCCATGTGTAACGTGTATACGAGCCAGTTCCCCTTAGAAAGTCCTCCACGAAGGCATCCTTCCCCTTAGGCAGATAGCCCTAGTGTGCTTTGCCGTAATCTCAATAAACCAAACCATCCAGATTTTCAGTGCAGTATGATTTCCATGAATCGAAATATATCGTAGTTCCTTTTTCGATAGTTTCCTTTATTGCTTCTAATATAATAGTCATGCATCGGTTTGGCACCTTCACGAGGAAACATTCGTTTGTTTCACGACAAACTCCACCAAAGATCCACTGTTGTGGTAAAATCCGATCCGCGTTGTTTTTGCGCTTCGTGAACATATTTTCATCCACTTCAACGATCATACCAGGTCCTCCTGTTGCTACTATTCCGTTTTGAGGACCGTAAAAAAATTGCAGCAAAAATTTATGCGCAAAAGCGCCAAATCTAGCAAACGCGCCCATTTAACAGCGCGCCAAATCTAGCGTACGCGCTGATTTCAGATTGCGTATGTTTATATACAGTGGGTACAAAAAGTATTTGCACACATACATTTTTGTTCACAATTTATAAGAAAATGCATTAAGAAATACAACAATTGGCATTTAAAAAATAGAATAAGCTTATTCATTTAAATTAATTACAAAAAAATACAATAATGTTAATAAAAAACATTTTTTGCAACAATATTAAAATAGCTTATGTCAAAAAAGTATTTGCACACTCAACTCATGCTATTCTTTATGCTATTATTTGACAGTAATCCCGCAGTAAATAACATAGGTAAGACGACTATAAAAGGAGGTGTTGTCGAAACGTTATCAGTTGATTGCCGATTTCAAATTGTAATGGCACCTAAGAAATCTGAACTGCCGATTTCGAAAAAATTGTTTCTCTACGTGCAAATGGCCTAAATTATCGAGAAATAGGTAAAAAAGTAAATGTTTGCTTCTCTATTGTTCGGTATATTATAAAACGTCATAAAGAAAGAGGATCTACATCAAATAACTTGCGCTCTGGACGCCCAAAGAAACTTTCACTGCGAATAAAGCGAAAAATCATAAGAGAAGCATCGAAAAATGCATTTGTTAGTGCAATTACTTTAGCCAATGATGTCGCTTCAACATCTGGAGTTCAAATCTGTGCTCAAAGTGTTCGAAATGTCCTGCACGATGCACACATTTATGGGAGGTCTCCAAGGAAAAAAACCTCTCATAACTGAACGAAATAGACTGAAGAGACTTGAATTCGCTAAGGAATATATCAATATGCCAATTGATTTCTGGAAAAATGTCGTATTCTCCGACGAGAGTTCAATATCTTTTTAACGAGAGTTCAATATCTTTAAATCAGATGGCAGGAAATTAGAGTGGAGAAAACCTTGTACTGCTTTTCATACCAAAAATGTGTTACCTACAGTTAAACATGGAGGAGGTTATGTTATGATTTGGGGGTGCATGGCTAACAAAGGAGTTGGTAATTTGTGTTTCATTGATGGGAATATGACAGCTCGAACCTATATTGATGTGTTGCGAGATAACTTGCCACAAAGTGCAATAAAATTGGGTATCAGTAATTCATACTATTTTCAGCAAGACAACGATCCCAAGCACACTGCCGGTATAACACGTATGTGGTTGCTTTATAATGTACCCAGAAAACTTGCCATTCCACCACAATCACCTGACTTAAATCCTTTGGAAAACATGTGGAATTCTTTGGATTTAAAAATAAGAAAAAGGAAGATTTCAAGCAAATCTGCCCTTAAACAAGCCCTTATTGAAGAATGGTCGAATACTGACCCTACTGTTAGAGAAAATTTAATTAAATCAATGCCAGCAAGATTACAAGCAGTAATAGATGCTAAAGGAATGCATACTAAATATTAGTTATTTGAAATTTGCTTATATATTTTATTTCTTTTGTATTCATGCAGGTGTGCAAATACTTTTTTGATACGATATATTTTAATTTTGTTTCAAAAAAGCATTGTTATTTATATTATTGTAATTTTTCTGTTTGTTTTGGATGATTAAACTTATTCGGATTTGGCAATACAATTTTTTTATTTCTCAATGCTTCTTTTTATGAATTGCAAACAAAAATGTAGGTGTGCAAATACTTTTTTTATCCACAGTAGTTCTGTATTTCTTAAGACGCCATTGAAATACTAGTTTAATTTTTAAATCCTTTTTTGATATCTTATGGATTTAACAATTTGGAATTTGCCCATGACGAAAAGTCGGCAATAGAATTTTGGGTAAAGTGCAGAATCAACCACTGCTTGACGCGAATTTAAGAACTGCACATACTCGGTATTGTGCACATCCACCTATTTTCAATTTAAAAAAAATCCCAGAATTGCACAAAAATGGCACTGCGCACACCCTTGACTTTATCTGTGTACACATTGACCTATTTTCACTTAAAAAGTAAAAGAAAATTGTCAAATGTCCAATTGTTTTTACCCTTGTAAAAAGCGGCAAACAAATAAATGAGCGATTCTGCACTTAACCGAGAATTTTTTCAAAGAAAAGGCATCATTCATTATAGAAAATTACGTTTGAACAACCAACGAGATGAAATTATGCTTTAGCGATAAGTGGGTAGCTAAATAGCGATGCAAGCAGCCATTCAGTTATGTTTAGCAGTTTTTATATAAATTATAATAATGATTCGAAATAGTTATTATTTTTATGCTTCCATTCAGTCATGTTTAGCCTTTTTACTTCCTTGTACGAAGTAAAAAGGAAGTACAGTAAGACCCCGCTTAACGCGGGGGATACGTTCCATCGAAGTAGAGCGTAATGCGAAACAGCGCTAAGCGAGGCTATCTTAACATGTAAATAATGGGGTTAGGGGAAGACGGATAAAAAATGGTTAGGCATTAAATTTAATAATGTTTTTTTAATAAAAATAAAATCAAACATTTATTTCTTACAAAAATAAAAACAATATAAACGCATATACTTTTAAAAACAAATAAAATTCTCAGTCAGATCATTCAATCTGTTCTGGGTTTCCAATTTTCTGCCATTTTGTCAAGAAGGCATTATGATAGATTGGCTTAATGGCATATTGCGTTCAATTTCGTCGTCAATCCATATAGACAGTCGTTTTTCCATTTCCTCTATAATGTTATTTCTAGAACGGGTAATTCTAGTTGCAGAGCTTGACGTAGTTGCAGTTGCCGATGACAGTATTTTTTCTTTATTCTTAAGAATTGTCCTTATTGTTGAAGTTGCCAAAATCAATGCAGCACTAATTTGAGATTGACGTTCACCAGAATCTAATCTTCTAATCACTTGCATTTGAGTTTCCAGTGAAATGCTTTTTCTGGTTGCTTTCTTTTCTTGTTTTTTATTATCACCCATGATAAAAACTAAAGATCATAATATTTGTCACTGTATTAATCGTTATAGTATTATACAAATTTAAACTTACAATAATGTCAACAAATGTTTCAAATGATAAAAATGCGTCCACAAAGCAAGAAACCTAGCGCTGCGCACAATTTCGGAGAATTCCCGGGTTGAAATAAAAGAGCGCTAAACCGAAACAGCGCTAAACGAAACAGCGTTAAGCGAGGTCTTACTGTATTGTAATCGCGAAAAGTTTCAGGCAGCATATTTCAACGAAAACATCCATTTTGACCGCTATCGAATGCAAGTTAACGATGTTTTTGCGTGATATCTGTACGTAAGGACAAAATAAAAGACTCGTTTCCTCCCCCCCCCGAAAAAAAAAAAACTGCTTAAAAATTAATTCTGAAGAGAATTTTTCGTGGCGTCTGTACGAACGTAAGTGTACGTACGTATCACGCATAACTCAAAAACGAGTAGCCTCAGAACGTTGAAATTTTGTATATAGGACTGCTATAACATATTTTGTATATAGGACTGCAACCTCGTATTTTGGTTGCAATCGGCCGCACCAAACGTTTATAAATACTATATTTATATATATATCCACTCTGTTACTCGGCACAGTGATCTCAGTTTCTTTATTCTTATATGTTTGTAAATTGTACATATTTTGCTTTAAAAATGATTGAATTATGTTGTTCTTATCTTCCGGTTAAGGGTTTTATGCCTTTCGTAATTCTGGAAGCAATATTTGTACAATTATCAACAATTTAAAAGCTGTTTAAGTGCGGTTAAGTTTTAAATAACATGACGAACATATTTGTTTACATTTAAAACAGTAGAATTGTAGATTTGTTGCCAATCTAGAGCTAAGCTTCGCAACAACAAAAATAACGCCTTCATTTATTATTGCGAATTAAATCATGCTTAATCCTTTCTGGAATTTTTTTGAGGAAATAAGTGTTTAAGATTTACTTAATTTTTAATAATTCGTAATTTAATTTTTAATAATTAGTAATTTTTAAAATTCTTTAGCTTTTATGTATTTTTGTCTTCTCGCGAAGTGAAAACTGAATTAATTGAATGAGAAATACTCAATCATCTGTGAAAAACTGTTTCTTTTTTGTTTTGTTTGCTTAATTTCTTTTTTACATCGTTCTAGCTTTATTATAGTATTTGATAAGAACATGTGGCAACGATTAGATAATTCTTTAAATGATATACATTTTGTGCATTCTGAGTTATAATATGAATGAAATATAATACTGTTAAGTGAACCTAGTGCCAGAATGTCGCTATGTTAAACAAATAGAGTGAATTTTAAATAATGCCTTTATTCTATTGTGGTTTATGCGCTGTCGGCGAAGTACAGATTTTTATGAAGATTTAATTAAATCCAATAAGTTTAAAAGAAATGCAAGAAACAAATGCGTATAGTTTAATATTCCGTACAATTAAGTCATGTGGTGTACACATCAAATTTTTTATATAAATTATTATAATAAAAAAGTATTATATGAAATTAACCTTTCATCTAAATTAAAAAGCATCAATCTTAGGTAGTTATTTACTATTATACTTCCTTTCTTGCATTAGGGTTGCCGCAATTATTTTTGGCAGCAGTGGCATCAACAATAGTTTGGCGATTTTTTACGGCCCTGAAAACCGAATAGTACCCATGATTATTATCACAAATAGCAATGTTAGGCAAAACGCATTTCGCTTGAAAGAATCTGACAGATTCTTCCTCTGTCCTGGGCAAATCCCAAACTTTCATTGGTTTTTCATCCATTTTTGACATATTTGTAAAAAGAAATTAATTTAAGGATTTACTATGCTTTCATGGTACAACGGCCCACCAGCGGCCGAGCGCTAAAGTCGCTGAACACTGCTAGTTCTGTCCGAGGTTCAAATCCCGCGAACGGGTGGCTGCATGGGCGTTTTCGTGTTTTCCCCATGTGTAACGTGTATACGAGCCAGTTTCCCTTAGAAAGTCCTCCCCGAAGGCATCCCTCCCCTTAAGCAGATAACCCTAGTGTGCTTTGCCATAATTAAATACACCAACACTATTCATGGTACAACATCTTGATTCGCCGGTTCATATCACGTGATCCCAAATGATCTCATCTCACGTAAACTATGCTACAAAAATCTGATTCTCTCAGTAATTATCTACATTAATTTAAAGTTAAATCTTAATATGGAATACGAGTTCAAATGCAAGAATTATTACAATATTATAATTAAAAAAATTCTATGTACCTGTATGCCAATATTGAAAGAAACGATCAATGTGATAAGAAATAGCAGCGATTTGTTTTGAAAATGTGGCGTGAAAGGTTATAAGCGAGGATATTCGGTTTGGCATTGGTTGTACCATTTTCGGCGACCTTTACCGCTTGCGTTGGCGAAGTGGAAAATTCCGCCGGCCAAACGGAAAAGTAGCGATTTTTTTTTTTTTCTCAACTGTGAACAACATTTACTCTGTTCGAAATGTTAGGTTATTCGAACATTGTAAAGTACGTAAGGGCTATTTACTTAGGAAAGAAATGCCTTCGTGTAGGTAAGGCGAACGTCTAAGGCAGACTGGCTCATATTCAAGTTACACATGAGGAAAACCAACTAGTCAGCTAGCCGTTCGCCTGGGATCGAACATGGGTCATACTCCCAATATTCAGCGGTCTTAAGTAGCCTCTGGTATGGGCCAGAAAGAAGGCGCGTACAGTAAAACAGCTTAAAAGTGAGTACTAATTTTTCATGTACAGATTTTTATGAACATACAGGATGTAACAAATAGCTTCTGTGGAAAGTGTTTTCAAATCAAAAATATGTTGGCACAGAAAAAGAACTCTGGCCATCCACATCATTTTTAGAGTAAACATACTGTAAGATAGGCCTATATTTTGGAATACTTTGTTTTCCTTGCTGTATAATTTCTTTGTATTTGTTCATACCAACTTTTGTCTGTTATACAAACTGCCCACCAGCGGCCGAGCGATAACGTCGCTGAACACTGGTAGTTCGGTCCGAGGTTCGAATCCTGCGAACGGGCTGGCTGCATGAGTGTTTTCGTGGTTTTCCCCATGTATAACGTGTATGCGAGCTAGTTTCCTTTAAAAAGTCCTCGACGAAGGCATCCCTCCCTTAAGGCAGATAGCCCTCGAGTGCTTTGCCGTAATCTAATAAACCAAACCAAACTGTTATACAAACTGGTTTTGGAAGCTGTATAACCTCTTAAATTAATTTATCTTAAATGAGTTCTGTACATAATCATTGACAAAGAATTTTCAAGGGGGTCGGGATTGAAGACAATATTCCAGCAATAAATTTTTATTTATTTTTTTTAATTTGATGGAGATTATAGAATGCAGATTATAGAATAAAATATTGCGTCAATACCAAAAGCTTATTTATTTATTCGATTTCATTGGTGACATGGATTCTCTTTCCTAAAATATGGCAACCCTATTTGTAAGGAAAGAAGGAAAATCGAACTGTTCATGTTGCTATGAACTACAGAACGAACATTCACGTTTAGAATTACGAACTTTAATGTTTAGAACTATTTTGATACAGACTTTAAATGCTAAACTGTTTATATATATATATAAAAAAGAATAGTTCAGTGACTTAAAAACGTTTTCTCTTTAAATAGCAAGCAGCCCCACCAGCGACTGAGCTGGTGTTTTTTTTGTTTGTTTGTTTTGGATTATTTGCTGACGGCAAAGCAGAGGGCTAATTGTCTAAACTGATGGATGCTTTCATGGAGAACTTTATGAGGCAAACTGGCTCGTATATACGTTACACATGGAAAACATCAAGAAAGCACCTATGCAGCCAGTTCGTTAGTTCGTTCGTGGAATTTGAACCTCGGAGCGAACTACCAGTGTTCACCAAATTTGGGCCGAGCATTTAAAGACTGCGAAATACTTGTAATTCGACCTGGTTTCTGTCTCAGGTGAATGGGCTGGTTGCAGTGTTCATGGTTTTTTCAAATGTGCAATGTGAATTCGATCCAATTTTCCTTAAAAAGTCCTCCATGAAAGCATCCCTCCTGTTAACCTTCTGCACTTTACCATATTTAAGTAACTTAGTAAAACGTAACCTAACACTAGCAGGCATGAAATACGTCAAATTCGTTATCAACTAAAAGACCACGAAGGTTTTATTTAATGGAATATACTGATTAATTTAATTAAGGAAAAGTAACTGAAGTTTCAGAATGTGTTTGAAACGCAAAAAGACTTTTACGACACAAATAGGAAAAAGCACAATTTTTTTTTTTTAAGTTCTTCCGAAAAGCAATTTATTAGATGATATTAATAAACAATAATGCGATTAAATCAGGCAAAAACGGTAGAGAACAAAATTAGAAAGTAACCAAAAATATACTTAAACACAGCTGAGAGATCTGTGACTATTAGAAAATTCTTAAAGATCCGCACTTGAACAAAACATCCTAGTGGAAATAAAAGAAATTTGTCGAAAATGTGTTAAAGAAGGCTATGTACAGACAAATCGAAATAAAAATTGAGAGAAATGAAGTGGAAGAAAACACTCTAGGCGAAATGGCGAACCATAAAACTAAAATTACTTAAAAAAAAATGTTTCCAGCGGCTTCTCAAAAAGCGGCTTTTAATTGTATTAAATTGTACAAACCAGTTTAAACACTTTAAAGCCTATTAAAGGAATATTTTTATATGGCTTAAAACTGAATGCTTTTCTTTTTCTCAACTACTAAGAGTTAAAGGGAGAGAGGAAAGAAAAAGGGTTTGGATAGGATTTTTCGAATTAAATTTCTTCAGCTTTCTAATTTTAAACTTTTTTTTCGGTTATTTACACTTGATATGCAAATGAGAAATTTTTCTGCTGAAAACAGGAGATATTTTAGAAAATATTGCAAGTAACTCTTTTAGGAATAACTTTGTTATAATTCGCTACATACTTCCTCACATTTCCCCCTTCCCCGTATTTATGTTTTGAGTGAATTTTTAAAAACTAAAATCTAATGAAAACATAAAAAGATTAAAAAATTAATATTTGAGCTGTTTTATTTACTCCATTAAACTGTTAAAATAACAAAAATTGAGCTCACATCATGAATTTTAATTAAGTTACATTATATGTAATTGTATTACGAGATTATATGTATGTCAGCAAAATGTTTCACATGCTGATGTACATTTAATGTGAATGAAGACTATATCATCGAAGAGTTAAATAGTGCGTACCCTACTACCATGCTGACGAGCCTACCAGCGGCCGAGCCATAAAGTCGCAAAACACTGGTAACTCGGTCCAGGGCTCGAATCTCGGTGAGCGGGCTGGCTGCATGGACGTTTTCGTGGTCCTCCCACATGTGTAACGTGTATACGAGCTAGTTACCCTTAGAAAGTCCTCCACGAAGGCATCCTTTTTCTTAGACAGATAGCTCTCGAGTGCTTTCCCATAATCGAAAAAATCGGACCAAACCACCCTGATGACCAGTGGGTAAATTCTCGTTGGCATTTTGCCAAAACGTTTAGATCCCGCGTTTGGCATGACAACTAGAAAAGCGCGCTTTTGAGGCGATTCATTAACGCATTTTTGATTGGTTTAGAGAAATTTGAAATGCGTTATTGTGATATTTTATGTAATTGTTCTCAAATAATTTCTCTTTCTTTTAGTAAATGATTAAGAATCAAAGAGAGAAACGAAAGCATAAAAAAGACTGTTTACTCACTACAGCATATGTTCACAATATTTGGTAAATAACATTGGTCTGGGTCACGCATACTTTTCATAGTCACGATTGTCGTGTGAAGAGAATATTTTGTTTTATTTCATCTTTATTAACATTCGGAGTTATTATTTCTACTTAAAGTTGTTTATCCGATTCAGGCAAAGGCCGAGCTGTTGCTGATCGTTAAGGCCAGAGAATTCATTTGCGTTTAGTTTTATAAAAGTGCATTGTTCATCAGCGAAGCGAATCATTTAAAAGCTTAGCCAAATATATATTTTTAATAATTTATGTGTATAATTAATATTGCGATTTTTTATGGAAAACAAGCATTATTGAAAACATATTTCAAAAATGTTTCTTGAATCATTATGTAAAACCTATATAATAGTTCAAAACATTTATCAATCTACTAGTATGTTTGTATGTGTAGATAAAAAGATTAGCATATATTTTAAAAATTAATTTTACTTAAAATTAAAAAAAATAGAAACTGAGTCATTCAATTCATCTCCAAAACGTGATGTAGTAAATCAAACTATCACATTCGAATAATCGGACGAAATAAACATTTTAGACTGACGTTGGTTTTAAATAAATGTAATATTACCTCGGTTATTTCCCCTTTAGTTTTTTTAGCACTAAATTTTAAAAATTTGCATAATTTTCCCCTTCGTCTGTTTTACGTAGTTGTTCCGTCTGAGGGCTAGCTTATTGGTCCTTGAATATTTTAATTTTTATGCAGTGCATTTTTGTATCAGCATTTCATCCATTATATTTTCCTTTGCATTTATTATTTGAAACGTATTTTGTGCATATTCTTCGTTAAGCTATCGAAACCAGTTTTCACACTAAAAGAACTTTCTAAACAAATAATTTCACCTTCGTCTGTTATTTAGCTCATTGTAGCCTAATCTACTGCTGATGTTTTTAGTCTTTCGAAATACGGGTCCCTTCTTCCTTCTTTCGATGTCCCTATTGGGAAGTGCGGTGAGGACTTGTTCATGTGAGGTACCTCTGGGGCTTTATAAGGTAATCGAGCCATACTTGTCGCGCTCGGTTCAATTACTGTCAGATATCCATCAGATATTGTAATGTTAATACTAGTATGTGTTCTTATTGGAATTTAAGTTTCTTAAAGAAATAATATTGTTATAGTTACCTGTAGTTTATCTATAACATTTCATTTGTTCTTACTGTAACCGCGTTTTTTGGAAATTAAATTACTCTCATAATTTTCCCCTCTCGATTTTTAAACGGTAAAATTAGTGAAAAAAATCTGATGTGTACACCACATGACTTCCTTGTACGGAATATTAAATTATACGCATTTTTTCTTGCATTTTATTTAAACTTATTACATTGAATTAAACCTACTTCGCTGACAGCGCATAAACCACAATAGAATATATGCATTCTTTAAAATTCACTTTGTTTATCATAGCGACACAATGGCGCTAGGTTTACTTAACAGTATTATATTTCGTTCATATTATAACTCAGAATGCACAAAATTTATATCATTTAAAGAATTATCGAATCGTTGCCACATGTTCTATTCAAATACTATAATAAAGCTAGAACTATGTATAAAAGAAATTAAGCAAACAAAACAAAAAAGAAACAGTTTTTCACAGACTTCTCATTCAATTAATTCAGTTTTCACTTCGCGACAAGGCAAAAATACATAAAAACTGAAAATATCTGTATTAAAAATTACGAAGTGAACCTTAAACGCTTATTTCCTCGAAAAAATTCCAGAAAGGATTAAGCATGATTTAAATAATAAATGAAGGCGTTATCTTTGTTGTTGCGAAGCTAAGTTTCTCTAGATTGGCAACAAATCCGCTACCCTGCTGTTTCAAATGTAAACAAGCGCAATGGCCGCCATCAAAAACTTTATTAGGCTTAGCGGCACTTAAACAATTATAAATTGTTGATAATTCTAAAAATATTGCATACAGATTTACTAAAGGCATAAAACCCTTAACCGGAAGATAAAAACAACATAATTCAAACATTTTTAAAGCAAAAAATATATAATTTACAAACATATACGAGTAAAGAAACTGAGATCACTGAGCCGGATAACAGAGTGGATATATTTATAAATATATTTATGTACGTTTGGCGCGGCCGATTGAAACCAAAATACGAGGTGCACATCTACATGTTATAGTAGTCTTATATACAAGATTTCAACGTTCTGAGGCTGCTCGTTTTTGAGTTATGCAAGATATGTACGTACATACGTTCGTACAGACGCCACGAAAAATTCTCTTCAGAATTCATTTTAAAGCAGTTTTTTTTTTTTTTTTTTTTGGAGGAAAAGAGTCTTTTATTCTGTCCTTACGTACAGATATCAAGCAAAAGCATCGTTAAATTGCATTCGAAAGCGGTCAAAGTTGATATTTTCTTTGAAATATGCTGCTTGAAGCTTTTCGCGATTACAATACTTCCTTTTTACTTCGTACAAGGAAGTAAAAAGGAGGAGGCGAATACGCAAGAAAACACGGTATCTATTTCAAGGCGATGTGCGTAAGATAGATCCTTTTGTTCCAGAAGGGAGGAAAAACTGAACTATTGGCAGAGTAAACATTAAATTGATAGGCAAATAAGTATAGTTTTCATTAGTTTATTTAGTTTTAACACTTAATACATTTAGTTTAATAATACGTTTAGTTTGCTTAATTTAAAACGTATCTGCGTATGTCTCATAACGTTCGCTATTATCCGCGGTAAATTTGAACATATGTTCATTTCCGACGCCTCTTCATATATGGAACTTGTCTATTTGAACCATTTCATTATGACTGCATTTGAAACGTAATTCCACATTTACGAATATAGTAGGAATATTACTTTGGAAATCCAATGGTGTTACTAATAGCATTGGAATAAAAATGCAAACACAGATTGGCGGAGTGGAATTTCTTCTCGAGCGGAGTAAGTGATAGTTGGGACATTTTTAAGTCTTCGGAAAAGTAATGTGATAAGCGGAGCGACGTACTAACTTTGTGACGGCTTGAAGAGGCTTAAAGACTTGAAATTTTGATTATTTTGGAACGATTGCTTATTTATTTAGCCTGTTAAAATATCTGCTACATCTCGGTGTTTCACTGATGCCACAGTGATATACTGAAACACGTTTCGAATGATTTGCATTTTTAAAATTTATAGTGAGTATTGATTTTCCTTACTTCCGGGTGCGTTTGAATGGAGAATTGGACATGTTAGTGTGAGTGTGTTAGATATCGAACGCTGGAAACCAGAATGCGAAATTGATTACGGAACCGTTGTTTCTACACTTCGCGAAGCTTATCGATTTCCAGCCACGTGCAGAACTCAAACTGCTATTTTTCTTATAGGGATAACTTATAAGTAAGTTATCGTTTAATAATTTTCTTACCGTTGTTTTTTCATAATAACGTACAAATTTTTATTCAACACATAGAAATACTACATTGCGCGTTTTCTTAATATGTTTTAAATGTAATTGCATAGCTAAACTTGGAATGTCTGCAAATCATGGACTCTTTTCGTTACAATTATGGTGGAAAAAGTGCAATCATTAAATCTAAATGAAAAATTTGATTCTGCCTTTTTCCTGTTGAATTAGTTTTAAGGCGAAGTAAAGTGAACTGTCATATTTGTAAAATTAAACAAAATAACTCCCTTAGACTGGCATAGGTTTTAAATAAAAGTACCCATATCGTGTGCGATGTGGCATAAGTCCCTCTTCAAGAAGGAAGAAGGAACTGCAATGGAGACAGAGCAAATGGTTAAATAAATAAGCAGTCGTACACTTTCCATTGCTGTATTGGGAACGTGGCACAGGATTGACAAGGCAGCTCAAAACCCGGTTTCGACTGTATGGGAATTGGGATATAATCAATTTTTTTCCGTCTTGATTATGTGCTGTTATTATAATGCTTGGTGCATTATGCAGTGCCCGTTACATGGCAGGTCGTTCCTACGTTGTGCGTTGTGTCTGTGCTGTGCCTTCGACCCTACGTAGTGTTCATTGCATGCTCAAAAATGGTACTAATGCGAATCAATCCTCTTATTCATTACTACATCTTTATCTAAATTTCTATTTTATTGTAGTGGTCATATGCTGGTAATTAGTGTCGGTCATCTGTCGCTCCTGTACAGTGTCAGTTCCATTGAATGCCACCCTCTCATTTAATTGCATAGTATGTAATATAATAACTAGTAAGTATTTATTTAAGGTTAGTAACTGAGTCTGCTTAATTTAGAACGTATTTGTATATGCTATTAAAAGTATGGATATTATTAAGGAGAACATTGTATAGGTTCTGTAAGAGTGAAAGTGGAATTCCATGAAGTCTGTCTAAATTATGTATAATGTGAAATTAATTGAAACTACTCTTATTTATTACAGTCAATAGAAAAAAGAAGTCATTTTCTTGTGTTATTATTATGCACGCTTATGGTGCCAGTGGAACAAGTATAAATGTAAGAGATTGAATTGCAGAGTTTCTTTCAGAAAGATGGAATACAATTCTTCTTTTAGAATCATGCAAGACCAGTTAATAATCAGTTCGAATCATTATAATGTAAGAGATTGAATTGCAGTTTTTTTCAGAAAGGTGGAATACAATTCTACTCTGAGAATCGTGCAAGACCAGTTGAATCATCATATTGAATTATTTAAAGTCAATAAACGAACTGGTTAATAATTTAAATATTTATTTGTCTCGGTAGTGTTTGAAATACATCTAATCCCAATGATAATTTTTTAATACTTTATTATAGTTTTAAATATGTTAACGTCATATACTACGTATAAACGCACAGAACGTTTTGATTCTTTACTAGGGCTAAAATTTGTAGCAATGTAGCATTGGAAATTTAGGCCTATCATTATGATTTTATCCTAGAGGAATTCCAACGGTGGTTATAGATTTTGTGGATCGAAAAAATAGCAAATAGCCTTGTCAAATTTACGCAGTGGTTATGTTAAAACCCTTAAATTCGTCAACAGGCAAAATATTTTACCAGATAGTAAATGATTGCACAGGCTTCTACTTGTTGATTATTTGCTGTTTTCTATTTAGCTGTAGTCTGATGATCAAATACATAGTCCTCGTAGAGAATTCGTGACACATTAAAGACTAGATAATTATTGGGCTCACCGGTTTGACCAACAAAATAGAATATAAATAAATAGTATCATCCTTGCCCTAACCGCAACGTTACCTAATCAGACTGCTAAGAAAGCTAATGAAGTGCAGTACATGACTGTGTTTTCTGAGTTGCTTACGAATGAATAATGCCGAGTTTTATCTCTCTGTTACACAGCGCTTTCCTTTGCGTTGTTATGCACTTTGGAACATAGAGTGTCTAAATATAAAGATAAAATTTTTTTCCCTCAATTAATGAGTTTGCCAGCATCTTGATGTCTTTTAGAATTATGCAATAAGGCTTTCCCGTCCCAAAACGTACTTTTTATTTTATTTCATTTTGTAAGAAAATGTGTTACATATATCTTGATCCAGTGAGTTTCGAAAGTTTCATTGCTCTTAAAGAATGATGGCATGTTACAGACTTGTCGCTTTGGTAAAATTTGCTGTGTCACGAGAAATTAGAATAAATTGCACATTTTTTCCCTCTCTGATAGATCCAATGCAATTTACTCAGAATCCCACGAGAAGCGCCACTATTGCTGCTCTCATAAATTTCAAAATGGCAGCATGTTATTTTTCTTACAATTTTCTTCTGAATCCTTTAATCCTTCTACACACATGTCGACGTCTCGTTTCGGCCATTTTAAGTAAGCCATGTGTAAAACTTTTCTTGAAGCAATATGAATCCGATAAATGCTCCCCATGTGTTATTTTATCCTTTTTTCTTCAGTTTTCGTCTGGAGCGTTTAAATGTCCGATGTTTCTGTTTCACATTTAAACGTTAAACTGCTAGATCTGAGATAAAAGATTCCAAGCAAAGCAAACTTTAAAAATGTGTTCTTTTAAAATTCTTTACATCTGCAACTGTGTTGCATCCTTATTATTTTTCTTTCGTCAAAGGAAGAGTCGTAAATTTTCAGTTTTTTTTTTTTTTTAAATATAGTTTCTTTAAATGAAGCTTTCATTCGTACTGTTGAACTCTTGTTTAGTTCAGATCTGTTATTTTGTGCATTTCATAGCGATTTGTTCCCAGACAGAATATATTTTGGTATGTTTACATAGTGAAAATTGGTGTCTTCGTGGCGCATTTGTCCCTTTGGTAGTTTCGTTGTGCTTTTTGAAGCAAAAGAATTCCGCAATATTTTATTCGTAGTTTTTACTGTAAGTAGATTACAGTTGAATTTCTTGGAAGTAAAGTATTATTTTTTTAAAGGATCATGAGAAACGTTTAAGATAAGTATAAGTAAAGCATAAGAGAGATAATAATTTTAATTTTAAAATAAGCGTAAGTGTTATGGTTGTTTTGCGCTGTAATAAGCGAAAAGCGCTGCAAGATTATATCTTGTAAAAATTGTTTTGGGTATGTAAATAGTGTGAGAAGATAGAATTTTATCTTACCATTATGCATGATGTTCTCAAAATTATATTAGTTTTATTTATACCTAAAGCCTTCTTCCCCCTTCTCTGGAATTATAAACTACAACGTTTAAGAAAGTATTTTGCGAACGAAATTGAATACCATGTATAAAAATTTTTTAAAATATATAGAACTTGTGTTTATAATTTTTTTATTCTAAATTATCTCAAATTCTTAACTATATTTTGAAAAAAATATTGTCTTGTCCTTTTATCATGGCCGGCTGTAATTTCCTAAAATGAGCCTAGCTTTTTCTAAGAGAACGAGTTTTGCTATCGTAATTTCAATTCAGAATTAATAAATTCACTTTGTATTTTTACTGTACATCGTCGTTTTGTAATTTATAATTTTCAGTAATAAAATGAAAGATCATTCTGTGTATATGTATCAGTAATTCTTTGCATATGCATCAGTAATGCATACGTTATGCTATCAGTAATGCATATGGATCAGTCTTAATCTTCTCAAGTTTTAAATAGCAATTATTATTTTTTTACATTTTGTTTAAGACCGAGTTGATATTTCTTTTACATATGAGAAGTACCTGCAAAAGATTCAGCATACATTATTTTACATGTTGAATTATTTCTTATAATTAAAAAAAATAATTTCAAAATCATTAGGTAGGTAGTGATGCTAAATATTGATATATTTTATATAAGGGCTCTTTAAGAATATTTATGGATAAATTTGTGACATTTAAGTTCTGCTAATAGTAAAAGGTATTTCTCTCGCCTTCTTAGCATGCCTTCGTGGTGTAATGGCCAGAACACTCGGCGCGTATTCGAAAGGTCCGTGGCTCGAGTCCCGTGGAGGGCATTGCATATTTTTCATGTCTCCTGCTTCGAAATAACCTAATTTCTCTACAGTGGCTCCCGAACTAAAAGAAGGTTTTGGATGATGGTTCTCCAACACCAGGTTTTGGCGATTGGTTTCCCAGTCGCCCTTTAAATGGGGGAGTATATAAGCCATTTTCCCTGCTTTCTTAGCATGCCTTCGTGGTGTAATGGCCAGCACACTCAGCGCGTATTCGAGGAGTTCGAGTCCCGGAGAGGGCAATTGCTCCTTTTTCACGTCTCTCAACATCAAAAATACTAATGTC
Source organism: Stegodyphus dumicola (assembly GCF_044657685.1). Lineage (NCBI taxonomy): Eukaryota > Metazoa > Arthropoda > Arachnida > Araneae > Eresidae > Stegodyphus > Stegodyphus dumicola. Next base: position 145,725,215 of record NC_140775.1, read on the forward strand.
TCTACAATAGTAAGTTTGAGTTTAAACACTGTCTTGTCTTTCCTCTAATTCACTTGACGTATATTTAGCCCCAAAAGCGTACATACGGTTAAAAATAAATAAATAAAAAATAAAAATCATAAAAAAGGAAATAAAAACCGGTTCTGTTCTCTTTCTACAAATATTTATTTGATAGGTTCAAGTTTTATATTTTACTTACAAAGGTAAAGATCACCAGAAAAATAATTTTATATTTTAAAAGTCAAATAAAATTTCTGATTATATTCTCGTGCTCTTTGTTAAAAGTTTGCATACGGCTAACAGAGGTGAAGTAATTCGCAAAACTAAAACCTGATATCTTGTAGAGTAATTTGTTTTAAATAAGAAAGCTTATGACAGGAATATAAATTACTTTTCTTCAAAATAAATGGCATAAAAGGCATAAAAGACATGGCATAAAAGTGGGTTGCATAATGTTATGCCATGGCGCTTCCAGAAGACAACTGTAGAATTATCTTTCTTTTTGCTGTTCGCCAACGGCGACACAGATATTTCAGGTGTTAGACAAATGTGAGCAATAAAAGAGCAGAAATGCCGATTACTGTATGGAAAATGATAATTAAATTACAAAATTTAAAAAAAAATGCAGGAAAATGGAAAGAACAGTGAAATTAGCAAAGTGTATTATGCAAAGACTGTTAAAAATTTTTAGAAAACTGGTACTTATACGAAAGCGTATCATTATCGAAAGCAAGCCATGAAATGCAAGACTGTCTAAGTTAAATAATTGAGAAAGGAGGTGTCTCATAAGGAAAATTTAACTTGAGCCCTAGAATGAGTGGAAATTTTTTTACAAATGAACTTCAAGAAACAACGAGTGTTGAATTATATCCTGAAACTGTTCGTCATCGTCTCAGGAAAGGAGGTTTCATTTCACAGTTTCCAGAGAAAAGACCTTGCAGGAGTGCAGTCAATCAGTCCCCCCTCCACCCCCCAAAAAAACTGGATTTTGTAAAATCGTATTGCGAGGTTCATGAAGAATATCCTCAGTTTTGGAATAGAGTGATATTTATTAATGAGTGCTAGTGCAATTTATTCGGAAATGATGGAATAACTAAAGTGTGGCTAAAGCGGAATGAAGATCTCAAAATGAAAAACATGATGTCCACTGTAAAACAAGGGAAGGGTTCTTTCATGATCTGGGGAATGCATATTTGTCAGTGGTGGTGGAAAATTGCACTTTATAAGCATAACAGTAGATAAGTTTGTATATCTGAATATATTGAAGACAGTTTTCTCAGTGTTGTAGCTGATCCAGGCTTATCCTTAAGTTATATGTTCCAACACGATGACGATCCAAAGCAAGTTTCGGGTCTTTTAAGGGAATGGCCTTTTATATCATGCTAAACATCATCACAATCTCCAGAATTCAAACCGCTCAATATTTTTCGCAATGTTCTAAAAAGAAGATTGTTTGTTCTAAAGATTAGTTGCTAGTACAGCAGAGTCATGAGACATCCGCAGAATGGTAGAAAATGACTGGGAATGACCTAGAAAAGCTTGTGAACTCCAGGCCAGTGAGTTTATCTGCAATCATAGAAGCTAATGGAGGACCAACCTATTAAAATTTATTACCCGCGTCATACGCCAGACATAAAATTGATAGATTAAAAATAAGGAAAAAGTCACCAAAAGTTAGATTTTTACATGTACATGCAGTTTATTTAAATGAAATGACATATATTTTGACCTTAAAAACTTTTTGTTATCGGATAACATGAAAAGTTCATCATGTTCGTCTTCCGTTATACCTTCAGGCACATCATCCGTTTCTGTTTCATCTTCACTATCATTGTCACGCTGATCCATAAATAAATATTCATTATCCATTCCATCCTTCACCAACATCAAACATCCTTGCTGTAGCACGATTTCTATTTTCTTTCGCAAACTGTAACGTTACGTAATTTGAGATCAGCACAGTGTAGTTTCGTGTGGCTGGATCCATAGTTACTACTAAAAGGAACTCTGGATCAACTGTATTTCAACTAAAATCTTCAATGTTCACTTCAATATCATGACTTCAAATGATCACGGCTTCTACAGAAAGAGAAAACATATGAATCTTAATTCCGTGAATTCGTTCAGTTAGAAGTGTATTCTTACTCCAAACTGTATCCCCTTTTTCTCGAAACTCTACAGCGGCATTCTCTTGGACAACTGCATTGAATACAACCCACCCTCTTTGCAGGAATATTTACTTCCTCAAACCTGAAAATTAAAAAAATGTAGCTTGAAATTATAGATGCGCGCATCGTTATTGGGGCGCATTATACGCCGGAAAATACGGTAATTAGTTTCAGAGTACAAACCGTATATGTAAACTTTTTTTTGCAAAGCACAACGAAGAAATATTAATTTTTCATGTAGTTTATTCTTCCATGAAATTTTGTGTATATAATGTGTGTTATGCATCAAATAAATACTGTTTTTGACAAATGGACTGATTTCTATTTTCCTTTTTGCATTTTTCAATCGTATGTACACTTTTGTGATTAAGGGTGCATTCGTTTGCAAGAGAAGGTTATGCAAGTGTAGAGCATGAGCAGGAAATTCTAGCCAATATTAACTGCAACTCCTGCCTTGTTGTATCAAAATCTGATTTGTAGTTGATTGTTCTCACCGATCAACTAAGTGCGTTTGGAAAGAATATACTATTGGTCTCGAGATGCATCTTGTCCCGTTGCTAACTTATATGGTAAGTGAATTCCTTCTGCAGTCGTTTAAATAAAAGTAAAAGCTTCATAATTCTTTACAGAATTTTTACATTTAGTAATTAACCAAATTTCGTAAAGTATGACGAAAAGTCAAGTAAAATTAATGGAAACAAGGCTTTTTAGGCAGTTTTTCTGTATTATTTTTGACTTAAAAACCCGAGAAGGCAATATAGTAAAATTGCCGAAAGAGCTTCTGGGTTTAACTAATACACCAGCTTTTTTGTTGTCTTGGACTGTAATTATCTAACTTGAACTGGTTATGTATTTATATGTTCGACATTTTCTCAAGTCAACGACTGAATGTGACTTGACGTTTGATACGTTTTCCTATGTCTGGCAGTTTTTTAACTTTGTTAGTGGCTTTTTAATTTAGTTATCAAAGCGCGAAACTTTGCAGGTACTGAAAAGTTAGGAATACTACCTTGTATGCCGATCGTGGAATTAATTTCTTTAAACTTCTCATTAAAATGTCTGTAAAGCACTTTTCTAAGTAGGATTTGATAATTTTATGATCCAGTTTTGTATTCAGCTTCAAAGAAAAAGGGGGGGGGGATAATTGAAGGATTAAAAAAGTCGTAATTAAATTACAAAGTGAGCTTTCAGTCACGTTCAAAAATAGTAAAAAAGGAAAAAAGTATCACAACTTTATCACAATTTGAAACTCTAGATTAAGTGGCTGAGTGAAATTCATTTTAGAAACTTTTACTTTTTAATTTTTCTCGAAAGAAAGTGACCAAAAAAATTAACGATTTCAATGGACTGTGAGAATAAATTTTTTTCGGAGCCGTAAAAAAATAGTTTGAAATATCTAATGGAAAAAAATTGTCTGAAATATTTGATTTTTTCCCATAAAAAGATTAAATCGACCGATCTCTTAAAAATTTCTCATCTACAGTTGTTTTTATTATCTAGGAATCTGATTTTTGGGCATTCTTTGTATATGAAATTTTGCGTGGAGATGGATATTTCTATTAACATAAGAATTTTATAATAAGAAAATTTATTAATTCGTGTGTATGTAGTTTTTGTGGTTCACTTCATTTTTATAGCTGTGGTGTTAGGATGGCCGAATGTTTTTTTTAAGAATGTAGCAGTTTTGTTTGCGGGAAAAAAAAACTTATCTAGAAACAGAGAAATACACTATCGTAGCCGGATATAAATGGATTTACTATAGAAAATGTATATCGCCTGAAAAGTAATTAAAAATTATTTGTGAAGAGAGATGAAAATAGTTCACCTAACTTGCATAATGTAAATCTTAGATTACGATGTGGATTATTTTTACGAATTTTGTGAATTTACTACGGGTAAATATAGTTGCAGACATAGCTTTGCTTATCGTTTTTGATATAACCTTTCAACTTGATCTTTCTATTCAAGATGACGTTTCGCAAGGTTGTCTTCGTGATTGGGCAAATGGATGTTTTGCTCATAGTTTTGGACATAAACTTTTATATAACGTTGTTTTGTTCATTCTGACGTTTCGCAAGGCTACCTTCATGGTCAAAACTTTTAAATATAGATGTGAACGGTATTTCAGATATGCCTTCATTGAGTGCATTATGTAATGTTACGTAAAATGTGTTTTTTAGTCCATCCATTGAAGAATTACGTACAAAGCATATCAACGCATCTGAATGACTACTTGGATAATAAATATCGACGTTAAGACGTTCATCGTAGTGCACTTGACCAGGAAGAGAAATACCAGACTAAATATTGCAATTCCATAAGAAAAGTATGGCGTTTACCTTGGATTAATCCACGATTTTTAATTTACCATATGCCCAGTTATCCAGCTTGTTATTCAGACATTGAGAGTTTGTAAAATTCAAGTATAACCACTGATCGGTTAAAACAGTGTCGAATATCGATTATAAGTTAGTTAGCTACATGACCATGTTATATTTAGCATTTATCCTGTCAGCAATATAATATGAATTAAGTTGCAAGATCTACGAAAGATTACCAATAGGCTGTGGTACATCCACGACATCAAAATCTACGAAAATCTGAAAACTTACAGTAAGCAAATTTCACAAATATACAAAGCATAATCCCCGTTACTATCTGCAATTACGATTATGATCGCTGACAAAAATCGTAACCCCTGCCATGTGATCTTATGTCAACGTTCACCGTGATTCTGACTTTAAATTTTTATAGTTGCTTTTATTACACAGACAAAACATCTTCCCATACGCTGAGAGAAATTGAAAAATTTTGTTTTTATTCCATTCTAGTTATATATATATATATATATATATATATATATATATATATATATAAATTGTAGAAAGCTCGCCTAAAAGTTACCAAGAGCTGCTGCTCCAAAAGGTTAAAGACGTTTTCAAAAATTAATACACAAAATATATATATATATATACTGTTAACATTCTTGAAAATGCTAATACGTATCTAATAGTCGACTGAGACAGATTTCTAAACCATGTACTCGGACACCATGCTATTATCACTCACGATTCAGTCATTCATAAACTTTGCTTTCTTAAAAATGATGCCACTTTTCGGGTAACTGTCGACGTCGGAGGGTTTTTTAAAATTTTTTATTTATGTATTTAATAATGATGCATTGATTTTCTCCCAAAACTGTTATTCTTTTTCATGCTTTCAAGATTGTTTAAAATGAGTTAATGTTATTAGTTTTGTGAATGATGGACTGAAGGAATTTATCTTGTTAGCAACACTCAAGACTTTTTGTTTTAAATACGAAAGCACACGGAATTTTTGTTTAATGGTTTAATCCATTATTGAACTTCAATGTCATTTGCTTGTAAATTTTTCCTAATAGTAAGAGTGAGGTTTTCACTCACTAGAACATCTTAACTTTGATGTAATCAATTTTCATGGGAAATCCCTTCTTCTCGCTTCACTAGTTCTTTAAACCACCCGAGTACGATGGATTTCTTTATTTTTATATTTTGTCTGTGCTTGATATCGTTGGATAACATATTTTAAGATGTCACCAAATGGTCATCCGTTTAGATGGATTAAATTGTGAATAAAGAAATTGAATTGACATATCAAGAGACGAATCTGACCGAAATATTGATCATAAAGGTCTACATTTCTGGTTCACGTATCAAAATTTATCTGCTGTGGAGCCGGAAGTTGATGTAGCTGTAAAAAAGTCGTTAGAAATAGTTGTGTTATCCTAGATTAGTTATGACAAGTCGTCTGTTTTAAGACAAAGTTGGGCAACACTGCTTATCGGTAATTCGAATAACGTATCCTCCATTTGAAAATGGTATTTAGATCTTTTTGTTTATATTTCATCACCATTTTATTTCGCTTCAAGTGGTACAGTAGGAGCTTTTGGCATTATATTACAATATCATTATTATTATTTTAATATAAGAAGTGTAACTGTGAAGTAGTCCATCGGTCGTACTGAACGTCTACCATCATATTATCTGTCGCGTGCACCTGTTTTAAATTCCATCGCTGTAAAAGCGCTAAACTTATTTATAGTATTTCTTCATCTGTGATCTGAATTTAGAAAATGCGTACTTTCATTAAACTATTTAATTCTATAAAACATTATTTCTTTTCGACTATATTAATAGATTTTTGTAAGAAAGCAGCCTACTGTTGTTCGTTCTTTCTCTAGAGTAAAATCTCTTGAGAATGCCGCCAAACGCTTAAGATGTGAATTAACTTATTAGTCTTCTTACCCCTATATCTGAGAAACGAAATGATAAGTCTACGTGTGTATTTTTATGCTTTTCTTTTGTGTTCAATGCGTAAAGTTTAGTTTAACATCTGATTCTAAACGTTTTCACATTTGGAAGGAGTCAGGAACGCGAAATATTCCTTCGAACGACTGTTTTGGTAGTGCAGGTGTGATGGTGTGGGGAGGAGTAATGATCGATATAACGTACGACCCTCAACGTTTTATACAGCGGGTCTGTGATCGGCCTGAGGTGTCAGAATGAGGTTTTAGACCTTATGTAATATTTTTCGGAGGTGCATATGTACCTGACGTTTTAGGGACGATAATGCTGGACCACATCGAGCAAAATTCATTGACAAATTCTTTGAAAGTAAAGAAATTGAGCGAATACACCACGGCCAAAAATTTTTTTCTGTTCTTAACTCAACAGAAACTTATGGAACTACCTTGGAAAAGCAGGTGCTCGGAGACATCCTTCTCCTGTAGAGAGAAATGCCCTGAAGATCGCGTTTCTGGAGGAGTTAAACTTTATTCCCCAAACTATGGTTAACAACGTTGTTGCCAGCATGAAAACACGTTGTGATATTTGTGTTCGGGAAAATCACATTCCGTATCAAATTCATAAGGCTTAAATATTTTTTGAGTTACTTTTTTATGAGTCTTCATTAATTTCGCCAGTGTTGACTTTTTCCCTTCTGAACTCTTTTTGTAGCATATTCTTATCATGTCTATTTCATGTACAGTTTGATGCTCACATGCTCGTAAAATTTTTTCTTTGTATTTATGATATTATGTATCATTTCCATACAAAGTCATAAAATTATAGTTCTCAGTTTCTGAAAAATCCACGATTTTATAGCATCCAAAGATAATATTGGACATGAGTGGACATATTGTATTTCTTTATAATATTTTGTTTCGTTGGTGGCAACCAGATTTTTCGTAATATATATGAAGACTTTTGTGCGACGGTTTTATTAATATTTGTAAATATAAATATTGTATTTTTGACATGCCCTCCGATAAAATTAGAGTGAAGCGAAATCATAATTTGATAGAGATGAAGGTTCCTCTGTAACAAATATAAAATTATGTATGATTGATATGATCGTGACTCGAAAATTCTATAAAAGCTAAATTTTTAAAAGATATATGCGGAAAGATCAGAATATTTTTTATATTAATATTTGATGTATGCTCGTTTTACTGTACTTTTATGCACGTAACATGCAATTTTTTGTTCTAGATTCTTCATATTTTAAAGTTCATATTTTCTCCCAAATATGATGAACAAAATTATTTATTATGCGGTCAGAAACTTTTTTTTTCAAAAGGAAAAAAAGTGCCTTAGTCTTTTGGTGAGATGCTCATAAACTGGAAAAATTTGATGAACTTGCATTTCAAATCAGAAGTTATTTTTTATAAATGTCCAAGTGCTATAAAAAGTCTAGTTGCTATTCCAAATAAAGTACTGAAATTTGAATTCTAGGCTATCTGCCCTCTATTATGCATAATTTCTCAGCGAATAAGCATCTTCCCTGTCTCGCGTAAAATTCCGGTATAGTCGATCCCAGAATACCTAAGTTTACATCCCCAGAATTGCAAAATGTATGTGGTTCTTGTTTCCTGAGGCGGGTTGTGTTCCTATAATTAACCTATCAAAGCGTCTTTTGTTTCCAAATGACCCTAAGGAATTCATGCTGTAACTTCACTCGTATTTCTTACCGCGCTGTTATTTTATGCATTTTTTGTTCATCTACTTCCAGACTAAGACCAAAAGATGTTGTATAAAATATGTACCATTCCATGATTTTCTAGATGCGTCTCCTCCCCCTTCCCTCGTTGCGTCTCATAGCAGAGTTGATCTTATTCCATATTTGATGAGAAGTGTCTTTTCGTAATGTACTCCCAGTTCGCTGCAATTCTATTCAAAAAATGTAACTTGCAGTACTTTTATTTATGCATCAGTAATGCTCGAAAAGATCTGCAGCGCTTTTCCGCGTTTTTACTTTCCCTTTTCTCGGGTTAAAAGTATTTACCTTTCATGTAGCTATTAAATATTTTCGTATATGTGACTGCGTTTCATGTATCTGCTCTTTCTTCTCTCTGCCGGGAAAATCATGTTTTCCTGTTTTAAAATAATCTTACGCATGAACCTACTTTGTTTTATTTGTTTGAGGAAAAGGGCCAGAAGTCTAAAGCTAGAACTCTGGGAATTCGTCTCGGGAGTGGTCCCGAGCCCGCTGAACGGCTTTATCTACTGGGATTGTGATGGTTTACCGCTCTCTAAAGTCAGCATGAGCCACTTCGTTCAGAAAGCCTCCCTGCAACGACACTTTTTTTTAAGCAGGTAGCTCTTGTATGCATTGCCGAAAGTAATTAAATAAACAATATTTTTATTCCTAGAAGAAAGTGTATTGATTTCAATTAGCATATAAATTTATATCTTGGACAAAATAGCTTCATACCTTGGCAGAAAAAAATCATTTTATCATCGATACGCAATGGAAAATATTGCAGGGCCCAAAACATAACATTTTTCCGTATAGCATTCCCACCTGCCTTTGCATATAACTGATTCTATATGGTAAAATATAAGATAATTAATTTATTTTTCAAACGTAATCAGTCTGTTATTAATTAAGTAAGTGAGTGTTTAAGAACAAGAGATAATAATTTCAATAATAATTTTAATTCATTAAATAATAATTATAATTCTTAATAATTAAAATTTTATTTATTTATTTTTAATTAAAATTTTTATTTATTTATTTTAAATGTTTAATAATAATTAAAATTGATTGATTTTTTTACTTTGTTTAATCTTCTTATGCTAGGGACAATTTATAGTCTTCTATCTAAGTCTAGAACTGTAAAAAACACAAAGAAGAGGTAAAGTTTTACTGAGGCTGTCACCGACACTAAGCATGGTGTTGTTCTCCGAGATTTACTTTGCAACTTAAATGTATCTTTAATTGTAATATTTTATCTTAATTGTGTTTTGTTAATTAAAACTATTTAAAAAGGCTAAGTGAGTCTTTTGTTTATGGTAGTTTTGGTTATAAACATAATAAAGTCATAAAAATAAAAATTAAAAAAATATAAAAGAAATTAAAAACTGAAATCTTTCAGATTTTAAGTAACGTCCAAAGGGGCGTTTTTTCAACATTTTGTCTGTTACCTTTATTTATTAAATATCACGTTCTTTCGCACTTAAACCATAAAATTCAGTTCAAGAGCAATGTCGCAAAATAATTTTAAATTGAGCATATCTTTAGAATTTCCGATACAGAGGCTGTGCCAACCAGCGGCCGAGCGGTAAGTCGCTGAACACTGGTGGTTAGGTCCGAGGTTCGAATCCCGCAAACGGGCTGCCTGCATGGGCGTTTTCGTGGTTTTCCCCATGTGTAACGTGTATACGAGCCAGTTTCCCTTAGAAAGTCCTCCACGAATGCATCCCTCTCTTTAGCCAGATAGCCCTCGAGGCTTTGCCCTAATCACACACACACCGATATAGAGTCTCGCACACTGGAGATAAAAATGTTTTCCTGTACAACGTTGCCGTTGCTTGCTTTGAAATCCTCGAGTTTGTTAATCAAAAATTCTTTAAAGTTTTACAAAATAGGAAATCGAAAATAAAACAAAATTCCAAATTTCAAATTTGGGCTTCCATATGCCCATATTCGCAGTAAGATTACGTTATTCCAAATTCGATGGCTCTATGTACCGTTGTTTTATCACAATGCGAGAAATATACATACATTTATGCAGAATTTTCATTATGCAATTTCTTCAAATATAATGCAGGACTTTAACATTTGGTGGCATGGAAAGTGAAACGGACATTCATAGTGAACCAACGCAAAATCGCAAAACGAAAACAATAATCCTTCAGGGACCCCTTTGGACTAAAAATAGAAAAGCTGAAAGGTTTCAGATTTTAAATTACGTCCAAAGAGGTTTTTTTTTTTAACATTTTGTCTGTTGCCTTTATTTATTAAATACCATGTTCTTCGCACTTAAACCATGAAATTCAGTTCAAGAGCAATATCGCAAAATAATTTTAAATTGAGCATATCTTTAGAATTTTCGATACACAGTCTCATGTATTGGAAATAAGAATGTTTTTTTTTTTTTTTTTTTTTTTTTTTTTTTTTCCCTGTACAACATTGCCATCGCTAATCAAAAATTCGTTAAAGTTTTACAAAGTATGAAATCGATAAAAAGCAAATTCCAAATTTCAAATTTGGGCTTCTAGATGTCCATATTCGCAGTAGGATTATGTCATTCAGAATTGGATGGCTCTAGGTATCGTTGTTTTATCGCAATGCCAGAAACATACGTACATTTATGCAGATTCTTCATTATTTAATTTCTTCAAATATAATACAGGGTGATAATATTTGGTGGCAACGATTTGAAAAGTGATACAGCCTTTTAAAGTTTTCAACGTAAAATGCCAAAACGAAATTAATAGTCCTTCAGGTTAAATTGCCTCTTTGCACTAATAAAGGAAAATAAAATGCTGAAGAGTCACAACTTTTAATTCAAATTTAGCAAGACCTTTTTTTCAACTACCTCTTGTGGAGTATTTGGAATACATAAGCTTAAATATTTACTGCATAATAATTGTATTTAAACCGGCTGCAACTATTTACGACCTGTAAGTATAAACACTGCCAAATTAAGTCACCGAAATCAACTTTGACATCAGGAGGGAAATGCCTGAGAGAAATAGTTTCCTTGGTGTGTTGCCAAAAATTTTGTCCGTAAATTACGTAATCGCTGACTATTTATTCTATTAATTTGCATTCTAGTGAGGGTAACAGAAGAAATATAAATTACAGGAAAGAATTGACATAAAAATAATGTTAATAAAATTAAACCATATAAATATATCGAATTAACATAAAAATCATTTTAATTAAAATGAACCGTATGTCTAATCTATATATAAATTAAAATACATTTAATTTGCAATATGTCTCAACTGATAATTTTAAATAATATTTATAGCTTTGTTGTGTAGCTAATAAAAAATGTTTCTAATGCCATTTGTTACATAACTAATACAGAATCTAATGCCATTTGCTACATAACTAGTACAGGGCCCACCAGCGGCCAAGCGGTAAAGTCGCTGAACACTGGTAGTTTGATCCGAGGTTCGAATCCCGCGAACTGGCTGGCTGCATGGGCGTTTTCGTGGTTTTTCCCATGTGTAATGTGTATACGAGCCAGTTCCCTTAGGAAGTCCTCCACGAAGGCATCCCACCCCTTAGGCAGATAGCTTTAGTGTGCTTTGCCATAATTAAATACACCAACACATAACTAGTACAGAATATTTTTCTGTTTCAGGCAGAGTAAAAAACATCAAAAGATTGAATCGCAATAATGATTTTTGGCGTTTTTATTTTTATTTCATTTTATTGTTTCTGTAATTGATTATCTAATATTTCAATTATACTTCAGTGTTAAAGAAGAAGAATGTGCATTATGTTACTTTTTCTTGTATACACAGAAAAGAAACAATTATATTGTAAACACACATTTAGTTACATGTCATTAAGGTTTTAGAAATGTCGAGGATAAGTTTCATTGAATGTAAATTACGAAATGCGGTTTCTGAATGTAAACATGAAGGCTCAGCAAATATTCATATGAGGAAAAGTTTCGTATGATATGGAAGCGGAAAAATAATGGCATAGAGAGAAAGGGGGAAACATTATTTCATTTCTTTTGCAACATATTCTGTTGCGTTTTGAACTACAGACATTTTATTTTTATTCTTTTTTTCTGTTGCAGCAAACACGAAAAGAGCGTGCTGAAATTATGTTAATAGCTCATATTATTTAAGTTCTTGTGCCCGTCCTCCCTTAAGAAGCCATTATTGGGAACAAATGTGATAAAATTCAAGGCTAGATGATGCAGATGTAAGCATTTAAATATATTATTAGTGTAGCATATAGTGGTAGTAAAGCATGTAGTTGCCCTAGCAGTGATCGAGTGTTTAATCCGTTGACTTTCGCGCGCATTTTACGTGGTTTGCCTATGCCGCCAAGATGAATTTTTTATTATGCAATGCATATTATAGTGAAATATTATGTACAGAATATAAGGTGAGTTACATAATCGTGCTTTCATGGTGAAGGGGGTCACTGGTGACCCCCGAGGTGCTGTAGACCATTTTTGCGATTTATTATTTAAATTTTTGTGATTTTATTATTCTTCAAACCGTTATAGTAACAAGGGTATTATTTAAAAATATGTTAGTATCGAAATTTACTCTAATTATGTATTTTTACTATTGGTCTCGTCACCGGTGGCCTGCGCGGCCCTGCAGCCAAGTAGAGTGGCGACCACCGGTGATTCCCAAGGCAGTCAACGCGTTAAGGCCGCTGAATGCTGGAATTCGATGTCAGGCAAATGAGTTGGCTGCATGGTTGATTTTCGTGGTTTTCCCCATGTATGATGTGAATACGAACCAGTTTTTCTTAGAAACGCTGCACGAAGACATTCCTCTCCTCAGACGTATATCCCTTGTGTGCTTTGCCATGTTCAAATAGCATGATCTAAACAAAGCATATAATTAGTCATTACACATGAAAATAAACCATATTAAATTACTTTACTGTTATTTCTGGATGAGGAAACAATATTCTTTATTCAGAAATAAGACTGAGTAATCCGGGAGTGAAGACTTTGTGATGGGAGTTTCCCCCCCCGTCCCCGCACTTCATTTCCAGAGCAGTTTTATGTGATTTGCATGTGTGGACATGACAATATGCTCTTATACGTTAGTGTTCCTATAGGAGGGACCAAACATTTTGCTGTTTGGAGAAGGGGAAAAAAAAAAAAAAAAAAAAAAAAAAAAAAAATTAAAATTTAAACCACCTTTTTTCCACGATCACGTACATTTTCGGATGATTTTATCTTCAGTGGAGGTTTTGTCTTACAGAATTTGTGTTTAATACTGATATTCGTTTATTTTCTCAAAAATACTGCTCACTTTTTGGGTTAAATCCTCGTTGGGAGTTGGCCGCCTTGAGAGCGTTCATTGTAATGGTTCTGTAATGAGGGGAAAATGCTTTCTGTTCGTTTATTGGGATGATATTTAATGATATTTAGTAAGTGATATAACTTAATAATAGTAATGTGTTTAACATATTTTATCCCTATTGTTATAGCTTTTTGAATTCTGTTTCTGATGTCCTATGGAGTTTAGGTTATGCTTTTATTTGCGTTATGTAATTTTTTTCTAGAATTTGGTTTTTCCGCGTGACTCCAATTTGACATTTTGGAGGAGGTAGCTCTTCACAAAAATGTATAGCTCTTAATATAAATTTAATAAATCTTGAGTTTTTGTTTTAATCAAAGGCAGTTTGCTGCGTCTTCGAAGGAAAGAATGTCGGCTTGTAAATGCAAAGTTGATTTTAAGAACAAATTGTTTATTAAATTAAATTAATTTTATTGCCAAATATCATTTTAATATACTGTTAGGTTAATTGGAAAAGCTGGAGAGATGAAAAATTAGCAACCGGCTTCGCCGGGAATCGAATCACGGACCTCTGGAATCCCGGCCCAGCGTGCAGAACCACTACGCCACGAATTCACGCTAAGAAAGCGGGAGAAATACCTTATATACTCTCCTTTTTAAAGGGCGACTGGGGCTTTTAGGGGACCTAATCTCCAAATCCTGGGAGTGGAGAATCCTCAGCTAACACCCTTTTAGTTCGGGCGCCACTGTAGAGACATTAGTTTAATTGGAAAAGCTGGAGATGTGAAAAATTAGCAACCGCCTTCGCCGGGAATCGAACCACGGACCACTGGAATACCGGCTCAGCGTGCAGAACCACTACACCACGAAGGCACGCTAGGAAGGCGGGAGAAATACCATGTATACTCCACCTTTTAAAGGACGATTGGAAGTTTTAGGGGACCCAATCGCCAAATCCTGGTGTGGTGTTGCTGGCCGTGATCTTCTGTGTTCTCACACCTGGGTGGGAAGAAATCATCATCACCTACAACCCTTTTAGTTCGGGTGCCACTGTAGAGACATTAAAATTTTTTGGAAGCAGGCAGGATGTTAAATTGAGAAAGCCTTTGCCGGGAATCGAACCACGGACCTCTGGGGTACTGTCCCAGTAAGCACGCTAGAAAAGCGGAAGAAATACCTTATAATACCTTCGGGAAGAGAGACAGTTTATTAATTGGAAGCTAGGTATTCGACAGTGCGTTGAAAGGTTTAATATTCTAATGAATAAATTTTTCAGATCCAGCTCATATGTATGTGTTAGTAAATTAAACGCATGTTTTGCTATGTTTGGGAAGCACGAAACTTTGTAATTAATGCAAATGCGATCGGTATTTTCTTCGTATGATAATGTATAGAATAAAAAGAAATCAATTCATAGTAACCGAATAATATGCGTTGGAAACCCCTCTTAAACTCCGCGGTTTAATTAAATGCATAAAAATAAGAAAAATAGCATACTAATCAGAAATTAGGCTTAGCCGCACTTTAAAAACTTTTAAATTGTTGATAATTCCACAATTATTGTATGTAGGTTAATTAAATACATAAAAAGTTTAACCGGAATATAAGAACAACATAATTCAATCATTTTTAAAGCAAAAAATGCACAATTTACAAATATATAAAAATAAAGTTCCTGAGATCACTGAGCCGAGTAACAGAGTGGATATAAATATACATATATTTAAATACTTTTGGTGTGGCCGATTGCAACCAAAATACGATGTGCACATCTACATGTTATAGCAGTCCTATATACAAAATTTCAACGTTCTGAGGCTACTCGTTTTTGAGTTTTGCGAGATACGTACATACGTTCGTTTAGACGCCACGAAAAATTCTCTTCAGAATTAATTTTAAAGCAGTTTTATAATTTTTTTGGAGGAAACGAATCTTTTATTCCGTCCTTATGTACAGATATCACGCAGAAACATCGTTAAATTGCATTCGATAGCGGTCAAAATGGATATTTTCGTTGAAATATGCTGCCTGAAACTTTTCGCGATTACAATACTTCCTTTTTACTTCGTACAAGGAAGTAAAAATGTACAATTTACAAACATATAAGAGTAAAGAAACTGACATCACTGAGCCGAGTAACAAAGTGGATATATATATATATATATATACGTTTGGTGCAGCCGATTGCAACCAAAATACGATGTGCACATCTACATGTTATAGCAGTCCTATATACAAAATTTCAACGTTCTGAGGCTACTCCTTTGTTAGTTATGCGAGATACGTACGTACGTACATACGTTCGTACAGACGGCACGAAAAATTCTCTTCAGAATTCATTTTAAAGCAGTTTTATAATTTTTTTTTTGGAGGAAAAGAGTCCTCTATTCTGTCCTTACGTACAGATGTCACGCAGAAACATAGTTAAATTGCATTCGATAGCCGTGAAAATGGATATTTTCGTTGAAGTATGATATCTGAAACTTTTCGCGATTACAGTACTTCCTTTTTACTTCGTACAAGGAAGTAAAACATTCTTAGAATTCGACTAAGAAGCTGGGTTATTATTTAGAGTATTTTGTGCTGTTTACCATTTACTGGATGAAGACGTGCTAGCATACAGTTGAGATTATGGTACATGTTTTTCATTGTAACCTGTATCATAATACTGTTTGGATCTGTATTAAGTAAAAACAGGTTGCAAGTAATAAAGCATTTAATTCGAACACATGCTGATTAAAATTATGTTAAGGGAGGGATTTCTTTATGGGAGCTGTGAATTTTTAACCACTCAGCAACAGTGGGCCGGAGAGTAAGGAAGAAAGGACGAGGGGAATATTCAAAACTTGTATTTAAAACTATATGAACAAAGAAAGCAGTCTTTTTGTAAAAGAGTTAAAGATTCTTCATTCAATGTCTAGGAGAAATGCAATGTGTCCGCAGTTGCTTCCCTTTCATCTGCATGAATACAATTTCATTTTCAAGTGCGTGCAGAGCAAAGTTCTTTCTAAATTGTTAGACTCGAAATTTTCGCGTTTTATCGAAGTAAAAGGATACGTGATATCACTTGTATTAAACCTTCGATTTAAATAGCGTGTTAAACTTTCATATCCAATGGATTCTTTTAATTTCGTGCCGCCGTTTTTTTCCCTTTTAAAATAAATTATTTCGATACGAAATGTAATACGTCACACGTCTAAAAAATGGATCTTATTCAAGACGAGAAGTCCTGAAAAATGAAAAAAATGGAATAGAAACTCATTTCTCCACCGCTTTGCCTCAATTCGTCTCATGAACTCTTTCGTTGATTGAAATTTTCCTGCTTTTTTAAGATAAGGATTAAAGAAATGGGAGAAAAAGAATTTTTTTTAATGCTCCTTATCTGCTCGAAATTGGTTCACTGCTTTTGTACATTATCGGCCAGAACTTTTAACTGCGCGGCGAAAATCCATTTTTTGGGGGGGGGGGTTCGTTTTTCGTGCAGAGCTCTTAAAGCGTAGTTAATGTCTGAATCGAGGCGGTGCGTTAAGTATATCTTTTTAAATCTCATTGCAAATCTAGCGTTCTCAGTTTCATGATGCTTTGAATCGCGAGTTATCGTGAGACTGTAATGCCTAGTTTTAGAACGAACGTCTTGAACCACCAAAAATAATAATCCCTAGAAGAAGCGCTATTCAGTTAGGCATCTCTTTTCCAAAAATTTTAAAGCAAAATAATTTTTAGACTTACCTAATGCTAAGCCCTGAATAATCACCTACGCCTACAAAGCCAGACCTAAACCTCAGATATTAAAGGGTCCAAAACTCATCCTCTGTTTCTTTTAATATTGTTTTCGGCTGATTTTTTTTAAAAAAAAGAGAGTCGGATTTAGATATCCTCGAAATGTCACTGAATCTAAGGCCATAGACTAATTTAATCGAGCTTGACAATACATAAAAAATGATGCTGCAATTTGTTCGAAGAAGTTTTGAGATTGCAATAGAAATTTTACTGTTTGTTAACCTAAGCAGCTATTAACTATAATATATATATAACCTAAGCAGTTATATATTATTATATAGCAGTTATATATATAGTTATATATATATATAACCTAAGCAGTTATATATATATTATAGTTAATAGCTGCTTAGGTCATATATAACCTAAGCAGCTACTATTATATTAATAATTGCTTTGACTAAATAGATTTTTAAACATCAATATCAGATTCATGTTTAATCTTATCACAGACTTTATTCAGTAAAAGCTAAGATAAATTTTGCGATTAAATCAAAAATTGAATATGCAGTTCGGTTTAGAAGTTTGTACTCTGCGATAAAATCGCTAAAACGCGAGCAGTTAGTTCTGTCCGATATCTAATCCAGTGAACTAGTGATTGGTTTAGAACTTTTGTGTTTTCTTTATATGCTATGAGAATAAGAGTACATATCCTTTGAAAAGCCTTTCACGAAAGTTTCTCTTCCCTTAGGCAGATAGCTTTCGTGTGCTTTGCCAGAACAAAAGTAATACAACTTGGAGTTTTAAAAGAGTTTACTCATAAAACGATTTAGTGTGAAATACAAAATATTGTATTTTTGTGTTTGCCTGTTTCTTCACTTGGAAAAAATGTTTCGAACAAACACTTTGAAGTTATATAAGCAGGGAATAAAGGTAAATTAATAACTAAAATTCCCTCAGTGTAGAGGATCTCGATTCGAATTTTGTTGAAAGTTGGTATAGTTGTTATGGCAAATAATAAAAAGAAACTTTGTAAGATGGTCTGCTATTTGCACGCAGTCTTCTTAGGTTAGAAGGAAGGGAGGAGTAAATGGACGCTTTCTCCACTTTGAATAAGGAGGAACCGTGATTTGAATTCTGATGTTCATTTAAACCCTTTTCACGAGATTATTATATGGGCAGCCAACTATTAAATTACGCTCTGCAAGTAGGTTGCCAAGTTTTAAATAAGCAAGTTTCTATATCGTATAGATCACCTAATTGTCTTATTACCGGTTTATTAAATAATAGAATATTAAATTGATTGTGGAAATTAAGTAAACGATTAAAAATTTTAGATTAAGTTTTCCAAGTAGTCATCGTCAGGCTAAATACGACAGTCATTTTAAATTTGAATCATAACAGTCTGTTCTCATCGGCATCGTACGTATTTGCCAAGTATTAAGCTAATGAGTAAGAGTGATGCTATATTAATGCGTAAATTTTATAAGAAGCCGTTACAGCAGTTACGAAATAAAAACTCAATTTTATGTTTTGCGAAATAATAGCAAAACATAAAATTAAGTATGTTTTATTGAATGAAAAAAATGGAATGGAAACTCATTGTTGAATGTAACATTATTGAATGTAACACTTTAGGTGAGTTTAATTAAATACGACGTCAGATGCGAAGAGATCAGATTTTTCCCAATGGCAGGTAAATTACCAAAATGTTAAGACCGCTGAATTTTGGAATTTCTACCCGGATTCAATCCCAAACGAACGAGTCTGCTGCATTGTTGGTTTTAGTGGTTTTTCCCATATGTAACGTCAATCCAAGCTAGTTTCCCTTAGAAAAATCCTGTACAAAGGTATCTCTCTCCATAGACAGATAGCTCTTGTATGCTCTGCTATATTCAAATAACCTAATCTAACTTAACGGCAGGTCTCCGTACCGATTAGGAATTAATTAGAGATGCCTCATTTCACTGTCTTATTGAGAACTTTGTCGGAGAGTCATCATTGAGGAGACTGGTTTCCCATCCGTATAGGAATAAAAGATATCATAAATCTGTGTTCCTTATTGAGCTTTAATTTCATAGTAAGGTATTGATTGATTGATTTTCATTCTAATTTCATAGTAATTTTAATTTCGTAGTAAGGAATTCAGATTAGAGAGCTTCAGCGTAGGATTAGCACCCCAGCTTATCGGCCAGCTTTTGCTGTGATGACGACAACGACGGCAAAATGATGAGGTGTGCATTATGAATTAGATGGCTGGCAGATAATTTTGCATTGCAGTTGTTTGGTAATAAACTTACTATTTCTAATCATCAGATGAAGATTATTAGCTTAGTTTCTCTCTATTACAGGCGCGAAACGTCCGATGTATGTTGCAAAAAATGACTGCAAATAATCTGCATATCTCTACAGATATTTTTAATTAATTTAAGACTTTTCTAAATTTCCGACCATTTTTAGTGCAGTTGGAAAAGTATGAATCTAATGAAATAACGTTTTGAACGGGAGAGCTTTTAACAGAAAATTTAATTTATGTGTATTCCCTTACAGATTTATCTAACCGCGATTCTTATGAGTAATGGTTGTAATAAGAAATTTATCGGTTCTGTGGTACTCATTATAAAAAACTTCTAGTTCATATATTTGAAACGTGCATAAAAAAGCTTTTCACCTTTTCCGTCTAAAAAGCACTTTAGTTAAATGGAAATATTTCTTATGTTTTGAAACAAAAAAGCATGTAACTTTACTGAATTTCATTTAGCGATAGAAAAATTCTTTTAAAATTCTAAATATAATCTGATTGTTTTAAAAAAATCAAATTGATTTCGTCTGGAAGTATTTGGATCGGATGTCAGTGTACTATTTATAAAAAGAACTATTAAAGTTGCATTCATCAAGAATATATGGAAGTTAACTCTCATCTGTATGGAATTATAAGTTTTGTTACATAAGTTGTAAGTATCTCTGATGAAAATTCAGTAGTAAACAAATTAATTATTGTATTCATTATTAAATTTTTAAACTGGTTAATCGATTGGAAATTGTTGTGTTTTGATGAAAGGCCTGTCCACCAATGTTTGAGAAATGCCAATAGTTTTAAGAAACCTTTGTTTAATTGTATCCATGAACAACAACTAGCGATTTGAGTGTTTCCTATGTAGTTGTGTTTTAATAATGAAAGTTATTTTCAAATTTCCGTAAAAGAAACTTTTTTTTTTTAAATTAGATACGTTAAAAAAATTAATTTTCTCAAATTTGGAACCTTTATCATTGATTTGATATAATTTATGTTCGATTTTTGCCCTCCCTCTCAGGATATTTGTGTGAGATTTTTAGGTTCATTTACTTTATAAAACAACAATCTCCGAACAATTTTTATGATATTTATATGCTAACTGGGCACTTCCAAGACTTTTGTCATCATCTCATTACAACTGTGGTGCAAATTTTATTAAATTAAGAAATATATCTGCTGTTCATTTCAAATGACAATAGCCTTTTGCTAGCTCATGTATCTTCGAGTAGAAAATTCTTTAGCGCGTATTGTGCTATAGTGGAAAATATACACAATTTTTTTGCGGAGAACTAACCATTTTATCATTATATTATCCCAATGTGTATAACATTCCTGCGTCTTACAACAAAGCACACATTTGATTAACAAACAGCTTTGATACAACATTTTACAAACGCGTGATTTAGGAACGTGTTCTTACTGCGTTTTGTATATTTCGGATCAGGACTCGATTTAGATTTGGAGATGCTAAGCTATTTGAGATATGGGGCCCTTTATGAGTGATATAAGTCATTTTTTTTAATATGAAATCTGGTACAATTTTTAGGGATGGTCCCAAGAAAATGGGGGTCCTAAGCTGTAGTTTGTGCAGTTTATACTTAAATCCAGCACTGTTTGGGACTATAGAAAAGACGCGTAGGAGTTGGAGCGAATATTGATAGTTGTACGTAGTACATACTATATGGGATCGTAGAGATCAAAATGATGGATTTTTTAAATTTATATATGGGTTTAGAGATAACAGTAGAGGAGTTTTGGAAATTTATATAGAGTGCTCTAGAAAATACGCGATAACATTCGTGCTTTGTAGGGAGAAAGAATAAACATACATTTGGAGAATAGGAAGAAATGGGGGGGGGACCATTTGAAGTGAAAATCTAAGTTTGCTTAAAAGCAATTTTAGGTTGAGGTTGATTTTTAATAAAATTTTATAGATTTCGAATGTAGTTTGCTGTAGGTCCTCCTTCTTCAGTTGGAGGAAAGCGGAATAGCAAAAATTCCCCTAAATGGCATTTGATCTTAAAAAACACGCCGGTGTAAAACATTAAATTAGGAAAATGCAGTTTTTTGTATACGTGTGCAACTAAAATTCGGGGGTTTGGAAATATTTCTGCTACACTTCTTCTGTTTTGTGATTAATAAAAAAATTTCCAAGATGTTAGGAACATTCAAACTGCTAATAAAGTACTTCTAATCTTAGTATGATTTCTGATTTGTGGAAACACATATGTTCCCTAGATACCTAGGAATGTTTTCGAACAGTTCAATTTGCGTTAAAAATTTTCACTTACTTTTGATAAATTTTGCTGTTTTACCTTAGTGATACATATTAAGCTCTCCTTTTTACACATATTACTTAGGTTCATTAGCCTTATCGAGCAGCTTGTTCTTCCGCTTTGCTGAAACCTTCCAAATAAAAAAATTCTTACTCAGCTTATTTCGGAAAGTTAATCTTCTTAACCTTTGAGAGGAAAGTTCAGAACAGAAAAAATAAGCAGAGAATCGATTAAAAAAAAAAAAAAAGGAAAGAATTTTGGAATCTAAGTACGGTGAGATTTGGATAAAATCAATAAATTGTCTGTTGGGGGGGGGCGGGGAGAATGCAAATAGTCTCCAAAAATGTACGTGGTCTTTCTTTTTGTTAAATAAAAATAACTTTTACCGAGATAGTTAAATAAAAAGTAGTCAATATTTTAATGAGCGCGAAGCCCTTAGTATTGATTAGGGTGAGTAAAATCTCTTGTTCCGATAATACTCAGAGGACAAAAGGTGGTTTAATCAAGTTTGAAAAGAAAAGCTTTACCTTCACAAAGCATATTCTGATTTAGGTTGAGGAAATTGTTATTTCAGTGTTTTTTTTCTCAGTCATTTTGAATATAACGACTTAGTTTTAAAAGTTTTTAATGGAATCAAATTTATATATTATAAATATAGTTTTCAGTTTATGTGCGTATAAGACCTTAAAGTAAACAAAGGAAAAGCCGAAACACTGTCGATGCGTACTTAGATCCATATTGATGAGTTCTGATTGGTAATATGATTATGTGTTGAATTCGTCAGTATCTAAACAACATAGCAGTCGAGGCAGTTTTAATTTCATTTTTATTTGCAATTGATATTTGTGGCCACAGTTCACTTGGCACTCGAGTTGTGCCTATTCAAGAATATTTACATTTTTGATATTATTGCAATAGCAAGCAGCATAGCGAAATTTCATCCAAGCAAAGCAGAGACAGAAGCTGAAGTGCGCAGTTATACAAGATGGAACCGTACGAATAGAAAAAGTTTTGGTTTACGATGGTCGTTTCAGTTCCCAATTATTACGTCATCAGAGCTTTGCAGGCCATTTAATGATCTAGAAATGACGCAATCCAGAGAAGTTATTGAGATTTTTAAAACAGAGAGGGAGAATTAAAGTTTTTATGTTAGTTTAAATTATAATTTTGATTCACATATTTTTTTATCTTACATGTATATACGGCGATGGAGGAGTAAGAAAAGGAATCATATAATCTGAATTAATTCCTTGAGGTAATTCATGTGTTTTCATTGGCTAAATGGGGTCTTGGTTTTGCACTTATTTCCCTTATGAAATCCTCCACGAATGTAACCCTGCTTTTGTGTGCCATAATGTGCTTTACGTTAATTAGTTAAGCAACTAATTACATGCTTATAGTTAAAAATAAGAATAGAACACATTTAAATTCTGCGAACCTTGAAATGATTTGCACTTTTTTTGTCATTCGAATCTTCCGAACCGTAATCTAAAAAACTATTACACATTTTTATTCAAAACGATGAAGAACGTAGTTTTATTGACATCCAGTACGAATATTCCCTAAAAATGAACATGACTGTTGCTTTTTCAGTTTATTTGGGTCATCAGTAGCACTCTCTGTGAAGTTCCTTCCCCTGATGAAAGACGAAGAACGGAAGTGACTTACCCCGGAAAAACCGGTCGAGGCAGGCTGGTGGGGGGAAGAAAGACTGGACGGTGAGGGCACTGGGAGTTGGACCGGCGAGCATGCCGTGTGAGAACGTAGAGAAAAGAAATATGTTTTAATTTCTTTTGCGCGCCTTGTATATATATATTGTATATAGTTTATGTTACAGTGTACTCGTTGTATGGTGTATCCATAGTGCAGTTTGTGTAATAAATTAGTGAAGAAAATGTCAAAGCGGACAACTGTTATTTTCCCACTATGGTAAGTTTACACAGAAGAACCCACCTCGTGTTTGAACGAGCGCGAGGCATGACAAATGGCGCAGCCGGTAGGATAGTGGGAAAAAAGAAATCACCAAAAATACGAAGGAAGTAAGATCGTAAAAAGTGATTTGAGTGAACGTGGTTTAAATGAAGGAAATAATTCACGAAAGCAAGGAAGATGACAAAAGGTGGTCATGAAAGACGGAAAGTGGCGCGCGTAAGCCTACACGTGCAAATAAACGAAAGGGTGTATGAAACCTCGTCGTGTGAAAAGTGATCATCAGTATTATCGTGGTGATATTATTAATTGAAATGTTCGTGCAGTGTTGAAACAGTGGCTGGTAAAAGTGATCATCAGCATTACGGTGGTGATATTATTAAGTGAAGTGTTATGCAGCGCGATGAGGAAATTGTACAGAATTGAGCACAACTCGTCATTTTCTACTATCGGGATCAAAGGTAAGTCCCTCTTAATTTCTTGGGAAGCACAATATATAAATGAAGAGAGCTCCCTCCCTATAATTACTATAGTAACGGAGAAAATTTAAATTGTGTTAATGTCGGTTAATAACATGATGAGAATGCCAGGCGTTAAAGCCAGTAGACACTTAGAAAGTATATTTTATATGCAAATAAGGAATTATGATTAATTTTGTTATTAAGGAGATAATGTATGCTAAATGAATGTTAAAATAGTTCAAAAATATGTCAGCAGTAATTTCGAAACATTTAATTGTGTGCTTATGTTACTAATTAAGGTAGAAATGATTATCTATTTTTGTTGTTGCCGTATTTTGACAAAATGTTTTAATCATTAAAGTTAATAGGTTGATAAAAAAATTAATTAGTTTAATGATTTGAAAACAATAAGTAAATGTTTGTTTCATTTCCAGAATATGTAAGGTATTACGGTATAAGGCCAAAGTATTCAGAACTATTTTTTTTTTTGTACTAATTCAAAAGCTAATATAATTTTTGGTATTTATGTGTTAACAATATATGGTGAAATATATGTTAATAGTAATATGAGAAAGGTATTCATGATTGTGGTTACTAATGATAATGTTTGTTAAATGAATAATGGTAGTATTCAGTAGTAGTGAAATATGTATGTTTGCCTGTAAAATTAAGTGTTATTTATGTGTTGTATGGGTAAAGCTGTGAAAAGAAATACCAGAAGTTAATATGGGTCCTAAAAGGAGAAATAGGGTGTCAGAAGAATCTGATGAAATTATTAAGAACATGCAGGCTCAAATTAGGTTAAAGGAAATGGAGCTGCAGCTAGAAAGGTGTAAGTTAGAGGCAGATGCGGCTAAAGACCGATTAAAAGAGATGGAATTTCGGGAAAAACAATTAGAGAGAGAACACGAGATAAAAATTAAAGAATTAGAAATTCAGAGTAGGAAAATAGATAAAGGAGGAAATAAATCAGGCTCAGAGGATGAAGAGGTTTCAGATGCTGAGAGCAAGGGAAATGATTTCTTGAAACATTTAAAAATAATGAAAGGAGTTATGATTGACCCGCCATCTAAAGCTGAGGAATGGCCGTTCTTTTTCCATCATGCGGAAATGATGTTTAATCTCTATAAAATTCCTGAAGAACATAAGGGGAAAATTATTTTGCAGAGTTTAAAAACTAAAGTTAAAAGTTTGATTTCAACTCTGGGTGAAAGGGATTTGGATAGTTATATTAAGATTAAACATACAGTATTAAAAGAATTCCAGATTACACCATTGCAACATAAAAAGAATTTAGAAAAATGTGTAAAAAGATATGAGGAAACGTATACTCAGCACATAGCGAGGGTTGAGACAGCACTTGATTTCTACTTAGAATCCAGAAAAGTTAAGACTTTTGATAAATTAAGAGAACTATTGATTGTCGATCAAGTAAAAGATCAATTACCCGCAAATGTTAAGGCGCATATACTGTTAAAAGAGGTAGAAAACTGGTTATCTCCGTCAGAGCTTGCAAATGATTTGGATAATTATGTTGCAGCAATGCCTAGAAATTACAATACGAGTGCTCAGGAAGTAAATAAAGTGGGACCAAAACAGGAACCGATAAGACAAGGGGAAAAATTAGGACGACCAAATAAGAGTAAGGGGAATTTCAGTTCTGATTACAGGGTTGATAAGGAGGAAGTACAAAGGGGTAAAAACTTTAGAACCTCAAGGAATGATGCAGGCAAATAAGAAAGTTCTAAAATGTTTTCAGTGTCAGGGTGAAGGACACATAAAGCGTTTTTGTCCAGCGATAAACCTGATAGCGAAACCCAAGAGAGGAAGCAAAAAAGAGGATACGGATGAGATGGAAGCAAAGGGATTAAATAAAATATGCGTAGGATTGAAGTTAGCTAACTATGCAGAAGAAATTCCGTTAACTAGGGCAAGTGGGGAATTACCTAGGATAGAACTGCAGATAGGCAACGCTAGATTCAAAGGAGTGATTGATAGCGGAGCAGAAGTTACGGTAATCCGGAAATCGGTAGTTCCACAGAAATATTTGGAGTCTGGAGGGAAGATATGGTTACAACCCGCCGTGGGACCCCAGGTAGAAGCCCAATTAGTTAATGTACCTATCAGTATCTGGTCAGGAGAAGAGGAGGTACAGCCTTATGTAAACGTTCATGCAGCAGTAGTGCATAATTTGAACGAGGAGGCGCTGGTGACACCTCGAGATTTTAGACTTCTCAGTGGAACAAGGAGATATTTATTGGGGAGAAAATAAGGAAGAAAAACTAGTATTGGGAGTTGGTCAGGTATCGAGTAACTTGGACGGAAAGGAATCGACAGAAAAAGCCAGTCACGAGGTCGAAGGTGAAACGGAAATAGCTTGTACTACGCCGTTGGTAAGGAGTAAAGATGAGGGGGAAGTAGAAGTGGGAGGCAGTGAGCAAGTGTCACCTGATAACCCACCCTTATCGCAAACTCAACGTTTTAGACAGGAGCAAGCGGAATGTATTTCGCTGAAAAGCGCGTTCATGGATGCACGTAATAACAAGAATGGATATTGGCTGGAGTCAGGAATTTTGTACCATACGGGAAGTGTCAATGGGCAGCGATGTAGTCAGTTAGTTGTTCCTCAAAGCCGCAGGAAAGAAATTGTGAAGTTGGCTCACGAAAGCTTACAAGGGGGGCACTTCGCAGCAAAGAAGACGGCGGAAAGGATTAAAATGTCGTTATGGTGGGAAGGATTGTCAAAGGAGGTGCGGAAGTGGTGTGAAGCTTGCAAGGAATGCCAGCTACGAAGGAAAGTTAAAGTGAAGGATAGGGCTCCAATTACAGCAGTAGGGAGGCCAGAATTTCCATTTCAAGTGGTTAATGCGGACGTTTTAGGGCCGATTGAGCCGAAATCTTCAAGAGGGCACCAGTATGTGTTATGTATTGTTGATCAACATAGCAGATGGCCGGAGGCAATTCCACTAAAGGCGATAACAGCGAAAGCTACATGTGACGCTTTCATTGATATTTTCATGCGAACAGGAGTTCCGAGAATGATAGCCATGGATAACGGAACGAACTTTAAGGCTAAGCTAACACAAAAATTTTTAACTAGGTTAGGGGCCTCGCCAAAATTTTCTACGCCAGGGTATCCGCAGTCAAACGGTCTAGTGGAAAGATGGATAGGAACAATGAAGTCAATGTTGCATCACGCGATAAATACTCAAGGAAGAAACTGGGATAAGCAGCTACCATATTTGTTATGGGCTTATAGGGAGATACCGAATTCAACTACCGGAGTCTCACCATGTTTGCTGATGTATGGTCGGGTGCCAGTGGGGCCACTGGCGATACTTAAATCAAGTTGGGTAGATGAGACGGTATTACCACAAGGAGTTGGGGAATCAGTTACTGAATATTTAATTTCTCTTCGAAATAGGTTACAGGAGGCAGAGAAATTCGCTAAAGAAAATTCGGAAGCTAAACAGCAGAAATATGTTCATCATCATAATTTGAGGTCTAAGGAAAATGAATTCGAGATAGGAGATGAGGTAGTAGTACTGATACCAACGTCAACAAATAAACTTTGCTCGAAATGGACAGGACCTGGAGAAATAGTTGCGAAAAAGTCTCCACATTCATATTTGGTAAAATTGCCAGATGAATCTGTTAGACATTTGCATCAAAATAAGTTACGGAAATATATACAGCCTATAAATGCAGTAGGGATAATCTATGAGGCTGACACAGAATTTGGGGAGGTGCAGCACGCGCCTATTCAAAGAAACCCTAAAGTAGACAAACTTTTAGATAGGATCTGTGTTTCAGAGGAATGGAAACATTTAGATAGGTCACAAAGGGATCAGTTGAGCAGATTAATCAAATCTTTCCATGTAGTGTTTGACGGGGAGATTAAATGTGCGAAGGTAGGATCTCACAGTATCAGGTTAAAAACGGGAGTTGAAAGAAAGCAACCTCATGTTTATAAGGTACCTGAGGCGTTGAAGCCACAGGTGGAAAAGCAAATTGCTGATTTGTTAGAGAGGTTTAATTGAACCTTCCACAGCAGAGATTGCTTACCCTATTGTGTGTGTAGCGAAACGGGACGGAAGCATACGTTTATGTTGTGATTATCGAGGGCTTAATGCGGAAAGTCAGATTGTCCCATTTCCTATGCAAAACGCAGAAGAGCTTCGATATAAGGCAGGGGCAGCACGTTATTTGTCTACGCTAGATATTCTTAAGGGGTATTGGGAAATCCCTATGGAGAAGGAAAGTAGACATCTGACGAGTTTTGTTTCTCCGAAGGGTCAGTATCAGTGGAAAGTGATGCCGTTCGGTTTGTCAGGTGCTGCCGCAACTTTCCAAAGAGTTATGAATCAAGCTCTTAGACCACATAGTGATTATGCTGAAAGTTTCATCGATGATATAATTGTCTATTCGTCAACGTGGGAAGAACATCTTAAACATTTAAAAGCCGTACTCAGTACTTTACAGACATTGAACTTTACGGCTAATTTAGAGAAATGCTCTTTTGGCAAGTCGGAGGTAAAGTATTTAGGTCACATAGTAGGCTCAGGCAGACATGGCCCAGATCCAGAGAAATTGCAGGTCATTAAAAATTTGAAGCCACCTAGAACCAAAAAGGCATTAAGATCAGTTTTGGGGTTATATAATTACTATCGAGAGTATGTTCCGAATTATGCAAAAATAGCTAGGCCGTTAACTGAGCTCACGAGAAAATCTATACCTAATGATATACCTTGGGGGTCTGAAGCCGAGAAGGCATTCAAAGAATTAAAGGATGCTGTGTGCACGGCATCGTCTTTATATACGCCGGATATACGGAAACCTTTTGAAATTAACACAGACGCCTCACTAATAGGTATTGGAGTGTGTTTACTTCAACGAGATGAGTATGGGAAAGCTAGACCGATAACATTTGCTAGCCAGAAATTAACTAGCGCTCAGTCTAAATGGAGCACTATAGAAAGAGAGGCGTATGCAATTATTTGGGCTCTCGACAAGTTCGAAACTTGGACATACGGAAATAAAATTTTGTTGCATACAGACCATAACCCATTAAAGTACTTAACCGAAGGGATACCGCTGAATGCTAGATTACAGAGATGGGCATTAGCTCTATCCCGCTTCCAAGTCACTGTAATGCATAAACCAGGAGCTAAAAACTCCGATGCAGACGCATTGTCGAGGATCCCTCACGGATGTATAAGTGACCAATAATCTGAACTAAATTGGAAAAAAAAGAAACTAATGTTGGTATCATATATATATATATATTTTGTGTGTGTTTGTTTATTATTGTAACACTAGAAAGGATAATGTTCAATGCTAGTATGGCAAAAAGTATATAGATATTGTAATTTTCATTTATTATTTTTTTGTATTATTGTGGTTACTCTAGAAAAGATTGTGTTATTAGGGTATATTAGTAAACGAATTATTCCTTACAGAAGTGTCAGTGAGTTGATATTGCAATGTTTTGTTTGTATCGCTATAGAAATTTGGACATGTGCAGTTTTTATGTTTAGGTGTTTTAAGTGTTCTTTTTTGTGTTAGTGTTTATAACTGTAGCATGACCCTTTTTTTTTTTTGCTCTCTGATTTTACTGTGATTCCTTGTGCTGTGTCCCGGAAAAGAGGGACTACCGGGTAAGTGCCAAAATAATATGGGTTTCAAATTTTTCGACTCAGTCGTAAATATTTACAAACCAGAGGGGAGGTGTGAAGTTCCTTCCCCTGATGAAAGACGAAGAACGGAAGTGACTTACCCCGGAAAAACCGGTCGAGGCAGGCTGGTGGGGGGAAGAAAGACTGGACGGTGAGAGCACTGGGAGTTGGACCGGCGAGCATGCCGTGTGAGAACGTAGAGAAAAGAAATATGTTTTAATTTCTTTTGCGCGCCTTGTATATATATTGTATATAGTTTATGTTACAGTGTACTCGTTGTATGGTGTATCCATAGTGCAGTTTGTGTAATAAATTAGTGAAGAAAATGTCAAAGCGGACAACGACAACTGTTATTTTCCCACCATGGTAAGTTTACACAGAAGAACCCACCTCGTGTTTGAACGAGCGCGAGGCACGACACTCTCTATGGTCTTGGCAGTTGTAAAAATAGTATATACGTGGTAATTATACTGGACCTCGATTCAAAGGAAAATGTATTTTTGAGGGGAAAAAATACTTGAAGAAGCTAGATAACACAGGTTAATAAATTATCAGCTATCAGTATGCAAGCAGATGTCGGCGGTCTGCAGTCATTAGAGCGAAGTCGAGGAGATAATACTTACTTTTTCTAATGCAACAACAAGGTGGCCATAGCATGTGCTGTACTCCCAATCCATTCCCTTTTAGACTTGCTTTAGTCAAAACGGATTTAAGGAAAATGTAAAACAATTGAGCTATTACTCAATTTTTTATCAAGTTATATTGAGAAAGTGTACTTCAAGATTCAAGAGTTTTAATTACACAATTATGTCCTAAATTTTATCCGTATGTTCTGCATCAATTAATAGGTCTACTTTTAAACACTGTATTCAGACTGATTTTTCATTAACAGCTACAAATTGTTTAATTTCAATTTTTTGTTGCATTTCAATGTGATAAAGATTTTTATTCAACGTAAAACATAACAGCTTCCATAGAGTATGGAGAAAATTTAGTTTCATATTGAGATGGTTGACAGATGTAGTCGAATAATAATTATCTTCTTACTCAACAATTTGCACAATACCTGCAGATGTTGTTTGTCCGCTTGAACGTTTTTCATTCTACGTCTTTTCATAAGTTTGAACGTCTTTTCATAAGCTTGTTAACGAACAGCCAAATATTTCTTCTTGATGGAAGAGATCTTCTGAATATACGCCCAACTTAGGCCCGAACAGCTTCATACGATAATACTTTTAAACTGGTATAGCAACTGTTATTTCTCCTTTTGCCGTTCTGCAAAGGTTTCTTGACACCCAGATAAAACTGCGAATTAATTACTTTGCCACCAAACTGGATATTCAGATTTTATGGACAATTTGTCTATATGACTACATGTTCAACTAGCCATTTCATTTAGATACTGTTGTTAAGTGACAGAAATATAATGTAATGTATCAATCAATTCTGTGTAGCATCTTCAAAAGTAAATATCTTTTTTATTGCCATTGGATGTTTTTTTAATTGTTTAATTCGCACAAGAATATGTACTTAAAGCCCATATTTATTTATTAAAAAGGTTTGTCTTTGCAGTAAATGTATAGGATTTGCTTGACTGATGTTTTCCCTTATGCCAAGTTTCTTGTAAAGGAATACGCGTTCAAGGACACGCTCAACCCATAAAACATTTTCAGTGTATGTCACATCATTATTCTTTTTTCATGCGTAGAGCATCATCAAGTATCACGAATAAAAGAATTAATTTTGTAACTAAACATCGAAATCGTATTAGCGATGCAATTCAGTAAATTCACCGCAGACGTTAGACACTATATTTGCAAGGAACAATTATTTATTTTGACAACTGTATTACCAGAAACAGTTGAGCTATGCTGAGATGCTGATGCCATGTTGAGACCCATAAATAGCTCTATTTCTTGTGGCACGTATTTTAAGATGAATATATTTTGTTTCAAACACTTATTTTATTTCCTTTTATTTTTCAGAATAGATGGTAACTTTTAAGATATCCTGTATTTTGATTTGGCATTTGTTAAGTTTTCCTGACAGCTTTACCTATCTGATTGCCTCGTCGACTCGATAAATTGAGCCTTCCCTCCGATTCCATGTGTTGAAGGTTCTTCCACTCCCGAAATCACGTTACAGTTATTTATTTCTTTATTCCAGCAGTTTAAGTCACGTCCATCAAACGGCAAACGCATAGCCCCAAAAAAGCGTTTTTAAAGGCACTTCGAATTTTATTAATACTGTTTTCTTTTCACCGATTTCTTATATTTTTGACATTACGGTTGCATGTTTTTACGTCTGAATGGCAGATTTAACGGAGGAAAGACTTCTTTTTTATTTAATTTTTTCTTTTGAAAAATAAAAACTGTCTGGAATACTTAATGTTGCTTTTTTTTTTTTTTTTTTTTTTTTTTTTTTTGATAAAATGACAGTTGTTATAAAATGTACATTTCAGTGTTTGAGTAAGTTGATGATAAACGCTTAACTGTTTTTAGATTGCATGTGTTTCTTACCAAAACTCTAATTAATAATATGATTGCATTTCCGTCGTTGATTGAAACATGAAAATACTCTAAAATAAATGTCCTTGTTTGTCATGTTTTTATTGACAATTGGAGGAAATGACTTGAGACAGTATTAATATATATTGTATTTTTAGAATACTTTATTTTAAATATTTGTTATATTCCATCGCGTTCTATTATCTATAAATTGGTAATGTTGTTATTAAACACTTGGAGGGAAGTCTCTTCGAAGTGTGCTTGCGAATTTTGAATCCTGGTAAAATAAAACGTATTGCCAGTTGAAGGAAGCACAAGTAGTCCAGTGAAATAAATGCCTTGAATAATTTCTTATTTATTTCAAATTTCGTCACGTGGTGTTAATTTATAATGCAATAATGTCAGCAGATGCTTTTTTATCATCGCAATAGCTTTTTTAAAATATGATTTATTTATTACTTCTTAAGTTAGTAGGCCTATCGCAACTGCTCAGTTTAAAATTGTTTCGAGTATTTAATCCTTCGGTCATTGGTTTTCCTTTGCTCGCAGATTAATGAAATTTTTTTGTTTTAACTGTAAACGAGTAATGAATGTTAGGATATATTAATAACAACTGAACCTTGATATTATTATAACATGGAACTGATTCCTCTGGTTTCTTGTTCATTTAGCGCAGTATATGATATAAGACCTATTATTATTATATTGCATTAATATTAGTTGATGCTTATGTTAGAAAAAATGTTTTTTACATCGTAATTGCTTTCAGAAGGTTGCTTGCTCGTAGTCTGCTAGCATATTATTAAAGCAAAAGTTAGTTTAAAAAATGGCAGTTAAAAATTTACGTGATTACATTTACAGTTTGATTTATTGCCATAAGAGTCTAAAAAACGTAACAGATATCTGTTACGTTTTTTCTTGTGCTTCCAAGTATGACATTTGCGCGAAATCGTACTGTTAGTCGAAAGTTTAAACAAAATGCGAAACGATTTTGTATCGGGTACGTAGTATGCGACGTCAAAAATATCTTTTATTAATTACATTAATAAATACTGTTAGCTAGATATTAGCTATACATGAACCTTAAGATGCATATATTGTAAAACTAAATTCATTTCAAATTTGTAGATTAGTTAGATTATTAAAATAAAACAAAGCTGCTTGTCGCCGTCATCGCTGTAGAGCCCCGCACAATTTTTAGGCAGGTTAATTAACATGAAATTGAACTAAAGGTTACTGGTGATCTATGGGTTACCGGTCACGTTAAGTCAACGGTAGATTGCCGGAGGGGGGTACAATAAGTTTAAATAAATTATTAAAAGAAAAATGAAATCGAAAGTCACGGATAGTTGTCAAATGCATTCGTCATCGACGTGCGACAAAACAGTATCTCATGATGTGGTAGATTTTGCTAAGGTAGGTGGATAAATCATAGTAGTATAACTTAGCATAATCATAGTGTAACTATACCATCTAAAATGCTTAAAATCCCCACTGTAATTAAGTAATTATTTTAATAAGATTTTTTTTTTTAATTTACATCAAGAAAAGACTAAAGACTAGAGAATCATATTGCTGTTGGTTGTTCAGTGTAAGCTAGTATAGATTAGGCCCGTTAGATCGATTTTTAAAATGCTGATTTATCAAATTTATATAGCCCATAATTTCTCCAGGCGTGTATAGACAGCATGAGGATCAGTACTTACTCCCGTATGGTCTAGGTGTCCTTGCAGATAACCATGTACGGTAAGACGTGTAAAATTTTCCGTAAAAACACGGGAGAGTGGTTCTGTTGTGGGTAAGGACAGTATTAAGTTTGTAGCTGTGTTTTCCTGTGACCTTTATTCCATGTCGTTCGACAGCAATGATTTTGTTTTGTCAGCATTGATTAAGTGCAGAATTAAGTATGGCTATAAGAGAAGAGCAAAAGGTAATTGGTGGAGTCTATAACCCTTCTTAGTAAGACAAGCCATTTCCATTAACACTGCAGTTATATTTAGAATCCTCTGGTAAGCAAATTTTCTCTTATAAGCTGAGGATTACGTTAATAATTAGATCCATTTCACAACGCAAGAAGACCTGGCCGTGATGTTAACTGTACAGCTATTGGAGTACGATTGTAACTGAAACGCTGGTGAATTTTTGTTATCGCCCACATTTTTTCTCCTGTAGCCGCCCTGACCAGTTAATCGGTTAGTTCATTTCCACCGAGAACCACCGAGCGGTTTGAAATCCCGGAGAAGGCGTGGATGTAAATATATAATGTGTGGATGGGATGGGCACACTAATAATACTGGTCAGCCAAAAGTCTTCTCTAGTGGTTTGATGGTAGTGTAAGAGAGTTGGGATACCCTCGAACTCTCTCCCGTTGTATTCTTCATGTAAATTCGGGCAGAGCTGCACAGTTAGTGTTGCAGGACCATACGACCTTGGGTGAAGTTTTGGTATGACGCCCACTTGTATCTATACCTGTCCTGTTTTGTCAGTTTAACATTTGGCGTTATTACAAATAATTAGAATCTTAGCATCCACGCATACCACCTGCATAGTAAGTTTTATAGGAGAAGAGTCAGTTTATATTATCATTTTATGTTTGATAAAAACGTCAAGGAGTGGCTAATAAAGTTTGACTTGAATTTACTCTTGACTTAATGCAACACTTACTGTGCTAATAATTAAACGGTACCAAGGGACACATCTCATGAAGTGTTGCAGTAACTTTGCTGGATAGCCACTAAATACTAACGATAAGTTATTTTACACAATATTAATTAGATTGATACCTAAAATTATTTCAAAAGACATGTAGGGGAAGTGAAAAGTGTGTTACAGAAATATTTTATTTTATGAAACGTAATACGTCTTTTTATCGCGACTTTCACTCAATATTTTTTGTCCATCTTATTAATATAAACGAGAGATTTTACCGAATTTTAAGTCTTTTGGACCATTTATCAACATGTCTAGCATTTTTTCCCTCACAAAAAATACCAAGATAGTAATTTAGCATTTATTTGTTAATTACAGAGCAATCATGTTCACTTATTGCGGAGACGCTTCTTTAATTGCATCGCATGTGCCCTTCGAGTTAGAATTATTCAGATTATCTTGCGTATCGTATGCTTGCATAATCTTGACAAGAACGTGATTTGGTTTCTTAAAAGAAAGCGGAATTTGTGGTTGGAAGAAATGCAAAAGAACGCCAGATTATTAAGAGCGAATAAATTGGTGTAATTCAATTAGCGGATTGTTATATATGCCGTAAGGCTTTTCCTGTGTTATATGGAGTAAAATTTTTTGTCGGTGGAGACGATCTCGTTGGCATATTTTTCTGCCTTTCCGTGACATGACGAGGAAGTATTCGTGCTTAGAGGAAATTCAGACAGTCTTTTTGTTCATTTCAATGTAAATTCGTGCATCTGGTAACAGTTTTATTGCTAGATGGTTGCACGCATGGACAAAAAGTATATTCAGAAATTATTTGCCTAAAAATGTGACTATCCGCTCTTTTCTAGAATAAAATGTTTTCTAAGCAAATAAATGAAATCTTATCAGAAAGAAGTATATATGTGGTAGCATTAGATAGAAGATTTTTTCTGAGATCTTTCAAAGGTATATTCTGCTTATCTAATTGTGTGTAAAGGTATATCGTATTGCAGTGGTCTCAGACTGGCGGCCCTCGGACCGCATGCTCAGCAATTTTATGCGGCCTGGAAATTAATTTCAGTTATGTATTTGTTGCAAATTCGGTGTTGCAAAGATTTCGGGATTTCAACTATTTGTTGTCTGAGTTTTTATTATTTTCAATATCATTAAAAGCGAATATAAATAACAAATTTTAACAATTTTTTTAATGATTTAGAATTAACAATTCCTTCGTGAACAGATTCTTACTCATTCATTTCATGAAAATCCACTCTGGTTCACAGATAGTTGCGGAAGTACGTTGACTATTCGAAAGAATAAGGCAAATGATTATTTTTAAGTGTCACAGCCTACTTTGCAAAATACTACTACTTTTACTACGTTTTTGCAAAATTGATTTTGGAAATACTCGAACAATAGAAAATGGAAATCATTGTTCATCATTGAAAGTGGAACTAACACAAAACCTCTGATTACAGTCAATAACGCCAAAGAAGTATTAAATTGTTGGTGGCTTCTTAAGTATTAGGTGATTAATTTCAAAAATTGCATTATTCAAAGAGAAATAAGAGGTTTAAAAAATCATTATTTTATTGTTAGACGTATTTCTCCGGAGAAGCTTTATTCACGTACGGTTAACATAAATACCTGCGTAATATCCGAAACTGCGATGTATTGAGCAGCATTATTAACCGGTTCTGCAGTAGTAACTTAATAAGTAATTAAGGAAAATGTCTCGCATTTTTTACTCTTACTTTTCAACATGATTTTATTATAAACACTTATTTTCTTTCGATGATAAAGTGAAAAACGTAATTCAAATTTCAGAATTCTGATTGCTTGTATATTTGAAAATCCGTGATTTCATTCGCGGTTCAGCTACTTCGACGTTTTAAACCTGTATGAAGAGCTTCTCTGCATATAGACAAAGTGTGCTGGGGAAACTCATAAAAGAAGGAGTCTGTAAAATTGGTGTTTCATTAACGTTATTGTTATTTGCTGAAGTACGTTACTCTATATTGTATTTAAAGTTATAATTAGCATTTTTAACGGAACAAAAAAGTTTGTGTGTGTACATGTTTGATTTTAGTACAACGTTTATTGTAGTTTGGCCAAAAATATCTAGTTTTCTGAGTATGGAATTTAAATCTGGAATACAGATATCCATTATGAAATATGGAATATCCTCATCATCTGAGCTTCCGTAAGCAGCATCTTGACTCCTATATTGAACATTTGTTTTGAGAAGTGAGGGGAGAATCCTCTTATTTTTTATTGTATACTCTTCGCTAAGAGATTTTTCTAAATTTCGCTGAATTAGGTTAAGGACTTCTGAAGATTTTTCTTAAATATTTTGCTCATTTCAAGGAAAAAATGTCTGGAAAATAAATTAAAGATCTAAAAAAATTTCATTTGTTCAGCTAATTGGGGTGCAGTAAATTACTGTTTTCTTTTTCTAGTCTTTTATAAATTGTTGTAGCAAGGATTTTTTAAAAATTCTGTTGTATTTTAATGTGCTATATTTCCGAGGTATCCATAATTCTACCATAAGTACTGAGGTGTAAAAAAAGGTTCATTTGTCGAATCGCGTTAGAGCGAAAAATGTCATAGGAATACTATCTCATGAGCTCATTTTCTCCACGTCTCAAAACTTGTTTCTTCTTTCAGTGGTGCATAATTAAGAGCCCTAAAATGACAATAGAAATATATAAAATGAATTACAAGAGGCAACTGCATCGAAATTTGAGAATAGTCTTCCCAGTAAACGCATTAAATGGGTCATTTTCCCAGAAACTGCTAGTGATTTTTTTCCATTATTATTATTTGTTCTAAAGATTTTTATGTTTTAAATTTGCAGCAGCCTATCCTTTCAATCCATTAGACTATCACGGTTTTTCACGGTGTTTCATATATTAGACAACGCGAACTTTCGATTTATCACATGACGACGCCGACACCTTGCGTTTTGTTGCTTTTGACATACAAAATCGTTTAGATCAATGCATGCAGAAATATACTTTTTGCAATACAAATAATCAAATCCGTTTCTTCTAATGGTGATATTAAATCTAGATCGTATCGCTGTGGTTTTAATGTAATCTGTTTACTTGGTTCATTTAAATACTGATTGAAATCAGTAATAGAAAAACAGAACGGAACCTTTTTTGCAATTAATACGTGTGTATATTTGTGTACAGTAGAACTTATTATTTTGCACTTACATTATTTTTTAAGGAATTATCACTTTCCCTTGTGAATGCTCTCGTGGTAGTGCGTCCAGTAGGCAACTCGAAAATTCATGATTCGAATTTTGTCGATGGTTTATTTTTTTTAAGCTTCTCGCTCCCAGAACCTATTAGTCTATCCAACGTTACTTCATAGACATGTTTGTGCAGCATTCCTTCTGTGCACGCTTTCGTAGTATAAATCATTAACACCTCCGGCTAAATGATCCAGGGAGAAGATCCTTGGTTCGATTCCGGCACAACAGCATTTCATGTTTCACATTTTTCGCTGAATAGCATAATAGCAAGCGAGTTAAATGTCTGAAATATATTGGGACTAGAATGTTTAGTCACCTCCTATGACACCGCGATGACTTTTTGAAGGATCGGACAATGCTTGCAGAGGATGTGGACATTAAAATTATCACACATTTAATCGTATAAACAACTATTTTATTTTAGTGTGGCTGAAAGAATATGGCCACATTATTATATAACATGTGATTTTGTACAAAAAATTTCTTAAAATTGATAAATCCATCAACCATTTGATACTTTTTAAAATTTGATCATTTTTCTTATTTGGGTAGATCAGAAAAACCTTATTCATGTCTTGTTCAATCAGTCGTGTATATTTTAATTGAAGGGAAGATTATAGTTAGACCCCGAGAATTCATATGATTATGGAATGTCCTGCTTCAGCGTACTGTGCGAGTAGTTCGAAGGATGGAGAGATTTATTCTATTAAGCTGGCAAAACAGATTGCCATGTTATTCACCCATCTGCTGAAATCAACAAACGATTACCTCTCACGTCTGTTGTCTGATAATAAGGGCTCGTGCAGCTGATAGATTTCCTAAGCAGGCAATTTCGTCCCCGACAGATGATTTTCTTATTGATTGGACATCGTGTTCATCATCTCGATTGTGTACGTGAGAAGAGTGCTGAATGGTATATATGGGTGATTGCACAGGGCACAGCAGACAGCGAAATCTTTCGAATTTTCATGTGGGATAGAAAATGAATTGAATTTCTCACCTTGTAATTGAAAGTGCTGATCTAGTAAGGTTGAAAGGAAGGCTAGCTGGCATTTGTATAACTAGATGCGTTTTGTTTAGGCTTCTAAAATTTTATTTTAGAAGTGCTGTATAGAAATAACCTCTTTGACGTCTATCCAGACTGAATTGGAAAAAGGGTGAATATGCGTGTATTTGTTTAGTAATTCATTAAACCTGTTGAAATATATTCGCATATAAATCATATGCAGTCATACCATACCATAAGATACTACAGGATCATTTTCAATAAAATTATAGTGCATACACTTGTCTGCCTCCACCCACTCCCTAAAATGGACAATTTCTGTTTTTGTTTATTGGAATATATTTAATAAAACAGCATTTTTAACTTTCTCTCAAAATGTTCTCCTACCTGGTATTTTATGCTTAATTAGCTGACTTAAACGGCTTAACAGATCACGATGTTTATCATGTCTTATTTAATTAATACTTTTTAGCGATTTAAAGTGAAATGCGCGTTTTCCCCCCTTGCATTTCACAATTTTGAAGCAACTGCGTCGTATCAATAGCTATTCTTTTATATCAGTGGAAATCTTTAAAATATTGCGAGAAATATGTAGGTAACTCTGAAATTTTTTAGACGGAGGAAGACAGTATAAGTTAAAAGGAAACTATTTTTTTAGATGTGTGTAAATTATTTTTTTTATTTTTATTTATTTATTTATTTATTTTGCCTGCAGACGATAATATGTGGTAGCAGTTCCAACTTATATAACACGGAATAGATTTTAAGAGAAAGAAAAATGGAAATGACACGAAAGCATCATCATGCTATGATTTTCTGTTTTTAAAATGATGTTAAATCCAGGCGAATACCTTCAACGTTCATAGTTAGCATATGAAAATTAAGCTTCATTCCGTGCCACTGTATTTAGATGATTTATAGAAGTTCGTAGAGGTCGAAATTCTCTCCATGATGAAGAACACACAGGAAGACCTTCGTCAGCTGTAGTCCCAGAAAACGTGTCACCCATGTGAAAAATGTTAATTGGCTGTAATCCCCGTACCCTACTTAATGATAAAGGAATAAGTGAATGGAATACCAGAATTTCACGTTTGGTTGTACAGGTATATTCCCGTGGCACTACCTATGCAACTTCGCCCCAAATTTGATGGAGAGCACCTTGGGAGACGTCCAAGGATCTAATATATATCTCTCTTCGTCTACCTCTAAAACACACGAGAAGACTTTAGTTTCCCAATCATTTTGAGTGCCATC
Organism: Stegodyphus dumicola; assembly: GCF_044657685.1. Classification (NCBI taxonomy): domain Eukaryota; kingdom Metazoa; phylum Arthropoda; class Arachnida; order Araneae; family Eresidae; genus Stegodyphus; species Stegodyphus dumicola. Next base: position 145,765,691 of record NC_140775.1, read on the forward strand.
TTTCCGAACAGACACTGTGCACTTACAAACATCCATGCCTTCTTCGAGTTTCGTACTCTAGGCTATCAGTACGACAAGTCCGAAGGAATTGAACATAGGATCCGCTGCTATACATAATATTATTCATGACGGACTGCACATGAAAAAATTAGTTTGTCATTGGATGCCTTCTAAATGAACAGAACACCAAAAATCGGAACGTGTCAGAATAGGTAAAGAAATCTTAATATTATTTAATGAATGGCGGACACGACAATATTTCTAAAGTCATAACGGGTTGTGAAATGAACATATTGTTTTTTCACGTTGAAGCGCGTCAAGAAAGTAAAGTATGGGTCTTTGAAAATAATCCCAGATGAACAATGGTGAAAAGACGATGAGCAATGTAAAATGTAATTCATGGATTTTTTTTCCCTTCAAAAGCACAAGACTAGTCACAACCAGTAAGTTAGGGAGACAGAAGACAGTTACATACAGCTGGTTCACCACCACTAAGTGTCTGTTAGAAATTTTTTAAGAAGTGACAATTGGAGGACTTGAGCTTTACTATGATAATGCATCTTTTTGTTTAGTAAAATTGACAGTTCAATTTCCTGAACAAAAACACACTGAAGTGATAGAGCATCCACCGTATTCTCCTGACCTTGTTATGTGTAACTTTTAGGTGTTTTTTAATCTAAAATTTACATGGCCCTCGTTTCCATCCGGAAGATGAAATTGATGAGTCTATAAAAGCATATTTTCATCGATTTCAAAAACTAGATATCTTGAAGCATTTAGGCTGTAGAAATTTTCTGTTGGAAGAGATTACTCCTAAGATTTGGTAAGTTTAATATATACCATTTAGTTACCTCAGAAATTTCGGAGAAGCCTTGGTAAGTCTTTTTACGGTTGAACAAAAACTGATTTCTAAAAGTATTTTTAATATTATTAAACCGTTTCTTTCACTTATTTTGGGTGATGCATAGCAGCATAAAGACATAAATGCAAACTGAAAAATTGAAATGATTCTAGAAGGCACAGAAATAAGCAAATAGAATGGAATAATATATGGCTAACAAAAATTTGAGGAAAAAGTGAAAACATCTAAAATAAATGGAAACTTTTGGCATTAATAAGGGAGACGATCTCTCTTAACGCACATGTATTGAAATGCTATTCTATACTCTCAGTGAATGATGTTAATTAGAATTTGGGAAAATTATTTTCATTGTTGTGTTAATACACTTAGGAGGAGAATTTGCTTTTCAATAGCTCTTCAAATGGTGTTTTGAAAGTTCTGTGTGAAATTAAAATCAGTAAATATGTATTGACTCTTTAATTTGCTCAGTATCTTTAATTTCAACAAATTGATCAACTTCTTTTTCTCTGTGAACTTTTAGTATCACCTGTAAACAGAAAATCAGACTCAGATGCACCCCTAAAGATATTTTAACAACATAAATATTTTTCGTGTGGATATTCTAGTGTTTATGCAGACTTTCTGCCAAACACATGCTACGGAGTATTTCTTTTGATCATTATTGCTATCCATATATCACATCTGAACCGTCGTAACGGTCATATTGCCTAATGCTTATGGTAACATTTGTGTTTCTGGATTGCTGTGAAATGTAAATGATGGAAGGAATGTAAATAATAAGAAAGGAAATCCTTGAAGGCATTCAAAATCAGTTGTTCAACTGAAAGTGGTATTTGTCATTTACATTTTTGTAGATTCCAGTTCGATAATTCTATGCCAATTCAGCGTTTTTGTTTCCCTTTCTTTTTGTATATGTGTGTGTTGGGGGGAGGGGGTAGATAGGACAGTCTTAAGTGATTATGTGTGCAATTTACTGCGATGCAAGAGTTCCAGTGGCAGTAATAAGTTCAGTTAATTCACAGTTAAGGTACTGTTGCGAAAAATATTTGTCGAAGGCATTCCTTCCCTTAGGCAGATAGCCCTTAGCTATAATGATAATGCTTAGCCATAAGGAAATAAAGCAAACCAAATCAAACCTGAATTCGTTTCAAAAATTTGAATTAATTGTTTCTAGCAGGCAGTTGATTGGTTGGCTATTTAATTGATGAGAATGAAGGGCGCAATGGCTATCTGCATAAGGGTTTCGTGGACGATTTTCTTAGGGAAACACCAGCGATCAAGGGCTGCTGGTTTTGTAAAACTTGGTCGGTCATCTTAGCAATTTGGCCGGTTTTCAAATGGCCGATAGCTTTGCATTCCAGACGTTCTTTTCCGTGATTTAAATTATACTCAGGCATTAATAAAAGAACTTTTACTCTATAAACATTGAAATCATATTTTTATTTGAAAATCCATAAAATATTTCCGAGACACAGCGCTGTAGATTAAAATTTCATTCTGTGCGATGTTCAGTATATTGTTGATTTTGCTAAGTTTTAAATTTCAACATATCGTTAGAATTAATTAAAAAAAAGAAAAAAAAATCTAGATTGATTTTTATTTCGTTGAAAAGGTGATCATACATTTTTATTAAATTTCTTTAAGCTTCCCATAAATTATGGATTAAATATCCCGACTTAAATGGTTTAGGGAATTAATAGAAGTGGGAATATATTGCAAAAATAATGTAAACAGCTTAAAAATATTAATTTATTCTAGATAAAAAATTAAAGCATAATAAAATTCTACATAATTTTTTTAATGGAATTTTATCGTTTCTTTCGTTTATATTACTCTTTCAATGTTCGAACATTAATTTTCTCTTGAATACACTCGGGAAATATTAATATTTTTTAAAAAGTTATTTATACAGATAATGAGGCTTTTTGTTGTAAATCACTATATCTTATTGAATCCCCCCCCAAAAAAAAATAGAAACAGGGTGAATATTGCGCTGTCCATTTTCAAGAAAGAAATTTTGCATTGAAATCGAAAGTCAAGTTTTTTTAGCTATCTGCATTAGTTATTTAGTGATTTAATTAAGTTACAGGATTGGTTAAATGGCATTATTTATAGTTTTATTTTATCTGCATATTTGGTTTCTAAGGTAGTGCTCGTTGGCAGAGCCCCAATCTTTTAACTCGATTACAGACCTTTCTTTATCGAATTATTCATGAGCACTGGACCTAGTGTACTCCTCTCAATGAAACTGTTGAATTATTAAGTTATAACGTCTGATATATTTCTCTTGACTACTGCTTCTTTCTCCTAGCAATACCTTTGCGTATTTTTGATTTGTCATGTTTCGATTTATATTATATTTGTTATAATCATAGTTTGAATTATGTGATTGTAATAGTATCCAGTTTTAGCAGATAATTTGACGTAACTGAATGCTGAGTTGGAATAATGATAAGGTATACTAACGGATATTTTGGTTACTCCATGGGTGACACTACCTAAATTTTATACATTCAGTGTGCTTGTTATTATGATCACTCATTATAGCGACCTTTCTAGCTGATGAGGCTATATTAACTCGCAACCACTTGCAGAAGCCAGCATTTATAACTTTTTCCCTTCCAGAAGCATAGAGATCGCCATAGAAAAGTGTCAGTTGCATTTACTGGCATATCCCCTGAAATTTTGTGTAAAGTAATTGTAGTATTAAACTAAATGGATTTGCTGAAATTTACACAGACACACGCACTTACACCCATATGTATGTAAACTCGGCGTCTAGGGGATTTCTACGCTGACGACACACATTTAGGTGAATAAGTATTTATTTAGTTATTGATGGAGATACATTGATGACTATTTACAAATGGAAAAAGAGTTACAATGGAGAAGTTAACAGCTTCGTCGTCTATTAATACTTCTTAGTCGAAAACATGACTGTTCTCTTTCGCTTACATCGTCCATCATTCGTCTCATTGCAATACCGTTCGTTGTGCTGAGTTGTCGCACTCCTGCTACTCATATGTATAAGATAGAAGTATGAAAGCAAACTTCTAATTTTAAGTCGCAATAGCCCTTCTACAATTCTTCATTTTAATTTTGGTGTTTCTTCCCTTCTGTCCTAAAAATAGTAATTGTTTGTAATATATCAATATAAAGTGCGTCGCTTCAAAATTAATCTGCATCATGCGATATTACGTAACGCTACAATGCATGTATAGCCAATCACTTTTTCGAGAACTGAAATATTTTGAATATTGAACCGAATATTTTGTGTGGGGGGTTGCAAAGTTCCATGCCCAGAGTTTCAAGCCTGCTCATTAAGCACTTATCTTTTTATGAAATGCTGGTTGTTTATCGAGAAATCTTTTGTGCTAAACACGTTTGCGGGAAGTCTTTACATGCCAGGTTTCTGTGAGCGGGCAGGTTGCCAGGTAGTGGTCGGGCTGTCCGACCTCACTGCACATACAGATATTGATATCCGCGATACCTCTCTGAAAACAGGAGCTTGGGAAAAGGCCCATATAGCAATATCAGCACAGAGATATCTGTTACCTGTGTTGTTAAAACTTTCATTTTTGTAGGTTTGACGTGTTACAGCACTACAATTGGAGAAGAAGAGGGGCGGACTACATGTTCGTGGGAGAAAAGCAGGTGTGAGTAGAGCATAGACCATGTTATTGATGTTAGATTCAAAATGGCAAGTTGCTTTATTTCTCCATACATGGACATAATATCTCTTAATTGTTATCGGCTTGTTAAAAATTTGTATTTGAATACTTTTCAGTACTATTGAATAAAAGATTTGAGTTTCATTTTATCACTGTTTACATAATCAGAAAAATTAATTATAAAAACATTACTATTTTTCTCGAAAGGGACATAATCAAGTTAAGAAACTTAGGTAGCTATTTCACACTAAGATTAAAATTTTATCTTGCATATACTACAGACATAAGTTGGAAGTTTCACTTTTACTAGCTATGTTTATTTTTCACAATTTTTTAATTTATTTTTTTGTCATTGTAAATATTTTCGTAAAAGCAAAAGTTATTATCAATTATATCATTATATTATCAATTATAGTTAAATGTTTCTTTTCCTGAAAGTTATTCACATTACTAATAACATTATATCTAATCAAGTTGGACAAAAGTAAAATGTTTTTCGTTGTTAAGAGATCATGTTGAAAGCAGTAAAAGTGCCTACGTGATGTCGCCAATTTAGGGCCTCAGATCACGAATGTTTCTTTTCAAAAAAACTGCTGTTCTTCGTAGTTGTTATGGTAACAAAAGACGAAAAAATAATTGTGTGTAAGAAACAACAGGTAGTTGTGTCGCGTTGTAATTAATTGGCTTCGCGTCATGTTTGCTACTCTTCGCCAACTTCCGGATAGAAGTACGTGAAGCGATAGCATGTAATAATTAATGAAACAAGTGATCCTTGAGGCGACGGTCTTCGTCACGTTCCGCTGTTTAGGTTGCAGAATGTTACAGATACAAAAATACATCACGAAATATAAGAGAGTATATTAACAATCATAATGGTAGTGCAATATATTTTAATAATATACACCCCTTCGTCGTATTTTTCTTTGCTATTCTTTTATTTATTTATTTTTTAATATGCTAAGCGTAATATATTGTCTATAGCCCAAAGATTCAGTAACTTAAAAACGCAAAATATACCTCTCCGGTAATGAGGAATTTCTTTAAAATAATCGGAACACGGTGCCTTTAGCATATTTTTCATATGTTATATTTTAGAACATGTTTGTTACTGATTTGTGATTGAAACAAAATAAAAACGTGCTTCTGCTACTTAACAGTAGGTTTATGAGACCCATCATTTTGACAGATTTCGGACTTTATGAGAAAAATTACAAAAAGCATTATTTTTATAGTTTTCTAATTTATGCTGACAATTATCGATGGAATGAGACGAATGCATACCCAAATTTATCATTCCTTTAGCCCTTTAATATTAGAGTTCTGTATACATATCTCTACGGATACCTAGAGATGACGAGTAAGCTAGTTTCATAGTTAGTCGTAAGCCCTCTTTTTGTGAAATTATTTTTCTGGTGTCAAACGCAAAAATACTTAGAACGTAGATACTAAATAAAGCTCATATTTTAACGGAAATATCTTTCGGTAATTTCGAGTCCAGTATCAACGAACCGCGATTCGTCAGAGCAAGGGATATGTTACGTGTGATTATTTGTCAATCGTATGTGTCTAAAGTAAAGTCTCTGAGTACCAGTCAGTGTGTGAAGAGGTTTTAGAAAAAGTTTCTATTAGTGCTAGTAGAGAGGATCGGAAAATGTATTAGATTAAGTATCATTAACGGATTAGAGGAATGTAACTAACTAATTTTATTCTATTCTGACAAAATATCCTTCTTTAAGTTATAGTGAGCGATACTGAATTGCTGGAGGGGGGAATGATCGTAATTCAAGAAGAGATACTGATTTGCTGGAGAGAATAGTTAGTATCAGCGAAAGTTGCTTTAATACAAGCTCTGGCAAGTCACTGTTAACACAAACTACCGTAACCCTTTTCTTTATATTGATAAAAATAAATTGGTCAAGTTGACAGTAATCGGCAGTTCTAGTGTATTTTGTATGGGTGTTTTTTGTGTATTTCTGTGTATTTTGTGTATTTTCTGTGTATTTTGTGTATTTTTGTGTTTTGTATGGGTGTTTTTTGTGTTTTCTAGTGTATTTTGTATGGGTGATTGTATGGGTGTTTTTTTAAGAAAATACGTGGTTTCCTATACCCGTCGATTTGACGGGTGTCTAAATATAGGTATACAAAAATATTCGTAAACCTAGTATTAAAACTTATTTCTGGCACTTGGTGGCTAAAAAGGAAATGTCGAGATAAATAATAGCTTTCCTTTGATCGTACATAATTTGCATTATTCATCCAAGTCTGTAATTTCGCCATCAGGTTTTATGAATACCTTCTCTGCGTATATTTAAAAATTAAGGACAGAATATTAGAATCGTCGAATTGTATAAATTTTAAAGAGGATGCGAAATTCAAAAATTTTAGATAAGAGCTTCTCAACCAAGGGAAAATTCTCTCTTAGTGGGAATTTGATCATTTCGGGGGGAGAAATGCGGTCAGTATTTAGTTTTAGTTTATGAGTATTTATTAACATTTTCTATGGTTTTTCTTGTTTCATTGATAAACACGGTAAAAAATCTAAATTTAAATAAATGCGTATGTATTTTTCGAGTTTTTAGAGGAGGGAAGAATTATCGCCTAGCAGTGTGTAAACGTGAAAAATAGTCGAAAACACTGCTTTAGACGAATTCGAAAACGATCTTAGTGATCGCCCCTCCAGTCTTTTGAATCCTAACTTATAAGACAAGTGAGCGTTTTAAAAGGAATTATCGGATTCCCTCCGTGCTTGTTGTTTTGGTGTGAGTGGTAGCTCCTTCAGCTAACGTTGGAAGATTTTCCAAGCTTCCCGCACCGAAACACTTAATGCGTTTTCCTGTAATGCTTGAACTCAAATGTGGTGAATGATAATTCCTCACCACCGATATTTGTTGGATCAGCTGGATCTCGTGGCTTTCCTTTAAGTGGAGACTCATATAAAGAATTATCGCATTTCCTTGTGTGAGCTCTAATTGTATAAGTGGTAGTACGTCCATCTAGCACTTGGAAATCCATTGTTAAAATCTCGACGAGGGCATAATTGATTTTTTGCTCTGAAAAATCTTTTTAGAATGTACAGCTTAAACTAAGAAACTCTGAAAAAACGTTAAACTTTCAGTAGATTTCAAGGGAAGGAAAAGCCGGGAAACAAAATTTTTGCAATTTTAGTGGACTTGAATAATTAATATTATTTTATGAAGCGATACTTTCTTAATTTCTGGAAAAAAAATAAAACTTCTGTGAAAAGAATTTTGTACATAAATTATTCAAATTATTATCTCCCTTGCTGAAAATACTGAAAAATAATCTGAACTGTAACTCAAATAGTTTTATGAAAAATTAATATCAAGATTCTTGAATTTTAATTATGTTCTTTATTTTCTAAATTTAATTTATATCTTCTTAATAAATAAATATAGTTATGCTATATTTATTCATTAAGCGCAGATTTCAAATTTTACTTTAATTAAAAGGTTTTAACATTAGGTAAAAGTTTTTTTTTCATTTATTATTATTATTATTCTTTATGAAAGAATCTACAAATATCTAACTGAATTAGAATTCCAGTACTTAGTAAAGATGCTTAATGTTACATCCTCATATTTACATAGAAGAGGGTAAATACAGCGTAGACAGAAATGAATGATTGGAGCGGAGGTATGAATTCAGTTGGATTTCGGAATCTGTGAATGAAAGTGAATCTGTGAATAAAATGAATCTGTGAGTTACGTCTATCTATTTTCAGACAGCGAAATAAAAAAATGGGCATGCAAAATTTTGTTTCATACCTCAGTTTCTATTAGACAATGCTTTTGACATTTTCTTCCTTCAATCTGTAAAAGTGGAAATAACTTATTACAAACGCATTAACGATGCCCCATTGTATTTATTACGAGTAAATAAAAACTTTGAAATATTAACGAGAATTTTTTTTTTTTTTTTTTTTTTTTTTTTTTTTGTTTTGTTTTGTTTTCGGCATTTTCAAACTAGATGCTGATTTTCAAACTAGATGCTGAATGGAAGCTAAATTGCATTTGGAGGGCGACGTTTTGAGTCTGTTTATTGCGATATTTATCTAAGAATGAATATTTTCGTATGTATATTTTTTAACATTAATTATGGACGTTTGCGTGGTTTTACCTGCATATGTATTTCCTCTGATGTTGCAACTGGTATTTATCTTTTGTACTGTCTAGTTTGTAAGCTGGAAGGAAACAAGTTGCTTTTGTTTTTAACAGTACATTAAGTCCTGAATAGAAGATCCTTGAAGTAGCCATTCAGATATTCTAGATTAATTATCTTTGTGTCTAATGTTATTCCGATTAACTTGCATGTCTGCTGGAGTGTATAGTTACACGAATTGAAAGATGTGCCCTCTCGAGGATTCCACCTACCCATCTTCTAATTTATTAGCTAGAGGTTCTATAAGATATTTCTCCCGCCTTCTTAGCATGCCTTCGTATTGTAGTGGTCAGCACGCTGGGCTCGTATTCCAGAGGTCCGTGGTTCGATTCCCGGCGAGGGCGTTGCTCATTTTTCAAATCTCCTGCTTCCGAAAAAATACCTAATGTCTTAATAGTTCTCTAAACCCCAGTCGCCCTTTAAAAGGGAGAGTATATAAGATATTTCTCCTTCCTTCTTAGCATGCCTTCGTAGTGTAGTGGTCAACATGCTGGATGCGTATTCCAGAGGTCCGCGGTTCGATTCCTGGCGAGGGCGTTGCTGATTTTTCAAGCCTCCTGCTTCAAAAAAAAAAAAAAAACGTAATGTCTCTGCAGCCACTTACACCCCCACTTAAAGGCTGATTAGCGGAGAAGGGGAGGCTGCGAGACCAACTCAACTGAATTTAAGAGTGACAATTTATCGTTCACAACATTTTAGTTCGGGCGCCACACAGGAGACCATGAAAAATCAACTGTGTCGTGTCTTGAATTCGAACCACTTATTTACCAGTATATATTAGTCAGAGGTGCTCCCTTATACTATAGAGAAGAATGCAATAATCCCTTACAGTTCAACCATTTAAAGGGATCAAAAAAAGTAGCATTTATCATATTAAAAAGGGAGGAGATGGTAGAATCCTAGAAACGTGCAAACCCTGAAAAAGGTTGAAAATTTGAAACTTCGATTTTTTTTAAAGCTTTCGAATCCTTAACAAATGTTTTAGCACAAAGCTATTTTAAATATTAATTTTATAATTTTTGTTGATGTCAAAGAGAAGCGTTCATTAAAAAAAAGTTTTAATTTCAGTGATTATGTGGTATCAGTATCACCTCATGTAACGGCTACTTGCCAATCATGAACATATTAAGTACGTAAAAGTTTCCAATTATGCAAGTTAATTCGAAGTTTTTAATTTTATCATTGCCTGTCAGCTGTCAGTTTGACACATTTATAACAACTGATTAAACAACACACTTAGAAATTACGTATTTTGCTTGCACGTAATTTTTTGTACGTTTTACATATGTTTGTTCGTTTTATGATTTATTTGTACGTGTTTGTACCTAATTTTACAATATAGTTTAATATATTTGAAGTATACACCGTGTTTCAAAAAGAATATAAATATTCCAAAATGTTATTTTGTCCAAACTACCGATCACTGCGCCTCGGCTCGGCTATTGGCGAAACGAATATATAGTCTAGTTTATATTAATAGCCGCTAGATGTCAGTTGTCTTCTGGTTTTCGTGATAAACGTGACATGTTTAAAATGGCTACTCCGCAGCAGAAATCATTTTGTGTTCTCGAGTTTGCGAAGTGCAATTTCGTGATTACAGTGTAAAGACGTTTCAAGTTGAGGTACTAAAGTAATCCTCCGAATTGGTGGAACATTCGCAGATGGTATCGACAGTTTGTGAATACAGGATGTGCATGTAAAGGAAAGAGTCCTGGCCGCCCTCTTGTTCCCGACGAAAATGTTGCACGAATTCAAACTGCTTTCCAACCTAGTCCTTCAAAATCAACTCGTCGTGCCAGTCGGGAGTTACAACTGCCTAAAAGAACAATTTCGCATGTTTTGAGACCTCGGTTGATTATGAAGCCGTACAAGTTACATTTGTTACAGGCTCTGCGTTCTGATGACAAACGCGAACGTGTGGCATTTTGGAACGAGATTATTGATGCTATTGACAATGATAACACTTTCGCAGTTCAGTGATGAAGCGTCTTTTCGTGTTAGTAGTCATGTTCGAATTTGGGGCCTACAGAACCCATATGCAGCCATTGAACATGTACGAGATTCGCCCAAAATCAATGTGTTTTGTGCGATATCCCGATTATCTGTTTACGGACCATTCTTCTTTGATAGAAACACGGTTAACGGTCAGCAGTATCTCGCTATGTTACAAAACTGTTTGTTTCCGAGGCTGCACGAGGGGCACTTCATTTTTCAACAAGACGGGGCACCCCGTTACTGGTGTTGTCAAGTGCTTGATTGTTTGAATGAATACCGAACCGTTGGATTGGTCGTCAAGGAACTGCCGAATTAGCATGTCTCAGCTAGCCTCCACGGTCATCTGATTTGACACCCTGGGACTTCTTCCTGTGGGGTTTCATTAAAGACAACGTTTATGTACCACCACTCGATCAGAACCTGGAAGAGGTGAAAAATTGGATCCGTATTGTCATAACATCAGGGACGACGGACATGCTTGCCCGAGTATGGGAGGAATTTGAGTATCGATGTGATATTGCTCGTGTCGCTGACATATTGAACATCTGTAACATCTGTAATCTGAACTTGAGAGGTTCGTACATATGTGTGTAAAGTTTCATATTCGTATGACACACAGTTTAATAAATATATGCATTCGAAATACGTATATTGTTTTTGAAACTCGCTGTATTATCAACTTCGTTGATATATTGAAAACTCTTCTAGTATAAACGTAGCTGCATTTCTATTCCATTATTTTACGAAACTGGTATTTAGGCACTATCACATTTTCACAAAAAGAGTACTCTAATTTGTAAAACCTTTTTCTCTCGAAGGTTTGTAAATAGTCACTGTCAATTTATTATTACGTGGAAAACGTTTCCTTTTTATTGAAATTTTGTATTTTCCTTTAGTTTAAAATAAACTTAGTTAAAATAATCGGTGATTCTTAATGCTTAATTGTCAGAACAGTCTGGCATTGTAGACAAATTTATTACTGTAACCAGTCTCAGTAACTTACAGCAAACTTTACCTTGAACATAAATTCCTTTTAAAGTGCAATAAAAGCATATGCTAGGAAATTTAATTACTCTGATGCTTAGAGATAGTTAGCTTTATATAACATGCGGTCTTGACGTTTGCAAAATTGATGGTTTTCGCTTATGCAAAGTTGAGAGAAATTTGCTCTTGTACCTGTTGATAAATTATAAAGTTAAGCATGAGTAAGAACATCTGTGAATGGTGTCTTTCATAAATTTGAGCTGTTGCTTAAAATTCATGCTCCTCTATCCCAGAAAATACATATTCTGGCAAATTTATTGCCCTGCTGTGATTTTAGACACATATCAATGATCTGAAAAGGCAAAAGTAATGAATGCAGAACTTAACTTATTAATTAAAATCGGAATTCAATTTTTTGAAATTATCTGTAGCTGGAAATTCAGAGCTGCAACTGACACAGGTCTGGCACCTCCTGTTTAAACTCGTTAATACCGTATAAATCGTCGAGGAAAGTCGTTAGGTTTTTCCATTAAGTCTGTCTGCTAGAAACGTAGTTATTTTGTTTCTTTCAGTAATAGAGAACATCCTGCAGTAGTTTCTTTTCTAGCAGTTGATAGTAAAGAAAGCAGTTGATCATAATCTTTAATTAATTTTTAAAAAAGTGATGTTTTTGTTTCATAAAAATATCAGGATATCATTATCCATCAAGTCTTCGTATTAGGAGATAAAAATAGATTACTTAAGTAAATGAAAAATGGTAGGGACAGCTCGATCCTTGAGCGTGTTTCTCAGGAGTAATTTTCCCATAAGTTAAGAAACACTTCTCTAAGTATTTATTTATTTTTTTATGGTTTTACAATTCGTATCAGTTGCGTTTACCATTTAATGGTAATGTTCTGTTCTTTTCAGAGATAAATGTTCACACATAATTATTAAATAGCAGTCATAATTTTTTAGCCACGCGCCTCTAAAAGCGGAAATGGTGGCCATTTCATTATGGAAGCACCTAATAGGTGGCCACCACTGCCTTCTATGAAGGGACTGACTGTTAAACCATGCTTTCTTCGGGATTCGAACCCGGGCCCATCGCTACGGCAGCCAGTGTCACTAACCGGCTGGGCGGCAGTCGTAAGAATGTTGTTATCGATATAGATGTAAAAACTGTGTTTGTTCATTGGTTTATTAATTATTTTGTAACTACAGTAGGACTCGAATTATCCGAATCAATTGGGACCGGACACCGTTCGGATAATTGAATTTTTTCCGAAGAAAGTGCCTACGTACACTTTAATGTTACTTAATTTAGAAAGTGCCTACACACTTAATTAATTGCCATATGCACTGTATGTTAAAAATAGGAGGGGAAAAAACTATTTTTAAAGAAAAGGAGGTTTTAATTAATTAAAATGTGAAGGCAAAACTTTTACGTACATGTTATATATAGCGTACTGTACAGTACTTAAAGTGCTAAAAAACATTGTTTGATCTCCGTTAAATTAAGCTTAAAATTTCTTAGCCAGTCGTTACTTGCTTTAAAGGATGAACAACGAAGCTTCTGAGCTAAGATCTTGGATTTTTCACAAAGAATCGGACCCGGAATTGGGTTTCCCATAGAACATTGCTGCAAAAGCTACTTGAGAACGACATCTTCTAAATTTTTGTTTGTTGCTGCCTTCATTGATTTTCTTGCAGAACTTCCATCTTCATTTTCAAGCAGTGACACAAGTTTTAAAGTGTAGGTTTGCTCCTTTTAATGTCTGAAATCGTTGATTGTCCAACACTACTTTTCAGTCTTAATTTTTTTGTTAAATTCTGAAAGCGATTCGGATAATTTAAGTTGTATTGTATTTAGATTTCAGTTTTAACTATGGATAAACCTTTAGTTTTGATTACTGTGGAAGGAACCTTTAATTCTGATTAATCGGAATTACTAGTCCTAGGAAATCAATCGACTTACTATTGCAAGGGATACTTCGGAAATTCGCATCGCTGGTTCTACAGATGCGGGCGATGTATTTCGTTCTATTCCTTTCATCCAGCCTTTCTTCAGAATGTTCACCAAAGTTTCCCTAAAACGTATGGGAATTTAAAAAAAAAAAAAAAAAAATTTAACATACGAATCAATTTTTTTAATAATAAAAATTCATGTTTTGTGTAGTAAACAATTAAAAAAAAATTTTCGTCTTGGAAAAGGGGGCAAGCAAATAAATAGTTTTTTCTGTGGGGAATGGGATTTCTTACACAAGATATTCAAATCATCCCTCATAAAATGTTTTCAGCTTAGAGCGCAACTTGTTAGTGAGCTTTTGCTTATTTTTCTCATTAGAAATGTAATTATTTTGTCATCTTTCTTCATTAGAAGTATAATTGTCCTTCAGAAATAGCTAGCGTAATTTAAAAGTCAGTGCACTATGTGGTTGTGTCTTATAATGAATAACTTTATTAATTAAACACTAATTTCGATCCAGTATAATTAATTCTTAGCGCTAGTTTTATTTTGAAACATCACATAAGAGTAATATTTATTAAGAATGATGTATCGTTACAAATTCTTTTGCAAAATGACTGAAAACTTAATATTGTTTTTCCAAAAATTTTACTTCTTTTTTTTAATGGTTTTAATGCATTATTCCTACATAAATTTCTTTCATTTGCTTCGCAATAATAAGTAAGGTGTATTAAATGTATATAATGTTCTTAGTTTTTAACTGTATTTTGCTGTAAATATGCAGATTATTAAATTTTTTCATAGTTAATTTGATAATTATTTCATCATGTTCGGCCGAGGAAATTAACTCATTTGTTCATGGAAAATCACTGGAATTAAAAATTCTGTTACAGTGGAAAACTTGTATTAAAGTCTGTTTTATTAATAAATTATTGTGAATTTACCAGCCGAGAAGATTCCGCTTCTAATAATGGACCATTATTAAATCTATAGCTTTCACAAAGCTATAGATTTTTTTATATGTTTCTGATTAAAAAACTTGTTTTAATCTACCTTTAAGAAAAGCATAGCGTATGCAACAGGATACTCGTTTATTCGGTTATCTCCCATATCCATTTGCCTGACATAGTAGAGAAATGCCATCTCTCGACAATTGCGATTAAGATGCACATATCGATGAAACCGAAACAAAGATAGCGGAAAAGAGGAGGAAAGACGGGAACTCTAGGTATTTTATGCGCATTATATTAGAGCGCCGTAAAATAGAACCATTAGGAGACAGAACGCCATCAGGCTTTGTGAAATTTTAAAAGCCCTATGTTGTCAGAGGCGGGAATGTTCGAAGGCGAGGGTAATGGAGGAGAGGGGGTTACGTTCGATCAAAAAAGAATGAAGGCGCCGTCGAAATGGGGCCAACGCCCCACTAAACCTCGCATACCGAGCGGCGGAATATTTACTGGGGGCCGTTGGCAAATAATGTCTTCGCGTACGTCTTGATGAATTAAACAAAGGGGTGTGACCATTCCATGTGTTATCTCGCTTTTACAGGTTCTTTACTTCCAGCTGCTTCTTTATATAATACATTTGTGTTGTATATTTCATTATGAGGTTTATTTGATGTCATGTAGTATGATACATTCTAACATGATGCACTTACGAGATGAGATGTTAATCTATTAATATGAATTGAGGCATAGCAGAAAATAAACTTTGTCATTTTTTCTCAGTTGGAAAATAAAATACAGTACAGTATACATTAGATTCCCGATTTCTGCCGTTCTGTTATCCTGCATCCCGTTTTCTCCGGCTTGTCATGAAAACTGCATTCCTGCTAAGAAGTAAAAATAATTATTATAAATTAAGCATTGTTGCTGTTAGTGTTAATTATAATTATAATTATTATTATTACATAGTGTCTTTTTTAAAGGCATACTGTCCCTGAGTCATAGTTTTCAAAATCCATCCATCTGATTTTTACTAGGATCAAGTTACGAACCAACATGTTTACAAAGGAGCTTTCTTCTTTAATTTAACAGAATGCATAAAATCACTCCTTTTAATATCCAGGATATTATAATAATTATATGCTTTATTTTAAAATTTATAAGCTCGAAATTAAGAGCGATTAAATTACTTATTTTCCCCATATGAGTTAATTAAATATATATAGCATTCATTTTATCTCTTAATTTTTTTTCAGTTTTAATATACTGATAGATGGTATATTGTAAATTAAATTAAAAGGTAGATGGAAAAAAAAACTAAATTATGATCTAATAATCTGTTATATCTCGTTCTTTAAATTCTAGTACATTTACTTTCGTTTTATACACTTATATAATAATAAATAACTAATAATATAACTTATTATATTATAACTAAATATAACTTATTATAAAACGTTCTTAATAAAGTTAGGTGAAAAAAAACGTGAAAGCAGTACCTTTAATCGGGTACTAATCACCACCCAAATGTATGATTTCCTGACAACGTTTGGTAGTTTTTCAAAGCCCGAAGACTTAGTGGCCGCGAGTCCAAAAACAGATCATCCTTATTTCGGATGACCTGCGTAGAATGGAAGATAGCACCAGCAAGATGTCGCTGCAGGTGTGAAAAAACGTAGAAGTCTGAAGGAGCGATGTCGGAACTATATGGTGGGTGTGACAAAAGATCCCATTCCAGTCTCTACAGAGTCCAGCCAGGGAATGCGGGCGCATGTGGTCTTGCATTATCTTGATGGAACATTACCTTTTTGTAATGTTGTTTTTTGTAATGTTTTGTAACGAACTCAGTTCGACGTCTTTCCTTGATAGCAGCATGAACACGGATTAGCGTTTCGCTGTACACCTTACTGCCGAGGGTTTTACCTCTTTCCAGATACTCTTTGTGAATAATACCACGGCAGTCCCACCAAAACAAAGCATGATCTTTTTGTTAGTCAAATTGCGCTTTGCGACGCTACCGACGGGCTCACTTGGCGCAAACCACCACCCCCTTTTCGGCCTGTGTTGTTCGAGTAAATCCACTTTTTTTCACAAGTGAGGATCCGGTCCAGAATTTTGTCCTTGCGTTGATATTCGAGCAGATTAGTGCAGGCCCGAACACGTTCTGTCCTTATTTGCTTCAGTCAGCTCATGCGGCGCCCAGCGATTGAACTTATACGTCAAGTTTATGAGATGCGTAGTGCGATATATATAAACTTAAAACTTATTTTATTCTAACTAGTTATATTACCAGAAAATCGCTTATTATGTGTTTTGATTGTTTATTTTACAAAGCTGAGTGTTTGCCTACTGTATAGTGTTTTCACATTTCGGCCGAAAATTTAACTATAGCATCTCTTCTAGTTTTCTTGTATTTTTCCGTATCAAAGCAACACTGAACTAAATTAAAAGTAAACGTTAAAATAATTTTACACATTTATGCTAAATTATTTAATTTTCTTATTAAAATAATAATTTTAAGTTTCAATTTGGCTTCTACTATTTTATTTGCTTTATTCATTTATTTAGTGTGTTCATTTATTAGATTCTACTAATATTTCTTATTCATAGCGTAACTTCTAGAATATTTAGTTTTCTATACTTTGGGAAACATATAGGAAATAAATTGTGCACCTCCCTTTTTTTGTTGATATCGGCTGCAGACAGTATATCTTTCTCTCTCTCTCTCTCTATATATATATATATACTTTTATTTCTAGGCACATTAGAATCATTCTTCGTAGACAACATACTTTTCCATCATAAGCAATTACAATAAATTCATATACACTGGATTTTAAGGTAAGACTTAGGCATCTGAGAAGCAAAGCAGCGGGAAGGTAGAAGCTAAGGAAAGGAAGATGATGTAGTTACTTGTGAGCAGTATTTATACCTAGTAGATGCAGAAAGTACTCTCAGCTGTGATTGGTTAATTTTAGATTGTTATGTAACATAGAAAGATCTCGAATTTGGGAGAACAGATAAATTTAGGGGGAGAGCATAAAATCTAGACTAGTTAATTTTGAGGTCGCCAGTTATTTCTTAAAGTAGCCATCGCATTTTATTATAGCGTACATATGTATGCATAAGGAGAGAGAGAGATAAATATGTATATATTAGATACAGGGAGACTATATAAACGAAAAATTATCTCCTATGAAATGTGAAATAAAATTCAAATAGTAAATGTGTACAATTGTAGGAAATAATAATTTGCATTTATGAATATTTAAATGGAATAGTTAATTAAAATGCAGAACTAAAGAATAAAACGGTAGAATTATTGCTGATTTCATAAAAAGATCCCGTCTTATCAAGGGGAATTGGAACTTCTCGTATACTCTCGATGAGGAGCGCGTTTCGTCATTTCGCATTTCTGACCAAAATCCCAGTTCTAATTTAAAATTTTCTGTTCAATTTTATAAGATGCGAATTTAAACCTCTTTTTTATTCTTTAGTCCAGTTTAATTCTTCACAATTCCAATCATTAATTTCCACAATAGTATACATTTGCTGTTAAAATTTCACTTCACATTTCATAGAAGATAATTTTTTATTTATATATTAAATTAAATTTTACCTTTGCAGCGATGAAGCATAATTTTGCTTTAAAAAAATTTTTAAATTAATTTATTTTAATGTTTTTCAACTTGTTTATGTATGTATCCTCTTACCCGGCTTGGTGAGCTAGTTTTTTTTTATTCTTATGGGTTGGTAAATTATGCATTTTTTTTTTTTTTTTTTTTTTTGCTTTAAAAGTAATTGAATTATGTTGTTTTTATGTTCCGGCTAAGGTTTTGTGCCTTTAGTTAATATGCGGACAATATTTGTAGAATTAACAACAATTTAAAATTGGAGCCAGGCCTAACGAGGTCGCCTTTTTTTTTATATTTAAAACTATTAGTAGAATACTGAATTAAATCAGTTGGTGCAACAACTTAGTGTTTCTTTGCCGAGGGAGATAAAATAGTTGGCTTTCAAATTTGTTCACCGAAAATTTTGGCTTCCTGTCTGTTGGCTGAATTGCTTGTTTTTGAGTAGAAACTCTAATTTTAATTGTAAAAATTATTTTTTTACTTTGTTGAACCGTATTTGGTGTTTTATATTTTTCTGTATTTTACAATTTTTAATGAAGGTGTTTTGAGTTTGTTTCTGTTTGTTATGTATTTTTGCCTTGCCGCGAAGTGTGAATTGAACTGATTGAATGAGAAATGGAGGAATGAAATTGGGGAAAATAAGTTTAAATGAAGAGCAGCAAAAATGTGTATAACTTAATAGGCCGTACGGGAAAGTCATGTAGTAATTTTTTAATAAGGAACGTCAGCTTTTTTATTCTATAGAATCTCTTTTAAAGTTCTAGTTTTCTTTCCCCGCCGGTAATCAGTTAGTAGATATTCGTGTTTCCTGTTATATTCAAATTTAAAGCATGACCTCCGAATCCAAGACTATTTTCTTGTTCGATTTGGATGCGAGTTACTATACTTTAGAGGTGAAAAAAAATTATAAGTAGGCTGTATTTAAATAAAACACTGTCTGACCGAGAAAATGCAATACCATAGAGATTTTCCCATAACTTTAAGCAGATTGTAGTGCATATGTAGAACTCTAGTATGTAATTTATGTAGGTGGTTTAAATTCAAGTTAAGCATATAACTGATGAGTGACTTAGAAGAAAATTCTGTTAAACTTACATTTGTTATTTTCTTCTGCCTACGGATGACCGTCTTTTGAGACTTATTTTTTCCTTTCCCTCCTTCATTATTTATCACTTATCATTTCTAAATAAATGATAAGTTAAAAAGATGCTTGAGAATACCGCCAAATAATCTTAATCTAATTGGACGATTTGAAAAGTAGTCTTATTTAAAGTTACGTATTTTGATATCTTTCTGAATCAGTATAGGAGTATAAGTGCGTCTACAGGAGTTCGACAAAAATATGGAAACACCGAAATAAAAATATATTACTGTGACTAGTACGGTGACTGTTGGCATACAAAACAGCTTGCAGTCTTCTCCGAATGAATAAATAGAGGTCTTGTATGCTTTGCAAGGGAATCTTGTATCATTCTTCCTGTAAAACTTTAGCAAGTTCAGTTAACAATGATACCGGTGGATAGCGTTCAAGAAGATTTCTCTCCAAACTAGCGTGCAAAGGCCCAGTAATATTCATATCTAGTGACTGTTAGCCGAAGTAGATGTGAAAGTTCACTCTCATGCTCAGAAAACCCGCCCTGGACGATGTGAGCTGAGTGAACAAGAGCTCTGTCGTTTTGGAATGCGACATCACCATTGAGAAACAAAATTTGTATCATGGGATGGACGTGATCAGTCAAAATGGTCATCTCCTTGGCAATGATGTGACCTTGCATGGTAATGATAGGTTCCGTGGAATACAACGATATGGCTGCCAAACCATCACTGAACTCCGCCTTGTTTCACTCTTGGTAGCAAACAGTTTCTATCATATGCTTGGGATGGCGTTCGCCAGACGTAAACTTGGCCAAATGTCTGAAGCAGGATTCATTCGACCAAATGCCAGCCTCCAGATTTTATGACTTTGGCACCAGTTTCTTCTCTTACGGGCATTTGGATCACTGAGGAATGGCTTTTGAATTACCAGCTCGTCCAAAAATTTCCTTCTTTTGGAGCTCCCTTCGTATATGTTTGGTGTTGATAGGGTTTGCAAGTGCGACATTCAGTTCAGCAGTCACTTTTTCGGCTGTAGTCCTTTTATTTTTTTATCACAATCTTCTTTAGTGATCGTCATTAAACACACATTTTCGTCCGTATTGTGATTGTGGTTGTCCGTGTGTGTTTAGAGGATGCGGTTCCGTTGTTTTTCCTGTATGAGTTAAAAATCTTAGATATTGTGCCTTTTGGAAACACGAAACACTTCAAGTATCTTGGTTAAGGTAGCACCCACGATACGAGCTCCAAGAATTTGCCCACATTCGAATTCATTTACCCCTGACATGAAGCACTCCCAGCTGCACAGAACACTGTTTTGGTTATGAATGACACTAGAAAACGTATTGAGGATGCTTTACAGGTGTTAGTGAGAAAACACATCAGCGCCAGCAGCAACTTTGCAAGAATAAACATTTCAATTAAAACATGCATTTTAGGAGGTGTTTCCATATTGTCGTCCAACTTCTGTATATGGAACGCTTGGTCAACAGATCCAAGGTATACAGCCCCACAATCCGCTGTTCAGGATCCTTAAAGTAGAAACTCTTGATTTTACTAACCTGAACCTCTGATGTCGGCATTGTGCAATATGTGTAGGGAATTTTGGGTGTTTTATCATCAGCGAGAACAATTTCGCGAAGGGTAGACGGAAGTGGTTTGCCGTCAAGTCATCCTTTGCAAAAGCTGCTTTTAGTGCCAAATCCAACTAACCCGGTAACCTGAAAGATTGCAGTAGTATTCAGACCGAATCTTTTAGTGTAATGAATGGCGCAAGATAGCGTTTTGTGCCAAATCTCGTTGATACCTTACCGGATCTTCACCGAATGTCAGTATTGAAGCGACGAGGAAAAAGATTGAATTCTGTTGCTATTTATAAAGACGTACTGCTCACCTCCGCAGTGTTTTGATTTGCAGTACCTCTCAGCATCAGCAGCGATCACCAGTGTTTCGTAAAAGAAGTGCAATAACGGCACATTAATACAAAGATAATTAATATTCTGCAGCCGATCGGATATCTTATTTTCCGAAGTCGCAGAATGCTATTTTTTAGTAAGGTAATGCTCGATCACACTCAACGATCATCAACTTGCAAATTTGCAAGGTATTCTTATACTTCCTTCGCTACCTCCACTTTTTTACGGAATTTTTTTCATTGAAGCATCAGTTGAAATTAATAGGACGTCATTTGACTATCCTGCTGCAGATTCAAACGGACGACGAGCTACTGAGTATGGTGGAAAGGGTATGGTTATTCGTTGCTTGCACTGTTCGGATGCTGACTGAATTTTTGTCGATCGAAAAAATACTGCTTGTTTTCTTTGTTTTCTTCAAAGAAGTAATTCTGTTTTCTGTTGATCTTGTTATATATTCAATCACTATAGTGCATTATATGCTTGGAATAAATAACTTATTCAGAAACTGATTCTCGGTTCATTCGACGATTTTCATCACATTCCTTTTGTTTCTTCCTAATGTTGCTTTATCTCTTTCAGATAGTGCAATTTTGTAAGATTTTAATTTTTTTTCAATGAAGCATTTAAACTGTCATCAACCGGATTTTATTCTTAAATCTCCTAATGCTAATTTTTTGCTTTCTAAACCTCGATGTTAGCATTTTATTTTTTTAATTTAGTATATGCATTGTAATTCCAGATGTGTGGAGTTACTGGAACTGGAACTCATTCGGTTATTCGAAAACTGCGGATAAATGCACTGCCTTTTATTTTTTCTTCTATCATATTTATTTCAACAAACATAGTTAAAGTATAATATAGTTATTTTTAACTCAGTAAAATGAATCACATGAAAATCACGTGTAAAATGAAAATCACATTTTTCACCAGAATTAAAATACAGTTATTATTAGTTACCTAACATACAATCTAGTTCTATTTCAACTTTAATACGATGACTGTGATACTATAATACTACTAATTATAATAAAGCAGTGAAATTGAATTTATATTTTTGTTATCCCTAAAGCTACACACTTAACATTACTATTAAATTTGCTGTATTAAAATTTAAAATATATTTTTTTTTATTTACATACGTTAGATTGTATTATTTAATTTTATTCCACAGAGGTTAAACTTAACATTATTTTCTTTTATGTAAAGTAACAAAATTAATAGTATAATACATCTAGTCGTTTACTTGAAACTAGTCCCTTATTGAGTGCAGAAAAATTTGTACTTTCAGTTTGGAATCAATTTTCTATTTTAACGAAATACATAAATAAAATATGTAATAAAGTGCTAAATAAAATTATCAGCCAGTTAAAATAAAATAAAAATAAATAAAATAAATCAGCCATTGCTGGGCCGAGAAAGAAGAATTAGCGATCTAAATAACTGAATCTTTCGATACCTGGAATCCAGGTAACCCAACTTCTACCCATATTGATTTAAAAATCTTCGTGCATTCATTAAATATACTTATTGCCTTTGATGTGCTAAAACTTCACTACTTAGTTAGCCTACGTCATTTGTTGCGAAATAGATGACAAATAGCAAATGGTTGTGAACTCATTTTAAATGGGTCGAATATAAAATTCTACTCACGCAAGTTTATTTCAATGCTACTTGTTCGCCTTGCCGTTTTATTATAATTAATATTTATGAAAATTTTACCAGCCTTGATCAAAGCACATTTTTCGGAAACGAAAATATTGATTTTTTTATGGCATTGCTGCCATACCAATAAATGTTGTGCTAATTTTTGTTCATGTCAGCAACATCTCTTGATTATAATTTCGTGACAAATAATTTTCCACTCGCATATTTAACACGTCTGTTTAGAAAATATTTTAATGGTTCTATGCATGTTTGCGCATAACAATATATATCTTTAAGGAACTTCGCGATGTTATATTTTTCAAGGAGTTTGGTAAATGCGAAATCAGAACTTTAGCAAACGATTTTGCTTCTGCTTATTTTCTGTCTAAATTTCTTATCCAAAAATGCATCCTCTGGAGATTAGCTATCAGTTGTTACATTCTGAATTCCTTGTAATCTGTCCCAATCACAATCGTTTATTTCATTGTCCTAGGCATGAAAGGAAATTATTAATTACCCATAATCTCAGCTTTAAGCCGTACGAACTGGTCCCATGAACAGTTACAAGGGGATTCATTTGTGTCTGTCTTTAGAGCATATTTGGTTGCAGTATGACTTTCGCATTATGATCGAAACCAAGACTATTGAAAAACAGAATACAAAATCTCGCATTTGTCTTGTTCTAGTTTCGAACTCCCAGAAGACTTCTGCGCCATAGGATTTTGACTGTTGAATTTCGTAAATATGCTGCAGTTAAAACTTCTCTGCTTTGCACTGGTCTGCCAGGGGAAGAGCTGAAGCCGCTCGAAGCGGTGGCCAGGTTGTCTTTCTTTGAGAACTAATGAGCATGTTTAGTGTAATACTATGATTAATTCTATGATTGTTAATTAGTAATTACTGCTTGAAAGTTCTTTCTGTTCGGTACACAGTGAGTGGCTTTATCCAAATAATGAGTTTAAAGGAAAGTCGTGATCCATGTTTTCATTCTTTAACACTTTTGCATAAAAATGAACATCAGAATTTTCAGTTGAAAATTTAGTAATTTTGACATTTATACTTATTCAAGAACAGTGATTATATTTGGTGTAGTTTTCCTTTTTTAATGAAGAAATTTTGTTACGTTACGTGGTTATAACCGAAGGAAATTTGTTTGTTAAAATCAGTTATTTGTTATTTAATTTTTAATTCTGAAATTGCCGTCACATTCTGTAAATATATATATATATATATATATGGATAAATCTTCAATACAGATACATGTTGAGAGGATATGGATCACTGTCTTGCGCCAGTGCACAGATAAAATGCAGCACCACAGAGAGTCCTTCAAGGAAGGTAAAACGTATAACACAATAGAAAAGTGCATTCTGAAAATAAATAATTTTAAATTTGAAGCAACTGTTCTTGGTCAGAGTCAGGGTGTTAAGTTAGTGTTACGACTACCATTTCGGGTAATGCAGTATCTAATTTGTCGTGGCATTGTTTGAATCAGCGCTGGAAGTCGTCCTCGAAATTGCGTAAACCCTGTAGTAAATATAATCCAAAGTTCTGAGTTAATTTTCATTGCGAAGGTACTGATGAGCATTCATGCGATGACGAATTATGTCCCACAGATTTTCGATTGTCTAGATATTTAAAGATCGTGCTAGCCAAGTAATCACTCCAATGCTTTGCAAAGAATTCCTGCTGGTGTTAGTGTGGCTATATCTAATTTTATTGGAAAATGCTGAATCCCCCAGAAGATATGGTAATGCAATTAGTTGCCAGAATCACATCGATATTATTGGCGTGCCTTGATTGTATCTGTTATGCAGATTGCAGGTGATATAGTAGCTGCTGACTCTGATGCAGTTTGAGTCATGGTTGTATGATGGGGAATTTCGTCACTGGAGTATGGATTATAATTTTACGTGTGTTACTTTGACTAACCCTGTATTTATTGTCTGGTAATGATTAAATCTTTTGGAACCATATTTTATCCGAGTTTTATTCATGGAGACCAAACGAATTGGCTGTATGTAGTTTTTTCTCCATATTTAATAAAAATGCGAATAGATTTCCTTTTGAAATAATAAAAAGCCCTGCGACATTGAAGAAAATGTTTTAGATCTACAGTATTTTCAATATCTTAAAGTCGACAATATTAGTTTAGAAATGATTTATTTTAAAAGTTCAGCGTTATGAACGGATAAATTCCAGATATTGCAGAAAAATTTCAAAAACCAGAATATTATGGTCTTTTCGTGATTCTTAAGTACCGTAAATTCAGATATTGTAAGCCAGATTTCACTAAATTGTCATCATAAGTTCAGCATCAGGGCAGCAATTGATACCAAAGAGAAAAATAAAACTCACTCAATTATGTTTATTTTGATCATAATTATAATTTTAATGCTTGAAGTTTAAAGCGTTTTTTTTAATTAATTTCCCAATAAAATTAATTTTATCATTCACCCAAAAGGACTGTTTTAAAATGAAAATTCCACTGACCGAAAACGACTTAAAACACATTTTGATTGATTTTGACCCGCAGCTAAAAGGTTTGCCGACGCCTAATATAAACAATGTTTAACACAATACTAAACGTATAAAAATATGAAAACTTGAATTAAAATTTACCTCTACGAATGAATGATGACGACTTAAATAGTAAATTCGTTGAACACTGGTAATTCGATCTTGGTTCGAAACTTCGCAACCGGGCTGGCAGCATGGTTGGTTTTCATGTTTTTCACATGTATAACATAAAACCGAGCCAAGTTTAAAACTTCCTTAAAACGTCCTTCACGAAGACCTATCTCCACATGGGTAGATAGTCCTTGAATTGCTTTACCTTAATTAATTAACCTAACCTAAAATATCAAGGTAGCTGCTGCTTTCTGTTTTTTTTTTTTTTTTTCCTCTCTTTTTCTTTCTCTTAACACTGCTAGCCTCTACTCGAGAATTGCGAATTGCTGTGTTTTTCCCCATTTAATTTTTTTAATTTGTTCGGTCTGCTTTTTAAAACGTACTTAAAGCAAGACATGGCATCGATATCAGAGTCAGCTTCCCTGACCACTATACCGACTGGGCGGCTACTTGGTACATCTTTTCCTTCGTCTTTTTCTGAACACATTTACTTCGTCCACTGCATTAACTGCATTTTGAAGTATCATTTGTTGCCGGCTAACTTGTTTGTATATCGAGATATCGTTCGTCATCCGAGACTTTTTTGGTTGGAAAATTTGTTCGCGAACTAGTTTATTCGTGAACCAAGATTACATTATATTTCCAAATGGAGAGTTTCTCAGATATGAGGTATATTAAGAAAATTGTTATGTTAGTAGTTTCAACTCTGGGGATATTATTGTCTGTAAATAATTAAATAAAGATATCCTTTTATAATGGCCGTAGAACAAAATGTCTAGTTACTTAGTTGTTGACTGTATTATCAAAAAAAAAAAAAAAAAAAAAAGTTTCGTCCGTTAATTGAATGTTTAGTGAGATGCGGATACTTATTATTTTATTACAAACTAGTGGTATTTTGCTCCATAGAACCATTATTCGCGAAAAAGAACTATTTTTGTTTTGTGGTCGTTCTTTAAAGTTTAGGAAAATATTGAAGATTACATCAGGAAGTATTTTATTCCTGTGAAAATCATGCCTTGAAGAGTAATTGAACCAAATTTGTTTTGTAATACCTATATGAATTTTGCATGTAAAGGTAAGGGAGCATTTGCATTTAATTCATTAAAGTTTCCTAAATATTATCTCAATGGACGTTTTGCTCTAAAGGATTGTAAAAAAATAATTTTGGTAAGCCATTCTTCTTTTAGATCTCATATATCTCTTAAAAGATCTCATAAATTTCTCTGTTTTATTTTGACGAAGTGCGATAAAACGTGTTTAAGGAACTAAAGGCTATAAGTACCTTTTTCTAATTCCCTGTGTATGAAAATATTCTTAAGAAACTGTTAATTCCACGCAGTGGGGGAATTTAAACATTTTCTTAATTATGCATTAACTTAATGGCGTGAAATGTTACTTAGAAAACATAAGAAAGGTAGCATGAATATGCATTGATAGCGCTCAAAAATTGCTTCCACCTAAATCATTGCGAATGTATCTACCAGATTTCTTTCTTTTTTAAAGATTGAGCAGAATTTACTTCCTCTTAATAAGTTACAGATTTCTATAATCAAGTCTTACATCGCCAAGTAACATAAATATAAATGACAGGCTGAAATGAAGGAAATAAAATCCTTGTCTTTTGTGTCATGTGCATGTGCATATATGAAATAATTCAAATTACTTAATGTTGCATTTCGTTCTTTGACCAATTAGTTACTACGTGATTCAGATCTTCATTACGGATAATTTTTTTTAATCCAGAATGGGTCAGTATTTTTTTTTTTTTCTTTTCTTGTGAAGTAAAGAGTTGTAATCTAATTATTCTGTTTCATTATTCATGCATAGCTGATGTACTCGATTCGTTTGGTGTGGTTTATTTAATTATGGCAAAGTACTAGAGAGCTATTTGCCTAAGGGTGGGGAAGCTTCCGTGGAAATACTTTCTAAGGGAAACTGGCTTGTAACGAGAAAACCACGAAAATTCACATGCAGCCAGCCCATTTGCCGGGATTCGAACTCCGAACCGAACTACCAGTGTCCAGAGACTTTAACGCTTGGCCGTTGATGTACACGAACACATGGAATTTAAAGCGTATGCAATTAAATGAATATTGAAACTGAAAATTCAGGAACTCAAAAAGTTTAGATATTTAGTGATTTTTCATTTTGATCCTGATAGCATATTATTCAGATGCTTCTCTCACAAGGGATGGGATATCAATGTATTTATCCTATTTATTCCTAAAAGGAATTACTATATGCCATTGATTCACGCTTTTTATTTACTATTGCACCATAGCGTGAATAATAAGAATTTTTTTTTATGTTTGAGAGGTTCTCTTCAGTCGATGGTTAGGAATTTCAAATAATAAGTAGCGCCGCCAATTGAAGATGATGTCACGGCTTCTGAATTTGAAACATTTGGTTAGGGTAATGCACACGGAAATTTTATTATGAAGGGAACGAATGCCTTTATGGAGGATTTTTGTGAGAAATCCTCCATAAAAGAATTCCTACCCTTTAAGAGCAACACGGCCCACCAGCGGCCGAGCGGTAAAGTCGCTGAACACTGGTAGTTCGGTCCTAGGTTCGAATCCCGCGAACGGGCTGGCTGCATGGGCGTTTTCGTGGGTTTCCTCATGTGTAACGTGTATACGAGCCCTTAGAAAGTCCTCCACGAATGCATCCATCCTCTTAGGCAGATAGCCCTAGTGTGCTTTTCCATAATTAAATACACACACCACACACACACATAAGAGAAACACTCAGAGGAAACCTAGAAAAACCCACGTGGTCAGCCGGGTTAGAACTGGATGCTGCCTTTGGTATTTAGGAAGGAAAATCTTGAAAAGAAATAAAAGTTGTATTTATTTATTTTGTTTGTTTACTGGATCGGTAGTGGCAAAAATAGTGAAGGCTGTATGCTTAAGATTAGGCATGCCTTCATAGAGGACTGCTTAAGAGTAACTGATTTGGATTTACATTAAACATGCGGAAAACTTTCAAAAACTTTGAAACGAGCCTATTTAACCGCAGGGACCAGGGTAAACTATTGTCAGTGTGGTATTTCGTGGTGTCAATCACTTAGCCTCCGATGAGCTCCGCCTTTTTTAAAGAATTAAAATTATAAATTATTTATACACTGTTAAATGCTAAGAAAAGGTATTTGTTCACTAATTATTTCTAAATCAGTCAGGAAACCATTTTGAAAAATGCGTTACAATAGTAACATATAATTGTTGTAATTGAAATAAAATTAATATGTAATTGCCGTGAAATCATCTGGTAAACAATTTTGATAAAATATTAAATCAATTTTCTGTTCCTTTCTCGTGGCACGGTGAGACTTTTTATGTGTCATCGGCGTGGCTTGGAAGGAATCATAGAAAATCGACTATACGACTCAAATTAACGTAAAAAAATATTAGAAATTAATGTAGAAGTTTTAAATCAGGGTGGGGGAGGTGAAATGGAATGCCTAGGCTAAGTTCCACACTACAACATACGAACTCCGTACAAAAGATACACCCCATGCTATCCTATGAGTAAATTTGGAGCTATTAATCCATTTTGTTAATCCCATACTTAAATTCCGCTCTTTTCTCATACTTACGACGACACCCTCTGAAATATATTTCAAACATATAAATGAAAATTGTTTCGTGTAGCTAGAATTAAAAAACACGTTTAAAATAGTTAAAGCTCAAATTACGAAGCTGTTCAGAAATTGAAATATTTAAACACTGAAATTTAACAACAATTTCTATGAAAAGGAAAAGTAACGCTGTTTTTAGAAACGAATCGCTGCTGTTAAGAATAGTGACGGGACCATGTATAAAAAACAAAGCAGCAATTTAGGAAGGGAGAGAACAAGAGAGGAACTTGAAACCCTTTGATGCGGAATTTACTTATGCGATTACCGGGTTTGAAATCCATGATATGGAGTTTACTTACAGGATTAAAGAGAGAAAGAGATTCTTCTTGCGAAATTTGACATTTCCGAAATGTCTGAAAATTAAGTTAAATCTTCATGTACACAAATGCGTTTTCGTAATCACCGATGAAATTCAAAATGAAAGGCATTTTAAACGCATTTTTTGTTTTCAGATTTAAGTGACAAGTAAGTTAGCCGATCCTATTAAAATGATATACATAAGTTTTTACTCGTTTTATTATTAAATTCCTCGAAGGAAAGCTCATCTAAATGTTAATTTATTTTTTATTAACGGATATTGCTACCTAGCAAAATAGAAATTACTACCTCGTCAGGGAAATATTTTTATTCCTTTTGCGTAAGTAGTCATTGGAAGTAAACGTATACTATACATTAAAAAAATTCCTTTTTATTGTTGCTTGTGTATAGATTCATAATAGACTGAATGCACACAGTTCTCGAAAGAAACACTTCAGAGTTCTG
This sequence comes from Stegodyphus dumicola, assembly GCF_044657685.1. Taxonomy (NCBI): domain Eukaryota; kingdom Metazoa; phylum Arthropoda; class Arachnida; order Araneae; family Eresidae; genus Stegodyphus; species Stegodyphus dumicola. The sequence goes on from NC_140775.1 coordinate 145,795,588, forward strand.
GAACATTCCACAAAAATAGTAGTACAGCTCTTCGCAGTATCACAGAGTACAATCAGTTGTTACACTTCAAAGTACTAAGAACTTTAAACATAACGTAATGCAAAGCGCATCTAATGAGCTAACCCGGAGATACCTCAGTACTCCAACTCACGCTGAACTGACAACTGATAACAACTACTGAGAGCAGATGCTGTCTGCGGTCTTATACAGTTTTCACCTGGCCGCCGAGATATTTCTAGTACTTTCTGTTTCTCGAAATTACTGGAAGGCATATGAGGGCCGGATATGGTTACAGCTGATCTAGTATCAATTACATTTATTACATATTACAGTAATGCGGGCACGGACCAAAATCTCGCAAAATGGTCGCCATGTTTGGCGACTTTTGGCGATTTCCCGCCAAATCAACGAGATAGACATTTACTCAGTGTTAAATAGGACATGTCTCTGTATTCATATTTTTCTGAGTGAGTATCATTTCTGTCAGCTTTTTTATGTTACACTATGCAGAAAAATAAAACAATGTCACATATAAATTTACCAAAATTATCTATCTAAGCACAAAATTCTTAGCATTATTAAATAAGTGCACAAGTCTCTACTGGCACTAATGTATGCTGAAATAATACATGATTGGTAAAAAAATAATACAACCTTTTTTTTACCAATCATGTCGCCTTTTGCAACAGCTTCTTTTAAATAAAACATTTTATTTTTTATACTTTTTCTGGTGATTTAATTCCTAAATTACGATGCCGGTTGTAACTATTTAGCTTAAAATTGTTCCAGGTACTAAATTGAAATCTGCATGCCTAGCTCTATTTATAATTTGTAGAGTTTGGCATGCTTTGGGAGTATAAACTCCTAACAGACGGAAAGCGAATTATCGCTTTATCTAAAGTAACTATAGAGATTTGAAAAGGTTTAAATGAGCTCTTTATTAAAAGAGAACTTTGGACATAAACGCACTTCTTGTGCTAACAGATTTGAACCACCGCTTGTGGCGATTTAATTAAAGTAACAGTCAAATTCAAATTTAAAACATAGAATAGTAGTTAGACTAATAGGATAGTAGAAGACTACACAATTAAATTTAAATCCAAGCTGTCTCAAAAACTCTAACTGAAGTATCAAATGAATATATATATCAGCAACAAGACGCAAAGCCGATTAATTACAATCATTTGAGAGATGGCAGGAACTGCGTAACCTGGCCACGAGGGGCAGAAACATGCTCTGTCTTACAATCCAAAACCTCGACATAAATACTCTCTAAAATTTACATTTTGGTGTGGAAACGGAAAGAAGTTATAGTAAAGCTGAAATTATAACTAACTGATTAATTTAAATAATAATTCTTAACAAATTTATTTTTAATTTTGTAGTTTTTTAATCCATTTTTTAATCTTCTAAACACTAATTTTAACTTATTGAAAAATTTAATAATAAACTCTTCGAAGTTGAAATCTGAAGTATCCAGATTCCAGTTTTTTAGAATCTCGTATTGTAATTTTTCTAATTATATGTTATTAAGTTCGAAAAAAATTGAGCGCTCATTATGTGGCGCTGGAATTCAATTACTAAAAAAATCACGAATGCGTAAAATTAAATTAATAAAGCTGTATCAGCAGTCTGTGATAGCGGGTGCTAGAAGTAAGTTATCTTATTGTGAATAAATTACACAGATCATTATTGCATATAATTAGTGTTGAATATTTGCTGTGGCAAGCTTCTTTAAATAAATGTCATACAAGCTGACGTTACAAATCCCTAAAATGACGCAAGTTTGTTTGTTAAGAAACACTGTTCACTGATGAATGATTATTGAAAATTAATTCAAACTAATTCAAAAATGATTTCGCTTGAATTTGAAATAATTGGACTATACTTCAGGATGCCGTCTGAGACTTAAACGACAGGCATTCTGGCAAAAGATCGAGAAATGACTTAATGGTAATTAATTATTGCCTATGGAAATATCTTCCTGCTTAATGTCGCTGATTTTGGCTTTTGTGTTTGTTCTCTTCAGATTCGACGATTGCACTTTAAGGATTTATTTTAATCTGAATAACAGTGTTGCGCTTGAAGTAGGTTGTTCACGTAGGTGGTGATTGAATCTGCTGATTAGTAGTTAAGTACTCAATATAATACTGTTCGGTTTTAAGTGGCTCTTCTGCTATGAAGTTTTCATTTTTAATTTGTGTTTTGATTCATTATTATTAGCCTAATGAATCAATGTTTGGAATGTTTAAATATTAAAGGACTTTACTGTGTTAAAAGGAAATTAGTTTTGATAAATTATTGTCGTTTAAAGTATGCATTATTATAACGGCATGGTAGTAATTATTTATTTTTATGCATATTATATAGTAAATAATATTTTCTTAGCTAATAAAACAATGCATGATGAGACTAAATACTGATATTTATTTGAAATTTAGTTATGTATTGTTATTTATTTTTTATTGTGTACTTAAGAAATTGTTATATTGCCTTTATTTTTTGAGAAAACAGAGGAATTAACATTTATTGATTCACCCTTCTTAAATTTTTCAAAAAAAGGGTGGTTTATAAGAAATTATAGCCTCTTCCATGCTTGCTATCGTGGCATAAATGCTAAATTGTCCAACTAGCAATCGAAAGTTCCACGGTTCGAATTTCGGTGAAGCCATAGTGCTTTTTCACGTTTTTCTTTCCAAAAATTCTTTGGAATTTCTACATTGGCATCCGAACTGAAATGTCGTCACTATTTAATTTGGGTTGATTGCGTCTGAAGTCTTTTCCCAGTAGCCCTTTGAGTGGAACAGAATATAAGATATTACTGCGTTCCCATTTCGTGATGTGAATGGTACTTCGTCCAATTAAACTTACATTTAAAATTTGCGAACTTAAATTTAAGATTTGTAGTTTATGATGCTCATGGGAGGGTTCCGAATGTGTAATTAACTTCTGAGAAATACCTAGTTATTTTTTTCGTCTTTGGAAGTACAATTATTCAGCATTTTTTCAGTATAATTCCTTTAATCCCGGTGAAAGATTGACCAGATTTGCTTTCTTGTAGCTTCCTCCTCTAACCACCTCATATATGTAGCCTAAATGTAATATGAGATAGTTTCTGAAGCTCGATTCTTTTTTAATGTTAGTAATTTTAATTATTAAAGATGATTCCATCCTTTCGGGCGCTGGGAATCAGTCTGCTTTAAGCTCCATTCTGTGGTGTTTATCTACAAATGATTTTCTTTCTGACTCTTCCTGAAAATCAATAAATGGTTTTTATTAAGTATAACTGTGGAAAGGTGGTTTGCGTGAGTAATACGAAAAAGGGAATCACTATTGGAAGACTATAGCGATGTGAGAAGTGTTTGAATAACTATGAGACGTCATCTTTTTCTAGCTAGGAAGATTGAAAAATCGATTGTTTCCTTGCCAGAACTCGAACCGTAAGTCTTCCAGATGCTAGCTGGACGTGCTATTACTTATAACACGGAAACACTAACGAGGTAAAGACTAATTCTTTATAATTAAGGTAAAAGGGGAACAAATTACCTTGTGTTAAAATTATTTCTCTATTGCTAAGACACTTTTGAACCTTCCATGCGCACTAAGTCCCCTTTCTCAGTAGTTTCAAATTCTCCAATTAAAAATGATTTTCTTAGTGCATTGCAAAATTTTTGGAAAAACTAGAGAGACCATTATGTATTTCGAAGAAGGAAACACGAAAATTCAACTGTATACCTTCAAATTTGAACCGCGGATCTAGTTGTACAAACTAATACTTACGGCACGAAAGCAAATGGGATAATTTCTTCAAAGATTATTTCAGTCTGTTTTTTTCTGGAATTAAGCACTAATGCTTGCTAATAAAGATCTTACAATGATTTTTTTAAAGTAAACAATAAATCTCAAAATAAATAAATACAAGAAAACTGTTGTGTCTGGGTTATCTTTCGAATATTAGCACATAATTATTAGAATTTGGCATTTTGATTGATATTCTGTATTCCTATTATGAATCTGATCCGCCAATCACTTTTTTTTTTTTACAAAATAAGCAGGATAGTTTATCTAGTGCTAATTGGGTATCAACTTCCAACGTATTTTACTTCATCTCTGTTGACTTTCAAAATATAATGGCTGTAATTTATTAAATTTATTAAATGTGTATTTTACGAAACATTATTGGGTATATTAGGTTGCAAGTACTTTTAATAAATGCCCTAGGGTAATATTTTAAGCTCAAAATCGATCTCAGATGCACTTAATTGCTAAATAATTGTTTTCCTTATAATCCTAAATAATTGTTTGCATGTCTATTTTGCTGTCAAATGGTAAATTATTTTAGCATTCCCATGATTATCATATCAGTACTTTGTTAATATACTGCTGAAATAAAATAAATAAATACTTGAGTTTAACACTAGAACAGCCGAATTTCAGACTAACCGAAAACCGCCATTGGGGGTCAATTTGACCCTCATAAGAAATGTAAGTAGAAACACAGTAAATGATTGAAATGATGCTGAAATGACAACATAAAAGAGTTTTTAGAGGTTTTTATTTATTTTTTATACTTTAGAATTTTTTTTCGTGCAATTAGCGCAAATTAGCACATATCTTTCAATGTAAGATTACAAAAGCAAAAACAAAATCTTTGAAAAACAAACAAAAGATACAAATGCAAAAAGAGGAAAATAGAACATATGCAAAAAATTACAAAAAACATAAATTGGGAATAAACACGCAAAGTTTTCCAAAGTTTGTTGTACATTACCGCAGGTGATACAATATGAACGCTTGACAGAGACATCAATACTTTTACCACAAATTGGTTTCTGGCACCCCTCACAGCTGACAACAGTCTTGTTTTGTCCCTTGCAACTTTAAAATGCACATTTCTTTCCTTTAAGTGTCTGTATTTGAGCAATTGGGGGGGGGCATCTGTTGTGTATTGCACCAACTCGTAGTTCTTCCATGAGTGCAAGAATAAATTCTCGACGGGAAATAGAGGTGCCCAAGGATTCTTTGAATATAATCCAAGCATTGAGTTCAGCAATGTCAAGGACGTTGTAAAAAACATGTACAGGCCACCTGCGACTTCCACTACTTGTACTATATTTCCTCAGCATCTGATCTGCGACATCAATGCCACATTTTGTAAGTGACAGTGTTCGGATTTTTCTTTATGCTGTCGTCAACAAACACATTACTGTGCATCGTGCTCAGAATCACGACATTCTTTTTGTTCTTGCACCTATATATTGTGAGTGTTTTGTGTGCATTTTTCAGTGCAAAAGATGAATATCGTGCCAAAGAAGTTTCACGAGCAATGGGGGTAATTCTCGCTTATTCAGAAGCATCGTCCCCACAATTGTGGTTTATTTCGCAGAAAGTTCATCTGCAAGTTTCACAGAAGTAAAAAAATTGTCAGTTGTGACATTGAGTCCGGAGTTTAGATGTGGTTGCAGTAATTTGAGAACTACACTTTCCCCAAGTTGTAAATTAGTTGGTCGTTCTTCATCCTTGCCCAGATAAGGATAACCATTCAAAACATATTTGGATTTTACATCAGTTGCTAGCCAGAATTTGATGCCAAACTTGTCCGATTTATTCGCCATATACTGAATAAATCTGCATCTTGATTTATAAGGCAACAATTGTTCATCAACGTTTATTTCTGGTCCAGGATTATAGCATAAATAACAGTTTTCCATTAACTTGTACCAGGTTACAGATGCGAGAGCAAATTTGTTAGGGGTAAGACGATCAGCTCTGGTGCCTCGGACATCGAATCTGAGATACCGCATTATTTCACGGAACTGATTGCGTGACATTGTTTCTTTGAACACAGGTGGTCCTCAATTCTTGTTCCACAAATCATCTGCACAAAGTTATGAATGGCCTAGTGCTCCTAGTGTCGTTTTTCTTATGAGGGTTAAAATGACCCCAGTTGGCTGTTTTAGGTATATCTTCGATTATTTTTTTAAATAATTAACGTAGAAATATGAAAAAGTGGCATAGTGTACTTGGAAACATTTTAGAAAAAGTAAAAAAATATCAGCTTCGAAGCTCAGCTGTATGTTAAAAAAAAACGCGTAAAATTGGAAAAAAAGGTCTAAATGACCCCAACGGCGCTTTTAGTGTTAAAAAAAAATTTTTTTTGGAGGGGAGGGGGATAAATTTTTATTAGACATTTATAACAGAATATTTATTTTACTCTTTTTATACTGACATTTATATATCATTGTATGTACATTATTTTGTTAGCAAGGAAAAAAAGGTATGGTAATTGTAATACCAGACGTAATTTTTGTATATGAATTCCGAAAGTGGGATTTATGTGAAGCACGATCGAAACATTTTGTACGAGAATAAGGGTTTAACCTAGCAACTGGCACAAATAGAATATCCTAACGGAATCATTTCAGTAAAATAAAGAACAAAAATAATAGGTGGAAAGCACTTTTCTTTGGAAGATAGTGCTTGATATTAAAAATATATTTCGAATTCTAGATGGTGGATCTTATCCTGTCACTAATCTCTAAACATTTTATATTTATCATGTAGCAGCCTTAATTTTAATTTCTGTAATTTGATGTTTCAAAGTTCGAACTAGTAGCCGAGTGTTTAAGATTGCAGTACCCTTTGTTCTATCCCTGGTGACTGAACGGGCTGGATTTTTGAGGTTTTTCTCATTTGTAGCATAAATGTGGCTTTTAAAAGGTCTTCAATTAAGGCATTTTTCTCCAAAGAACGCTAGATCTAGTATACTTTTCCCATAGTCAAATAATCAAATGCAGTTCGGGCGTAAGGACTCCCGAAAGAGTGAAATATCAAAAAGAGTGGAAAGAGGCAATTTATACACGTTTGAGCATCTAATGGTTAAATGGGTTGATTGCATAAGGTTTCTATATGACGTAAATAGGAACATTTATCCTTTAAAAATTCTCCATGGAAGCCATCTTTCCTCATTAACAGGTGTCATACTATGTTTTGCCATTATCAAATAACCTAGTCTAGTGTAAATGTAAAGATGTAGTTCTTTTCACTCGGCTTTGTAAAAATACCAAAAAATACAAATTCATTAATTACTTTTACTGTTATTCACTTATCATTATTCTTTTTGTTTTTATGCTTCTGTGGTTTTCATTTATTATTTAATCCAACAGACTTAATATTTCATTTGACAACAGATTTGACAATATTGCAGTTTTCTACTACTTTTATTTCCAAATTTCGATCTCTGGCTAACTTAACATGCAGAATTTGATAATTGCAGCAGTTACTATTAAAAAAAATCCCCCTATCCCGAAAAGTATTGGTAATGTAGAGTTAGACATCTTAGTTTTAAATTTTAACTTTTATGTTTATAGTAGTTCACATAAAGAGACGTTTCTACAAAACTGTGAGTCTAAATATTGACTTTCTAATCTTATTTTCATAAGATTATTTTTATATAACATGCAAAGTGTGTAAAGCTAATTATTTTATGTTATTTTTTTGCAGATTAGTGGTCCCTGTAAAAGTGCCTACTTCTGAGATCTGTTATTTACTTAAACTTCGGATTGTAGTGTCCTTAAAATTAAACATTCTTCTGAATATTAAGATTGCTCCAATCGTCATAAATGCCTGGTGCCATTCTGACTATTTTAAACCTTAAAATTATTATCCTTAGATATCTCTTATTCTGCATGAGTTTTTGGCAAAGATATATTTATTCTGTTCAGAGCTTAGCTTCATATAGTTTAATCCGATCATGTAATATTTTATATATTCTGCAGCAGATAAATTTTGTGATCCGAAGAATATTATTTGTATTCTTTTATTCTTACCTGGAGACTCCGAGATGTGCAATCAGTGACAATTAGCAAAACATCAATTTAAAAAGTAGGCAATCCGCGTTCAGTTAAGTCAGGGTTATTATTACATTAACTATTGAAATTAAGAAAGTTTATGATAGCATTAATGAAACATGAACGTTATAATGTTCCAAGCGTTTTCTTAGGTTGAATGCGAAGTTTATCTTAGCTTCTTTATTGTGAGAATAGAATAAAATTTTTGTAGCTCATTTAAAGAGTTCTGATATATTATGCTATTGCTAGAGTATGTTTATTCGAGTGGGGAACAAGCGATTTGGATTATCTAAAGAAAGAGAATAATAAAAATTTTTGTGCTTTTTTTATTCTTTCTTATTTATGTGCTTTTTCCTGTTGCCGCTTAACATTACTTCTTGGTAACCTATTTGAATGCATGTGTTGTGAAAATGCGGCGTTATCAGGTGCTTTGTGCTCGGCCCCCCAGGATAACAGCCAACCCTTTTAAATGTCACGCGTGCCGCCGAAGAAAAGCATCCACGGATCTTTGCTCTGTAGCTTCCTTTTATTCCTTGGCTTTTAGCCAAAGTTGAGAGGGGGGACCTATATTCCTCTCTAAACTGGGGCATGCAATTTATTGTTTATACCTGTATTTTTTATGAGCGTTTTAAATGGGATTATGCAAAATGGCAGCATCTATTTAGTAAGTTGTTGGAAGTAATTTTTCTCTCCTTTTGAAAAAGACGAAAAAAATTATCACGCGCTTGGTCCAAGAAAATTAAGTTTTCTTTTAAGAACTTTCGTATCAACCCAGTTCAGCTTGAGATGTCATTTTCGCATGAATGCTACAAGAGAGAGTCATTTAAGTTGTTATGATGGCTTACGAGGGCATTTAAATTTTGATTAATAACTCCAGATGGGCTTTTTTCTCCGTTATAAGCTACATAGATTGCCCAAAGTACTTTTGGAGTTGAATTGCATCATGCAACTTTTCGGTTAAAATTAGTTAATGTTCTTTAAAACTGGCGATTAACTGTAATTTTTCCTAACTGGTATTTTGAATGCATCACCTGGATAAAAACTGCATTCTGTATGTGAATGTGGGAGGAAGAAAGGGGAGAAAGAGAAAAACTTATTTAAAATGCACCAATTTAACTGAAGTATTAAGAAATAAGAAACGGCGGTCTAATAACATGCTATTGTGTATTTTGATAAAATAACAGTAGCTACTATTTGGGGCATAGAATCAACGAAATGATGGAACCGGTGTATATGCATGTTTATTCAAGCATATTGGGGAGCAGTATATAATTTCGTCGTCCGTTTCCGAATATAATTTCGACGTTCGTTTCAAGCATAATTAGGGAACGTAGAGGAATATGTATAGAATATGTATAGTACGCATTTTCTTGGGTTCAAATATAGTGAGGTTCCAGCATGTACATCGACGCCTGTCGAATATTCTTTGAATCATTGTGTATCAGCATGGGTAAAATGTGTTATGATATTTTTGTAGCTGGAAATTAGACCAATTTAAGTAGTAGAAATTTAAGTAGCGTAGTATGTAGTAATGTAGACCCCCAATTTAAGTAGCGATCTATACAAATTGCTCCTCACGCAGAAAGTTCATCACGTACTTACTATAACTCACAAGATGCTTATTTGCAGAACTGGTTGCCTCTATATGGCGATGATATCTTTAAACACTCTGAACCCCGCACGAAAGAAAACTTCTGGCCTGAAATGGGAATAACAGAACGTTGCAACACCACGCTAATCATCCCTGTTCTAGTTTCGATGTTTTGTGGCCTAAGTAAGGCATATTGTCGGGAATTTCAAGCGGTGAGCATGTGTTGATTAATATTAAAGCCCCCAAAATGGAGTAGGTTGACTGAATAGCGACTGCCATTAAAAATATATTCTATAGTATGATTCAATGTTTATCGTTTTAGGATTACGTTTCTTGATTACTATCCGTATTTCTAATACTAATATGCCTTCGCCATTTGCTCAGTACTCTGATAACCTTAAAATGTAAGAGGACTTTGAAATTGTTGCTCATCTATACTCAGTAAACTCTAGATGTCAGTAAAGCAGTGATAATTTCGAAAATTCTTATGGAACCTACACTTTGTCCTTAGTCAAAAAAATGACAAATCTTTTACATATACCATTTGAACTTTGTTTGGTGTAGTGTAAGGTACAAGGTAAGACATGGTCTGTATTCTGACAACATGATCTGTTTTAGATGAAACATCACTCTTCTTCCTTTTCTGACTGGAAAACACAAGGATTTGAATATTTTTTAGCCGATATAAAATTTACTCAGATTTCAATAATTTATAATCGGTGATAAAGACGTGCTAAATTAGCTCCTAATTATTGCTTTCTTCTCATGTTTGTGAAGCAAATAGTAATATGGCATCGTTCGTTTGATATCTGCATCTTAATAAAAAATGGCCGATATCGAATTTGAAGTTTTGAGAATGGGTCTAATGCATAATAATCTAATGTACTGACGAACAGTTCTTTGTAGTGACATTTATGGCTTTCGCATAGCTGGAACAAAAATTTTAATTCGATCATTTTGGACATTGGCTCTTTTTATACCAAGATACTCTTATTTGTTGAAAGATCCGACATTTTAATTGATCTCTGAGTGGCAGAAACTTTTATATAGTTAAAGCTTTAAAGAAACTAGAAATGAGTTGTGTGTTTTTGAGTTTTGTTTTAATTATGCTGAAACGATATTCTGAAACGGTAATGACCGTATTAGAATGCTCTTCTTTTGAAAATTGTGATGACACTCTGTCGACATGGTCATGTGTCGTCAAATTGTAGGTATTATCTTTTAAAATCATCAAATTTGCATAAAAGAGAAACAAATACAAAGAAAATTTAAGTAATAATAAACAGTAAATTAAGTATTAATAAACTGAACGGACCAGTGGAGGAAAAAGAGACGAAGTTTTTAGTTGTACATAAACTCTAGAATCTTTGAAGAATGACACTCATGATAAACAATTCAGAATATATTTTTTCTCTTGTCAATAAATTGTTAGTTATTTCTTTGTTAGTTATCTTACCTACTGAGTGGCTCTATTTTGAATGCACGTCTCAGAAATCTCAGTTCATTTACCGTGGTCCAGATCGATAGTTAAAATTCAATATTCCCGCTGACACTCTTTAACTATATCGTATTACGAATCCCCAGCGTCATACGATGACAGCCACTGCAATCGATATGGATGTACGATTTGATAAATGGCGCGAAAAGTTCCGAGTATCATTTTCCTGCCTAGAGGTCGCTGGTGATGTTGCTTGACGTGCATGGATTATCCAACGATAAATTCACGCTGAGGCATAGTCTGTAAAAATTGAAGTTTGTACCTTCATTTTTGACTTGAAGTTATGTAGATGGTAATAGTGGATTTATTCATGGTTTTGGGAACTAAGAGTTTAATAATTCATAAGACACATTACTGCATGCTATTTCAGTTTTTCAGCTGAATAATTTAGACTAAGTTTAATAAGTCTGATGTGTATTTCAGAGACAGACGTATTAACGTATTTTATTTATCTACGTTCTTTTATGTGTCTAGGTTTAGCGCAAAGGTGTGCATACTTATATGAGCGATACTGTTAATTAAACGATTTGAAAATATTTTTATATCCCAAAAATTCTTTAACTGGATAAGTAAAAAAAATACCGAGGTCATAAAATATAGTATAGTAAGCTAATTTCAGAATAGAAATACCAAATGATCCAGAAATTAGTTAACATTCTCAAAGATCAAGGTGAAATGAATATGTAAATGCATAGAAAAACAAAAATGCCACATATATGAATGAAGTTACTAAGTTTTGTTTTAAGGGAATTGTATTACGGAAAATTTTTAACCGCATCTATATCCACCAGAGGACATTATATCTTGGAATGCTGAATATATGCTGAAGTACTTTTGATTAGCGTGTATTGCGTTACAGCTTTTTCAGGTTATGAGCTAGATATCAGTTTTATCGTCCATCCATCCTTGAATGTATGTTACTACTTTTGATATATCATTGGCAGAATTTAGCATTATGGCGGCTTGTTGCACAATAATGTTACTCCTAAGCTGGAAGAAAAGTAAGCATTGGATTTTTGACCCTCATTGATTATAATTAAATGGCTGCATAAAAAATGTTTTTAGAAGACGATTGTAATTTTATTGTAACTTTATGCACTTCCGCTCTAACTGTATTCATGTCATTGAAAACTCACTGAAATACAAACATTTTCATCACATGGAGTGATCAAAACTCTTCTATCTGATAATACTGCGTCCTTTTGTATGACATGTATGCAAAGACTTTGCATGAGCTGACATAAAGCATACGAGTTTGGTAAGATATTTATTCGCGTTCGGAAGTGTATAGAATATGGGGGAAAGTATATGGAACACGGGGGAAAGTGAATGGAACATATGTGCCCCACATTAACATAGGAGTTAATACAGTTAATATGGGGCACATATTAACTGCTAATTCTGTTCCTTTGATTGCTGAAGGATTTGAATTAAAAGACGTTAATCTTGCTGTCTTTCTATTACATAGAGCGGTTAATTGGCTTGGTATTTTTTTAAAACCTAATATTAGTATATGACATTGCGCTGTCTATAACTTACCAGCGGCATGAAGCAGAAATTCCATCTAAATAGAAGACCTTGGCTGTATAGTCTCTCACTATAAATTATGTAATCGTCGGTCCTCTACAAGCGATCCTGAAAGACGTCGATTTAAGAATGGTTTAAAGAGACTATATTGGACTTCGTGTAGCAGACGACATGTATTCTAGAAATGCGTCTTTAACGTGGTCACAGATTTATTGATACTGTAATATTAATGTTTTATTTCTAAAACAGTTTTACTTCTTGTATGATTTTTCTTTCTTCTGTTTTCTTTTAATGAAAGCCAAAAAAATTAATGGTTAATTAATTAAAGCAAGGCCCAAAGAGGCTATATGTCTGAGGCAATGATGCTTTCGGAAAGAACTAATCTAAAAGGAAACTGGTTCATATTTGCATTACACATGAAGACATGAGGGAAACCATGAAAAGCCCATGCAGCCAGCTCGCTTGCTAGGATTTTCAACCTCGGTCAGACTAGATATATTCAGTCGTCTTTCCACTCAATCAATGATGTGGACCAATGTTAAGAAGAGTGGGCAAAACAAAATAAATATTAAGCGGCCTATTTCTTTGTTAAAGACTTAAATTTTCTATGAATAGGAAACTGTCATTTCGAAGTCTAAACTTATAATTCTTCCTTTTTTTATCAAGTAAATTCCTATTTTGTACTTATTTATGACTCTAATATTAAAAGAATATCTGTTGCAAGAAATAGACATGATATCATGTGCTTTCTAATCGAAATCTTTTACTTCTTTTATGAAATAATGTCAGTATTTTTCTTTAATTTTATGAATGTTTAGTTATTGAATAATTAATGCTTTTAAATCGGAATAATATAAATTTATCTTCTGTTACTAGTTGGAGTAATAAAGCTTGAAACTTTCTCAGTTTAAAGAAATTTCGAAAAATGAAGTCCGTTTCTCGAAAACAGATTCGAATTCATTACATAACAATGACTTCTTCGGCAAACGTTAATACCATTTATAAAGCCAGCGAGCGGCTTCTTTATGTTCTTTTATTTTGATGCTGGAGTTCCATAATTTACGTTGATTGCTTGGACGAATCGGTTTTTTTTAGTCATTAACTTATTAGCCATATGTCTTCGACAACCTCTGAACTGTCCTCAACATTGCTATCTCTTGATGACCAGCTTTTTCTTTATAACTTCGTCTGTCTGAGTAAAATCCTTTTTAAGAAGTAACTGAACTGGACCAAATCATTTTCGAATCATTGGAGGAAATGGCGCATTTAGTATTATTAGTATTTCCTTCAGATTTAGGTCATAGCATATTTGCGAAATTTTTGCAATTTTGTTTTGAGTTTTAAGCTTTGCTATTAATTAAGAAAATTGAATTTTTTCCGTTTTTTTGTGTTAATTTTTGTAAATGTTAAAAAAAATCATTTTTCTGTGTTCTTTAAGTAGGAACATTAGTTAGTTGTTTTAGCAGATTGTTTCTTACTTCAATATTTTAACTCGTCTATTAGTCAATTTCTTCTTGCAGTTTTACTTACATCAGATTCGGTATTTTAAGTAACATAACCACAGTACTTGAAGAAAATAACTCCATCATCTGCAAACGCCGAAATCACCATCTCAAATAATTTTATTAATATATAAGTGCTTTATATTATGAAGCTTCTGTGTATTAGGAAAACCCTCCCACCACCACCACCAGTTCTTGAAATGTTAAAGACTGAAAGTAGAACAGTATATAAAAATAGAGTCCAAACAGAGTTAGGTTGGGAGACATAAATTACATGAAACTGTCAAAACATTTAAATTGCAAATACACTAATTGAATGGTGATGGTGATTTTTTGGTACTTCCAGTCCCATTATCCCTAAACGCAATTAATTTTCTCTTCTGGAGCTGTTGTAACTCGCTGGCAACAAAAGATAAGTTTGGCCACTGTGGGAATCGGGAAACAGAGGGGAATTGAATACGAGACTAGTTCATTGGTTACATGCTGTTACCATCTCCAGTGTGCTTAATTGAGATCGTTAGTCAGTCTTAAAGCAATGACTTATTCTTCACACGACCGGCCAGAGTTGATTGCAGAAATAATCGCATGTCTTTATATTATAAACAAAAAATTTTCCCATCCTATAATATTTGTTTAAATTGCGTAGTGTTGAACTAAGTGTCGATACGTTAGTTGCAAACCATTGCCTAACTGTATCTAAATTTATTTATGCCAAGAATTTCAAAAATATATTCACACTTTGAATGATCATAAATTTGGTATTTAAAAAAAAATTAAAAGAATCATATGCAATTACCCCCCTCCCAGTCTTTTAAAATTCAGTGTCATTGCTCCAAACTTTTTTTTTTTTTTTTTTAAATTGCATCTTCGTTTATGTTGTTCAAGTTCCACCTTCAAAAATGTATTCTTCAGTTCGGAGTACTTAGACTAAGAGCAGGCATTACTCTTGAAATCTAACTTTGAAAATTCCTGTATCACGACCAGCTTGCGTCACTTTTTTCTTCAATTCTGGTGACACATTTCCATCAACTTTTCTTGCATGTTGATGTTCACGGTCTGGTATTCTCAACAGTTTCATACATATTTCGAACACACTTCAAACATATTTCTGATTCGAATGATAATAAATTGCATAGGTGGATCTAATTGAAATTCTCTCCTAAACATTATGAAAATTTTCGTTCAAATCGTAGTCTAATATTATCTATTATTTCACATCAGTTGAATCTCAAAAAGTAAGAAAATTAATTAAAATGTGAATAATTAATAGCTGTTAAAATATGAATATGTTTTTAGAACAACCCGTATATCTCTGGATATTATTTCTGAAACACCCAGGTATATTATATTTGGTTGAATACGTTAAATACTGTGTATTTTTATGCAGTTATATTCCTATTTATCGTAATCCCTTGTTTTACTTTGTTATTTGAATGATCTATAATTACATACATAATTCTGAAGGTTATTTCACAAGGACAATGTCAATACAAAATTGCATGAAAATAATTAATGACATGAAGCATTAATTAATGACATGTAATTACATGAAAATAACCTGCAATAATTTCAAAAGCGTTAAGCGTTTAACCGTTTATCTAAGAATTTCGTCTGCATATTTCAGATGATTCTATTATTAAGTAATTCTGTAATCATTCGTAATCGGTTATACGAGTATATACGATTTTTTCCCCTTCCACGAACGTAAATATTCTTCTTTCCTTTGCATTAGATATTCCTGAAAGATTATACTTTCTGGAATTGGAAGAATACAAATATGATTAATGCATTTCTAGCGATTATTCAGCTCCCATTGACCTGGGTTGTAAATTCTCGGTATTAGAAAGTAAGCCGTAATCGTTCAATTACTTATAAATATCATTGCGGGAAGATGTTGATACATCGGATTACTAAGCTTAGATGATACACTGTGTGGGCAAGCAGCTGAAATCAACGGAATGGTAACGCTGCTGATATACTAAAACCAGACAGAGAAACCATTCAGCATGTATCAAATGATCAACACCTCTTTCGTCACACTGATGGCAGTAGAAATAATGTTTCCTTCCATTACATTGTGCACCTTTTTAGATAACTGGATGTAGGCAGGATTTCAGATTATTGTATCTGTTTCTTCTTCTCTTTCGATTATAGTATTTCGCTGTTAAGGTCCAGAATTCTTTCGGAGAGACACCGTACAGAATTTAGATGGAAAAACAAGTAAGATATACAGAGGCTGTTCACACATTTTTAGACGATGTATATTGTATTCACAAAACTAAATTACATAAAATTCTTGTGTTTTAAATGTTCTATTTGACATCCCTTATTCTGAACTATCTTTCGACACCGCAATTTCCAGGATAATAATCCCTTTTGAAGTGGCAGAAGAGTTATTCTATCCCTTTCCTCCCGAACAGCTTTCCAGAGTCCTGTTAGGGTTTGGGGACAATGTTTGGATAATGCAGTTTTAAAAGTCTGAAAGCACAAAAGTCCATAGGTGACACATCGGGAGATTTAGTAGGGATATCAGTGAAGGGTATGGCCTTGATACCAGTTTTTTGTTCCATTTCGTTTAGGAAATTTACAGTGTATTTTGATGTGTGACTGCTAGCTTTGTCCTGATGGAGTCTCACAGATTGATGGCACTGTGAGTAAAGTGATGGTATTTCATTCAGAAACATTGGCGATAAAATATGTTCCTGATAGTATTTGGAGTTAATCTCGACATTTTTTTGCACTCTCTTTATATTTAACTTGCCATTATAAGAAAAACCAGCAGCAATCATGAATCCCTTAGAAAATCTTTCTTTCGATTCTTCGAACCATGTACCTAATTTTTTTCTCCTCTTTTATGATAATAAATGGCTCTTTTTTTGTTACAATCATTTAAAAACTCCCATGCTTCATCTATTGTGACAATTGTTTTCCATTTTTCTTTGGATACGTGTTTCTCATATAGAATTCTGCAGCGTTTCCTGCGTTGAGCGATATGCTTTGGAAGAAGACGATGCACATTGAGTTTTTTTGTTTTCGTTTTCTTAAGATTTAAATCAACGTTTATCATTTTGTATACAGTGGACACCGAGGATTTTAATGATTTTGCAACTGTCCTTTGAATAGGGGGATTTTCTTTTAACATTAAACAACGTACCTTTGCGATAGTCGAAGATGTCCGTTTTTTCCTTGGATACTTGTTTGGAATTTTTGTCCCAATTGAGGCTCCAATTTGACATTTTTTTCCTTTCTTGTTGATGATATTACCTATCGACGCTTTAGATATCACAAAACCATGACTCTCGCATCGTTTTTGGATAACGGAGTATGCATATTTCTCTTCGAAAAGAGCGTGAATGTAGCCTTCGAACCACTGCTATGTTAAATTCGCCATTTTGAATAAAAACAAAACTTTCAAGCCACAGACGATAATTTTGACTTTTAAAAACATAGTACAATTACAATTACTTCTTTTGTAGCAAACGATTTTTTATTACCGCTTACCAAAATCGTCTAAAAAATGTGCGAACAGCCTCTGTATGATATTGCATGTTAACTAGTATCTCAAAATAGCTCTGATATATGTTTAAAGATATCATGAAGTAATCAGTTAAAAAATCTTTGAATTGTCTGCAGCAGGGGCTGAGACCATCACGGCTTGCGGAGAGTTTAACAAACATTTTCTTGAGCTGTTCGTCAAATATTACTTCGAAGTACTCTCTCTTAACAATCTCGAGAATACTTTTGTTAAAATGGGATATCTATTAATGTTTCGTTTTAACCAATCTCGTTTTCTTCAAGACACTTTACCGTAAATCAAATTTTCGGTGCCATTTCTAGGAAACAATATAGCTAATGGACATTACTTTGAGATTGAAACTCAATTTTTAGGAAGCAAATAGACTTTTCTGAAAGGCAACGTATTATTTCACCCAGAAAGGAAAGCAAAGTTAAATCAAAGTATTACTAATCTTATTTAAAATTCTCATCCGTATATTTCAGTTAGTATTCTCTTAGTATTCCCTGTTTAGATCGTAGTTCTTTTGTATATTTAACCCGTAGTTCTAAAGTTTATTTTTATATAAATAATGAAACAGAAAGAATAAGAAAGCAAGTTAAAATAATTAAATGCAGCTAAAAGCGTTAGAACATATTGATAATGAAGAATTAGAAAAAATATGACGAATGACTGTAGGAGAAATCGAAAATCCCATTGAGACTTTTATAAGCAAACAGAATTTGAAAACGTGCCCTCGGAAAGGTACACTGGGGAAAATTTAAGAATAAAATTACTAATTATGCCTTGTGTACATACCAATTAAACAGGCAAATAATTCTTATCTTTATGAAGTGATTTTCTTCAAAATAATAATTAAAAAGCTAGAAAGTTATTGATTTTTTATGATAAAAGTATAAATGTTCTGTAAATATTAAATACTACATGTATGTTTATTTTTGTAGCCTGATTTAAAACATAGGCGCTAATTTATATGCTTGTTTGGCATAAATGGTCATCCGTTTATCCATCTTACAGATCCATGCGCCGTGTCTGTGGGTAACTTAAGTTGAAGATATGTACTATTTTCCAATTTTATGCCTGGAGATTTGTACACTAAATATTGTAATATTGCATAATAATACTTCACACACTAAATATTTGCCAAACCCATCGGTCATTTAGCCGACTCATCATCAAGATTCCCCAGAGTGCACTACAGGCGGCGACCGACATTACGCATTAGAAGAAGGGAAGAGGAACAGTGCATGTTCAGCCGAGACTTGCGTCACACCCTTGATTTCGGGTTAGCTGACAGCCTTTTAACATTGTACGGTTCATGGCCGCATTTATATAAAGTCTTTGTTTTTGTAATTGGGAATTCCTGACTTTCACTGTTAACTTATTAATCCCACTTTACACACTATATCATTTTGAATGTATTTTAATTTTGAGACCGACGTAATTTTTAAAATTGTTCGATTGTATTAACTATGTAACGTATGTAAATAGAAAACTATGTTTCTAAAGCTAAGTAATAATATATTTATGCATTCACTATATCTGTTTGCTCAAAAAGTCGTTTTATTCCTCGAACTAATCATGAATGTTTTTACGCATAACCATTAACGATTATTTTATTCGTCTTTTGGGAATAAGATTTTCCCCGGTTTCTTTTTACTGTGTATAGAAAGAATGATCATCCTAGATTCTATTTTATTTTATTATCTGCAGTTAGTATAATTTGCATAAAGTCGAATTACATATCGACTCTGCTTCGAACTTTTTTTATTTGCTATCTTATTGTTTGTTTTCCGTATTAAAAACTTATTTTCCAATATCTGTTTTATTAAAACCTTTTTATCCGTTTTTAGTTGTTTTTGTGTATATCTGTGCATTTTTTATAGGAGAAAAAGATACAACTGCCAAGTAAAATGAAAATGATTCAGGAAATATTAAGGTTACTATCAATTTTGAGATTATACAATCGATTCCCGATTAATTAGGAGAAAACTGATTTGTCCTACCTTTTATGTATTTAATTTTTTGTTGTTGTTGTTGCTGCAAAGAGAAGTTTGTTAATTGAGGAACGGTGGAAAAATTACATTCACAAATCTAAAAACAAAAAGTTGTAACCGACATTTTTATGTGGGTTTGAAATTAATGACATTGTTCAAGTTCCGTTGTATATATTTTTCATTGCCATTTATAACAAAGTTTCTTAATTTTAATGATGTATTATTCGGTTATTTACTGTTTTTTCTTTTCGTAATGAATTTTGATTCAGTTTACGTAACCAAATGAATTTATTGTTCATACTAAATTATTGAAAATGCAAGTATTTTTTAAAAACTGTTTTTCTGTTTTCTATGAAATGAGTTAATCCTCTATTGTATGTTTGTCTTTGGATTAAGCTCGAGTTTGAGTACACCATGTACTACATCATGTCCTTTACATCAGTTAATCGGGAGATGATTGTATTCCAAAATTAGTATTCCAACGTATCTTAGGAAATTTTGTATATTCAAATGCTGCTTGTGCTTCATAGTCTTTGAAACATTTATGGATTGAAATTTTATGTGTAGATTGCAGTCTGTTACTTGTATTAAGTTATGGAAATCTCGAACATAATTACTTAAGGTGGGCCAACTCTAGCGATGTTGCATCTAAAGTTACTGTAATGCTTCATCAAGAAGTTAGACTGACATGCGCTTTATTCAGGTGTAAAAATTTAATTTGCTCAAATTACCTAGCCTCTTACCTCTGTTCATGTTTAACAACTGCGTGGTTTTGGTATTTAAGTAACTATGCTTCAAGTAACATGTATTGCTTTATAATGGCAGCTGTAAATAAAATGGCACAGAAACTAACACAAAATAGGAAATAGTTTCAAATAAATTTCCATAATGCATGCTTTGGAGAGGGACAGAAACTTAGTCTAAATTTCAGTAAAGGTTATATATATATATACATGAATTTTAGATACCAATGAATGTACGTACTGTATTACCAGAAATTATGAAATACCGCCTTGAGATTTGCCTTACACAATTCTGCTGTCATTCGCTTTTGTATATTGTTACGAACTGTACAGGCGCGATATGGCTTCCTCGCAAAGCAGTTTTAGAGTTGCCATAAAATGGCATGGGGAGGCAGGGTTGCCACATTTGGCGATAAATCGCACATTTGGCGACAAAATTGGCGATATGCCATGGACAGATGGAGAACCTTCTGGAACGAATTCTTACCGGTTTAGCCCAGAATGTTCTCGAACACAAGCCGAAAGCTATATAAACTTTGCTGGTCCGCAGTCAGTTAGTGTCTCAGAGTGTACCTCATGGAGAGGGCGAGTGGTGGTGGTGTATTTAATTATGGCAAAGCACACTAGGGCTATCTGCCTAAGGGAAGGGATGCCTTTCGTGGAGGACTTTCTAAGGGAAACTGGCTCGTATACACGTTACACATGGGGAAAACCACAAAAACGCCCATGCAGCCAGCCCGTTCGCGGGATTCGAACCTCGGACCGAACTACCAGTGTTCAGCGACTTTACCGCTCGGCCGCTGGTGGGCGGAGAGGGCGAGTGAGAGTGCCTCGTCTAGCGAGTCAATCCCTGCTGAGTCGATCGAGTTGACAGTCGGGCAGCGAGTGTCGAGTGAGTTGTCAAGTTCACCGAAGGAGTCTGTTAGTGTATCGCGTTTAGTGCATCGTCGAGAGAGCGTGTTGAGCTGCGGAAACGACTGAACCGAAGAGTCGGGAGCTGTGTTCTGGGTGTCGTCGAGTGCATCGCGAGTTGTAACGTGGAGAGTCTCGAGAGTGCGTGGAGTTCCGAGAACGACCAAGCAGAGTCGGGAGCTGTACTCTCTCGTGCTTTGCCGTGAAGCTGTCTCCACTGTTATAGCCTGATAACCTGAAGGCTGTGTCGCTGAGTGTTCCAGTGAGTGGATATAGTAGATTTTCGACGACTGTAAAGCGTGACTTTGGAGCTGTCCTGATTAATATTGGCCAACAAACTATGTTTCGATACTTCATCAAGTAGTGTCGTCGTTATTCACTCCAAATCTACGAACCCCCTACGAACGTGAAGGAAGAAGATAACGTAACAATTGGTGTCAGAAAAGAAAAACGCAACAATATTGTTGGTGGATGATTCAAAAATAAAATTCAGACTACTCATACAAATTGTTGCCAAACTGAAAGCTGTTGAAAATGAGGAAGTATTGAATTATAGAGAGATATTTATTTTAGAATATCGTTTCTTTTTTTTTTTTTTTTTTTTTCAATCACAATAAAATCCTTAGTCATGGCTAGATAAGGTTCTTATGTAGTCCTGAAAGAATGGAATGTTGTTCTTATGTAGTCCTGGAAAGTATTAAAATGTTACAGCATACCAGGAAACATCAAGAGTCATTGTTACCGCTGTGCATTGTATCAATATTGTAAGCTGGAAGAGTCAGTTAAGAAATTAAAAAGTCTATTTTTTTATTACTGCTAATAATGTTAGACAAAAAACATTTATGCTGTGGATTTCTGTGGTCATGCTCAAAATTTATCTTCAGGTTTTTAAAATTTCATAATTCTTGCTGTTTTCTTTAACACTAAATTGAATTTTTACTTAGCATCTGGCTCCGGTGATACCTCTGCTCTGAGGTGAGGACCGGATAATCCAGTTTAATGTTGTCTGTTATTTATACAGCACTTAATCGTATTCTTCATCATTTCATAAGTAAAATCGAGAAACATCATGTGCTTCGACTTCACATTACACAGACAATCGGATGTTTTAGATAAAGAGACAAGAATGATATTTCCCTGAAGATTTTAAACTGTTAATTTCTTGTTTTTTCTTAAGATACATCTACTGCACATTTTAAAGCTGCATTATTTGTCAGCCTAACAAAGTGAATCATTTAGAAAATAATTTTATCACTGCTTTATAATATTTTATAGCGTGTATTACTTTTTACCTCAGTATAATCAATAAAACCAGCTTCCAGTATCATATAGTATATCGTATCATATAGTTTTCTAATTTTCTTTCCCTACATTATCGCCTGCGTCAAAATTTAAATTCGATGGCATTGATAATATAGTTTAATAATACAATAAATAATAATTGTCTTTGTGTAATTTCTTGTACCATATTTTTATTCATAACAGTAATCCCCTTTCAAATGAGCATTAAAAAAAAAGTTTTGTTATTTATATACGTCTAATGTTCAAAAAAAGGACTGTAAAAAGGGATCTCCATTTCTTTATGTTTTCTTTTGAATTGAATAAAGTTTTAATTTGATAGTAAAAATATGTTTTTATCGTTCTATTTATTAAATGGCAAAATTCCCTTATTATTGTTAGCTTATAATCTAAAGTCCTCAGTTCTTCGATATATGACACAGGTTTCACTGTCGGTAAAGCTGTACAGCTCACTGGACTGTAAAGTTGCTGAACTCTGGTAATTCGACCTGGATTCGATTTCAGACGAACGGGCGGCCTGCATGGACGCTATCATGGTTATCCTTATGTGTAACGTGGATACGAGCCAGTTTCCCTTAGAAAGATCTCCGCGACGGAATCCCTCTCCTTAAAGCAGATAACTCGAGTATGTTTTGCCATAATCAAATAAACCAAACCGATATATGTTACAGCGATAAACACTGCATTTGAAAATTTTGTTGTTGCTATGAAAATGACAGTGTATGTAGAACTATTGCGAATGGATTGAAGAAAATCTAACATCGTATTCCTGCGAGCGTTTAAATCTCTAATTTGAATCTGATAAGACATATCTGGCATGGTGCAAGTGCTATATTGGAATCTGGAAAATGAAGCTTCGTCGGTTATGATTTGGTACTAGATTTGCGAGAAGGGTAGAAAGGCATTCTCTCGATGCCCTTGCATTCTGGAATGTTATCAAAAGCATGCGTAAAATTTGATGAATATATAAATATCAAAAATTGACTTAACTGATATTACAAAATAATTGTTCTTCTTATTATTATTATTATTTACCAGCTGTGCATTCAGTTACTTTTATTCCAAAATTAGATTTTTTTTATCTCGTGGGAACAGATTTATATGTGTGATTTGTATAGGCTACCCTAAAAGCGAATATACTTATAAAATATTTGATAACAGTACTGAATGAATTACTGTCGAGATATGTGCGTTCCTTTTTGTGTCTACCGCTCAATTTTTCTAACGGTTGTCATGTTTGGAACGATGCCAGAATATCGAATTTTTATCTTCTTCCGAGGCAAGCCTATGATGTGTGTGTATTCCGGAAGTTGTGGCCAATTGATTTTTATGTCGTAAATCTGAAAGTCCAAATATAAAAACGGATGGAAACTGCCTTATTTTTAAAAGAAGTAAAGTATTTAAGTCTTAAGTGAAACACGAAGTCAAGAAGAAAAGGAAGTGTTACGACATTTTTTAAAGTAGTTTCATGATAGAATTTGAGTTGTCACTTAATACTGGACTCCACTTCTTTCGAATGTTTGATTCTAAATTAGCGTAACAATTATTCAGAAAAAAAAAATAATAATAATAATGTTGGGTACAAGCTGTAAGTAAATTCAAAGTATTATTGTTATTTTTCTGCATTTCGAGTTCTCAAGAATCGGAATTCTTCCCCATAGGAGAGATTATTTCATTTACACAGTTATTTCAATGTTCCCCTCTCTTCTTTTCTGTGTGTGTGATTTTTTAGATGTTGTTATTTGGCTGAGGGATATTTAGTCTAGTGTCGTCAAACATAGATATGCTTGACATTACAAATGACCGCATGCATGTTGAGTGTGCAAAATTAACTTCAGGCGACTTGTCAGAACAGCCCACACGTTGAATGTGCAGATTGAAGATAAACATACTTGTAGAATGTGCGAAGCTGACCTAAGCTAATGTTACAAACTAAATTAATTTTCCACTACTTTTTTCATTTGACATCAAGCTGATCAACTTTGTCCAGAATTCCATTGCATTCAATTGCTATTATGTAGACTTTTGAGAGGGGGCGAGGAGGATAGGGAGCAAAAGTGTTGTACACCTTAGTCCCGTATCACTTTTTACTTCCTAATAATTAACTTTTCTATTATCGAAATTATCCAAAGCGCTTTCTGTCATTAATGAGTTGAATTTTGTTAAAAGTTTTAGTCCTTTTAAAATCTTCAAATTAGTAACTTAGATTCTGATTACACACCCTTTGTACCTGTTTTGTATATCTAATTGTATCAAAATTATTCTTTTTCATTTTTACCATGCCAAGTTGCCGAACGGATAAGACTGCTGAAGACTTCCAAGGTTGTGTAGTATGCCCGGGTTTGAATCCCGGCGAACCGACTGCCTGCATGTTTTTTGGGGGTGGGGGGTTCCCCTTGGGAACGGGAATGCATGCCAGTCATTCTTAGGAAGACCTAAAGGCTTCTCTTCCCATAGGCAGGTAGTTCTGAGGTTCTCTGCCATTATCTAAATAATCCTAATTCCATTCTCCTTGTTATATGCGAGTAACTTGCTTCGTTTCATCTTACAGTAATATTCTAAAATTACATGAAAATTTGTTCCCGTACTGATGTTACGACTCAAAGAGATTTGCAAATAATGTTAAAATGGTGAAGATAGTATCGAATGATTCATTTTCTGTCATGATGATGTTTTACTATGAATAGATTAAAATTAGTGGCAACTATATATGGTACAAAAATTATTACTACTTCAATTTATATAACTTACATGATAATTATAAAGTAACATAGTTTTGCGGCAGTAAAAAAGTCTTTAAAGATGAAGAGAAATCACAATTGTCCAGGCCAATGAAGAGCTTTTTCTTCCTATAGATCCACCTCATATTTTTATTCTTCTTCTAGTTGTTATACTTGCTGCTATCCCGAATTGATGAGTCCAAGTATCTTCATCGAATTTCCTTCGAGATTTAACACTTTGTTTACTTTTGAAATATCAAAAGATTTTCTGTTGCCTTCGAGTCAGAGGCTTCAGCTTCTGCTGAAACGCTTTGACTGCGGTATTTAGAAAAAACTTAAAGCGTGAGCTCACGATCACCGGGAATTCTACAATATTGTATCGTCGATTTCTATATTAAGTCTCTTCCCGTAATAACGACTTCGTCTGTTTTTTCCAAAAGAAAAATTTGATCGACATCTGTATTAGCTGCTGAATTAGTATTGCGTGAAAGAGAACTGAAAGTTATCCGAAAGTCCTTCACTATCTGTTCGTATGACTGCGCTCAGATTGGTCAGATGCGTCTACCATAACAGGTTTCACAAATCTGGATCAGTGATTCGATGCAAAATCTCGATGCGGTAGTTGAAACAGGCATCAGAGCAGTAAAAATATCTCTCTTATGTCTTGCTTCAAAAGAATAAAGTAAAGTTAAATTTAATTTTAAATAATTCTCTTGCGCCATTGTTGCAAGGAATGAAATTTGAATTTAACAAACATTCTCTATTCGAAAAAAGCAAATTTAAAGTTAATAAATTTAAATGAAATTTAATGCAAACAAATTATTAATTATTGTTGCGAACTAATCCACAATATCATTTAAATTCTGAGAGCATATGTACATCAAGTGCAAGTATCAAAATCCATGAATAAATATAAAATTAAAATTCCAAAAATTATTTAATCCTAAATTTTTTTTTTTTTATTTATAAAAATTCATAAGTGAATGATTGTTGAGCTGGCAGGAGACAGACTTATCAAGGGGAAGTTGCCTCCAAACCTAACTCTTCAATCATTCAATTCGTATTTCGTCATCCATGTAGCCAAGGGTAAAAGTCAAAACTAAAAGTAATACCAAATGTGGTGAATTACTAAAAAGAATTTTAAACAAGTGGAATTTTGAGAAATTAGCAATTAAAAGACTAGAATTAAATTAATAAATAAGAGTAGAAAACCAAATTTTTAGAAAACCAAAGTAATTTAGAAACTCTTACCTACAGAAACTTCTCCAACATGAATTATGCATATAAATTAAAAAAATAAAAAAAAATTAAAAAAAAAAAACTGGACATTATCTATAAAAAATAATAAATTATACTTTTTTAGGATTAAATAATTTTTGGAATTATAATTTTATATTTATTCATGGATTTTGATACTTGCACTTGATGTACATATGCTCTCAGAATTTAAATGATATTGTAGATTAGTTCGCAACAATAATTAATATTTTTTGCATCAAATTTAATTTAAATTTATTAACTTTAAATTTGCTTTTTACAAATAGAGAATATTTGTTAAATCCTCTTATGTCTTGTATATAAAGGCAAAATTCCAGAGGGGGGCAAAGAGCGACATCGACTATTAGCATAATACTCAAAGATAAGCTTTAAGATGGAACTAACACTTTCGTAATAAAATAATGGCCTATCCAGTCTTCTCCAAAGGTAGAAAGCCTAGGTTAGGTATAAGCGCAAGAGTTACCTATTATTTTCCCTTAGTAAGTAGGTAAAGACCATGGAGGTAGGAAAGGGAGGAGGGGCCATTCCGCGCTAGAAGTGAAGCACTACTTTGAAGCTTGGGTCACCAGACGGGGTGTTTTTTGTTTACATTCAGAAGCTCGCTTGACAAAATTCTGATAGCATTTCGACACACGACAGTTCCATAGAAATCGAAAAAGGGACACTCTCGCATAAAAGAAACATTCATAGTGTGATGGATAATAGCAATTTGTATAGTTTACTGACATTTACGCAAAAATCACATCTTGGTTATTTTTCGATAACTAACAACAGCGATTTTGATTATGAATTTGTTTTATAAAATTCTAAGCTGTTGCACTACAAAAATATAGATTTTAAGAAAATTGCTAAAAGAGAACTTCCAAAATTTATTTTCTAGAAGATTTGAAAAGTTTGAAACTTGTTGGCTAAATGTAAATATAAAATTATGTATGTTAAAATATTTGTGATTAGGCACATATGTCAGATTAAGTTTTTATTAAATAGAGTAACGCATGCAAGGGCTATCTGCCTAAAGAGAGAGATGCCATCGTGGAGGAATTTTGAAGAAAAAATGACCTTTGAGTGGGTATTAAAAATAATACTTACAATTTTCATTAAAATTATATTCATATATATTTTTTATGTAAAACTTTCGGGTGTATGCTAAATTAGTGTAAATTACTTTACACGAAAAATATAGTGAATGCACAGAAATTAAAGATTTGCACATGCCGGAAATGATAAATAGGAAATATGTATGGGTATTTATGCATGTGCTTGCAAAAAGCATGTATCTGCCTTTGACAAAATACTTAAATATTCATTAAATTATTTATAAATGTATTTGAAATGAAGAATTTATTCACTTATAAACAACTGTGATAGTACTGTGAAGAAATCTAATGATTAAATGTATCTAATTTATAATGATTATAAATGTTATCTAAATATATAATAATCTTAATATTGAATTGTAAACATAAATTGAAATCCTGTTGACAAATACGTTATAAAACTATTTAAGCAAGAATTGTTCGTATTGGAAAGCAATCTGTTAAAAGGTATTGTAAAGCAAATGCTATGAGATGCGCACTTAAGAACATAATAAAGAGTTTTGGAATATTTAATGTTGCAATGAAGGGTAAAAAAAAATCTGATAAGTATAATTAAAAGAATTATTCCCTTTACATTTTATAATAACTCAGTTACAAGTTTTAAATAATAATTAAAAAAAAAAAAAAAAAAAAAAAATTATTTCCTTTTCAGAAATGTTCAGAGAAAGTCAAATACTATTTGCCTAATAATTCTCTAATTTAAAATGAACCGAAGAGAGCATTAATTATAAATTGACTTACCTTTTTTCGATTTAGAAGAAGCCAAAAAATCATGTCATATTTAAGAAAGTATTTTAGGAAGAAGCTCTATAAATAGAAAAGAAATAATGCATAATTTTAATATTAATAATACAATAAACTTTGATCTTAATTTTTGTACCTTAACCGAATAAAATCGAATTACCTTAATTTTTTTTCTAATATAATTAACGAAAACATGTGAAAAGTATAGCATTTAATTCCGTTCAGAATGAAATGTTGTTTAAAAATTTGTTGTTTTCACATACTTAGGACTCTGAAGTGTTGTAGAAAAAGAAAATATATACATTTATATGTATATTTGCGACGTAATTACAAAATATTTACACCCGAACGCCTCAAATCCCATAGAACTCAATGGTAAATGACCCAATGTTTTGGTCACCACGTAGGGATCGCCGGTGCTTCAGAGCAGGGTATGGAGAAACTTGTTTAGGGCGACTCCTTCTTACTTCCTACCTCCATGGTAAAGACCCACAAACTCTGCCACCGCTAGCGGTATCATTAGTGGTAGAGGGCAGTTATCAGATGCGCGTAAAACATTAACTCTGAAGGCATCTAAACTATACAAAATCTCTTTCCTTCAGTTTTGTCAGGCGGGCATAGTGTACGGAGTGAGGCAAGAACAAGGTAACCTAATGCGCGTTAATACTGTATTTAAATTGCTGCCCCCCGAGTGCCCGAGTGGTTAATTACACGGAATACTGGGAATTCGACCCGGGGTTGATCCCAGACGAAAAGGTTCTCTACATTATTGATTATACTCATGTGTAACTGGAATACAAGCCAATTTCTCTTAGAAAGCCCTCCATGAAAGCATCCCTTTACTTAGGCAGACATTCCTCGTGTGATTTGCTTTATTCAAATAATTAACCTTAAAATATTGCGCTTATGCAAATTCATTTTGCTACTGGTTAAAGATAAATTAGTTTTTTTATTTTTTTTTTTCCTTTTACGCTTTTTTAGCACTTTTCATGTAATTCGAGTTACTTCTATTTAAACGGTTTTTTTAACTAATTTCTACTTAAACACCTTATCCTTTTACCACTGTTTCTTTTATATACGGTTCACGTTTAATTTTCTTACTTACCCTTCCCTCCCCGCTTGATTTTAATGTCCCTTTTTTCAATTTTTTTTAATGTTTTTTTACATCTTTGTCAATGTTTATCACACGGTCTCTGAGCATGTTTAACATCTCAAATTACCTTTGAGATGTGAAACATAAGTCATTTTAGTTAAGTCATTTTTTTAAACGAAACCCATAAGAACAAAAATTACAAGCAAGGCATAAAATCCTTTAATGAAAGTCTTTTAACCATTACATGCTTTAGAGTAATTGTGTTCTAGTGAAGTTGTCTTATTTAAGTGTAAACAAATAATATCCGTATGAACTAAACCTTTTAAACTAAATATGAATAATCAGTCAAAAATGTATTTAACTGGAAGAAGAAAAGAATGGTTAGTAAATAAAAATTAGTTTTGAGTTTTAAGAACGTTAAACGGTAATAAGAACATAAAAATTTGTATCAGTTCCGTAGAAAAAAGAATACTTTTAAGTTCTTGATTTGAAAGAAATAATTAATGAAGAGCTTTATATTTCTTCGAAGACTTTCTTATAGTGTTGTTAAGTAACATGAATCTAAGAGAAGAAATTTTTCATAATTTAGTGAAACCGCTAGCGACATATTTTCCATTTTAACCCTGCACATTTCTTTGATTCCCTTGGTAATTTTATATGATGAATTGCTTGGAGACATTTTTTGAAATTCTTCATATATCAAACGCCAGAACTGATTACAATTTTTTTCCTCGCTTTTAGAAAAATATTTTCTCATTTTTCACATTTCCATTGAATTGTTGATTAACCTACACCTGTGTTCTCTCGCAGTTTCTGATTAAACACAGTCTAGTTTTTAATTTGAAAATGCCTTAGCTTGTGATTAGAATTTTATGGGTTTGACATTGGTTTTCTCCGTGTTCAACGAAAGTTCAGGTTGTCGTTTAATGAATATATTAGTAGCTTTAGAAAAGTAGTAAAGCAACTGTAATCTTTAAAATGAATTTTTTTTCTTTTCTGTTATGTTTTTGGTGTTCTCCTTACGGGCATTTCTGAAGTATATTTAGATTATATGAATGTATTTCGTGATGCTTTTGTAATCCGTATAGATTTTCAGTTTCAGAGCCTTGCATAATTGTTCTTGGTTTTTATAGGCTAAAATATTCTTTTAGCGTTCTAAAAATCAAAAGAAAATTCGAATTTTCCGTCCGTATAAATAGATATTTAATTCTAGTTGTTTGTATTTTTTAAAGTTTTTAGTAGTGCAGTGATGTACAGTTACAAAGAGTGTATGAAAATATGTCTTAATTAACTATTGCTGATTGATTAATGCAAAGCATACGAGAGCTGTGTATCTTAAGAGGAATGCCTTCATAAAGAGGAAAACTGACTGTATTTACATTTTACGGAGAAAAGCCGGGGAGTACCGTGGTAACCATGGCGTTGGCCATGGTTACCACGGTAAGTATTTTAATTCATGTAATTAAAATACTTATCGCTGAAATAACTGGGAATGAAACATTTGAATCTTAAGAAAGACTCAACATTTAGATCTTTCATACCCTAACCTAATAGATGTTAAATGTTTTAACTCAAAATTTGGAAGAGATTGATTTTTCTGATGTTCAGTCAAAGTATTTATTTTGAAAGAGCATGTGATTAATGACTGCAGTTAGAGTGGAGATGAATCACAGTATTATGTCTCGGAAGACCTTAGCACCATACCTTTAATTTTCTAAAGAAAACTTATTAACTTCCTTTATCTATGTTAACTTCCGAAATAATACTATTACTAAAACTGAAAGAAATTTAGGATGGACATTTATATGCATTTTATAGTTACCCATTTCAAAACATAGGTTATTTAGTGTTAGCCCAAAACTGCTCATATGAATTTTAAATTCGCTCACATCTTGCAGACTAACATTTTATATTCAAGATACTTAGAGTTGGAGTTGTTGTCTGGTTTGATGTCAGTTTATTAGTGTTAAATATAATTCCCGTTTAAAAGATTAATAATATATGAACTTTTGAATGAAGCCTTTTGTATAGAATTTCTTACATGTATTAATTTTTTTTTCTTTTTTTTTTTTGCTGAGGTCACCTCTCTTATTTCCTCCCCTCCTCTTTATGTCACATCTTTAATTATTATGAGTATCATTATGCAGAGTAGCCAACTTTTAGGGTAAAACCAAGTGAGCATCAATATTGTAGAACTAACGGGAGATTCCTGATTTTTCATCACTGCATCCAGTATCTTAGTAAATCTCTAGGTTTTTAATTTGTCTGAATTTCGAATTTCTTTTTCAAATGTAAATTGAAAGAAATTTGTATCTCTTAATGAAACTTAAGCTGTGAAAATTAAATTTTTTGTCAAGCGATTCTTGAGGCAATTTTTTTAATTAACTTTTTTTATCTGAAGTGTTTTAATATATTACCGAAATTTGTAGAACATTTTGTGAGACTTAATTAACGTAAGTAAACATACCATTCAAAAATTACCATAATAATATATCATTCACAATTTTAAAGCAACATTTAATGTTGCTTTAAATTTGTGAATGGTATATTATTAACTTTAACCTCAGTATTATAATCATGTTAATTATTAATTACATTTTCATCGCGCTCAACATGTTTTCTTAAATGAAATATTTTCTTTATTAATGTAAAATAAAAAAAATAAATTACCAAATTGAATTAAATTAGCCTCAAACCTAGTTTAATGTTTAGTTAGTTACTCTAAATTTTAATTTAATATAGTTTGTATTGTTATAACAAATCTAATAGTTATTTTTATTTTATATCAATTTTGTCGGTTAGGAAATTTATCTCTGTTTGGATACAATTGCATACTTTTCCGTTAGAAAAACGGTTACTATTTATATAACTTTCATAAAAAGGAAAACATGCACTATAGTTTATGCGAGGACCGTTTGCAGTCTAATTTTAAATCAAAATATTGCACTTTTTGAAATGTCTTTTAAGTTGGCATGCATTGAGATATAGGAGTAGTTACACGAAATTAATGCAAGTTTCACAGAGAACAATAGTTTACAATTTAAAAAAGTGAAATCTGAGAAATCGAACAGTTTATTCGCCTTTTTGTATCCAGTAATTTGATGTAGGAAAATTTGTCGAAAGAATTATTGGTTTCTATCCTTCGTCTGTTGTTCTGAAAAGTGTCCAAGAATATTTCTATAGCATTTTCATTCGGAATTTAGGTAATTGAACAGTAGACTGTTTCTATCAGAGATATAGCAGAACTTTTACACTCATGTCCATAAATTAAAGATAATTCGGAGTCACGCGGAAATCGAACTCTAAAATAAATATATCACCTGTAAAATCACTACACACAACTTCAAGAATCATATGCAAATTTCAGGAAGTAACTAGATGACACCGATGGTACGTCACAATGACGAGAATGTAAGAGAGTGATATATAAAGAATACAGGCAACGAAGTAAAATTGTTCTCAGGCGCTTTATAAGCATTTCAGTGCAATAACCGAATAGTTATGACACAAAGGACGCATTTGGATGATTTTTTACGTGGTAGAATTATCGGCCGTCTGGAATGTGTGCGTACCCAACTGGAAGAATCAGATGAACTTGGAATTGCCCAGAGTGTCATCTCCAGGCTTTGGCAACGATTCCAAGATGATGGTAATGTGAGTAGACGTTACAACACAGGTCGCTCCAGAGTTACAACGCGGAATGAGGACCGGTATTTGGCAGTTACTGCCAAAAGAAACAGGCGGAGCACAGCCTCAGACCTGACTCGTCAGCTCTTTTCAGCCACTGGTACGACAATTTCAAGGCAGACCGTGTACAGACGCTTAGGGCAGATTGGTCTATATGCTCGTAGACCTGTCAGATGCGTTCCACTTACTGCAACTCACTGTCGCCTGCGATTAGCCTGGAGTAGAGAGCATGCATTGTGGACACCGCAACAGTGGGCTTGTGTGATGTTTTCCGACGAGTCGAGGTTTAGCTTGCAGTCTGATTCTCGCCGGACTTTCATATGGAGAGCTCCAGGTACCCGTTACCACCAAGAAAACATCATTGAACGACACCGTTACGGTGGTGCAGGAGTGCTCGTTTGGGGTGGAATTATTCTGGGTTCCAGAACTGACTTGCATGTTCAAATTGGAACCATGACAAGCCAAATCTATCGGGACGTCATTCTGGAACAACATGTATGTTTGTTTCGGGGGGCCATGGGCGCACAATTTGTGTTTATGGATGACAATGCCCGTCCTCACCGTGCAAACATCATAAGCGAATGCCTTCAATCGGAGGATATCACCCGTATAGACTGGCCAGCATTCTCATCGGACTTGAATCCAGTAGAGCACGTGTGGGACATGCTTGGCCGACGAGTTGCAGCCCGTCAACCTCCTCCTACATGTCTACCGGAACTTCGGAGAGCATTGTTTTTTAAGTGGTGTAATATCCCCCAAGATCAGATCGATAATTTGATACCCAGCATGCCTAGGCGTTGTACGGACTGTATTGCATCGTCTGGGAGACATACAATGTATTAACAATCATACCAACCATGTAATATTGTTTTTCTGTAAATAGTTTTTTTTTTTTTTTTTTTTTGTAATTTGCTCCAGGGAAAAAAAAATCGCTATTTTTTTTAATAATATCAAACATATAGCATCTTTTTTGCTCTTTACCTTTTGTTTAATAAATAAGCTTTACAAATAAGTCAAATTTGCTTTGCTTCTAACTCTTTCTTTGCCTGATTTTCCATTATCCTTAATTATGGACATGAATGTATTTCCAGCTATAAGAAAATCCATTTAGTAGATTCCAAATATCTGAAGCTCCCATTACTCAAATTGCTTTTCGATCATATTAGGCCAAATAAAATTATGTTTAACTTTTTAAAAAAAAGGTTTTTTTAGTATTATTTTACAACACTTCATTTACGTACAGATGTATAAGTTATGTTGCCCTTCCAGCTTTTCCATATAAGGCTTTTGAAAAAATCATCCGATTTCAGTTTCTCCTTTTAAGGTTGGTAAAAGGGATTTCGATTCCTGCGTGTAAATAATTATTATGTTCCTTCCCTGTAAAAGAATGCATCTCCAGTGAGATACTGGTTAACATTCATTCATCTGACCTGTGTTCTGAAAATTGCGACTGCGAGCAACATGTCTGTAGACGTCGCTAGTCGTAGGAGAAAGATGCCAGATGTTTGGAAAGAAAGAATATATATCTGTCTGCCATCTAGAATTTCTTACATTCTTTTTTTTTAAGTATAACTACAGTATTATATAGGATTTTAATCATTTACTCACTGTCATTATGAAAATGGCTTTTTGTTATCCGCTCTGTTGTACACTAATGGCTATTTGGTCCACTTGAGATAATGAGTTTGACCATGCCGGCAATATTGAGTAACCCACTATATTTACTTCAAACATGTATCCTAATTTTTGATTCACTCAATACATTTACAAATTTACAAACTAAAAGAAATACTAGCTCTTCATTTTGGCAATCTCCAGCTTTCGCCAGATTCTAAGTATCGAATAATCAAGCGATAGCAATATCTGTGTCCTATAAAATCATAAATATTGGGGGAAATAAAGGTTTTCTTTCCTTCCCCCTTTTTCATTCCAATTTTAAATGCTGTGCCACTTTATCTTCTCTTTGAAAGATTGAATCCTGCTAGGAAATAATCGATTTTCGTCTTTATATCATTTCTGTCCAACAAAGTTTTTACTTTTCCCCATGGTCCCGTTTATCGAGTTATCATCCAGTAGATGGATAAGCTCATAAATACTGAATCCTTTATTTGCGGAGAAGGTTTCAATATTTACGAGCCTCGGAGAAATGAAGTTAGGACACTTAATGTCAACGTATCTATATATGTATATATATTTTTCTCGTGGACGTAATTCGATATAGTATAGATCAGTTCCAATTAGAAGAGCCACTATTATTCAACTAAATTACTTAGTGATAAAACTTTGCGTTATTAATTACTTTATGACGCAGAATAATTTTTATTTGAACAAAGTAATCTTTTAAGTTTTCAGAAATATTTAAGTCGAACTCTTTTAAGAATGAGACAGGTAGTAGAAGTATATCCTAATCGTCTTTAATAATTCTTTTAAACATGCGGTCCCCGCTTTTCCTAGAATTTGTTGTCAATTTTTAATAAATTATACTGCTTCTTAGAAATCCTGCGAATGGTTGTATAAGTTTGAAATTCTTCAGTATTATGTATATATATTTATGGAAAGGCTGCAATGTAACCCCCGTAAAAGTAGCACCACCTCTATGCAATGCCATACATGTACAAAGTTGGTCATAATTTCTTTTACGCTTTCTTTCTCTTCGTTATTAAGTATTTCAGTGAAGTTTCCTTGCTTTAATTATGGGCACTTTTCCTCTAATTTCAGCTGGCATGATAATCGTCAGTCCACACAGTTGTAGAAACATCCAATCAAGTAACCGTTGACTAACTGTATAGTCTTTTTATATTTCGTTGTAAAAGGAATCTCTTTGCAACTGTGTGGAAGCGGCGTATTATTTTATTTCGTTCACTTTAATACAGATTTCAATAATTAGCTTCATTATTGTTCTTGAAACATTATTTGTTAAATTAGCATCAAATTAAAAAAATTAAAACACTTTAATATTCCTACGAAAACTCTTTTAATTTCTTGAATGAAAGTCAACAAAAATGACTTTGTGATCCTTGGAATGTGCCCATCATCTTGGTTGCTTCTTTTAAATATAATCGGCAGTTAATATACTATAAAAGGTTAATTTTAGCTAACGTAATGATTATATTTTACCTGCTGTTATATTTTTGACTACATGGTTAATAATTTTTGCAGGGAAATTACCAAAGTCATGAGGGTATTAATTAATATATGTGGGAAAGATGAGGGAAATACTGAAGTGAACTGGAAAAGTAAAAATTCAGTTATTCACTTGAATGAATGCCTTCAGTTTTAATCGCTTTGAAGACTTTCGTTCGACAAAAGTAAAGTTAAAAAGAAACTTCCCAAATAAAAACGTTAAATATTTACTGCAAGCAAATTTGCCCGTGTAAAGCTTTGATCAGATTTCTGTTTGTCCAAAGAAGGAAAAATTCCAGTTTATTTTGCAAAGAAATTCTGTATCTAATTAACTGATAGAAGATTCTTTGAATTTTTGGTCTTCTGTAAAGATGGTCGCTTTAGAGAAGTTTCGTTCAGTACCGTTTGTTCAAATTCAGATGGACATAGAACTGTTAAAACGGTGAAAATATGTCTAATATTTGCAAAGTTTTTAATTTTATTCATCGATAGATATAGCTTAGAAATAATCGAACCGAAATGAAACATTTTAACAATTAATGGCTTAAAGCAATTTAGATTAACTTAATTGTTCTTGTTCTAAAATGAAATTAAACTACTGAGAAGACAGCAGTGGAGGGTCTGAGGAAATGAAAAGGCATACGTGCGATTTTAGAGGCATCTAGCAGTAATCAACACAATTTCCATGCCGCTCTTAAGTTATGTTCTCAGATATACTGGCCTCTCTCACAATTCGTCTTCTTCATTCATATCGTTACAGTTTAAGGAACAAAACTGCATTCTCACATCGATGGAATTTGCGTTGACAGATTTGATTATTGCTTTAATTCCTTTTTGTCTTGATTATTGCCTTTATCCCTTTTCGACAGTAATAATCTTGACACACAGAACTTAACTGAAAATTGCTCCTTTATAAGTATTTTACGGAGTGGGTTGATGCAGAAGTACTAGTGGCAGTACTAGTACTTACTAGTGGCAGTATCTGTGAACTAAGACACCCTCATGCGCATATGACAATTTTTGCAGGACATAGGCTCGACGGAACTAATTCACTGTTAGTGAAAGCCTGTATCAGACGGTGTTCTGTCTAGTTTCTAAATTGATTCCTGTGGAACTACAACATGCATAAAGCAAACTTCGGCGGAATCTTTCTTGCATTTCTTTTTTCACCTCTTGTTCTGATATGAGAACCTCTGTGTAAGATTGTGTGTTTTGTTGTAGCATTTTTAGTTATTTCCTTTACTTTTTCAATTCCTTATGGTCCCTCATTCAATGTAATGATAAAACATATTGGAAGAATGTAATAATAATTTCCTTTAATGAAATACTGTGTGTTAGCGTATGATATTATTATGTTAATGCTCTGTAGGGCACTTCAGCTATCTGTAGTGATCTGTAATGCTCTGTAGGGCACTTTATCTACTAGATGACAATTAATATACAGGGTGACAATTAATTAATCACCACATTTACATTTAGTGTAATTATATCTGTGTGAAACTTTCAGCTACAGAATTGAAGAAGTAAGTAGTACGATACATGAAAA
The DNA here is from genome assembly GCF_044657685.1 of Stegodyphus dumicola. Classification (NCBI taxonomy): domain Eukaryota; kingdom Metazoa; phylum Arthropoda; class Arachnida; order Araneae; family Eresidae; genus Stegodyphus; species Stegodyphus dumicola. The sequence goes on from NC_140775.1 coordinate 145,833,309, forward strand.
TACATGACAATAACAATGTTTGCATATGTTTTGAAAATTACATACGTTATTTGTCTTCCCTTGAATCATATGCATTTCTGACAACGAATTAGCATTTCATCGATAACTTTTATAAGTCTTTTATTTGATTTCAAGTGAATTTCATTTCTTATGGCAACTTTCAGATCCTTTGCATTGTTTGGTTTATTAACATGGGCTTAAATAGCCGCATTAAAAAAATGGGGCAGTTAAGTCAGGATAAAGAGGCCAAAGCGAGAAATCACATGATTGGGAGATGTCTGGTGTAGTAATTGCCTTGTTTGAAGACCTGCGTGGCTTGATGCACTATCTCGCTGAAAGAACATGACCGTAACATTTGAATTCAACTCTTTAATTCAGGAATAAAAAAATATCTTAAGTATTTATCTGTAAAGATCGCCATTAACAGTTACAGTAACATCATTTTTGCTTTCAAAAAAGTATGTACCTAACATCCATGATCGTAATATTGCGCACCATAAAGTAACTTTTGCATTATTAAAGGGCGTTTGTAAATCTCACATGGTTTTTCTCCAGTCTGTATTGTCACATTCGTTTTTTCATGTAACTGGATCAGTTCAAGTTTTCTTCAATCAGTCATTATGAGCTTCTTTACAAAATTCTGATTGGATAAGTTGAATGCGTTCACATTGTTGCATCGCGCCAAACTATGTTGAAAATCAGCTGGTTTCAACTTATGGGATTCCTAAAGTGTATAAAGGAAATCAGATGAGATCTTTTTATGGGTGTTGCCCGCTGTTTCTGTGTTCACAATTCTTGTGACATTTTTGCAGGTTTCTTTAAGCTGTTTGTAACCGCAGATCTTATCCTTTCAACGATTTCTTCATTGCGTACAGATCTACGTGTACTCGTCATCCATTACAGTGCCTTTGTTTCTATGGAATTCAAGATATCACAAAATTTATTTCGGAGAAGGAGCTGGACTCAACCCAAAGCTAGCACGAAACTTTCTTTGAGCAGTTATAACTGAGTAATTGCTAGCAATATAAAATTCTACTATTGCTGCTCGCGTTTCTGTGCTACACCTTTCCATGTTACACCTCTAAATTTTGCAAATCTTGTTCTTTATCTTGACCTAAAAAGAAACAGAAAAAAATAGTAGCACAAAACTTGCAATGTAAATGTAGTCGTTAATTCATTGTACTTGTACAAGGTGATCCAAATTAAATTTGGCGTATTCAGAGTACTCTGTAAGTAAAATAATTCGACAATTTCTAGCTAAACAAAGGATGCGCTGAAAGATTCCAAAATAGATAAATAAACAAACAAAATCAAAATTTTAAAAGATTCTGCTAGGGGACGTATTACAAACAAAATGCTTGAAACAATATGCAATAAATAACCTTAGTTATTTTAACATTTTCGAGAGCTCTCGAGTAAGTAAGTAGCATTCTTTCAAATACGATTACGATTAGTGTTAGTTTGCCAGCATGTCCGTTAATCGGCAAACTGTTTTACCATAACTAGGGAAATTATGTAGCAGCTCTTCGTTATTTTCGAAGTCGGAAGAAGTTGCGCCGGGGACTTTTGTCTCGGCAAAACATGACAGTCATCATATCTCGATTCGGAAAAGTTGGGTCATTATACGTTAAACATGGCAGAGAGCGAAAACCTGTAAGTGTCTTTACAGAGTTAGCAGTTGTTGAGTGGTCACTGATGGGTTATCATGACGTCAGTAATGCATGTGCCGTGTCTCAACAATTAGGCGCATCCAACGGAACAGTGTGGAAGACAGAGAAAAATAGTGCACTTTTCACCATTTAAGATCAGCCATAACCAGGAGCTACTTGTTACCGACAATGGCCTTAGCTCATCTACTGCACTGGCTTTTCTTGCTGGAAAGGAAGTTCATGACTCCTGGCGGTGGAACATTGTCTGGAGGGACGAGGCACATTTTTATTTATGAATACCGACAATTGTAGAACTTGGGCCATAGAAAATCCGCTTGTCTTCCGCACACTTCCACTACTCTCGCCTAAATTTACCATCTGGTGTTATTTCACTTCGCAGTTTATCCTTGAACCATTCTTCGAAGAAAAATACTATGTTGGCCTTACAACATGCTGTGTAACGGCCCTCAGATATCGTGAGGTGCTGAACACATGTATCTTACAACAATTTGTAGCTTGTTTGTATTTCTATGTAATGCGCCTCCTAGCAATTTTTTTTTTTCAGCGTATCCTTTAAATAGTGTCTACAAATTTTTTAATCAATTGGCATTTTAATTATTCTAACAGAATGCTCTGAAGATGCTAAGTTTAATTACGAGTACTTTATATATACATATATGACATTTTATAGAAGTTGACCCAGCGGAAATTAAGCTTCGAAGGCAGCAAAGCGAGAAAAAGAATGCGGCGAGTCTAAGATAGTAAAATCCCGGTTCATGATAATTTAGTTTGGTTAATTTTAAGTTTCGGTTCCCAAATTTGATATTGCCTAAAATTGTATGTAAGTATATGCGTCATAGCATCTTGTAAGAATAACATGACATGCATGAATCTTGAAATAACGCGGTTCAGAGCGGTGTATTTAAATAATAAAATTGCTTTTAATTTATGATCTAGCTAATTAAAAATGTTCAGTCTTTTCATACGTTATGTATTTAATATTATTTGTTTAACATTTTGTATAACTTTAAAGAATTTTTTTATTAACAAACGCAATAATTTGAAAACACTTTACGGAATGAAACATTTTAGTGTCCAGCGCGCCAGACTATCTATCGGAAATTCTAAATATATGTTATTTTTAAATACTATTTTGTGGTTTTGCCGTTGATATGAATTTTATGTAGCGTAAATGCAAATAACTGACTATATAATAAATTAACTTAACACACAGAATGTTGATAAAAAGGCAGAAAAAGGTTTTATAAATCATCTAAAACACTGAAAAAATAAAATGATGATTTAAAAAAAAGTGCTTAATCGGAAACTCCCAGCACTTAATCGGAAATTCTAAACACACATCGGACTAGCGCAAGATCGGGAATTCTAAACATATGCTGCTGTGCTGATTTTAAAATTTCTGTGATTTTACTGATGAATATTACATGGCGTAGTGCGAAGAAACAGCTTTTTTTAAAAGAAAAAAAAAAGGTGGGGTGTTAGTGCAACTGGAGACTGATAGATTACAAGCTCATCGAGAGCGTACAAACCTTAACAAGCCCTTTTAGGCGACCGTTAAAGTCTAAAAACTTTCACATTTCTCTCTCTCTCTTTTTTTTAAAGAAACTGCTGAATGATGCAGTGAATCCGATACGGAGTATTATTGCTAATTCATTTATTTCAACATAAAACTTCTGTTTCGTTTATTTCTCTTTTTTTCCTCCCCCCATGTGTAAATGGCTTCGAAACTAAAGAACGAAAACAAAAATTCAACACCTTTGCGTATAAAATTATCAGATACATTCGTATATTTGACAATGAATTTACTTCTGTTAAATCACTTGACATAGCGTACAATGAAGCAAACATGAGCTTCTACTCTACGATTTAAGAGGAAAACACCAAAGCAAAAGTTCCTAAGTTTGCAGATTCGTAGTTTTGCGACCGAGAAAAATGCACGCTTTGATTGAATGTTTAGCTGAATTTATAAATGTCTTAGTTATGCTTATGTTTGCAAATTTTACATGCAGAAGTATGTAAAATTTTCCGTTTAACCTATTAAAGGCGCAGTGGTCATTTTACTATAGAGTTTTTTTCGGTAATAAGCCGTAAAAGAAAATTCAATTTTATTTTTAAGACCCACTGCATTCAGTACTGACCACTGTATTCAGTACTGCATTTAGTACCTCCGACCCATTGCATTGAGATTATTTCTATCAAACTCTTAACTTTATTTTCAAAAACGTTGCGGTTGAGATTACATGTCTGCATTCAATATTTAACGAATAGAACCTGGTGCTCACCGCAAGCGATTTAGTGAAATGAATGCATAGCTATGTCTTCAATAATTCTTTTCTTTACTAAATAAGAACACGAGTCTGCATGTGGCGTTAATTTGCGATGCAAAAGTATCATAGAAATTTGTTCTTCTACTGTTTAGATGTGTCATTTTTAACAGGTCAGTTTCAGCATCAGATTTTACATTCAGTGTCTTTCATTCCTGGGGTATTAAATATTAAAGTAATAGACCTGTCATAATTACTTAGTTTAATTTTTTTTCGTTTGTTAAACTGAAATCTCCATACCAGAATAAATTTTTGGATTAGTGTTGTTAAAACTCTTTGAGATGTTAGACGTCCCAAGTATACGACGTTGCAAACTCGTCACCGGATGTCGTTGCAAAAACGTTGCAATATGTCGTCTTTAAGACGCCCAGATGTCCGCGAAACTCCACTGTTTTGCAACTGTTGCAAAGACGTCTTTGCAGATGATTTTTTAGTCACATAGACGTCGTTATTGCGTCTTTCGCGGGTGATATTTTGGTTGTGAAAGAAAGCATCGTATCACGACGTCTTAAAGACTCCTAAATGTTTGCAAAATCCCACCTTTTTGCAACAGTTGTGAAAATGTCGTTATTATGTCCTTTTATTACATATTGATTTATGCAGAAAAATAAGCTTAATAATTAATATATTTTTCTTCTTTTTTAAAATTTTGTCTTCTTTGTATTTATCTAAAGTTTAAATATTTTATCACTTCCTGAAAACCAGAAGATGATTTTTAACACATTTTAAAACTGCATTATTTATCAGCTTAACAAAGTGAATCATTTAGAAAACTCTGCTTTATAATATTTTATAGCAGGTATTACTTTTTGCCACAGTGTAATCAATAAAACTAGCTTCCAGTATCATATAGTACTATATCGACTGCAAATTTTCTAACTTTCTTTTCGTACATTGTCTTCCACATCAAAAATGAAATTCGATGGTATTGATAACATTTTTTAATAGTAAATAAATAATAATTGTCTTTGTGTAATTTCTTGTACCTTATTTTTATTCATAACGGTAATCCCTTTCAAATGACCAATATTTTAAAAACAGTTTTTCTATTTGTATACGTCTCATGTTAAAAAAAATGGACTGCAAAAAGAAATCTCCATTTCTTTCTTTATTTTTTAATGGAATGAAGTTTTAATTTAATAATAAAATAAGATTTTATCGTTTTATTTATTAAATGATAAAATTTCCTTATTATTGTTATGTCATAATATAAAGTTCTCTGTCTTCGATATATGATACAGGGCTCACTGGTTGCCGAGTTGGACTATAAAGTTGGTGAACACTGGTAGTTCGACCTGGTTTCGATTTCAGGAGAACGGTTGGGTGCATGGGCATTTTCGTGGTTTTTCCCATGTGTAGGGTGGATACGAGCCAGTTTCCTTAGAAAGTTGTCCACGAAGGCATCCCTCCTCCATCCTCCTCTCCTGATGTGCTTTGACATTACCAACCAAACGAAAACTCTGTAATTTCATTATTCTTTATTTTATTTAGAGTCACAGATTGTTAACGATCTATAAGGTAACTTTGCATTTGTGAGTTTTTAATGTAGATATAACAAAGTAATAATATGAATAAATGCAGATATTGCAGAAAAATGTGCGTATTATAAAAAGATATGCATATATTAGCAACTGTTATTACAAATACATCTTATTTTCGAAATTCTGTCTGTTCTGGCATTTTAATTTTGGATATAATTCACGCACTATGTATTCGAGGTTTTTAAAATTAGTAAAGCTACTGAGGAAAAATAAGAAGGAATTTCAAAGTTTGTGCTTATTTTTGATTTTTTGGAGTTCTTTTCGCAAAATGTTAGCTTGTTTAGAACTGTACATTTTTCAATTTCCTCGGGCAAAGAAATAAATTAATTTTACTTTGTCTTTTTTTTTATTATTATTATTTTCGTTGAATTACCGGAATTCGAGCATATTTTTTAGCATATTTAATTTTACGTTACCTCAAGAATAAATAAGTGAGCTGAAAAAAGTCACAAATCTTTCTTGGATCGAATTTCTGATTTTAAAACTATTTTTTCTCTTACTTTAACCCTGTTGTAATTACTAACTTCAATTTTTTGTTCCTTGGAGGGGGGGGGGGGTACTTACTAAACGGAAACGGAAAATTAAAACCCAACATTGTTATAGACGCTTCGGATTTCATAATGCAAACGGAAGTATAATTGATGATGCCGGTTGCTATTTTCTTTGTTAGCTTTTTAATTCTTTTGTTCTGCTGTTACTAGCAGATTTTCGTTAAAGATTTAAGAACACGGTAACGAAATCAGAAAAGAAAAATATCCAAAATGAATTTTAAAAAAATTATCGGCCGCTGCTGTTTTTGACATTACTTAAGGGAGGTATTTTTTTTTTTTAATACTTTCCGTATTGCTATTAGAAAAAAGGGGGGAAGGAAGAGAAAGACGGAGAATTCAAATTTGGAATTTGCCAAGTGCTCGAGGAACGAATGTATGAATGTGTAACGCGTTTTCGGAAACCATTATTTTTCCCGCGGTGGTATCCCCTTTCTCCTCTTCCTCTGTCTACTTTATTTTTCCGAAGAGTACTCGAAAAGAGAGGCTATAAACGTATGAACCGCACTTGCGTAATTATTTTATCGAAATGGGTAGTTTTCAGTCCTGGTTTGTCTTCAGAGCTGCTCAATTGATGTGTTAGCATATTCCGCTATCGCCGTTTACGTTTAATTGCTTCATTTGAAAGCACTTCGTTTTCTGAACGGTAATCGTAAAATATATAAATCATCTTACCAGAATTATGGAATTCGTATGTTAATGTAGCGTGCATAGGGTTAGAAATACATTTTTTAGTGGGGGCAGAGTTTTATACGTACATGTCTTTAATAAAGCAGCAAGATTAAAGTGAAACCGTAATGGAATCATTCTTAAAATAATCTTCGAAGCATAACCTGCCGATTTTTTCTCATCTTCTGTGGTTTGCAAGTATATTGTCTGCTGCTACTTTTCCTTCAAATATGTTATGAAAATTAAAAGCTACTAATGTAATTACATAGCAAAAGGCGCGCTTTATTTCTCGAGTTCAGCTATTTCTGTATCAAAACTGATTTAGCAAGAATAAAAGAAGTGTTTAGCCAGTCACGACTGCAATTATAGCCTTATGAACTGGCTTTCATCCTTCACACCTACGTCGTCATTAAAAACGATTTCATTACATATAAATAATGTCGAGTTCTCTTTTGTCTGACGTATTGTTGACCGTAATCAATTATCAATCTTCTCAATTACTCACTATTTTTATACCCCATTCCAAGCTTACAGTTCGCGTGATTATCTCATATTTTATAAAGGGGGTGAATGTGTTCTTAATTTAACAATTCCAGTGCTATATAAATGCTCTGTAATCTTAAATAAGTTATTCAGAAGTATATATATATTTCCCACCCCCCGCTCATTTCATTCAGCTGCATTTTCATTTTCTTGTACTTAGTGGTATTAGGGTATAGTCAAAAGCCCTGATTTTTATATTTTGCTTTTTCCCCTTTACTTGTAAATATAGCTTGTTCAATCTTACAATCGTCATTGAAGCATCCTGGGTAGGAGGCTTCACTTCTCTGTCTGTCAGTTCAATTTCCTGGTAATAAAAAAATGTTTAATTTACTTCTGCCTGTGACTCAGAAAGTAAAATTTTGCTCTAATAAGCATTTGATGTCAGGAGAAAGGGAAGCTTAGACATCTCAGGTTTTAGGGATGCATGACAGAGAAATGATTCTATAAAGGCTATGGTCTGTATTACGTATTAGAAAGGTATCATACTGTTATGTGCGTACGGGTTTGTAATATATTGAATGCACACAGAATCGCTGATAACTGATAGCTTGATGAAATTAATTTTTTTTTAAACACTTTACAATTCTGGAACTCTTCACACAAAAGTACTCGTGCAGCTCTTCTCAGAGAACAAGCAGTAAATACCACTTCAGTCTACTAAGAATGTTGAACAGAAGGTAATACAAAATGGCTCAAATGTGTAAGCTCGTTCAGTAATCTCTCAGTATTGTGAGCTAACTCTAAACTAAACTGAAAAGTAATGCTGTCTCCTGTGTTATATTAGATTTTTCTGGCGCGGCCCCGAATGTCGAGTACCTTCGGTTTCCCGAAATTGCTGGAAGGCACATGCAGTTATATAGGGATCGAAACAAAATGTCGCGAAATGGTTGCCAGATTTGGTGACTTTTGGAATTTCGCCCACATTTGGTGACAACATGTAGTCATCAAAACAATTGCTAGCTTATCGCGTTAAATGCATTTACCTCTGTAAGTCTGTTTTTTTGGCAGTGCTTTGTCCTTTTGAGACATTTCATGCTACATTATGCAAGATTCCTTGCATTGCGGCCTTCTCAAGGCTTTCACGTCCCAGGCAGCTTGATACCTGTATAAGAAGCCGCACTTGCAACTAAAGAAAATCAATAACTGAACATTAAATTCAATACTAAAAAAAAATAATTTTAATAAATGACACATAACAAATCAAATATTAATTCATAAATAAATGCATGCATTTTCAAATTTATAAACATGTAGGAGTGTAGTCTTGGTATATTATTTGCATTATATAGACTATGGGGATTGCGTACTATGCCCATAATAAGGGGCTAGCCTATCGTAGTGAACGACTTTAGGCGTAGAATCTGATGACTTACGGATCCGAACTACGACGTCGTTCAGCCTGTTAAGGTTGTGTAAGGATCGCCCTAGGATGACTGTCCGGATTTCATAATTACACCTTGTCACCTTTATTGAAGCGATGTCCTGTAGCTCGTAGCGTGTCGTACCAGGTTTTCATCTCCTTCGTCGCCAAATGGCAAAACTGTGCATCATTTTAAACCATGCCTGGAAATCTTGAATGTACTTCTCAGGCAATGAAGGCGCATCCGGAGGGCGACCAAACAAGAGATCACAAAACGGATTAAGGTCACGACCGAACATCATCTAGGTTGGAGAATAGCCAGTACTGTCGTGGACAGCGCTGTGAGAGATCAGTAAAAGAGAGGTAACTTCTAGTCCCAGTTTTGTTGGTTTCTGGAAACCATCAGCCAGAGATAATTAAGGATAATTGGATTAAATATCTTTACCATGCCGTCTGACTGTGGATGTAAAGGTGTCATTTGGATTTTGTATGTCAGAAGTTTGCAGAGTTCTTTAATTGCAGCCGAGATAAAATTCCTTCCTTGATCGTAAACTAAAGAGGCACTCCACACCTGGCCATCCAATGCTGTATCATTATCTCTTTTCAGAGTCAGCCTTTTGATCAGATATAGGATATGCTTCAGGCCACTTTGTGGTAATCTACGTCAACGGGACGTATTGGTTGCCAACAGCAAATAGTTAGTGGATATATATCCTGTAATATATCCACTAACTATTTGCTGTTGGATATATATCCACTAACGATACAATATATTCTGGAACTACTGCCTTTTTCCTCGGCTGCATTTCTTCGGTTCTTTCCACAGCATTATTATTATAATATATCCACTGTATCATTATGAAACGTGAGCCGTTAATTATACCAACAAAGTTATAAATGTTTATTGTTGTTATGTGCCATTCGTAAGCAACATGTGCTAGATATACACTGAAGTGACAGAAGTCATGGGATAGCAATATGCAAATATACAGATGGCAGTAGTATCGCGTAGAAAATGCATAAATGCGAAGTGCTTTGGCAGAGCTTTCATTTGTGTTTAAGTTATTCATGTGAAAAGGCTTTGACGTGATTATGGCCGCACGACGAGAATTAACAGACTTTGAACGCGGAATGGTAGACGCATGGGTCATTCCATTTCGAATATCGTTAGGCAATTCAAAATTCCGAGATCCACAGTATCAAGAGTGTGCCCAGAGTATCTAATTTCAGGCATAACATCCCACCATGGACAGCGCAGTGACCGACCACCTGCACCAATGTGGGACGTGCGAGGGACGTGTCCGCTAGGACAGTGCGGCGAAATTTGTCTTCCTTGGGCTATGCCAGCAGAAGACCGACTCGAGTGCCTTTACTGACAGCATGACATCACCTGCAGCGACTCTCGTGGGCTCGTGAGCATATCGGTTGGTCCCTAAACGAATGGAAAACCGTGGCTTGATCAGATGAGTCACGATTTCAGTTGGTAAGAGCTGATAGTAGGGTTCGAATGTGGCGCAGACCCCACGAAGCCCTGGACCCATGTTGTCAACAAGGCACTGTTCAAGCTGGTGGTGGTTCCATAATGGTCTGGGCTGTTTTTACATGGCATGGACTCGGTTGTCTGGTAACTAAACCGATCATTGCCTGAAAATGGATACCTTCAGCTACTTGGAGATCACTTACAGCCTTTCATGGACTTCACGTACTCAAACAACGATGGGATTTTTATGGATGACAATGCGCCATGTCACCGGGCTACAGTTGTTCGCGATTGGTTAGAAGAAAATTCTGGACAATTCCAGCAAATGATCTGGCCACCTAGATCGCTCGACATGAATCCCATCGAACATTTATGGGACATCATCGAGAGGTCATTCGTGCCCAAAACCCTGCACCGTCAACACTTTCACAATTATGGACGTGTATAGAGGCAGCATGGCTCAATATTCCTGCAGGGGACTTCCAACGACTTGTTGAGTCCATCCCACGTCAAGTTTCTGCACTTCGCCGGGCAGAAGGAGGACCGACAAAATATTAGGAGGTATCCCATGACTTTTGTCACTTCAGTGTAAATGCAACATGAAGGACATTCTCCTTAGCGTATCACGTCCATAATCTCGGTGTTTGAAATTTTCATATCTTGTTTACTGCGAAGTAGATGACGTAATGAAACTGTATGATTTAAGTAGGAGCCGCTGTAATACCCTACGGCAACATTATAATGAACTCGGTACATATTTTCAAAGTAGGAGTCTGCATGAGAAGAAGCTCGAAGCAAAAGTACTTCTTCTCAGCCTTCAAAGTTGCGGTGCTTGCGAATTCCATTCTACTTGCTTCAATGGCCTCGGTTTCTGAGCTGTGTGTGGAGTCCCTGGACCGACCAGCGCTACTGGACCATCCTAGTGTTAAGACTGTTAAGACCTAGTGTTGCTGTAATTTGGAGCATGTGGGGAGATTCAGTGTGGTTGACAGACAGATAGCTTAGGTCAAGAGCCGTCTCGTTGAGTAGAGCTGTCATCGTTTTTTATTGGTTTCGCAATGGAGGGTTGATTCAAAATCCCTATGGGGTTCAAGTATCAGTTGTGTATATGCTAGTAGACCAGCAAAAATCATGTACTTATTACCACTGGGCTAAGGCGCGAAGGATTTCTTTTACGGACTCTCTAAATTAAAAAAACCGCAGTTTATTTTTCACTGAGCTCCCAGGCTGAACCATGCTATCCTATACCTTGAACTCGTTAGAAGCGAAAAAAATTACAGATAATTGCTTGAGTAATTTGTTTCGTTAAGGGAGGACAAGAAACCTTAAAAATTTCGAGAAAGAAATTATTTGTGTAAACCTATTTGGTCAGAGGAACAGAAATTTATCAGTTGAAACCATTAGTTCGAACTCATTTCGATACTTAACCGTGTATTTACTAAATCTAAATTAAACTTTAATTAGTATGAAACGAGGAATTAAAAAAAAAAAAAAATCTCCATAATCAAATTTTTGGTTGTTTCTTTTCTGGATACAAGAAAATAACAGAACAAAATGAAAAACATTAAGTATGAAAAATAGCTGTGAGCAATTTAATGAAGCTTTAAAAATAATGTATATGAAAGGCATTAAATAATTACGTAGTAATGAGATTGTAAAATTCAGTTTAACAATGAAAAATAATAAATGAAGCTCACTTTATTTATATGATCGTAGAAATGTAATTGGAATATAAATTAATGATAAATAAAATTCTGGTTTTCAGAACTGATTTGAACACTTTGAATAAATGGCTTAAAAGTCTAGAAGAAAGTTAATTTGCTATTTATCTTTTTTATAAGTCATCGCTTTCTAAGTTTTAACTTGTGTATATAAGATACAGGCACCTTCAACATCGGTCTTTTTAAATTTTTTTTCTGTTAATATTTATTCAGTCCTCTTGTATATACATTCATTTAAGTTTTTACTGAACAAAGTTTTTAAAATTATGCAGGAATTATTTTATTCAGTCTGTTTTATTTTAAATAGTATTAAATAATACATTTTATAGCCCATACAGTAACGCAAGTAATAAATATGTTGGACTTCAGTGTTACCCTTTCCCAAACGTTCTTTTCAAGAAATGTTTTGTTCAAGAAATGTTTGCGCTGTCTTGCAAGCAGCATATGCGGCAGAATGATAATACAGGATATAATAACATTATTTGTGCAAATTGTTATTCGGAAATTTTTGCGGAAACGAGATCGAGGTTTTGCTGACCTTTTTTCACCTTGGAAGTTATTCAAAACTACTGAGTATTTAGTTTGATTGGAAAAGCCTTTAATATTAATTTATATTGCATTTTCATACTTCTTACTTTGTCTTTAGCCTTCTTACTTTGGATTTGGTCTGTTATCCCTTCCCTTACAGTCTTTATAGCTGTTACGCATTTATAAATATTCCAAAGACCATTAAACACAGGAAATTGAAATTAATCTAATCACAAAACTCTTGTTGCGGAAAACACCCCAGTGACCTTGATAAAGTCAAGGTCTTTCGGCAATGTATCTTTTTCTGTTTGTATTCTTGAGCTTCCTGTGTAGAACACAAAGCTCTTAACTGTCCAGACGAGTTCTAACCGAGTTAGTCGTAATGTGAATTGCTTACATAATGGCATTTCGACAAGGGCATAATACCGAATGTTCGAGATGTTTATATTTTTTTTAATCTGAAGGTAGAATGAGTTGCCTTCGCATTCATTCTTTTAACCTGTCAGACATCATACGTTTTATTAGTGTCGCTGACGTAAGTTAATTATGGAAAAGGCCGAAAAGGAATGAATTAACGTAAATTTTAGCTTTACTGTATGTATGCGCAGCGGACAAAATATTTGTCTCAATATTCATTTAAGAATTATGAGTCGCAGACTAGAACAATAGCATATGCAAAACATGTTGTGTTGCGTGTCCTGCACTTTATATTGAAGAGTAACTATTTCTTTTACAAGGAATGAAAAGTGCCATTATCGCTGAATTTTTTTTTAATTACTGCTGAAGATTTCTTCAAATGTATTTATTTAATATATTTCGATCTGAAGACTGTTTTAGACTTTGGTAAATAATCTATAATTATGTATATTCTGTTTAAAAATCACTTAATTAATTACATTAACTTAATCTGAAAGCATTCAGATTTTAAAAATCGCCTGAAAAAGCTCTTTTAAATTTTAGTATGTTTTATCACTACAGATTCTCAATAGAAATGTCCCAAGTGGAATACTGATTTAGACAGCCTTCCCATTTCTGAAAGCAAGCCTGGAACGCATTTTCCGTAAATCTGTTTAATTTATGTATCTGGTGTTGTATTAGATGGTAGTTGCATTTAGCAAAACCTTTGTCGTTTCCGCGTAACTTTCGAGCTACAAATAGGTAGAAATGACGGGAGTTTATTGGGTTGAAAAGACAGGGCATTCTAATAGGATTTTTTTCGGGGATGCCAAGTAGTTCGTTACGAGGAGTGTATTGTATGCGTGAGGCACAAATCTTTCTTATATAGTTCTTCCCTTGATTAATTTTTAATTTTTGAGTTATCTATTTGATCCTTAGCCGTTTTCCATCTCGCACTCTGTTCATTAGTATCTTTATTATTATTATTAGTCGTTATCTGTATCTAGGGTCATCCGTCACATCTTCTTTCTGAATCCCTTCTACCTCACAAACGCTGGGCGTTTTTATGATGCTTTTAACACACGTCATTTTCAACATCTCTAACGTTTCAGCTGTGCCTTTTTCGATTTTCATGCAAAATTTGTTGTTGATATGGAGCTGTAAATTTTAACAGCTAATTTTTTATACCTAGTGTTCACTCATATCTTTTTCCTACTCAATAGCTTTGAAATTTATTCATGTGTTATAAGATATTTTCTCCCTCCTTTCTGCTTGCCTTCATGGTGTAATTGGAAGCACACTCGACGCATATTCGAGTCCCGGCGAGGGCACTGCACATTTTTTACGTCTGCTGCTTCAAAAAGGAACCTAATAAGCACCTAATGAACCTTTTAGTTCGGGCGCCTCTACAAGTGGCGCCCGAACTAAAAGCTGGTTGACGATAATTTGTCACCACCAGAATTTGGCGATTGGGTTCCCTAATCTCCAGTCACCCTTTAAAAGGTAAAGTATAAGATATTGTCTCCCTCTTTTACCGCTTGCATTCTTAGTGTAATTGGAAGCATACTTGACACGTATTTGAGTGGTCCAGGGTTCAAGTCTTGGCGAGGGCGCTGCACATTTTTCACGTCTCCTGCCTTTAAAAAAACATTTTTCTAAAGTAATGATTCTACAATGATAGCTCAGCACAGCTGACGCTACGAAGCCATTTTGAGAATTAAATTGTCGCATCTTGTAATTTAAATGTATATCAAGTACTACCACCTTTGTTGTTTTCACATAAAAATTCCAGCAAACGTTTTGCAATTTGTGAGATATTTCTGAATTAGCATTATGTAAAAATATTTGTGTTCCCCTAAATTGAATTCCAAATCGAATTGTATTCTTTTTCTCTTATATGCATTTGCACTCAGTTCTGTCTTCTATATTCTGTCGTGCAGTAAAAGAAAATTTCACGCTTTCTGAAGTCAGAATCAATCCTGTTATGGTAAATTTGATTACATTTTGCGCTCTTCCGTTTCCATTAACATATGGTTACCCCGCCATCTGGTAGTTGGTAGCAGAAAAATAGTGAATTAAATCTACTTTGATCTTTGTAAATCCATTGTTTCTCTCGTTCCGTATGTTTTTTAGTCTTTGCTTCTGGGGAAGAGTACATTGTGCTCATAAAAAACTTTTGTAGTGTGTTTGTTTGTTTATATATGTTTGCATTATTGACAATCTTTTCAAGAATTTTTAAAATATAAATGAATTGTGCAACAAACCAGCAATAATCAAGATTTAAGTCTGCGAAATCTCGAGCTATGATGATTGTTTTGGTTTGATGTATTTGATTATGGCAAAGTAGTCGAAGGCTGTGTCCCTAAGGAGAGGGGTTGCCTTCGCGGAGAATTTGTAATATATGTAGAAAACCACAAAAACGGCCATACAGCCAACCCGTTCGCCGAGATTCGAATCCTGGATCAAGCTATCAGTGTTCATGGACTTTACCGCTCAATTGCTGGTAGGCGCCCAGCTATGATGAAAACGAACAAGGTTAAATACAGTTTCGCATGTGAGATATGTTTTCTGTTATTGTTTTAACCATGTTGATGTAGGATAATGATGTTTTAAAAATTTGACCACGATAGCAACGCAACTTGCTTTTCATCGTCCCACTGTGACATATATATAAATGAATTCAAGATTTTTATGCCCTTATTCAAACTCAGGAAGACTTGGAATAGATAATTTAATTATATACCATGTATCACGTGACATAATGTAGTCGCATTGAACTATTTCAAATAAATCTTTGATATATTTATACTTTTTCAGATTTAACTTCACGTAAAATTAATCAAGTAATCAGCAGATACAATACTTCTTTTACGACAGTTGCTAAGAAAACAATTGGAAGGACAATATTGCTGAAGCATCAGGACCCTGCTAAAAATACCTTGTACATATCAATAAAAAATTGAAGAATTTCGCTTTTGAGCTTAGCCTTAATCGTGAATTCTCTTAAAAATACTGTTACGGAATGTCTTAATATGTACTCTTTAAAAAAAAAAAAAAAAAAAAAAAACTCTGTAAAATACTATAGATACAACTTATAGAACTGGACGGGTATCAACAGACCAAATCTCCATAAAAACTAGTATATAAAAGCGAATAGAACTAACTAAATGAGAACAGTAAGTCAAATTCCATAAAAATCAGCCAATTACTCGAGTATTATTTCATTTGTAAATTTCCCCAACTTTCTTTGGTTTTTCATAGTGTGTATGGCCTGTTAAAACCGTTCTCTTTGTTCTTCACGTAAAATGTTAAGATAATGTGTAAAATCTTAATGAGAACCTGAATAGATCAGAATACAAGTGACATTGCTAATGTTGATTTGATGTAATTTGAATCACTTCTAAGCTCTCTTAGCAGGCGACCATTAAGTGTTATTTATTTCCTCGGCAGTTTTTGTTGTCTGAGCTCGTTCAAAGAATTTAATCAATAGATAACTGAAGATCTTCTTTATTCCAGACTATCACTAATCCTCTTTATTGAAAGCTATCACTAATCGTTTTATTAACCTTAGATCAATACATAATGATAGCAGAATCATTTTCGTCTCTGTTAAGCAAAAATTGACTTTAATCTCTAACTACGGTTTTATTCCTCTCTAGTACTAAATTTTAAAAACTAGTGGCCCTCTTTTGATCTGTTGTCTGAAACATATGAAAAGCTTGGAAGTTTCATATGTACCCGTTTCTATTGACCGAGGAGAAAGTTAACATTTTCAAGTCTCGCACTGTATACATGATAGTTCATCTTTTTCACAGCTAAATTAATTGTCTTTAGTTTTTCCTTTCTAGCAATAGGACCGAGCTTAATTTCTTACTACTGTATAAAAGAATTATTTTAATTTCATTTCGAGTTATCCGTTTGGGTTTATATGAGCATATTAGCATGTAAGATATTATGTTATATTTCCAAAAGATCTGATAGAAACAACTTTTTGTCACTTTTTTAATCAACGTCCATAATGTACCTGAGAAAAAGTTGTGATTTCGAAACGACTGAAAAAAACAGTTTCCTCGGCAGTGTTATTTATTAATGCCTATTAAATTTAATTCTTTTGCATAACTTATTGTAATTCAGTGAGTTGGCTGTGACATTTATATTTGGTTTATTTGTATAGTAATTTAATTTACTAAAACCTCGGGACATTTTTGAGGGGAGGGGAGGATGTGGAGTGATTTAAATTTTACACAGATGATGGTTCACAGTTTTTTCATGGGAGAACTTACCTTTAAGGAACATAGTTTACTTTTTAAAGTGGTAGAAAAATGGTTTGGTTTTAAAGCCATTTTCCTTTTTATTGAACGAACATAAAATGTAATTTTTTCTTGCATTTGTTAATGATAGACACAGTTTATTCATTCAAACTGAAACTAAAGAACAGATCTTTTTAAAGTCTTATCTAGAAGCCAACAAAGAAAAATTAATCCTTCTCCTTCTAATTAGAATTTAATTTGTAAGTTCATTTATTCCTGAATTGCTGTTGCATTTTAATTAAGTCCGATGAGTTTCTAAAAAAATTCCGCTTAGCTAATCGTTGTAAATGGCCATTTTTCTTTACTTCTTTTAAATTCGAAGTTTGCTGTTTTCTAGATTTCTTTTTAATCTTTCTGTGGTATTTGAAGGGAATTTTATTCGAATTTATAAAACAAAAATTATGTTAGTCTTTTCTGCCATATGTATGGAAGTAAATTGAAAGTGTTTAATAGTTTAAACTGTTGTAAATTTTCCAAATATTTCACGAAATCTTTTTTTGAAAGCTGCATATTTGTATTCAAAATTCTTCTAGAAAATTTAGCTAAATAATCATTAAAGTTGTTGATTTTATAACGTCAATCTCTATTAAATAAATAAGAAAATAATGTTAATAATATAATAAAGTATCCACATAGATTGTTTAATTAATCACAGAAGTATAAATGGGAAAATTGCTTAATTATTTTTTCTTCGTTTTCTAATATATTTGAATAATATGAAAGATTTCATAAAACAAATTTTAACAGGTACTGTTATAGTGTAACCCCCCTCCCATCGCTCTCGTTAATTTCGTACTGAATACTTTTTGCTGAAATGTAAAAGTTTCATGTGAAAGAATAAAAATTTGAATGAGTTTTCTTTTCGGCAGAGTAATAAGGAATGTTAGACGCTCTGTAATATTACTTTTGAGTGTTTAAAACAACTCGAAAACTGTGCGGTTTTAAGATATATTTTATGAATCAGAAGAAGTTTGAACAGCTTCCCATGATAAACTTACTTATTTGGAATATTTTTTAATTCAACGAAGCGTATTTTTGTAAGATTCTTTTGACTGTTAAATTGAATATTTCTTCCATGAGGAAAGGGTTTTCAATCAGCTAAATGTCCGGTGATGTTGTTCAAAATAAAATTAATCCAGTTTCTGTAGAAGAGTATCGTTAAAGCTTTAATCAGTTGAGTATTCTTGGCACGAACAAAGAAAATTAAAGCCACATGAGAATTGAGCTGTTGTCAATATCATTAATTTTATGTTCTGAACGTGCAGGGGATAACAAAACCCCTGCTTGTATTCTGACTATAGGGTAAGGGAGAAATGGAGGTGTCAAGCTTGACTTATCACATTTGATATCGAATAATAAGTCTTTATAAAATATCTTCCAGTTCATCGTCTCTAAAGCCAAAATTTAAATGCAAATTCAATTTTATTCTTTTTCTAACTTTAAGATTTTTTTCTGTGATTAATTAGAACAAAAATAGTTTATTCTCTGCGTTGACAATCATGTGAAATACAGGGTTCATAATTCTGTGAAACCTTTTTAAAATTCCGCAACAAAAGACTGAGTAACCGTCGCAATCTACAACCACTATAAGTATGTAAGTAATTTTATTTAAATATGTAATTATCCATACTTACACGCTTTTATATTTCTTAAGAAGTTAATTATGTTTTTAAGAATCTTTATAAATATAATTTTTTCTCTCGCGTGCACATTTACTTCAAATTCCGTTAAATTCTGTCCAGTTTTTTTGAAAAATTCCAAAGACGTATTTATATCCTTAATTTCGAACACTAGTGTGTATGTAATGTTTGCAAATTATAAAAATAATCGATGGAATTCCAAAGACGTTTTTTTGAAAAATTCCAAAGACGTATTTATATCCTTAATTTCAAACACTAGTGTGTATGTAATGTTTGCAAATTATAAAAATAATCGATGGAATACAATATTTTAAATTCTTTAAGAATTCCTAAAGTTCTTCACGAAAATAAAAGAAGGCAGAAGAGGTCTTTCATACAATATGGCAAGATGATTGTAATTACTTTTCTTGAGGGAGGGAGGTGGCAACGAGTAGTTTTCATAGAGATAGTTGAATACTCTATATGTGTGTGTTTGTGTTTTCTGCGAAATGGGCTGTAAAATTGTCTTCAGAAATTTGAATAGCATAAAATAAAACCAAGAATTCGAATATTTTTGTATCCGAATCGTAATTTTGTGTATTTCACTCAATTTATCAGCCAACTATTAACCAAAGTCATATGACAGTTGAGCTGTTACCGATATCACTCTGTTAGGTGAATAAGAAAACTAATTCTAACAACTCGCTTGAGATTTGAATCCCTGCCAACGGCTGGCTACATTTCATGATTTTCATCATGCGTAACATGAACATGAGCTAATTTCTATTAGAGAGTCTTTTACAAACGTTTTCCTTTCCTTATGTGGCTATTACTTGCTTTGCCGTATTCAGCTGAACAAAAAGAACTTAACGTATATTTCTGAATAAGAGTCCATCCGTGTATAAGCCGCGAGGTAAGGTAACTTTACAGCAAATGCCCAAATGAGCGACCATCAGCTGCAATACAGGCGTCGCGTCGGTGACGGAGTGAATCACGTGCGAATTGGAAGATTCCTGGCATTTCACGAACCTTTGTAACTGCGACGCTAATTCGGGTGAGAAGATCCTCTGAAAACTCGATGGGCGTCTCATAAACAACGCATTTTAGCTCTCCTCTGTGAAAAACAACACCAGGCAGGACAGTTTGTCAGGACTTGTATGTCTTTTGACTTGCTTTGGAAATCGTATCCTGAATAGGAACAGAGAGCTTACTAAAGCTATGTTCCAGTATGTGTGGAATAGACGACACAAGCAGGAAGGGTATACTAAACCCTTTATTCTCTGTTACTTTACAGGTGCTTCCGTACTTCGCGATACAAAGGCCAACCACTTGTGGTCTGAACGTAAAAATATAAAACTACTAACCAAACTTTTAATTAGTATACAAATGCCTAACACTAAGACTGGCCTTTTTAAAAGTTTACGTAGGTAGTACGCAAACTTCTGAAACTACACTACGTTTTAAATTTCAAGAGGACTAGACCTTTGGCTTTAACGGCAAGCAGCAACTGATTGAAAACTCGTGTAAGAATGCAGTGGCAAAGCGGCTCATTTCCTCTCTCTCTTTAACTCTTGGCAAAAAGCCACAACATAAATACTTGGGCGTTAGCAAGTACAATTTGCATAAACATGTTAACGCATTTAACTCTGGCCGTAAGTGGAAAATAAAGTATAATAGAGTTTTAAAATAAAATAAACGTTAGTAAAACTTAAGATCCGATAATTTATTATTTCGCCGATAATATATTAGGATACATTGTAGGAAGTAGATACTGCATCTGATGGGAGAACATCCATGCCTAACCTGGTTCCAAGCTATGACAGCTGGTTTCCTATATCCATGCCAGAAGGGCGACATTTCTTCAGTTAATTATCTTTTGATAGCATCCATTTTTCAAATCAATCTATTTATTTAACTGAAATACAATCAAACAGTAATGACAGCTGAACAGAAGTTCCAGCTGTATTATAGTAACACTACAATCATGTCATAAAGTCATCTTTGTATTGCTCAAGCAAATGACTACGACTCTAGAGTTCCTGAGGAAAATGCCTTCATTTTTGTGGGTAGTAAAAACTCGTCGCAATTCCAATATGTTTAAATTTTTGGCCAAATACTCTTATCACATTTCCTTCTTCCAAATGTTTTTATACAGAGTAAATTCAAGGTTTCAATGTAGAATAAATTCTGATGTACGTTTAAGATTCGGCAAAAATTGTTTTAACTTGCCCTGCAGCTGAGTTCTCTTCACTTACTGATAAAATTTGTGATTTTATTAAAGAGTGTTGGACTTAAAAAAATAATGTTTCCTTATCATGCTGGAGAAAGATCCCCGATACTTTGTAAACAACAATGCTAGCCCTCCATTTTGTAAGCACCTTATCTTATTGAGGAGTAAAAAATCTTTCGCAGTATTATATTCTCCTTATAATGCTTTTGATAACTGTCAACAAACCGTAAGTTTATGTTTAAATAGGGTATAATTTAGTGTATACTTTTTTTAATTTCTTATCGACTGTTGTTACGTCGTTTGGTTACTAACTAGAAGCAGCATTTTATCGTCTGAAATTTTATCAGACTAATTGGCATCTGGTGATTCAATCATCTGATAATATATTTTGTTATCTATCCACTGAATTTATTTCTTTAAGTCTGTAACCTTATTATCTGTTCTATTCGTTGTCCTAAAGAAATAATGTCGTGAATAATTTAAAATCACCTAGATGCTACTGCAAAATTATCTTAAGAAACACACAAAATGTTCAATAAATTGTGTATTTCTCTGTAGTATCCATATTACAAAACACAAAAGTATTCTCCACTTTTTGCCTTAAAAGAGATTTAAAATATAGTTAATGTTTCAGTTCTTAGAAATAAACATCTTTGGAATGGTTATTTCTTTAACTATTACATATATTCTAAGAAATTATATAAAAAATAATCGCAGCGGTAAGCATGTTAATCATAGAATGTGTCTGCCAAAGCAGCAAGGATTGCTTCCATATCAATGTAACCTTTTAATTCGATCCATACATGTCCATATTGAGGTTACAGGATAATCGATGAGAGTGCAGTGACCTTGGGAACTGAATTACATTGTCAATATTAGACAGATTTTTCATTTTGTCCCCGAAATATAAAAAAATTTAAGATCCTCAATGGTGTACTTTCGCATGTTACGAGTATTTAGCTCCCCAAGGGGGTCGATTTTAAGTCTTTGGTGACCGAGGTTGTTTAGTTTTTGTGGGTTTGTAACCCGAAGGGCAAAATCATTACGATAATGTAATAAATGCTCGATATAGAAGAAAAATCAGCGGTGGTATGCTATATGCCATCGCTCTATATAACTCTGAAATCGGAAATGTGCGTCTCCCACATATGCCATTCGCCTTGCGGAGTGGCAAGAATATCAAAGATGGACCTCTCTCTGCATAATGATGCCATGTTCTCTTTAGGCAGACAATTTCATTTTCCTGTTGCACCTAAGTGATTGAAGATATGGAGCTATTATATCTGTTAACATGTGACCACTTATGTACAGGTACATACAGTATACTGTATATTGCTAAATATATTCTATTTAAGGCGTTAGTGGTTCTACTAGTATCTTTATGAGTTATGTTAAACCGTTTGGCATAAAAATTCTTAAAGGATCATTTCACCAGAAAATATATGCTTACCATTAATTCATAGCTTCATGCATCCTGAAAGGGTTTTTTTAATGGCCAGTGCACTGGGAGGGGGAGGGCTACTATCATCAGTTGTTACTCGGCTAACTCTGAGCTGATTTCTAGGCGATCTGCTCATCTCTTGGCATTTCGGAGTAAACCCCATTATTTTTCTCTGGGATGTTGTTGTTCAAAATATCACATGTAACCAGGCTACTGTTTATACTGCAAGAAGAATAGTTTCCGACTGCTCCGACAATCGTCTGGTATCTGATGTACTCGATGCCTCAGCATTAATAAGTTCTTATTTATGCTACAGAACGGTAGATCTCTAGAGGATTACTTTGTTTGGGTAATTCTGATTATTTTTCATTGCATACCGCAACAAAATTATACGGACAAACTGATGAACTTCCGCATTTTAAATGCTAGGATATTGACATATTTTAGGTGTTAAACTGGAGATTATAGTATCATAAACATATCTACCGGATTAATGTTTTTTAACAATATCAGTTAGCATTTTAAAAAAGTGTGTTATCCATGAACACACACTGTTTGTCCTTGTTCGTTTAAGCTGTTTTTCTCCTCCCCCAGTTAACAAAGAAAGGGGAAAAGTAATCTGTAGAAATATAAATTTTTATCTTGGTTAAATTTCGCATAATTATATAAAAAGTACAATAAATGTGCAAAAACAATTTTCATCTCCCTTCCCTTCCCTTGCATTCCCTCCAGAAACTTATTAAAACAAAGTAGCTGTTTCCCAACCAAATCATTTGACTGCCCGTTGTAAAAAATCATTAAACAATTTAAAAAAACTTGCGTCACGCTACCCATAAAGATGCATCTAGCTATTGCTCTTCTCTAATAGCGCTCAAAAATTCATTAGCAAATATTCCTACCGTATTCTTCTCCTCGCTTCGTGAGCCGTCTTTTTTCGTTCCCCCTAACCAAACCGCCCTTCCTGACATTTTTTCTTTTAATATTTTTACACCCGCGCACTCGACTCTTGAGGACGTGCTTCACTGTTAATTGGCAACAGATTTTGCTTTCTGCTATACGTCGTTTATGTATGGCTGCACCCACTGACGAGGGTTCCCGAAATTCTCGCCATTGTTCATTAAATTCGATAATGACATCATTAAAGGAGAGGGTGCAGCTGTATTCGTCGATATGTAATGTGATGTTCATAATGGATATTGCGTATAAATTTGAACGGGGTAGATATGATAATTCTTTTGTTGATTTGTCTTTTGGATTTTTGGGTATAGAAGCTCCCTTCCTAATCGAAATAGGAAGTGTTTCGACGTTCTAATCACGACATACTTATTGGAATTTACCTTGTCTTAAATATAAGTATTTTTAATGCATATACATTTAAAAAAATGAAATTACAATATCAGATTTCAATATTTCCTTTTTTTTACATTACGTTAAATGTTCATTTGTTGAGATTGCTGATGGCATTTTTTAAAGTAAGCAGTGTACTGTGTTTCTTCATAAATTCCAGGCTTGGAATTACGTTTCCTGGTGCATTCCAGGTTTGCCTTTACCAGTGACAGCAGTATATTTAAATCTTTATAATGAAAAGGGCATTTATTCTGCATAAATTACGTTCTGTTTTGAGGGAATGTGTTTAATTTGGTCAAATGAAAAAATTTCGATGGTTCAAACAATTGCGAATCGAAGATACACAGTAACCATTCTCTTTCAAACATAATCTTAACCTTAACGGATGTTACGGGATAGAAGTAAATTCGTGATATCAAGCAGCTAAAAACAATCGTGCTTGGTAATGTGGTGTATATCACTGATTTGTCTCTAGTCGCTATGGGTATGCCTTCAGGTAACCATCCACTTACTAAGTGTATTCGGGTGTTACAATTACATTTGTTCACTATACATACTATGCTAGCCATAAGGAGGATATGTGACATTATTTCTCGTTATTACACTCAGGATCAAATTTTTCTTGTCCTGGTGTTCGAATTTGTGATCTCGCTCACTCTAAGCTATTAAACGTGTTTTACATCCCTACGCACGTTTTCAAAACCTTCAAAGAAATGCGAAATCAATTTGTTGTCTTCAGATGATAACAAAACACATCCGCGTTGTTCGCTTAGCGTTGGAAGCTATTTTCCGGTAGCTAATTCACCAAACATACCTATTATCCGACTGGATGCGAACCCATGCTGTACACCGCGTTATTGCGCACGATCCGTCCTTGCTGCGTGACGTCAGAAACCTCTTAGTCTTCCATAATATTCGATAAGGTCAAGGCTAGGTTTGAAAATAACATTTGTCTTTTCCATATCTTCATACAGAAATGTTTTAGCGCTCACTTTAACATTTGCCGAAACCATATCTCGTAGGGAAACCGTATAAATTCTATATATTATTCTCATATGCCGAGGATTTATTAAGTGCCTTTGATTCCGCAGAAATATGCAGTGTTTATTTGTACATCACTTATTTTCTTTGTCTAAATGTACTTATCATTCAGCAATTTTTATATGTATGAAATACGTGTAACTTTTGCAATATTTTAATAATCGTCTTATCTTTTACAGGTAAGAAAATTTCATGATTTTTTGTTGGTTGATATTATAAAAAATTCCAGCTCAGATAAGTATTATATTTTTTTTTTCGATTTATTTATTTAACAATGGCAACAAGAAATGTGTAAAATGTTTCTGCTGGCAGGATATGATGTGGATATTGAACGACGATGAGATTCAACCAGTTCGCACTCCTTGGCAGAACCAGTTCCTTAATATTAATTAGATGAACCGTTTATTAAAATTGGATTATAAGATTTATTTAGGCAGTTTGTGGCTATTGAGCTGCTAATTTCATCGCTTATTTAGACAGTGAATCCGTTCATAAAAAAATTTGAATTCCATCAATGAACTGAACGTGTAATTAATCCCAAAGGCGCGGTAGACCAGAAGGGCTATTAGTTTCAACATGGGATTTTGTGACGTTTCACTATAAACGGCGAATCACTTTTTAAATCACTTTAAATTGTTGGGCCCTCAAACATTAATGCTCTGTAATATAGTTAAAGATGTTAAATAATGAAGAATCTGCATGAATGTATGTTTGTTTCTCTCATTGTGGAAAAACGACGGTACCTAGAGCCATCAAATTTTGAAAAGTGTAATCCTCCACCGCTCAACCCGACACCTGGCCACCCGAATTTTAAATTTCGAATTTGTTTTTTATCTATTTCATATTTTGTAAAACTTTAACGAATTTTTTAATAAAAAACTCAACGATTTGAAAGCGAGCAATAGCAATACTCTACGGAAAAATAAATTTTATCTCCAGCGCGCGAGATTGTCTGTCAGAAATTCTAAACATATGCTGTTTTTAAATATTTCGTGATATTGCTGTTGAGTTGAATTTTATGTGATTTAAGTGCGAAGAACATGATATTTAATACATAAAGGTAACACACAAAACGTTAATAAAACACTCATTTGGACGTAATATAAAATCTGAAAGCTTTCGGATATTTTTTATGTACGACTTTATTTTTTGCATTTAACTTTTTCATATTTATGTTTAAGCGTCATCACTGTAACATAAGCAGTGGAAATAAATAATATTTTTATAAATTCTCCAGGTTTTATCGAAACTGCATTGAAGACATGTTTTTTAAAATCTCATCTTGCTAAAAGAAAGATTATTAAAGCAATTTTAAACTTTTTTTTCAGTCCGAGAATCTGCAGTAGAAGTGAATTGTTACTTCGATCGTGCAATCAATATACGACGACAGTTTTAAAATAAACCAGTATATTCCCGTTAATTATGCCGTGCATTATACTATATTACGCCATTCATGTTCTCAGATATATGAAGAAATAACTCATATCTTATGTACTACAAACATTTCCATTTTGTATTAGGATTAATATCTTAAAGAAACTTAACGCATGTTGTAATTTATAATTTAGTATCAAAATTAAAAAATCAGTGGTTTTTTTTCGTTACAACATTTTTTTCTGAACCTTTGGAACTATGCGCTATGTAATAGCCACAACTTCGTACCGCTGCAGTGCTAACATGTAATATTCATTAAGTAAACTGAAAATGCTAGATGAAAGTGAAGGCGAAAATAGAGAAATACTTCTTTCTATAGGTTACTTGTTGTTTTACCTTGAATTTTTAAGTAACCTAAACTGCATGCGAAGATGCCTTGTCATGTCGAAAGGACTACTGTTATTGAATTTAACACATTTTTATAAGCAAGAAATATGTTTCACAGACATGTGTTTATATTTTTTACCTCTGAAAATATGTAATATATTCTTATGTATCTATCTGAAAATGAGAGAGAATGTTGTTGAGAGTTTCTATGCTTGAGTGTATATTGTCATATTTATTTTTTAATCGGTTTTGCATCTTTATCTGTTTAGTCTCTGAAAATGATAAATACTGTGCATTTGTAATCCAAAATACGAAGGAGTGAATTGAAAACGAACGGCGTTAATAGTTTTATCGCCATGAATCTCAAGTTTACGTTTGACTGAATTTTGTACGTTTAAATTGAGGTTCTGTTCTATTTTATTTAAAAAATGATAATAATAATTTTGTGCCTTCGATATTGATATCAAATAAATTCGAGGAAATTATTTTCTTCATCTTTGCCGTCTGTTAGGAATAGCTGACATCATTATGGAAGATTCAAGAAATTTGGTTGCTTTGCAAAAATGAATATCTTTATCATCATTAGATATAATTTTATGGAAGATTTTAAAAGGAACTATTCAAATTTGAAACATTTTATAGAGACAGTAATGAAAATTATAATTACGAACAAAGATAGAATTGGAATTCGGCACTGAAACTCAGATTTTGGACTTTTTCTTGTTTTTGCTTTTTTCTGGCCAGTCCCATTTTTTGATTATACGGCCGGCTTGCGCCGGCTAGGAGGATCGTGGCTGTGCTCTTATAATGATAATGATAATAATCTGAAATTTCATGTGCTAATTTCATTATGTTGGAAAGCTGCTAGTGAGTAGGATGTAATTCGTTTCAAAATTTTAATCCTAAGGAAGGCACAGACATTTAAAATTATAATGCTTGTTCAGAGTATGGCTGCGAAATGCCACGCTCCTGTGAGATAGCTTCCTCGCAAAGTCGGGTTAGGTTTGCCCGAAAGTGGCAGTGAAAAACAGATTTTCAAGATTTGGCGAAAAAATTGGCAATATGCCATACACGAAGAGAGAACAGTATAAAACTCATTCTTAGCGGCTTTTTCGAGAATGTTTTCGAAGGCAAGTTAAAGCTGTATATACCCCTCCTATACGCGTAGTAGTATCTTGAGTAGTAGTAGTGTCTTGAGCTCAGAGATTATAGCTTGAGAGCGATCGACCGGGTCGGGAGCTGTACTTTAGTGCTTTGCTATAGAGCCGTCTTCACCATTATAGGCTGAAGGCTGTGTTGCTGATTGTTTAAGCGTGTTTATCGTAGTTTTTCGGCGACTATAAACGTGTCTTCGAAACTGTCCTGTGTAATATTAGTGGATAAGTTGTGTTTTGATGCTTATCAAGTGTTAGGATCAATAACTCAATCCACGAACCCGTAGAACGCAACAGTATTATACACCATGTTTACAGAAGTCCTTACTTGGCCTTTGGTTTCACAATCGCTGGTCAGATACACATTTCTATGGCATTTTATTAAAAAAAATATATAATTTTATGAAAATTAGAGAGTTTTAACTTTCTATACGTTCTCCTGACACCCATGCCTACATTTAGGAAAATTTTGTATTCATTAAAAACCTAAAAACAAAAAGTATGACTCTTGTATATAAAAACTTACCGAGGTATTTCCTTTTAAATTTGGAGATCATGTTCAGGGGTCGTACTCAAATTGAAGAGTTATATGTTTACATGTGGATGCAACTAAAAATAAAATGACTGTTTAAAAAAAGGTTGCCGTTGTTAATAGATTAAGTGCATTTCTATGCAAATTATTGTGAAACGTCTTCTTTAATTTTTATAAAAACGAGGTACTCAGGCACATAGCCATTTCGTAGCATTATTTTCATAAATTAAAAATGAAGAATATTTCAACATTAACGTTTTTTTAAGGGGCTGTTAGTCTCAAAAATGTGTTTGGCCTTGGTTCACTCTAAACGGCGTCTCACTTTTCACATTGTTGCTACCAAATATTATCGCCCAGTATTATTGTTAAAAAAATTAATTAAGAAAGAATCTACTTACGCATGCATGTTCCTCGCATTGTGAAAAAAAAAAACGATGGTACCTAGAGCCATCAAATTTTGAATTACTTAGTCCTCCACCGAGCATATGCATCTGGAAGCCCTAATTTTTGAATTCCGAATTTATTTTATTATTTCTTTCATATTTTGTAGCATTTTAATGAATTTTTTTATTAACAAACGCAACGATTTGAAAGCGAGCAGTGGCAACACTGTTCGAAATAAAACATTTTTATCATGGAGGTTAGAACAAATGGAGTAAGACTTCTCTTTATCTCTCATACAATGAAAATGAAGCCATGAAACGTCACGGTATAAAGTCACGCTTTGTCATGGCTGTTGCCATAAGTGAACTTCCGTTGATTTTGTTTACATTCTAATAGGCGTTTAATTTTAATACTTAACATAAAGATTTTCTACTTAGTGTATAGAAAAGTCACAAGGATTGTAAATAACTCTTTCAAATTTAATTAAATCTAGGTACATAGCCAATTTCCTGGAAAAGAAAGGAACGACTATTCTACAAACCACTAATAACCATAAGACTTTTAATTTTGCAAAACTCCTAATTAAATTAGAAGTTTGCCTCCTACCTAAAAATAAGAGAAAGGCTTGGGAGTGTCTCACTAGTTCAAAGCCAGTTATTTCAAATTTTCCTCCTCTTGTAGCCGTGGCGTTTTGAACGGGCACGATTGTCTAAATGCCCACCTTTCTAAAATTTGACTTGAGAAATCTTCTGTCTGTACTCTTTGTAACTCTGGACAGTCCATGGAAAAGGAGCATATTGACGAATGCACTGCTCTATTATCTTGTAATTATATTGTGCTTAAGTATTGAGAAGCAAGATCAAGATTAACGGCTCAGTGGCCAAATGTCTGACATTTGTATAAATAAATAAAATAGGTATACATGGTAAAACCTGGAAGATCTCTGGAAGTTTCAATGGTATTTTATGCAAATTATGTCTAAAACACTCTCCTTAGCCTGCGAACTTTGATTTTTGCTTTAAAATTCAGTGTAATTTTATTTAACAGTATGTTTTGTGATCTTACACATACGCTGCATGCTGGCCATGATCACATTGCTGACATTTTCTCGGCTTCAATTCTGTGACGTCATGCTTACTCCATCTATTCATCATTTTTATGTCCAGCGCACGAGACTGTTGCCATTCGAAAAAATCTAAGGTATTTATTTATCTTTCAATTTTAAATAACAAACTTTGCTCTATGAATGCAGTGTGTTAATGCAGGTTGAAATTACATGATGATGCCTTCCACGGGCTAGCGCTTTGCACTTTAGTAAAAACCTAAGATACTTACAGATTTAATCTCGAAGGTTATTGACTAATAATAAACAAAGCGATTTAAAATCAATAAGCTCAGTACTTAATATTTTTCCTACTTTTAATGTGATTGACTTAAATAAACATGTGTAAAAATGCTTACTACTTAGAAATGTCTTACTTACTAATAAAATGTATGTTTAGAAATATTCAGTAATTTTATGAAATTACACTAGCTGGAAATACTGAAATCATTACACGGGCGGAAGATTACCAGCCACAAGCTATTCGTAAAGCACACACACCAAAAGCACATTTGTTTGGCCAAAATTAAATCATGACATTTAAACATTGTTAATGACATATTTACACATTATTAAACATTTATCATTATCAATGATAAGGTGTTGTTTATGCCTTCAAAATAAAAAATTCTTAGAACTAACATTTGTTAACATTTTTTATGTGTATATTGTATGTTGTCGACAATAAAGTTTGCTTGGCGAGATTTTCGCCGGCGAAACGGAAAAGTACCAATTATTATTATTTTTTTAAATTTGCTTAAACGCATAATTATTTTTTGAACTAAATTCAAGCAACGAAACCAAATTTTTAATCAATGAAGACTCTAAAACTAAGCATATAATATATATATATATTTTACTACTTAGGAAACGTCTATTTAGAAATATTCGATATTTTTATGAAATTACACCAGCTGGAAATACTGAAATCATTACAAAGGTGGAAGATTACCAGCCACAAGTTGTTCGTTAAGCACATACACCGAAAGCACACTTTCTTGGCCGAAATTAAATAATGACATTTTTTTTTTTTTTTTAATTTGCTTAAACGCATAATTTTTTTGAACTAAATTCAAGCAACGAAACCAAATTTTTAATTAATGAAGACTCTAAAACTAAGCATATAGTATATATATACTATCTTAATATTAAACGAAGAAACTATTTTTATTACGGAAAAACAGAGATTAGAAACTTATTCTTTTCAACTAAAATTAAATTAGGATATTACTACTTTTATTGCTGTAAAATAATAAAATAATGATATTGTTAGTACAATTTACAGATTTTTTTTTTGAAACACATTTCTATTTTAAAAAGAATTTTACTAGGTTAATATTTTTTTTTGATTACTTAATTCAACGAAGAATTTAAAAAGCGTAAATATGTTGATAACGAATTATTTCGTGGGAGGAGGGGATTAGTTCATTCATCTAAGTAGAGTGCGTGATCCGGATAATTGGAGTTCCGCTTTAAAGTAAAATTTGTGCTTCATTTAAAATCTTGTTTAAACGAGCATAATTTGGTATGAGGGGTTAAGTGTACATTTTTCTCCTCGCACATATCTCCTCCTACACAAATTTCTTCCTACACTCGTGTCTATAAATAGAATCATCTACCTTTCTTTTCGGAGTAACGTCTTCTAAGACGACAGTATACTGTAAATAGTTTTTTTTTTTTTTTTTTTTTCATTTTTATTTATTAGTCTTTGTTAATATGAGTATTTCCTTCTTGCTGATATTCGAGGAATCCAACAAATGAATTCTTTTCTGTTTTTAACCTTAATATGCCCATAATTGTAGTTCTGTTTTTAATGTTATTTGTGATATGTTTTGAATTAAGAAGGGCCGTAATTCAATATTTTGCACTTCCTTGTGTTAAAGAAACATTAATTTGTAACAGAACTAAATTTGTCTAATATAAATATGAAAAAATGACGTATGACTTTAGCTTTGACACATCTTTAAAATTTTATATTGAACACTGCCATCCGAAGATGTAAGCTGCAAGAAAAATTAATTCTATTAATTCGGATTTTTACTGCCAAGAAAGGAGGAAAAAAATTTTTTTAAATAAAAATAAAATTAAATAATAAATCAAACCCATACTTTCGCCTAGAAATGGGGCTGCACAATTGGAAACATAGAAGAAAGGAATCTATACACCCGCTAAACTTCCATTTTTGTACTCGTTTTATATTCATATACTTAAATGAAGAGTTACTTTCCGTTGAGTTTGTAAAGTTTTATTTTAATTAGCAAGGGTATCTTATTATTTTGGCATTACTTCTGCTTTCGTCAACTTCCACTAGAACGCAAATTAGTTGCTTGATAGGGCACGCCGATTATCACTTTGTAGCTTCCCTGTTAGTTGAATTTAACCTATCGGCTTACGTTTCAGCTACCAGCTTTTGTTTCACAAATATTTAGGTTTAGTAAGACAATGCAAGGACATGTTGATATTGTATTTCGCATTCATATGAACTTCAACATGGGTTCTGAATTATCCTCGAGTAGCGGAATTCTCTTTCTGTTAAACCTTTTAAATTTGTGTAACCATTAGATTGCCTTATTAATAAATAGCTTTTATTTTAAGCCTGCTTTAAATTGTGATTTCTATAGTTAGCAAGTACGCGAAAGAATACTTTCTGGCATTTTTACAGTTATTAAAGTGGTTTTAACAGTTTAAAATAGTCTAATAACCGTGTAAGGTGAGTTTAAGGCATTGCTGATAAAGTTATTTTGCTTGAAAAGAAAATCATTTCTTACAGCTTTCTGCAACGATGTATACAGACTGTGTGATAGCTCTAATAATTGCCACGCCTCGTTTTAAGGAAACTGAGAATTAGGTCAGTCGAAGTCGCAATAATAAACCACCTTTTTTAGTGTCCAATGCAAGTTATCCAAATCAAAATTTTAGCAGCACAAGCAACGAGCACTATCAAATACGCTTGGGAGGTTTCAAGGACCGCCCCCGATACTTCCAAATTCATCCATGGTCATATCATTCATGGTATTCCTACAAACTAAAACCATATCTGTACAAACTGCAATCGAGTGAAATCAGTAAACGGGCAGAATTTGCTACAGGAGCATTGATAAAAATTTTGATTATTCCTAAGGGATTTTGAATATTCTTTGGATATATGTGATAAATTACATTGTCATTGCACGGAGATGTTTATACTCAAAATTGCCGAATGTGAGCAAAAAACAGTCTGTACTCATACGCGTAAAAGCCATTACGTTCGCCGAAACTACTCGATGTTTACCTTCAGTTTTACGGCATCCTTTATTATTAGCTCATTCGTTTTTGAAACGGCATCTGTAGCAAGTAGCTGGAAAACGTAATTCAATAACACGACAGCGCTATCTTAAGCTTAGACGAGAATGTGGTTCCATATTTGTGAGGACAAATCTTACAGAAATTTTCACGTGCAACCTTATAAAGTATTTAACTTTAACAACGCATGCATAGCAACCTTATAAAGTATTTCCTTATGAAAGCATTTTATCACCAGCAAATTGATTAGTCGCTCCTGGCCTCCTCGACCGCTGGATTCGACGTCCGTGAAGTTTTGTTTGTGTAACTATTTGAAGTTTCGAATTAATTAAAAGCTTTCTATCTACAAGTTCTCAATCAGGGTAGAATTTCATAATTTCAAGGGAGGAATTGCTGTCCGGCTTTCATTTACCTGTTAATATTTCATTTTAGTTTATGAATATAAAAAACTACTTTTATTCAAGTTTTGCTGTTTATCAAACTTTTCTGTACTTTTTCTTATTTAATGTATAAAACACGGTAAAAAATAATCTAAATTTAAATGAATATATGTGTCTTTTTCGAGTTTTGAAGCAAAAAGGAGGATATTGTCTAGCAACTGTAAAAGGGGTTCATGGAGCAAAAAAAAAATTGAGAACCATTATTCTATTCTCTGGAAAAGTGCTTTCGTAAATGCTCAAAACATTCATAAATGATATGATTTTATGCTGCAAAATGTGATTTACTTTGGTCGCACTCATGGCGTGAAATGCTACGTGATGAAGCAACTGCACATTGATTTCATTTCGTTAAATGATATCCAAAGAATGGAATGATAGTACAGGGTCATCTATCTGCGCTATTTTGAATAAAATACTTTGTTCTCAAAGAAGAATCCTAATTAATGGTATAAATTTTGATCCAAATCCCATCTTCATATAGCAACGTATTTATTTCTAATGAATTTACTCGTATGGTGACTTGTATGTAATGTCCGTAATCTTTGGAAGGATGTCGTACTTCTGTTTTTTTACTTCCTCCTCTAGCTCTATTCTGGGGTCATAAGTACATAATATACATTTATTTAAATTCTTCTCACTTTATCACCATTGTGTGTCTATTATTTTTATAGTATTTAATATGTGTGACAGTGTTTAATATCATTTGAATATTATTTTAAGTGATATCATTTAATATCATTTGTATACCATTTTGAGTGAGAGTGTTTAATTATCATTTGAAGCGAACTGCATAATGGTGAAAAAATTAAAGATTGAGTGGTTTTCATATGTTATGTCCCGTAGCATTGTTTCAAAAGCAAACGGCATTGGTATAAGACTAGGAGAAACATAGAATAGAATAAAAAAGATATATAGGACAGTTTTTAAATATGGATCGAGAGCATAGCAAAGCAAAGGATAAAAATGTTCATGTGATCAGTGGCAGATAAGGAAAAATTGGGGTAACCATCTCCTTTCCCCTCCACTGCGTTGCAAGACATGCGGCAGCTTTTCATTTCTAATACAAGGTCGCTAACGATTTCTTGAGGCACCATGGCTTATTCTGTAGTAGCTCCAGTCGCATTTACAAAATCGTTCTTGGCGACATGTCTCCAGGTTTCTCTTAACCTGGGGTGAAGGAGATTTCATAGTTTCAGAGGAGAATGCTGTTACCTTTTTATTTACCTGTGAAGTATTAATTTTCATCTGTGAATATAGAAAACTACTTTTAGTCAAATTTTCGTATATTTCAGCATTTTCTATATATTTTTTGGCTAATTTATAAAACACATTAAAAAATAACCTAAATTTAAATAAATGTATATTTATTTTTCGAGTTTTGGAAAGGATTGGATTGGATTATTTAATTATGGCAAAGCACACGAGAGCTATCTGCCTAAAGGGGGGGATGCCTTCGTGGAGGACTTTCTAAGGGAAACTGGCTCGTATACACGTTACACATGGGGAAAACCACGAAAACACCCATGCAGCCAGCCCGTTCGCGGGATTCGAACCTCGGACCGAACTACCAGCGTTCAGCGACTTTACCGCTCGGCCGCTGGTGGGCCAGTTTTGGAAAGGAGGGGGGACAGAATGATCGCCTAACCATAGTGAAAATTGTGCATGCGAGAAAAAGGGTTGATAACCTTTGCTCTAGAACGTCTCACTTCTGTTCTATTCGATTTAAGTTCAGAGGCAGTGTAGACCAGTCCATGCATCAAGTATCCATTCTCTCTCTGACAGCTCACTGATAGCTTTTCTGCGATGAAATGTAGCGTTTTACCCATAAAAAGAAACACATTATTCAGAGCACTTCGGAAGAGATACACATGTGGACTGGAATTTCAGTACAATATCGATCATCAGTGATTGAAAGTTCTTGGTAGATATGACGCCTCTATACTTTCCTAAACGAGAATTCCGGCACTTTCATATCAGTGCTGTGCGACGATGTTGTAAAGATGATTATATGTTCCCCATTCTGTCAAGGTTCTTACACGTCCGAGATCGTTAGTAAAACTAAATTGGCGCTCGTAAAAAGCAATCAAATCTCATGAACGAGTTTCCCAGTCCTTTTGTACCCGGCACCACATGAAACGCCGTTTTCGACGGATGGGATGGCAAACACTGAACTAGTCGTAAATTAAACAGACAACTTACCTGCAGTTTCCTGACCGCGGCAAAGTATGATATCGGGCGATTTCTGCCATGCCATGCGATTTCACTATCTGTCTGCCGTTGATCTTCTTTTACCTGCAGAACAAGATGCCATCCTTCATTGCCGTGGTTACTCGTGAACGATACCTACTACAAATTTGGACAGCTTTTCTTTAATTTGAAATGCAGTCAAGTTCATCGCACAATGCTGTTTGTGACCACGCGCTCTGCTAACTTGACCTTTTTCCAGTTTTCCAGTGATTCGAATCTATGGTAAAAGTCGTCCAAATATTGACTACAGGATTGTTTGTTGGGCATATCCCACTATGGCAGCTCATTGAATCGTAAAGCATCGCTTCCACCAATTAAGCTTTCTGTTTTACTTCAGTAATACTAAACAAGAAATAAAGAACCATGTGAACCGGCCATGATTGCATCTTCCGTATAAAACTATCCACCTTTATTATCCTCATCCATGTCTTAAAAATTATAATATATATAGTAAAATTTTTAGATTATTTTATATGCAGAAGTCTTTATATTATGTATGTAAAGTTCTAAATAGAAACACGTGGTATTCATTTTTAGACCTGGTTAGCAGTTATGATTTAATATTATGCGGAGGTATATGCAGAACTAAAGACTTACTGATATTAGTGAGTTATTTTTAAGTAGTTCATCGCCGTCAGACAGTATTTATCAGCGATAATTACTAAGGTAAACAGTTAATCGTGTGTTTGCCGATTGATACCAAACGATGGATACCAAAATCCTAGTAGAGATTAATGCAAAATTAATTTAAGATTGGCCTGTCATCGACCGCCAGTAAGTATGCTCCATGTCTTATTTCAACGTAATTTCCGTATACTAATATCAATTTGCCGTGCCTCAGTTTGCTGTTTCTGCAATTAATGACAGGCTGTATACATTCTTGCTTGTATAAATTAAAATATACCTTCATTTGAGACTAAGAAACTGTTATTGTAGAGTTTTAATTCTTCATTTAAGTCGTTTCCTGTGTCAGGATATTTTCTCATCCACTTTACCTTGGTATTAAAATTGCTTAATACATTAGCATATCGCAGCAGTGTATGTAATCCTTCAAAGTTTAGCGAAAACAGAAATGAGTAATCATTCCATCCTGTCAAAGAAAAGTTTAAGTAGTGTTCTTAAAACTTCAGATTAGAGCAATTATTATGAATTATTATATGGTGACATTTAATGTTATTTTTGGAAGCTTCTGTTATTTGTTTTCGAACTTTCATTAGTTTTATATATTTTCTTTTATCCATAAATTCACGGAAATCCCGGAAGTATCACCCTAAAATAGGCTAGTTATGTTGATATCTGGCATCTTTCTTATCTTTTGTTATGTAGAGAAATTATCTGATAGCGTTGTAAAAACTATGTGAATGATTTTATGATTTATGGAAATTTAAATTTTATTTAGATTCTGAATTATTTAATTTAAGGCTTTAATTTTGGGGAGAAACAGATGCTTCGGGAAATATTATTTAGTATAAATGAATATTATTTATTTTCTTTTATTTGCAAATCTTGTACAAACTTTTATTCATTGTGAAAGAAGCAGGGAAAGGGAGGCAATTTTCGCCAAGTCATGATTTCGCGCGCTTTAGAATGTTCGAGAAAGAATTTTCATTGTTAGTTGACCTTAAGAGAGGAAAGTACGTGACGGAAAGGTCAAAGGTTGTCTTTCAATGTAAGTCATTCAGGTTTTGGCGATTGAGGGTCCAGTTGTTGGCTAAGTGAAGAAGGGCGCGCATGCGCGATCACCCTTATTTCCGCATTCTAGAGTTGAAAACGAAGATTTTGCCATAATTAAGGGGGCGATAAGTGAAGCCATAGTGGGAGCCCGTTTGGTGAAGGACAAGAAGGAAATTTGAGTTGGACACACTTACTTTTGGCTGACTCTCGGACTGACTCGCTGATTTTTGGGCTTGCTGGACAAAATGTAAGTGACTCCGAGAGGTGTTTTCCGGCGGGGAGCGGCAAATATGCTCCCCGGCCGCGTTTTGGTTAAGAGGCGAGACTCTCTTACACACTTACTCTGGACTCGCTTAGGCACTCTCTGACTGACTCGCTGATTTTTGGGCTTGCTGGACAAAATGTAAGTGACTCCGAGAGGTGTTTTCCGGCGGGGAGCGGCAAATATGCTCCCCGGCCGCGTTTGGTTAAGAGGCGAGACACACTTACTCTTGACCGGAGAAAGGAAAAGATTTAGTCGGCATCGAGCAGTGCTTCCGGCGGGGAGCGGCAATTATGCTCCCCGGCCGCGGGTTTTCTCAAAAATGCGAAGAAAAAAAAACTGTTGAGCGAATAACAAAAAAATTAACAGAGACTTGGGTCTCTATCTGTATCGGCAAAAGTCAGGACGATGTCCTCTGAACTCCGACTTGAAAACAGAAGGAATTATGTCACCTTAGACAACTGGAAGCCTGCGTTAGCCGTTCTCTAAAATGCCTAGCTTAATTGTCTACGTTTTCCTTGGTGGAGCTGAGAGTCTAGGCAGACAGCCGTGCGGTGTAAGCTGTTCTCTTGCTTCCAGTGGGAATAATTTTCTTCTATGGAAACCAGGAGCAGGCGTAAGATTTGACGGTATAGCTGATGTAATTTATTGTCGTGCCGTTCGAGTTTCTGGCTTGCGGATTTGCCAAGTGACGTAAGGATAGAGCTAAGATATGAGCTCTCCTCCACTTCAAGATGTCCCTTCAAGATAAGTTTTATTTTTTTTGGTGTGTTTGAACTTTAGGCAAGCTTTTCAAAAACGTCCTTAGCAGAAAAAAAACAACGTCAAATCTAAAATTTAACTCTCAGGCCTTAAATTGTTTCCCTTTCCTTTCTTTTAAATCACCAGACAAACCTTAAGTTTTTTTTTGAATTTAAATGAACAGACTCTCAGATGAGGTTAAGATTTTTCTTATTGTGTTGTAATTGAATAAACTGATATTTAATCTGGAACCTCTTACAGTATGTTTTCTTTATATATTTAATATGAACTTTTCCTTTATATCTTGTATATGTTTTATGTTTTCGATCCTCTCACGGCGCGGTCCCGGAATGCATTTTTTTCACAACGCAAAAATGCTGTACACGTTTCACTATACGATTACTGCCTTTTACGGCAAGTAGTTTCATATTTAACATTTAACAATATAGGAATTTCAGATATAACATGGTACCTAGAAGTAAAACTATTTAACCTTGGTGTCGAAACTTTTTCTTCATAACATTGGTGCCGTGACCTCTGCTTAGTGAAGGATCGAATCAGTAACTTATTTTTTTGAATTTATTTACTTTGTATAACTTACTGTTTTATGAAAGTGTTAAATTTTATGTGTGAGGACTAATTAAGGTTTTGCTTTGAATTATGTTTGCTTACTGGTTACTGCAGGATATTAATTCTCTAATTTAATTTAAGACTTGAATTTAAGATTAGTTAAACTGTTTTGGTATAATATTAACCAAAAAGATAGTGTTTTAGTACGTGTGATTCAATGATTTCATACTGTGCATGTTAGGTTGTTTACTAGTACAAAAGTATTTGGTTTTAAGAAGGCTTGTGAATTTCAAATTTTGAGGCTTTCGAAATACTCAGTATGTTTTAGATGTAATGATCGATACTTATGTTTTCTGTAAAAGTACCGGAGTTGTCAATGAGTGGAAGTTCTTTTAAGTTTTGCGCGTAACTGGCAGCTGATTAAATTAGCTTGACAATTTGGAAACTTTTTGAATGATTCAAAACTATTAGAGTGCGATATGTCGAAGAAAACGCGCCGTTCTACTAGATAGCCTGACCCATCAGTAGAGATGTTGGAAGAGACAGCCCCGGGCGTAAAGGGTACTTCAGTTTTTGGCTTGGACCCACTGGAGTCAGTTCCTATTTTTACGGGAGGAGAAAATAACATTAGCCTAGCTGATTTTTTAGATAGACTCGAACTGATAGCATCACATGTAGGATGGACGGAGTCAGATAAAGTTACGGTAATTCGGGTTAAACTTGGGGGGGAAGCCGCGGAATTTGTTAGGAATAATCCGCGTTTGAGGAGCGAAGCTGATTTTTCCTACCTGGTAGGTGCCTTGAAGGACAGGTTTACAACAGTTCAAAGTCTACATTCCCATATTCGCTCCCTTATACAGGCATTTCAAAAGCCGCGGGAGTCA
Source organism: Stegodyphus dumicola (assembly GCF_044657685.1). NCBI lineage: Eukaryota > Metazoa > Arthropoda > Arachnida > Araneae > Eresidae > Stegodyphus > Stegodyphus dumicola. Next base: position 145,873,110 of record NC_140775.1, read on the forward strand.
GTCAGACAATTCGCTGCGCGTATCGAGGCTTTATCTTATAAAACAGTGCCAGTAGAAAGGATGGGCGATCCGGCAGCAGAGACTCAGAGACAGGAATTGCTATTATCTGTTTTTCTAGAAGGATTGCATTTGCACCTTAGACGTCTGCTTTTGCCCCATAATCATAAATCATTTGTAGCAGCGAAAAACCACGCAGTTTTGGAGGAAGAGATGTGGATAAAAAACCATGCTGAGGCAGATTTTCAGTCAGCGGAAGTTAAGGCGGTCCATACTACGGGTACGGTAAATTCCAAGGACACTCTTTGTGTTTCGGGTGATAATGTAGAGCTTGTAGAGGCTATTCGATTGCAACAACAGAACTTAACCCAGTTGACACAGATGATGAATACTTTGCAGAGCCAAATGCAATCTTTGATGGTGCATAATCCTCGGTCGAGATCCTTACAGCCTAGATGTTTCCGTTGTAACCGGGTAGGACACATAAGCAGAAATTGTTATGTAAATGGCAGGTCTAATAACGAGCAGGGTAAATCAGATCACAGATTTCGACAAAGAGAGGCAAGAACGGCGAATACACTTAATTCTCATATGACACCCGAACATTTGAAGGTAGCATCTCAGGATCGAGGTGCAACTGGTAGCAAATTGAATCACCAAGCTCAGACATTTAATTTAAACTAGAAAAGGGTGTGGAGAAACACGCTTCCATTTCTTCCTCGAATGCCCTTTTGGAGGTGCCATCCGTCTTTGTAGTCATTACAGGAGAATCTTCATTACCAATAGTAGAGGGTTCTATATTACAGACAGAAATTAAATTTTTGATAGACTCGGGGGCAACGGTTAATATTATAGAGGAAAAAATTATTGCAGGGTTAGGGGATAAAGTTTCATTTTCTCCTTGTAAACTTTATTTAAAAGGAATTTCTAATCAGAATGTTCTAATCACACGGAAAGTTTCACTTCCCGTAGTATTGCAAGGCAGGATTTTTCCTGTTGATTTTCTCATTAAGGACAAGGATTTTTCTTTGCACTATGGTGCCATTTTAGGAACACAGTTTTTACTTGATAATGCCCTCATGCTGGATTTTAGCACTAAACAATTACTTGGGCAAAATTTTGCTTTACGTTGGTGTGACAGTTCAAATTGTCTCTTTCCGAGACCGATAGATTCCTTGGATTATTGCTATGCAGTTCGTAAACATAAACTTTTGCCGTTTTCTGAGAATATAGTAAAGGTAATTGCTCCTACGTTTAATGATTCGCATGACACAGTCCTATTAGAGCCGATTGATAAAAACTCTCATAGTAAATTCTCTGTGGCAAGATCAGTTAATTTAAATAATGATTCTAAGACCTTTAACGTTAAGATAGCAAATTTTACTCCACAGACTATTCATATTAACAAAAGAACTAAGTTAGCATCTATTCTTCCTGTTACTGTGTCTTCAATAGAAACTGCTTGCGTGAATAACACGACGACCATGGAGAAAGGAGAGGATTTTGAGTCGTGGGGGGGAGAATTTGACCTTTCTCACTTGTCACCGGATCAGCAGCAGCACCTGACTAAGCTTTTAAGCCATTACAATGACATTTTCGCTTCTTCTGTAACTCAGCTAACGGGGTGCGATACAATTCTAAACAATATTAACCTTAAGGATAGTATTCCGGTTCGACAAAAGCCATACAAAGTGCCTTTTCATCTTCGCGAGGAATTAGATAGGCAAATAACAGAATTATTGGATTCCAATATTATTCAAGAAAGCGATAGTCCATATAGTGCGCCGGTTCTTTTTGTAAAGAAAGCTGATAATACGTATAGATTAGTGACGGATTTTCGGAAACTTAATGAAAAAACTGTTGAAGATTCATTTCCTCTTCCCAATATGCTCGAGCTTGTGGAACAATTGGGTGATGCGAATTGGTTTTCAACGTTGGACTTAACTTCGGGATTTTTCCAAATGAAGATCCACCCGGATGACACATTTAAAAGTGGTTTTTCGACCCCTTCCGGGCATTACGAATGGCTTCGGACACCTTTCGGAATGCGCAATGCACCCAGTTCCTTTCAAAGGCTCATGTCTGTTGTCTTAGCCAATCTGTCCCCGTTAAAAATAGGCATATACATAGATGACATTGTGATAGCTTCGAGTACTTTTGACGAACACCTTGAAAAGCTTAAAATAGTTTTTGACAGACTCAGAAATCATAATCTTAAGTTGAAACCGTCCAAGTGTCATTTTCTCAAAAGCCAAATAACTTATCTAGGATTTAAGGTATCAAAAGGTATCTTACAACCAGATGACAGAAATTTAAAAGTTGTACAAGCATTTGTTCCTCCTCGGAATAGAAAAGAAGTTAGAAGGTTTCTCGGGCTTGTAGGGTTTTATAGAAGATTTATACCTAATTTCGCACAGAAGGCTCTTCCTCTTACACAGCTAACAAAAGACAAAGTTGTATTTAAATGGACCAATGAAGCTCAAAATTCCTTTGACACTCTTAAAAATGAACTTTTAAAGGAACCTATTTTAACTCTACCCAATTTTTCCAAACCGTTTTCGCTTTGTACGGACGCTTCCAATTTAGCCTTAGGAGCTGTTCTTTGTCAGGAGGATGATACTGGGTTCTTGCATCCAATTTGTTACGCAAGCCGGAAGTTAAAAGATCCGGAGACCAGATACAGTACAGTTGAAAGGGAAGTTTTAGCAGTAGTTTGGGCTACTGCCTTTTTTCGCCAGTACCTTTTAGGGAAAAGGTTCACAATTTATTCAGATCAGGCGTCGCTGTCCCACGTGCTAAAATTGAAGGATCCCACTTCTCGGATAGCTAGGTGGATTATGAGCTTGTCCCAATTTGACTATACAATAATACATAAACCAGGGAAATTGAACGTAACAGCTGATTTCTTGTCTAGAGCAGTAAATGTAACGCACCTTGTTCAAAATTCTGTCAGTCCAGACTTATTACAGACGTTCAAAGAAGAGCAGGGTTCAGATATGCATTGTAAGCAGATTATTTCAGATATAAAAAAAAATTTGACTCCTAGTCCTCGTTTTTTGAAATTTTTTATGCGTAATGGCATTTTATATTGTGAATATGCTAAGCAACGTACCCGTTGGCAAAAACTGCACAGGTTGGTTGTTCCACGATCTTTAGTTTCACGTATTCTGCAAGAGCACCACGATTCGCCGGTGGCGGCACATTCCGGGTTCCATCGCACATTGCAACGTATTCAAAAATCCTTTTATTGGAAAAGCATGTATAGGGACATTCATAATTATGTAAAATCTTGTCATTCCTGTATCGGAAGGAGGGGTCACCGGCCTTCTCACAAGGCTCCTCTTCTGAGAATGCCTGTGGCTTCCCGTCCGATAGAAAGAATAGCCATGGACATTGTTGGTCCCTTACCCATTACTTTACAGGGAAATAAATACATCTTAGTTATCACTGATTATTTTACGAGGTGGCCCGAGGCTTATCCTTTGAAAGACTTTACTTCTGAATCTATCATAGAAAAACTGGAACTTTTTATTTCGGCTCACGGTGTGCCTTTACATGTAGTTACTGACAGGGGCTCGAATTTTATTTCACATGCAATAAAAGAAGTATATCAGAAATTAGGCATCACTAAGCACACCACCACCAGTTACCACCCGCAGTCTGACGGAGTCGTTGAACGCTTAAATGCTACTCTAATAAATTCTCTCAGCCACCTTGTGAGTGAGACGCAGGAAGATTGGGACAGACATTTGCCTTTCGCACTTTTAGCGCACAGAACTGGACGGCATAGCGCATTACGGGACTGCCCAGCATTTTTTCTTTATGGAAGAAATTTAAATTTACCTATTGATTTGTTGACACAAACAGACTTTAAGACTTATCGTGACACAGACACTTATTCAAGGGATTTAATTTTAAGACTCCGCAGGGTTTTCTCTTTAGTAAATAAAAACTTAACGGAAGCGGCTGAAAGACAGGAAAAGATTAGAGACAAGGTTGTTTTTTCAAAAAATATTAAAATAAGGGATATGGTGTATCTTTATACTCCTGTGTTGCGGCCTGGATTGACTAAGAAATTTGCGAAGTTTAATAAGGGTCCATTTAGAGTGGTCGAACAGGTCACCAAAGTGAATTTTAAAATTGAGTCAGTTACGAGCCCACAGCAGTCGCAGGTAGTACATGTGGATAGATTGACAAAGGTACCTGAACGTATAAACTTTCCTTCATTGCAGGCGTGCAACTCTGATGCTCCAGAGAGAATTCATAATCAATGTGCTGATATTCCTTATAACCTGAGACGTAGGGATTCGCAGGGTTTTGTTGCTTACTAATGTAGGGCTTTGCAAACATTTATTTTTGGACTCAGTAAATCAGACTTTAGCGAAATATATACATATAGATATATATTTTTTTGTTGTATATAGTTTGACTTTTTCAGTTTGGCCAAACGTTATTTTGTATATGCATTAGGTTGTATTATTACTATTATTTTTGTGTGTCTTGGATAAAATTCTAATGGGTATTTGCACAGCGTATTCTGGATGCTATTTTCGGAATTGATTTTGGTTGGATTGAATTTTTGGACAATCACCTTTTCTTTCTTTCTGATTTTTTTTTGTGTGGGGTATTTTCGGCTGGTTCCGAGGTTCCTTGTGTTGTAACGTTCTTTTCTTTTCTGATGCTGGGCCCTGATCAGGCCGCTTCTGTTCTTAGACGTGATTGTTTGGGATTCATTCCGGGAAGTTATTCAATTTCGTAGTACTTAGGGGGATCTTTACTCTTTGTTTGAATACGTTCATGTGACATATTTTATTTGGAATTGTTTGAATTATTAGTGTGTTATTTTCTCAGGAATGTATTTTATGTATCTGCGGCGCGTTAATTATCTTATTTTTATTTATTTCATTTTTTTTTGTGGTGTGAGCAATTGGATTAGATTATTTCTTTCTTCAGGTGTGTGTATTCGAACACATTCAGTGGCTTATCTATCGTAAGGGAAAAATTGAAAGATAAAGTCTTCTTCAACTTTGAAAGAGTGATTGTTCTTCCTTGGTCGAAGGTGAGACATAGGAGGGTGAAATCTGGTTTCTTTTAAGGTCAAGTTCCTCTACTAAGGAGTATTGTGGTGCTGAGTTCACATTCCGGGGTTGGTTGCTTTCATTTTCTCGCGTTGAAGGCTGCAGGGGGGGGAGTTGCTAACACAATGATTTCTAACTACAGGGTTTTCCCTCGATTGCATTGACAACTCCGTACTCATTTAATGTACTCCATGATTGTGCTCAGCAGAAATTATCACAATAGTAGAATGTGTTCGACCTCAGGTGAAATTGTTCACATTAATGGACTGAAATGGAATGAATAGATAATTACATGTTCAGAATTGTGGCCACACAGAGACTGCAACACTAGTGTGATGCAATGAACTGAAAAAAAAAAAATTCTTTTTGTCATTATTGATTGATCTTAGACATATTTTGTTTGTGATTAACGCCTTATTTTTATTTTTATTTTTGTATGTGTTCTGAATATTTCTATGTAATTAATTAAGTGATTTAATTGATGTTTTGATTAATTATTTTTGATGATCTTCCTTGAGTATTTTAATTAGTAATTGCTTTGATTAATCTTGTTGTTTTACTTGCACATTTTGGACTTGAAATTTAATGTGTCAGTAATGTCACTGTACCAAGTAGTCGTGTGAAATATTGTTACATTATGTTATCCTTTAGCCTTATTGCACAGTATGAGTCATGGTATTTCAAGAAGTGTCTGTCTGCTAAATTTTGGTAAACCAAAATTTAATTCCTTAGGGGAAAGGAATGTTATGTAGAGAAATTATCTGATAGCGTTGTAAAAACTATGTGAATGATTTTATGATTTATGGAAGTTTAAATTTTATTTAGATTCTGAATTATTTAATTTAAGGCTTTAATTTTGGGGAGAAACAGATGCTTCGGGAAATATTATTTAGTATAAATGAATATTATTTATTTTCTTTTATTTGCAAATCTTGTACAAACTTTTATTCATTGTGAAAGAAGCAGGGAAAGGGAGGCAATTTTCGCCAAGTCATGATTTCGCGCGCTTTAGAATGTTCGAGAAAGAATTTTCATTGTTAGTTGACCTTAAGAGAGGAAAGTACGTGACGGAAAGGTCAAAGGTTGTCTTTCAATGTAAGTCATTCAGGTTTTGGCGATTGAGGGTCCGGTTGTTGGCTAAGTGAAGAAGGGCGCGCATGCGCGATCACCCTTATTTCCGCATTCTAGAGTTGAAAACGAAGATTTTGCCATAATTAAGGGGGCGATAAGTGAAGCCATAGTGGGAGCCCGTTTGGTGAAGGACAAGAAGGAAATTTGAGTTGGACACACTTACTTTTGGCTGACTCTCGGACTGACTCGCTGATTTTTGGGCTTGCTGGACAAAATGTAAGTGACTCCGAGAGGTGTTTTCCGGCGGGGAGCGGCAAATATGCTCCCCGGCCGCGTTTTGGTTAAGAGGCGAGACTCTCTTACACACTTACTCTGGACTCGCTTAGGCACTCTCTGACTGACTCGCTGATTTTTGGGCTTGCTGGACAAAATGTAAGTGACTCCGAGAGGTGTTTTCCGGCGGGGAGCGGCAAATATGCTCCCCGGCCGCGTTTGGTTAAGAGGCGAGACACACTTACTCTTGACCGGAGAAAGGAAAAGATTTAGTCGGCATCGAGCAGTGCTTCCGGCGGGGAGCGGCAATTATGCTCCCCGGCCGCGGGTTTTCTCAAAAATGCGAAGAAAAAAAAACTGTTGAGCGAATAACAAAAAAATTAACAGAGACTTGGGTCTCTATCTGTATCGGCAAAAGTCAGGACGATGTCCTCTGAACTCCGACTTGAAAACAGAAGGAATTATGTCACCTTAGACAACTGGAAGCCTGCGTTAGCCGTTCTCTAAAATGCCTAGCTTAATTGTCTACGTTTTCCTTGGTGGAGCTGAGAGTCTAGGCAGACAGCCGTGCGGTGTAAGCTGTTCTCTTGCTTCCAGTGGGAATAATTTTCTTCTATGGAAACCAGGAGCAGGCGTAAGATTTGACGGTATAGCTGATGTAATTTATTGTCGTGCCGTTCGAGTTTCTGGCTTGCGGATTTGCCAAGTGACGTAAGGATAGAGCTAAGATATGAGCTCTCCTCCACTTCAAGATGTCCCTTCAAGATAAGTTTTATTTTTTTTGGTGTGTTTGAACTTTAGGCAAGCTTTTCAAAAACGTCCTTAGCAGAAAAAAAACAACGTCAAATCTAAAATTTAACTCTCAGGCCTTAAATTGTTTCCCTTTCCTTTCTTTTAAATCACCAGACAAACCTTAAGTTTTTTTTTGAATTTAAATGAACAGACTCTCAGATGAGGTTAAGATTTTTCTTATTGTGTTGTAATTGAATAAACTGATATTTAATCTGGAACCTCTTACAGTATGTTTTCTTTATATATTTAATATGAACTTTTCCTTTATATCTTGTATATGTTTTATGTTTTCGATCCTCTCACGGCGCGGTCCCGGAATGCATTTTTTTCACAACGCAAAAATGCTGTACACGTTTCACTATACGATTACTGCCTTTTACGGCAAGTAGTTTCATATTTAACATTTAACAATATAGGAATTTCAGATATAACATGGTACCTAGAAGTAAAACTATTTAACCTTGGTGTCGAAACTTTTTCTTCATAACACTTTCCCCAGTTACTGAAAGTAGCCGAATGCTTCGGTGAATAGCCATTCCCAAGGGGAACAAAGGAGCGGAGGAAAGGTCCTTGACATGCTTCTGGAGTGTCTGAGAAGCCATTCCAGTACAGCATCTAAGTACTTCACTGTGTTCCTTGTTAGTCCAGCCATTTGTGTGGATATGTGCTACTGTATAATTTCCGAGTCCCCATTGACTTCGCGTACCTCAGTTATCGTAAGATGACTCCCCTGGCTACCTTTTCTTGGCGACAATTGATTTTTCTACTCTGTACTTTTATTTTGTTCTGGCGAAACAATGAGTTCTTGGAGAAGTAATTTGTAAGGGGAGATCCCGAATTGGTGCTTCCACATTGAATTCTCTTTGTTACTCGCAGACTTGTCTATTACGTACTGTCCCCGTAGTGTGGTTTTAAGTGACTCAAATAGTGATCTTTATTACTGTTATCAGCTCTCTCTCTCTGTGAAGGTAATTTTCTGTTATCTTCGACTGAGGAAAATGATAAGTGCATGCTCCAGAGTAAATCTAAGTGATACTGGAATTGGATATGCAACTACTCTGTATGTTTTTAGAATTCTAGGAAGTTCGTTTGAACGCGTATTTTGATACTATTTTATATGTTAAGCTTATTTTTCTCCGTGTACATTTATTCAGTTTGTTAGCCTCGTATTAATGGTAGCCGGGCTTATTTTAAAAGAATTTCCAGTTGAGAGGTAAAATTTCTCAGCGTCTTCCTTAAGAAAAAGGCCATTGTTATGGATAATTCAATAAAAATTATCCCATGAATTATTTATAAGTAGATTTTTCAGACTCATGGGATTTCATTCGATATTCTCGGCGAAAATTTTCTTTTTAACGAATCTATCTTCCATAGTGTTTACTGAGTTATATATTTTAGTTCTACTGATGTGTACAACTGGGCTGTGTTAGTAATAATGAATCCGGCACTTTTTTGAACTCCTGTGCATTAACATTAAATGTAGCTCCTGTGCATCAACATTCATCCATTTATTTAAATTATTACATATAGTGAGAAAATACTGGCATAATAAGCGCTAGTTGGCAGTATAATGCAATCATGTTATTCCTTAGTGGACTGAAAACTTAGTGCATCTTAAAATTCGCTGAATGTGAGTAGGTCGTGGCGGAGCAACGGTGATTTCGTACTAAATTACAAATTAAAACATCTACCAATTATACAATTCGTGCACTGTACATTAAATTGTTTGCCGTCTGTGCATTACAAAACGAAGGGGTTGGCCGGGACTGTGCGCTGAGGACAAATTCTTCCGTATCACCAAGGCCGTACGTATTGGGCACCTGTAAAATACATACAAAATTCAAAAGAGATTCCTTAAGTATTGATATTCCACTTTTTTGCTGTATATGATTTTTCGAAATCCCGGTGTGAATTATAAATCATCTTATATTTACTAAGTTAGTTATATAGAATATTAACTTCATAATTTTGTTCCTTAAATTTACAATATAGTTTTTGCATGGGGAAGGAGCTTATGCAGGTAATTAATAAATTAATTGTATTCAAGATGTAGTTATATAATTTTAAATTTAATAATATTTATAAAGACACATGAGAATAATTACAGGAGTTTACTGGACCCTGTTTCTTTTAAAACAGCAGTAGCGAGTTTACCTGGTTAGATAATGTCTTGGTTCCAGTCGCAGCCTGAACTCTTTAACCCTTGTTCGTAACAACCATCACTTTATATTGTTCCGTTGTACGTAACGATTAACAAACTATTTTGTTGGGAGTGATCATGAATTCTTAAAAAGTAAGGAAGTTATAGAATTGCCATCACAAATAAAATTATTACCAAGCAATTATTCAGAGGTACGTCAACCTGATAGTATTCAAACCTACATCCACTAAAAAGATGATCAGCTTTCTTTCTTTCGATGAGTTCATGATCCCCTCAACAAACTGGTTTACGTAAAAACTCTTACGTACGACAGAACAATATAAATTGATAGTTTTATACCTAGATATATTATTAGCTGTGAATATGTATTATGTATGTTTCATTTTGTGCGTGTCGTGTATAATTATGCTTTAAGCAATTAAATCGCCAACTAGATCTCTTTTAACGCATGTTCTCTTTTAACGCACTGCAGAAGTTCGATGCTGAAATTTTTTATCATGACTTAATAAATATAATAAACACACAACCGAATTATTCTCTTTTGGCAGAACAGTCAGATTTGACACAAAATTTATTCCAGTACTGCGATTATGTTAAGTGAAATGGAGGAACCAGAACTGATTGATTGATTATGTTTTGTAAATATTTGACAGTTTCATTAGGAACCCTTCACTTTCAGCTAATGCGAGTTTAATTCTGTTTCCGCATCCCATGTGATAGCAAAGAATTCATTGTTCTTTTAAAGTAATAATTTTCACTGGGCAAATGGGTAAAATCGGAGCTTATTAAATATTTAATCAATCCTACTGGGAATGCGTCTTATTCACATAAACTTAACTGATCTTAACTGTCGGATTATACTCACATAAATCTTCTTGCAGCGTATAAGAAGCAAATTAATGTTAAATTCTTTCAGCAATGTTTCTTTTTATTTTACAAATTACATTAGTTGGTATATTTCAGGCTTTTAGTGGTTTCAGCCCTGAAATATAGCTTTAATGAGAAATAAATATAGAAATGTTTATAAAAAGGTTTCTAATATATTTGACGCTCGTTTTAATGATCTTTCGCATCTTAAAGAAAAAAAAAATCTGATGTGTACACCACATGACTTCCTTGTACGGAATATTAAATTATACGCATTTTTTCTTGCATTTCATTTCAACTTATTGGATTGAATTAAATCTACTTTGCCGACAACGCATAAACCACAATAGAATAAAGGCATTCTTTAAAATTCATTCTATTTGTTTACCATAGCAACACTCCGGCGCTAGGTTCACTTAACAGTATTATATTTCGTTCATATTATAACTCAGAATGCACAAAATTTATATCATTTAAAGAATTATCTAATCGTTGCCACATGTTCTATTCAAATACTATAACAAAGCTAGAAGGATGTTTAAAAGAAATTAAGATTAAAGAGATTAAAAAAGAAACAGTTTTTCACAGACGATTGAGTATTCCTCATTCAATTAATTCAGTTCTCACTTCGCGAGAAGGCAAAAATACATAAAAACTCAAAATATCTGTATTAAAAATTACGAAGTAAATCTTAAACACTTATTTCCTCGAAAAAAATTCCAGAAAGGCTTAAGCATGAATTTAATTGGCAATAATAAATGAAGGCGTTATCTTTGTTGTTGCGAAGCTAAGTTTCTCTAGATTGGCAACAAATCCACTAGTCTGCTGTTTTAAATGTTAACAATCGATGGCCGCCATATAAAAAAGGCTTAGCGGCACTTAAACAACTTTAAAACTGTTGATAATTCTAAAAATATTGCATACAAATTTCCTTAAGGCATAAAAACCTTAATCGGAAGATAAGAACAACATAATTCAATCATTTTTTAAAGCAAAAAATGTACAATTTACAAACATATAAGAGTAAAAAACCTGAGATCACTGAACCGGGTAACAGAGTGGATATATATATAAATATATTTATATACGTTTGGTGCGGCCGGTTGCAACCAAAATACGAGGTGCACATCTACATGTTATAGCAGTTCTCTATACAGAATTTCAATATTCTGAGGCTACACGTTTTTGACTTATACGAGATACGTACATACGTTCGTACAGACGCCACGAAAAATTCTCTTCAAAATTCATTTGAAAGCAGTTTTATAATTTTTTTGGAGGAAAAGAGTATTTTATTCTGTCCTTACGTACAGATATCACTCAAAAACATCGTTAAATTGCATTCGATAGCGGTCAAAATGGATATTTTGATTGAAATATGCTGCCTGAAACTTTTCGCGATTACACTACTTCCTTTTTACTTCGTACAAGGAAGTAAAAAAGATCTATAACGAATGTGGATTTAACTTATTTTCGTCATATAAGGACTTTTATCATTGTAATGTAATGATTATTGCCATGTGGAATCTTTATAATGAGCTTTAGTTGTAGTATTTTTTATAATTTTATTTTTATAATTCTTTATTTGGTATCATAAGAATTTCAGTGTTTGCCAGTGCCATTAATTGCGTTCTCCTGCTGCATTATGAGAGTTCTTAAAGTTTGATGGATGCTTTTCAGTTAATGATGGATGAGTTTTTATTATCACGTTATAAACTGCTTCATGGACTTATGCCATCTTACGGGTTCAATTTCTGTCATACGTTCTAGCGAGAAATGTTTAATTAATTTGATAAGCTTGTTAATTTAAAATTAGTTGTTTTAAAATAATGTCTTAATGGAATTTTTTTAGTATTTGATAAAGTTTTCATTAGTATACTTACGCATATTTTTTGTTGACTGTATAATACATTTCTCCTTTATCCTTTTAGCATGCCTTCGTGGTGTAACTGGAAGTACGTTGGACGCGCATTCGGGAGACCCGGAGTTCGAATCCGGGTATAGGCTCTGTAGATTTCTCTAATTTCCTGACTTCGGAAAAAAATTCTGAATGACTCTAAAGTGGTGCCCGAACTAATCGGTTGTAGGCGATAATGTGTCACTGGCAGTATTTGGCAACTTCATTCCCTCATCCCCAGTACCCCGTTAAAAGCGGAGTATAAAAGGTTTTCTCCCTTTTCGCATGCCTTCATGATGTGACTGGAAGCAAGCTCGACGCGTGTTCGGGAAGTCCGGACTTCGAATCTTGGCGAGGGCACTGCACATTTTTCTTGCTCTTGTATCGATATAACGTAATGACTCTACAAGATATTTTGCGTTTATTTGGTTTCTTATTTGACACTCTTTTCATCGATAAATTTAATTACATGGTAACTTTTGCTGCATAAACGAATAACAACATTAATCCGTGAGAAATTGTCCGGGAATATCTTAATACTTTAGCTTTTACATCATATTCTGTTTGCTTTTGGGCCTAAGTTCTATGTTCTTCTTTCTGTCGCATGTAGAGGAAGCATTACTGGTTGCTCAATGAAACATTATTGTTATTTTCGTTTCATTCCTATAAATCAACAAATTCTCGATCGCTCCTGAATTTCTGAAATTTGTGCATCTTAACTTGGCCGCGGACCGTAAACGTCTTGTTGACATTTTTTTTTTGTTTTCTGACATATCAGCCTGATTCCAGATATCTGAGGATCTCTTATACTTCTTCCTCTATCACCATCTACTCAAGAAGATTTTCCACTCATCTGAATTTTATATGTTTCTAATCCGCATGCACGTGGCATGTAATTAAGGAATAGCTCATCGACGTAAAGACCGGCTCCATTAACCATTAAAATAACCGGAGGTGAGTCATTCTGTCCTCTAATATATTCGTCAAACATCGCTTATTACACTTACTTTAGTATGACTTTCTAACAACTTTATGAGGATCTGCTATGTTATCACGTTTTTGTCACGCACTAGAAACGTTTTCTTGGTGATTTTAAAGACCGCTGTAGTGTATTACTTATGAATAAAGTCATGTAAAAACACAATTTAACTTACATGTAAATACACATTTAAACACAATTTAGAAGTATATGATTGTGAGTTTAAAGGTATAATTGTAAATCAGGGAAGCATGTATAGTTGTGAAATATTCGAAAGCGACTTATTCATGGGTACAGGAAATGGACTGTCAAACGAAAAACTAATCTCATGTAAGACTTGCAGTTATTGTACTAGATGTGTGAAAATGAAGAGAATTTATACACGTGCCCAGTTCTCTAAAAGGATACAAGTACGTCAAAGTAGAGCTAATCTTAACCAGTGACCAACCTCATTTGCTTTTGAGAGTAACATCCGCGCCGAATTATAGCATGTCAAATATAGACATTGACTGAAGGCCTTTAGCTCTCTACAGCTAACAAGATTAAAAATCTTCATTTTGCAATGGATTTCCGTAAGTTGTACGGTGAATGAAGGAAACAGAGTTACGCATTCCGATAAATTGTGTTTTCAAGTATACCACGGTACTGGTATGAGAAGAATATAGTGGAAAAGCATGAATCCAAAATACATCGTCTGAACACATCAGACTAATAGAAGTAATAGAATTTTGGGGAGACTTTAATTGGTATGTTTTAGTAGTCTTTAATTAGCATGGATTAACATCTGAATATTCAATGGTATGTATTCTGAATATTCAATGGTTTTTGCTGACTTGTGGTATTTAAAGATTTTTCTTAATTAAATACAAGTATTTACGCTGAATTTAGTATTGCTTATGACTTAGACAGTTTCCGTAAGACTACAAACCAAAACTCCATGATGCAAACTCACATTATTCGATGATAGCTTTAACAGCTTGTCGATATCTTTATCGTCCTCAGTTGTTCTTCGAAACCGCTGGATCTCAGCATTTGTGTAGTAAAGTCAGAAAGGGATTGAAGAACTGAATCTAGAACCATCAGGTAACAGCAAATTGGAACTTGCAAGTTAACGGGTATCGTTTCAAATTTCTTTAGCCGTCTACCAGCTTTGCACACCATGCCAAGGATATTTGTGGTCTAACAGTGTACTGAGTAAATGATAAAAATAAATTGGCTACTTATTGTACATAATCTTTAATTTTTGCTATTTTGTTATACTTTTGTCAGAATGGAAATCATCTAATGTATTTTAATTGCAGTGGGTAATTATCGTGCATAGAATCTGTAAAATGCCTATTATTTTACATTAACCAGTTATTTGTAATTTCAGCCTGTACTATAACTTCTTTCCGTTTCCTCGCCTGAAATGTAAATGCGTTACAGCCTACTTAAACAGCGGTTTTGGGATTGTAAGACAAACCTTTCTGCCTCTCGAAGCCACCTTACTTTAGTTCTGCCATCTCTGAAAATTTAACTGCAAAGAAACAGGTAGCTGTTATTGAAAACTTTTTTCTGTATTGAAAAGAATGTCAGTATTTCAATACCTAGCAAAACCATCAAAGACTTTCATTTTATATCCGATTTTTGCCTTTCTTTTTAAGTTATAAAGTGCAAAAAATGAAACATGAATGAAAACCTTGGATTAAACGAATTTCTGGAGAAGAAATGGTAGGGATAGCAGCATTTGCAGAGTCCGATCCCCTCAGGTAATCGGACTGCCTGATCAAAATTTTCCTGAGGAACAAATTAAAAAATTTTAAATATAACTTTGGTCATAGCGGAAAAAGTATCCGTAAGTAACCGTCAAGCCTTTTTCGGTTCTTATGAACTTGCTAAACAGTGTTGCACGGAAAAGAAAAAACGTTCGTGTAGAACAAAATTCATTTCCATCCATGTGGATGTAGTTGATTATTCCTGAAGTTATCAAGTGGCAAGCCCTTCCGAATTTTTTGTGTTCATTTATATGCTTGTTTATATTTGTTCATTGTCAATGAGCTGATGGTACAGAAGCAAACGTAAAATGAAGAAAAATACTGTCGTGCTACCATATTATGAAATAAATAGATGGAACCAGTCATTAGATATGCACGATTCAGCAGTTACTATATTTAAAAGCAGAACTATAGAATCTTGAATTTTAAAATTTCATTTTATATTCTTAACCTGTTTTAAATTTCCATTTCTTCATTTATCTGCTTTGTAATTAATTATACCTATCTTATATCTAGATATATTACAATAGCGGTCAGGTAGACAAAGCATTAAATAGAAAAAAGTTAAATAAGAAATTTTAAGCCCCAATTCCACAGTCCTAATTAAGGGAAAAACAGAAAAGAAAAGCAGAGAGAGGAGGAAGAAAATACTTTCAATACTTTTATGTTGTAGCTATGCAATTAATTAGTTGCAATTAACAAGTTGTCCTAAATTCAAAACAGGTACCATACGGCGTTTCATTTTTAGATCTTTTCATCTCTGTTACATTTGTTAAAGCATTCTTTCTCTCTCTCTCTCTGTGTCTACGTGCTGTATTCGGCCTTGCGTTTTTGTCTGTCTAGAGATTTAATTAACTGTATTAATTAAATCTCTAGAGATTATGGATTTTCTACATATGTAAATAATTTAGTAAAATTATATGTGAAATGTAGTGATTTTTTTTTCCGTGTAATGTAACATGAAAGTCAAAAGAACGAAGCTTTTTTGGAAAAGTATGAATACAGGCGCAAGTTTATTTAACATGAGTAAATGGCTATTTCGTTAAATTGGCCAGATATCGCCAAGTGGCAGCGTTTTGGCGACTGTTTGGCGATATTTCGGCCCGTCCTAGTCCGTGCATAACTGTAATGGGTATTGTGATTAAATAAGTATATTTGATCACTGTATGCAACTGTGACCGTATCTGGCTCTTAGATGTAACCGTGTATGCCTTCTTGTTATTTCGAGAAATGGAATTTACCAGAAATTTTTCGGCGGCCGGGTGAAAACTATATAAAAGACTGGAGTGAGCATTTGCTCTCAGTTGTTAGTTGACAGCTGAATTCGGAGTGTTAAGATATCCGTATTAGCCTCGCTCTTTAGATGCGCTTTATATTGCTTTCTGTTTAACGTTCTTATTAGTTTTAAGTGTATCTACTGATTTTACTTCGTGAGAATGTGAAGAGCTGTAAGAGTGCTTTTGCGGAACTTTCCAGAACTTCGAAGTGTTTCTTTTGGTAAAATAAATTTTATCGAGCTATCATCGGTCCTGTGCGCATTCACTCTATTATAAATCCGTACGCACACGACAGTATTAACACATTTTATTTTAAGGATTTCTATTGTAATTTTTGCATACGAGTTGAGTTTCTAGACTGTGAATTCATCTGCGACGTCCAAAATGAATGGAATGTGATCCTCAGTTGCTTAAACGAAAGTCATTCGGTCTAAACGACTGACTTCACATTAGAAACGATTACCGATAACCATAATTTCTTTTCTTTTTTTACTTTGCTTTGTTTTTACTCTTCCATTTTGTAAGCATTACGTGTTTTTATTGAAAGATTTTCATTTTTAGCACCAACTTGCTCTAATTTTGTATCTTTACCGTGTGGGGATTTTAGGATGGCTTTTGTGGCTAAATGGTGCAGAAACTTTGCTTTTATTGCATAAGCGTAATCATTTTTTAAGCTCCCTGTTTTTCAGTTTCAGTTCGATATTTCAGTTTCAAATAATATTTCAATTGATCAATGACTGAAAATAATTTATCAAATATATCTGTGAATCAGTATAAAAAGGAACACGAACATAGAAGAACATTTATCTTAATCAGTTATACTCTAAATGATGTAAAATTCGAAATAAGGTGATTCTACTAGCTGTATTAATAAAGCGGAGATTAATCCTTTGCTGTTGGGGGAGGGGAAATCATTTGTTTTCAATGTAGTATTTTAAACTGAATTCTTTCTAAATCATAATATATAGAGGGATAGAAGTAGAGGTAGAGCTAAAAGTAAGGGGAAAACCAAGATCGTTATAATAAATCACCAGATATTGTTCCCATTTATTAGCCTTCTTTCGATTTAAAGTTTTGTTGTTCCATTCCATAGAATCAGCTTCGCTATCTTCAGCAGCCCGCTATGCGCAGCCCAGACAATGAGATCTTAATATGTGATATACTAAATGAAACATTACAATACAGCAAGCTGAACAAATTAACAAGCTAAACTAATTGTGTTTGTACAGGGCTGTTAGCCTTTCCGTCGGTTATCTCGCTGCATTAACCTGAGCTTTTTATTTTCAGGCAATATACTGAAATGTGCGCATCTATTGCACACAAGCGTATTAGTTTTTCCTTACATTTATATTTGTCAATCTCGGTCACACAATTCTATTAATAGTAGGTAAGGGGGGGAGGAATCATATTATCAGAATCAGGGGAGGATCAGAATCAGGATCGTGTTTCTATAGTTTATAGCTCTGAATATATGAGAATTATTAGCCTGAGATTTGACATAGTTCTATTTGTTGCTATTTATTCCTATTTGTTGCTATTTATTCCTATTTGTTGCTATTTATTCCTATTTGTTGCTAATTATGTCATGATGTTGTATTTTTGCTGTCAGGTGTGGAGTCATCAGGAATCTTTTGAAAGCGGGTTGAGTTCTTTAAATGAAATTCAGATGTTAAAAAACATTTTGCGTTGAACTCCTCCAAAATCATTGAGTTCCATGGACATTCATTGAGTTCATTCAGTTTCCGGCGACCCGTCGCCGTGCCGCTTTAACAATTCATAATAATAATATTCTAACTCTTTTTAGACTTGGATTGATTTTTGCGACAACGCTTAAGTTCCACCGCAAGTTGTCGGTTTTATTGTAAAATTCTAAGTACATACCTTTCTGTTCATAGTTGAAAATAATAAAGGGTTCTTTTCACGCTTCTTCTGTGCTGCTATTATTTCACGCCTGTGCGAGAAGTCGCCAGATTCTTTGTAGTACGATCTAATGCAGTTTATGTGGCCAAAGAGAGTTAGGTCCTTTGAAGGTGCTAAATATAAAAAAAAAATTCTGTATAAAATTATGGTGAAATTCTCTTTTAATGTTGAAACGAAGAAGGCGCTTCGATTATTGGCAGCATTGGCCAAGTAAATTCCATAAACACTACGAATGTAAAAAATTTTTAAATGAATTTTCATAACAGCTGCATGCTATGCATTATTAACGAATTTATAAATTAATATCTAATTACTATAATACAAAGCTATGGATTTGCATATTTCTGTATTTTTAAATAATTTAGTTAAATTACATTGAGAATTTAAGGATTTTTTTTTCCCTCGTCGTTTAAGGTAATCAGACCAATTGCTGTGCAAAACAGTGACCTGCTGTATCTTGAAACATGTTTCTTAGATATTGCTTAACATTTGTGGGCGTGAGCAAAACTAGCATTTCATTCATTTGAAAAAGATGCGTATTTCATTGTAACCCGGAAGACTAAAGGTTGATGTTCTTATCAGGCAAGTTAATGTCATCAAAAGATCGATCTTTCTGATTTATATCTGTATTCATAGTTCCTGAATTTCTTATCGAGGGAAAATATAAACATGGAATGCTCATTTGTGGAAGTAATTTATCTTTTGTTTATCTCCAGTTACATATTTGCGATAGAGGAGTTGAAATTGCTTGTCACTGGCGGATAAAACGCTAGATAATAATAATTGATGTTATTTTTAAATCTGTGTCAAAGGGTATTTTTTTTCGTAAAATCAACCAGTGTCTCAGGTACTAAAAGCGATGAAATCTAATTCCATCTTTGAGGTGGAGACTTTTTTTTTATTATTTTTAATTTTTATTTTTTACGAAAAGTTTCCTGAAAATAAATCTGTTCAATTCATAATCCCATGAATCTTCTCTTTAGTGGAAAGCCATGATTCTAGATGGTTTTTCTTACTGCAATAATAACAGAAATATAGACTGCGATAGTGCAACTAATTGAATATAATAATAATGGTGCCAGTTATACATTTGCGTAATAATAGTAGGCATAACAGTGCTTTGAATAAACATTACAGAGAATGGCTTTGGGAATTAGCATGCGAACAGTTTTGAAAGATGATTAACTTCGAGTATCGTATTTGTAGCTTCCATAGATTACTTCTGGTTTTAGCAGAAAATGAACGTATTTTCTTCATGTTGAAAATTTATTAAATTTATATCTTAAAAAATAATGAAAGCTACCAATTATAACTTAAAGTATATATTATAAATAAAGTAGTTAATGTAATTCAATTAAACATAAAAAATTTAGATGCGGCAGTGGGTAAATGAACTGCTTTTTTGAACATGAGTGCGCACGCACTCTTTACCCCCCTTCCCGCACACACAGAAATTTATTTTTAAAATTAATATCTCGCAGGTGATGCAAAACGTTTTCCTAGAATAAAGTATCAGACGTCCCCTGTTAATGCGTTTGTATCATATTTGAATTATTTGTCACTCACTGAAATACTTAGTGGCTTAATAAGTTTTATTTCGATTTTAATTTGACCTTTTTCTCTGTTTGCAGTAATAGATTTGTTAAGAGAATAACTTCTCAATAGCTTAAGATAACTTTAAACTTTAAGCTGAATGTCAAGTTAAATTCATGGCAGAGAATTATAAATAATAATAAGTAAAATATGTGAAATTAATAAAAATTACGATCAATACATTAAAAACAATCTCTATAACTCCGTTTCGTGTTTAAGATCCTTGTGGAATTTATTAAATTTTAGAATACTTCTTGTGCTTCTAAATTAATTCGAACTAAATGGAAATCTCTATTACAAAGTCTTCGACTAAGCGAGTAAAATTTTTGACTGTTAATATCATCCAAATTTTTAAAGCTGAAAGAACGCTAGTCTGAATTTAGGAAATTTAAATTCTTCCTGAGCTGTATTCAGATACTTATAGCGCTTGTTCCTTTTCTGTTCTATAAAAGAAAATATTGACTAACTGACTTTTGTGCTAAATGCCACATTTTTATGAAAATAATGTATGTTTTTTTGATAAAAATAGTGTAGCATAACAGTTTCTGCTCACTTGAAAAAGTCAGGCGAATGAAAAATGTTGTGGGAAAATATAAATGTTTTTCTAAAACGTCAGGAAGAATATGAACTTTTCAAAAAATGAGAGAATTAAAAGAAAAGTACAGATCATCCTCTCAAGTAATAAAATTTTTTTTGCATAGTACGCAATTCAAGAAAAGAAGTGAAGAATTTTTATAAACTTTTTTCATTGCAAAAGTATTTTATGGTAAGCGCTCATGTGTGGTCCCTTTTCGATTTTAGTTTTCCACCTTTCACTTTAGAAATGTGTTTGTTCTATTAACTCTCTCTTCAAAACTTTTGTAATTACCCTTCAAAAGTTAATAATGTAATATTAGACGTCATTGCGTAGTCCAGATGTTATAGTGGTTAGCGACACTGTGTGCCATATCAATGAACCAGGATTCGAATCCCTGAGAAGGCATGGATGTTTGCAAAGTTATAATGTCTGGGCGCACTTAAAATGTACGGCGAGCCGAAAGCCTTCTCGAGGGGTTTGGTCGTAGAAGAAAAGGAATAGGAGATCCTCGGACCTGCCCCAGCGGTGTTGTGACCCAAAATTGGTGCGGAACTGGACTGTCATATTGTCACTGTAGGGTGCTCAAGGCTTATGGGAACGACAAACGCAGCCTTACATTCTTTGCCGTGATAAAATTCGTGAGCTTGTATGAATTATGTCAGACAAATAAAATTAGCCACAACAACAAAACAGGAATCATTGGCCTGTGTTGTTGTGTATTGTAATAAATAAATATAACAATTTCAGTCCAGTGCAAGTATATTGCGTTATAATAAGCGTTATAATAATAAGCGACTACGTAAATTAAGAGCGTTTTTCAGTCCACTGTAACTCCCTGCATTGTTGTATTTTGAAATTCCAAAAGAATAGTATTTCTTATGAACGAAGTATTACTTTCAAAAGTTCCTTTTTTCTTTGTCCATAATTTAGTTTTTTCAAAGACCTACCTTCTTTTTTTGTCTTTTTCTTTTTTTAATCGCTAAGATACGTATTTCTTGTATTCATTTTTATTTTCTTTGCAATGATAAGTTAGATTAATATTCTTAGTTATCCCACTTCATGTTACAGTAAAGTATAAAATTATTCATTTATTGTTAACTACATTAGTACCTTTGGTTAAATAAAATCGAGGAAATTCACAGTTGCATTTCAATCAAAAGGCAGTTTAGACTAAAGCGGCAGGTGGTTTGCTTTTGTTAATTTTTTTTTTCATCTGAACTGCTGGCCTCAATCCAAGTGAATCAAATCAGATATGCTGCATAACCTTACCTCTGCACTATCATGATGAACTTGGAGCTTTTAGTTCAGCTGCTGAAAGTTGTCTCCCTCGTATTTTCTGACTTGCGCAATTAAGATATTATACCCGTATTGTTCAGCTAGTCAAACGACATGAATAACTAAGCGCGATCGTTGTTTGCTTCTTTACGCGTAATAAATTTAAATGCTTCCTTATATGGTTCACTTCGAGGTTATTTTACTTATTATTTTTTTCACCTCGAACTATGTAATGGAAAGAGCCTTGAATGGCTTTTAGCATTGAAAGAATGTCTATTGTTTGGAGGAATATTTTATATAAACCATTGAGTTGTTACGAATGCTTAGAATGCTTAAAATGCTTGTGGCTAGAACTAACTTATGTGACACGATTTTACTTTTTACCTACTAAATATTTGTGACATTTTCGTAACATTTTACAAAAACTTTGTTATGAAGCCTGTTTGCCAGAAAATGGAGTTTATTATCGTAAACTTAGATAATTTGAAATGCATGATATTTGGTTTAAATTAAAGTTAATTATAAAATTAATAATTCTTTGTTAAATGAAAATCAGTAACTTTTAATGTATTCGTAGTTAAATAGCTGTAATTTTAATTGAATTCCTGGCTAAATGAAAATTTACCGCACTTATTGAATTTTTAATAAATGGGAAAATGCTCACTACTTATAACATTTATCAGATCCGTTCGAGAATGGGGAGAGTGAGGTATTTGCCCCAATTAAAAATGAAAAAGGGGCGCAACATTTAAATATGATAGTTAAATATCAGTTTGAAAATAAAAAAAGGATTTTCGGGATGCAATTTTGAATCTGTTTTTATGTAAAAAATTAACCATCAATGCCATTAAAACATTCTTTTTTCCCTGTTTATTTCAGAATATCGTGTATAATCGTATTATTAAGACGTTAAGTAATCGTGTATAACAAAAGAGTTAAAGGTAAACTATCAACACTAAATACTCAGTGAGTTTAACCCTTCGACTAGTAACGGGACATATATGTCCCACTAAACGTTTAAAAATTCCTGCTGGATTAAAAAGTACTTAGAATCTCTTGAACGTTGAGTATCATCTTCCAATAGTTGGAAAATCAAGACGCCGCTGTGCTCGTTGTACGCAAATGAACATAGAGAAAAGAACTAATATGCGCTGCCCAATGTGTAATGTTGGGTTATGCAAAGAATGCTTTAACCTCTACGATGTAAAATCTATTTCATATAATAAAGTTTTCCAGAATAATAGGTGTGCTTATAGTAAGTCGATCGCTACGTGTGAGACGTATGAACTACGGCTGGGAAATATGTGCCTTTGTCATGAAAACTGTTTGTCAAAAAAAATCCCAATTGCTAAATTTACCATATTTATGACATATTTTATTCACTTGGAAAGAAAACGAGGTAATATTTTTAATTCGTAGTCAAATGGTAAGCCATGTGTGTGGCTAAATTGAAACGCAACAGTATCTGTCAATCGCGTGTCTGAACAGCTGAACCTTTCGTAATGCAAGTCTTCTTCTTATATTTTCTCCTTCTTTACGGGTATGCAAAATAACTGTAGAGTAATTTGGAACATGCTTCCAAAATTTGCCTTTCTGAGACTGACAGACTTGTTTTTACGGTAATGCATAACACTCGGTGTGTATTAAATGAATGATGAATTCGAATATGTTTGGACGAAAGTATGATCCAAGTGATTCTGAAGCCAAAATTAACTTTTAAGATAACAATTTGCTATGTTTTTACGAAGATTTTCTTGTCCTGTAACCCATTTCAACTAAGCTGACCATCTTTCCATGAGTTAAAAAAGGGTCAGTATAATCAAATAAACAGAACGAGGTTTAATCGTGATAGAGAAACATGATGGAAAATGCTCTGTGACATAAACATGTTGAACTTCACCATTATTTTTTATTAATAGAATATATGCAAAACTTTTGCGCACTTAATAATAGAGGTAAGCCATGCTTCATTTTGATTGTACTGTGGCTGCTTCTCTGATAAAGTTATCTTTGACTTTTTGAACCTTATTAACATACATGTATTTCTTCAGAAAAAGTCTGAACCTATCTAATAAATACAGGAATGTTCTATTTATTAAATGCATTCAACAGCATCGCAATTTTTATAATTTTTTAATACATTTTCAGGACTAATCGAACCATTGATTTCGCTAGATAAATTAGCATTCATTGTACTTTTGTAAATTTATGTATATATTTAAATTCATTCGATTGCTTTTTTGTTTTTATGTATAATTTTAATATTATATATTGTTTTATTTAATTATTTTTTATTTGTTGCTTTTAGTGTCTTATTTTATATGTAATTTAATTTGTGGTCACGTGTTTTGTAGGTGAATGGTTATTTTATATATAGAACTGTAGATCTTTCAAATCGGAGCCCAACATTTAAATTGTAAAAATTACTTTTGAAAAACGCGAGAAATGGGCTAATACGCTCCTGGCAACTTTATCGATTTTTTTGCCAACTTGGCAATCTTTTGGAATTTTCGGGAATATATATTTTTGAAACTTTATCGATTTTTCCAGAAGCTTTCAGAAGCAACGTCTGATACACTGTACCTCTGCCCATACGACAATACATAAATGCAAGAAAGACAGGACGAGATAGTTATTACTCATCTGTAAGATTTAACGATATGAGGATTCATAGTTTTCTTTCTTTCTTTTCATCACTTTCATTCTTGCATCATTCTGTTTAATTTTCTTCTAGGGTAATGTATGCCATTTTTTAATCTGTTGTTATTATGTCCTATGTTCATGATTGAGATTGTCGTTCTACTCTCACTAACTTCCACTCCTAAATCTAGATTTTCCTCTCAGCGTACAGAAAAAATTAGTCTGTTATTTATATCAGAAGTTAAGCATGCACAAAATTTATCGTATTCCTTTTTATTTCCGTTGGATTCCCAGCATATAATTTATTGTGTTTACACTCCACTTCATTTTTAACATGCGTGAATGGAATTTCATTAGCATATCATATGCATTCAACGTATCACCTATACTGCAGGACAATTGCTAAGGACGAATCACAAATGGCTATGTAGCGCATAAAAATGTAAGTGTGGTTGGATGCTAAGTGAATAAAATAATGCCAGAATACTAGGACATAACAAAAAAGATAGTTTATTGTGCTTTGAAATCCAGGAGGTTTTGAAAAGTCTTCAAGGGACAAAATGTTCATTTTGTGCTGAATACGTAAAAATGAAAAATTTGCATTTTGACGTAAGATGTCAATACGAGATATGGCCACCACGGAGGGCGATACAAGATTCCACTCGTTGTGTCATGCAACAGTATTGAGCAGCTGTTGGGGTAATTTATCTCACTCTTTTGTCAGCGCACGGATAATGATGTCCTTATCCATTGGAAGGAATTATCGATCAGCAAGACTTATCCCCAAAGCATCCGAAACATTTCAATGGAATTCAGGTCTGGAGAACGTTGAATATCCTCACTCTCTAGACATTCATGGACAGCAACTGTTCAATGACATATTGTGTTGTCGTCCGTGAAAACAAATGTATCACCTACAGCACCCCGGAATATGCGAGCATGATGAGGCAGCAGAACATCATTATTGTTATGGTTGACCAGTCATAGTCCCAGCTGGGAGCATATAGAGTGACGTCCGGCGTTGATCACAATCCCAGTCCATACCATGACACTACATGCAGGCTATCGCTCCCTTTCCTGTGTGCTTGCCGGATTATATGCTGTACCACTTTGTTGCCGCATCAGTTGTCCAAAATCAGACGAGAGATTAAACCAACTTTCATTTGAAAATAGTACATAAACCCAGTCGTCTTCCCTCCAACTACGATGCTGACGACAGCATTGCAAATCGGAAGAACGGCGACGTCTAGACAATGAAATACATACAAGAGGACGGCGGGCATATAGTCCTCTCTGATGCGAACGTAGTAGCTGTGCTGCGCCGGTTCCTTTTCGTCGATAGCACTGTGTACCTATCTTCTGCAAGCGTTGTACTCCGAACACGACCTTCCCCTCCCCCGTGACGTTTGTTAGACATTCCATTTGTTTAAAGTGAAGCCTTGAAACAACACTGTGACTGCCGTCGAACCCACTGGCAACATCTGTTATATTTGCTGTTCTTCAATGTTGCCAATAATACGGCCACGTGTAAAATCATCCGAGTGATATCGGAAAGACAATGAAAATTGCAAGCTCATCGGTTGATTCTTTCCGTTAAATTTTGCTTTTGAACAGCGGTCGATAAGCGTCAAATTCTTTATATCTCTTATCAGCGCTATCACGTGACGAACAACTTCGGCTATCCAAAATTTGCATACGCACAATACATCTTCTGTACCCCGCACTTATGCTAATTTCCACATTTTCCCACCTTCCATTTTGTGGCTGCTATCGCTGCTACTCTCATTCGTCCTTACCAATTACCCATCAGTGTATTTTTCCCTAAGCCAACAATTTATTCTTCAGAACATCTTGTCCGATAATTAGGTCCTATGGTTGTGCCATGTCATTTATAATAAAAAAATGTCGCGGTTGTTAATGATTTCGTCGATTCATAATAAAACATTGACTTTACCCAAGATCACCGATGAGTCAGGATTTACATTTGCAATTTTAAATAATTATTTTGCTTTCTCGTTGTATTATCAGTCGCAATTTCGAGGCTACTGAAGATTTTAAAGGACTGACGGTAAGACATTGGATCGATTCACCGTCAAAAATTATTGCTTTCTTCACATAGGCTGAAATGCTAGACAGTTATTCATGATTCATCGCAAGACTACTTTGATCCCTTTTTCTAATCATCCAACAATTCCACACGAATTTCAGTCTGACACGGGAGGCACTTGGTGTCACAAATCAAGCTAGAATGTTTACCTTTACATATCAAAGGCTGCTCTTTTAATTTACAAATTCCGAAATTATGTATTTTTTTGCTGGCATAAAAAATCATCTGCCGTTTTGTTCCAAACTTTCGACATTCTTCCCTCGTTCTTTATCCCAATTTTCATAACTATGCTGAAAACGCAATTTTCTGGAATGCACTCAATGCACTTGCATTAGGAATCGAATGTTGCTTTTTACCTTTAAATTTCTGCAATCTATTTTCCGTTTCAGAAAACTTTATGTTTTATGCTTTTAAATGAATCTTAATCATCTCCTGCTTGTTGAAAAAGGAATGTTCGTTCTCGCATTCCTCTTACTTTCCTAAAGGATTTTGATAATTATATTACAGTCTAAGAATCGTCTTTTGCATGCTGCCTATAAAACTGTTAACTCAATATAATCTGGAATAAGTTTGGTAAATAATCGGAACAGCAAACTTTTGTTTGAATTCAATTCAATACCAAGAGTTTGCAAACTGCATACTTGGATTTCTCTTCTGTCATATAACTTTTGTAATTGTTTCAAATGGGAAGCCGATTTTATAGCATTTAAATTTAACAAATTGTTAATATGAGATATTATAATAATTTCCTTTTTCCGTACTTTTCTTTATGCACTTCCACAGTAAAATCTTAATTGAATTCCTCTGATACCAATAATCCTTGAACACTAATTAAGGCTAGTTCTTTTAAGAAAGATTCAAGATAATTAATTATACATACCTACTTTAGTTAAGCTTTCGTTGCTATGAAACGCATTACCAAACTGTGCCCAAAATTTCTAAGACTTCTCGAAATCATATTCAAAAGATTCTACTTGAGATTTCGGCAAATTAATTTTGGTTTTCTCTGGTTCGCTTTTCAAAATAAGTACAGAATTACTCTTCAACGGCAAATCTGCCTTTTAAGTATCTGAATTCTGACTTCAGAAATTTCGAGCATATAAACCGTTCTCTCTGCTCATGATTATTATCGACTTCCATTTCGATATCCGAAACTTCAGGAATTAAGTTCTCAATTTCTAGATCTAATTTAAATATATGTTCTGCTTTTTCTTGTAGATTGATCTTATATTCTTCTACTGATTTTATATCTATATCTTATTCCAGTAATTTGGATATTCTGATAATTACTAATGTTGTTAATCTACTTAGTTTTGCGTTTCGCTGTCCCTTTAAAGCTTCCTTAGTTTTCACATCGATGATAATAACTAATAATATGATTTCTGAATTTCTCTATAATCTGGAATACTATTCTAAAGTTTAAAAAAACAAATTCACATGTATTGAAATTTCAAATCGAAACTTACCTTTTCTTCAACTCCTGTAGTGCGCGAGGGTAAATATCGATGATATTATCCAATAGTAAGTAATTTCACTTCGGAAAATATAATTCATCTATCTGAAAATATGCTAGACGTGGTGTGTTCTCTTTCATATGACTCATTAAAACTGTGTAACGGTATCACTGCTTTTCGTGTATTAAAGGAACTAATAATATGCATTACATTATAGCCTTTAGTTGAAAAATCACAATTCAAGCACAACAACACATTTATATTCTTTCGCGCTCTCTTCTAACTCTGTGACGCATCTGAATTTGCGCCCTGTAACGGCGGTTCTCTTACAATGGCATCTGTCGGCAGATTATAATCCTAAGCATTTTTCAGTTATTAATTTGCTGGTTTTTCCTATTGAAAACATTTGTATAAAACTTTGCACAAAGCTTATTTTGAAATTTTACGCAATTCTTTTATTTCGATTTCTGCTTGAGTTGAACTGATGTTAATAAATGTTTTGGGGCTTTCTTTTAAATTTCTTGATGTATAATAAACTATAGGAATTCAAACTTCAAAATAAGAAATTTCTTGTTAATAAAATAATGGTATTTTAGAAATTGGATTTACGAATTTTCATTGCAGAAATATTCATTAGTGAAAGTGTCATTAATGAGGTAAGTGTGGGTGTTTCCAAATGGGAACATGCGAAATAAAACTGTTTCCACTCTTTCTAGCAATTTTGTATTTCATCTAATAAGTTTGGAAATGGGAGAGAAAATGCAAATTAATAATAATAGTAATCATAATTAATTAATTAAATAAAAATAAGAAACTTTTTAAACTTAATTTGATGGTTTGATGTGGTTAATATTTAACTTCCTTTAATCAAAATCTTTCTGCCATTTCTTTCGAAATTAATTGCATTTATTTCCTTAATTAATATTGATCTGGTAACTTTTGCACAGCTGGAGGTTTTAGTTATTGCCTGAAAAGAACTTTCTCCACAACGAAGGATTATTTTGTAGGATGAAAGTATAATCTTAAATGTACTAGGATCAATCTGCGTTTCCTTTTTATATGTAGGAATAACTGTGTGCTTTTGTAGCTGGCCGTTTCTTTCCATAAATATGTAACGATTTCGGAATATAGGGTTTCCATATTTAATCATGGAATGCAGTAAATTATTATTATTATTTTACTTTCTTACTAGCGAAACATCATTAATTTTTTATTTTTTCTCTCTGAAATTTGCTTTGTTTTTGTTTTATTTTTTATCATTTTATTTTTATAATTTTCCCCCTTTTTTTAACTACTTTACTTATTTATGCTGAATACTGCAAAAGCTAGTGAAAAGTTCAAGGCAAATTTTTCTTTTTGATGGTAATATTGTATACTTTCCCCCCCCTTGTCTTTTTTTTCTTTGTCTTTTTCCCTTACTATTTATTTTAAAAAAATCACTGCATTGTGTAACAAGTGATAAATTAGTATTTGCTCTTCAGTTCAGTTCTGTTCTGTTAAATTTTTTTCAGTTTTTATCCCATGAGACTTTAAAAATTATTTTTCTTTACACTACTTTTTTCCCCTCCTTGGATATTATTTCTCTTTTCGAATTCTTTTTCTCTTCTTATGTATTTTTATTCTGTCGCACATACTTATTCTCTTCAGGTTTGATACGGATATTTTTCGCCTATTTTTTTATGTGTCTGAGGTGTAACCATGGACGCGTGTTTCCTGTATCATAACTAAGGATTTATTCATGTGACACGTACAGTTTTGCTTTGCCAGAAGCTAAGGTATGTATGCATGTATATGTGTTCAGCATTCGGTACGCACTCACCTTGTTGCTATGCGGTGATGTTTTACTGCTGTGCATTATTCTCCATGTATAAGTAAACATGATTGTGTAAAGATTACGGTAAGTAGAAAGTATGTGTTATTATAGAATTAATACCGGTTTGATTAGTCACATTTTATGCAACGTTTGACTCTCCAGAATCAATCACTAAACTAAGTGCTTATGTTACATGTCTTCAGTTGTATCGTCGTATTTTTATTCTCCATGATCTAAACAACTTATATCCCAAGTTTATTAATGTATTTTCATTGGAATAACGGACTTTGAGGAGGGAAACTTTAATTATAACCACACGTTATGTTCTCTTATATTTGCAGGAAATTCTGTAGTTGATTTACGCTTCTGATGGATGTACGCCCAAAAAGTTTTATATGTAGAATAAAAAGATAGTATTTCGCATCTTCGTGTTTATAGATGGATTGGATTGGATTGAATTATTCAATTATGGCAAAGCACACGAGGGCTATCTGCCTAAAGGGAGGGATGCCTTCGTGGAGGACTTTCTAAGGGAAACTGGCTCGTATACACGTTACACATGGGGAAAACCACGAAAACGCCCATGCAGCCAGCCCGTTCGCGGGATTCGAACCTCCTTCGTGTTTATGTATCTCTGATGAAATAGATAGTTAAATTGCGTGAGCTTTTAAAAAAGACTGAAATATTTCAAAAAATTCTCAGAGTTGTTTAATTTTTGTTATATTGTTATATTCATTTCGCAAGTTCTTTCTCTGAATTTTTCATATTGTTACCTGTTAGTGATTTAATTCGCTTTCCGGAATGAAATGAAATTTCTTCGCTTGCCTTATTTATATTTAATTATACTTCAATAAAATGAGTGAAGCGAATAAATTGGATTCCAATATTTTGCTTATTTTTCTTGTAATTTATTTAACATGCTTAGTATTTTAACATGTGGGAAGGAAGTATTATATTCATTGTCGAATCGGAACGAAGCATTATATCCCTTAGTTTGTATGTGACATTAAGGTAAGAGTAATTTTGTACATTTGCATCTATCATTTTATATTTATAAAATTTTAAAATAAAATTATAACTGTTATGCTAGAATTGCTGTAGAATGGGTAATTTAAATGTTAATACGACTTCATTTAATCTATTTGAGGATCTAAACTTAATTTGCGATGTCTCTGAATATATAGGGTGATTCGCAATCCTTACTTGATTTTCGAGAATTAGTAGTACAGTAACAATAAAAAATCTGATACCACAGGACTTCCTTGTACGGCCTATTAAATTCTGCACATTTTTGCTAAATTTCATTTAAATTTATATCCCCAAATTTCATAAGAAATATATTTCTTACTCAATCAATTCAGTTTACACTTCGCGGCAGGAAAAACTACATAAAACTCAAAGCATCGTCGTTAAAAATTGTAAAATACAGGAGAACTGAAAACACCAATTAGAGTTTAAAACCGTTAAAAAGCAGTTTTTACAATTAAAATTAGAGTTTAAATTAGGCAGAATGACAGATTTTTCAGTGAACTCTTTTGGCTTAAACACTGAACTTTTGACTGCACTCGGGGAAAAGACACTGAAGTTGGTGCAGAAATTGACTTAATTCACTATGCTTCTAAGTTTCAAATATAAACAAATGGCAGCGTCTTTAGGCTTAGTGGAACTTAAACAACTTTTAAATGCAGATAACAGCATTCAGATTAACTAAAGGCGTAAAAATCTTAATCGGAACATAAGAACAATATAATTCAACCACTTTCACAGCAAAAAATGCACTATTAACCAACATATAAGAATAAAAAAACTTAGTTCACCAAGCTGGGTTACAGAGTGATTTTATATACTTTTAGTGCGGCCGATTGGAACCAAAAAGGGTTTGTTTGTGTAATTATAGCAAAGCCTCGAGGGCTATCTGCCTAAGGGGAGGGATGCCTTTCGTGGAGGACTTTCTAAGGGAAACTGGCTCGTATACACGTTACACACAGGGAAAACCACGAAAACGCCCATGCAGCCAGCCCGTTCGCGGGATTCGAACCTCGGACCGAACTACCAGTGTTCAGCGACTTTACCGCTCGGCCGCTGGTGGGCACGGAACCAAAAAAGGGAGATGCTCAGCTACAGTTATAGCAGTCCCCATATACAAAATTTTAACGTTCTGAGACTACTTCTTTTTGAGTAATGCAAGGTACCTACATACGTCACAAGAATATCGCTACCGATCCCATTTTAAATCCATTTCACAATTCGTTTTGGGAAAAAGAAACCTTTATTCTGTCCGTACCTACAGATGTAACACAAAAACATCATTCAAGTGGAAACGAGAGCGGTCAAAATGCATATTTCTGTTGAAATACGATGCCCGAAATTTTTCGCGATTATAATACTTCCTTTACTTCGTACAATTAGGTAAAAAAATAATATAAGATGCATAACATAAGCAGTAAAAGGATCGCTTCAAATTTATAAAGTCTGCTAGGCCCTATTATGTAAATTGTAGATTTAGCTGCTAAAAGCATGGCTTTCATTGGCGAATACAAAGTTAATTAAGTTATTTGAATATAGCAATGCACTCGAGAGCTATCTGTCTAAGGAAAAGGATGCGTTCGTGGAGGACTTCCTAAGGAAGCTTTTTTGGACAATCAAATTAGGATTGCAGTACATTTCCGAATAACCGAGAAAATAACAGGTACGACATGCACGGTTAATCGCAACTCACAGTTAATGGACAGCGTTTAAAAAAAAGCACAGGAAAGAGGACTAACATAACATTTATAAATAACACAAAATGCTGTTAAAAATTTTCCTCTAATCTTAAGATGTATTGTCTGGAGATTAAGTTCATTTAGTTATGTAAATTAAATCAGCATTCAAAATAAGAAGAATGCACAAAACAGAAAACAAAAATATTTCCTTTATATTACTCCTGTATTTCAATAGGGGTTAGTTGAGAAATAGAAGACTAATAGCTGTAAACTTAATTTATATTTGCAATTTAATCATTTATTTTTAATGGGTGGTTTATCAATATTTATAATATTTCATATTATGTATAATTAAATTGTGGATATAAGAAGTTACTAAATACTGTGGCTTTGTATGTTATAATTGTTATTTTTTTATACATTTTCATCTCCTTTTTGGGTTTTCCTTTGAAATTTTACTATATTCTGATGGTATGTGATGTTAATTTTTCCTTTTAAGGCCGAATTGATCCGTTTTCGGTTAATTGAGAGTTGACTATAGTTAATTGACTTTTGCCTTTTTTTTAGGCATTTCCTCTTTGATTTCGAACCGGTATTCATTCGAAGATAATGCGCCAATGCATTTTTAATTTCTTTAATTGGGAAAAGAGGGACGATAAAAAACTATAAATTGCATAACCAGTTAGCCCCACTAATGTCTGTCTGTGCCGCCAGACTAACACAAAAGAATAAATAAAATTTCGTGAAAGATATTTAGGAGAAAACAGAGAAGGTTAAAAAGCAATATCAGTATGGCGACAGAAGTTAAAATCAAGTAGCGGACGATTGTTGTCCCACTGCTACGTTATGTTTCAGGTATACAGAATGTTTGGCGTGTTGGGTATATAAAGTCTGTTAACAGTAGTGTCGTTACCCGCTTGGAGACCATGTACGAAAAGGATCGGCAGGAAATTGTACATTTTTTTAAGTGTGAAGGCTTTACATGAAGAGATCTGTCTTAATTCATCAGATTTACGAATGGACCCTTAAAAAATATACTTGCAAAGAGTTCGGTGCATACTCTGAGGTAAAAGAGGTGGTCTTAATAAGAGTGTAGTGAAGTACAGTAAACGTCAGTGGCTGCGTAGTGCATTTAACAAGATTTTTCTTTCCTGGATCCACGACCGCTGAGTCATGAACATTAAATGCATGAGATCATGTTAGATATATGTATAAGCCGAGATGCAAATGCTGCGATCTCTAAAGATAAGGTCCAGTTCATCTTCAGTTCCCGTTCGAAAAAAGAAAGATGAGTATTATAGAAAAAAAAGTCATTTTTCGTATTAACAGACTTTTCTTTTTTTAACTCAAATCTCTCAACTTTAAGTCACAGATAATTTAGCGCTTTGGCAGTAGCGTTTTACTTTTGTGCTCAGCTGGGGTAACCACTGTAAACTAATAACAAGATCCCCCTCGGTTGCTGTCTCGCTTTTGCGAGTAAAGTCATTTCTGCGTTTCTGCTGTAGAGTAAAAAACGCCCAAAAAAAAAGGGAACATATTCTGCTAGAGTGAATTTTTTTTTACTTTTGCTGAATATTACTTTTGCTGTTATTGGAGGTGCTAAGGCAAAATATATCAGTGTAATATTCCAAAATTTGCTTCTGTCAATAAAATATGCTGTCCCATACTTAAAGAACCCTCTTCCGGATATGAATTCCTAAAGTATACAGGGTGTTTCAAAACGTATCGTTCAAATTTCGTGGGAAGGTAGGGAAAACGTCAGGAAATTGATTTCACATGAGAAAGTATGTCCGCAAACGTCATCTACGTGAACAAATTGGACAAGTTAACAGAAGGAAACAGTGCAGTTAAGTGATAACGATGTGACCTTTATTCCAACAAGATAAGGTAAAGGTTCACAGTAGGTGCTCAAAATTGCGACAATTTACACGAACACAGGATTCACAGCGCCGCTGCATTGTTCACCGAACATTTTCAAAAACGCCTGGCATGTCACGGACAGTTCCTGCGGCGGCCACCTATTTTTGCAATAAAGTCCATTTCATTGTCGACGGCAGTCTCGTACATGTGTTCTTTCATGGTCCCCTACAAAAAGAAATCCATGGGCGATAAATTAGTGACCTGGTAGCCAAGCGGCTGGTCCAGCTCTGCCGATCTATCGAGCTCCGAATGTTCGGTTCAGGTAATCACGCACATTAGTTGTGCTACGGGCTGGAGCCCGTGATATTGATACCACATATCTTAGCGGATATGCGCAGGATAATATATGACAGCAGTGATTCATCATCAAACACACATGAGGTCCACCTCATGGATGTCAGTTCTGCCAGTGATTATGTGTTGCATGCTGAATAAACATTGATTTTCAATAACTTTATGTAATAATTCTTTTCCTATTAAATTGTTATTCAGCAGGCCACTATAAATCAGTCTGACGACAAAGTAATTGTTTATTTATTTATTTTCAGTTTTTGGGTTCAAAAATTAAGGTGCATCTTATACATAGAGAAATACGGTAAATCTCCTGTTTCCTAATACTGCTGGTTAGAAAATTAAGTTTCAGTCAAATCAAAAAATGTTTTCTAGAAGCGTTTCTTTTTCATTTGAGTTCTAGTTAATGATCCCAATTCCAATCTATCTTTACTGTCAGCGTTTAAGGAAATTATTTTCTACTTGTTTCTATTTGCTCATCAACAGATGGCTCCAGAAGCAGGACTTCTTTCCTGTCATTGTTGTCATCTGAGCACAGACTTCTTCTTCGTTATTTGCACTTCTGCAGTTAAAGAAGCAGGTTCTGTATTTAAACCGTGGAAACTAATCTTGTAAATTTAGGACTATTACGCCGATTCTTGTTGCCTTGCACTTCCAGTAATCGTTATTCAGCATATTATTTCAACTCGATGCTTTAGATGTAAATGGAGATGATATTGTCTATGAGTCGGGTGATAACCAATGGTGAAAGGGAGAATGATCACATTTATTCGGACTTACCTTTAATCAGGATTAACCTGTAGCTTACCTATGAGAATTACTCGAAAATTCCGAGTTGGATACTAATGTTAAAATATGTGATTCATGTATATGGAGGTTTAAAAAAAATACTGCTTTTATTTTATTTGTCTCTAGTATTATTTTGATAGAATTATTTGTAAATCATTTTAAATTGATATATAGTTATATATTGATATCGATATTTTAAATTCTTATCGATTTTCAAAATTCAGTAGTCAAAATAAATTGATAACAATTCTTGGTATATTCACACAAGTATACGGTAACTGTTGTCAACGTATTATTACTTACGTGTAGTCCTGAGTACAGTACATCAGTAAAAAGCACTAGCTGTTAAGTGAACTTGAAGTACCCAACTTTAAAGTGAATTTAAAAAACAGAAGTACACCATAATTTTATTATCTCAATAAAAAGTGTAAAATATTTTTTCTTTTTATTGAAAAGTGATTAAAAAAGGGGATGAAAAGATTTTGTAAAATGCGCATGTCAAGACACATTAGCCATGTTTTTCTTTAAAGTTTTTTTTTTTTTTTTTTTTTTCTGTGCTTGGTGTGGCGTGACCCCGCTGTGTGAATAGTGAATTGTTTCTGCCCTCTATCTCAGGAGTAGTTTCCCAAAGAGAGTGAAAATGTATATATTCAGTAGGTGATCGGTTTTATAGGCATTTATTGGAGTTCTTTGTAGGGCCAGAGTTCTTTTATGTCAGTTATGTGTGCTGGAAAAATATGGGTACTTACGTATAGACCCGTCGACCGTGAAAGTGGCTACCATCGAACCATAAATGTTGGCGGAGTTCTACTAAAATTATGCCAGTCGTTGCTACGAAATTCTGAAGGAACAAACTCCTCTTTATTTAATAAACAATAAGTATTCGAACCGTTTCGTTTTGCACTTCGTAAAAAAGGCTTTCGTAGATTTCAAATATTTTTTTAACACTCTAGTTTTACTGGGAGCTAAATTTAGAACGCTATGACTACCACAGTAATAATTATCAAAAGTAATAATTGCAGCCTATTACTGTTTCGTCGGCCATATGCAGCTGAGCATAGCGTGTTCTTTGCACAATTTTTTTGATGGTAGGATACCATAACGTTGAAAATGATGCACTGCTTGCTGTTTTTGTAGAAGGCAAATCCTAAATTTTGATATTTTTTTTTAAATGCAAGTAAAAAAAAAGCAGTGACAGTTAATTTACGTCCTTGTTCATAAAAAACAAAAATGTGGTTTATCGGAAATCATTTACATTACATCAAACGAAAAGGCAGATATGACTGTGTTGTTGGTCATGATTATCCATAACTAATCGCGCTTCTTGGCAACGGTTTCACCTCGATAGGATAATACGTATATACCAAAATATATTCTATTTTACATTGTAAAATTAATCAATGCTTAGCTATGTCTTAACAAAATTCGAAGAAGTTCCTAAGTAAATATATGCAAATGCAGATGACGCGTAAATTGGTCTAATTTTCGATAACTGTGTATTTTGTTTGATATGAATTAAAAAAATTCCTTTTGAAATTTAATGGAATAAAAACAAGTTTATATTAAGTTTAGGATTTTTGTTAATAAAATTAATTTTACTTTTTTTTTATTAAGTAGTAATAGAACATGCGTTTACGCAAATAAAAAGTAATTTTATTGTTTAATTTTATGAGGAAAAGTGTGATTTTTATATTTTGTTTTGTGGAAGTAAAATCAAAAAATTAAGCACTGGATAGTTAAATCAACAGTATGGAAAAGTTAGGCTTTGATTAACAGAAAACCGCACATGAAGGTAAAAAATGTATTTATGTATAAAGGAAACAAGCATTTTGTATGTACAAGGATGAATTCAGAGCGTTTAATTTTCGTTAATTATATGTTGACATCATATATGTGTCAATAACAGATTCATGTTTAAAGCTTAAAAAAACATTACCTTAATAAGATATGGGACCATGCTGAATCTTCATACAAACTTTACAGAATTCCCCATGCTTTCAATGAGGTGGTCAGCCGTCATAGATGTTAGAATATTCATTTCTGCATTAGGGCAGTTTCTAGTTCTCTGAGAGTAGCGGAGGAAGTAAACGTATAAAGATAGCGCACACGAAGACATCCGAATGATCCATACGATAAATGTACTCACTCTCCAAGTACTCAGGAACGATGTTGGCTCGATCGGGGCATGCAATATCATTCATGAAGAAGCGATCATGATCTACAGCTGCAGTATAGAGACTCAAAGTGTTAAGTAGGACTTCATCCCAATATCGTGAAGAGATCATGATCTACAGTTGCAGTGTAGAGATTCAAAATGCTATGTAGGACTTCTTCCCAATAACATCGCACAGCCCTTACAGAACTGTCGGTGCAAATGGATGCGGTGTCCTACTGATATTCCACCACACCCAATGATGCTGTCATCTCTGAATTCCTGATGTTCGATGATGCTCTGGGCTTGATTCCCTATGCACGTTGTCTTCAGACCTTTGCATACTTATCATCTGAACTCGTCCGTGAACAGTGCATTGCGTCACTCTGATGCAGTCCAATTAATATGATGACACCACTTTAATGTCCACCCTCTGGTTTGGGCGGTTAGGGGAACACAGTTGCTTGGTACTTGGGCGAAATAATGCTGCAGCCGTGGGTGTAGCAATTGTGGACATCACTCGTTGATTCCGCTTTGCTGCTGTTACAATGTGCGGATCTTAAGAAGAGGTGGTAGGTAACCCTTGGTCGACTGGCCACAGGTCTTCGAACAACTGTTTGGGTTGTTTGCCATTGTTTCTACATTCAAGAATACCGAATGATTAACGCCTAAGAATTAGATCGACAGCTTAGCATTTATGTGAACCTTTTCATAGCCTTCAGAATGCTGGGATCTTTAGCGATTGCCTAATTATCTTATGTTCTAACCGCTGTCTACGTCTACATCCGCAGTGATTTTCAATCATTCAAATTAAATTTTGCTTTCGAAAATTTCAAATATACATTGCGTGTTTTAAGTTTTGGTAGATAATTTATAAACCTTATATGCATAATGTATAATATCTTAACCTTCTACACCAACGACAAATTGTTTCGCGTCGATACTTTTCAATATCAGAAACTTTAATAAATACAATAATGTAAAACAATCAAAGAATTTTCTTAAACTTCTGCTTGAAATGTGGAATTAAAAGAATAAAATTAATTTTCGTTTCTTCTGGAATTGGCAGCAAGTGTTTCAAAGTATTTAAGCAAAATATTCTGTTACCAGCTGATAGCAACCTTTCTTAAGGTAAACGATATAGGAGAAATATAAGTAAAGTAGGCTGATGTTGCCAAGTTGCCAAACCTCTTTTTTCTTAAATTAAAATTTTTGCTGTTCTTTAAAATTCATTTAAGCACTTTTAAATACTTCATATTTTGATGGAGTAGACGAAACAAAAGAAGTTAGTGTACATGGAAAATATTAGAAATCCATTTTATTTCACACATTTGGACATAAAATAATATTTGTTGTAAGATAATAGTAATAAGTACAGGTAAAATAACTCATTAAGTGATCCATTTTCTCCCATTCTTAAGCAATACAATGTTATAATAAAGATCCTCTATGTCCTCGATTAGCGGCATCTTTTTGTAACGGACATAGTTATATCAATTACTGTAAAGACTTTACCATCTCTGCGTTATATTAATAATTGTCTTTTCCTTGAAGTTTTTAGTCTGGGTTAGTTTTAATAGGGTGTTTCCCTTTAAATAATTCTTTTTCAGAATGTTTAGAGAAAATGCATTACTAAACATCTCTTGAATCATTAGTCGTATATATGTAAGATAAAAATGTATGAATCAGAATTATAATATAACTATAAACATTAATTCTTCCTCTCTATTCTAAAATCGTAATAACTTATCTGCATTGCGTCATTCAGATTAATCATGCGATCTTACGTAACCGTTAATACCAGATGCCTCTTGACAACCAATCGCTGAATTGAAAACCAAAACTTTTCTCTTCGCGTGCCTCCATCTTGCATAACTATGCACTTCAGCTTTTGCCCGCTACTTGCTAAGATGTGATTTCGCTGGCTTGCTTTCTATCCCAACAATATCAAAAATGTAAATCTTCTGTGGAAAGGCACGACTAGAGTGCGAAGTGATTGTGGCCACAAATATCAATTGGAAATAAAAATGGAATTAAAACTGCCTCGACTGCAAATTTCTTTAAATACGACGCAATCAGATTACTTCCTCGTTAATATAGGATAACTACGCATCGACACTGCTCCGCCTTTTCCTTGTGCTTTTAATATGACATATGTATATTGTTCCGGTTTAGGAAGTGCATGGAATACTTTTCGAATTAACAGTTTTGGTAAGGAAACACATTTGAATAGAAAGATATGAAATTGAAAATTTTCCTGCAAAAACGTGAGATTTTCGATTTAGTTTCTTTCTTATCCTACAAAAATTTTGTAATATACAAAATTAGCCCTTTTAAAAAATCAGTCACATTAATGAGTTAAATTAATTCTTGCTAAAATGCAATTGGGAAAGTCGTGGATTCTAAGGGCAGTATATACTAATGAATTTACACAATAAAAATTTTCGGATTTTAATATTTCAAAAATGGAAATTTGAAACCATGAGTATATTGCCCTGTTTGTTTGGCGTAAAAGATATCTTTTATAAATTTGCATTCGAAAATTTACTTATACGTAGGTAGTTGTCTTCAGGAATGTCTGTGTGTGTGTGTGTGTTTGCTATAAAAATTGCTTTCCTAATTGGGGGGAAAAAAAAAGAAAAAAAAACTAGTTATAATTTCTTTTTTTAAGAAAAAGTCTCACGTAGCAAGAATTTTGTGTCGAAACTAAGAATCTAGAACTAACCTTCCGAAAGATTGAGTATGCTAATCTTTACTTATTTTTGGGAACCGTTCTTTATGCAGAGAATGTATTTCTTCTTTCATCGATTAAGAAAAATGTAACAGCATCGATTGTAACATCGTATTGTTCTAGAATAATAAAACTTGTCTGTAGTGAACAGCAGCCTAAGGTTTATTTTCTCGTGTCCCTATTTCTCTTTCAGGAGTTATTGGAACCTCTGATGGTACATTGTCTATTCCTTTCGTAGACTGTTGGAATATTTGACTTTTCTATGCATATCACGCTCACAGACAATGAGTTACTGGACGATTTCAACAGTCTCATCATCTTTCTGTCGCTTTCTTTGGAGTTTCGTATGTGCAGAGCACTTACAACCGATTCCGCATTTTCTCTTTTGTGGTCTGAATTGTCAATTGCTTTTGAATGTTTCTTCTTTGTGTAGTCTGTGATTCTTCAAACGTGTGAGTATTTTTCTTTGTCATCATGAGAAAGTAAACATTCTCGGAGCTTTATTGATAGTATCTTCATTTTAAAGAAAAAGTTCTGAAATTTATACATTCTATTAGGTGTAGACCTGACGTAAGTCTTTGATTTAGTTTTACATTTTTAAGGTTTTCTTAGTCTCTTCTGGTTGAATTCCGCATTTTCCGCAAATATAATTATTTAATCACGAAGAATCTTGTTGTTAAGTTTTTAAAACATTGTATACTGTATCCCTTGCAACCATACTATCCAAAGAGGTTTTAGGATCATCCGTTTCGAAGGAAATCTCTTCACGTAATTTATTATCTTCAGTTCGCTTATTTGCCGTCTGGCAAAATACAAAGTATTCCCTCTTGGAAGAAATATTTGTCTTGTAACCAATATACAAGTGATTCATTGAAATAAATCCTTAGTTATATCTTGACTACTTCATAAGGAATATCGGATTTCACTGTGTTCTGGTTGTGTAAGTGGTTACTCCATCGTAATATAAGATTTTATATTCTTTAATTTTTGGGCGGTGTATTCTTAAACTAGTAGGCCTATTGTTACTAATTAACTTTAAATTGTTTCTAATATTAAACTAAAATCTGCTTATCAAGATCATATTACAGTTCCTTTATAATTTTACCACTTTTATATTTTTTAAATTTTTTATACTATAATGTAAATTTTTCGATGTAACAGAACGTAATTTGAAGTTGTCGAGTACTTTTACCCATAGTTGTACAAGATTCCTAACATTAGTTTATTGTTATTGTTGCCTGTTGACGTGACGTCACTTAGCACCAACATAAGTTGGCACGAAATCTAATTATATGGCGGTGAACCTAACGCTACGTAAATTTTCATAACAGAAAGGAAAAAAAAAAACTTCTAATAACATTAATGTATCATATAATAAACTATATATAATGCTTTATGTACGCAATGCCGAACTTTGTGCGATGCCGAATGTGTGCAGTTCTCTGATTTTTT
Organism: Stegodyphus dumicola; assembly: GCF_044657685.1. Lineage (NCBI taxonomy): Eukaryota > Metazoa > Arthropoda > Arachnida > Araneae > Eresidae > Stegodyphus > Stegodyphus dumicola. The sequence continues at coordinate 145,914,675 of NC_140775.1, forward strand.
TTTTTTTTTTTAAGAAAACATTTTTGAGTTGGGCAGACTTATATGCGAAGTACAGTAAGACCCCGCTTAACGCGGGGGATACGTTCCATCAAAGTAGAGCGTAATGCGGAACAGCGCTAAACGAGGCTATCTTTACATGTAAATATTGGGGTTAGGGGAAGATGGCTAGGAAATTGGTTAGGTATTAAATTTAAAAAGTATGTTTTTTTAATAAAAATAAAACCAAACATTTATTTCTTAAAGCCCAAATTAATACCACATTATTATTTCTTGCAAAAATAAAAACAAAATATGAATAACAAAACGAATATTCTTAAAAAAATCAAATAAAATTCTCAGTCATATTTAGTTAGCCTTCCGCGTTTTCAGTGTTCTGCCTTTTTGTGACAAAAGCATGTAATGTTGTTTGCCTTTTTCTTTTGCGTTGTTCTCTTAAAAGTTCTTCATAAACGGATAGAGCATCTCTAACACCACGCCTTACTTTTGAGCTCCTGTCAAAATTCGGATCATTTTCAATGAATTGATCCATTATTTCAGTTATGGTAGACAAACTCCTTTTTACAAACGCCATCGAAAGTTCTTTTTGCTCTTCTTCTGAATCACTGCCGTCAACATTTTTGTTTTCTTCTTGTTCAGTTAATTCCTTGAGCTCATCATTAGAAAGACTAGCCGCCTCTTCTTGAATTATTTCTTCGACATCTTCCACATTTACCCCTTCAAAATATGTCTGTACAATACCGCACCAAACAAGAAATACAAGTACACTCTTTCGGATATGTATTTGAAACCTATCGCTGCATAATATTTCGGGGAATCCCCGTATGCTGCGAGCGATTTCGTGGAATCCCCGGGTTGAAATAAAAGAGCGCTAAACCGAAACAGCGCTAAACGAAACAGCGTTAAGCGGGGTCTTACTGTAGTTGATTTATATGTAATTCGCATTTGTCTTCCATTAGTGTTTAGGCTTTAGAATATTTCCCGATAATTATAAGCCTATATACTTGCATATATTCATCTCAATTATACAGCTTTTTAAGAAACGCGTTGTGTGACATTGTTTAGGTAAAAGAAAAGTTTGTTGTTGTTGTTGTTTATTCTTATGATTGAATCAGATGAAATCCACAAGTTCATCTTCTCCGGGAGGAGCAGTAGAGTTCTTATCGTTGGCTATACCTCGGATCAGATTATTTAGATTACAGACTGCACGTAAAGGTTATAAAACTAAGCGAAATCTTAAAGCAAAGAAACTCGTTTTCACGTTATACATGGGGAAACTATGAAAACTTCATGCAACTGGCTAGATTGTCAGGATTTGAACCGGATTCGAACGACAGGTATTCAGCGATATTACCTCTGGACCGTTAGTGAGCTAATTAGTCAAACCCTTATCACATTATAGGTGACAGTACGGCATTTGATAACTTCATCCCATTTTTGAGCGACAACAAGCCCACCAGCGGCCGAGCGTTAAAGTCGCTGACCGCTGTTGGTAGTTCGTTCCATGGTTCAAATCCCGGCTAACAGGCTGGCTGCATGGGCGTTTTCGTGTTTTTCCTCATTTGTAACGTTAACGCAAGCCAGTTTCCCTTAGAAAGACATCCACTAAAGCATCCCTCTCCTTAATGCAGATAGTCCTCGAATGTTTTGCCATAGTTAAATAAGCGAGTAACCCAGTATACAGTGACAACATCCAAGAGCAGAATGAACAGGTCTCGTACTCCTCTTAACGGAACTTCTAGCTCGACAGATTTTAAATGTTCCCATTCCTCAGAGACAACATACATTAAAAAATATTCGTACTTCTGCGGTATTAGTATCTGGGCCGAATGATATGGTAGCCGCCTCCGCTAACCACTCTATGAACCTGGTCAGTACAATAATCATCCTGTCATCCCCTCTTCAAAAAGAAAAGGGCATTAAGAAGTGGTATTGATGAAATTGAAGGTGGTTTCATTTACATGGTGGATAACGAGAGTGTATATGGTAAAAAGGAAGACGTCAGCATTCAACCGAATTTGCCTGTTGCAGATGGGGACTTGCGAGAATTGGTACAAAATTCCGAAATGAATACCGATGTTAAAAAATCTGATTAATGTGTATTACTATTAAATAAAATTAAAATGTAACGAGAGTGTATATGGTAAAAAGGAAGACGTCAGCATTCAACCGAATTTGCCTGTTGCAGATGGGGACTTGCGAGAATTGGTACAAAATTCCGAAATGAATACCGATGTTAAAAAATCTGATTAATGTGTATTACTATTAAATAAAATTAAAATGATATATTTTTCAATTATTTAGACTAGAACGTATGGGATCGAATTATTTTTAAATAGTTGAACTAGTTTAAAAGTTGACCCCCAAACCTCAAAAGCAAAACATTTGCCTAAACTTTTCTCTTTAGCCGTGGTAATTCTTGTTTTATCCATATTACATAGAACAATGGTTGTCAGAGCGTACTCCGAAAAGAGGTTGGACTTCTATTTTCCATCATCAATTTTGATGGAGAGCACTCCGGGGGGAGGGATCCGGGGTCTCCCACCCCTCTTCCCTTTTACTGATGCACACGAGAGGACTTTCGGCTCGCCGCATATTTAGAGTGCCGCCATGCCGCACCGACACTATACATTTACAAACTTCGGTACTGTAATAGGCTCGAATACATTATTTACAATATAAAAGACATTTTCAGATTATACTTGTTTTCCGTCTGTCTTGCATAAACAAGTCAGGATAATCGAGAGCTCACTATATGATTGTTTATGCTTTAGATTTATCTCTTTCTCTTTTTCTTAATAGATCAATCAAGACAGATTAAAAAAAATAGCTCGGGCAATTAGTTATATGTATTATTTGTTAGTATAGTATTATTTGAAAGGATTCATAATAATGCATAGAGAATGATTAAAAGATACATAAAAAGTATTTCATAGTGTTTGCTATAATCACAAACAACTTTCAGTTAATTGTTCTTTACTTAGAGGAATGTACTTTAAATTTCTTAAATATTGTAATCAAACCATATTTAAACTTGGCAAACACACTTCTAACTGAAAATCATTCGCACTACTTAGTGTATTATTGCCCTTAACTTTCTTTTTTAAATTCCATTTCTGTAATTTCCTTTTATGCTCCATTTTCTATTCTCATGCATCCAATAATGTTCTGTTCTGGCTTGAAAAGCACTAATTCACATTTATTTGAAGCTTGGTTTGCTAAAAGCGTAATTAAGGAAATGGTGCGAATTCTGCAACTACGCGCCGAAATTATATCCTTTTTTTATTATTATTATAGCTTTATCTTCCGCGCCTCAGTCTAAAGAATTGGCTTACCGAGAGCAAACGGAAATGATGATCCTTGATTAAGGTTGTCCGGATTGTCTGCTTGGGCTTCATCTAGAAAAGGCTGGCAAATGGGCGAAATTATGTTTAATAGTGATTGCCTCAACTATTCCCGGTTGTGTCGAAATGATGAAAATGTTTAATTACCTGCCCCGAAATTTTCTAATTTCGAGTTAAAATTCATTTGCATTTGCTTCAGGGCATTACCGTCAGCTTCGTTGCTATTTAATGGATAGAAATTTGTTTTAAATATTAATGACCTGACGTTGTTCTTTCTGATAATATATGGGTATAAGAATTAAATGAGAAATATAAGTCTACTTATATCTATATTTTGTTGGCAAATATACATTTGGAAAGGCTGGTATCTAATTTGATAACCTCGCTGATTCTTTCGTGTTGTAAGCGTACACAGAAGAAAGTATAGACATTTGTTAGCAAGGTAACGTATATTTGCTTTTATTCGTTTCATAAAAGGCTGTATGAATTTAACAAAATATATGAAGGCACTCGTTGTGATCTCTAATGCAGAATCGAAGTCTATAATTTTCCCAAGTTCGTTAGTGGCAGATGAGTATTTCGAACAGACTTTTTATTTGTTTCTGAAATAGTGTTATACAGTTTCCTTTTCATAAGATTGATATTTTGCGAAAACGAAACTAATTATGCTCTTGGAGTTACAAAACTCTTAGAACACATGGTGTCCGCCGAAAATATCGCGGAGAAAACAACGCAAGGCGAGAACGTCGTGGTACAAAACATCGTCGGAGAAAATAAGGTAAAGAGAAAATATCACAATTCTAAAACATCGTGGTACAAAATACGGTCTTCAAAATAAAGCGGTTCAAAAACTTCGCAGTTTAAAACCATCGCCGTCAAAAATATCGTGGTAAAAAATAAAGTACCTACAAATAATCGCATGACGATAACATCGCAGACATGCGTTTTTCAGGTTTTAATAATTATAGAAGGATACTCGCATAATGATTTGTGAGCGCAAAAGATGGAAACAATGATAATTTTTACTTTCATATTATTTCTTTAACTAATAAATATTTGCTGAAAATGTAAAGTTTGTTAAAGCTTAAGCATACAAAATTAATGCAACTGGTAGCATTTAATAGAATTTTAAACTGACATAATTAACTAACAAAACTCATTAATGAATAATTTTGTATAAAGTTATACTTGTAATTTTTTATGAAAAGTATAAACTGAAAAAAGAATTTAAGTAATTGCGTGTCCTTATCTATAAAAAAATTGGTAAGTTAATTATGCGATAATTTTCTTCACTTTTGTTAATCTGATACTCTTATAGTGAAAATTATTTCTTGTTTTGTTTAAATTTCTCGTTCGTTTTTTTTTAAATTTATTAGTTAATAAAAAATATGAAAGTAAAATTTATCCTTCTTTCCATCTTGCGCTCACAAATCATTACGCGAATATCCATTTGCAGTTATTGGCGGTGATGTGTAGGTACTTTAGTTTTTACCACGATATTTTCGACGACGATGTTTTTAAACTGCGAAGTTTTTGAACCGCTTTATTTTCGACGGCGGTATTTTGTACCACGATGTTTTAGAACCGCGATGTTTTCTCGTTGCTTTATTTTCTCTCGCGATGTTTTTTACCACGGCGTTTTCGCGTTGCGTTGTTTTCTCAGCGACGTTTCCGTCCGCTGTGTTTTCGGCTGTAACCGGAACACATTTGTGTGGATCTGTCTGTTCAGTCTGTTGAAACAGTTCTTCAGCTCCAAAAGGAACATATTAGGAAATGTTAAACGAGAAAATTGTGCTTCTGCTCACTGGATCAGTTATGTATACCTAAACTATTAACAGTTGAAAGTTCTGTATATATTTTTTATTCAATATTTGCATGTACGGGTAGTGCTGATATGGACTCTGTTTCACTATGTTTCCGGTACATCAGTTTGTGCCATTGGTTGTACCAAATTAGAATATCTATTTTTCCAGCTATCTTGCAGGTTTGATATCGCTTATTGCCCAAATTCGATCTTCTTGAGTCGCAGAACGCCTGAGAGCTGCTTCTTCAGAAACCCAAGTGATGTTGCAAACGTTGAACAGTTCTTACTATAGTGTTGCTGAGAGGCTGTTGAGATGAAGGGCAGTGAAAAGTCTTTAGCGTATACATTTGGCAGTTGGAAGATCGTCATTTGAATCTCGGCGAGATCACAGTTAGGGTTTTCATATTTCCTTCTACGAAGCACCTAATCGTGTCTGACTGAGACTTTTCTATTGTTTTACGTAGTCCTTTCGGATCAAGAATTGTCACACTGTACTGTCGGAACAAGAATATATTATTATTCTTATTTTCTCTGAACTTCCCGCGCTTCTATTTTTATTTTCCCTCAGCTTCCTTCCTGGCATTTTTAGATGCTTGTGAATAGTTGCTATCCATTTAGATTATCTTATTTTTCGAATCAGTCACTCCTTTTTTAATATAAACTATACTGAAACAACTTAAGCAAACAACTGTAAATGCTTCTATATTAATCTCAAACTGAATTTATTTTAAGAATGAGTGCAAATTCTGTGTTTTCAGATTTATAGAAATATTCAGAAATCTCTTTTTTCGATGTTGTTTACTAAAGAAGAAAAAGCATTTCCTGCAAGTTTTTTAATTTTATAATTAAAAGATCGTTACATTATTCTGTGTAACTTTGCATTACGAATACCTCTTCATGTAATGACATGTTTGCTCAATTTTTCTTGCACTGCTAATTGAATCAATCCTAAAATTAATGCTAAAAAAAGTGTCAAAATGATAAAACGTAGTATCTATTTCTATAAAGAATTTTATTCTCATTAGAAAAAGAAAAAAAGAAAGTCCGTTTTATTACTTTCAAGACCAAAAATAATACATGAAATGCCCCGCATCGGTTGAAGACGAAAACGAAAGAAACTTTTCTTCCTCCTTTTTCATTTAAAAGGATGTATGTGTTCGTACCAGAAATCCAAACTAATAATTTTGGAAAAGAATTTTAGTAAGGGAAGGATATCACTAACTTAAGGAACTGAAAATTTCTTATTGTGTTCGCAATAGAAGATAAAAGGTATAAAAGCGAACTTTTGTGTAGGAAGAGAAGAGGAGGGGTGCTCTTATTCTAGAAACGTTCGAAGATTTTACGCTGCTGTAGTCTGAAATAAAACGACAGCCTGGAGGAGAAGTAGAAAAAAGAAAACAAGAATTTTTGTTCTCATTCTTTAAGAGGGGGAAGGGAGAAAAAGGTATGGCTAAAGTAGTGCGTTTTATGAAGTCTCTAAAAGGAATTTGAAAAAACAATGAGTAATTTTCCTATTTATGTTTTCATTTTTATTTGCATGCACCCTTTTGTATCGGATTTAATATTTGTTAAAACCAGTTTTTTATTATTTTTGTTTTATTTTATTTGTAAATGGGGATTTTACTCTGTTGTTATCATTCATATAGTAACATGTTATTGCAGACCATTTTCGTTATCGTTGCTACAGAAGTCTTTGGTGAAGTTTTTCCAAAGGTTTAGCGTCATTACTTTACGCTATATCATCATTCTTCTTGACAAGTATTACCACTGAGTAAAATACAAATGCCTTTGTTTATCTTTTTGGTGGCTTCCTGCGTACTTAGTTCTTATGTTGTAGCCATTTGGTAAAACATAAGATCATTGATATATCTTTTAAATTATAATCATTAATTTAGCATTTAAATTTCATCTCTATATTTGCTTAGTTAACTGAGCGATATAAAGCAATAAACGTATTTATTAATAATTTAATTTTTAATAACATGTCTTAATGATGTAATTTAAATACTTTACATCATTTAGACAGGTTATAAAAACTTAATTTTTGATATTCAACTGATAATTTTTATGAGTATTTGTAGCATTATAGTGATCTAAAAAAATTAATGCTTATAAATTTTTTACAATGCAATATTAAAAATAAAAATTTCTATGCAGCTTCTGGTTTGCACTACAATAAAAACTGAAATTACGGCCGTGTGCATATAGTCCCATTTAAGTTTAAATTCCAACAAACCAATGGATATTCAACGTTTTTATGCTTTTACTTCCTTGTACGAAGTAAAAAGGAAGTATTTTAATCGCGGAAAGTTTCAGGCACCATATTTCAACGAAAATATCCAATTTGACCGCTATCGAATGCTATTTAACGATGTTTTTGCGTGATAGCTGTACGTAAAGACAGAATAAAATACTCTTTTCCTTCAAAAAAATTATAAAACTGCTTTAAAATTAATTCTGAAGAGAATTTTTCGTGGCGTCTGTACGAACGTATGTACGTACGTACGTATCTCGCATAACTCAATAACGAGTAGCCTCAGAACGTTGAAATTTTGTATGTAGGACTGCTTAAACATGTAGATGTGCACCTCGTATTTTGGTTGCAATCGGCCGCACCAAACGTATATAAATATATTTATATATATATATATCCACTCTGTTACACGGCTCAGTGATCTCAGTTTCTTTACTCTTATATGTTTGTAAATCGTACATTTTTTTGCTTTAAAAATGATTGAATTATGTTGTTTTTATCTTCCGGTTAAGGATTTTATGCCTTTAGTAAATCTGTGTGCAATATTTTTAGAATTATCAACAATTTTAAAGTTGTTTAAGTGCCGCTAAGCCTTTTTTATACGGCGGCCATGGATTGTTTACATTTGAAACCGGAGACTAGTGGATTTGTTGCCAATCTAGAGAAACTTAGCTTCGCAACAACAAAGATAGCGCATTCATTTATTATTGCCAATTAAATCATGCTTAATTTTTTCTGGAATTTTTTCGAGGAAATAAGCGTTTGAGATTTACTTCGTAATTTTTAATATAGATTTTTTGAGTTTTTATGTATTTTTGCCTTCTCGCGAAGTGAGAACTGAATTAATTAAATGAGAAATATTCAATCGTCTGTGAAAAACTGTTTCTTTTTTGTTTTGTTTGCTTAATTTCTTTTATACATAGTTCTAGCTTTATTATAGTATTTGAATAGAACATGTGGCAACGATTAGATAATTCTTTAAATGATATACATTTTGTGCATTCTGAGTTATAATATGAATGGAATATAATACTGTTAAGTAAACCTAGCGCCAGAATGTCGCTATGGTAAACAAAGTGAATTTTAAAGAATGCATTTATTCTATTGTGTTTATGCGCTGTCGGCGAAGTAGGTTTAATTCAATCTAATAAGTTTAAATAAAATGCAAGAAAAAATGCGTATAATTTAATATTCCCTACAAGGAAGTCATGTGGTGTACACATCAGATTTTTTTCCAATTGTAACGTCAATACGAATCTGTTTTCCATAGAAAACTCTCTACGAAGACATCCCTTTAGGAAGACAATAATCACATGCTTTTTTATAACGAATTAAACAGCTTCAAATTTCGTTAAAAACTTACGGAAGCAGTACAAATTCAATCGTTCTTTAGCGCACCTTTGTTTGAAAAACTAACTTTTGCTTCGAAGCATTTAAAAATTTTTATTTAAAATTAATTTGTATTGTTGTCATAATCTGATTACAAGTTGAAGTTGTCATACGGAATGATTTTAAATTTTTGCATCTTAAATACTGTTAACCAAGAATTATATTAAAGACAAACATGTTATTTATATAATTACATATACATAAAAAATAAATAAAAAATTCGTTAAGTAATACGTTTTATATTCTAAGTTGATGTTCAGGTATAAGATTATAATTTGAGCTTAAACATTAAATTAATTAAATAAATTAGTCAGTTGGAACATTCATTAATTATATAGTTACATTAGCAGTGCTACTAGCAGTTTTGTTATTTACTCATTACTTTATGATTGGAAATAAATTAGATATGATCTGTTTAGGTTTTATTTTTCCTGTAATGTTCCACCTAACACACTCTAACTGAAAACTAGAGAATCACAAAGATCGTTGCAATGCAATTCTTTAATTAGTTTAGGTGCTTTGCGAAATAAGTGAAGCATAAATTCGGTGGAAAATTGTCTTCAGCTCAGTAAACATTTTCATCGCTAACAAACAGACAAAGCAGCAATGCCCTGAAATTTCGATCTTTTGCTTTTGAACAATGTGCAAATACAAACTTCCAGAACAAAGAGTGCTGAGGAGTTCCAATTGCAGAGAGTATATGGATGCGGGAACTAATAGTTTCGCTTTGATGAAAGAAATTCCAAATCTTACTGGCTGAAAAGTCTTCAAAGATCCTCCTTTAACAGCAACAAGTACGTGACAAAACTGCATTTCGGCGATCGACATCATTGTACCGTGAGAATTTTCTTTTATTTCTCTAGAGCTTTTTCTGTTTTTTGAAGTGTTTGTTATCCAATAGGGTTTCGTCGATAAAGATATCTTTCTTGACAAGCTTTCATTAACTTCTTTTCCATTTCTTTTTATTTTAATTTTTATTGATTTGTTATTTCCTCTTATGTCATCCGCAAAAGTTTGCGGTAGTTATTTTACAAAGTGTAATGAGTATCAGAAACTTAACAACGTAAAAACGTATACTCTTCAGCATCACTTATATTAGAGTATCGTTTTAGTTTATGCTAATTAAACTCCTTTTAGCTTCTAAAGGATTTTTGTTTTCGTTTTACTCGGAAAAAATAATCCGAATAAAAAACGAAATTGTAATCAATTGAGGCAAAATGAGATTTTTCTTTTAAGTAATAATGCTACATTATCGATCTATCATTAGATCTAAGGTCTTAAGACTTAACTTCCGGTTAACCTAGGTAATATCGGGAAATATGTCTATAATTAACCCGAAGTCTCAGTTAATCCGAGGTCAATTAAAAAACACTAGAAAGAAAAATAACTCATTTTATATTTAACACAAAATGCTATTAAGTTTTTCTTTAGTTTGAGGCACTTAAACTGGAGAATAGGTTCATTTAGCTATGTAAATTAAATTAGCATTCGAAACAAAGAGGGCAGTATTTTTGTTTACATTATTTTTTACCACAGATGTCTGATGTAAAACAGAAAATTATTGGTTATGTGTACTTGATTTATTTTTACAATTTAGAGATATTACAAATGATTCGATAATATTTATATATTCCCTGTTACGTAAAATTAAATTAAGTACTTTTGAGGATATAAAAATAAATCCCAAATGTCTACGTGGATGGTTTGTGGCAAAACGTTTTCCATCATTCCTCAGTAAATAAACTAAAAATTTTTTAAATAGAAATTGCTTATACGAAAACCTTTTAATCTGCCCCCGTTTAATAGGAAATCGACTGTATTTATCAGTAGAACGCGAAATTATCTTTTAATTACAAAGCGGCATATTACTGATTGATTGAAGTAGGACAAATTTTGAGTTTTTTCCCACTCCGAATTTAAAATCTATAAAGTTCTTTGATCTAATCTTTAAAAATCTTCCAGATAAGAAATTCCATAGTGTCAAGAGAAAAAAAAAAATGTAATCGGGTAAACTACGAGGAAGAGCTTTGAATGATCATGATCATCGAGAATTCACTTGCATTGTATGACGCCAAATCTTATCTCAGATTACTATCAAACTGAGCGAGAGGACAAGTCGGACTGTTGCATTGTGCAACGCTTCCTTCATCTAATGGGCTTCAGAAGCTGAAAACTTAAAAGAGTGTCACTTCTGACTGCGCCTCACCGCGCTTAACGTCTTACATGAACTGCAGAATATCGTCATTATCATCGACAATTGGAAGCGAATAACACAAGGTAATAAATCTTGATTCTGAGTGATGGTAGGCTAAGAATTTGGCACTGACCAGTCCCATGAATTCATGAATTTAAGGTGTCTGCTTGAAAACTTGCAATATCATGGCGACCCAGTGATAATCTGAAATGTGTTTGTTTTCTTGCCAATGTTTAGGGCCTTTGATACATGCAACAAACACCCTCTTTTTATGAGTACGAAGATCTGCTGGATGATCACTTACATCCCTTTGTGCTTTTTTTCTGCCATCTGAATGATAATGGAGTGTACGAGCAGGACTACATATAGATTTTTCTATATTTAAATATATAGATTATAGATTATTGTTTCCTGTCGCCTGGTTCATGGAGCATTGCTTTAAATTCTCTCTGCTAAAATCGCCATCGAGGAACCTAGACTTGTAGCCGTTTGAGAATTTTTCGGATACTCTGGAAAGCACTGTGCAAGCACGTTATCCACCACCAGTGTCCGTACCTGATTTATGTGAAAAAGATTCGATTTTTGAAAAAACAGTGAAAATTCCAGTTTCCATATCTCGAGTCTTTGGCAAGATTTGGAAAATTTGAGGTTTCAAAATTCTCATGCATACGTATTTGCATTAGAAGGTATTTGGGAAAGAATATCTACTTTACTATTTTGTATTTCAATAGCAAAGAAATAAAAGCAAAATATTTCCTGCTTGAACAGAAACGTTCATTGATTTTCTTTCTTTTTAATATCACACTATCGAAGTTTTTTCAAGATTAACCATTTCAATATTTAGACCATCAATGTGATTAAGCTGTGCTGCAAGCATAAAATATTTTAATTAAAGGTATCTATAACACATCTCATTTTCAGAGCATTCACAGTAGTTGATTTCATTTGGTAATTATGCAGTAAAACGTATAAATGGTTTCTTTTCTGTGTTGTGACCAAGTGGTAAAGACGACGGAACACAGTTCAACCCAAGGTTTGACCCTGGTAAATGTGTTGGCTACATAGGAAATTGTTTGGCTGGTATATGACGTGAACAGTAACAAGCGGTAAAATTTTTTAGTACTGGTAGTTCGAAGTACCGGCGAACAGGTTATTTGGTAGTTTTTGTGAATTTTCCCATATGAAACTTGAATACGAGCCAGTTTTCCTTTAAAAAAAAAGATACTTGCGATGCCATCCTTCCTTAGGCTGGTAACCATCGAGTGCTTTTATGTAATTCAAATAATCTAACCATAAACTGGAGCCACTTTCTCTTAAAACATCCTTCACGAATACATACCTGCAATAAAGAAGTAGCTTTATTGCAGGTATATAAATTGTTCTCTTGTTTGCTAGAATTTCTATAAAATATAGGAGAAAATTAGTAAATAAAATTCTTAATGTTAAAATTTCTTCGAGAGAACTGCAGTGTAATTTTTTCTTTAAGGAATTTGATTACTCTTTTTTAGGGTTCTTTTAATTTATAGCATCATCTCTCTGTTAATTAGCTACCTTTGTTACTTTAGTTAATAACTTCTTTTCCAATTTGATACTAAGATTAAGTAGACATTGTCAGTATATTTATTAGTGATCCCCTTGAGATCTGATAAGTGGAAGGCTGACGTTGATACTCTTGTAATTACGGCATAATTAGCTACAATGTTGAAATTAATGTGCATAGCATCTCAGTTAATTATTTCTCCTTCCGCAGTTTTGTGATATTTTTAAGTGTAAAACTTGGAAACAAAATTTTCTTCTTTATCATACGTATATTGCATCAGTGAAAATTTTGTTAAAGTAAGTTTGCTGTTTTAATGAAGTTTTCGAAGAATAAAATAATTAATTATTATGTATTTTTACAAATATACTGAAGTATATTATACTTAGCATATCATATTGCTCTTTATGATTAATCTTTCAGAAATTATTTCGTCATATAATTAAAATTTATTACATAATCACGTAATGCAACTTCTCTAGTAATCCTTTCTAAGACAAGTCTTCCCCTCCCATATCTAAAATGGTCTATTTATAGTACTGAAGTTTTTTTCTTTCAAAGTAATTGCGTAAACGGAAAAATGCATTATAGTTTACTAGACTATAAAATGCCTGCTCACACACACACACAAAACGTTTTCAAAAGACAGTTTCATTTTAAAGTTTAGAATATTGGTCTTTCTGAGTAAACTATGTGCTAATTGTTTGCTACTTTCATCAAATTTCCAAATTTCATATCTGGAGAATAACGAAATAAGAAAACGTTAACCGCTTGGGAAATAAATCAAATGAATGCCTACCGAAACTTAGATTGCATATGTTTCGCAAACCCATTTTTAAATCATCATTAATTAGAAAGTCAAAGTAGTATTGAGGAAATAAAAAGAAATTTTCTCTGCCGCTACTTTCGAGTCTTCATACTGCTAGTTCATTTTAAGGTTCGAGGTGCCTTGTCCTAAAGGTGTTGGTACCTTTCTGCAAGTCTGTAAGTGTTTACCAAGACAGAAATCTTAACGGTACCCTAGCATGAAGGTCTGCGCAACCGTATGAAAATCAGTTTGTAACTTTTAAAGAGAAAGTAGTCTTCTTAAAGGCGCCGGCACTTTAATGCCGAGCACCGCTATGCAAGTAGCTGCTCTAATAGAAATAACCGAAAATCTTACTTGCATTAAGATCCTGGCATCTTTATGGAAGTTTCTTTCTTCAAGTTAAAAACTGATCTTCATAATAGAACAGATGCTTGTACACCGGGCAATCTTGGAAATACTTCTTCGAGCTTTACCAACTTGCAGAAAAGTGCTTTTTCGCTTTCTTTATGGCGGGACACCGTCAAGAAGGTATTTTTCATCTCTGTAATATGTTAAAAACTATACAATCTCCAGAATCTTACCGATATTTTGATGTTTTTACGTCGCGTATGTATACTGTTAAGTTATTTGTTGAAGCACCATTTGTTATGTAATATTTATTTTATTTCTGATTTGGGATAAAATTTTGAATCGTTCTGTTATTATCTGATGACTGTACGTGATGCTGTTAATTAATATTATTTACATTTCTTTCTGCTTATTGATTTCATTAAAAGGTAAAAGCATGATATTTTTTACAAAATAATGTTTCATATAACTGGTACTTAAGCGGAGAAATTTGCGACATGGGGAAAAAATATAAGTATAGTAATAATTGTAGTAACAATAGTAACTATCATAAATATAAATGATTATTATAGTGTTTATTCTAATAAGCCTAATAACTATAGACATGTAAACACAATAATAGCACCATATATACGGTGCTAATGAATTTTGCAACATGATACCCATATCATTAAAGAAAAATATAAACTTCTTGCATTTTGTGGCTAGTATGCTGAATTTTCGCACACATTACACCGGGAATGTTCAGTATTATATAAATCCAAAATTCGACATGTAATAATTGCGATTTTTCAAATTAAACTGTTACGAACTTGTAACATCTAAAATTGGCTGCTACTTCGCATACACCTAACGATTAACCTTTAGAAGCTAACGGTATTATTTCGGGAGTTACCACCTCTCTGAATGATTATTGAGAGCACGAGATAAAACTGGAAAGGTAAAATTAATATAAATCTTTTTCCCACGTACTTGAAATACTACAAAATAAGATGGTTTTACAGCTAAAAATAACATAAAAAAAAAAAGATATTTCGACATCTTGTCAACAACTTGCTGCTAATCAATCTGCTGAGCATTTTCTACATTACAAATTTCAACAAAACACTGTCTGAAACTACAACGCTGCCGGATTGAATGGAAAAATACAACCAGCTTCTGCTCTTCCCGAGCGTGACTACAGTCTGTTGCTGTAGATTAGGCTCTTCGGGATAATTTTTTACCACTCGTTTTGCCTCGTAACCATAATAATGACAACAACAGCAAATGATCGAGTTCCTTTAACGTTTTCTCTATATTTTATTTTTATTTAATATTGTTTCGCTTCGTGGAAAATGCATAAATGATGACTGACTGAAGCTACAGTCTCGAACAACATGGACAAAATAACTGCTGTTTGGTAATAACGTTACACGTTACGATCGAAAATGAGGAAGAATGAAAAGACGTTGAAGTGCCTATTTTAAGGTAACATGTTGAAACGTAAGACGTTCACCTCTTATTCTGTCTTCAACAGAGCAGTTAGAAGGAGGTCTACCATTCTTCAGCTTCAAAAAATCAGGTGCAGATACTCTCTCTCTATATGTACATATATGTATTCAGTTAATGCATATATATATATACATTAACTGCAGTTAAAAAATTACAAAAATAGCGAGATTTAGTGATACAGCTCTATTTGTCAAATTCCAAAATTTTTTGAATAAATATTTGAAAGTTTGGAAAATCGTAAAGTTGACCAGTTTACGCAACGGAAACATAAAATAATGCGTGAAGAGGTAAATAGCGAAAGCAGGTGTATTTCGGCTTTCAATTCAAACTAAAAGGTTTAATAAAACTGGTGGTTATGCAGTCCTTGAGAAACTTGGACCTTGATAAGAGCAGATCTTCTGACAAAACATTCTGGAAATCATTTTACTGTTGAAAGATGCTGTTTGTTTTAGTCATTTTAGAGAGACACAAACACTTCTTTTTTACGTATAATAAATACTCTGATTACAGACTGAATGCATGGCCCATTCGAAATGATCAAAAGAGTAATCGTACACCAGTTACACTTAGCAGCGGATTTAAACCGAATTAAAAAAATTTCATCCATCCTTCAGGGTCTCTAAGGGCTGAGCGGTAAAACTATTAACCACAAATTTGATATAAGTGCAAATCGCGGTTTACAGAGTGATTGCATAGGAATTTTCGTGTTTTTACCCATAGGTAACGTGAATACGAGCCATTTCCTATAAAAGCCTGCCTTTCTTTTAAAATAAAAATGATATAAATTTTTCACCAGCTTAATTTTAATTTGAAAGTAGCATTTGTTGTTTTTTTATTCGAAAATTTATTTTATTTTTTATTTTATTTTATTTATTTATTTATTTTATTTTTGATTTACGCCAAAATTGTACTGACTTTTTAATTTTTTTTTAATCTCGTAATATATGATTGAGGAAGCTTCGATTCTCCCCCCCCTTTTTCCTCAAATTCTTATTTGATGAAACAACTGTTATTCACCGTCAAATGTGTTATCCGATTCATTTTCAGAACTAGTCTGTTCAGTCTCTTCATCTGATTAAGCGAAGATTTCTACAAATATTTCTTTAACCGTAATTTTCCTTCGAATTTCATATGCTATTTTAAAATTTCAGAAATCAGATTTTTCATTCAAATGTCTGCTATATAATTCTGAAACAATATCCGGATATCCGGACCAGACTATATATATATAATAAACTTAAAGCATTTAAAGTTAAAAGTAAATTAGAGTCAAAGCAAGGCGATTCCTCAACAATATTAATAATTGCATCCTTATAAAGCGATTAAACATAAAATAAAAACATTTCGAAATAAAAATTATCATAGTAATACAACCACGAAAAGTAAAAATGCGAAAAGGGAAAATATATACAAGATGATAAAAATATAACAGTTAATCTCCCTTTATTGAAACTTTAATTCAGAACTCATGAGGGGAAAATGAATTAAAGTTTCATAAAAGTTCATTCATTGTAAGAAACTGAAAGTACACAAATCTACTATATTCGACGATGGAGCGCTGCTTCGGAGACGAAGAAAATTTTGGTTTCACTCCGAGTGGTAAGGATGCTTCATAAATATAAATTCAAACTTTTTATATTATATTCATAGCTTAGAAAGTCCAATTAATAAAATTTTTACTATGCTTTAGGAAGTTAAATGCAGAAAGTTCCTTAACTTGTAGAGTTCACGGGAATATTTTAGAATGAATTTATTAACGTAAATCACATTTTCATTGTCTAATTCTTAGCGATTTCGATCTGATTTCTAGCAAATTTAGGAATAAACTAAAAATAAAAGTTGTCTGTTTTGACAACTTATGTCTCCGTATTGGGTGAAATTGCACTCAATATTAACGTTATTAGCTGGCTATGTAAAATAGTAGTCACGAATATGCGAGTTTTCATGAAAAGGTGTAGAACAATTTTTGTTTAATTTGTCAAAAGGTTATGAACATTTTACTAATTGGACAATTTTGCTCTAACATTAGATTTTATTGCTGCAAAACCTTCTTACACTTAGTGTTCAAAATATTTTCATAACATATTGTATACTCTGTTTTGGGAAACTTTTTAATTCAGAGTATTTTCCTAAAAATAATGTGTAAGGAAATATAGTCTGTAGTTAAATTTTTTCGAGCATCCTGTGTTTTTTTATAACAGTACTCCTGATAACATTTTTATGCCAAACAGCATTTAAAATAAAATATATTGCTGCAGTCTATATTGTAGTGCTATGCACTACCACAAAATAAAGCGCAAAGTATTAGCGAGGAAACGGTTTTAAAATCTTCTAGTTGTCATTCTATCATTTTTTTTTTTTTAAATTCGCATTTGGTATGTAATATCATAGGAAATGCCTCACATCTCTTTTCGGGATATAGAACTAGAATGCGTGTTCTAGTATCCCGTGTAAAGAGCCTTGTATCCTTCCAAAGCTCTTGTTATTTTATCCTTTTCTATATTCAGAAAAAAAGTATATTGTAAAATGTTGAATAGAATTTGTGTTTGTAAATGTAGACATTTTGTGCTCGCGAAAAATGATTTTCCTTCCGTCCATTCGTATTATTCGTGATAAGAAGCACTCAAATCAAATTCCGTATTTCTCGTTTATTGACACATTTCATATTCAGAGAAAAGGAAATTGTTGCAGAAATATGTGCCGTTCGTTTTTTATATATTTCTTTTGCAGTTTGAGAAAATTTTGTCCTTAGTTTCTGCGAAAAACTTTCCCGTGGTTTTATCTTTTCTGTTTTATACAGAGAACAACATGGTCCGTTATGTAATTTTATATCTATTCTCTCTTTTATGTAACTAAAATAGAGATCACCTCCATTACCGATTTTTTTTCTAGATTCAGATGTACAGAATTTTGATGAAAAATGAAATGAAATACGTCCATATTTATGTCTAACAAACTTAACAAAATAATGAGAAAAGCCTTTAATTTTAATATCTTTTAGAATCTAAATTAGATTTTTTAATTTAGGAAGCTGCTTTTTCTATTCTCAAAATAATGATCCAAAAATATTTGGTAAGAAACATATAATTACTATGCGATAGTTCTGAAATATTTAGTTGTCAAATGACTCATACGTATATGCTGGTAGCACACAAACTTACATTGCCAAAATTAATTTTGCTCGATAAAGTTTTTCTGCTTAATTTTAAAACCGACCAAATTTATTCTGTCGGAATTCCTTCTGCTAACTAAGTAGTCTAATTAACCATAATTTATATTTTTATTTTAATATTTTAATTATTAGCTTTTCCTTAGCAAGATATTTTTCTGCAGCTTCTTTCTAAGTGAAAGCATTACTTGCATTATGCTACTGTATTCGGATATGTTTGGGAATGTGTGTATTTTAACTTATGTGAATCTTTGATGTTCATATAATACTATTTCTGCTACGTATGAAGAATAAATAGTATGTATTACGACACTTCAGATTTTTTCCACGTGTATCTACTATCTGTATCTTGTTATCTAGGTAGCAAGTCCGAAGTTTAACTGTTTCGCTACGTAGTCGACCTGTTCTACCTTTGGCTGCCAAATGTGACCACAGCCCGAAAACTATAACAGTTTAGCACTAGTTTGGGCTTTGTCCTGACAGTTCTTTTACTCGTAACCATCAAAGGATAGAGGAGCTTATCAACTAAAATGGTTCAATTAATAGTGTTATCTAATTCAATAGAACTGCAACCCTGTGGGAACTCTCTTTGTGTACGACCAGGTGATAGGAATTACAAAGAATCGGACAAAGTTAAAAAAACACAAAAATGTTTGTGATGTGTATAATATGTGCGGTGCTTTAATTGCATTGCTGATATTTAACATCAAGTACAAGCAGATATATAACCTGTATACGAAATTATCATATTATATACTACTTGGCATATATTAACATGCTACTTGTCTTACTGCTAGATTTATATGTGTACTTGATTAACACATAATACTGTTTTCCTAATTTACATGCTTTCTTACATAACTTACATAATTTTCCAATATATTGGGTCATCCAGACATTTCTACAGTTTTTGAAATCACATGCATTTTCTTCTAATTATTTTGTTTGCTTATAAGGGATGATCTTGATTGAACAGGATATTTAAATATGGTCTTTTCAGCTCATATTGCTTAGTGTAATTTATTGTAATATATTGTGTAATTTTTCCCCCATTATAGTGCTAAGAATGAAGACTCACAAGTTCATTTTCATAATGCTGTGCTCTTTTATTTTTTAAAAAAAGGAAAATAGTAGTCGCATTGCTTCTAAAATTTGTGCTACATACGCACAAAGTGCTGTTTCTGATGGCACAGTTTGAAGGCGGTTCCAGAAATTTAAGCATGGAAATTTCAGCTTCGAAAATGATACTGTTCTGGGATGATCATCCAGTTTAAAGAAAGGACCTATTAAAAGGAGCAATCGCGGAATGTTCACGTTATACAGTTTAGGAACTATCAAACAATTTAAATATTCTAAGAAGTACAGGACATGACCATTTGAAGAAGGTATGGTTTGCAAACTGCTACGTGGTATAGAAGAGAATATGCTTGCTCGAGTTTTGGCATGTGATTGTGTGCTGAAAATAAATAAAGAAGTTATTTTTAAATGGGTTTATTACTGAGATGAGAAGTGGATACTATACAATAATGCTACAGGACAATGATCATGGTATAAGCCAGGAGAACCTCCTTTAGTACCATCGAAAATGAGTTGCATTAAAAAATTGCTTTGAGTATGATGGGAATTATTAAAAAATAGTGTTCTCGAATGGCACTTTTAAAAGCAGAAATCGAAGCAAAGCGCTCAGAACTGACCAGTTTTCGAAGTGCTGTCATCCAAAATGACAGTTCTTGACCCCACATTTCGATGAATGTCAGACAAAAATTTACTCAGTATAACTGAGATGTTTTGTATCATCTCTCATATTCACTAGACCGCGCCATCTCGAATTTTCACCTCTTCATGTCACTTGAAAATTCTATAAATGGCCTGGATTTCATTCCTTTGAAGAGTGTCAAACGGCACCTCTTTAACGTCATAACAAATAAAAATTAACAACTTTTTTATAAAAGGAATTTTTCAGCTGCCAGAAAGATGACAAGACTTAGAACAAAATAGTACTTATGTTTCAATGAAAATTTGCTTTTGTTTTTTGTATCACTTCATCTGTATTTGTCAATTAGCAATATTGGAGTACAATACATAAATCACCCAGTTGTGGCTGAGTGGCTAAGACTGCTTAATATTGGGAATTCGCCTCGGGTTCAATTCCAGGCTAACGGGCTGGCTTTATGATTGATTTTCGTCGTTTTCCCCATGTTTAAAGTGAATATGAACGCGCTTACCTTAGAACTCCAAAACGGCATCCCTCCTGGTACGCAGATAGCTTTCATGTGCTTTCCCATATTCAAATAAACTAACCAATACATAAGTCTGCAATATGGCCAGAGTTAAAAATTCCCTTCTTTTTTTATGATTTTTCACGAAATTGATGCCTTGGTAAATGAAAGGTATGTTTGCTATTTGACATTATATCTATTAAAAGCTGCATTTTATCATTAGCGTGAAATAAAAAAATCACGGTGAAGATTTCCCTGCACGGCTAAAATAAAAATAAATAAACGAAATGCGTTTTCAAAAGATGTAAAAATTACATAAAAACAGGTATCTTAATTATATATATATTGTTGCGTTATTTTCTGACACCAGTTGTTACGTTATATTCTTCCTCCGCTTTCATACGGGGTTCGTGTGGATTTGGAATGAATAACGACGACTTTTGATAAAGTATCGAAAGACTTCATCAAGTTCATATTTGTATTTAGCCAATGTTAATCAGAACAGCTCCAAAGTCACTTTTTACAGTCGTCGAAGATCTACTATAAAGACGCTGGAACAATCAGCGACACAGCCTTCACACTGTCAGGCAATAACGGTGGAGACAGCTTCACTGCAAAGAACCAGAGTACAGCTCCCGACTCTGTTCGGTCGTTCTCGGAAATCCACGTACTCTCGAAACTCTCCACGCTACAACTCGCATTGCACTCGACAGCACATACAGCACAGCTCCTGACTCTTCGGTTCAGTCGTTCCCGGAGCTTAACACGCTCTCTCGACGATGCACTAACCGCGATACACTACGAGACTCTTTCGGTGCACTCGACGACCCCCTCGGCACTCGCTGCCCGGCTGTCAACTCGATCGACTCCGCAGGGATCGACTCGCTAGGCAAGACACCAACTCGATACTAACTGACTGCGAAGGTTTATATAGCTTTCGGCTTGTGTTCGAAAACATTCTGGGCTAAACCGGTAAGAATTCGTTCCAGAAAGTTCTTCATCCGTCCATGGTATATCGCCAATTTTGTCGCCAAATGGGCGATTTCTCGCCAAATGTAGCAACTATGTCTTTCCTTGCCATTTTATATCAACCGTAAACTTTCTTTGCGGGGAAGCCATCTCACCGCGCCTGTATATTTCGTAACAATATATATAGCTTATATTTATTTGTAACGTAATATGATACTTGCTAGTTAACTGTTAAAAACAACATTTTATCTTTAACACCGTCATTATTTATTCTTAGAAGTGCCTGTATTATAGATGTCTGTGTCATTGCTGGGAAATTATTAGAATTTATGATTAGATATGCCTATGGGGATTTTCCAGTTCCACTGAAAAATAAGTGACTAAATCTGACATTATAACATAAATGCTTACTCAATTTAAAAAAAAAAAATATATATGATTTCTGTTGTCAGTTTTTAGAAATGCTTTCAATCCATGATGAAACTGTTGGCTCTATTCTTCGTTGCATTTTAAAGATAAAAGCCTTCATGAAGTAAATATCATCATCTTTATAACATACGTGTAGATATTAAAAAATAACCATTTGAAAGTATGCAGTGTAAGGTTTTTAATTTATTTTCGGCCAGGACCAAAGGAAAGAGAGTTGTGTTAAAATTTATTGTGGTTAGATTTCGTAGACTTTTTTTATGTTAGAAAAATGAGATAGCTTTCTTTATTTTTATGTATAAAGTAGATTATAATTTTTGAAGCCTGCAAGCTTTCTCTTCTTTTATCGTTACCAATCAACTTAATCCGGTATGAGAAAAATTTTTAGAAAGATATGTGCTTTATATAAAACCTTGTTACTTGGACAAGGTGGTGAGTATTAAAAGAAAAGAAGTCGCTAATTGGAGCTTACCCATAAAAAGTCTTCGGATATACCCCTATAACACTGGAAAACTTGAAAAGCAGATTCTGTTAAGTGAAAAGGGGCTAGAGGTTTTAAGAATGGTTAAATTTTATATTGTAAACAGGATTACATTTTTATTTAATGTACTTTTCCATATATGCACGTAGATGAAAAATTAATATTAATTTTAGCAACAGCTCAAATTTATTTCATTCATCCCTTTACTTTCTGTGTTTCTTCATATAAATAGACATGGCGTTATTTCCATCCTAAAATTTGCACTGCTGTATACGCACCGTATCCGCAAAACGTTCTTACTCTCTCTTCATTTTCGAAGCCGTTGGTAGTAGGTATGTACTTAAAAGTTACAAAAATGTTTTAAATGAGCAAACATTTGTGGTTTGGGATTTTCAAGCATAAAGACGTCAATTTTGTCAAAATTACGAAATCGAAAATGTACGGTCCTTGTTCTTATATTTAGAAAAATTCTGTACTCATTATTAATTTTTTAAATAAAAGGTTTGACTGTCATACGACAAAAATTGGCTGAGATATTTAACTTGAAAACCTGCAACTTCTGACAGATTATTCAATTTCCTTTGAGAGATAGGTTAATAAATAAATTATAATAATTCGAAGTTGATTTTTTCATCTTAATTGCCGTTCAATGATATTTTTTTGTGATTTAATAGTGTTTTTAATACATAATGTTATTACATTTAATATACCGAAAGAATTTTCTCAGGATTACTTTAAGTTTTCGAAGTCTAAGAAATGTGAGGACTTAATTGTACGGCTTATTAAATTATACACATTTTTTGCTGAATTTCATTTAAACTTACTTTCTCGAATTATTCCAACTTAATTAACCGATCTTTAAAGGCAAGTTAAAAATTATATCAAAAATGCAAACTTTGAAATCAAATATCTCGATCAATTTCTGTTGTCAAAATTAATAATTTTATTTTTTCATAATGAGTGCAAAACATTCCTAAATATAATTACAGGAACCGGGAGATCGCATTAAAAGTTAGATTTCATTATTTGTCAAAATTATTATTATTATTTTAATCTGCCATTGCCAAAACATGAACATTTTCGTCATTTAAAACACTTCTGAAGGTATATGACCAACCATTTCAAAAATAAAGGCCGGGTAAGGGTATATGTCGTTCAGATGTATTCGAGAATTGTCAAAATAGATATTTCTGTTGAAATATGATACCCAAAATTTTTCGCGATTACAATACTATCTTTACTTACGATTTTAGCATTCTTATGAAGATTTATTATTTCCGAACAACGGAAAAATTCATTGAACTATATATATATATATATATATATATATATTCATTTTTAATAAATGCAAATAATAATACTAGTTGGCTACGTGACAGTACTGAAACCTGCCAGTGTTTTCTAAAATACGAATTTTACAAGATTCTGAAAATAAGGTCTCCATTTGGAGGGAGGCGTAATTCTTTGATTAATACTTTTCACAATAATCTGCATAGAAATGCTAGTCCCTTAATCTTTTAACATCTTTAGTTTTGTACAAATGCAAACATTCCGCTCTTCAGTTTGTACGGTCCCTGAATATTCTGTTCGACTTCAGTATCGAATATTTTGGTCAATTTTTGTCGTACGAGAGTCAAACATTTTTATTTTATACGAGTACAAACTTTTTCTAAATTTAAGTGTAGGGACAGAAGGAACGTATAAGATGTTAGATTGTACTGCGGAAAGAAAGTTCTCTTTGGTGGATATAATTTAACTCTTGTGCAACTAAAAATTTACATAAAGAACTTTCATTAGGAAATTTTAAAAAAAGGGGGGAACAGATTTAAATTTTTTCTAGGCAATTAGCGTTGCTGTAAATTGTTTTTTCAGTGAATCGTTGGAGATTCATTTTTTTTTTTTTTTTTTTCTAATTGCTAACTTTTCATTCACTTATATGAACTAATCGACTTTTTAACCCTTATATTTCAGTTACTAATAGTATAATAATCTGCAAGCTGTTGTGAATGTAGCTAGTCTTTATATGAGCAGTTTACACTTTCCATGATTTTAAATGACAGTTTTGTTTTTTTAATTCAGAATCTCATCCTAGTTTTGTTTTCTTATTTGGAGTGTTTATATTATATAGAGAGAGATATTAGATATAGAACAAAAAATTAAATATTATTTTATTATCACTCATAATCATTACTCAGATTTATTGTACATAGATTAATGCAAAATAATGTTACGAATTTGGTATTTAAAAAGCTAATGTTAGTTCAATTATAAATTAAATGGTTTTATTTCTCGCGCAGTGCAGCGCGTGACGAATATTAAAAGAAAGCTAAGCCGGAAAATTGAAGATACAAGAGCGCGTGCATTAAATAAATAAATATCTCTTTTTGATTTCGAGAAAGTACTAGAAAATTCTAGCGCGTGATTTTAAAATCTTATAAAAGGAGGAAAACATCTCAGTTTGTAGTAGTTGCTTAGTTTGTTGTTGTTTAGAAAACTGCTCTTGCTGATTGTAGCGAATTCGCGGATTAGCGTTCTTTAGCTGTTTTGAATTACGTTCTATTGTACATTTGAGTAGTTAAAAGATAACTACTGTGAGATATTGTAATACTGCATGATAATTTGAGAAAATTTAAGCATTTTTGTTGTGATAATAATAAATTTTTGTTCATTTTTCATCGGACTTGTGCATTCATTTCATAACGAACCCGTACGCACGCAACAATAATTTTTAATTAGAAAATTATTATTCGTGTTGTTTCAAATGGTCGAACTCTTGTAACTTAATGCTTGCTTGGAGAATGGCAAGAACTTGTCTGTCATTTAGCCGTCTTATCGCTGAAAATATTGCCCAAGGTTCAACCTAGGCGGCAACCTCGAGAATAGCTCTGTCGCAAATTTGAAAGAGAACAAGCCGGGAGATGAATCTAAGTGTCTTTTATATCCTGTTCTCCTACGTCTAGAGGATTTTCGGATCGACGTATTTTAAGTGTCTTCTATAGTGCAAAGACATTGTACACTTACAAACATCGATGCTTTCTCCGGAATTCGAACCCGAGCCCAAGACTATGCCATCCAGTTTCCTTACCACCATGCAAAGAAGTCAACAGAAAATGAATGTGACGGAGGGTGGGATTATGTCTTCACTTTTTCAGTAGGTCTTGAATTGGAATACTTTAATTCGAATTTTCACGAATGTTTAATCAAGGAACTATGAGAAATTCTTCTTTAATATTTTCAATTTTTTTTTTTTTTTTCTCTCTCTGTTTTGAAGCCTTAGCTCTTTTATGTCAAGTGTTTGAACTGGCGTAACTCCTATTTAATTAAATATTTATAATTTGCTGCTTCAAACTGTAATGCTCTTAGAAGTTTATTCCACATCTTTATGTGACCATTTTCTCTAACACCTGTTCTTTTTAAATGGTTTTGCTGCATGTTACTGCTGCTGGAATTAAGCGAGAAAAAAGTGACACTTTTAATAAAATTTTCATAATGTATAGATGAGTGAAGAGACGTTTTCATCATCTCTGTTCAAGCGTATTCTTTGCTGTATGCAATTTAACGTACTTTTTGTAAAGAAATGTATTTACTATTAATGTAAAGATGGAGTGAAATCTCTCTAATTCGAACTAGTGGGAACTAACAGAAATAATCGAATGCTGGGGAGTACAAAAGGAAAACTTTTTTTTTTACTAATCACTATTTTGAAGAACTAAAGTTTTGTTAAAATTATCCTATTTCAGATTAATGAAAGTACGTTCGCTGTGTAATTTTTGCGGTAAGTGTGTTGTTTAACCTATGTGTTTTTGATGTTTATCTACTGCACTAAATTGAATGGAATCGTGGTAGACCAGGACAGGTTTCCACTCATGAAGAGTACCGTGCTAAATAATCTAAAATTCAAAATTATTATCTCTGGCGTTGATGTTGATGGTAGGCTGCAAAATAACACCCATTAATATCAGGTTTTTAAATTTCTTTCTTTTCATTTGTAAATAAAAAGGCATAGTATTTATGGTTATAATGTAGAGACATTGAGAATTTTTTTGTGCTGGAGACATGAAAATTGAGCAGTGCCCTCGCCGGGATTCGAACCTCGGACCTCTCGAATACGCGCCGAGCGTGCTGACCATTACACCACGAAGGCATGCTAAGAAGGCGGGAGAAATACCTAATAATACAAGCACATAAGTAATACTGTAGAGCAGGCATGGCAAACTCGCGGCTCTCGTTTGACCTTTGGAAAATAGCAAAATGTATAATATATTCATAAAAATTGGAATTTCGCCGATAATCGTAGTGTATATACAATCTAGGTCGCTATATAGGATTCTTGAGGCAATCTCTTCACAACATTATGTAGCTTTTTGACGGACGAAATAAACTGGAGTTCAGTGCGGCTGAGCTCTGAAGCGAAGATTCATTGAAATGGGTTTCCCCGTGTTATACCAACATTTGTCTGCGTGATTCTTAGAGAATACGTGATTTTCGTGTTCGATAGTTCATATCAGTGTGAGCAGCTTTTCTAATTAATGAAAAGGAACAAGTCTCCAGTGAGGTCCAGAATAAGAGATATTCACCTTACCTCTATTCTGAAAATTATAAAAAAAAGTCGTAAAAGAGAATCTGCAGTCCGATGTGTTTAGGGTAAGAAGTTACCACTCTAAAACGTTTCCTGGCGGTTATTCAAAATGTAATTAGAGTCAGTAGTTAGAGCTGATACATTAAAAAATGTGTGTACGTATAATTTCGCATGGTGCATAAGAAAATGTAAATAAGTAAATTAAAAAAACAGCTACCTAATTAAATAGTTTCACAAGTAGTTAAAAATTTTATATAATAAATAGCTCTAAAGATGATGTGAATATGATCATCTTAGAGAGGTGCTGGTGTGAAATGTCGATGTTTGTATTTGTTCTCAAAGTACTGGTCACTTTCAGAAATGGTTTTCTTAGTTAGGTGATCGTGAGGAAAGAGCTGTATTGTGTATACATGTATAGTGAATTGTACCTTGCTAAAATAATCGCCATTTCTCAGAAAATTAGTGAGCTCACGTTTCTCTAACGAATCGAATCAGTGAACGTATGAAATTCTCTATGGTATGAATTGCATGAGAATGAGAATGGGAAAATTAAAACGTGGAGAATAAATCTAACTTTAAAGTTGTTGAAACATTTTGAGACTTGATGACTTTAAGATTAAACGAAATTAAATAATGTTAAATAAGTATTAAACAAAGGTGGGCCAATTATTTTATTGCTTTATTTTACAACTTAAACTTTACGCAATAATCAACAGTAAAGTTCATAAGACAATTCATGAGACGAATCGAAAACTTCATTGCAAAGTGTTTCAGCTAAAAACATTGTTAGTATTAATAACTATTGATCAGATAAATGCGCCCACGAAACACATACTTTTTACTCTTCGGTATTGAACAACACTGGTATTGAACACCAGTTGTTTAAATCAAATTTAATCCACAAAAGACCGTAATTATTTCGAATCGAACGTAATCATCTTATATAGGGTTTACATTATATACTGACTTTAAATATCCAAAGTTTAAAGTCAATGTTAGCATTCTGCGAAGAAAGGAAGTTTAACTCGAAAGCAAAATTGTTACATTCTGCTCCTTCATTTCTTCCATTACTTTATAGATTGTGCAATTACATTATCTTTTCACAAATTTGATCGAATCAGCACTCAATTAAGAGCTTTGAGCAATTTCTAGTTTAATGAAACTCCCGCCTACTGACAGCTGCATTTCGAACATAGCTGTGGTACTAATGCATTGCTGATACCAGAGTTCGCAATTAGGAATTGCTTCAAACTCTGCGCTAAATACAAAGTGCCCGTTCAAACGCCCATGTACTACGAGTATATTCTGAATGTACTGCTCAATATTTTGCATGGCAAATTTCAGCATCAATTCATTGCATTAGTTCCTCTTAAGCAACACAGCAATTTATGTTAATTGTATAATGAAAGATGGTAAATTGGCTTATAGTATATAGTTATTCGCATTTGTTCTCGACGTCATGAGTTATAACAAATTAAAACCATCCTAGATTCTTCGTTTTAAGATAAGATGTATGTAATACGTTGTTTGAAAGATTTAATATTCTATTTTGCAGTCACTTAAAAGGTAAGGGTAAAAGGTCGCTTGTACGTAATTCTTGCAAAATTCAAGGCACTGTAAGCGAAACATTTTCTAGTATCGGATTTAAAAAAAAATTGCAAATAAAATAATCGCATCAATCGATCAATTTTGAACAAATATGTCAAAATTGGTATCTAACGTTACCTGCAAATTTTTACTAAAATGTGTTACAATTTTTAAACTTTGTTTGGACGACTATTTTCGGATGATTTTAAGAATGAAATTCTACTACGAATAATTAAATATTTAGGTGAGAATTTAGCCAAAGCAACTGTAAGAGATGGTTTCAAAATTAGCTAAAAAGACTAAGTCGAATTTTCAAAATGTATCTTCAAGGTACATGCGGACCTCTCCGCAGAATCTACATGTCGAAGTTCATAGCTCTGGACATATACATGTAAATTAATTTGCTATATTTTAATATGGCACCTTCCAGCGTGCCCTCGTATAGTAACGGTAGCACACTCTGCGCGTATTCGAAAGGTCCAGGTTCGAGTCCCGGTGAAGGCATTGCACATTTTTCCCATCTCCTGTTTCAAAATAACCTACAATGTATTATGCTTCATTTAAAGTGAATCCTGTAAATGAGACATTAAAAAGCTAAAAGAAATTCAATGCAGAACTGTTGTAAAAATTAAATTTAATGCTATTAAAATAAAATTAAATGTTATTCCTTCGTCTAATATGTAATAAATAAATGTAGGTATACTACTTGATATAGTATTTTGTGCTTATTTTTTCTGTGGATACATAACTTTGGGAAAACTTAATGAGAATCAACGAAATCTAATTTCTTTATCATAGAAGCTGATTAATTATCAAGTTCCATAAATATATTGCGCAACCAAATTTTTTCTCTGAATATCCGGGCTAATTTACAGATATTCTTAGTGCTTTGATTCAGTATAAAACTTTAACTCACGTGTAAGCGTTAAAATCATCATCTACGATTTCAAAATTGTTATTTGTGTGTTATTATTTATAAATCGTGTTTCTTAATATGCAAGCATCTTAATATGAACTCTTTTTTTCTAGATTTTCAAAAGCTTGAAAGAGAAGCCAGAATCTGTCGAAAATTAAACCATCCTAATATCGGTAAGTGAAGAAATATTTCATTATATAACCTAGTAATTGCTTTAAAAATGTTTTATTTATGTGTATAAGTAGTATTTGATTTCAGCTTAATTTTTATTGTTGGAAGAATTCTGACTTCTAATTAGCAACTTTTGGCTTTTAATATAACATTAAATTATGGTGTAAATTTGATGCATTGGTTCTCACCATCAAGCTTCATTTCTGACAGATAGAATTGTTTCTCTGTTGACTGAGTGAAGTTTCTAATTAGTGATAATGTAGCCATGATTGTTTAAAACATCTACTTATTGTCATTAATATTATAATAGCGGTGACACATTTTGCCTTAATCTTAAGCATCTCTTAAAAGGGGTATATGCCTGGAAACTCAAAAAGCTTATTTATGTTATTCAATCTTAAAGGCAGTCAGTGTTTTTGAATATTAGTCGCAATGGACTGCTTCAGAAATAATATTTGTTAGGGAAGGTTTGCGTCTGTCATTGATCATAATCATCGAACACCATTGATAACACTGATGTTTGAGAATTATGACCGAAGACTTTGCCTTCTCCATTCCAGTTTTAATCAAGAACATGCTGAACGATACAAACCAAGAATTTTGCTTTTCTCCCCCCTTTCCACTAGTATCTAAAGAGAATTGAATGACTGACATATTACTTACCTTCGCTCTGTAAAAGCAACTAGAGTTATGGGTGTCCATACCCTTACTCACCATTCGAAAGAGGGCCTTTCAGCTTTGAGACAGTTTTTTCTGACCACAATACTCATCAAATAACTTTTAGTATATAAATCCAGTAAATTTTACTCGAGTGGTCTTCGTGTGCATCCTTGTTCTTAATAAGGTAGTAACATATAAAGTAACATATTACAAAGGCTTATAGAGTAACATATTACAAAGTAACATATTACAATTTAAGTAACATATTACAAAGGCTTATAGAGTCATTAGGTTATTTTTAAGCAGGAGACGTGAAAATTTGCTATGCCGTCGCCGGGACTTGAACCCTGGACCTCTCGGAATACGCGTCGAGTATGCTTCTAATTACACCAGGGAGGCATGCGAAGAGAAGTGAGAAAATACCTTATAATTTGTTTCGACAGTTTTGCATACTCACAACATTGCACTGATTTTATAAATAACTTCATTCTGTAATTCAAGAAGATATATACACATATATCGTGTTTTGTAAATGAGAGCAAAGCCATTACGCAGTTGTCTTTTGCATCCTCACTACAAAAGTCAAAATGGCAGTGTGCATTACAGTAGTAGATATGAAGGCTATACCGCTGATTTCTGAAGAAAATTCGCTATTAAATCTTTTGTCAGCTTACGCAATATTGATATTTGCGACTATCAGACTAGCCTGAGATGAAGAAAGAATGAACATATTGGGCATATTCAAGCGGGGAAAACATTTTAAGAAAGCAAAAGCAATATAAAGGATGAGCCAAGAAGTGGGCATCTATAATTTTTGAACAACGAAGCACTTCGCGAAAGCATAGACATTATTGAAAGGAGACAGTCATTTATTCATTCTTGAATTGTCAGCTAAATTTGATATTAATATAGCAAAATACTACTAGATGAAAATGTTTCTTGCTTGTGCAAGGTGGTTGCCAGGCTTTTCTTCAAGGAATGGAAAAAGATCTTGATTTCTTTTAAAGAATAAATATCACCATGTAATCCTGAATCAGATATTATAATCCCGAATCGAAGTAGCAGTCCAACATATAAAAACTCAGCCAACCATTTTCCAAAAAATTTAGGATAACCGTTCCTAAGAGAACTAAGAATTGGTTTTTGCTTTCTGATATTCCTAAAATAGTGTTGTGGAGTTGGGTTGCAGAGAAACAAACGGTAAATGAAAGCTATCCTAATGTGCAGCAAGGAGCAGCTCACAAAACAAATTACCTGAACTGCCTCATAAGAATGATTTCTTTGGCAGGATAAGGCTAGAGTAGCAGGACAAGTTAAAGAAGCGTTAGCGCTAAACAAGCTTCCCTTCATACAGCCCTGCCCTTACCTTCCTACGATTTCTGAGCTTTGCCGGTGTTTAAGAAAGAATTAAGCGCGGGCTAATTCTTTCTTAAACACCGGCAATCAAACAGCTGACACATCCGCTACATTAAACTATTAGAAAATGGTCTATAACTTTCGTTTGAAAAGTATTTTATGCAAGGTTTTATGCTTCTCCGAAATCAGTATGTATAATGTAAAAGCAAGTGTTTTGAAAATAAAATTTTCACCCGATTTCGAATAGCTGTATTCATGAATTTTTAGAACAATCCTTATATTTCTAGAATTGACGGAACTAGGAATTTTGCTACGCTTTATATTTACTAAATAAAGGTCTGTAACGTGAATTTGAAATATGAATGCATATTAGAAGTGTTGTCATTTGTGTAATCAAAATGATAATTTAGCGTAATTAAATAAATATAGTCGAAGAATTACTCATTGGTGTGTGCCTTAGAAAACCGCGCATTCGATCTTCGTTCTCAAAACAACAGTTTTGTCTTCTAATTATGAATATCTGTATGAGCTGCTGGAATCCGAGTTTGAATTTACATATCTTAGAAGTTTTATGTTATACAACTTCACTATCAGAAGAAGTGGCTTTCGTTTAGAAAATATATTCTTAAGTCTCTTAGCGGCTGTAAAAATGCGGTGAGTGGGGAACGGCGCTTTTCTTTACTTTAAAACAAAAATATGTTTTACTGTTTTTGTTCGTGTCTCTTTATGCAAATATTTTGTCTCCATTTTGAGTTCTTGAAGTTTTTATTGAGATGTTCGTTTTTATTCCGAGTTCAACAGTCTCTAGGGAAGCTGCTTAACGAGAAATACGGTGACGAATTTTCCCGTCTCTCCATTTTCGAAGAAATGTGTCGTTTCTTCCTTCATTTTTGAATACATACAAAAATTTAAATATTTATATTGGTTGTGTTTCGGTAAACTTTATAAAATCTTTTGTTACATTTCTTATCAGTAAACTGTCTTTTCTTTCACTTATTCACTAGATATAAATATGCAGTAAAAACTATTATGTTGTAGATAAGTCGCATATAGAACTTTCTGACGATTTTAAATGGATTGATCTCTAGGTAGATTTTGTCCCTTCTTTTGAAGTGTTATCATACTGTATTGATTCATTTTTATTTATTCTTTCCTTCCGTAATTAATTTCTGTCTTTGGGGCAGTGTGTGAAATTGTGACTTCCTAAATGTTTTTGCTCTTGACAAGAAATAAAGCATAGTGCATGTGTGATGATTATAATTTCAAAATTTTATTTTTAAAAATCAACGCAGCTTAAACGTATTTCGTTTCTACTTCTAAATCGAAAGTTAAAGAAAATAGTAAGTACTCACTTATGCCCGATTCCTCCGCTTTGTGGGATAATGATGCGCATAAAGATTGGAAAATATATTATTTTTGACCTTGTATTAATACAAAAAACTTGTATTATTTAGATCGAGAAGAACGAATTTATTTTGAAGGAGGGAAATAAATAGTTTTGGTAAATGCTATGGTGCTTGTTCATTTTAGTGAATTGGACTCTTAGTTAAATTCTATGGAGTAAACAGTTACTTCAATCTAATGTTAATCACCGATGTTAAAAAGGAATATAGGCCTAATAGCTCTTCGGAAGGCCCAACATAGGGGGTGAAACTTTCATCTGTAGTCTGTCTCTTATTTTCTCTATATGCAAACTGATAAGACTGTTGTCGTGATTCTTTCCGATAGAAACAAACTACTGGCATGAAAACTACACGTTTCACGATATTTAATGTGTTACTACGAACTCTTAAAATTGTGACGATAAAACATACATCTAGAATCAATACGTTACTCTGAGCTGAAATCATTAACGAACGTGTTCCTACTCATGGGCTTCACAAATCTATCTTAAATGCCGTTCAGTTCGTTTTAATCCGCAGTTCCATCTTAAATGTATCTGCTTATTAGGAAGTAGTTATTCGAACATATATATTCATTGGCCGCTTCGCGAGGCAGTTATTGCACGTAAACTACTCTAAACACTCCGCCTCTATAATCTTGTGCTAGTAAATATTGTGAGATTATTTAAACTTGGCGATGCTACTCGTCCTTACAGTCAAATACTGAGATCCTCAGAAGAGGTTGCAGCTTTCGAACAGCTATGTCCTTTACTAAAAAGAATCTCATCTACTCTTAACCACTCTTTCCTAATTCTGAGATTATATTTCTGAGGATTTTCATATATTTGGAGATATCTATGTGTGACAAAGTGTCTTTTAATCTGCCAGTCACAGTTTAGTTCTCTGTCGCTTTTATGTATCTCCTTACTAAACTTTCAACAGTTTGTGATCATGCATTATCTGTTTGACTAATTTTAATAGAAATGTGACACAAATTTCGCTTTCTTCTCACAAATTTGAGACTGGTGTCTTTTACTTGCACATTGTGCTTTATTAGTAGTTTTAGTGTGCATGTATTGTTGTAGATAGTTGTTGCTTGTGCATATATGAGCTTTTAAATTATTTTTTATGTGTGCATTCTTCCTCACTAAACTTGCTTTTCTCTAGAATTCGTAATTATGCACTGCGTGTTAAATATTTTTTCTAAGTTATCCTTTAGTTTTTCACTGTAGTGTATTTGTTCTGTAAGATGAATTAGATGGATAATTAGGGAAAGGATTCAGAGATATTATTATTGAAAAAGGTAAGAGTATATTAAAAATGTATATCCAAAAACTACTTATAAAATGCTTTTATTCTGATATAAAAATAATTATATAAACCGTTTTTATTCTTGAATGAGTAATAATTGCACTTTATTATGAAAATAAAGCACATGACTATTTTTAGGATGTAAACATGGGATTTGCCGGGCTGAAAACAGCCTATATCACTGGATAAATGTATTCAGCTGGCACCTTGTCTGTGTTTGAAAGGTGAAACTCTGGCATTTTTAGCTTCGGAGATCGTTATAGCTGGAGGCACTCCGCTGAACGTTAACACAAAACAAAAGCAGTATAGCATCTTGTAAAAACACAGAAAGGAAGTTCAGTCGAGGTTGCAAAGGCTTCTACGTTTTTATTGGTCCCCCAAATTTAATTTAAATCTGATCGCGGGTCCATCCAGTTTGCCGTCAAAGGTATCAGCTTCTTGCATATTTATTTTCTCCCTGTCTGTGCATTCTTGTTCCAAATTGAGTAACATCAGCAAGCGTTTATAGCCGTACGTCTTTTAGCATTTTTCGGCCATGCTTATTGACGATTTTTTTTTGTTAAATGTAATGCAGACAGAGAACATCTGGTTTCTTCGAAGCTTTGTATACTAGGAAAATTGTACATCGAATCGATATATATCACTTGAGGGTAGGTGGAGCGCTGTAATTTATCGATACAAAACATAAGGCCTTCATAAGAACCTCCTTCAAGATAGTAACAAAGTCACTTGCATTGCTGTTTTCTTCCTTGATCATTTCACAAATCCAGTAAAGTCCATGTGCAATATATGCTATGTAGTTGAAGTTGGATACTTAAGTTGAACTGTTGGAAAGCTAAAAGCATGTAATAAGCATATATTGCGCTTAATCGCTCACCGCAAAACAGGCCTTTTTATGCTATATGCCTTGCGGCCATAATTTCATATAAGAAGCATTGAAAGAAAGCAGCTTATCGAATTGATATCTCTTAAGGTGTTTTATAATTTCACCCGCAAGCCAGAAATGGAAACGCCAGTATTTTCAAGATATATCTTTGTTACTTATCAGTAGTTTCATCTAACATGAATCCTAAATCATGTATGCCAACCGCCTCTTTTATTTCCTGTAAAACAATCTCGTAAATTGTTTTTATGTATTTTTTTTTCAGAGTGCTGTTATCTGCTGCTGCTTTTCCGTGTACTTCTTGGGAAACGATTTGAATGTAGAAATTTTTACATGATACAAAGGGATTCTTGACTAATGCCATGATACGTTTTGGACTAAATTCTATGGATGACTGTTGCTTTTAAACTGGAAAAAGTGAAGGTTCATGCCAAGGTAGTTTGCTTAGGTTTTGGCTTCTGAAATTCACTATTCTACACATTGCTTGCTATAGGATGCTTCCTATCGATTCAAATATTTGCATCGCAGATGGCACAACGAAGAATTAGACCATACTTCCGATGAATAGAATTCTCTTGAAAGAGTATATAACTTTGCTTTCTCAACCTTTGGAATGTTTTTGCTGCAACCAATGAGTCCTCGTTTGGACTTTTTATTGCAACAGACAATAACGGCAGTCCTAGGAAAAAACTCTTGCCTCTACAGCAGCATAGAGCAGATGGAAACAACTCCCATTAGAACTCTCTGTAGCATTTCTATAATTCGTTTAATGCCGATTTTCTTAGCCAAACTTTTTTAGGTGTTTTAGGTGTGCTGCGTTAACGCAACCAATTGGAGCAACTAGAAATACAAGTCTGATGTGACAAGAATGCCCTTGTCATCTGCTTCAGCTAGGTATTGCGGACTCAGGTATACATCGACTGTATAGAGATCGGGGAACAAAGAATTGCAATTCTGCGTGGATCGAACAGAGTGCTGTAGTTTTTGCGACAAAGTGATATATATATATCTGTTTCATGTCTTGAAGATGTTTATTATTATTAATTTTTATTTATTTATTACCTCGAGAACTACTAGAAGTACAAAAATGGCCATACATAAGAAAAAGTGGGAAAGGTGCTGTATAGTCGAGAGGAGAAAACTGCTATTCCTGGGACACATGGTGCAAAAACTTTTGTTTAAATTGCCTTTATTTGAAATCCTGACTTATATACCTCAAACCACCAGTAGGAAAAGGCTTATATTTTTTTAATGAATGTTGCGCTTTTTAAATCTTTTCTGTACTACTATTTCTAGTTAATAAATGCAGCTATTAAAAGTTAGAACAATTTTCGAAAAGTCACAACTAAAATTATATGAATCATTAGACTTCTGCATAAGAATATACTGAGGTAATATCTCTAAAATTCTTTCATCAAACAAATTCGCAAATCATATTAATAATATTTATATGTTTAAAAACTGATAAAAGAAGTGTAGAAATTGAAAAATCTTCTTTCTGTTATTTTCTTCATGCATGAAAATTCTTAATGAAATATATAAAAGAGACTCGGTTGTTACAGTATTGCAGTAAATATAAAATAAATGTCAATATGATAAAATAATAGTATAATAAAACTAAGAGAAATAAGTATCAAGGAAAAATATTTAAAGGAAATTAGACATAGAAATCGATAAAAAGCAATCTCCCACTAGCAGTTCTGGAGGAAATTGCTGTGTATAAAATTCAGTAGAAATTTATTGGACCTTAACACTGTTCAAAAACTTGAAAGTCAAGAACTGCCAATCTCCAGCACTTCTGAATCTTTTGTTACCTGCCAAAGGTGGCATTTTGATTTGTCCCATTTGATGTATAATCTTTCTTTTCCATGTCATTTTCTGTTTTTCACTGTTTCATTAAAAAAAAAAAACTCCTCCCTTTTTTTTATTTTCATCACATTGTCTTAGCCTATAAATATGTTCAATTTCGAATCTAGAATCTAGGGCAGTTGGATTTGAGATTCTTTTTTCAGTTCTTCCCACACACCCTGTCTTTTTTTTTTTTTTTTTTTTTTTTTAGACTTGAGCTATTTTTTAAGTTTATGACTGTATATTTATAGAAATATAGCATGTTAGCTCAGCATCTGAGGATGGATTTTTTTTACTATTTTTTTTCTTTCTTTAAAGGATATTTTAAAATATTTCCGTGTTTGAATCTTTTTAGCAAACAATGTGACCCCATCACGTCTTGCAACTAAAGAGGATTTAACTTATTCCGATGTGAAATTTCCTTGTGTCTTGAACCCCTGTTTAAAAGCCTGAATTTCATAGTTATTTTCAACGGTGTTACATTCTGTTTGGAACAGCTATTAACTAGAAATACAACTGTACGTCATTATGATATCCCTGCCAATAAAAAATCAAATTTTCTAATTTGTGATTTCATGAGAATATGAAACTTTAAAATGTTCAGCTAAATTCATGCATAGCTCATGAAGCTTTTTGAAAGAGCTTAATATTGATTACATTGACATGAGGAATGTGATTCTTGTCATACTGAAAGGCTCATGATTTATCCTGCTTGTGGAAAATAAATATTGAAATGAATTACAAGTATTATTTATTTTGAATTAGTGAAAAATTTTAAATTGGCGAGATAAGATTATAAGGTATTTCTCCCGCCTTCTTAGCGAGCCTTCGTGGTGTGGTGGTCTGCACGCTCAGCGCGTAATTGAGAAGTCCGCGGTTCGATTCCCGGCGCTCCAGCCTCAAAATTACCTAATGTCTCTACAGTGGCGCCCGAACTAAAAGGGTGTTCGTTGATAATTCTCCTCACCGAGGATTTGGCGATTGGGTCCCCTAAAACCCCAGTTGCCCTTTAAAAGGGAGAGTATATAAGGTATTTCTCCCCCCTTCTTAGCGAGCCTTCGTGGTGTGGTGGTCTGCATGCTCAACGCGTAATTGAGAGGTCCGCGGTTCGATTCCCTGCGAAGGCGTTGCATATTCTTCATCTCTCCAGCCTCAAAATTACCTAATGTCTCTAAATGATTTGCTAAACTTCGAGCAATCGATCCGACCTGTTATTTATTTGGTAATATATTTTATAGCTTCCAAATGTTATTTACAAAAAGTTTGATTTGAATGTTCAAGAATTCTACTTGCCGCGTCTTTCGGTATGGCGGTTAGACATTCATAACTCTAATGTTTTTTTTATGCAAGGATTCTCGGGCAGAATTGAGGTAAAGCTGGCCATAATCGTACTGTCAACACTTTATGCAGACTTGTGACCAAGTAATGGAGTCAATAGAAAATTGTACATGGGTTCAGCAACTACAATAATAGACTCTGAAGTGAGAATCTTAGACAGAAATGCAATTTTAGCAGAAATTGAATAAGCAAATTAAAATATGTCGAAACTTTGTAAAGAACGTTAATATTTTTAAAGTAGGAAACTTGAAAAATCAACTATGCTTTCGCCGGAATTCAAACCACGGATGTCCACTTGCTAATTAGACGTGTTAACCACTTATACTAGGAGAGCATGCATGGGGAAATGGGATAATTCTCTATAATTTTATAGCAAAATTCGCAGTCTTTATTTTAATTGTAGCTCACCCTGGATTTGAACGATATCATCTATAATTGAAATACTTGTGTTTTTTGTGTTTCTTTTTTAAAACTGTAGTCGTAGTTTTCTTTTAGTATTTTTAGAAATAAATTCAAACTGTAATGTCATTTTTAAAAGACAGAAAGGAAATGTTGAATTTTAGTATCTAGGTAAGTTCCCCAGAGTATAATTCTTATTAAACTGTTCAGAAGGAAATCAAAGCGCTTAAATCTTCCTCAGCCCATCGGCTAGTGTATTATAAATCCCACGGATCTCATGCCTCTCCATTTGGCCTTTTCTCTGTGGAATTCTCCAAAAAACATTTCTTTCTACAACGTGTGCCTATATTCTTATATCTTTATAATCCCGGATTTCGCCAAAGAGTATTATTAGAACTGAATAAAACCTTTCCGTAGAGGAATAAGGAATGTTTTTGCTGGGAAGAGTCAGCGGAACTATATTCTTCCGCCGACAGGCTACAAAAGAATTGCAGTAGTCAGCCAACGCGTGGCTAACTTTATTCCCCTGGAGGAGCATAATTCCCATCGCAGGTTTGGAAAACGGAGTTTCTCGGATAAAGACGAATATAGGAAGATATCCTCCCTTAAAGAAATTTAGTTTTTTTTTTTTTTTCTTTCTATTTAATGGATGTATGGAAGATTGATATTTATGGTTAAGCTCCTTTTTTATATTGCTAGATTTCCATCTTTAAGTTTACTAGTTTCAGCATTGCATAAAAAGCATTTTGAATGTAAAATAATTTAGAGTTATATTAGTTTAAAAATTAGGGGAACTGTATACTTTTATTCTAAATTTAGGTTTGCTGATAAATTTCACTCAAGGAATATTATTGGCAGTCGAAGATAGGAATAAAACGTGAGTATTGCAGCGGTATAAATATTGCTTACGTAGAGCAAATCAGAGTTCGATTTTAAAGTATTTTAAGCAGTTTTTAAGAAATTATAAAGCAGTTTATATCAAGTAATTAGTTGTTCCTTACTTTTTAATTATCGATCTTTTGAGGTTAATAATAGAATTTTCATTCTCAAAACGTTCTGAGTATTAAAAGTTGATTTGTTGCATAAAATCGTTGCTTATCAATGCTTTTAAAATAGTTTAAATTTCTAAAAAAAGAAATTTATTCTATTAAACTTTGCGTGCGATTAATAAAATAATTTATACAAGTGGGTTATAAAAATCTTCCCCGATATATAAACCCATAGCGGCCTATCCGCTGAACCAGTAGAAATGAAATTTCAGGTATTGTAATTTGAAGGTAAGTGCTCGAGATTGCGGTGATTTAAAACAACTGAGCTCTCACGGTTACGGTTACAGAGAAAATATTTCAAATTTTCGATTCTTTTCTCCTTCGCAAATTGATCAGCGCATTAAAAATTCGTAAATCGTTTTGGAACAATACCTGTACGACGAAAATTGCCGGCGTAAAATATTTGCAAAGAAGAGCATTGTAAAAGACCTAAGACAACACAAAAGACCGAGAGGGGAAATACTCTTATTGGAATTACAAGTTTTCAACGTGCCTACTTACACAAAGGTGATAGTGCATTGCATTCGACAATGACGATGAGTACAATGACGACCGTAACATCGCAGGAGGAATCTGTATACACGTTTTATGGTATCTTTCAATTCTGACTTTTCTGGTGAATTTGGTGTGTACCCCTTAAATTTTGGATAACCCCAGAAGTAGAAATCCGTCGAGTGTGGTCGGGGGATCGCGATGGCCACGAAACTGCATAGTTACGGGAGATGACGCTTATCTCCAAAGTGTTATTGCAGCACTTGCCGAACACTTGTGTGATATCTGAAGGAGCACCATTTGCATCCATACAATGCCATTAATGACATTTTGCTGCTACAATTCTGGTATTGCATAATTCTGCAGTATTGTTGTATACCGAACACGTGCGATGGACCACGTAGTCATACTTGCGGAAGTGACCTCTTCGAAGAAGTACGAACCGAGAATAAATATGCTTGCGATGCCGTATCACACAGTCACTTTAGCTCCGTGTGAAGGCTCTGGTGCCACATCGTGAGGATTTTCGTCTGCCCGGTGAACACAGTTCTTGAAGTTTAGGGAAAATGCTCCTCATTCGTCCATAATATTCGCAGCGACCACCTGCAGTCTTCATCATATCTGATGATGATGATCTCTTCTTTGCAAACTCTTGCTCTTCTTTTCACGTCAGCTTTTTTGTTACGGTTATCGGTCTAGCGCCATTTATGGTTTTTCATTGCGCTGATAAATTTGCGCAGAAAAGATTTAGGTGTTGCCATTCAAAAATTTTGAAACTTTTTCACTGTAACCGTAACCGTGAAATCTCTGTTGTTTTAAATCATCACGTTCTCGAGCACAAAAGCATTCAGATACCTTCAAATAACATTATCTGAAATTTAATTTCGATTGGCTGACCGGAGAGGCCACTAGGTATTCATATATCGGGGAAGTTTTTATGGTCACATTGTACAATCGATATAAGATATCTGCTGAGAATTTTGTTGACCGCTCTGAATGGAAGGTGAATTTTTTTAGTATGCTTAGGTACAAGTCAATACTTCTCATTAAAAGAAATTCCTTTGGGGTTTTAAATTTCATTTCGATTAGTTGAGCGGATAGGCCACTGGAGGCTCATATATCGGGAATTTTGTTTTTATGACCAGCATGTATATAAGATAAAGAATATGTAAAATAAAAGTCTGACTTTACTAAGTTCTGGTTGTCTGGGTTACTAAGTCCTTTTCTCCTTATTTGCTTGGTTATTTGTCCTTTCTATCCAAAAAATAGTAACATGTAACTAATTGCCTTTGTTTCGAAATCAATCTGTCATTTGATTCTTGTAGTATAGCCTGTACTTACATAGTGGCAAAAGTGAAATTTAAGTCTTTTAGTTAATAATTATGATTAATTTGAAAACTAATCAAGCAATAAAAAGGAAGTGGAGCCATTGCTTCGTTATTCTTAATCTAGCATCTATATTGTAATCGTGGCATTCTTCTCATGCTTGTCTCTCTCTTATTCCAGTTATATCGCTGTAATGTTAGAAGTACGTATGTAATTTTGAAGAACAGGCACGCTTCAATTTAGCTGAGCTTGTTTACTTCAATTTTTTTTTTTTTTTTTTTTTTAAGACTAAAGAATTCAACCGGTGATCACTACATTTATGCACCAGCTTCATCGTCACATTCTTCTACATCTATATACAAAATTATTATTCTACGCATCATATTACATTTATATAAGTAAATAAGGTACCTGTATATATGTAATTCAAATAAAAGGATAATTTGTGTTAAAGCAACAAAATTAGCCAATTCTTAAAGAAAAAAAAAATTTTCAACTTCGTCAAGAAATCAATAAATAAATCAAAAAATAATTTAAGTTACAAAATTAATAAACGGTTAACTAGAGTGGTTTGAGATGTACCAGGTAAGGCCAGATTTAGTTTCATATTAATTGTATTTTTGGCCGTTTAAAAATTTTTTCTTTGTGTTTTGTAATTTCAGAAATGTAGTTTTTAAATTCATTCGTTTAATTAAGATTATTTTAGCACGTCATCTCCCTCCGATGAGAGCGTGTTTAAAAGAGTCTTTATTATTCTATTGGTTTAAAACCTTTTGTTCTTTGCTTTTTATTTAATTATTTGGTTTAATTTTTTAAGGCTTAAAAATTAACGGAATAATCGTTTACTAAATTTGGTACTTTTTTCATTTATTTATAGTTTATTGAAAATGTTTTTTTTAATTTTTTGTGTTATACTATATAGTAATATTATAATGAGTTACTGTAATGAACTGTTAAGCTATTTAATAAGTATTTTAATATCAATCAATAAAATGTCCGTTAATATAGTAACAAAGATTCAGTTGTGGCTGCTTATTGTAAATTGAAAATAAATATGATTTCGTGTTTCTTTCGTAAAAACGTATACAGTTAGAGTAGGTTAAATTTGCAAAGGATTTGATAAATTTTATAAATGGCAAAAGAACAATACTGAGAATTTTCGTTTGATGTTTTTAACTGTATTTTTGTTTTAATCTGTGTTGGGTGTGCTGCGTTAATCATGAGGCCGATTATTATCGGCCAAGATGGTTGCAGCACACTGGTATATTATTATTATATCACTTTGCAGTTGTCTGTACTAAATACATTTGAAGCAGGTAATTAATTCCTATTTCTCGAATTTGTAGCTTAATACGCAAGTGCTATTAAGCTTGCGCACTTTAAAGCAATGGTTATGCTACAATTAAATTAATTGCTAGTTTTTTTTTTCTTTATCTTGGTGCATGAATTGACAAATATTTAAACCTACATACATTATTTATGACACTTATGTAAACATTCATCTTCAGATACACTTCAGTAGAGTCAGCTTGGAAGAAAATATTTGTGAATTCTTTTTTCAGTATTCAAAACCGAGGTTCCTGAATGATATTGTCAAGTGGTATTTTATATCTTTCATTGCAATTCACTCACGCATTTGTATTATTAATTAACAATACAATATTTTATTCGACTGCGTTTTATCATATTTCCTACCTAAATGGTTATGTTTCCTTGTCGTTTCAGGCAAGAAGTTTTTTTTGTGAAAAACAAAAATATTTTACGTTACCTATATACATAATCTATTTATTACGCATATTTATTTAATTAATTATTAACGCATAATCTCTTTTCTAATTATTTTGTTGGCGTTTAATTTTTACACAATGTCTAGCATTTTGTTATAATTTTAAATATTACTTCCTGTGCGTTTTCTAATTCTGTGCGTTTCCAGAATGCCTGCTGCATTTTAAGTAACCTTTTTTTTTTTTTTGTAATTTTAAGTAACCAGTTCTACTCCATTCCGATCTTTGTTCTCTAATTGTTTCATATCCCTTCGAGATTCCGGGACATTTAAATTACTGTATCTGCAAAGCAGGTAGAATTATTCTTTTTAACTCTAAAGTTTAAACCTTTCTGTTTTCATTATTTTAATAAATACAACTGCTTAAGAAAGTTTTGGAGAGTTTGTTTATTTAAAGATAATGTCAGACGTAAAAAAAATAAATTTGAATTTCTAAGTTTTATAGAAATTAAATTATTGTCTGTAATTAAATACGGGACATTGAAATATTTATTAGATGTATTTTAATTTTTTTAAATGTTTACAGCTACCGTACTGATAAGATAATGAAAAGAAATTTTTTTCCAGCGTATATATCAGAGAACACTCAGAAATATTGGCTACTTTCAAAGATGACTGTCCTAAGGAGAGGTGGTAGAGATTAGAGGGCTTTCGGTATGTTGATATGAAAAGTCGAATGAAATTTATCGCCTAGTTTGATAACTCGAAAACCTTCAATCAAGCGAAATCACTCGATATTCAATTTTTGGATGGTTATGCAGATAGGTATGAAACATTCGAACCCTTGAATACCTCGAATCAAGATCCAAAACTCATATTTTGCCATTATAAACGTTGAGGTAAGGCGTGACAAAGATTACTTATCTTATCCCGCGATACGTCTTGATGCCAAGCGTTCCTCAATTGTAGT
The DNA here is from genome assembly GCF_044657685.1 of Stegodyphus dumicola. Taxonomy (NCBI): domain Eukaryota; kingdom Metazoa; phylum Arthropoda; class Arachnida; order Araneae; family Eresidae; genus Stegodyphus; species Stegodyphus dumicola. Next base: position 145,959,095 of record NC_140775.1, read on the forward strand.
TCAGGATCAGCAACAGTTTTTACCCCGAATCTGGCGGTCTATCGTACCTCGTATATGTTCTATTACCGAAATGTCTGACGACATTTCTGGGCATGGAAGAGTATCAGTAGCTCGGAGATAGTCTAAAAATATGCTTGCCGTATGGGATACAGCATTATCCTGTTGGAAAATGGCTTCAAATGCGTGCCATGAAGCATAATAAAAACGGCTTCAGGATGTCATCAACATATCGTTACGCTGTTGAAGTTGCATGCAGGATGACTAGAGTCGACCTGATATCGTAATAAATAGCACCCCACACCCTCACACTAACGTAAAGCCATTCCACACGCGAACCCGATGATCATCTGCTCCAAAACAAAAGTAGGATTCATCGCTGAACACTATGCCACGCTAGTCAGCTTGCAGCAATGATATTCGGTGCGACACCACTCTAGATGGCAGTATTGATGTTGAGGGGTTAAAGGTAAACATCTGAAATGCCGCTGTGAGCGCATCTACGCCTCAAAGGGCCGTGAGATGGCGGAAGCTGCCACGGATGGTATGAAAGAGTCTGTAGCACGGTAAATAGTAGACAATAATACCGTTGGGGCAGTTCGGGTCTATCACTGAATCATCTGGTCTTACCTGTCATTCGTAAACCTCATCGTTCACTGTAAATTCATCTTGTAGAGCCTTTATTCCACTGATGAGTAAATTGCAACGGCCATTTTTGCCAGCACCTTTGCACAGCCGTGTCTGTACGCTGCAGGTGGCGGCCTCTTGCTACATATGGCCAGCCCGCTTTTCATGGAGCCCTATTATGCGAACGCCATAAAAACTACCCTTTTTCTCCCATTCCTTAAAGAAAGACTGGATAGTCATCCAGATGTCTATCCAGTCTTTCTTTAAGGAATGGGAGAAAAGGGTGTTTTTTTTTTTTTTTTTTTTTTTTTTTTTTTAAAGATTTTAAGTTGTTTCACGATTTTAATTTTTTTCGAATGGTAGCAAACTCGACTAGGAAGTGAAAGATATTTATTTTTCATATTTAATCTTTCTATTATTGATTAACAAGCTAAGCTATTTAATAGGAGTTACTTTTTAATCTGAATGATTTAAATAAAATTTCATTTAATTTATGATATATCTGATTAAAAAATTAATAATCGTAATCTAGAAAAATTTTCGAAAGGATTAGTTTTGTTGACATCCAATAGAAAATTTCATTTAAAAAACGCCTTGATTGTTGTAATTTCAGTAGACATAAACCAACAGAATCACTTTGTGACGACCCTATATACTATACTATTAATTTTCTGGAAAGAATTTCATGTTTCCTGTTTATACGTGTTAATTCTTCAAAAAGTCATTTTTTCTCTATATTTGCTTAAAAAGAAGAAAAAAAAAGTAAGAAATCCGAATTGCTACTCAAACTTTTTTTTTTGTATTAATTTACATTGAGAAAGTGAACTTCAAGATTCAAGGGTTTTTATTGCGTACTTCATATACTACATTTCTTCTCCATCTTAATCAATGCAGGTGTATTTTTAAGAAATGTGTTCTTAATTTGTTACTTCATCAAACGCAAATTTCTTTTCCATGATTAAAAATATTTCACATTAAGTAGTCTTTTTTTTTCTAATTTTTATAATGATTAAGTGAATGATTTGAAAGATTTGCGACTCTTTTAGGATTTATCTCATTTCTAGTAACAGGTGAAGAAAAAGCATTATCTAACAGTTAGTGAAGTCATTCGGTGATGCAAGTAATAATTAATGAATGAGTCTCGGTTTTAACTGATTTGGGGAATAAGCGCCGTGTGAACTGTCATGAAACTAAGATTAAGAAAAAAAGCTTAAACAATGCCCCTTTATGTCGAAGTAGCATTAATAACGGATATGCTAAGCGGGACCTCCATATAATTAAAATCTGGTCGGTCATAGTCAGTGCCTGATGCATATTTATTGTGATAGTCAAAGGTAACATGCTTATCCTTTTCTTTCATACAGTTATCGCGACTGTTAAAACATCTTTCTTGTCAATGAATATCTTCGGCTTGCGTCTGTAAATGTAAGTATCAATCGTTATGTGTGGAAGTAAAAAAAGAGAAGGTGGAACATAAAAATCTATGCACAGACCTCCTTTTTCCTTACTATAAAAGGCCACGTACCCCATTCACTTAGGCGTGCATTGTCTTGAATTGCCTTTGGCGGGCCAAGAAGGCAGAGAAGCGAATGAAACCTTTCATCGATCGCTTTTAGAAGAAGGTACGGGTATCTAGATTTGAGGAAACTCAGTACGTGTCTCAGGTTATCGAACGGAAGCAAGGAAAGTACTTCTGCCTTTCCTTTCGCAATAACATAATGTGTCCATACATAAGTACAACGTATGGGCTTATTTCCTGCAATTCCGTTACTCAGCCCTATCTAAAGTTTAGAGTAGGATGTTCTTGTGATAGAAACAGGATTACGCATATTTTGACGTGTTTGTCTATCTAGTTTCTTCTCCACTCAGCTAATTTGGGTCAGGCTTCTTTCTGATTTTGCATTTTTACACTGAAAACAATGATCTAAATAATCTGTGCTAATAATATTCGGTCGTGAAGGATATTTATTGTAATGTTATTACTCTATATTAATATTATTAACAACACCTGAAAGCCTGTTATTTTAAAATGACCAGCTAGAAATTATTATATAATAATTGCTTCTTATGTGCATTAAATTTGCATGTTATGTGTACATACATACATGTAAATGTTTCGTATCATTCGAAATAAAGCTAGATTTATTGGACACTTCGAATAAAACCTCAACTTGTCGTGTATTCGCGGTTTCATGCCGTAGCAAAACAGAATGTATTATCCTTTGAGGGAAATATTTGTTACAGGTATCTTACCTAATTGATCTAATGAAATAAATACGCAAAGGTATTTAAGTCTTTTCGGTAATTAAGTTTTTTCTTTATTAAGTACACATGGCTTCCCGTGATGGTAATTTACGATAACATAATAAACCATAGCAGTTTTTTCCGTACCCTTATACTTTAACGTGTTAGTAGCTCGTTTTAAATGTAAACTTTTATAGTCTGTGTCTTTAATTTAAGCTGATAACCCCAATAAAGATTCCTATTAACTGAAACTGGTAAAGATAATTAAATTCTGTAGCACATAGGGGTAGCAAACTTTTTCATTAGGAGGACGTATTTCAGAAATGTGGAAGTTCGCCGTGCACCTTAGTGCAGTTATAATAAAGATAATTAATATATGATTATATCGAAACACAGGCAATTAGTGCGGATTGTAAAAGTTGTAATGTTCTAACAATTTGTTTTGTTATAAAGAAAATGTTTATGAAAAGATTTTGCTCTAGCATTTTATTCATAAATGTTGCAATGTCCAACCAAGAAAACTGTAAATTTGTGTGCAACTTATGTAAGTTGTTAACGCACAACAATCACCTGAAATGAAGTTGTTTTCATGGTACCAGTCATTACAAAAGCAATGCTGCTTGCATCTTTACGTTATTTTTTAATTTGAAGAAAAGAATACTTACTCTGCATATGACTCAAGATGCAAATTTACAAAACGAAACTATGCGTATGAACAGAGGCTGCGTATAAAAGATTTAGTACTCCGTCATTAACTATAGGATGATAACAGAAACAGAATACGAATATTTAACTGTATGCGAAATGAGATGTTTTTAGCAGTCGAAAATTCATTCATGTAGTCAAGTAGTGTCGTTTGGATGTTGCTAAAGTTCATTCTGTGTCAAAAGTGTAATTGTTCATTTAGCACATTTTTAAAAGGGCGAAGATAAAACACGAATTTTCGCTAAAATTCTCATTAGAATTGAGAAAGTTTGCTGTCCCAAAATCTGAAATTTAGAAGTTAGACATTTGAAATACGGGTACTAGAAAATTCTTCACGGGCATTACGTTTAGGATTCTTTCTCTAGCATATTGTATCCACCTAATAAATATCGTTTTGTAATATTTATTTTCAAGATGTATGAAACAAAGTGCCTTTGTAATAATCTTGAAAAGTTAACATTAACATTTCTTCCTAATTTAAAAGGAAATGTTTGAATTAGATTAAGCTGTTCTGTAACTGAAATGTGTTATAAACCGTAGAGAACCGATCATGATCAATTTTCGGAACACCACGTGCACCTAAAATATCCGTGCATAATTTTATTTATTTCCCGTTAACGTGTAGAGACATTAGGTTCATTGAAAAGCCAGAGAGATGAAAAATTAGCAATCGCCTTCGCCGGGAATCGAACCACGGACCTCTGGAATACCGACCCAGTGTGCAGAACTGCTACACCACGAAGGCACGCTAGAAAAGTGGGAGAAATACCTTATACACTCCCCTTTTTTTAAAGGGCGACTGGGGTTTTTAAGGGACCCAATTGCCAAATCCTGGGTATGGAGATTTCTCATTCAACACCCTTTTCGTTCTGGCACCACTGTAGATTATTTCGAAGCAAGAGAGATGAAAAATTAGCAGTCGCCTTCGCTGGGAATCGAACCACGGACCTCTGAAATACCGACCCAGTGTGCAGAACCACTACACCACGAAGGCACGCTAGGAAAGTGAGAGAAATTTCTTATAAACGTATTATCCGTATATGAGCAACTATTCTATCATAGGTCCAGTTACAAAATTCTCTGCACCGAAAAATTCTGTACTAATTTTTAACAAGTTCATCTTAAGCTAGAGCTAGAGTAAATGTATTCATTACTCTAAAATAAGGGAGGAACTAATCTAGATGTAAATTAGGTCTTTAGGCCTAGTTGATAGTACACTGGGTTCACGAAACACAGTGTACTATCAGTTACACTGTGTTCACACTGTATACACGGCCTTTATTTTCGTAATCGTTGGTGGTAGACTTACACTTTCAGTTGCAAAAATGTTTTAAGTCATGCAAAGATTCATGTTTTGGGATATTTAAATTTAAAGAAATCAATTTTGTAAAAATTACAAGATGTAACTTTTTACCCGTTCGTCCGGTCCCTACACTTATATTTAGAAAAAGTTTTACTCGTTATAAAAAATCAAACACAAAATGTTTGATTCCTGTGCAACGAACTTCATCGAGATATTTGACATTAAAATCGGGAATCATTTCAGAGGCCGAGCAATTCCATGCAGATCGTGAAAAATATTGATAAATATAATCGGAATCACCGCCCTGGAAAACAAATCTTATTCACCGAGTCTTCCAGATTTTATACATTGGCGGGCTTCAGTTTTGGCATAGCTAACTCGTAATATTATTTGCATTAAGTAAAAATCAGAAATATTTGTACTTTAATGAATTTTTTGTACTATTATCAGATAATAATAAAATAAATAAGTAATAAAAGTGCTAAAACTTCACGAGAGTATTAAAAATGTGTTTTTAGGCTTCGGAAACTTCTAAATTATTTACTTAAAAATTCTTTCGGCATGCCATCCCTGGTAACTCAGAGAAGAATAACATTAAATGGCATTTAAGGGGGGGGGGAATCAACCTTGAATTGTTCTGATATATTATTAACCTATCCATCGATGCAAATTTAAAATGGCATTACGTATCGGAAATTTTGAAATGAAATATTTTGGTCAATTTTTATCGTATGAGAGTCAATTTGTGTGTGGGGAGGTTATATATATATATACATATATATAATGAGTACAAAATTTTCTTGAATATAAGTATAAGGACCGGAGAAACATGTAAAAAGTAGATTTAATATTTTATGCAAAAAAATTTTTTTTTTACTTTAAAAACCCAAAGATCTGAATTTTTGCGTGGTTAAAAACATTTTGTTTGCTCCAAATGTGTGTTGTCTATGACCAGTTACTGCTATAAAGGCCAACGAGCGGAAGACTTTTGGGTACAAGGTAGACATATACTGCTCTTCAGGAAGGTAATCAATGTTCTTCGATTGTAAAAAAAGTTCTATTTCTTCTTTTCCGTATGTGTTTCTCTATAGCAAGCAGAAACATATGTATCTATTTATCAGCCGTTTAGCACAAATGCGCTCTCATTTCTAAAGCATAGTATTAGCCTAGAAGTAATGAAGATTCAAAACTTGGAGTAATATTTCTGTAAAAGTAAAATCGCTCGAACTATTTTAGGATGAGATTAGTCAGTGGTTATCATATTTACATTAACATATCCCTTGAACATTATATATTTCATTTTCATTGTTTGAAACTCAATTAATTCAAAAAGTATTGCGAGCGCATTTTATTATACGTACAACTGAAAACCAATATCTCTGTACAGCTTGGGAATTGAAAAATGACCAAATGTACTTACTTTTTTCATAAAATTAACTTTAAGTTTCGATTTTCTATTTTGATACAGTTTTGAGTTTAAGAAACATTTGGAATATTTCTGTTTTCCCCATAAACTTCTCTTTCTTTTTCATATATGGAATCATAGATTTGATTTACCGATTTGATATGCTGATACGTTGAAAATGAGAGAAGCAAATTCGAGAACTGCTGACCTCTTTCCTAAACGTCCGGAATTTCTCCGTATATTCCAACCAGATACCTGACGCCAGCGTGTGCTTCTCACGTTTTTCCTACTACTGTCAGCATATTTCGTAATGTTTTATTTTGTAACATGAAAATAGAGAACGTGATTTTATTTAGAATGAGTTACGTAATTTTTCCTCTGTGTTTTTCAGTTAATGGAATGCCTAGTCTCAAATTACCAGTTAGAAAAAAAACGTATTTGTGTTTTTCCTTTTTATAACTGTTCCCATTTTGCACATATATCTTAGGATCAGATGAAATAGACAGAAGGCAGCCATTTTGCATTGGGATAACGTATTAGAAACGTTTAAATTGTTCTTTTAACTTAGTTTTTGTGCTCCACTCATTTTTTCTGAATTACATGATTATTTTCTTTTGATGTCTACTGCATCATTAAACATCATTATAACCTAGAACTGAATGTTACTTAATGTTCTATTGGTGAAAGATGAGAGGGGAAAAAAGAATTCTGAAGTATTGTATCGTATATTTTCAGCTTCCTGTACACTGTTATGCAACATTGTACTGTCAAATCCTCTGGTATTCGGCATTAGCAGTAGGATGAGTCAACAAATTATGTATTTATTTAAATAATTATCGTGAGAAAAAAAATGATATGAGTTTCAAATTTGGACAGTCTTACTTTTTTAAACTTTGCTGAGCTAAAATATTCCACGCATCCTGGAGATTAGCGATAAGTGGAAGCACGAAAACTTAACAAACCTCCAGAATGGAAAATTCGGAGATCAGAGTGACAACCGCGTTATGTATCACCTTCTCTACCTCATCCTCTAAGGCAAATGTTGATTCAAAAACAACGGAACTGGTCTCTGCTTCCGAGATAAAATTCGATTTTTCATAATGGTCTTTGTGGTAGTGAGCCAGACAACACTATTGTTAAAAGGGGTAATTATCACTGTTTTCTTTTAATTGTGCATTCAGATGGACAACTCACTAGTGAATCCTCTCAATGACTCAGATACGTGTCATGTCAGCAGTGATGGACTCGTTGTGAAGTATAAGTAAAAGAAGGAAGGGAAAAAATTAATCAAATTTTACCTTTATGTCAGTGTAATAAAATTTGGTATTGTTATATTTTTTTAATATTTCACGAAATTAATCTGATTTTTAATTATTAAGAATTACCGTATAATAGTATGCAAAATTATTGAAGCGACGCATTCTTTATGTTCCAAAGGTTTCCATTTTATAGAGTTTTGTAATAGGTATTTGAGAATCTTTACACATTTTCCCGATTCCCCATTTTTTCTTATCCTTTTTAAATTCCGGGCATAGTTTCCTTGAGAGATTCAAAATCCATTTGCTTAAGATGACTCATTCGATAAAAGGAAAGAAAGTCTGCTATATTCAACGCATTATTATCTTTGAAATCCTTATGAGAAATTCATGAACCATTATTCTTCATATTTGATCCTGACAATTGATTAGAACCTTGCTTCGGTCTCGTACATAATCTGTTTTTAATCCAATTAAATCTTACTACAGTTTAAATGTTTTAGTGCTGAATGTTATGTGCCCAAAGATTCTGTCAGTTTCATCAAATAAAGATATTCCGTATGCGTCTTTAACTCAATTTGCAACTCCCCGATCAGGTCCACGCCCATCTCTGGTTTCTTATTTGCTCGTCAGTGGTTAACAAAATTACCTACCTTGTCTCGTAATTTAACTCTGAGCACTCCAGAAATGCCATGCACGAGGGTATTCTGCGGCCACTGACATTAAAATTATTTGGGAAAATCAATAAACATGCGGATGCCCTGAATTCTGCTCCAGTTCTATTGAGGTCATCTATCGCGCTAGTCTTTAAAACTCCTGTATATGTGAAAATCGAATTGCATTTCCGATCCTTCAAGTCGTTTGTTGTCAATGCACTTTCGGAAGGCCATCTATTCAAAAGAAATAGCACTATTTACAAGATTAGACAAAGTCCGTAAGGACTTCTTTTATGTTGTAACGCATACGATTGTTTCCTCTCAACCTATATCTTTTTTTTATGATATTGTGCTAAGGTTCCCATCGTGGTCACTGACGACCACGTGTGAGTTGACAGTAGAATATGCATAACGTTTGCTTTCAAATCATTGAAAATTTGAATATGCTAGCAGGTCTCATTGAACTGTGATTTACATGATACGTATTATGATGCAAGAAGAGTTGATTGCATTGAAGGGGAATTTCCAAGCGCAACTTTTATTCAGTATACATATGTATGCTAAGTGTTGGAATTTAAAAGTCATCCAAGAGAAATATCCGAAAATAAAAGTTGTTACCAAACTAACATTATTGAGTTTTCCCTCTTCTTACCTTTTGCAAGCAGACTTTGGTCAAATCAGTAATTTACAACGGAAAACAAGAAACAGGCTGAATATTTTTTAACGAGGTAGTTTGAGAATTAAGTTAAACAATTTTATGTCAAATATAAAAGATTTGCATTAATAGTACATCAAGCACATGAATTAAATTCGAATATCTGTCTGTAATTAGAATCTGTTATTCTGTTTCTGAAAATTTGTTTATATATTTTTAAAATTAAAAACTAATTAAATGTAAATCAAATAAACCATTTTTCTAGAACTTTTGTTCGCATTCTTAATTTAATTTTTATTCTTAATTTGTGCGATTATTTATATAAACATTATGTTGTATGCTGTATATGTGTATATGTGTATATCATACAGATAAATGTAAGGGGCCGATGAAGAAGATCATTTTTTTAAAAGGAATCGATGCAGGAAAATGTTGGGAACCCCTGATCTATCGGGACTTACTTTTATAAATGGATTTTAGACATCCCTGCCTTATGAGCTTCATGATAATCATGCGTATATAACATGGTTTTGAATGGTAGGTCTCTTTTCCTGTTATAAATATATATTCATACGAAATTTCATTAAAATCTGGCCATTAGATTTTCAGAAATTCGACATAATGGGCGAATTTTCTGAATTTTGCACACGATTTTATGGTACTGATCCAAAGTAATCCTGCGTATGTATGATGTTCAAGTTGCCTTTATTGCCAGAAACAAACATAGTTGCGAGCGTTCTCTCATATTTTGTGTTGATTCCTGTGACTTAGGATAATTGTGGCTCATTGAATAGACATGCGATAAGCTGTACAGTGGGATAAAAAAAGTTTTTCTTAGTAAGTGTCAAAAGCTAAAAATGTCCACATGAAAGTTTTAACACATGTCTGGTAATTTTGACAGTGAAAGAGTGTTTTAACACTAGGTGTTTTCATGGTTTTCTGTAAGACAACGACAGAACATGTCAGTTTGTGATTCCTCTGCGAAGACCTTTTGCCATAGTCTGGTAAGCACTGAATAGTTTCCGTAATAATTTGATCCGTCAGATAACAAATTTTAAGCCCACTAGTTGCCGAGTATTACATAACAGTTCGATTACAATATACGTACTGTTCGGTGTCAAAAGAATGTCTGCTTGATGCTTTCGTAGTTTTTCCGTGTGTAGTGTGAATACGGGCTGATTTTCTTTAGAAAGTCTTCCTCGAACGCAGCCTAAATCATCATAATTCTTAAGTTTTTTTAATAAAAAATCGAACAGTCTAGAATTTATAAATTTAAAAAGAATGAAGACAAAAATGTGTAATGTGAAAACTTAAGATTACAGATTTAACACTTCAAAAAATTTACTATTATAGTTTTAAGTTTTTTAAAAAATTACAAAATAAAAATTTTAAAATCATAAGATATAAAAAAATCGGTCTGTACTTGGTATGTAAATTTCAGATTAACATATAACGTAGTTTAAGCTACGCTAATTAAAATACATCAACTAGCTTAATAATTAGTCTTCTCCAGAACTTAAAAATATAGAATGTAAAATTTTCTGTGTAAGTGAGCTGTTCAAATTACCAAACGTAGAGAACGTACAGAAAAAAAAAATGTTATGTTAGTATTCCAACCGTTAATTAATTTCATGTCGAAACATTTGTACATTTATTTAATAAAGAAAGTACTTAATTTTTAAAATCAGCTTATTGTCTGTTTTTCTAGGACGCGCAATACGTGAACTAAAAATAATAAATAGCTGGAAAAGATCTCCTTCGACGTATTTAATAAAAATTTGAAATTTTATTGCACTACTGATATGCGTTAAAATTAATTCTGGTGAGGAGGTTTCGCATAGAAAACATGATAGTGTATTTCAAATAGGTTTTAAATCTAATGGCCGGACACTTAAGCAGTTGTCAGAAATAGCGGAATCAATCGATAATTTAACTGTCTTATCGATAGAATGTTATCGAGGATGCATCACAAGTTGTAATCGATATTTCACCCACAGAAAGGAGGGGGGAGGCAAGGACAATACACCCACACAATCAACTCTTGCGTGAATTGAAACTATGCCCTTGGTTTCGCTCTTACGGTAGTCTCCCCTAACCATTATAACGTGTAGAACAGTGATTCTGAAGCAGGGGGTAATTCCCCTTTAGGGGGGATGTCACAGGGTCAAGGCTTATTGCGCTCAATATCTATTTAGCTGTTAGTCCTGAGAGGGGATTTTGTAGTTTCAAAGCGAAGTGTAATGAGTCATTTAGTTTTAGTTTATGGATATAAAAACTACTTTCTTCAAGATTTGGTCTTTATTAACATTTTCTATAATTTTTATTGTTTAATAAATAATCTAAATCTAAACAAATGCGCATGTATTTGTCAAATTTCGGAAAGGAAGAAGAATGATCTTTTAGCAATGGTGAAAGGGGTGCATGAAGCAAAAAGATTGAGAACTATTCGTCTAGAAGAGGGGTAGTCTACCTTTTTGCACCTAGTGCCCGCTTTGCAAGTAGTAAAATTTTCTTACCGCCCCACCGGTTTCGCAGTAAATTAATTTAGCTCAAATGCAAAGTCATTTTTTGAGTGGAGGCTTAGTAAAAATATTTATAGTTAAATTTATCCATTTATTTATATTTTCGTTATGTTAAGACTGAAAATAAGAGACTCAAAATTTATGTCCCGCGTTTAGCTAGCCGAGACATGGGTTCCAGCTAGACTGTTTCGACAAGGAATCCTTCAGTGGTAGGAAAAGGAGAAAGTTGTTTCTCGGGAAAATTTCTCCAACACTTTCTTAAGATGTGACAATCCAGTTGTCCCCTCTATAGTCGCAGAAAAACACCTAAGAGAATTGGGAAAGCCTTTTAAATATATGGAGACAGGGAAGAGAGCTGCACGCGGGAAAACGAACTTTCATCATCGAATGGACGAAAGCCTTTATCGTCCACCATTAAAGTTTAAATCGCCCACTGGTAGGCGGTATGAACTAAGTTATCTCTGGTTTAGAAGGACGGCTTTAAATTATTAAGAAGTGTATTTATTGTTTTTAATATACTCAGTTTGTTAAACGCTGTACTTATAATTTGAAAGATAAATTTAAGATCGTATGTCACGTCTACTGGGAAACTCTGGGAACTTTATATTTTGCAAGCCGCATGTCCAAAAGATGGCGCTACCAGCTTTCCCCTCTCGTCCGGTCATGGGGGGGGGGGGTAAGAATGGCTTACTTTCTACCTCCATGCGTCCGGTTGAGAGGAATTTGTGACTCGACAAGGCAGTCCATCCCTGGTAACCATCGACGAAGCCGTCAAGTGACCTCTCTCATTTCGCGTGATACTGGCTGCCTTCCGAACTAGCATACTTCCCTGCGGAATTCCGCCCATGACTCTGTTTTGATTGTGTTGAATGACATACATGTGATGTTTATCGTTGTTATTTGTGCATATGTGTTAAGCTAATATATTTTCTAATCTAATTAAAGTAATAGATGTAAAACCAGGCATATCATCTTCATCCTTGCATTGACACATGTCTCTATGAAATGGTGACTCTAATTTTGACTAAGATAAGACCTGACAGGTATATTAAAGATCGTATGTTTCGCCAAGTGGCAACACTTGCCAAATTGCAAGAAAAATAACTGCATGGTAAAGTAACAGGAATTTCAAATGTTTGGAAAGATTTTCTTTAAAAATATGTGTAATGTTAGAGATACTATGTTATCTCTAACATTACACATATTTTTAAAGAAACCTTTACTATCCTGAAATGATATTAAAGGAAATAATTTAAATAATTTTTAAAAAACTGTTTATCAAGATTTGTACAGGTAGTAGAGTGTGTATAGGCAGTAGAGTGTACAGGCAGTAGAGTGTGTACAGGCCTCCAGTTAGCTGAATTACATCTGCATTTTACCGAATACATTACATTATTTGAATGTGTGGTTTCTCTTGACTCAACTGAAAATTCAAACTGTTTGAAAAATTTACGTTTGTTTCTTCGATTATTTATCTAATATCAGTACGTTGACTTCATTTTGTCTAAAATGCTGCTTCAAAATCACCATCGATTTCTGTGCGGACAGATATGCATTTTCGAAAATGAATCGACTCTATTTTTCTCGGCAAAACACTTGTTTGACAAACAACCTTTTGCGAAGTTTGAATTCTGGTGTGCATGAAGACACCACATCGATTTCATATAGACAGAAAATTTTAAAGCCTGCATTTCCGCTCTGTTTCTCGAGAATGGAATATAAAGGTTCTATGCAATCTTATTTGTGAAGCTCCGACTGAATGCCTGCCCAAAATCCGATTTTCTCTTTCGTTAGTTCCGGAGTTCTCTTTGGAAATGCCTGCACACTTCTAAAGCAGGTGGATATGGCAGTCATAGAACAAATGGTGTAATAGAGAGAAGGCTTTTCTTCATGCTTGATTTCGTAAGATGTTTACGCCCTTCTCGATGAACTGATATGGAATAAGTGGAAAGGACCTGTAGGCAAAGTTTAAAGGACCAGCACTAAAAATGGAAAAATTCTTTGAAGTTTGAGATTTCTGTAGAAACTGAATGGAACTTCTCATGAGTATCTCATTTTTCATTGAAAAGGCTCAAACATATTCCTGGCAAGAAAAATAAAAAAACTGTGTGAAAACGAGTGTGAATTTGAATCGTAAAATCGTTGGCCGTTTTGAAACCCACCCGCATATCTTTTGTGTACATATAAGCTGGAAATTTTACGAAGTTTTTTACTACTTGATTTTGGGCTTAAATACGAGATCAAAATGGCGCACAAATATTTAAATTGTAAAAGTGATATTAAAGATTAAATAACTGAATAAATATTGTGTGATTTGCCAAATAGCCAACTTCCAAAATATTGTCATTTGCTGTCGCAAAATTTCTTTCATTTATTTTTCGACTTACAAATTGTATTATTTAACAAACTGAATAATTAAAAAATACTTTATAATTTAAAACTTTATTTGACTTATTAATTAAATTATCCGATTGATATTATTAATAACGCATTCAGCTGATATTTTTAAGAATATTTGCAGCGTTATTCTAATTAATAAATGATGTTTGACGCTATGTAATACGTACCTCAATAAAAAAATGTTTGGTTTTTAATAATATTATCAAATTGATATCATTTATATTGCATTCAACTTATAAAGTAATTCTCCTGACTTCCTAGCGTGCCTTCGTGGTGCAGTGGTTCTGCACGCTGGGCCGGTATTCCAGAGGTCCGTGATTCGATTCCCGGGAAAAGCGATGCTAATTTTTCATTTCTCCGGCCTCAAAATAGCCTAATGTCTCTTCAATGACGCCCGAACTAAAAGGGTATTGGATGATGATTTTCCTCACTCAGGATTTGGCGATTGGGTACCCTAAAAACCCCAGTCGCCCTTTAAAATTGGGAAGTATATAAGGTATTTCTACCGCCTTCCTAGAGTGCCTTCGTGGTGAAGTGGTTCTGCGCGCTGGGCCGGTATTCCAGAGGTTCGTGGTTCGATTCCCGGCGAAGGCGTTGCTAGTGTTTCATCTCTTCGGCCTCAAAATAACCTAATGTCTCTACATACTGGCGGTTTTTAAGGACATTTGCAACATTATTGTAAATAATAAATGATGTGTCTAACGCCATGTAATACTTACTTTAATACTAATGAATCGTTTAATTTTACTCCCTTAATTACTCGTGAGTCTGATGGTAGCGACCGTTTTCGTAAGACAACCATCTCTGAATGTAAAGAATATTTCTGAAAACGTAAACAAACATCGCTAATGAACACCGTTCGGATAAAATCTCCACTGGCGATATATCGTTGCGAATTATAGCGAATGCTTGCAGTAGTTATTTTGATTAAATGCTTTTGTAATGTTAAAAATTTGAGTAATTTGATTTAAATTTTATAAGTACATAAACAAATTATGTATTGCAAATGCTGTAATGACAACTCTTATTCAGAATTTATATTAATATAAAGATTAAATTTTATTAGGAACACGTGTATATTAACTAATGCTTCCAACAAGTTGCCTCTCCGGGAAACGCAAAATACTTCGCCTTCCAATTACTCATTTTTGGCTTTAAGAAAATGCAAATGACTTACGTTTTATCCCAAAGCGCCATGTGCCAGTTCGAGGAAGATAAATAGGGTTTTTAATGAGGGCTCTGAGCTGTGAAATTCGACCCAACTAAAAGAAGATGGATTCTTTTCGAATTTTATTGCCTTCATTTCTCGGACAGCTTTTTAAGCAAAGCAGCATGTGGTGCGTCGTTTGAATTGTTTCTCCCTGCCCCCCCCATCGATTTTTGATGTTATTTTTCAGTTTCCACAAATTGTATATTAAGCAGAGTTCTTCTTTTCTCTTTTCCACATAACGGAATTTTTTTTCTTGAAATTTTTAAAATGTTTATGGCATTGTAAAATTTTATCTTTAACCCAAACTACATAGTAAATGAAAACCGATTTAATATTTTATTGTTTCGTTCCTTAGTATTCCTTTTTGAAAATTTAAAGTAGCGTTTCTGTAGCATGAAACAGTAAGGAAAGCACTGTAGTAAAGACTAAAAACACGACATAAGTCACTTTAAACTTTCTTACGGAAGAGTCATTTAGAATTCTGCATTTGTTTTCGAGAGCGTTTAGGTAATCCGTTATTTTTGTGTAATTAAAAATTAATGATTTCTAAAAAGCAAGAATTTCTAGGTAATCCATAATTTTTGTAGTCAAAAAAGAGAATGTAAGTGGAGCATATTATTAGTTCTAATATTTTATGGGCTCAGCTGTGTATTTTCTAGCCGACATCTTGTAAGTGAGGAATGTCTAGATTTTTGGCAGACTGCCAACCAAGACTGCGTTACTCGTGGTCAGAGAACTGAGATTGAGAACTTTATGCAATGGATGCAGCTTAATAGATTGCATCGTTCATATATGTTTTTAAATAATTTCGTCCGAAATAAATACAAAAGCGAAGCTGATTTCGTTATTTGTATATTATTAATGCTCGGTCTGATACCTGAAAGCACTGAACGTGATTTAAAGCAGGGTTTCTTAAACTGTGGGTCGCGACCCCCAACCTGCAGCAAGGGGTCACCAAATATTTTAGGAGTTTTGATATTTCTTTAACTTATTATAATAATTTTACAATTGCCAAATATTTTTACACAATGTGTCTTAAATATATAAAGATAAAACAATACAGAGAAAGAAAAACGTTTCGACGCATTCTTTTTATAATATAAACGTTTATTTTCCTTGCTTTGCATGTGAAACTCTCATTTCGTCTGTTACTTATTTAAAATTTTCACATTGTTCTATGTCTTAAAATTAGAACTTGAAGTTAATGACCTAAATCTGCAATAGTATATTATAGCACAAGTGAAAAATTGGCAGTTTCACTCACGCGTATGTCGGATTTGCGCAATACTAATGAGGTCCCACAAAATTTTTGTAAATGTTATGGGGCCTTTGGGTCGCGAAAAACTCTCAGTGATAAAAAGGGGTCGCGACTGAAAAAAAGTTTAAGAAACCCTGATTTAAAGCATTTTTCCAAAAGGGGAACTGTTTCGCAGCATTATTCACATTTATTGTGGAATGGCCAAATAATGAAACGCTCTTCATTCAGAATAATATAATGGACACTCGTTACTAAAAGAAGCCAGCTGGATGTTTATTAGCTACAATGCAGATTTTCATTCATTGTTTTTGATACAGTTTATTTTATCTCTTTCCTGTTGTTTAATCTGTTTCTTGAACTTAAAAAATATTCTAAATTTCTCTAAATACACCTCTTTTGTTTTTATCAAATGTAATTTGATCTTTGGATGGTATTTCAATGAATGCTAATTCTTGAAGTTTGTATTACATGCAACATATTTTTCATAAAAAATAACGCCTTTAATTAATTTGTGACACTATATTTATTAAATTAATTTTCAGTATTTCATTCTTGCTGTATTCATTTATTCTTTATTGAAATATTTCGTTTCCGTACTTTCTGTGATTGCACTTTCAACAAGAATTACTTTTTAAATGAGGCGAACGGTGAAGTATTTCAACTCGGATTCATATCCCGGGAAACGGTCTGGCTGCATGGGATTTACTTCATATGTAATGTGGATATGATTCATTTTTCCCTTAAAACTTATTCCACCTTCCTTTAAGCAGATAGTCCTTGTGTGTTTCGCCATACGTGAAATAAATTATGAAACTGTACCGTCTTCGAGAAAAATGGAACTTTAGTATTATTGATTTTAACTTCATATATTGAGCTTATAAAATTACCTTACCTAACAATATTAAGTTTAATAGTGGCTTTTCTAATTTTAATGTTGGATTAAAATTATATATCTTAATTTGTCTTCATTTTCCTGCTTTCCTGAAATAATTCGCTTTCATATTTTAATTATTTTATAATTAGTGTGGAAGATAAGTAAACGCTTGCGTAAGTAATTAATCTTGCAGTTATAATTAGTAGTTTAAGTTTAGGAAAGACTTTCTGCGGAAATTTCGCTACAAAACATTTCATACTATTTTACATAAAAAAGGAGCAATGCATGCTTTGTTGTGTTACGGATTATTTTTTTTTGGGGGGGGGGTAAATTTCGTATGGATTTCTTTGCTAAGACAGTTTCGAAAAAATTAATTTATTGTAGTTTTTTGTGCTTTTGTTATATGTAAAAATCTTGTTCCACTACATTTTACACATATCTTAATATTCATTTTTATAATTCTAATTGCTTCTTTTAATTGTCGTTCTTTTTATTGTTTATGTAACAGCTTAGTTATTAGCCTCATTTGTGCTGTTTGAACTTTAGCTTTTATGCTTCTTTCTTTTCTGACTTTCGTAGTTAATGTCTTACTCATTTATTTTTTCTTTTGTTGGGGAGACAGTGAAGCCCTTTCAAGTAATCAGCCTAATTTTAATTATATTTTTCTGCTTTTAGGTATGAATCTTCTGTATTAACCCTTTGCTTATAAACTTTAATATTTGTTTTTAATATTCTTAACTTATTCTACTTTATTTCTGTCTTCGTTCTTACAGTTTTATTAGCGGATAATTTGCTATAGTGTTTATTTAATGAACTTTTACCATAAATTTTGATATGTATTTTTTTTACTGAAGTAACCATTTTTACATGTTTTCATTTAACTTGATGTCTGTTTTTGTTTTTTGGGGGGCGCGGATCAAATTTTGAAATATTTTTTTTTTTTTTTTTTTAATTTTATTTTTTGCCGACTCAATTGTCATGAAATTTTACACACGTTTTCATTTTCGAGAAGAATACTATATTCCGGAAGAATTTTTTATTATTATTATTATCATTAAATCTTGAATTTTGCATACCTCCTTTTTCTGACCAAACTAATTATTACTGAATTTTGTTCATTACACCATCGTCTAGATCAAAAAAATTAATCTTCCAAATGGAGTTCTTAATTCGATTCGCTGAGCTTCACTATGAGAAATTATTAGTTCGATTCCTTGAGTTGTTAGGCAATTAATAACTAAAAGTAATGGATTTTAAATAAAAAAATTCAATCGTGTCTTTTTTGCTATCCTTTATTTTAAGTTTTGATACTATCAGATTTCTAAATCAAACCAAAGTTTATATGAAATAAAAGTAAATTTTCGCCATCGTATGCATCCGAAGACCTCGCATTGTATCACGTCTGGTTCCTTATAACGGTAATTAGTAGGAATAATTATCATATCAGTTTGTGATAAAAATAGTTTTTAATAACTTTTCTCCAAGGTCACGAACTTTATCAAAGTAGACAATGGTTTTCTTTATTATTTACCCTCATTCAATAAACAAAAATTTCTGAAATAAAATATATTTAAAAAAATTAAGTTTCAAGATTTTAGTTAAACGCTGAAAGTAATTTTCTTCACTAAAAATAAAATCGTGGTTTGCCCATTTCCCATAACTGTATTAGAACATTAATAGAATTTCAAAGAATAATAGAAGTGATATCGTGACATACGTTAGTGGTCTTACAGCCCCTGAAACAATTTTATATGTCGCGCGTGTAATTTCGCATGAATTAATTAGCATTATTTTGATATTAACTATTATGGCAAGAATTTGAAGAAAGGCTTAAGATTTTATGATTATGAGTTTAAGTTTACATTATTTTAACTGCAGTTAAAAACGAACTTGATTAACGCCCCAAAATATCTACAAATAGAGCTAATTAATTTACACTGTGATATAAATCATAGTCAAAGATTTGAAGATGTAGATTTCAGTCAAAAGATAAATATACTCAGGTGCGAATTTTTGTAATAAAAATAATTGCTTTGTTTATGGATACATCTATTTGTGAACAATTTTCTTCCGCAGTTGAAAGTTATTAAGTCTTCAAAAAAGAGAAAGGCTGACTGATGAGCAGCTACAGTTTCTGATAAAAATAGTTTTTGATAATTTTTCTCCTAGGTTACAAACTTTATCAAAATCAAAACGCTGTGAGCTGTTATAACTGAAAGCTGTAGTAAGAAATAAAGAAGTTTATGATTATTTCTATACAAATGTATGTATTTTTCTGTATGCGTAAAAGAAAAGTTTCATTAATTAATCTCAAATTTTGTTCCACTTGTAAAATTTTCTTAATTTGTTTAATTTACTTAGTGGGTAATTCAGCATATTAGAATTATATGAAATAATTATCAATCGGAAGATTAACCATTTATTCATTAATACGTGTAAATTATAAAGTGTAACCAACAGAAATGTTTTGCAGGTACCAACATTTAGATTTCAGGCGAGAAAACAAATATAAATAGGATAGAAATTAAAATTTTGTAAATTTATTCCGTTAAAAAACTTTTTATTTGGGTTAAAAAAATCGGACCATTAGCTTTTTTCAAATCTTGCATTCATCCCGCTAGCTGCTGTCAGGTCGTGCATGCAATTTGATCTTGAGACTAACTAGATGGCACTGAAGATGATTACAATAAAGAAACTTAAGTTTCTCTTTGATTATTTTAATTTAAAATCCGCCATTGTTAGCAACTCTCTGATTTCATTTTTAGTGATATTTGACTAATAATATTATAGTAGTTAAAAAGTATTTTTATTGTTTAGTATTTTGCTTGCCTTTTTGCTTAGTCAAACTTTTTGCTTAGTTAAACTTGGGTATTCCCAGTAAACTTTAATAGTTTCTAATGCCATTTTGGATCCAATATCCGGCATGTATTTTGAATTAAAATTCATTTTCGAAAACATGCCATTTTTATATTTAATGAAGCCTAATATTTAAAAAATATATATAAATTTGTCATTTATCGTTCTGCTGAAGTTTAAACAAATTTATAATATTTTTCTCAAAAATTAACATTTGGGCTATGTAAAAGTTACATATTTTGTATTTTTACCCAGATGTAAAAGATTACACAAGTTTTTAAAATAAGGAGGAAATTTTATAGAATTTGATTAGTACTTCCATTTTTATAAACGAATATAGTTGTACTCGTTTAATGCGAAAAGAAAATATCCATTAATAACTATTAACATTTCATTCAATATGTATAGACTTCTACTGTATTAAGAAAATATTAATGCGTAACTTTATTTCTAGTATAAAGTTCCTTTAAGTGTGCGTAACCATTTAACATTATTATGTCAATTTGTATAGCTATATTTCCTGAACAAGCAATTTTGTTTTATCCTTAAGTAGCTATTTAAACAATTAAAAAGAACTGAAAACGTTTGCAAATCGTTATACGTCATCTATTGTTGTTGTTCCACATCTCAGGCCGGCTGTTCGGTGGAATTTTCTTTGTTCAGTCGTCAAAAACGTCTTCACCTGGACCAATAAAACGAATTACAAACAAATAAATAAATGAAGGGTGGAGTCGAGACATTTATTTCTAAAAATAAGTATTTCTTTGAAGGCGTGTTTATTCGACGCAGCAGCATGTGTTTGAGTCATTCACCCTTCTAGAATCTGTCTGTCTCTTAAAATAAAAGCGCTGTGCGGGTTTTGAGTAGATTTCCCTGCCCTTAATGTACAGAAGGGAGGAATTCTGTGGTAAACCGCTGCTTTAATTGTGTATGATCCTTTATAATCATCTTTAAATTCTTTTCTATTTACAGTTTTCAGACCTTTTAATGACTGTGGCGTAAAATCGACTCAGACTCCTATAATCGGCCCTATTAAGGAAAACATTTTATGCATATTTAGTCTCCCGAACAGAATCGTCATAGGCATATGATCGACATTTTATAGGTTTGACACCAGTTTGGAATCTATGCAGCTTCAGATGGTTACTTATATTCAACCAACATTACCATGGGGTAGATAAAGCTTATAATTAGCAACGGCGCATAGTCGATTGGAAATGATTTTACTTTCAGATTGATTTTAAGGGTACCTACGTAGGATCGATGCAGGCATAGAATCGACTCCAGCATGGAATAGGAATAGATTTTTGAAATGGCATATCGATCTTCAGCTGGCAGAGAACCTATCGATTCTGCGCCGTATTATCTTGCAATTTTATACCAATTAAAGGTTATTGCAAGCGAAGCTTCCATGTACTTTCTACATTGTTTTCTGTTGGTTATTATTTCTTTGTTTCCGATTGAATTCTATATTTGTTCACTTCAAGATAGCTCAAAGCCATTGTCTGTATGTTACTTTTTCATTTACCATGCAAGAGCTTGCATACTTCCCGGTATTGCCATAATTTTGACGTTAAGGGAGCTCATACACCTTAAACCCCTCATGATCTTCGAATATGTGACTGCTGAAAGAATTCAGATATTTTATTTATTTTAAAAGCAATTATTTCCTACTTTTTACATCTGACTACATATTATAGCTGCTTTGGGAACTAGTAACAAGAAAGTTTGTGTTGCCACAAATATTTTTGTAATTTATTCCGCTATGTGACAAAAGTTTTCGTCATGTTTCAACATTGCGCGCATGATGTTTTAAAAATGGCTAATGGTACATACGTGAAATTTGATGGAATTCTTTATACGGGCACTATCTTCTAACTGAACCAAAAATCTGATGAATATTTTCATATTAAAAAATGTTATGGACGAAAACATTACAGATTTTTTTAATAAAATAAATTTTATAATCTCAACTCCAAATAAAATAAAAATTGAACATGAAATTCTTAAAATTTTTGGTTCACACTAGTTTCCAAATTGTATAAAAGCTACGTATTAAATAAGGAATTAAATTATGCGACAGAATGTTTTAAACTGTGCGCGCAAGGTGGAAACAGGAAGAAAGATTTTGTCGCAAAGCGGATTAAATTATAAAAATATTTGTGGCAACACAAAATTTCAGATTACTATTTCAGAACGCAGCTATATTATGTAGTCAGCTGTAAAAAGGTGAAACTAATTGCTTTTAAAATAAATAAGTTAACCCTATTCTTGCAACAGTCACATATTCGAAGATCTTATGGGTTTTAAGATGTCCAAGTCCCCTTAACGCAGTCTTTATAGAATCTTGGAAGTGTTACATTACGTTATACTGTCATGTGCTTTGTCATGTTATTGTCTGTCTCTTTGATTTGGCAAATGTCACTATAATAATATTGCGTAGCCCGCTCTGTACTGAGAAACTGGTGACTGGAAACTCAATCTCCTTGTCCTTTGATTTAATTTAATTTTTACAATCTGTCCAAGTTTACTACACTACCTCACAAGATAACATACGAGATGATCGTCAGTAACTGTCAGTCTGTAGATCGCCGGTTACTAGTATTCTTAAAATGCAGAGATGTCCTTCGATTTGATTGTAATTTAGAATGATCGCCATACATCCGTGTGACATCGTCCTACAACAGATTGTTCACCAGAAACTATATATATATATATATATATATATATATATACAGGGTGTTTCATAGATCATGGAACAAAGTTGGAGGGTTGGTGGAGCCGTACTAAAACATGCATTTTTTGTATAGGAATGTAGGGTCTAAAGTGACGGGTTATTAAGGCAGGAACGCCTTAATAAATCATCCGAAACCACTTTCAAATGTACACATGGGGAATTGTACTGTTACCTTCAAAATACTTTCCTGTTACCTCTGTGTGATAACGTAGATGCGGTTCTAGAAGATGGCCTGGAATTCACATTTTGAAATACTGTATGAGGTATTTTCTCCCTTCTTTTCGTGTACCTTCATGGCGTAACTGGAAGCACGTCCGACCTGTAATCGGGAGGTCCAAAGTTCGAATCCTGGCGAAGACGCTGCACAATTTTCACGTCTCCTGCATCGATATGACCTAATGACTCTGCAACTAATATATTTTTCTCACATTTTGTTGATTACTGTCCGTCTATCAAAAAAATTACTTTCACCAGTATGTCTAACTGGGGGCAGTTCTGTAGTAACAGGCTATAACATTACATGAACCGATAAATCAGATGAACACTTTATTGTTATTTGGTTTTTTGGAGAATGTTGGCCTTGGGAAAAACAAAACAATGTTTTGCTGAATATGTTATTTAAAACAAAAACCAAAAAAATGTAGCCATAATTCGAGTCCTTTGCTTCGAACTAAATCTATTAATTCCTTCAGCGCATCTAAATAGTATTGTTTGGAGGACTATCTACCGTTATCAGTAACTTCGTTGTGAATTATTCCCCTCGGATATAAGGAACACATTCGCATGATCCTAAATTATGAGTGTAATATTCGTGCCTCTGTAGCATGTGATAAACCTTGGGGTTCCAACTTCCTGCTCTGATGTTCTCTGTTTTTTTTTTTTTTTTTTTTTTTTTTTTTTTTTTTTTTTGCTTCCTGAGAACCAAAATTTTATCATCTGTAATTATTATTTGAAATAAAGGTGTGTCCGGTAAAAGACCCTTCTAGCCGACGTTGTTTCTACTAATTCGTAGATTTCAAGAAACAAACACTGAAAAACCGTTTTCATTCCTAGTTCTTTATTAAAATTTGCCTAACTGATTTTTGATTAATTTATAATCCTTCAATTATGAATTTCAGGCTAAATTATTATTGGAATGTATCGCATTGTACACTATTAACATTGACATCCATCATAGGGCTATGACTTTTTTATCTCAGCAGAAAGCGCGCTTTTGCGCTTTTTGATGGTAATAAATGATATTTAATAACGATTTTATCTGTTATGAATCCGATCAATCCAGCCATTCTGTGGCTGTATTGAAATGGAATCAGATAACACCTTCCCTTAGCTTGATATAATTGTTCGAAGTAAATTTGATCTTATCGCTACTACTGACGGTCATTACGATATCTTGTCACCCTGTTAAACGAAGACTTACTTCTTCGTGTTACATGTAACATGCTCTCAATATTTGTTATCCAGAAGCTTTTCTTTCTCAGTAATTAAATTACCTGAAGTCAGTTTTCACTGACAAAGAATTTTCTTCTACGGTTATTGATAAAGTCTCGAAAAATTTTTCTTTTACCATCATAACATAAGGTATTTCGCAATTAGCAGCTATACTGTAACCTTGTTGCCATCCTATTTTGTGCTTCTATCAGTTACAGAATTGCTCAGACTCTACAAATTCAATTTTGATGTCATTTTCTGATTTATCAGTAATCACTGAGTTAAATTCTTGGAAAATATATAGCGTACCTTGTAGAAACATAAGGTTATTTCGCAGCAGAACACGTGAAAAATGAGCAATGCCCTGGCCGAGAATCGAACCTTGGACCTCTCGAATACGCATCAAGCGTGCTGACCACTACACCACGAATGCATGCTGAGAAGGCGGGAGAAATACCTTATATACTTTCTCTTTTAAAGTATATAAGTATTCTCCCGCCTTCTCAGCGTGTTGACCGTTACACCGCGAAGGCATGCTGAGAAGGCGGGAGAAATACCTTATAACCTTATTGGTGTATGTGGCATACAAAATTATAAGAGTGTTAAAATTTGTAATCCAATTAGTCCCTATGAATAACATTTTAGCTTTTCATTGTTGCTTTTCCTCTACAAATGGCGCTGTATTCTTTTGCTTCTTCCTTTGATTTAATTATAAATATAGTTGTTGCTTTTCCATGTTTTCAAATATGTTTTTCTTCTGAATGAAAGAGGCCTATGTTTGATAGCTTCTAAAGTTTTGTTCAAATTCTACGCCAATCTAAGGGGGTTTTTTCCCCCCCAAAACGGCTATAACTCTAATCTGATTTTGCGTTATTTCTCTTTTCGTACGATTCTTTTGCCATTAGGCAAAATGTTATTTATTTATCTTTCAAACTGAATTTGCTCATTGTGGGTTAACATACTAAGACGGTTAAAACCAATAGATGAAGTTCTTTATTTTTCCCTTGTGAATCGTATTGATTTAAATAAAAATGCATTGAATTCATGATACATCTAATTAAAAATGTTCAATATTTTTGTAGAATTGCGTTATATATCTTTTCAGTTTTCAAATGCATAGAATGTTTTTTGTTAGTCTCAGCCTGTATTTGTCTTTTATCCTACAAAATGTTGCGCTATTCTATTCCACCTAAGCCGTTTCTATTGACAATCTCTACTGATAATGCATATTAAGCTTTAGAAAAGTTCTCTTGAGCGACCATTAAAATCAGAACACTATTAGATTTTAATTTTTTAATATAATTTTTATTAAAATCTGTAGTAAGCTACAGTTTTGTACCCGATCTTTATAATTAATTTTCGTGGTGTACCCAAACTTCTTTCTTATATGATTTGAATTGAAACATACGTAGATTAGTCGTATATTTTATTCGCAAGCTATTTTTATTCCATTTCTGTGTCTGTATGTTTTTTTTATATTTCTGTTGCCTATAGCAACATTTTTGCCATTTTTACATCCACCCCCTTGTTCAGTTTACTTTGGGTTCCGTTTTGATGTTTTTTCTTCTATTTACTTAAAGACGTTTTGCTATTTTTTCATCTGCTTATAGTTCTATTTCTTACCTTTTCTACGTAATTTGATTCTAGTAATTCCTTTCCTAATAATATCTGCTTCCTTTTCTTTCTGAATTATATTTCTCGACTTGTGTATTTTATTACCTTTTCCTGTAGATGCGATAAAATTAAAGGCCTGTAGTTTTATTTTTTCTCATGTAGTTTCTTTCCTTAGTCATACGTTTCAATTTGTTACTTGCATTTCAATTTTTTCCTCAGCGTCTACAGTTCCGTATCTGATCATTTTTTCTCTTTTATTTAAGAAAAAGAAAAGCAGCAATAATAAAAATCTAGAATGGGAAATTTTCTTCATTTGTTTGAATTGGATGTGTCCCCTCCCCCCCTTTTTTTTGTTGTTGTTGTTGTTGTTGTTGTTGATTCCTATGCTTCTGTGTTCATGTTTCTACTGGTAACTTTTGGACCATCCCATAAATAATGCTTTTTTTATATATTTCTTGTATTTTTCAAAACTAATGTAAATAAAGCTAAAGTAAATATATTCTCCTTCATTATCTGTTAGCTCTTCCACCAGAGTTTTTCTTGTGGAACTCTTCAAAACGTCTTGGAAGAGGCTTGTTTTCTAGCTAAAATTTCCAGCTCAAAATTCCTGGAACCACCTTTTGACATTAACTGAAGCTGATTAAACATTCTTCATATGCTGTTATAATACTCCTATAAATAATTATTCAACTGAACTCATAAAGCAAAACGTACTGGATATGCTACTTTATAAAGTTCTAGTTAGATTTGAAAAAATATGAACAAAGTAAAATTACGATCTGCTTTCAAGACGATGCATGCGTTATCCCGTTCCGCTGTTATTTTTAGTTCAGTTGGGGAAAGAAAAAAAAAAGAAAAGAAAAAAAAACGTTATTTATTGGAATGACGCAGTACTAAAATCTAGGCTACAAAATTTGCTATCTAAAATCTTCATATGATTCAAATCGTAACGAAACCTTAGTCTAAATTTATGATATTTTTGTTGTAAAAATTTCTGTATATTTGGAACGGGAGGGGTATGTTTCGTGAAATTTTACAGTACAAATGCCGTGCAAAAGGAAATTTTAAATACTTTTGTATTAAAGTAAATTTTTCCTATGGTTTACTGTTTAAATTTTCAAACCAAACAGTTGAAGAGGGCAGATAGTGTACGTTTATAGCTATGTCGTTATTTCATGTGTGGTTGAGTATATTAATTTGCTGAAGTGAAAATGATTTTAATAGCATTAAAAACGTGGAGGTTAATTTGACTAATTGCCATGTTTTAACTCATTTGGTGGCATTTTCTATGATATGAAAGTCCAAAAATTTAACTGATCCACCGGAAAAGGTTATGAAAAAGGTTTCACTTTGCTTATGGTAGGAAAAACTCTTTTCTAGTTAACCTAATTGTATTCATCTTTTTTTCACATTTTATTTTCATCCAACCCATTCTTTCCCCCACTGTATAAATGTCTAAACAGATCTAAATTGTTTTACTCTCTTCGTTAGTTGTAGTTTGAACAGACTGACAGGAACCACTGCAATTAAAAATACAACTGCATTTCGTAATTTCAGATACAGTTTACTTTTTGTAAAGCGACCGACCACCGTTCCAGAAGATTGTGATTTATCGAAGTAGTTGCTTTAGAGAGAAGTTTAACCCCAGTGTTCGTTTATATTCCCAGAAATATTGTTTCTTGTTTTGTTTTGTTTCGGAAAGGGAATGGTCTTAGAAGGACGATCTCATTGAAATGGTTTATTATATTTAGCTAGAATTGACTCTAAAATATTGATTTCAAGCTCAAGTGTGTGAGAAATTTTTAATAAAAAATTTGCAGCTTTTTCTTACTGGTTAAATGTTTTTTAATTTGCGACAGATATCAGATAACACAGTTTTCGTTGAGCCGTATTTAAAATTGCAGTGCTATCTTATTCTTAGAAATAATTTCCTTCAATGATTCTTTGCAGATTGAGGAAATTTACGCATCCAGAATGACTAGTAAGTATATATGTAAAGGAGGATGGTATATTGTCTACATGACTCCCAGATTTCCAAATCTTTTCCTTTACTTGTAACGTATCAATTTTGATTTATGGACTTTTAATTGAAATATTTTAAAGTCTGGAATAAAACTTACCTTTCATAAAATTATTAATTTGCAATTTCGAAAGCTAATCTTGTGTTCCTTTAGTAATATTTTGTAATGGGAAAAAAAAAAGTTTTGTTCGAAAAAGGATGACTCCTGTCTTTTTTTTCACCTTTTCTTTCCTTTTTAATTTATTTATTTGCGTTTAAACGTATGCAGAGTGCCTTAAAATAAGATGAAATGTCTTACGTAGAGACTATCGATCTTGTGAGTGAGCTGGGGTGTGGAAAGGGTAAAAAACTTTTTTATATTATCCAAAAAGGGTAAAAAAAAAAAGTGTAAAAATTCCAATTGGCTGAAAACGTTGCTTAATTTGTAAAAATAAAAAGTTCTATAATTGATACAAAAAATGTACGGATATTCTAAATTACCCACTTTTTTATGTAGTTGCTTAATTAATTTAGAACATTCTGCTTTAATTAGTTAAACTCTCTGTATCTTACATGCAAAACTTGCAGGCATTCAAGAACAAATATCTTTAATCATTTTTCAGAAAAACTTACGAAGCAGCTATAAAATGGGAATGCTTACTTTAGACTAACGGTTTCGTCTGAAATAAAGTATTCGTTATTAAATTTCTAACTGGCTGCTTAAAAATGCTAAATAAGCATATTTCGGCGAAATTATTCATAAAGGTATGAAGGCAAAGCATAATGAATGTTTTTGAAGACTGGAATTTTCACGGTGACGGTCGCATTCCTTTTTTTTTTTTTTTTTTTAATTATTGTGCTGGACATCATTACAACTGATCTTCTTTTGGAATTTTCACGGTGACAGGCTCATTCTTTTTTTTAGCAAAGTATTGTGCTGGACATCAGTGCAATTGATCTTCAGAAAGTTTTGAGTTAAAATGTTTAATGGTTTATTCAGGTAGAATTCAGAAAATTCAGATTACGAAAGAAGAGCACTGAAAATTTGGAAAGCTTTCAGAAACGTAGACGTAAAAAGTGCATAGAAAATCTTAAAACAAACCCTGCGAATTTTGAAAAAATATCAAGTGTTTGAATCTCAGATTCTTTTAAATATGAAGATTCGAATATTGCTTTCCTAATTTTAACTTAATTATAATATTAATAAAATTTAGATCTTAGCAATCTTGTGATGTTTATTTGAGCTACAGATCGCGGAGATAAATGTATTTTGGGAAAGATCTTTTACTTCCCTTGTTGCAAATTTTTATGTGGTGATTATTAGTGGTGGACTTCGTAGTAAGATGGTGTAATTTTTATCATATTCTTCGTCGTAGAAGGCTTACTTTACTGAACTTTGTCTGTATTGTTAAAAAAAGGAAACCTCGTAAGGCAACCTCTTTTTGAGGAGTGAAAAGATATCAGCAATGACACATGGCTCATTGAATTCTTCCTGGCACTCTAGATCCATCCGCTCCATTTCATATCGGTCACTGGGACCCTTGGGAAGGTCACGCCACGTCGGCGATCCATTTAGTTCTTTACATCAACATGGTATCCATCCTTTCATGTTTTTTAGTCTTTTCCTTTTTGCTGTTAAGCTTCTTCCCTGAAAGTGTGTCGATGGAGTGAATGTCTGGGCATCTGCCCATGACGAATCGTCCAATACTTTTTCGATATTGATGAAAGCATCCATAATAAATGGAAACGCAGTGCTTCCGAAATCTACAGTTATTTCTTTGGACGAAAGGATGCGATCTCCTTCGAAACCGAAAATATCCACAAAAGATTTCGGAGGGAAAAGGAATTCCATATGGATTTTCTGCAATAGTACTTTCTTATCTCATTTCGTCTCACAATTACACAACATGTGTGGTATTTTTAATAAATTATTTGCTTGTAAACTGTTGATCACCCATTAGAATATCAGCCATAAAGTTCGGTATCTGAAAATGAAATTTGCTCTCAGGAACTTCCAGTTCTCGAAACGTTCACGTGCTATACAAATGATACAATTTTTCCGATCTTTTCATTACCATTTTATTATTGTATAAAAAGAAGAATTACAAAATGATGTTTTTAATTAGTGTCCGCTGTTTGATGATAACTGGCAACATATAAAAGCAAACTGCAATTATTGTTTCTAAAATCCTCAGCGGTGATTGAAATGAATGTTTTTTAAGTACATTGTACTAATTTGAAGGCCAGTATACATTGTGGAATGTATTAGTATGTAATTCCTCCACCTTTTTCGGAAAAAAAAAAACTCTAATGTCTCTACAACTATAGTAACGCACTTAGGGCATTACACTGAAATCACGAATCTTCGAAATCGTTGTTTTGAGGGAAACTAATTAAAAGCTCTGCAAGTTTCAGAAATATTGATTGGCAATGTCCTACGTAGTAATTTTTATATACTGCTTGGGCTTCACTTAATAAAAAAGTCATTTTAACGTCATTTTTTATCGTTTAACGTCGTAAAACGATCTAGAAACTGCACAGAAAGACTAAAATTTGCAGATTCTTGATGTAGCTTCGTGCTGATGATAGGAAAACTAATATTAAAATTGTATTAATAAGAAATAAGCCAAATATGATTTTAGTCTTAGGTAATTGTGCTCTCTCATGTATCTGTGAAAAAAAAGGTGCTAAAAGTGTAAGAACAGAAAGTTATAGATGTCAAAGAAATGTAAGAACGAACTGAAACCAGTTAAAGTTACATTATAAATGTAATATAAAATTACAAAAATGTAAAAGGGAAGTAACATATTTCCCATAGTTTCTGAAGATATTTTTTCCTATGGGGTTAGAGTCGCGAATGTTTTGCCTTAATAAATTATCGTGATAGATATATAAGTTAGAAATTACTATTTCTGTTTACGAATTTATGCTACAAAATAAATTGTTTTATTATAATGTATTTAGATATTTTCTGTAGAGTTCATAAATATTTAACGAGAATCGGAAAGCATTTAAATACCTGAAGGGTCAGTAACAGACGGAGAAGAGAATTCAAGTAATTACAAATTTCCTTTGTCTTTCTTTCTCAGTGCAAGTTGATCCTACGAATGACTTTTCATCCAAGTAATAAAAAAAACCATTTCGAATGCCGACCTTTTTTATTAAGTGAAGCCCAAGCAGTTTCTTTGCTTTCTGATCCGTAATCCATTTCCAATTCTGCATCAGAGAAGACCATCAATTCTTCTCTGGCTTTCGTTTTAAGTACCTTGAATGGTGGTTGGTATGGAGCGATCGTATAGCTTCCTTTCCTGTTATTTGACGTTTATCGTGTTTTTTAAGCACTTGTTCAGCGAAAAAACATAGTGTAATACTAGACTTTTCTTTTGTTTACATTATATGTGCATATTTTTCTACTGCAAAATTCGAATTCTGTGGACCGTAGACCTTAATCAAGGAGAGAACTCATTTTCAAAGTAAATCTTTGAAATTTTGATATGTCTGTTCTTTAATGTGGAACTTATACAGATTATGTTATATTACTTAATTAGAATAAAATTAATGTCCCTTCTGCCTGGTTATTAAATTTAAGGACTAATTCACAGATACTGGGACATGACGTTTAACGTGCAACAGTTTTGCGGAATTATTATATAACGTAAATACGAATTACTTTCTCTGAGAAATTCCACTCTTGGTGAAAGTAAGCATATTTCTACTCTTATGTATTATACTTTCGAGTGTTTCGCTTCAATTCAATAATCTAACCCATGCATAAAGGTATTTTCATTAAAAATAATTTTATATGCATCGAAGAATGTTTAGAATGATAATTATGCTCCTAAATCTCAAAGTATTTCTTTTGTTTTTATCTGTAGCTGAGATTTAGATTCTAGTTTTTTTTAAAGTATTATGTATTTCTCTACAAATAAAAAAGAAAGTCTTTAAAATTTTTCCGTTACATTTCTTGTTAAAATATTGCTTTTCCATGAATTGAAATAGGAAATTAGTTTCTTTACAAATTAAATTAATATAAAATATATTATAATAAAATTCATTCGGCAGCCACTTTAGTGAGGGAGTGAATCTGTTTGACGTATATAAGAGCAGAGGTGACCTTTTTCATCCTGCGTTTGTTTATTTGAGGCACATTTTGGGGGAATTTTTGACAATATGAGAAGATATTCTTTGAACTAAATAATAGCTGTATCTCATATTAAACATAGAGGAAATACTAGATATTTAGTTCCAAAACGAAAACATTTAAATTTAATGCTCAATAAACATTTAAATCTGCTGCTTGAATTTCATTTCTTTCGCGTTGTGATCAAATATCAGTGCTTCTTTGCCAAGTACGACTTACGAAGGATTTTCAGAAACACTGAAGGTGCAGGATGACCGAAAGTTTGTCTGACTTGATGAACCAGAAAATCCACATAAGAATGCAAAAGGCAAAATAGCTATAAAATTATTTTTCGATTAGCAGAATAATATTTGCCATGAATAAGAAGAAAAACAAACAAAAAAATGTCTGAGGTAAATTTTCTCTATTCTTTAATACTGAATTGCATAGCTGTACATAGTTATTATATTGGATTAATGTCAACTTTTATCATTATTGCTACTTTTTTTTGTTAAAACTGATCTGTTTTCTTTAAGTTTCTCTATACCACCAATACCTCTTCCTCAGTTAAATTTGTGAAGTGTTTCTTCGTCGTCAGTTTTGTTCGAAATGAATATATTTCATGGGTATGTAAGTTAATAAATGGACGAGCGTAAATTAATTAAATGATTAAATAGACCCTAAATTAATTAATTTTTTCCTTGCTTCCCTTGCCATTCTTTAAAAGTTAATTCCTTAAGCATCTCAATTTTTTCCCAACTGTATCTGAGAAAGAAGCGTTTATTCTTTAATCATAGTGTTCCGGTTGTCATGTAATTGCAGTATCTTTTAGGAACTATACGATAATTAAGTTATGAAGAGGTATATTAGGAAAAATAACAAAAGATCTTCCTTATACTTCTGGCGTGAAGATGCCTTAATTAATTTCTTATCTGCATATTATATTGTTCAGAACTTTTTTGGCGTTTACTTTGAATAAAGTCTTTCTATAATATAAGACTTGATGGCATCTCAAAAATATTTGAGATGCTATCAAGTCAAGTCAGCAATCTGAGATTGTAAGAAGAGAAAAGGTTAGATGTTTCCAAATTTTGATCCCCTCCAGCATTTTAACGAATTATAAGAGTGATGGAATATCTCTTTTTGGAAATATCGAGTAATAAGTAAGCTCTAGTTAATGTTTAAATTTAAATATTAAAATTTAAAAAATTCTTTCTAGAGACATGTTTATTTACACTTGCTTGTACATGTAATGGAAGTATTCATATCAAGAAGAATTTCGGGTCTCATATTTCAACGGAAATCTCCAGTTTGACCATTTCCGAATCCATTTGGACGATTGTTTTACGTGACGTCTGTATGTACAGGCAGGATAATAAACTCTTTTTCCCAAAATAGATTGTAAAATAGATTTAAAGTGGATTCAAAAGCGGTTTTTTTTTCATAACTCATGTAATTAAAAAACGATTGATTAGCCGTAGAGCTACGGTGCGTGTAATCTCATGTACTTCAAAAACGATTAGCCGTAGAGCGTTGAAATTTTAATCTAACTGTGCACCCTTCCCTTTTTTTAATAGTGGACAGTACTAAGCGTATATGTATATATTATACCAGGGTTGGTCAACGTGCGGCTTGCAACTCTGTTATGGCTCTCGCAGGAAAATTGTGCGGCTCGTGGATATAAAATATATGTATGAAATATGGTAAACTATAATTATTCAGTGTCCAAAAAGAAGTAATTAATTAGTTTAGACTCTTTTAACACCGTTATCAGGGATTTCTTTCTATTTAAAACCTCCTCCACTACTTCTATAATCATGTAAATATGAACTTGTGGCTTTTTAGAAAATCCAGATGCGGCTCTCGAACATTCCTGAATTCAAACGTGCGGCTCTTACTGACCTGAAGTTTGTCCAACCCTGTATTATACACTCTCCTTCTTACCCAGCCTTTATTTTCGCAATCATTGGTTATAGTCATATTTGTACAGTTACAGAAGTGGTATTAAATGACGAAAATACTCATGTTTTGGCAATGTCAAATTTAAAAACAAAAAAGAATAAAAAATAATTTTCTGGAAATAGCGAAATTTGACTTTTGATGTGGTCTTCCGTTCCGTATACTTATATTTGGGAAAGATTTATACTCTTTATGAAAAAATAAAATTATAGAAAGTTTAACTCCCGTACGACAAAAATTAACCGAGTTATTTAATTTCAAAATTTGTAATTTTGATGTCATTTTCAGCTAGCCTAGAGAGATCTGATTAGAATAATTCGAGAAAATAATTTTAAATGAATTACAGCCCAAAAAAAGTGCAAATTTTAAATTAAAACTACCCTGAAAAACACAGGTCCTGTCAAAGCTGTGGTCCTCGCAACGGAATTTTCACAGATAATTAAAATTAAATTAAATTGAAATGAAGACTGCTCATAAGCGATAACCTATATATTGATGGATTTCAAACAACCTATAATTTGATGTAAGGCGCTGCAGTAAATTTTAATATTTTATTGAAGTAAACCATAGAACAGCAGTAACTATTGGTCACCTAGAGAGACCGGAAGGTTTCCCATCAACATTTTGTTATTGTGTAACATTCACTCGTATCGTATGTTGTTGTGTATCGTATAGTAATTATTCAAGTTATTTGCAAAAGCATGTAACTTGAATAATGTAATGAAATGGTAACATAATGCTACGAAATTTTTTAAAAGGCTTCATTAAATGATAATTCTAACATCGAAATTTAACCGAAAAATACCAGTAGCCGTTAAAGCAGTTGTCAACTCATAAATTATCGGCAGGAGGGAAATTTAGATACATTATTAAATTTTATGAATGCCCTTTAAGGCATTTGGTCACTGGTGACCTGTGGATTGGCTCTCAGCTCATAACTCGCGAATCTTGGGTGATTTTGTAAATTTAAGTAAATGATTAAAGTAATTAACCTCACGTGTTTTTTTAAGGTGTTTGTGATTTTACTCTTTTAGTTCGTGTGCCACTGTAGAGACATTAAGATTTTTTGGAAGCAGGCAGGATGGAAAATTAAGTACGTTTTTGCCGGGAATCGAACCGCGGACCTCTGGAATACTGGCTCAATGTGCTGACCACTACACCACGAAGCCACGCTAGGAAGGCGGGAAAAATACCTTATACGACCATGGCTGTTGGTCGCCACTGACTGTTCAATACAGTGCCTATCATCGTAAATATGCCTCCAAAAGATTATTATCAGTTATTTATTATCAGTTATCTACAGCAAAATTAAATTCTGTGCACTCTACTGTAAATTACTTATTATAAACGCATGCTGATTGTGTCGTTTTACAGAAGAGTCACTTGGTGGTATTATGTGTTAACACGTGTAAATATTGTTAATCTGTTTACCAAAATACACTTTGTTTCTGGATAATGATTGCTTTTCGGTAATGAGATTTATAATTAATTAGACTTACATAGATAAATACACTTAATTTCTGTTGCTGTTTAATTAAAAGCTGCAATTAATAATTTATAAATGTGATAAAATATTAACAGAAGAAAATGAATATCTTAATGAGTTTTATTCTTTCGCTTCTAAAATTTATATATTGAGTAAACTTTTGCCAATTAGTGTATTTTCTCTTCGCAACAGAATCTGAGATATTTTCATCTTGTGAGAAACTTCTTTTCCCATTTCCAATTCGAAGAAACATGGATTAAAATTAGTTTTTTCCACGAATGTTGTTTGTAACTTCTCTTTACTTTTCTCAAAAATAAAAACATAAAACTATATTTTTCCAGCTTACAAAAACATGCCAGTTTATTCGAAAGAGTTTCTGTTTGCGAATCAATATTTACTTTCCGTCGCTCCCTATCCATTAACTCTGTTTAAAAAAAAAAAAAAAAAATTAAACAACTCTCTCTCTTTTTTTTTTTTTTTTTTTAATTGTACACGCTTAGCGTTCCTGGGCTATTTTCCTTTTACAAGTCTTTCTGTTTATTTCTTTTGAAAAATATTAAGGAAACCATTTTCAACAATGATATTTTGCTCTGCTACTGGCATTTCGTTTTTCGTAATACTAGGTTTAAAACAAAAGAACTGAATAAAGTAATTGCAGAATTTTATTTACGTGCTTATTTCTGGGCAACAGCGAGTGCTCATCGAGCCCTGATGCCCTCAAGGCAAAATACCTCCGTATAAACCGTGGACTTTCCAAAGTGAGGCTTATGAATATGGCACTTTAAGAATTTTTCACTAGAATAGCCACTAGAAATATCGAGCATATGAAACCTTGTTTTTAATCTTTCAAATTCAATTTTTTATCTCTAAAACTGGTATATATTTTGTAGAATTTAGATCACTTTTATACTGAAATTGACTTTTAAAATACTGTAAATACTCCTGTGCTTTTTGGAGAAATATGAGCTAATTTTAAATTGGAGGACAACTGTCTTTGACGATTGCTCACGTTTACGGAGAAGCCAAGTGTAACCTTACATCTAATAATGAAGAAAAGGTCATTACCATATGCAACAAAAAAACTTTTGGTTGTAATTTACCGCCTGTAAAATGATACGAATCGCCACTTAAAATAAATGCACTTAAATTTTGTGGTAACAAAGGTAAAAATACTTTTTCGTGTAGTTTAGAAATCTTTTTAAAAATGGCTTTTAAATTAAAATGGAAAAAATATCTGTGCTAAACAAGTGAAATGTATCTCATTGCATTCGTTTTTAATTGTTTTTTAATTTTGTTTAAAAAGTTCAGAAAAGTCGGCAAAACAGACTGAGAATCTATATGGACTCATGCATTATTAAGATAAAATGTTGTTGGACTCATGCATTATTAAGATAAAATATTATTGTTATCTAACATGTGGAGTGAAACCAATTCCATTTATAATAACATCAAATAAAAATATGAATAAAACTGCTATTGAACCTGTTTCAAACACTGCAATTACTTTGAACAAAGAAATAAGTAACTATGAAAACATGTGAAACATTCTTATCATTGACAAAGGGTGTTAACCTGTTTTAGAACGATTTTGATAAAGGATTTAAAAAAACGTAAATGTTCTGAAATAAAAATTTTTGTCTACAGTATACAATTTAAAATAAAAAATCTGATGTGTACACTACATGATTTCCTTGTACGGAATATTAAATTATACGCATTTTTTCCTGCATTTCATTTAAACTTATTTCCTTGATGAATTTCATTAGAGATATATATCTCATTCAATTAATTCAGTTCACACTTCGCGGCAAGGCAAAAATACATAAAATATTTTTATTAAAAATTGAAAGTTATAGAAAAACAAAAAACACCAAATGCAGTTAAACCAATTTTAAAAAAAAAAATAATTTTTACAATTAAAATTATAGTTTTTAGGCAAAAACAATCGATTCGACCAGCAGGCAACAAGGCAGATTTTTCGGTGCACAATACTAAAAGTTTTCTTTTGGTCCACACTCGGCAAAAAGACACTGAAGGTGCAGAAAGACTTAATTCACTATTTTGCTAAGTTTCAAATGTAAATAAATACGGCTGCTATGGTAAAAAGAACTTAGCTGCACTTAAACAACTTTTAAATTCTTAATAATTCTACAACTATTGCATGCAGATTAACTAAAGGCATAAAAACATTAACCGGAAGATAAGAGCAGCGTTGATAATTCAATCATTTATAAAGCAAAAAATGCCCAGTTTACCAACATATAATAATTAAAAAACTGAGCTCAGTGAACCAAATAAGAGAGTGGGTACATATATATGCTTTTGGTGCAGCCGATTGCAACGAAAAAGGGAGGTGTACAACTACATGTTATAGCAGTTCTATACACAAAATTAAATTCCAACGTTCTGAGGCTACTCGTTTGAGTTTTGCGAGATACACACGTAAGTACAGACGCCAAATCTCTTCTGAATAAATTTTAAATCAGTTTTGTAATTCGTTTGGTGAAAATGTGCTCTTTACTCTGTCCTTACGTACATATGTCACGCAAAAACATCTCTAAATTGCATTCGATGGCGGTCAAAATGGATAATTTCGTTGAAATATGGTACCCGGAATTTGCCTTGAGTACAATACTTCCTTTATTTAGTACAGGGAATTAAAAATGTCGCATGCAGCTAAGCTCTTTATCCAAAGATATGTTTTTGCCTCTTTTTAGTTTTTGCATCTTTTAAACTTATTTCGCGGTTCGAAAGCGTTGTAAAACGCATGATGATATAATTTAGAAGTGCAAACTAAGTAACATTATTAATCGAAAAGGGAAAATCACCAGTTATTGCTTTTTCGTAGGGGGGGAAAAAAAAGACTTCAAACAAATGCATAAAAGTACATATTTTTTCTAATGTTTCTAAAATGAAGCCTATGGTAACACCAGGTAACCCTTCGATGTAGCGTTTAAGTGCAAAGTTTTTAAATGCATCTGTGGCAAAAAGAAATAAAATAATAAACAAAGATTTATAGTTCAAAGAGGTTAAAAAATAAAATGTTTTCTAGCAGGTATATGATTAAATTCAGAAACTATTGTAGAGCTGTATATGAATGCTATTTATTAGGTTGTTCAGAAAATACTGGCAATTTCAGTAATAAATATTTATTCTTGAAAATATTAATACTGTATTCACAGATGATCTCGGAACATCTGTGCATCTCTGCCCTCGATGAAAAAATCATTTATGTCTTCTGGCAAAGAAAACTTTGTATTCAGCTTCCACTTGATTTTTGTTCTTAAAAGTTTTGATGCTTAAAACGTCTCTTGGTATTCGGAAAAAGATGGTAGTCAGTAAGTGGACGATTGGAAAAATATGAAAAATGTGGTAAAGTCCCTTACCCCAAGTCATTGAATTTCTGCAGTGTCATTCTGGTAATATGTGAATGCGTGTTTTCTTGGAACAGAATTGGGCCATGTCGAATCACTAGTTCAGTTCTTATATTCTGAAATGAACATGCATTTCTTCTGGTTGCTTGCCGTAAACGTCTGCTGTAATGTCCTTATTAGTTTTTATTTATTGCTTTTAAAATTTCATTGTCATGAGTGCTTGTCCATCCTGTGTCTTCTTCATCTTCAAAGTTTTCATTGCTAGTACGGAGTTTCTGAAACCACATTGGTACTTTTCGATCATTTGTGGACCCTTCTCCCCGTGCTGTGTTGATATTGGTACGTTTTTGGGAAGTATTATGACTGACTATGAGTTCATTCAAGAAACGTTGTGACCTTTATTATCTGTTGTTGTTGTGACTTATCTCACTTTTCTGATAGTAACATGAGAACAAGTTCAAGAAATTCATCCTAGCAAGGAGTGCAACATGACGTCTGTCGTTGGCAAGAGCCTTGAGCGCGGTACAGATGACAGACGGCTTTGCTTAGTTTCTTC
The DNA here is from genome assembly GCF_044657685.1 of Stegodyphus dumicola. Classification (NCBI taxonomy): domain Eukaryota; kingdom Metazoa; phylum Arthropoda; class Arachnida; order Araneae; family Eresidae; genus Stegodyphus; species Stegodyphus dumicola. Next base: position 145,998,339 of record NC_140775.1, read on the forward strand.
CCCAGTTTTGATGGGAAGCACCCCGAGGGAACGGGTCTGAGAGTCTTTCACTCCGCTTCTTCTGTCACCAACTTCTCGAGAGGACTTTCGGCTCGCCGCATATTTTGAATTCCCCATGCCGCACAGACAGTATATACAGGGTTCGTAGCGGTGCTTATAAGTCCTTATATTTGAAAATAAAATATAAAGGCCCTTATAGGTGCTTACTTTTTCTTTAAAGCCCTTATTTTTTTGTTTTTAGTGCTTATTTTTTGCTTTTTGTGCTTTTTTTAAATGAACGCGCTATTTTTCCCCGTACCAAAGCCGAAACTAAATAAACAACTCTTCTTCCTAATATGGAATGTCAGATGGTGAATCATACTCCCGGAAACAGCTTTCCCCCCTTTCTCTGCATTAACATAACCTTTCGTGTGCACGAAGAGTACAAACAGGTGCCCGTCGTTCTGTTGGTCAAAGAATTGGGAAAACAGTAGAAAATTCAGGTACATTCGGTATTCTTTTCCTCCCACCCAAATACTACACACGTTTGAATTTCTATCAAGATTTTAAAAATTTGCATTCTCGTTCTGCTCGGTCAGTTCATATTCGTGTTTATTAGGATCGTTATGCTTATATTATGAGTATATGTATGAATGTTTATAATAACATAGTAGTTGCAGTAACTGCTGAAGTATAACAAACTTCCAAAAATGGTTGTGTTTTAACACAGATTAGCTTTCTAAGGAATAATATTCGGAATGGCTTAAATAAAGGGAAAGTAATCAAATAGTCAAAATAATTTAATTTTTTGGGCCAATACAGTACGAAGGTTGGGAGGTTCTCCCCTTTCTCCGCAAAATCTTGAATATTCGCTGCAAAACAAGCAAAGGACACTTTTGGGGGGGGGGGGTCACTTTCCTATCTGGATTGAATAGGACTAAAAGTTCTGCGGTCTACCAACCCAAGCGAAGAATGACTCTATTCGGGAAATTTAACGCCGTCTGTTGAAAATTAGAATGAAAAACACCCCAGTTATTTAGTTCTTTATTCTCCCAATACCGGCAGCTGTTGATTCCGATTGCGTTATATCACGTAATTCACGGCTCACGTATTGCGCAATAACGTTTGCGATATTTTGCAGAGATATCTAAAGAGCGGCTACAGTCTACCCTCCCCCTCCGCTCCTCTTTTTCAAGTTACGCTCGACTGTCCAATATTCGCCAATTTCCAAGTGTGTTAAGCTTTTATTGCTAAAGGATGACTACATGAAGCAAATTTCTGTCTTCTGATTTCAGAAATGTTCCTCTTTTTTACTTAAATTACTTTGCTTGCAATATCTGTTAAGGGAAAACTGATATACAATGAAAATTTAGAAAATGTTCAGAATTTAGATTTGAATTATTTAAATATCAATATGAGTGGAAAAATAAGTTGTATTTATTATTAGGTTCCAAGCGAATACAATAAATATGCCTTATTATTATTTATTTTCTCTATATTGAACTGAAATTTCATCTCTCATATTTTAAATTACAAGTCTAATTTTTAAGGTTATGCAGTTGTGTATGATGTAATTAGACAGGTGCTTATTTTTTTTCTTAAAATGTGCTTGAAAAGTGCTTATAGGTGCTTATTTTTTTAACTAAAATGTGGCTATGAACCCTGATATATTTACGAACGAACATCCTTGCCTTCTCTGAAATTGGAACCGGATTCTTCGGTACTGCAGTCAATGTCATTAACCACTATCCCGGTTGGGCAGATATTCTTTTTTTTTTTTTTTTTTTTTTTTTTTTTTCATCTTCTTTATTAAAGTGTTCAAAATTATATTGAAAGAAATTACGGGAGAATTATTAAAGAGCACACATTACGCATGTAAAGCTTTGTGTAAAATAGTGTAAAAATGACAGTTAATTTTACGAATCGACAAATTGACCAGTATTTTCCAAACAACCTAATAGCAGGCGTTAAATAAAATTACATTGTGACCCTTCATGAAACATTGGTTTAACTAAATGATTGCAACAAAAACAGATGTATTTATTTATTATCGAAAACGAGAAGAAAAAGTTGTGCAAATCTGGTTCCGACAATGCAAACTGCAGTTAGGGTTTATGGTTGTTGCAGATTTCTGCTAGAGCAGCAAATTAAAAATAAGGGTAAAATATTAAAATACTTTCAGAAATCATACTTTCAGAAAAATGTGTTAGATCCTCTTTTTGCAAGTGGATGGTACACCTGAATTCCATGATTGACTGTAAAGTCCCACCTCATCAACTGTGTGTTTCCGCCTTGAATTTTAGTAAAGAGCACCCTAGGAAACGTCCCGAGAGTCTCCCACTCGTCTTCTTTTAAATCATTCAAGAGGACTTTCGGCTCGCCATTATTCTGAGTGCCTTCATGCCGTGCAGACATTATGTACTTAAAACATCCATGCCATCTTCGGAAGTCAGGCGGCTCCGGTATTTTCATTAGAAATTCTATTTGTCTATCCTAACCACTTTCAAAAGGCAAACTGCGTCAACACAAAACTACCAGCTGTACCTTCAAATTTACTACTATATTCTGTAAAAATAATTTCTTGGGAAAGCTTCCTGCAAGTATTTTGTGTGTATGTTTTGAATATATTCCTAGGAAGCCTCCTGACACTTCAGCTGTGGACTACTGTGCTTTTGTCCAGCTCGAAAGTGCTGTTTTCTTTTATCGCAAATCCACCTTGACTGAGGGAATTTGTTAAGCAGTTGAAGAGAAATGAAAACCAATACTCCTTGAAATTTCATGAAAAGCCCTTCTATTATGTAGAGCACGGTACAGACTTACAGTTCAGAAAAAAGGGTATTAAACTGAACATTTAAATAATTATTAACATTTTAAATATAATTTTAAATTGCTTCAAAATCGTTATTTTATATCCGAGGTATTTGGTTTATCAATCTCTTCTACATAAGAGTATAAGAATCGGAGAATCACTGAAGCAAAATATAAACACAATTTTGCAGTCTAAAAAAGGTGCCATCCATTTTTTTTAATTGAACACCCTGTATTAAATCAAATACAGAGAACTCCAAGATTTCCAACTTTGTTTTCGTATAGTCTTCTGTGGAATTGGTAGTCTTAGAGAGCCTATGTGATACTGATGTTTATTCAGTGTTTGATACACTGGCCCTTCCAAAAGTGGTATGAAGATTTCACTGTATTTCATTGGCATGTATTATCTATGCAAATAGAGGTTAAACCTTCCTATCCGCTCGCAATTTCACCGGTAAAGACATAAAAATCGAATGAATGCCAGGATATTTCTAGACGGTAAAATAATGAATATGTAACGACGGCATAATTAATGCTTTAAGGCGCTCTTTTCCTGAAATGTAAAATTTCTCCTCCCCCTCATGTTTTCTTACTCGAGCCAAAAAAAATTTTTTTTTTAAGCTAGAATAATTCCAAGATCATTAAGCGTTGATCTGCATGGTGTCTTTTCTCAATTTATATGCACTCCCTCTTTCATGCTTGTCAACTTAACTACGTCTTATGGGAAACTTTGAAAGAAAGTAAGGAAGTACCGCAAGGTATGCTGATAATTACATTTGCACCAACTCTTGCCCTCAAGTGGTATTCCAGTTCACCTTTTCAGCAGCATAAGGTGAATAAATAGCCCTAAAATGTTTTTTGCTGAGGATTAACTTAAAGGATTCGGTGCGAGCTCGTCATTTCTGACTGTTGCCGTGCCAATTATTGAGGATTATTTTATTCTGTTCCGTAAACACTGGTTTCCCCGAAGAAGACTATTAGGTATTTGGCCATCATTATTGTGAAATGTACTAATTTAATACAAGGAGCATGTATGCTTTTTTAAACTTTTTCTGTGTTTGAAATTAGATATTAGTGTTTTGACTAATGTTATTAGTGTTGTTTAGTTTCACATTTGTCAATTTAATAGTTAATTATATTGCCGAACAATGGCATATTTTTGCCCTTGATGTATGTCAGAAATTCTGTTTTAATTCCTCGGTTTAATTTTTTCCAGTCATCTTTCTAATCTTTAGAATTCTTGAAGTTCAGAAACTTTTCCCGTAGAACACAGATAAGGATTTCAGTTAAAGTTGAAGGGGCGTTTTTTTAACATTTTGTGTGTTACCATTATTTTTAAATATCATGTTCTTCGCACTTAAACCATAAAATTCAATTCAAGGGCAATATCGCAAAATAATTTTAAATTGAGCATATCTTCAGAATTTCCGATACACAGTCTCATGCGCTGGAGATAAAAATGTTTTTTCTGTACAGCGTTGCCATTGCTCGCTTTGAAATCTTTGCGTTTGTTAATCACAAAATTCGTTAAAGTATTACAAAATGTGAAATCGATAATAAAACAAATTCCAAATTTCAAATTTGGGCTTCCAGATGTCCATATTCGCAGTAGGATTACGTCATTCAAAATTAGATGGCTCTAGGTACCGTTGTTTTATCACAGTGCGAGAAACATACATACATTTATGCAGATTCTTCAGTATTTAATTTCTTCAAATATAATACAGGGCCATAATGTTTGGTGGCAACAGTTTGAAAAGAGAAACGGACATTCAGAGTGATTCGACGCAAAATCCCAAAACGAAAACAATAGTCCGTCAGGGACGCAGTCAAATATATGTAAAATTCGGCGATACCTAGGTCACTGGAGCTTTGCTTTAGAGTTGAATCGAACTGAATTTCTGAATTCCATCTATATATGGGCTATATATGTTTGTAAAGAGACCGTTTCAAGAGTTTTTTATGGCACTTAAGTTCTATGTTCTCTTCGATCGTCGGTGGTATTTCAACTTTTTTTAAAAATATTGTCATTATATTTCTGTGTTATTTTCTCGGGGTGAGTCGAGGACGGCATGAGGCCTGTGAGTCTGACATTGCCTGCTTGATATTCTTAATTCTTAGAAAAATGTTGCGGGGACTTTATGCGGAAAGTGAAAAAAAAAATCACTGTTTCATAGTAGTTAATCTCATGAAAACATATTTACTTCATATTTAACAGAAATAAAAATATTATTTAATTAATTACTTTAAATGGTTAATTTTAAGAGGTTTCTCTCCAAATAACATTAAAAAAATCGTTTGAATTTTGATTTGTAAGACTGCTAGCGCAGTTGCTTAGAACTCCGAAGTTCCACATGATACAGTTTGAGGACACATTTAACTATCCGCGTGACCTTTATCAGAAATACTTGGGCGCTATCAAACTTGTAGCTACAGGGCTTATCAAAAAGCTTAACTAAATTTTTTAAAAAATTTAATTGTTTATGCAATTTTTCTCATAATTTTCCACTGTCCACTTTACGATGGTTCAATATGTAGCTATTGAGAATTATTCCGTTTTAAAAATTAGGCAAAAATGAAGAAAAATTCATTAAAAAGCTTCGGAGTATGAAAAACAGAAATTAAATTGGTTAGGTAAGGACACTCTTAACTGCAGTCATCTTCAGTTTACTCCACCCATGTCGATTTTTCTTCATATAATTGTATCATTATAATAATATTAGGACAAAGCACTCGAGAGCTATCTGTCTAAGGAGATGGATGCTTTTCTGAAGGACATTCTTTGTGAAACTGGCTCGTATAACATTACACATGCGGAAAACCATGGAAACGCCTATGCAGCCAGTCCATTCGCCGTGATTCGAACCCCGGACCAAACTACCAGTGTTCAGTAGCTTTACCGCTCGGGCCACTGATGGCCTTGTAAGTGTTCTAATCAAAGAATATGTTTTTATTAAAAATTTCAGAAAAAGAACTTTCAATGTATGTATTGTTTTCATTTAACGGATTTTATAACCTGACAAAATAGAAAGCATTACTGCTTTGCAAATATTTGTTGCAAACCTGTGCGCAAACAATATAAGGAATAAGTTCACAGTTATGTTCTGAATAATATTTTTTATTAAATAAGTTTATTAAGAGTATCTGCTGGCGTTAGTTTATGGCTAATCTATTTTGAGATTTATAGAGCTTATTTTCCTTTTATACGATAACGTCGTTTTACGCTGATTCGGTTTATGACGTGAGAGCAGAAATATCCGGAGCACTGGAGTAAAACGAAACAGTTTTATTATAAAAGGTGTTGTTTAAACTTTTGTCTTCTGATTCTTTGTGGTATTTCCCTTGTTTGTCAGAAATATCAATCAATTTTCTTTAAAAAAATTTCTGAAAATGTTTCATAATTTTTTCTGTGTAATTATTTACGTACATACATGCATTTTCTTTTTAATGTTAAATTCTTACCAACCAGTTTCATGGTCTCTGTAGTTTGGAATTGTAATTTTTAGAGTAGGAAAAATACAAATATCAGTTGGCACTTAATATATAACGTGACTTTATATTTTTGCGTAAAGAACTTTTCTAAATTTGTATAAACATACTCACATTTATTTTTCCATCTGCCAACGAAGCTTTATGAGTTTTCGCATTTATTCATACGTATTAAATGAATCTCAAAGGACAAGATAATAAAGAAGCAATAATCTTCGATGAATAAAGTTGAAATTTTCTATCTTTACGTTTCTTTTAATTAACTAGAAATGGAAGAAAAAATTTATTGGTAGGAAATGGAAATTAAAATTATAAATGCGGTAATCAAATGGGAAATAAATCTGATTAGGTTGTTGCTATATGGACAGATTTTAAGCTATCTTCCTCATTAAAACTGTATCTTTTAATCTTTAACTTTTTTAATCTAGTTGATTTTCTGCGACACAAAAATGAATGATTGCTATATTTCTCGTAATTGAAAAGAAGATAAAACTTTTAAAATAAACCATTTCACCTTGTCTTAAATTTTCTTCATTAGCTCAAGAGCAAACGTCATTTTAAGGAACATTTTTAAAGGCCTCCAATTAAAGTTGAAATGTGAATCTTTTTAATATTTTTATACGTCGGTGTGCGAAGTAAGTAATCGCTTTATATGATTGAAGAAGAAGGTTGGGTGATTTTGAAGTTGTAAAGATTAAATGAAAATTTATTAAAAGATGGAAAGAAATAAAATAGAATGTTTTTACAGGAGGCTCAAGTAATTAGGTTTTTGTTTCTCTAGAAAGAATTGTTTTGTTAAAGTAAGCAGAAGGTTGCAATTATAGCTGTTGTGTTATCTTTTGTTACGTGTCTGTTGCCTTACAGGCGACGCTCGTGATAATGTCTCTTCGACTTTAATATACAGTAGAACTTCGGATCATGGATGCTTCATTTCACGAACAATTTCGTTCGCGAACAAATTATTTGAACAAAAAGAGTCTAGGATAACGAACTTTGTCTCGAATTATGAATACTCTGAAGTCGGCACCATATGATTTTCAAAAGTATTTTCAGCTAACCTGTGCCATATCATTAAAACTCCATGCATTCTAGAAAATTTTTAATGTTTTTCATTGCTTAACTATATAAGGTATTTTCTCCCTCCTTCCAGCATGCCTTTGTGACGTAATGGCGCGTATTCGAGAGGTTCGGGTTGGAGTTCCGGCGCGGGCATTGCACATTTATCACATATCCTGCTTCAAAACAACCTAATGATTCTACAGTAGCTCCCGAACTAAAAGGTAGTGGATGATGATTATTCACCACCAGGATATGACGATTGGGTCTTTTTTAATACCCAATCGCCCTTTAAAAGGAGGAGTACATAAGGTATTTTTCTCTCTCTTTCCAGCATGCCTTCGTGGTGTAACGGTAGCACACTAGACGCATATTCGAAAGATCCAGGTTCGAGTCTCGGTGAGGGCATTGCACATTTTTCACATCTTCTTTTTCAAAATAAGCTAATGACTCTACAACTCTCATTAGCCTAACTTTACAGCAAGTGACTTACAGAACTATAATCATTATGGCCAAATCGAACTGCAGGCAGAGACTTGTTAGCCCTTTCGCACTTAGGTCTTTCTATGTTATCTCTGATATTGTGTCTCTGGACAATCTCGTGGGCTAGGAGGTTAACAGTGAAGGCGTGGAGAATTTACTGCAGGACCATTAAAATCAGCTAAACAAATTATACGTACTTCGAAGAAGCAACAAAAGGAAATTATGGGTGAAATGTCTTCAGAAGACGAAGATAAAAAAAATTACTCTAGTTATCGAGTCCATGAAATTTGTGCAAAATAAGGTAAAATTCAATGTTCTCACTTAACAATGTCACCCTGATAAAGCTACATAAAACTACAGCATAAGAAAAGTCAATGGCAATGCCATGTCTCACTTTTAAACATTTTAATACGTGGCAACAAATTGCAATAGGCAAATTTTGAGTGAAATAGAGGCTCTTAGTCTAAAGCAGAGTATAGTAGCGTTTGCAAGCAAAGAAAGGCTCTCCTCTAAAAAGAGTTGTTTAATGCTTTTATTGAATGAAATTTCTCATCCAAACAATAACATAGTCCTCATCATTTTCCATTTATGGCGTTTTCTTCGTATGCTCTTTTTTATAGGTAAAGTAAATTAAGTTTTCGTTTATTTTATCTGTTTAATGTTATGCTCATATTTTTATATATAATCATTTGTCCTGTTTTCAGGTTATATGCTTGTGCACAAAGTACAGTTGTCAAATTGTCAAATTTATATAAACAGTCATAACTTCAGAAGCGAATCCTATGTTTTATGTTATTCATTTGGGAAAATTGTTTCACTTTACTAAAACCCATCAGGAACGAATTAAGTTCGTCAGCCGAGGTTTCGCTGTATTTAAAATTAGGCAAAATAGTAGGCGTTGAAACAGCTTAACTTGCTGTTTAATGTAATTTTAACTTTACTTTCGTATGTTTCTCTCCCTGTCATATTTAATATACTCTTATCAAACTGAGACTTTGTTAACCGTTCGTTGTGATGGAATGGTCGTTATAATGAATATCCATTATAAGGAACGCTGACTGTAGTTTTATTCTAAATAGAGGAAACGGTGTATTTATATTGTATGTGCTCGTTGTAAAAAGACCCTTCGCATTCTGCAGGAAAAGGAAATTATAACTAGAGAAAACTATATCGAAAATGCTAATATTTTCATCAAATTCGAACTTTTAAATTATGTAAAATCGAAATGTAAATTAATCTTGCTTTTGTTCTAGCCATCATGTCCTTTTATACGACTGCTGTTGTTTTTAAGGATGTTCTGAAATATATACTCATTAAAGATCTCAACCAATGTCCAATGGTGTTATTACTTAATTAGCTGAAACGGAACACAAATTTGGACTTCTGCACATAGATTAGTGCGTGAAATATCCAAATTAATTGTGAGATAACTTGTTTCTGCAATAGACTGTTATTGAAATTAAGGTATGTAGTTTTGTTTAAATTCAATATGTCTCAGATTGATAAATTTTCATTAGTTATTACTAAGACTTCATTTAGAGAAAAGCAAAAGTGGCGGTTTATTAGTAGACTCAAAATGGCGGAAAACACAAATGGGGGTCACTCAAAATTTTAATATCCCACAAAGTATATCAGAAAATCGGAACCGCTGTTTAAGCAGTGAATCATTGGGTAACCTGGACAAGGGCGGCCAAGAGCAAGAATTGTATCGGAAGACAATTTTCTGTAATTTGTGGCTTAAGGAAAACATGAAACCACTATATGAGAATTGTTTTAGATCTTCAAACTGCCACACAAACTTAAATCAATCGCTCTTTGCTGCTGCACGAAGTTTGGAATTTAAGCGTCCTACTCACTTCGTCTTCCATTGTCCAACTCGCATCATTTTCCAAAGTGTAACATTTGAGGTCGTGTCATTTTCATGTTCATTGGAGCCAAGAGGAATGAATCTTGGGCCTAACGCTTCCAGATATAGCCTCATATTATTCTACTCCTGTTTAATCTGAAGGAAGCGAGGAATAGGCAACTTGCCTTACCTTATTCAAGGAAAATCCCGTTTCACTCAAGTGGTGTTATGGTTTGGAGTGATATCATCAGAAATGGCAACACCGAGTTGCTTATCTTTAATGGAGGTTCCGGAGTCAGTCACCGATATGTGGACGCGTTAAGTTTATGTGACTGCTATGTGAGACTGTTAAAGGGCACTGTTGCCTGAGATGTTTTGCTAATGGATGATAGTGCTTGTTCCTATCGAGCATCTCTAGTAAAATATCACTCGAATGTCGGCTTACTTATCAGACTTGAACCTGATTACTCATGTGCGGAATGTATTACACCGGGGAATTGTACGACGCAAATTACACCGTAGACCCTCCAGGATCCTTAAAGTGCACTTTCCTAAAGAGTGGCTTGCAATTCCACTATGATCAACAGTTGGGTAAAAATATATGTGAATTCCACCTGTGATGTATGCATGTCTGTCAGAGGCGACCATGCATCATATGAAAGAAATATTTGTTGCAAAACAGGGGAGATTTATCTTCTCATCATTTTAAAATTTCTTAATTGAGTATTTTGAAACTAATCAACATTCAAACATGGTAATTTGTGTTACATAATGTTTTTTGTACAAATTCTTTTTAATCATTTTTCAAGTTTTTTTTTTTTTTTTTTTTTTTTCCCGGTTAGTAGCCGTAATTTTGATGAGTAATGTGTATCAAAACTGTAATATAATCCGACGACAAGGCCTTGATAATTTTTTTTGGTAATGTAATTTTGGAAGCTTAAAATGTAAATATTATAAGGAGTGCACAATTTAGTTGAGCTTGAAACTTTTTTTTTTTTTTTTTTTTTTTTTTTTTTTTCAGATTAGGAGGGAAAAGAATGGGTCGTATAGAGGTTTTGTAAATTTTCTTTCTCTCCCCACCCCTCTTTAAAAAAATCTTTAGTTAGGATTTTTATTCTCCTTCTTGCGGAAAATGTACTCTGGAACGACTTGCATAATTATTGCCATTTCAACTTGTTCTGAATTTTAACAACGTTATTTCTTACTTGTGTAACGAGTACCCGAAAACAGTATACTTTTCCATGCTTTATAACTTGATTTATTTACTCTTTTAAATTTTGATTTTAATTTGTTTCTTTGGATGTAATTTGAAAATTAATTTTTGACGCTCTTCTACTGCGCCGATTTTCTTGAAACTTTCACAAGTACGTATTTGCAATGACAGGATGATAGGAATGTTTTCATAATATAGTATGGATTTCGTTTCATAAAGTTGAATTTTTATATTGGTTTTTTGGAGGGGTTGTTTGTTTAATCAAACTAATTAATCTCATAATTTAGTTCCAAATATTTTTTGAAATTTTTTATACATTTACCGAATTTTGGCGATTTTTCAGTTTTTTTAAATTATTCGTTGCTACAAAAATGTCTGTGTAATTTTATTATTATTATCACGCTTACATGAAATGCCAGGCATTCGAAAAGTTCAAGAAATCCGATCTCGGTAACGTAGTAGGAAGTCTCATAATCTTAATCTAATTCATATTGGAGGAAATTTAGAATTAGTTTCTCTCGCCTTCTATCACGCAATTGCTTTCTTTAGAGCTGTAGAACTTGTTTTCCTGCATACGTACTTGCTAAGCAGTGAAGTTCGCAGCTAGGCGTAATATGTTTTCTTTGGGTAAAATATGTTACTGCCTTAATAAATTCAGTTATTTTGCGGTACAGTAATTTTTATTATTACTTTGTATGTGAATACACTGTCGTAATGGAATTATATGAAGTTATCTTTAATTATGTATAGGAATATCAGCTTTTAGTTTAGAATGAAAATAACAAATTTTTAACTTATATTATTCTCAATAAGAAAAATTAATTATGAAAGGATTTGCTAAAATGTTCACGTAGTTGATAATTTCAAAATTTGGTATTTCAAAAGAGATGCTGATTAAAAAACTAAATGTTCATGCTTTGTTATTTTCCTGAGTTTGTCTAAATTTATTTCCTGCATCTGAAATGTCTAAATGTAGTTTCCTGCATGTGAACTGCTGGAATTCATAATCGGGATCTAACTTATTAATATTAGATAGCCACATTGTAGAATGCTGTTTTCGGGAACAATCAAACGGTGCTGGACGAGCTTGAAAATTTGATCTGTTAGACATGTGCGTCCATTTCCATTGACCAGTGCAGAGGGGATTGAAAATATTATTCCTCGTTTGCGAAAGGTGAGCATTTTGAATGAATTGTCATGTGATTGCAACGCCTGCTTGCAGGAGAAAGTTTATAGCCTAGTTTTCTTACTCCGTGTTACGACTTTTAGCATACAACGCCATCTGTTAGCAGCATTTTTAACTAATTTTGAAACTTCTATGTCAGATTTATTATAGCATCAAAATAAGCATATCACTTGTTTCATTCTGTAGATATACGTCTCCAAGTTATTTAAAATCAGGTAGATGTTTATGAGGAACACTATATATACGCGCTTATGTGCGTGCGTTAACATAACGTGAGGCGACTGGACTTGAAATGCTAATATTAAGTTTCAAAATTTGGTGAAGTGTGCAGCATTTTGCGAAAATGTCAACAAGTTTACAAAATATTGGCCGCACTTTAAAAAGCAGTTTTGTTTCTCGATTTGGAATCTGTGCCGATAAATGCTTCAGAAAAAAACATAAAAATTTGGAAATACACAGTTCTGTCAAAACCAGATAAATAGGAGGCTAATCCTCTTTAGTGATCAAGTAATAAGTTTCGAGTCTTAATTTACGAGTTCTTCAACCTGTCACCTGTTTTGGAATAAAAATTATGAAATATTTTTGTTTAACATTTTTGTTACGAATTTTAATTTTGTTACTTATATTTATATATTCTTATCATTTTTTATTTCTGTCATCAAACATGAAATTTGTATTCCTCTTTTCGTCTTTTGTATAATATAATTAGAATAGTAATTTTATCGCAGGGAAAATGAGCGTAATTTTCGGGACGGCTGTAAGTAGGAAAATTTGCAAAGCTTTCGCAGCTTGTAATTTACACGAAACAGTTCGCAGTTGAGAATTTACGTTAATATTTTTGAGAGTTTTGGGGGGGAAGGTATTTACTAGAAGAGGAGCAATAATAAGCGAAGCATTATACGAAAATAACTGGTATGTATAAAAAATATCATGTTACGCATTTTTAATAGAAATTTACAATTATAAATATATTTTATTTTGAAAACCTATTCAAACCTTTATCTTAGATCAAAATTACCATTTAATTAGACTGTGATTTTATTCATTCTGCTGCACATATACAGATTTTTGTAACTGAGCTATACATTTAAAGAAGTCGTTGTTTACCTGCAAATGAAATGGATACACAACAGATGGCGGCTTTATCATATTTTAGATATCCAATTAGAGTAAGTAATTCAATCGTTTTAGTCTTCTGATTTGTATTTTGCAATAAATGGGATTATTTTGTAGCGTGTCTTTAGAGAAATTCTAATGGAACGCAGCATAAAATTTATTTTAATATAAAAGTAACTTAACGATAAACAAAACAAAACAAAAAAAAATGAAAAAATTGTTCTCGAAATTAGAAAATTCTGTAAAATTCACGAACATAATGGCGGTAATTTGTATGCTTTGATAAAGTTACTACCTTTACAAGTTATGGCGTAAATGTTCCTGCCAGTGTTTGGATATATTTATTGTGATGGGATACATATGCCTGAGATTTGATAGCGATAAATTATTATATTACGATTTAATTCCAAATAAATTGGCCTGTCTATGGAATCGTATTGGTAAAGCGAGAAAATAAATCCCAAGGATTTAACCTAAGTTTCATGTCTGAGTGATATTGTCTGTCTTTTGTTTAGTTTATAAACTTTACTCTGCTTTTTGATCTGAAAATCTTAGTAACTCCGGAGAATTCTTGTTTGGAATAGAAAAGAAAAAGTTCGTAGAAATTAAATTCGGTTTTAATATTTTCCTTTAGGTAAATTAATATTAAAAAAGGTCGTATTGTTTATTAGCCTGAAAATGTATGTAGATTTAAGTACATGCATAATCATATAAATGAAAAGCAAAATGAAAACTCTTTTTCAGTATATCAAACTGCATTAATATATGATACTAAAAAATATCTTGTATTAATTACTGCAATTCTGCAAATGATTATAAATTATCAGGTGGACATATTTTAAATTATATCCGTTAGATGTAAAGTTATTTAATTTTTTTTTTAATGTTAAGAAGAAAATTTGTTGCTTTTTTTAGCCGCGAGGATGAAAGATGTTATGCCTTGTGGAATAACAACATTAACTGGGCAGTATGGATGATAATTGCCGTGGTAGCGTACAATAATGTTAATAGCATAAAAATTTTGAAAGATTCTTCTGTATTCATTTTTAATGCCAAAATGCAATATATGAGCATTGCATAGAGTTATATGGACGCGAGCCCACTGGCGGCCATCGCTAAAAATCGTTGAACCCAGAGAACGTATTGGTTGTGTAGACATTTTCGTGGTTTTTATATATGTACCATGAATACGAGGTAGTTTCCCTTAGGAAGATCTTCATGAAAGCACAGTTTCTCTCAGGCACCTACCTCTTGCTTGTTTTGTCATTAATTCAAAGTAAAGTACAGAAGCTTTCCTGTGATGAATTGCGTTTCGAATGAACGTTCGAATGAACGTTCGAAACATGAATTTATTCGTAGAATATTACTAGGCTTGCTACTCATTTCTCTTAACGATGATCGTGAGATAAAAACTATATAATACTATCAAATATACAACAAAAAATAATAAGCAAATAAATAACACATTTTAAATGCAGTAGATCATCAATAAAAAATTGTAAATAAAGAAATACTCACTATATCCTTCGTAACTTGGATTTTCGTCTTTCAAGCATGTGTGGTTTGGGTGAGGATGAGATTAGTAGATCTTTACATAGCCAAAGTTTCACAATGTATTTTATGTTAATTAACCAATGATTTAATACTGATTTAAACCTTTCCTATAATTTCTTCTTTCCGTAGCCCTCACGAGAATACAGATTTAGTTGTAATGTCTTTAAGTCGAGGGTTTGAATGTTTTTGGCAGCGCACTTTATTTTTTAGCCCCCACGTCTTCGTTTAGATTCTGCTTTTAGTCAGTCTGCTAATCAACGTATACACGCGGCATTAAAGTCAGGTTAAGTAGGCCAATTTGTACAGTCTCTAAAATACTTTTAATCTGAAATTTCGACTTTGTTATTTTAAATACCCGCAAATGGCGACGTTTGTTTGTACACAGAATTGTGCTTTCTGTTCATTCAAAAGTTAATAAAAAGGTTATATAAAACCTTCTTTAGATTTTATTATATTATTCAGAAGGCTCAATAATTCGCTTTTCAGTCTAATAGGCTCTGAAAGACTTTGAGTTAATTCAACGCAAATAGGATCCTCTAGACCACTAGTTTTGCTCCATGCAGCCCATTCGTCACCGCTAGAAGATCATCCCCCTTCCTTTCCAAAACTCGAAAAATACATGTGCGTTTATTCAGATTTTCATTATTTTTTTTAAATTAAACAACAAAAAGTATAGAAAATATTAAAAAAATAACCAAATTTAAAAGTGGCTTTTTTTATAGTCCCTAAGAAAAAATAGGTATAAATTGTAGGATCTCTGAAAAAAATTTTAATTATGTGTGGTAATAATCTTTTGTTGTCGTTGCCGATAATTTTTACAATAAAATTCCATAAAGTCTACTCTCTTCGATAAAATTAATATCATATATGAACACGAATTTAATAGGACTCAGACAACCAATATTCTAAGTCGTACCACCTCTAAGCGGCCCACCAAGGCCGAGCGGTAAAGTCGCTGAACACTGGTAGTTCGGTCCGAGGTTCGAATCCCGCGAACGGGCTGGCTGAATGGGTGTTTTCGTGGTTTTCCCCATGTGTAACGTGTATACGAAACAGTTTCCCTTAGAAAGTCCTCCATGAAGGCATCCCTTCCCTTAGGCAGATAGCCCTAGTGTGCTTTGCCATAATTAAATACACCACACACCACGTACCCCCTATAACTTAAGTCATATTACATTTAAATTTGGACATTTGTAATGAAACTTTCTCTCTCTCAATTAATTTGTTTATACAGTTAATTACAACAATGATTAGAAAGATAAGATGTTTTTTCATTTTCTTGTCAACTCTAGCGCATAAACCGTGTATCCATGCTTGCATTTGTGGAACTGAACCAACTTCTTTATCATAAGTATTACAGGGAGACGAACTTCATGTGAAACAATTTGGTTTTGCCGGAATAGGCGCAATTGAGTTGATATTACGTCTAATATTTAAAAGGTTCGACATAGCGGTGGTACGACTTGCGCAACCTTACCCAACAGCTAAATATAAGGTTGACTTCAATTTTCCTTGAAACTATGAAATTCTTCTTGGTTGAGAACATCGACAAACAAAAGACTCATTTGCCATGAGGATACTGCCATGAGGATACGTGGAAGAAGTTTGCATTTCAAAAGGGCCAGCAATACCGATTTCCAAAGTATCTTTCTTAAAAGAGTCTAAACTTGTTTGGTTGAGCATTTTATCTCTTTCGTTGTAAATAAGAGGATAGCTCTGTATGGCATAATGTACATCAAACCTTTCTAGCAAACGTCTGAAAATTTGTTAACTTTCTTTTCGACTCCGAGAAAATTTCACTCTTAGAGAACAGGTTTGTTCGTATCTATGAAAGTTTCTAGCGTGGAGAGGATTTGTAAACACGAAGATACACCAAGCAAATAGATTAAAATTATAGTTAACCAGACTAATAACTAAAGACCACGTTACCAGACTAAGAAAACTTAAGCTTGTTACTACTTACTTTGTATATTTTATAATTATTATACTGACAATTTTATTACATCGGCAAAAAAGCGGGCTTAATTTACTATTATTGAAAGGAAGCTTTATTGGTTTTCTTTTATAAAATAAACTAAAACATAATTTATTTTGACTAATGTCAAAGAAAACTATGAAAATGTACATATAATTTTCTTCAAATTTAAGGAATGGGGGAAGTTTACTCGTATCCTCGTACACTTCGTTAATGATGATAGATTTGGTAAAAAACGAAATGACCAGGGACCAAATGAAAACAGCTTACAGACATTTTTACAGTAATTAACAAAACCTTTAATAACTATATGAATGTCTCTAGTCTTCAGATTCCTAATGTTTATACTTATCTTGTAGAGTCATTAGGAATTTTGAAGCAGGAGACGAGAAAATATGCAGAGCCTTCGCCGAACTCGAAGCCTGGACATTTCGAGCATGCGTCGAGTATGCTTTCAGTTACACCACGAAAACATGCGGAAAAGAAGAAGATACCTTATGATTTCACTGTTATTTTTTTAAAAATATGTTAAAGATTTTTACTCCTTTATATTTCAGCATCGTCATATTTACTGCTGTCTGCTGTTAAAGAAAAACAGCTATAAAAAGGTAGTTCTCTTTCCTTAATTGCTGATACGTAATGAATGATATGTCTGTCTACCCTGTGTTTCTTTCCGCTTCACTGGAAAGTACCAGACTTCATTCGGCTACTGTTAAGCAGGAAACAAGGAAGTAAAATCGACTATGAAAGATAGAAAAACTCGGCAGTAAATAAATCATGAACACGTGGGAAGACAAAACAAATAGCACAAACAGTACGAAAGATGCTGCGAATAAAAGCGGTGCGCAACTCTTCGTTCGCCCTATTGTTGTTTATTCTTCTTCCACATTGCGTTTCTGTTATTGTGACAATAATAGCTTTTCCACTGAATGACTGTTCAGACAGTGCGTAGAGCGTTGTTAGCTTCGAAACTGTGAATCAAAAAGGGAAAAAGAAGGAGGAGAAGAATTGCGAGGTACTTGACGAAAAGCTGAATGCTCGAAAGCCGTTGCATTAGTTGTCGTCTGGAAGAAGAATATTTGCAGTTATCTTCTGCCTTCTGAAAAAATATATATATATACCTCTCTCCTCTTATTTTTCAGAAAGGGGGAAAACAGCGTGCTAAAGAGACGATGGAACTTGATCCTTAAGTAATTTTGTCTTCTGTGAAATATTTTTCTTTTTTTTTTCTTTCCTCCTTTTGAAGATGGAATTTGAAAAATGATATATTATTACGAATTTTAGATACAGTTGAATAAGAAGTAGAAGCATTTTGAGAACTTGTCTTAATGTTATATTGCATAAGTCCTTATTGCTTTGTCACCGTGAAATTGTGATTTATCTGTCTTTATATTCTTAAATTCAATTTATGATTTCCCTTTTCTGTTGTCAGCCAGTATACTGTTTGTTACTGTGCAGATGATAGTGATCGCGAAACGTAGAATAAATCAAAAAAAAAAAAAAAAAATCAATGAAATTTTGGTGTTTCCACTTTGGCTATAATATTTGCCAAAGTGCCAAAATATTCACCAAAGTTTGTAGAAATTTTCGAACTCAAAATATATCAGTAATATTTTTATGCAGACAACACAATTTTTATATCATCAAAGCTCACATATTTACCTTGTTTTGCGAGTAGTGAAAACATGACATAATTTTTAGTTTGTTTCGCATAAAATTGTGAACTAAGTGTTTAGACCCATTTGTTTATATTTAATTATTATATTCAGGGAAAGTACAATACAGTAGCACTATAAAAAAATTTGAGATTTTGTATTAATGTAAACGAATAACAGCTTGTAATTTGTATTTTGCAAATAAACTTTATCATCTGAATATAAATTAATATAATAATTTATTTCCTTTGCTGGACATTTTGAAATTAATTTATGAGGAACTTGTTGCGAAAAGTAGTATTTCCGCTAACTTTATGGTCTTATTTATGTATAATCGCTTTAATCAAGATTTCTTTTCTCTATGTATAAGATGAGCGATTTATTAATTAGGTTAATTATTAGCTACCCAATAGCTGGTCATACCTATTTTATAAAAATAATTTTCCCCGTGCAAATTATTTCTCGTTGTAGCATATCCTGAATTCTTGAGTGCACAAACCCATGAATGATCATAGACAAGTGATTATCATATAATAAGCCGTTGATCGCTATCATTCAAACCGACCGTTGGTTTGTATAATCGGTGATAAATGATTTTCGCTCAGCTTCATTTCAGTTCTTACGGAGAACATCGTAGGGAATGGAATCTGTTTTGCTCTGTTACACCAGCTTTCTGAAAGGATTTCCTTTCCAATGAATCTTTATATTAATATTCATACCATATTTGCATGCATTTATGCTTTACCTAGGTTTCGAACATTAAGTCTTCAGCTCGGCTGCGTCAGCTTTCGGCTTAATTTGATGGAGTAAATTATTCTAATTTATTCTTAATAAATAAATTTGGCAATTGTAGTCATCGCTTGTCATTTAAATTTACTCATATTATTTTTATTTCATTTATTTATTTATTTTCGGTGGCCCTGTATCTTGCGCTATCAGCTGATTTCCCTGCTCCTCAAGTTATTCAGAAACATTATGTATTCTATCCCTTGTGTATGTTTATGTGCTTATCTTATCATATTCTTTAAGCAATACTTAGATCACAGTACTTATACTGCATTTAGTACAACGTAACATCTGAGGGGGGAAAAACTCCGAACCAGTTTTTATTATGTTTTTTTAGAGAATGATAAGGATATCGACGTAAGGTTGGACAAAAATAATGAAAGCACCTCGTAAGATGCATGTTTGAACTGACATGTTTATTCTTGCTAAAGTTGTTGGTGGCGCTAATGTTTTTGTTTATTAACGCCCCATGTAGAACATCCTCAACACGTTGCAAGTGTCATTCGTTATCAGAACAGTGTTGTGTGCAGTTCTAAGTGCATCATGTCGGAGGTAAATGAATTCGAATGTGGGCACATTTTGGGTCTCGTACTTCCTTAACTTAGGTAGCTGAAGTGTTTGGTCTTTCAAGAGGCACAGCATCTAAGATTTTTAAACTCATACAAGAAAACCGCATTCGGTAAATCACAGCGCAAACGAAAATGTGTGTTGAGTGATCCTGACAGACGATCTCTAAAGAGGACTGTGATGTAAAATAAGAGGACTACAGAGGACTAAGTAACTGCTGAACTGAATGTCGCAATTGCAAACCCTGTCAGCACCAAATAGATATGAAGAGAGCTTCAAAAGAAGGATATTTTGGGGCGAGTTACAATTCAAAAGCCACTCATCAGTGATCAAAATTCTTGTAAGAGAAAATAAGTGGTGCCAGAATCATAAAACAATGCAGAACAAAAATGAAGACTGCGATTTGTTCGGATGAGTCCGACTGTTCACTTCACACTGTTTCCGACTTCTGAGCGAGTTAACGTCTGGCGAACGCCGTTCCAAACGTGTGAAACGTGGCGGGGATTCGGTCATAGTTTGGGTAGCAATATTGTGGTATTCCATGGGACCCATCATTACTGTGCAAATTCATATTACTGCCAAGGATTATGTGACTATTGTAGCTGATCACGTCCATCCCGTTGTACAAATTTTGTTCTCCTATAGTAATGCCGTACTCTAAGACGTCAAAGCTCAGCTCACATCATTCAGAACTGGTTTTGTGTGCACGAGGGTGGACTTTCACATCTCCCATAGCCACCACAGTCACCAGATATCCACATTACTGAGCCTTTGTTGGCAATTTTTGGGGAGAAATCTGCGGGAGCGCTATCCACCGCTATCATCGCTAACTAAACATCCGAATGTTTAGAGGAAGAATAGTACAAGATTCCCTTGCAAAGCGTACAAGACCTTTATTTCTCCATTCCGAGAAGACTGCAAGCCGTTTTGAATGCGAACGGTATTCCTGCACCGTATTTGTCGCAGAAATATTTTTTTATTTCTATGTTCCCATTTTTTGTTCAGCTCCTATACATAAGGGTGCCGACATAAAGTATATTTATAAGAGTGCCGAAATAAGTAAATTTTATAAGGGTACGCGTTCTTGTCAGCAAAGGGTCGATACGTGGCACGCCTTCATAACGGTGCTGCATCTTTATGCAAGTCGATCGCTGGTCGAGAAACCTGAAATCTTCATAACGGTGCCACGGCATAAAGTAATGGGCACAAACTGAAGATCAATTTTAGATGCGGTGCATCGCCATCGTAATGTTTACAGAGTAATATCCCTTTCCATATGCGTGGATTTTAAACAGTACAACCAGTATCCTTCAAAAATCCTCCACCTAGACCTCCGTCGTAGGTAGATAATGCTTTACCGGTATTAGTGATACGAATATAAATTATATACATGAGTGCAGATTAATGGTTTGATTCTTTTCAGAAAAACTGCAAAAAAATTAAAAGAAATCTCATATACGGAATAAAGCTCCTATCCATCACCATAATGAATTCTTTTAAAATATTCGTACAATCAAAACCATTCTATTTAAAAGTGGCCAAAACCACTTTATACAGTTCTCTTCCATGTATATTCCTGGTAAATTCAAATTTTATATAGATTTTATCGTTTATCCAATTGCACATAAATTTCCGTTCTATTTCCTTTATTTTAAAGTGCTTTTTGACTCTTTTCATGTGGTTCAAAAATGAGTGGCTAGAGGGAAAAAAAACGCCTGAAGACGGAAAGCAATGGCTTAGTTTGATGAAAACCTCTTGCACCTTTGCCTTTGAATCTCTCTTGCATCAATTTATAAATTTCTCTTTTTTACTTCCCATTTTTAACCCAAACTCCTTTTTGTCTAGAAATTTACATACATATAACAACAGCACCGACTTGCTTACCTGAAATGTACACACACCTAATGTAATTTTTTTTATCTTTTATTATTGTTATGCTTGGTTGCCGTAACTTGCATTGGATCTAAATGTAGAAAGGATGTAAAGTGTTTAGTTGTTGAATGGCTGTATTTGCATTCCGTAATTTTTAGCCAGCAATTCTTTAAAGAAGATTTATCTTAAAAGAACGTTTCACATGTAAATGTTCGAGTAAGGCTTCAATTTCCACATTTTAAGTAAAATTTCTCCTTGAATTTCGAGCAATTCTATCTTTAGAATTAATTAAGGAATATCTTTTTATATGTAATTTTTTATTGAATTTCAAGCAGTTATAATTTTATAATTAAATCAAAAATATCTCTTTCTTAAAGTCTTGTGTATGTTTTTACATTGAATTCTTGTGATTATTCTTCGTGAATTTTCATACGAACGTTTTGTATTTGATTTCAAGCAATTGTTTTAGAATTAAGTAAGAAATATCTCCTCTTAAATTTTTATATAAAACTTTCTAATTAAATTATAAGCAATTATTTATTCAAAAGTTAACTTAGATAAACTTCTCCCTAATTTTTTTGTAGAAAAACGTTTTATGTAAATTTAAAGCAATTAATCTTTTTGAATAAGTTAAAAAATATTTCTACTTAAGTTTTTGTATAAAAATTTAAAACTGAATATCAAAGAGTTGTTATTTTAGTATTAATTAAGGAATCCTCCTTCATACATTTTTGTATATTCAGTGCTTTTGTTAAGATTATCATTAGATTATTGTGATATGATGTATTAGATATCAGAAACAAAATACGTTATACTTACATTCCATAGATACAATACATTTTTTAATGTAGCACACGTGTTGCTAGGTGATGCTCAAACGATTATTTAGTACGCAGTGAAAAGTTTTCATTAATCCCATTAATGGTGTAAATGTTTTTAAAATTATCCGTTAGATATAATATATATAGTGCATAAAATACATAATAAAAAATTAAATAAATTAAATGTTCTATATTAATATACATGATAATGGTTCGGTAGATATATTGTTTAAAAATTAAAATTTAAGGTAGAGAATCTTAAGGGCTTATAATTACTTTAAATCTCTAAGTTCATAAAAGAACTTCAGTAATTATTTAAAATGTAAATTAAAGATATAATGGCATGTTGAATGACATTTATGTAAGAGCTGCTTATTCGCCATGCTGCATTTTCAAGCTTAATTGAAAATTCTACTTCTTCCGGCATGGTTGTGCTTGCTTAAATGCCTTTCCTTCGTAAAATGAAGGAAAAATTGAAAGGCCCTTGCTCTGGATATCTTTAAGTCATTATGATTACAATTATGTAAAAGTTTAAAAAATTATTTAGATGTGTTCAGATTTTTTTTTAATCTTCAGTTTATCATTCTAATAAATAATACACTGTTATAACTTGAAAAAATAAAGTTTAAAGAAAGATAGCCGCAGAAAATGACAATAGTTATCAAAACTTTTTAGCAAACGAATATGCTAGATCCTGTAGATAATAATATACTTATTTCTAGGTCCTGTAGATAATAATATATTTATAGTTTAACATGAGTGACGCGAGAAACAGAAAGATAGGCTATAAACACTTATAACATTACAAAATAAAAAATAAAAAAATAACGGCAGGACATATTAGGAATCTTGATAAGCATATTTATATTTTGAAAGTCGTGTATTTCTTCTAAATAGGTTTCAAATGATTAGCTATGCTATTTTAGTTGTTCTAAAATTATTTATAGCACGATATATGATTTGTTGCTAGACATAAAATAAATCCACGAATGCATCGCGGGATGTTATCTGGCCAGACAATTTGTAGGAAATGTCGTCTTTATATCTTGACAATTTATTACTGACAGTTTTTCTTTCATAGTATAAGCAATTTTCTTCTTATTCTGTGCTTTAAGACTAGGTTTTCTTAAATATAAATGTATTTCTTTCGCAGGATTTTCCGCAATTTTTTACAAATTGCAACTGATGTTTTTTAAATATGCATCTGTTTCGTTCTCGGAGTTTACCCGAAAATTTTTCAAGCTCCAACCAAAGTTTCTGAAACGCAAATTTTTTCCCTTCGTGCGATTTCCCTCAGATTTCCTGAGAATAAATTTAGACCTGTTGACTGTTTATTTAATTAAAAATAGGACGCTCTATAAAAGCAAAAAAGAATAGAATATTATATTTTATTGCACTTCAAATAAATACGTGAAACAAGAAAGAATAAAGTAACTAAATAATCAATAAACAAAACGCACAATCGCGCGAATTTTAACTAAACTATTCAGCTAAAAAAACTGATTAATTAACGGCTGCAAACGCCAACCATACTTATACTGTTGCCCAGCTCTTCTGGAGAACCGCTTCGGAAAAAACCGTTCCTATGACTTCGAAAATGCATTTATGGGGAATTCCAGAATGAAATCAATTCGGTGAAAAATCACCGCATGTCATCAACTTGGATAAAAATTTGTCTCCAAGAGCTGTTATAAGAGTTTCTACCTATATCTTGCCTTTTATAATGCTTGACAATTGCTAAGGGAACAGCGGACTTTTTCAACATGACCATTGATAGACATCGATTGAAGAAATGAGACAATATCATTATTACGCAAAATGGTACGAATACCACCAGATGGTAGAACAAGATGAACAAAAGATGCTCTTTACAGCTACTTTCATGAGCTAAAAAATGCACGTTTTGCTCGAAATAAGGACAGATACGAGTCTATGGAATGTGACCTCGTCAAACACAGATGCATGTTTGACGTCTAATGCGCATGTTGTCCTTTAAACTGTTCAGAAACAGCTTGGGGGATTCTGTCGCATTCGTCTCTCAGAGTAGTTTTATGTTCATAACGGTTCGAGGAGGTTTCTGTCTTTGAGCAGTACTTTCGCCCAGTGTATCCCAGGCATGCTGTGTGGGAAATACGGGGAATATGCACGCAACGTAATGTGCGTAATATCCTCTCCTGCTAGTATGTTGGACAATTAACTGACCTATGCGGGCGGACATTGTCATCCGTAAACAGGAAAACAGAACCATCTACACCACCGAAAAGACAGACATGACCTCAAAGAATTTCGATATAATACTTGTCACTGTAACTTGATTAAAAATGTGAGGAGGAGTTCTGCTGTTTTGCATACCTGCCCGCATAGTCACTCCTTGGCCATAGCGATCAGTTTCCTAGAAATGCTAATAATGATAACGAGTTCTCTCTCCACACCAGCTAGTGTCCAGAATCACCATTAATGGTGAATCGGGAATCGTCACAGAGCATGACTCTGGGAAAGTCTTCCTGATCTCAATGAGTATGCTTCTTACATTAACGAGATCTTTCCTGATGATGGTATGTTCGTAGCGAAATGCATGCAACAAGGTCAAGTGCATATAAACTAACTTTATTTATCGCCGAGAAATGGTTCTCAGAGACACGTGGATATTGGTGGCTTTGGCAAGATCTGCGACTGTCCAGCCAAAACTAATGGTTTTTTTTTTTTTTTTCCATCAGAGCGACATTTTTATCTTCTTGAGGTTTGGTGGCACTTGAGGTTTTCGTACAGCACTTCCATTTTCGGCAACCGTATTTAAGAGAGAGATAACACTGTTCTTCGAAACATCTGTTGCTGTGGCAACTTGAATAACATTTTGCCCTGCCTCATAGCTACGATCGTATGTATTCAGATAGTATTTAAAGGTATTCTGTAGTCCATACTTACGAGTAAAAAAGTAAATTTAAAGTACTATTTTTAGAAGCCGACAGTCTGATTTTTCTTTTTAAACATTACTGGATGCAATTGTGAATAAGAAAGAATTGGAGTGCACAGGCCTTTTACACAGATAAGACCAATAACGTCGCTACACTTATTTTTCCTGCGATTGCGCGGCTGTCTCCAATGAAAAGTTACATTTATTTCTTAGCAATTGCAACGCAGTGTAGTTGAAATTCTTCACATTTCAGACGTTGTTCATAATTATAGGATATACAGCATAATATATGAAATAAACCACCGATATAATTGAACAAGTAACCACAAATACTATTAAACAGAAATGCACATTAAAATTATTACGTAATATACACTAAATAAACAAATTAATAATAAAAGCAATGCGTAATGCAATAAAAACACTTAATCCCCCCAAAAAAGTAATAAATCAAGTGAGCATATAAATATATAGTAGTACATGGTGTGTGTGTGTGTTGTTATCGATCCCTGCCGGACAATTCAAGATTTGGTCGGTTTTATTGAATTCTGAGATTTGGGAACGAATTTCCAGGGCAAATCCAGGAATTTACCCTACGATCTAGGAAAGCACTTCCTTCCCTCGTTTCATTTTACTCAGTGATCGCCGAAACCCATCAGGATTAAGACTTTTCCAAAGTATTTGTTAGTATAGAACTTTATCTGTATATCTCGCTTTTTATTTATTTTTACTCTTGAAATGAATTCAAGAAAGTTCTTTAAAAAGAATCCTTTTTAAATTATGTACCTTTTCTTTCCGATGCTTAACGGGAGGGAATAACTTCCATTTGCTTAGATTTCCGGTTTCACTTTGTTGACTATCAAAATTTAGTCACAATTTTATTATACCTTTTATGTCAACAATTATTGCATACTTTGTTTCCTGTTTAAGACATTCAGAAGTATTCATAATTTTAATTTGTATTTGGAAATGCCCATTCTAATTTAAAATATTACTTGAAATTGTACTTTTAGATATGCAGGTATGCTTTATTGTATGCGGTACTACATAATATTCAGCTAGTTTATAACTATTTCAAACATTCGTAAACAACTGAATCTCTGTGTTTAATGGGAGATACAGAATTTTAAAGATGGTATAAAAATTTAAAATGTCAGTTTAAATTTTAATTTTAGGTAAAATTCGTACTTAAATTGAAATCATTGGAATTTATTATGGAAATGAGACTTCATCTCGAGGAAAATTTGTGTGGTATTTTGGTTTTGCGGGATTTTACCTTTTTTCAAATATTAGAAACCTGTTTATATAACACAGTTTATATACCTAAATAAAATAAAAGAAAAAAAAGAAAAGCAGTAAAATTAAAGAATGACTCACGTTACCCTTTCAAATAAGGTATTAAGATAAGGTGTATAAACATCAGAAGAATGTTTATATTCTTCTATGTGTGCTTATTAATATGCAGTTGGTAACGATATATTTAAACGTAATTTTTTTTCTTTCTGACAATTAGAAAATATAACCTTTTTATTTGTTTATGATAATTTATTAAAATTTATTGCTTATTTTGGTTATCTTGATAATTTAATCTGGTGAATTTTGCTGAAAACTATGTTAATTTCATTTAGGTGGCGCGAGTTGTTTCCTAATATATTTATTCCATTGTACGTCGGAATATGTGCGAAAGTCAAGTGAAGGCTTAAATGTGGTGAATTTCCCTTCGCTAATTTTATTAGCTTGACTCATATCCTAAATTGCTGATTGCACCAGAATAGCCCATCTATTATTAAGTTATTGGCCTCTGTAATGATTACTTCAATGTTAGAAAATAGTATCTCCATTAGCAAATAGACTTGGAAATGTTATTACTTTCATTCGAATTACGTTGTTAAACGAGTTCCAATCAGTTCTATGCTTTGTCGCTGTCATCAGCAGGTAGTTGGAGTATTTGACTTTCGATATTCGTACTCTAGTGGAGAAATACTCAATATACAACTAATTAGGATACTTATAAACGACATTTCCGTCGTCTCGTGTTATTATAAGAGTCTTTGTATAGTAAGGATCATATGCATTTCATTTTAAACAAAATTATTAGTATTAATGAATTCGTAACGTATTTAAAGTTTAACTGTGTATGTTTATTTTGCATTACGTAGCATTAGTAGTCAAGATTTCGTTAAAGAAAAAAAATTTTTTTCCAATTTACATAAATAGTAAGTCTTAATTTATATTTTGTAATTTAAACCGAGGCATATTGCAGGGAATTTTAATATAGCGATGATATCCCGAAACATGACGAAGTAACCCAACCACGTTAATAATAAGCCAACCACGTTCTGGCAGTCCATGAGTCTGGGGTATGTTGACATAAGATTATAATTTGCTACGAGCATTTTCTTCCCATATTTTGATAGTTGGAAAATCAGTGTTTATACTTTAAAAAGCACTATACTTTTCAGAGGAAAATTACTCACGTGCTAGAATAAATGTTATAATTTTAAATAATACCAAAAGTTATAATGGTAAAATGTGGAAGTATTACTCTTGGTGAAAGTTAACTTTAAAAAATCACGTTGTTTATGCAAAAGATAAAAATTATAAGATGCTTATTATTTATTCTATAACTGGACGGAATTCTTCGTTAAGTGTTTAAACTAAGTTAATTACCTGCAGATAATTCGATCGTTTTTACTGTATGCTTCAGTTGCATGTGCAACTGGTGCTAGATCTCCACTTTAATGATTGAAAAACGAGGCGCTAAGAATTATTCTGAACGCTTTTTGGGTACTGAGGACACTCTTCTTCATTCTTGATATAAATATATGACCACTTGGATTCTCATCTGTGTGGCAAAATTTTAGAGAAACTGCAAAAGTCAGAGCTCAAATCTCTAATAATCTTGAAGACTACGATATCATGATTGAAAATCTGTTGAAACGGCTTAAAGCTCTTCTTCACTGTATGAAGTGATGCGCGTTTTTCTATGAAATTGCAGATTTTTACTTTAATCACAGCCCTTATGCGATCATACGAAGATACGCTTAGGCCATCTTTGGGTTATGTACTAGTTGAAAGGATCTAATCACCGTTCTCAAGAAAATTTTAAAACTGAGAATAGAAATGAACAAGAGAAGAGTCCACGTATGAACTTATATTTTTGCATGTGTATGATTTTGAATTCGAATTTAACATTTTTGCATGATTTAGCGAATTGTTTCCAGTTTTCGCAGCAAAATTCAAGCCAAAAATATACTTCGTTTAACGAACATTTTATCTTGATTTAATTGTGCGAAATTTTCAAATGTTTTCTTGAACGTAATATAAATTACCATTTCATTCTTCAATCTTCCAAGCTCTCAAGCTGTAACTCTGGATTAAGTCACAGCTCTAACTCTGGAGTAAGAATCAAGATGTACAAAATAAGGTTAGAGTTGTGCACTGTCAAGCCGCAATGAATGCAATAAATAGGTTTAATGCGAAAAATATTGTTATTACTGAAGTCAAACTTTTTATGAAAGGAGAGAAGCTAAATCTTTTTGGATGAAGAGGTCGTTTCAGAATTAAAAGAAATAAAAAGTTTTTCTGCCAAAAATGCAGTTTCAAATCATGTTCATCAAGATATTATCTAAGAATATCGTATATTCCAGTTTAAAGAATAATGGTATTAATATATGGCACAAATTATGGTTGCAAGATTACATAGGTAGATCTACTTTTTTTCCGAATTCTAGATGACAGGACTTGAAATGATTATTTTTTTAACGAGTACATCGAGCTCATGGAGTAGTTTAATTGCTTTTAAGACAATCGCATGCGCTTGCAGCCACAGTTTGCAGATTCATTTCATGTTCTTTTCGTTTGCAGATTTTAAAACATACTCAGAAAATTCATTTTTTTAGTACTGAAGAATGAACATGCCTTAGGTATGTTTTCTCAACTGGTGTTTTATTATTATTAGTAGTAGTAGTAGTAATATGATTATAAGTGAAATTAGAAATTATCTATTATAAAATTCAGAATGTTTAAAAGACTGAAAAAGCCTTTATTCCTGAGGTGAGAACCGTTTTTTGCATTATATCCTTCTCTTTACATAAGTATTCTTTGTTTTATAATCTGGTGACATTTCACAAAATTTTATATTTGGGAAATGCCACCAGATTATAACTTAACCAGATTATCATTAACTTGTTCATTTATATCGACGCAATGTATCGAAAATCTAACATTTCCCATGCTTGATAGCTTAGTTCAGTATTAGATAAAAAAAAAAAAAAAGGTCTACTGTTAATTCTTTTTGACTCCTCTTTTATCAGAAAAATCGACTACTCTGAAATGGGATAAAAGAATTAAGCTACTTTCCTCACTATTATTTTTCCTTTTTTGTTTGCCTATCCATTAATCCCTTGATGGCGTTGATCATTCCTTTCCACGTTTAATCTAAAGGAATTATTTGCCGGGTGCTTCCCGTAAATTACGTAAAAACGCATTCGGTACTCCTCCTAAACTGCATTGCGAATGTATTATTCATCAGTCTTCCTTCTGTATCCGTAATCGAATTTAATTCCGTACTCTTTTCAGTTTTACTACTTTCCTTCTTGCGTTGAACTGACTCAGAAATTAAGTAGCTCTCAGATTGAGATTTATTTAGATGTATTTGTGGATTAACTGAGTGAAAAGTTGCTACGAAAAAAGAGTAATGATACTGTGTGTTTTCAGACTTATGAGAAATTAGGTAAGGCTTGGAATTAGTTTCAAATAGAGATTTATTTATTTTAGTTATTGCTGAACTGAATTAACAGTTACTACGAAAAAAATATTGTTTCCTTATGTACAGTGGAATTAATCGTTTTCAAAGCTGTGGAGGTAAAGACGATATGAATGTGCTACACTAAAAAACTACCGTATTTTTCCATGTATAACCCGAAAATCTTTTGAAGCTTTTTCAAAAGCTAAATTACGACGATCGTCTTAAGAGATAGAGATCTGCTAATCTCGCAAAAACTGTAGGTACTTTTCCGTTAGCCGGGTGCAAGCGAAAAATCTCCAAATGTAGTTCTTATTTATTTTCGTTTATATTTCTTACGTTTGTAAATAAATAAATAAATAAATAAATAAAATTTTAAAAAAAAATTACATGAAATGTGTTATTTGTTTTAGCTTCGAAATTGTTTGCATTGCTGGCTTGTTATGTGGTCGCCAAAACGAAAAATCATATCTTGGCGGAAACTGCGCCGAATACCGTAAATAATTATCGCAGAAAAGTTACAATGGAAAAGGAATATCACTTTAAACTGTTAGCTCACTTTTTGAGTGTTTTAAATGAAACCTGTATGTAAGAAAGTAAAAAAAAAAATCATATATATCTTTCAAAGTCCGCGTCAGAATCCGAGTTTCCGAATAATACCTGAAATTCTCTTTCACTCATTAGGATGTCTGTCATCCATGTAATTACTGATGTAGTGTTTTTTAAATGCTTAAACTAGAACCTCAAAAGGAATCTTAAAGGCTCAAAAGGAATCTCCAACGAGACATCTGTTATCCACTGCGCAACCATCATTCGATATCTTTTTAAGTTTCCGCTTTTAACCAGAATTAAAACTTTCCTTACTGGCGTGTGGCGTTTTACTTTACAGCCATTTGATTGGAAAATACTCCACACATTTTACTCGACTGGCAACATGTTCACCCTTTCACCCTCCTATCGACATGTTTGAACGTTACAGATTCCCCCCCCCGCTTGCGGCTTATATATGAGTTTTGAATTTTTGGTAACTTTGTAAAAGAAAAACCCATCTTAGTCTTATACATGGATCGGATTATATCCGGAAATATAACATTACCAGCTTTACCCATGGCTTCGCTCGCGTTGACGTCCTTAAATAAGTTTCCACTCCGCGTGGATTTTAAAAATACTCTGCGTAAAATTTAAAAATAAAGAATATTCAAGCGCCTTAAAATGATAAAACAAATTTTTTTTATCACATACAGTAAAATGTGAATGCAATTTTTCAAGCAACAATAATAGAAATATATAACACGAATGAATAGATCTTTTAAAAAATACGAAATAAAACATTAAATATATCACAAAAGTCAAAATGTTGATAATAGTTTCAAGTCGGTAAGTTAATTAGAAGTTATTAATTTTAAAATGATTTTCCACGAGTAAATCCGTGAACTTTGACTTTTCGACAACCCAACGGTAGATCGGATACCAGCTCCCTCGCCTCCGTCGCTTTTGAATCGCAGCCTGTCAACAAAGAGTTAACAATTGCAAGCAGAGTATTGTTTCATCTGTGATAAAGCTGGAAA
This sequence comes from Stegodyphus dumicola, assembly GCF_044657685.1. Classification (NCBI taxonomy): domain Eukaryota; kingdom Metazoa; phylum Arthropoda; class Arachnida; order Araneae; family Eresidae; genus Stegodyphus; species Stegodyphus dumicola. Next base: position 146,029,974 of record NC_140775.1, read on the forward strand.
TGACTAAGCGGCAAAAACAGTTACACCATTGTTCCTATCATTCAGAGAGCGACACAAGTTTCTAAACTTCGAGAAATTTAGATAATTAGATCAAAAGTTATAATTTTTATCACCAATTTATTGGACCCACACGGGAAGACTCAAGAAAAAATCCCTAATGTGGCTATTGTGTAACATCCAAATTAGCGTTTTCAGAGTTTTTAATTAATATCTCAGATCATTAATGTCGTACGGAGATGAGAATGATATCGATGGATTCCGACGAATTTTGGGAATCAGCGGATATGTGTCTCGAAATTCAACTAACCGCCGTTCCATAGATATTTGTGAAAGTATAAATTGGCGCGTAGCCAAATCTTTTTAATAGGGAAAAAGCCAACAAAGTAAGTGCAAATGTAGGGAAAAAGTAGTTTTTAATTAATATCTCGGCTAATTAGGACATTTATAGCCTATAAACCTTTTCTTGAAAATTTCATGATGATCGGTTAAGTAATTAAGGCGTTATTGTGCTTCTAGAATTTCCAGAAAGAAAGTAAGGCAAATAATAAAAAGGTACTTAATTTAAAATTTCTACCGAAATGATTTGTCCACGAAATACTGCGCTAAGGAAGTGTTTGGAGATGATTAATTAGGGAACGATGGCTGCAAGAATAAATAACATTATTTATATAGGACTTCATTGAAGCCTAAAAATGGCGAACGTTATACGCGAAAATTGTCCTAAGGAGGAAGGATAAAGTGAAATTTTACTGTATTTTCAAAATTGTTAAATTGATAATCATATGTTGATGAAAATTAACCCAAAAAAAAAAGGAAGAAAGAGAAAGAAAAGAGCAATATGCAAATTAGATTTTGAAAGGTATTAATGTTTAATATAAATCAGAATTTAAGTAAAGAATTTAGCAAAGAACTAAACTATAAGTAGGAATGGGACATTTGATTTTATGAAGAGAATTTAGTGTTTATGTATGTTAACTTATTAAGTATTTTCTCCCTCCTTACTCTTTGCCTTCATGATGTAAATTTGGAAGCACGTCGGTTTTTCAGTCGGCAGGACCAGCGTTCTATTCCTAACAAAGGCAATGCACATTTTTCCTATTTCTTACTTCGACAAGAATAATGGTCTTTAGCAACTCTAGAATAAATCACCCCCATTTCACATTTTCATTGATTTAAACAAATTCTTAGAAATCTTAAAAAGTGTAAAGAAAAAATTGGACTCGATTTTTGAATCAAATTTTTAAAATTGATTAAAATTAAAATACGAAAATTTTAAAATTAAAATAGGAAGAATCATTTGGAACTCAAGTTTTAAGTGTGTTTAATTACGTAGTTCATTTACTAAATCCCATTTGTAATGTCTTTTTAATAAACGTAGATGTATATTTGAAAACTGTATTCTATAGTTTGTTTTCTCGAAACTCAGATTTCAAATTTTGTTTTAATTAAAAACTTCTATTTTATTTTCTCCCCTTATTATTAGTCTTATGCGAAGGATTCGAAATCGTTTTAGAATTCGGATTCGAATACAAAAAATTTTGTCCTATCTGTAGTAATAATATTTCGTTGAATGTTATTTCTGCTACCACCTATGATGCACTAAGGGTTATGCTGTCGGGCAATAAGACGGCTAAATGACCGGTGAATTCGTCAGTTTCTGGAAAAAGCTTTAGTAACAAGTCTGAGCATTCGAGAAGAAAAAAAAGTTCTTGCTACGTAAAATGCATGTGTTCATAAAAGTCATAAAAGAAAATGTGATGCATGATAGGCGATCTTCAAGAGAATTATGTTGCTACTGGTCGCAAATTGCTTATTATATGTGCTTTATTGAAAAATTTTGATTCTGTTTACTTTGCGAGTTGATAAGACAGTAAAACATTTAAGTTCCAAATAGCTCCAAACATTTAAACCCATCATATCCTTTCGTTGAATTCTGTGTATTTACTTGCGTGATGTTCTTTTTGACATTTCTTTCTTTCTTCCATTTCTGATGCCATTAGTTAAACGAAAACTTGCGTGGAAAATGTGCTGCGACATTCAAGCGCAATGTTCATAGCACCTGCATCCGCCACATTCAGATACGGGATTACTTTAACGTCGCCCTTCCAGGCTTCACCACTCCCCACTTCCATATCTTTTTACACTTTTTATCGCCGACGGCCAGAGACATATCATTATATTCTTTTTTCATTTTATTTATCTTTTCGCGCTGCTTCTGACATTTTATTCTTGATGCTTGTGTATAAATGCATAGCGTCGTCGCCGTGATAGCGGAGGAAAAGTTTTTTCCTCTTCGGCTCTTCTGTGTACTTTGGTTCTCGCGCTTTGCATTAAGTTGAATGTCGTTTATGGGAATTTTCAGTAAACTATATTGGGGATGTGTAGCTAGTATTCGTGACAAAATAAAAATAAAGTGGGATTTTTCAAGGAACTCGGGTGTAATTTTGGACGGATAACACCGGATTTTGCATTTAAGTCGGTGAAATATGTTAAGTCCTGCCCAGTCCTGAACTATTTTTTAACTTGTTAAATAATTTTGGAAGTGTAAATTTCAGGAGCATAATTCTTTTTCTATTCCCGTCACATCTGCGCCAGAGCGCAATTTTATGATAGTACTTTAATAACGATTTTGACATTCGTGTATTTAAATTCATATTTATAGTATTAAAATAGTCTGTATGAAAATGTTGATTAATTCGCTTAATTTAATTAAATCAAAACACCTGAGAGCTATTTTTCAAAGATGAATTATTGTTTTGGAAGGGGAATTTTAAAGAAACTTAGCTCAGTTATGTTACAAATAGGGGAAATCAACAACATCCTCAGGAAACCAGTTCGTTCACTAATAGCGGAATTTAAGACAAAACTACCCATGTTAAGAGATTTTAAACACTCAACCACTGGTGAAGATTCTCGATTCCTGACTGTGCTTACATTGAACTTTCTAAGTTAGAACACTGTTTTCCTTAAAATTTACAAGTTCAGATTACCTGTAGAGACATTAGATATTTTTTGAAAGCGGGAGAAATGAAAAATGAGCAGTGCCTTCGCCGGGACTCGAACCACGGACCTCTCAAATACGTGCCGAGTGTGCCGATCATTACACCACAAAGGCTTGCTAAGAAGAAGGTGGGCGAAATACTTATATACTCCTCCTTTCAAAGGGCGACTGGGGATTAGGAAAACCAATCACCAAATTCTGGTGGTGGAGAATCATCATCTACCACCTTTTATAGTTTAACCGACACTGTAGAGCCATTAGAATTTTTTTATGCTCAGAAACGTGAAAATTGTGCTATACCCTCGCCGGGACTCGAACCGCGGACCTCGCGAATACGCGCCGTAATTGCTGACCACTATACCACGAAGGCATGCTAAGAAGGTGGGAGAAATATCTTATATACTACCCCTTTGAAAGGGTGAATGAGGATTAGGGGACCCAATCGCCAAACCCTGGAAGTGCAGATTCATCATCCACCACCTTTTTTAGTTCGGGTGCCACTGTAGAGACTTAAGGAATATTTTTTAAGCAGGAGAAATGAAAAATGAGCACTGCATTCGCCGGGACTCGAACCTCGGACTTCTCGAATATGCGCGACTGTGCTTGCCACGGAGGCATGCCAAGAAGACGGGAGAAATATATACCTTTATAAAAAATTTCCATGAATCGTCTAAAAGAACAGTTCCTAACTCTTTCACAGCGTGTGGATTTTGCCAGACATTTAACCTTCATCTTCTGTGGCATTTTTATTCATTTTTTTCATAATGTAATTAAAACACAAATCAGATTTCAATTTGAAAAATTACCTTCTTCTGTGCCGCTGTTTTTCTAGAGCCGTTTTTCAACATTTCAGAAATTGGGAAATTCTGTTAGTTTATCATTCGGAGATTTAACATGAAAGTTTCTAGGTGATATTAATATCGGTTTATTTTCCTTTTATTAAATTCTGAAGAATTGAGCTGTGGAATGTGAAACATGATACATATTTTCGGATATCGCAAACAAGGATGGACATCATGACGTAAAAATCTCGTTACGTGTGCAGGAATTCGTAGAAAACTTGGAATTATTCAGGGAATTGACCTCTTTATCTTAGTCGGTGTTTTTCTTGGACAGTGGATACTAAAACCTTGAAATTGTCATGTTTAAGAGTGTTTTAAATTATTTTGAATATAGCTGGCTGCGATGTTTATAAATACATTTAGTATTTATCTGAGGGTCGAAACTTTTGCGTTAAGATGTTTAAAGATGACGTTTTGCATGTTGCTCAAATGAGATTATTTGAGTTCTATATATCCCTTTCTGTTGGGCTGATTGACTTGCATTTTGATTAACTTGCATTTTTCATGCCTCGAAAGCGCGACGCAGGATATATATTAGATATACATATAGCATTTTTCTAACGTAGATATTTTGACATAAAATTGGGCTTTTCTCTGAAATGCCATACTTTTTTTTTCATATTTTGATTCTACGACTCAAATTATACCAAGGTACCAAGTTTTGTAAAAACTTAATTATGCAGTTTTTAAAAAATCATCTCTCAAAATTTTAGCTCCTCAATGTTAATGAAATTCGGTATATATTTATTAATACTTTCTTTATTAAACTTACTTGATTTCCTTCTTTCAAAATTCGAAGTTTAGGTTCAGTGTAAATTAAATTCGCAGTTGTTTTCTTATTTGTCTTTAAAATTTGTATTTTTTCGGTAATTTTTACAAATTTTTCGAAAAATATTTTGGATTATAACCTGTAACATTTTTGCCATTATCTTAAAGTAGATGTGTTTCTAGGCATAACTGCAAAAAATTAGAATTTTTTATTCAAAATTTCCGAAGATGTATGTGAATTATGTACTGGCGCGTTTTAAAATTTGGCACATTTGTTGTAAATGATAATAGCGCCAGAAATTGCTTATGCACTTTGTAAAATTTTTTTGAAAGAATGAATGATGTACCTTTTATTACGTTTGTGCATAATGAAAGGGGAAGGAAAATTGGTTACCTAAATTAAGAATTTCGCCAAGTGAATAATTTTTGGCGCAAACTGAAAAAAGTGCACCAAGACAAATTGAAAAAGTTCTCAGTAAGTTTCTCAGCAAATTTTATGTAATTTAATATTTACTCATAATTTTAGGTGTAGAATCGAAATATGGAAATAGTTATGTCATTTCAGAAAAAGTCATATTTTTTGTCAATATATTAATCTAATATATATCCTAAATCATACTTTCGAGACGTAGAGAACGTAAGTTAAATTTCGTCAGTTTGCGCAGTACATTGACCTCATAAGAAATAGACCAACCCAAATGTCTTTCCTTCCTCTTCTGACACATTCCCGGCTGTCACCTTGACCACATCCGGAGGAGCAGGGACGACTTGCGGAAACTTACAATGGTTGGCTATTGCAATGCATATAATTGTCAAGAAAAAGTTGATTGTAGCGCCTCATTTCACAAATTAAAATTTTTAGATATTTTTATTTTTAAAACTAAGATTGATTTTTAAAAATTTAGCATATTTATCAAGCATAATTAATTCCAAATAATTATAAAGCTGTCGCATGCTTTCAGGCTTGGCTATTTATTTAGCTTTTCCTATGCTGTAAGGAGATTAGTAACTATTTCTTTTAGAAAATAATATTTTAAATCTGAACTAATAGAAAATTTCAAGGAAAGAATTTTCTCTTATAATTTTTATCGGTATAAATAAGTAAAAAGTACTAAAATACCTAAAAATGAATTTTTGAAAGTTTTTGCTTAAAATTCTAAGTTGTCCTGCTTTTGTAAGATTATAGGTGAATATTATAACATATTTTTTATAAAGGAGTTTTATTTCAGTTATATTTCACAATACATCTTAGTGATAAACACTTTTAACACCTTAATCATTTTTATACGTTTAATTCTAATGTCAAAATTGTAAACTGTAATAATTGATTGTGCTAACATTTTATAGTGATTATTTTTTTAATTTAATTCTAGTTCTGCATAAGATTTTTTTAATTAGTGTGAATATAATTTATTAGCCCAAAGGGGCGATAGCCCAGAAAGACTATTAGTTTCGAAACGGCATTTTGCGCTGTTTCATTTTAAACTTCCGTTTCACTTTGCAAATTGTTGCCGCCAAATATTATCGCCTTGTATTATATTTAAAGAAATTTAATAATGAATAATCTGCATGAATACATGTATATGTTTCTCGCACTGTGAAAAAATGACGGTATCTAGAGCCATCAAATTTTGAATAACGTAATCCTCTACCCGAACAGCCGGGTTTCGAATTTGTTGTAATCATTTTCATATTTTGTAAAGCTTGAACGAATTTTTGATTAAGAAACTCAACGATAGTTCAAAGCGAGCAATGGCAACACTGTACAGAAAATAATATTTTTATCTCCAACATGGAAATTCTAAGGATATGCTGTTTTCAAATATTTTGTCGTTTGAATTTTTGTTTGATTTACGTGCGAAAAACATGATATTCAATAATAGAGGTAACACATAAAGCGTTAAAAAACGTCCCTTTGAGCGTAACATAAAATCTGAGTTTTTCCAGATTTTATTTATTTATTTTCATTACACTGAGAAAAGTTTATGCTCCAAATTTTTTTGTATGAATTATTAAAATAAATAACCATCTTATTATGTTAATAATTAATGTTCATATAATGAAATAAATGATCGTCTTGTAATGTTATAATAATTTTAAAAACCACTGCCTGAAAATTCTCGTAAAATTAAAATATATCAGATCTTGTTTAATTTTGCTTTATTTGTTTCAAAGCTTCATGTACTATCATTCTCATTTAATTTTACTTTATTTGTACTCAAAAGTAAGTTCATAAATTTTGTGTTTAGAGTTTTTACTGTTTACCAAAGTTTTTACAGTTTTTACCAAAATAAAGATGTTTATACAAGAATTACACTTTAAAAGAATGCGCAAAATGCAGTAAAACGGCCTTTGAAGAGATATATTAAATGTTATTTGAAAAAATTGTGACTTTCATAACCTCATCACTTATACAACGTATCACATTTAATAATTAAAAATAATTATGTGATACAAACGCCATAGGTTTCAATGTTAAAGTAAAACAGATCGTCCCTACTCTTTCTTGCGGACATGTGGGTGACGCGCGCCCCGCCACTGGGTTAGTCTTATCTCTTACAAGGGGCCCACCAGCGGCCGAGCGGTAAAATCGTTGAACACTGGTAGTTCGGTCGGAGGTTCGAATCCCGCGAACGGGCTGGCTGCATGGGCGTTTTCGTGGTTTTCCCCATGTGTAACGTGTATACGAGCCAGTTTCCCTTAGAAAGTCCTCCACGAAGGCATCCCTCCCCTTAGGCAGATAGCCTAAGTAGTGCTTTGCCGTATTCTCAATACACCAACACCATATCTCTTACAAGGTACGTGGCGTAGTAGAACGGGAGATACCGAACTGTGCCTCCCTCCTCTTTCTTTCTTTCTCTCTCTCTCTCTCTCTTTTTTTTTTTTTTTTTTTTTTTTTTTTTTTTTTTTTTTTCTGTTGTTGTTGTGTGTGTGTTTTGTGCAAGGTATGCATAATTTTCCTTGATGTGATTGCTAAAGTACTTTTTTAGCAAGTAGAAAGATTTTATACTTGTAACTTCGGGATTTCAAATTTTCCACTTCAACTACAACTAATATATCGGAATATTAACAAAAAATCAATATACATAATTATCTGTTTTTGGTTGTATGGTATTTTACCATGTTTAAAAACTCTACATGAAACGAAAATCTAATGTTTGCTTTTTATTTAGATTAGAGAATGTCGGTAGTAGTTAGCTCATATTTGACATAAAAATCTATGGTTAAATGCGTTATTATGCAATTTGTTTTATAAATTATGAAAAAGCACAATAAAAGTCTGATACAAATCTTTCTTTAAATAAACTCGTTTTTGTAATTATAGAAGTGAAAAGCGATAAAATATGTGAATGGATCATGGCTATTATCTTCTATTCCTTCTCAGATAAAGAAATATCTGGTATGCAAAAACGTAGTATGTAATGGTGGAGAATCTTCTGGTAATGTTGGTAATGTTCGTAAAGTTCGAGAAGGTAAGAAGTCAAAAGATCGATTTTGCTTAGGAATCGTAAGGGTCGTCGAACTCGAGTGGGAAAATGCGAAGAATTATGGAGATCGATATATACCTGACAGGAACGTCACAAAATCCGATAAAGCAAGACCAATGGAAAGCTGAAATGAGAAATATATAGATGATGAATTTTGCATTTCCTTCTTAACCATGTTTCGTGCCTAAACCTCTCGAAAAGTTATGTATAAAGATACCTGCTCGGTATTATATTTAACCAAAATAATTGTTTGCATATATGGTATGTATATATATATGCCAGTTAGTGGAGAATGTAATTTGTAATACTAGTAGCAAAGAGAAAAGTCTTAAAGATTAAATAATATTTAATAAGGAATAATAAAATCACTGTTGGTACTTTGAGTAATTGCGAAAAATAAGTTTTTAGTCAAGGTGTCTTGGAGTTGAGTCTCCTAACTCTGAGGGGGCATTCTGTGTGGGTTAAGATAAATTTAACACGTCCTGTGAGCATATAAAAGGTACTCGTTTTTCATGAATTATGGCGCGAGTACTGCTGGAATTCATCTGGTGCAACATCGCTTTTCAAATATTCCCACAGAAACTGGGTATCCAACTGGTTCTTCACATCAGGCAGTTTATGCAGTGACCAGCTGTCGTCAAATTCATTTGCTGTCGTACTTAAAATTTAATTTGTATTCCGGCATTCCATTGAAAATGTGTTAGCGCTGCATCATCCTTGAACTATATATGTTCACATGTAGTTAGGATTGAAACTTGCAGTGGTACCGATAGTTCGCGTTAAGAAACCAAGGTTGTCGTGGTACTTTGATGATAGGAAGTTAAGATTCACATGCCATACCGCACATTCAGGTGTAAACTTGCTGATCTTATTAGTATAGGAATTGAGTAACAGCCTTTTCTAAAGTGTTTTTTCATTCGAGGGCGCTAGCTGTTATGGGCTTTCGACACTACTAAGGCCGGAAGCGGTGGTCACTTTATGGAGGCATCTAATAGGTGGACCACCGTCATTACCTCCTAGGAAGGGACAGACAATTTACATCTATTTCTTCTCAAGAATTCGAATACGGGCCTTTCGCTACGGCTGTCAAACTCACTAACCACTTTAACGTCTGGGTGGCCCTATGTTAAAGGTTAAAACAAGCAATAACTCTGTTTCAGTTAAACAACAGTGGTATCACAACTCTGTTCAGTCATACGCCGCTGCCGAAAAAGAACATTTTTTTGTAGTCTGGATACCAGCTTGCAGGTAGTTAAAAGTCGTATTTAGATTTGAGCGTTCGCTCTGATTCACTAAGAGATGCGATGACCTTTCAAACAGTGGGCAATTAGTTCTATATTAAATATATATATATGTGATAATATAGACTGTAGATCTGATGAGGATAGATAAGGCGTCATACTTGAGGAAGCTTGCAGACTTGACAGATCTAATAAGAAGCAGTTGCAGCAGATTTAACTAAAATTTCATTCATTTTGTTTTAACATTTTGCGGCTACAAATAGCATGGCACATTAATCATGCTCGTTCCAAAACATTTACATCTTTTTATACACTGCTCGACATTGAAAATACAACACCAAGGAGTGGTCAAAAATTTATGCAAATTTTAGAGTAGACGCATGTCACTGAGTTATGCGAATGATATGAAATGCGCAGCTCTCCCGACGCACGTGAAGTAAGATATAAGGAAAGGAACGTGCAGAATGGGCAATATTCGTGTCGTTATTTCTGCCTGACGAATTATCGAAGAAAGTTGGTTTTTGTCCCGTAGGATACGTGTAATAGGAGAGAATGCCAGGCCGCCGTCAACGAAGGCACTTCCAGCAGGTAGACGATTTTACGAGGGGTATGGTGATCAGACTGAGAAGGGCGAGTTGGTCCTTACGTCAAATCGCAGCTGATACCCACATGGATTGTTACACGGTGATCGGCTATGGCGAACATGGTTGGAACAAGGAAATGTGGGAAGAAGGAGGGATGCAGGTGCAGCTATAGTGACGTCAACACGCATGGATTGACGCATCCGCCGACAAGCTGTGGCGGTCCCCAAGTCACTTGTACCGCAATTCTGCAGCATGTGCATCCTGATACCCTGGATGACCGGAACCATTTCCCGTCGATTGGTTGAACGTGGCCTCCACAGGGGTCCTGCTTGGGTCCTCTTCTGTGGACCCTCGTCGCTAATTCTCTCTTCGAGGAATTTACGGGATTATCAGATGTAAGAATCATAGCCTACGCAGAATGATTTTTTAATCGTTATAGGTAGTCGCCATGACATTACACCCAAAGCTCAATTCTGTTTGGACACGTTTCAAAATAAGTCTCGCCTACATAAAATAAGAATCTCAACTACCAAAACCAGAGGTCTAGTTATTGGAAGACAACGTCCTTTACAAAGAAATCCAGCATTAAAACTCAATGGACAATCAATCACTTTTGTTGAAAATCTGTTGTACTTGGGTATCAAATAAATAATCGCTTATCCTGGATCCCGCATGTCCAATATTTAAGAGAAAAAGACTCTCAAGCTTCAAAACTCAATGAAAAGGATTTCTGGACTCTCTTGGGGCTCACCCTCGAAGTTTCTTAAATTTTGGTATACAGTAGTAACGCAAAGAATCATCTTATATGCAGCTTCCATCTGGGGTACACACCTTACCAAGGGTGCAATTAAACGCCTTAATGCTTTACAACGGCTACATCTTTTAATAATTAGCAAAGCTTATCGTTCTACTTCAACAGCTGCTCTTCAGATTCTAACTGGCCTTCTTCCACTTCCACTCCTGGTACAGCGAGAAGCAACAGTAGCCAATGTACTTCGACTTCAAAAGCCCCAAGAATTATGGAATCATCACTTTCACCCAGACGAATATGAACTTCAACAATCTAACGATGCTTGCCATCCAACCTCATTCAATCTTCAACAAAACGTCTTCATTAAAACAGCATATCCCTTGAATTCTGATTTTCAAATTTACACAGATGGTTCACAAATGTCTTCAGGAACAGAAAGTAGTCTCTGCTTGTTTCAAAATGCTTCTCAGTTATACACTTGGAACAAACGGCTTCAATTAAAAATTCACTTTACCAATCTGAGTCGATTGCCAATACGCAAAGCAGTTCGACTGGCTCTTTCGCTAAACTTAATTCAAGAATTTACAATAAATATTTATTCAGATTCTGCATCAAGTTTGCAAGCAAAGATAGATTTATTTAATAAAAATCCTCTAGTTCAAAAAAATACAACAACTTTTACTACGCCTCCCTGCTTCCTAACGTTCGAACCTCGTCTGGCTCAAAGCACATCACAGTATCTTAGGTAATGAACTAGCGGATCAACAAGCCAAAGCGGCAGCTCAAGCAGTAGAATGTCCTATCTATGTTTATCCTCTTCCTTCTTCTTCTTATGTTAAAAAATTTACATGGAAAATTCTTTTGACGAAGTGACAACAAGAATGGATTTCTGGTACAACTGGTCGAAGAATATATAAATTTATTCCTAAAGCCTCATCAAAATTATATTCAATCTCTTCCTCAGTTACCTGGTTTGCCACAGGACATGGCCCTCTTCATCGCTTTGAATTAAGCTCAGATAATCGTTGTGAGTGTGAAAATATTGCCGATCCCGATCATATCGTTTTCAATTGTACTCATCATGCCCAAGATCTTCTAAAAGCTCCATCCGAACAATTTTGGCCACAGTGGTTCAATAATTTAATAAAATATAAAACAAGCCTCAGCCAACTAGACAAAATAATTTCACACTGCATCTTCTCAGCACTTACTGTTTCCCATAGCCAGATGTAGAATCTATTTTTTCTTCTTAATGTTCAATGTTTTTTTTTTCTTTTTAACTGTTTAACAATAGCATTGTACTTTACTTTTTTTTAATTATTTTTATTATTATTATTATTATAATTTTTAACATCAGAGTTCTGAACTTTGCTAGATATGTTAAAATAGCTTCTCTTTTCTATTAGTTCCTTTATGAAAATTTTGTCAAAATATGTTTATTTACAAATCATGTACTCTTTGATTGTGGTGTATATGCTAGTTCTTTAAATCAAAATTGTCAAAATCCAAATTTCCAATAACCATGACTAACTTTCATATCAATGCATTTTACATTTTCCCTTCAAGACATAGTTTTCATCCCTAATCATTTTTCTTTTTCTAATCGTACTAAGCACCTACTGCACAAGGCACAATAGTCTTCATAACAAAAACTTTCATTTTCTTATGACTATCGTTCAGTTTACCACTTCTGATCTGCCACCCGGCCCTTCGCTGTGGTACGCTGATAGTGGTTTCTTCCTTCCGTGGGATGAAGCCAACGTTTAGAGTGGTGCCGGACTGGAGCGATGTGGATGACAGAAATGCAAAACGTCGTGTTCTCGAATGAGTCACGCTTCTGTTTATCCAGTGACAGTCGCCGCATACGTTTGTGATGTCGACGTTGGAGACAGATCTAATCCGGCAATAACTGTGGAACGCCCCACCGCGCTACAACGTGGCATAATGGTTTGGTGCGCTATTGCCTACCACTCCAGGTCACCTCTAGTTCGTATTCAGGACACTAATGACGGCCCAACGATACTTGAATAATGTACTGCGGCCGGTGGCAATCCCCTACCTTCAGGGGCTACCTAATGCAATTTTTCAGCAGGATAACGCCCGACCACACAGTGCTCGCATCTGCCAACATGCTCTGCAAGGTATACAGATGCTTACCTGGCCACCGTACTCTCCTGACCTATCACCAATCGAACATGTGGGCGATGTGATTGGACGCCGTTTGCAGACTCTACCCCTGCCTCGTTCAGAAGACGAACTGTGACAAATGGTTGAAAGAGAATGGAGAGCCATCCCTCAGGACACCATCCGCACTCTTATTAACTTTATGCCTAGACGTGTTTCTTCAAGCATCGCTGTCCGCGGTGGTCCTACATCCTACTGAGCCGACGCCGTTCTCGCTCTGTATTCTGACTATCATTTTGAAATAAAGATCACTTATTGCTGCTTACTGTCTCTGTCTTTTTTCCAAATTTCATCACTTTCTGACCATTCCTTCTTGGTGTTGCATTTTCAATATCTAGCAGTGTATCTTAGAGGTAAGAAAAGAAGCAGCAAGCAGCAGTTTCGTTAGGCTGAGTAGCAGAAGCGAATTGTGTTCAAGACAGAATCTCAATTCAGAATGGGTTAGTTCTGGTTTCAACATCATTTTGTTGGACAATTAATTAAGGTTTAAAATAGTTATTGGCTGAAAGCCTATGTAATTTGTTTTCGTCTGTGCGTTATTTGAAAGCCATATGATGTGGATTAATCTAGAAATGACACAGTCCAGAGACAGTTGTTATAAGCAGTTACTATTTTTAGAATGGAGACGGGAAATACTCAAATTAAAGTGAAGAATTAATTTTTATTTTTAATTTAAGTCAAAAATACATTAGAATTGATATCAAATAAAAAAAAGGAAAATAGTCAAAAAAATCTAAACTGAGTTTTTATTCAATTTTTGAAAAAATACTATACCGTTGCCGGGACTCGAACCTCGGGCCTCTCGAATACGCGCTGAGTGTGCTGTCCACTACACTATGAAGGTATGCTAAGAAGGTGGGAGAAATACCTTAGATACTTCCCCTTTTAAGGGCGACTGAGGATTAGGGAACCCAGTCGCCAAATCCTGGTAGTTGAAAATCACCATCCACCACTTTGTTAGTTCGGGTGCCACCGTAGATTTATTAGGTTATTTTGAATCAGGAGACGGGGAAAATGAGCTATGGCCTCGCCGGGCTCGAACCTCGTACCTCTCGAATACGCGCCGAGTGTGCTGACCACTACAACACGAAGGCATGCTGAGCAGGCGGGAGAAATATAATTATTGTTGGCTGTATCATAAATGGCTACATTATGCAAAAACATATTATAGGCAAATGTGTAATAACAGTTTTGTGCGATAGTAAATACCTTATAAACGTATTCAAACAATTTTAAAACTTTGAATACATGAAAATAATAACAAACACAAAATCGAAAATTCATAAACAAAAATGATATACACAGCCTACGCATCAATTCACAATAATAACCGTTACATCACACTGAACCTACTATGCTGTAAGCGAAAATTTGAGTTTTGATTTGATTTACGTAACTAAATATGAGTATGTAGCGAAATGGCAACTACACGCATTTTAAGGATTAAGTAGTAAGTTTTTTAACTTATATATTCTTCCCCTTCAAAGAGAAAAAGACTTAGAGACATAACTCGAAGCACTTCTGATTGCGTTGCCACTTTTCCGCTTGCCTGCTTCAAAGTCGCCGTTCTCTTCTTTGTAACGTCGATCGTCTGATCTTCTTGTGAAATTTTTGTTTCAGTTTCATGTTTTGCGTTATACATGGAATGTCTTCTACAGTCACTTCTTAGCTAGCGTGAAAATGATGACGGAGTTTTGACTTGTTTTCAGCTTTTTTTTGTCTAATGAAATAGCTTTTACTAGAGTTTGCAGAGCAGAAATATAAACTTTTGAAAAAGCTGTAGTTATAAATAACAATTGTGTTATGTATGCCATCCCGTTAGAGGCGCGCTTCATCTTTAAACAACACATATCCCCGGCAGAAGTTTGTAGGTTTTGGTGGAGTGTTACTCATATGATGCTTGACCCAGGGTCTGCCGAAAGTGTGCTGACCCCTCTTTTTATAACAATTATTTTGAGTTATCGTACTGCCGTCACATTAAGATCTCCTCCTATTTACTGCAAATGAACTCGTCTCCCGTAACCACCAGTGGAGCGATCTGGAATGTAACGTTGTTGAAACATCTTCTAAATATGCTTCCTATTACAGGATTCATACTTCCTTAGAATTGCCGTCCACTCATCCGTAACTGAAATCCATGTTTGATTGATTAATCAGGTGTAATGCAACTCTCAGATTAGCGTCCGCGTCTTATCCTCTAGCCTGCATTTTTTCCTTAATACAGACTTCCTCTGAAATAATCTCGACAACAGGCTGTTTTATACTCTTCCTGTTGTGCGATGCATTTGTGTATCTTTTACCTGTCAACTTTGTTAGAATTCTGAACGCTGCATATCGTCCTCCTGTCCGCATCTTTCTCTGCGCAGTATATGCAGTTTGTTTCCATATAATCCTGCTATCATATGCGACATTCGCAATTGTTAAACTAAGCGTTTCTGTGCGTTAAGCAAATATGTTCCCGGATTAATATTTGCTCACTCTTATCTACAGAATGACCTACTGAAGTTTGCCAATTCAGTTCCGAGATTTGGCGTTACTAATATAGCAGATTTATGCTTTACCTTTAAAATTTAAAAAAAAACCTCTATGCCTATTATTAAGAAATATGAACGTTTTTTAAAAATCCTTTTACTCCTTTTGCAAGAAACAAGCAGTAAGTGTAATTTTTCATTTAGTCTCACTCCTTTTAGAATTTGGAATTGTTTTCCTAGCGTTATGACTGAAGTAATCAACAAAGAAAATAGTTATTGAACATTTCACCACTAGAGAATATGAAGTCTTTTTGTTACTGAGCTATACCGTATTCCCCTTCTTTTCAGTATGTGCTACGTAATTAATTACATAAAATAGGATTTTAAAAGGTGGGAAAAAACTTTGTCAGTGGAATAGAATTCTTTATAACGTTACTTTTTCAATAAGTTTATTGTAATTTTTGTTAAGAAAGAAAGTTAATTAAAACCGCAACCAGAATAATGTTCAGTAATTTAAAAAAATTTACTCGCCATGCGATAGTTTTAATTAAATATTCCTCATAATTAAGGAAACTTCGTAATAGAGTGTACCTTTATATGTTAATGCATAACCTACATCAAACTTTCCTAAAATAATTAATTCTTATACTTGGTAGAGTAATTTTGGCTTAACGATAGGCAATCAATTACTTTCCCGAAAATATACTGTGGTGTGTACATTATCATATAAAAGGATATAAACTCGTTATTTAATAGTGGTATATTATAAGCAAGATAACTGTAATCTTATCAATATTTAGCTATTCTGACACATAACCCATCTAACTTATTTTCTTCCTGGCGAGAGTTAAGTTGCTTCGGTACATTGGAGTAATAAATGCCAAATTAAAAATTATTGAAATGGCTATATTTACCTCAAGCGTTTAGTATTTAATAATGATGTGCATTTTCAGTAAGACAAATTCTTTTCGTCAGCGGCTGCTGGTAGTGAGATGTGTTCTGGATAAAAAAAAATTCTAATCAGTGGAAGACGAATTATTTTGTTTTGTTTCACCTTTATTTCATCGCTTAAAACGCCATCACTTATTATAAATTACCTTAAAAGCGTAATTCTTCATGCATGGATTTTAAAATGTTCAACATTACTAGCAAGATGCGCTACTAATCTCCAAAAATGTCTGCTGTTTCCAAAAATGTGGGTTGTATTCCAGAAGTTAATGAACAGTCATGGCGGGGAAAATTGGGTGCACACTGTCGTTAGCTAAACTACAGTTTCTATTCTATTCAGTTCCTGTTTGGATCGAGACAGTATTGTGGATGGTTTATTAAGTTTCTTCCCCCTTTAGAGTTAAAAAACTTTTACCAGCTTTTAGAAGTTAGTTCATGATCGATTATTTTTATATAGCCTCTACGCAAGATAGACCGTACAACCACACGAATTCGAGCCTTACTTAAGATTCGAACTTGGGTTTGAGATTTTAGAAACTGCCTTCTATAAATATCAGGCATCTCTTCTACTCAATACCGTTTCAAATAGTTATAGAGAAAAGATTTTTAGAAGTTTCTCCTAATTTTCCACAATTTGTAAATTTTAGCATCTAATGCTACATTTTTTTGTCTTTAGAATTACCCTGACAATAAACCAAAGTTTCTTACCAACAATAACATAATTCCAATTAATCCTGATAAATTTCTTTAAAGTTGACAATAGCTCTGGCGATCAGCGGAATGCTTATGAAAAATATCTTCATCCTTGTATTTAGTTTACTGTACTCGTATAAAAGGCTCTGCCAAACATTCCTTCCTTAAAATATATCATTGTTCCTTACTTCAAAATAAATTTCTTTCAATACAACATTTTAAGGAATTAATGGTATTACAAAGAGAGAGAGCGACACTTTCGAAATGGCTGTGTTGTTTGGGCTACTGGCGTGTGCATGAATTCGTCTGCACTTACAGGTCTTCCAACAAAGCTGGTGGGTGCTCCGCCTATCAATGGGAGACAGGTGAGAGATCGATAGCAATCGAACGGCTTCACTGAAGAATGGTTCAGAAGTAAATACCGGAATATTTGGATTGAAGCTTCAGTAAAGATTTTTCTCGAAGTTTGCCAATCATTTTAAATTACAGCCATAGAAATTCTATGCATGTTTTGTCTATTCTATTATTATCTTATTTCGATAGAGCAGTGTTTTCAATGAACTTTCCTTTGGGAATTATATTAAATATACATTTAAAAGTCTTATGCGTTCAGTTATATGCATATATACTCTCAGCTGAATGCATACAATACACATAAGCGCGTATGTGCAGTCTTCTGAAACGTGATTTTTATTTAAATCAGCCTTTTATGCGCTTTTTATGAGAAGACATTAATTTCAATTTTTTTCTAGTTTAGTGATGGAGTCAAAATTTTAATGAAAATAGGCTGCTTGATTTTATAATCCAAGCAAATATAAATTATAGCCAAAGAAATATGTTTAGGCATATTTGTAATCATTTATATGTTTGCATCACATTTTGTTCGTTCAAGAATAAAAGAGCAAAAAAATATATATCTTCCTTCCACATAAAGGTTGGCTTAATAAGAGGTGTGACCGCTTCTGTGCTTCATACAAGTTCTGCTGCGACCTTCCATGCCTTCAAATAAGTGGTCAAACGCACCGGCAGTCGTCAAACATGTGCCTCAAATACAACGCTGCATATCTTCAAATAAGTTCAAACACACAAAACCAGAGGTCAGTGATTATCATTCCTTTAATAGAGCTGTGTCCAGCTCTTTTATAATGGTTGCAAGGTGTACATAAGTAGGTACCAGTATGTCCAGTGGCATGCATCTTAAAGATTTTCTATGAGGTTCCAATTGAGTGAATTTAGTAGCCGCTATGGAAGAGATGAAGGCCTCCACTCTCGAGATACTCACCCAGGTTTGTTGAGCGTGGATGTATATTTCCGTTCATAATTCCGAATAAATGCCGGACCAGCGACTGCAATGTAATCTCTTAATGAGATCGAGGATTTCATTCTGATAACTTTAAGTCGTCACAATAACTACGTACAGGTCTGTATGATATTTAACGAAAATCCAGCTGACACCAGTACATTGCCAACATTAATATTGCTCAGCTTTTTCCGTCTTCCATCTCACCAAATTCTTAGACGCTTACTGCAAATGTTGACTCGTTTTTGAGCAGTATATTGGACCATTCGCATACTGATGATTCCACTTCCATTGTGCTTCTCTATTTTCCTTACTTAAAAGGATACAAACTTCTGATACCTGGTCATACAGTCGTTTGATATGTAGTCATCACATATTAGTCTCAGAAAAGGACCTTTCATTTGTTGCATTAAGCATTTCTTTTAGAAATGATTCGTTTGCTCATCTGTTGCGCTTAGTTAATAAGCCCTATCCTTTTCATCAAAGAGGTTTATAACCTCTGAAGGAATAGCGACACTTTTAATAGTCTGTCCTGCTTCAAGCTGGCCGATAGCACGTCAACATTAAGAATTCGCCAATTCTGTTTCAGCGTAGTGTATATTATTAAATAAAAAATTTAAACAGAATCATATTTCAGAAAGTTCTTTTCTTCAACTAATACATAATTTGCATATTTATGACGAGTAAATCTACCCGAATGAAATTGAAGCGCACGTTTCCATAAACTCAGAATTTTCTTCGCATACATTGCTTTTGAAAAGCAGTGTGTATTCGTTAGGAAAATAACAACTTGATTGTATTCAGTGCATTCGATTTGTCTATTGATGCAATTCTAACTGTTGGAGTTACGTATTTATTTACCTAAATAAATTATTGTTAAATTTAATTACGTACGAAATTCCAATTTCTATCCGCGTATGTGCAATGAACAGCCTCCAATCAGGAGAGGTTCTTCATTATCAGGGCATCAGTTTCTGTTCATTTGATTATCAGTTTAATCAAATGGTTTAACTTACTCTTTTTCTTATTTCACCGATACCGGTAAACCTCTGATTCTCTAGCGAATCGAATAATGCTTTAAATTAAAATCACCAACCAACGTACCTGTGTCATGTACAACGTTCAACTGCTGTTTTCAATCCCCAGTGATGAATATCGAATAACTTTCTTGATCTGTTTTATTGAAGTTAACTTTCGTCGAGCTGACGGAGGGAACTAAACTTTTTTTTTACTGTTGTTGTTGTTGATATTAACTCGCCAAACCCACAGAACTAAAATTTTTCACTGCTCTATGATTTCTCTCATATTGTTTTTGATTACTCTCGTTTTCGAACAAAATTGGCTGTAAACGTAAATATTGATCGGCTGAGTCTGTATGTACTGAGTTAAAATTGAAATGACAGTTTCTTTTCATTTTCTTACACACAAATGCATATTTTTAAACAATTCTTTTTATATGTATTTTAATATGTTTTGTAATCTCCTGATGTCGAAGTTACAATATTTTTTAGTGGTTCAGAGTGATAACATCAATATAAAAAATCTGATGTGACTTCCTTGTACGGAATATTAAATTATACGCATTTTTTCTTGTATTTTGTTTAAATATATTGGATTAAATTAAACCTACTTCGCCGACAGCGCATAAACCACAATAGAATCAATGCATTCTTTAAAATTCAATTTATTTGTTTACCATAGCGGCACTCTGGCGGTAGGTTCACTTAACAGTATTATATTTCGTTCATATTGTAACTCAGAATGCACAAAATTTATATCATTCAAAAATTATCTAATCGCTGCCACATGTTCTATTCAAATACTATAACAAAGCTAGAACGATGTATAAAAGAAATTAAGTAAACAAAACAAAAAAAAGAAACAGTTTTTCACAGACGGTTTAGTATTTCTCATTCAATTAATTTAGTTCTCACTTCGACAAGGCAAAAATGCATAAAAACTCAAAATATCTGCATTAAAAGTTACGAAGTAAATCTTAAAAACTTATTTCATCGAAAAAATTTCAGAAAAGATTAAGCATGATTTAATTCGCAATAATAAGTGAAGGCGTTATCTTTGTTGTTGCGAAGCTACGTTTCTCTAGATTGGCAATAAATCCACTACTCTGTTTCAAATGTAAACAAGCAACGGCCGCCATCAGAAAAATTATTAGGCTTAGCGGCACTTAAACAACTTTAAAATTGTTGATGATTCTAAAAATATTGCATACAGATTTACTAAAGGCATAAAAGCCTCAACCGGAAGATACGAACAACATAATTCAATCATTTTTAAAGCAAAAAATGCACAATTTACAAACATATAAGAGTAAAGAAACTGAGATCACTGAGCCGGGTAACAGAGTGGATATATATATAAATATATTTATATACGTTTGGCGCGGCCGATTGCAACCAAAATACGAGGTGCACATCTACATGTCATAGTAGTCCTATATACATAATTTCAACGTTGTGAGGCTAGTCGTTTTTGAGTTAAGCGAGATACGTACGTACGTACATACGTTTGTACAGACGCCACGAAAAATTCTCTTCAGAATACATTTTAAAGCAGTTTTATAATTTTTTTGGAGGAAAAGAGTCTTTTTATTCTGTCCTTACAAACAGATATTACGCAAAAACATCGTTAAATTGCATTCGAAAGCGGTCAAAGTGGATATTTTCGTTGAAATATGCTGCCTGAAATTTTTCGCGTTTACAATACTTCCTTTTTACTTGGTACAAGGAAGTAAAAAGAGAACGAAAGAAAGAAACGAAAAGCTAAAGCATTTAAAATTAAATATATTACTGAAGTTCTTTTTTCGTGAATACCGCCAGCTGCAGTTATACGCCCACGTCACACATTTTTTCCTCTTTTCCCTTCTTTTTTCTTCACCATTTTTTTTATCTTCGCCTTTCTGAATCATATTAACCAAGATCTTGATGTCATTGCTAACGCTAGGAACTGAAGCCAAAGTAGCAATAAATAATAGCTAAAGTAGGCAGTTCATGCCTTGAAACTCATTCATCTCATAGTACCTTAAAACTAACATTTAAAATAGTTCACAGTATGCAAATCATAAATTAGATAACAATAATAATTAAACATTTCGATAATGTTTTCAGATACTGAATTAGTAGTTTTGTGTGTTAGCAGTTGGTATAAACTTTGTGAATAAACAAGCCAGAAGACAAAAAAATTTCGAATGTGTTTTTTAAACGCAAACAGTAAAAGTTTTTGCATGTGAAGATATCCGGAGTAAGTCATTCAGATACTTTCATCAGTTTACATCTCAATTATAAATAGTATAGCAAATAAAAAAAATTGGCAACACTTTAACACTCTGTAAACGTGAGCATTGATCAGCTGATTGCGCCCACGGCACACACATATGCCCTTTCTAATATAGGATAAGATCTTTTTAGTTTCATTGGTGAAGAGCAAAAGGTATTTATTAAAAATAGTATCTTATTTTTTGTGGATTAATATGCAGTTCTGTAACTTATACCAGCTTCTTTGTGTTTTAATTTGAGACCATCAGTTTCTCAATAAATTGCCACTCTCCAATAGCCGTAATCGGGTATGATTCGGATCCCGCAACTGTCTGGAGCAACACGCTTCCGGCATCCCACTAGGTTGCATCGGGAGTTTTTTGAGTGAACAAAATCTTAAGTTACAATGCCAAGCAGGGGCAGATGTTCAATGCTTTTATACATTATTAGACATTTTGCTAGAACGTGCATATGAACATACATAGAGTGACATGACTATACTGCGAGAACGGGCTGACTGCTTGAGATTTTCATACTTTGTCTCAAGTATAACGTAAGCCAGTTTCTCTTAGAAAGTCCTCCAAGAAAGCGTTCCTCCCCGTTTAGCAGATATTCCTTATGTTCTTTGCTATAAGTGAGTATTGTAATACTTCTTTGGCGATATGAAGCAACTCCAATGATGGAACACAGAAAAAAACTTTATTTAGCACTCAAAATGGCGACATACAAACAAGAAGAGAAAACATATTCTCTCATTTAAAAATAAAATTACATTCTTCGTGCGAGAGTCGCACGAGGCACTCGAGTCTGGTTTCAAATATTGCCATTCACAATTACCTTAATGTTCATCTATTTAAATTATTTAAACTACAAGATTTTAATACTATTTAAAGCTGTTACAGTATCCAGTCGATCCTATCCATCCGAGCTTTTATAAATTATACTTAAAAAATCATATTGTTATTAAAATATTTTCTGAAATCTAATGGAAGCTTTATAAAATGCTTTCCTTTTTTATATATGTATTATAATTTCCTATAAAAGAAGTGGGAGAAAATTATCTTAATTATATTCCTGTGTAAATTTCCGAAAAACTGCAACTCTAAGGACTGCATCTCATCTTTATTTGTCTTGTGAATCTAACACTGTATATACACTCATGTCCATAAATTAAGGATAATGCAAAATCAGGCAAAGGAAGAGTTCGAAGCAAAACAAATTTGACTTATTTGTAAAGCTTATTTATTAAACAAAAGGTAAAGAGCAAAAAAAGATGCTACATGTTTGATATTATTAAAAAAATTAGCGATTTTTTCTCCCTGGAGCAAATTACAACAAAAACCTATTTACAAAAAACCAATATTACATGGTTGGTATGATTGTTAATACATTGTATGTCTCCCAGACGATGCAATACAGTCCGTACAACGCCTAGGCATGCTGAGTATCAAATTATCGATCTGATCTTGGGGGATATTACACCACTCACAATGTAATGCTCTCCGAAGTTCCGGTAGACATGTAGGAGGCGGTTGACGGGTTACAACTCATCGGCCAAGCATGTCTCACACGTGCTCTACTGGATCCAAGTCCGGTGAGAATGCTGGCCAGTCCATACGGGTGATATCCTCCGATTGAAGGCATTCGCTTACGATGTTTGCACGGTGAGGACGGGCGTTGTTATCCATAAACACAAATTGTGCGCCCATGGCGCCCCGAAACAAACGTACATGTTGTTCCAGAATGACGTCCCGATAGATTTTGCTTGTGATGGTTCCAATTTGAACATGCTGGTCAGTTCTGGAACCCAGAATAATTCCACCCCAAACGAGCACTCCTGCACCACCGTAACGGTGTCGTTCAATGATGTTTTCTTGGTGGTAACGGCTACCTGGAGCTCTCCATACGAAAGTTCGGCGAGAATCAGACTGCAAGCTAAACCTGGTCTCGTCGGAAAACATCACACAAGCCCACTGTTGCGATGTCCACAATGCATGCTCTCTACTCCAGGCTAACCGCAGGCGACAGTGAGTTGCAGTAAGTGGAACGCATCTGACTAGTCTAGGAGCATATAGACCAATCTGCCCTAATCGTCTGTCTGAAACTGTCGTACCAGTGGCTGAAGAGAGCTGACGAGACAGGTCTGAGTCTGTGCTCCGCCTGTTTCTTTTGACAGCAACTTCCAAATACCGGATTCCATAGACATAGACATAGACGGCCGATAATTCTACCACGTAAAAATCATCCAAATGCGTCTTTTGTGTCATAACTATAACGGTTATGTCACTGAAATGCTTATAAAGCGCTTGCGAACAATTTTACTTCTTTGCCTGTATTCCTTATATATCACTCTCTTACACTCTCGTCATTGTACGTACCATCGGTGTCATCTGATTACTTCCTGAAATTTGCATATGATTCTTGAAAATGTGTGTAGTGATTTTACAGGTGATATATTTATTTTAGAGTTCGATTTCCGCGTGACTCCGAATTATCCTTAATTTATGGACATGAGTGTAGCATAGATAATTGGAAAATTTATGTAGCTTTTGTTTAGACTTGCTAAAGGGAAGAAAACATCATAATTATAAAATGCTTAAATGAGGAGGTTTATTTTTCCCTGAAACATACCGAACTGCCTCTGAAATGAGCACTCGCGTTTCCAGCATATGGTCATTTGTGATGGCAGTTGCCTTACAGAATATGACGGACGTTTACCATTAAGTATGTTCTCAAAAATACTGGTTACTTTCTGAGGCGGTCATTTTGAGTTATTTCGTTTCCATTGTATATATTTTAATTATTTCTGAATGACGAAATTTTCCTACATTGCCTATGAATATGTTTTAGTTAAGGAAAAAAATTAATAACTAAGAAAAAAATTACAAAAATATCTTTCTCTCATTGTCGTATTTGCTTAGTTTCGTATTTAAAAGTTTCATTCCAAAGTAACATCTTTTAATTTTTCCTTCTTTCCTTGCAAAATAATGAGGTAAAAAGCTTTGGGTAACGTACGTTTCCACTCGAATATGGGCATCTGGAAGCCCAAATTTGGAATTTGTTTCATTATCTATTTCATATTTTTGTAAAACGTTAACGGATTTTTGATTAATAAACTCAGCGATTTCAAAGCGAGCAATGACAAAAAAAAAAAAAAAAAAAAAAAAAAAAAGGAAAACGGGCAAAAGAAAACATTTTCATCTCCGGCGCGCGACGCTGTGTATTAGAAATTCTAAAGGTATGTTCATTTTTAAATTATTTTGTGTTATTGCTGTTGAACTGAATTTTATGGTTTAAGTGCAAAGAACAAGATATTTAATAAATAAAGGTAGCACACAAAACGTTGAAAAAGTCCCTTGGACGTAATGTAAAATCTGAAAGCTTTCAGATTTTTATTATTATTATTTTTTTTTAATTTTTGTTGCTCTAAAAACTAATTTTTAATGCACTAGCAATGATCTACCTACCCGCGTCTGATTTGATTTACTCAATGTCAGCCTTAAAATTCTTTTAAAAAGTGTTTGTGATCTAATAAAGTTATTTTAAATTAAATTTTGATAGTTTAAAAATGGATTCCGGCTCTGAAGTGCAGTTCACATTAGTTTAGCGATAAATACGTTTATGGAAAAATAACTTGCATATTCATACCTAGGATATAAAAAATTCCGTCTTCTCGTATTTTATTTTTTACTAAAGAGTTATTTTGTTGTTGCCGCACAAAAGCGCTGTGTCTTCTTTATTTTTCCCTGCTCTAGAAACTAATTTTTAATGCGAGATCAGCTCATGTTCTAATTACTGTAATTAGGAAGAAGAGAAAATTTAAAGTAAAGCCTGTTTTCTGGAAAAGTGGTGCAGAAATCTCTGTCAGAAGATAAATTGATTAATTCCAGTTTAGTCCGAAAATTTCAAAAAGCAATGCATTTTTTAAAAGTTCATGAAATGATATGCATCTTTAAAAATAAAGTGTCTAAAATAATCTTACGTAGCATTCTATCTGTTCCAGCAAATGTTTTATTTTCTATGTGCCTATTAATGTAGGCTTTGGCTGATAGATACTTAGATTTAATTTTAATTTTAAATTCTACTTTTGAGTTCTCGCCATAATTGCTAGCCGATTTGTAAGCACTAGATGTGCCTTCTGTTCACCTTACTTAGTTTTAAATAAAAGAGTCTTTTACATCCTTTTTAAGTTTCTGTTTCATATTAGACATAGCGATAAATCGCTTACAATCTAGTGAGTATTTGCTACATTTAGCAGAAGGCATATTCTCTACAACCTATCTGATGAACGTTTATTGTTGAACAAGATAATTCAAAAACCAAAGGATAGGCTGTGGTTCAGGTTCTGGAAAAGTACCAGATACTATTGAAGAGAAAAAGAAAATAAATTTTAAGGTGTTTCAAAAGACTGCTATTTAATAGTGCAGTATTTTTTAAATGTTTGAGTTTGCAATGTCTTTGCCTGGGACATCTGCTCCAGTTGAGAGAGTTTTTTTAATTGTGGGGAACATTTAGCCTGCAGAAAAGGGTAGACTTTCGGTATCTACTGTTAAACATCAGCCAAAAGTTTAAATTAATTCAGAACTTTTTTTAATTTTATGATATAATTAAAACAAACAAACCATTTCTGAAAAAAGTCATGCCTAGAGAAAAATGTAGTTTAATATTTCAGTAAACTGGTTAAGACTATTAAGTAATTTAAAAAATATGATCTGAGTTGGACCCAAAATAATATGGTGAGCGTAAATATAATGTATCTAATGATAAAGTTCTAAATGCATTTAATATATAATATATTTAATTGCTAATTACATACATATGTATCTTTACTACAATTTATAAAATATGTTATACCTTACACATCTCTAAAAAAATCATTTTTTAAAATTAAAACAGAAGGATTTTCCACTGTATTATATTTTTCAGAATTCTTTCGTTGTGGGGAAACAAATAGAGCAGCTTCCATTCCGAAAGACATAAATTTAGTTTGTTGTTCAAAATTCTTAATTTAAATGACACGTTTATAACAGCTTCGAGAAAGTAGTATTTATTTTACATCGCCGATATTATATTTCTATGAAAGCTAATCTTGTAATTTAAAACATTACACCGCGTATGCAATTAAACCATTCTTCTCAGAAATACTTTACTGTGCGTGCTAAAACATCATTTTACGTTCCTAGAATTTCCCTTCCAGGATAAAAGAACAACCTTGCATATCGATCCTGCCACATTTCATGCGTACGAAGAGAAATGAGAAACTTTTTTGAATAACTTTTAAGATCTTTCATCATTAAGGAGAGGGCTTTAAATTTTTAAAGTCTGCTTTAAGTTTTATTAATTGGAATAAAAGATATTCATAGTTTCAAATAATGTAGTTTTAGTACTCATTTATCTTAAGAAGTTCTGATTTTGGTACGGCGCGTCCATAAATTTGATTTCTTATGAAAATGCCTCCTGCTATGTGAAGCGAGCATTACCGCAGCTTAGTATATTTTAAATGCTCTGTGATTCCAAATCTTGTCACTTGCAAGTCTTAAATTCTGTATAATGATTTATAGAGCATGCCTTTTTTGATTTAACAAGAAATAATCCCAGCTGACACTAGTGCAGCTCTCTGAAATTTCACCGAAATGAAAATAACATAAAAGAAGTTTCCACTTCTGTGTTTTAGAAGGAAATACTGAATTTATTTTCAGACCTCGTTGGGAAGCGTCTCAAGGTTTACTGTACTACAAGGCTTGCTCTTTTCGATCAATGTCAACCAATGTAGTGACGTCGACGTCTTGTTCCAAAGCAAGGCTTATCCCACTATAAGTAAAGTGAACATCATTAAGAAGGTAGATAATGACATGTCACTGTTTCGAACGTCGGAAAAAGAAAGGTTTGATCTTGAATGTGTATAACCCTTTTTATTTACTGACTTTGAAGCGTCCTTTCTCGTCCGCAAAGGTTTAAATGTACTGTACCAGGAGAAGGTTGCCTTTTTTTTTTAACACTTGGAGGGAAATTTCTTTGTGATGTGTATTATTTTCAGTTTACGGATTTTGTGTCCTAGTAAAATAGAAACTATTACTACTAAATAGAATTGATAGAAATATTTATTGCAAACCTCTTGCTAAACGAACCGATGAAGTAAATGCACTGCTAGTCTTAGTACTAACTGCTGCTATAGTCTTAGCTCTTACTAACTTAATTACACGCACATCTTCCGTAAAAGAAGCTGCGCTACGGGAAACTGAGAGGAGTTTGGTTGCTGTGATATTCGTTCCCGTAGAAAATATCCTCTAAGGCAGACGTTGCCTCAGGTGGTACCTTGCCGACAGATGTGGCTCGGAAAGCTCAAGTCTCACTTAATGTGCGGTGCAATTCCCCAAACAATGGATGACTTGTTTATTTGACGGAGAAAGGCTGTCGGGACATGCTTCTCGCGGTTTATCCATTTCCATCCGTGGCCCCATAAACGTGATGCATGTCGGCCATTTCCTCGTTGCTGAACCGATGCATCTTCTGCGACGTCCTCGCCTGAAAAGATATCCCTATCCGCTCTACGTCTGCGAACATCGCCTTCTAGCGGCAGCTGGTCACGGTTTCGGACACAACTTCCTATGGAAAGCTTGTTCATCATGGTATGAAACACAGGCACTTGTAACCTTTTGGAACAATCTGTGTAATTCAGATTTGCCATTTTATATGATATAGTTTTGATGCGTATTGCCTATTAAGAACTGTTTTTTTTACGCCTTCTAAACTAATTTAGACATGTATATATTAAATATATGAGATGTATTTTCATTTTGGTACGTGAATTGTAAGTTAACCACTTTCAGTTATTTTGTATGTGGCCTCTTGTAATTTCAGAATTAGAAGAGAAAACAACCTTACCGTTCAGAGTGAAAACAAGTCAATGAAAAGGCATTCTCGTAATTTACTGCCTTTTGCCTTGAATAGTAACATTATCTTTTCATTAAAGATACAAGGTGACGATTATGTTTAAAGTAAGGACAAAAGTAAGACTTAATTTCTGAAGAATCTGCTTGAAATGAACGGTAATCATCTAATGAAGTTTCCGAAATGATTGCAGACGCGTAGCTAGGTTTTTCAGCGCCCGGGAACAGCTGAAGATCTTGCGCCCTTTCTGTGTGCCAAGAATGAAAAAAGTTTCATTCTAAAATTTCATAACATCAGTTAGGCGCCCCTGGATGCTGCGCCCGGGGACAGATGCCCCTCTTTGCCCCACCCTAGCTACGCCACTGAATGATTGCCTTGGAAGTGATGAGACAGCAAAAACTTTTGATATTCCTCAAAAACCTCAAAACATCAGAAAGGAGCCGGTCTTCTGTAGTTAGATTTTTTTCATTGCATTTTCCCCTAAATGAACTGTGACTACATTTCAATATGAGGCTGAAAAGGAATTTTTCCCAAATATTCTAGAATTAGGTGTGGTTATCAGAATGGAATGCCCCTTTACAGAACGCAGGTTATTTTTGATATAATCTATTCGATATACAAGGTAAAAGTCAAGACAATCCAAATCACTTGTCGCTTCCACAAACCTTACAGTTATCACTGCGTCGGTGTTACTGCAAATCTTTCCAAGAGGTTTTCTTTTCTGGATGTTTCATCTCTTTAAACAGTCATTTTCTGCACTTACTCTAGTCGACGTACATTAAAATAACGTCTGTCCACTTTCATAGTCTCATGATCATTGCGCAATCAACCACATAGCGGCTATAAATAATTGCTGTATTCAGTGCCATCTCTGTTCATGACATAAGCTGAGGTTCGTGATTATTTTTTAATGAAAATAAAGTGAAGTTTGAAGTTTAATATACCATTTCCATTTGCAATGTATACATTGCATTTACTTCAAGTCTTTGTTAAACTTAAATATTCAAAAATTGCATTGTTTCCAAATTTCATGTTAATTAGAAAATGCATTGTTTTCACCATTTCCATTTGCAATGTGTAAAAATACATTAGATTTACTTCAAATGTTTGTTAAACTTAGATATTCAAAAATGTCATTGTTTCCAAGTTTCACGTTAGTTAGAAAATGCATTGTTTTCTTGCATTAATGTCAAAAACATCCTCAAGTTTGTCATATTTGCTTATGTACTGAAAAAAATGTTGAGTGCTTGTCATTGTATACATTATCCCGGTGTTAGGTAATTGTGGAATTTTTCTTCTGTGTTTGTTATCTGTTAGGCATCTATTTATTATTTGTTAGTTAATTTTTATTAATTGTACGGTGTAGATTATTACATCAAAAAGAATAGAAATGCCTTGGGTAGTTTTCAAGAGATTATAATCAATAAATTTTCCAGCTTTTCTAATGTTAGAGAACATCAAAAAACCTTATTACAGATTCGTAAAGATGTAAAATCGCATATTTGTTTCCAGTACTGTGTGACAGAACAATGAAAATCACGCAGCGAAATAAAAAAGATGACATACAAATTTTTCTCACATCTTATTGAGAACATTCTGAAGATCTTTATTATACCATTCATATGCCCAGTTCGATGTGTTTTGAGACCTGTTCAGCTCTTAAACTTTTATATATAATATATTTATCATTGAATTTGTCATATTCAGTAGAATTGAAAGCTGAGTACAAAAGAATAATACGCTTGCATTTTTCGAATGTTGCCTCAAAGCATCTCGTTTCTCTCTTGCTAACAACAGCGAACGTCATTTACACAAATAAATAATCTGATAATTCAATAGCTGATGACTGTTTTGCGTGTTTAGGAGATATTTCGGAGCAGTGAAGATGCTTCAGGTATTGCTTTGAGTGAACATAATACAAGAAAATTTCTTTTGCTAAAGAGGCACATAATACAAGAAAATTTCTTTTGCTAAAGAGGCACCATAATGTAGTAAAAACGTCATTTCATATTGGTTATAACAGCTGTATTGTAGGCTACATTTTACATAAATCGTAAAATATTTAGCAGAATTTTATTCGGTTTTGTTATGGAACTTTGTCTTATTTTCCTTAGTTCAAGACTGAAGTTTTTTACATAGCGAAAATTTAGAGAATTAACACTTTAATTCCAAAGAATATATTCTAGATATTTTCATACTTTATAATGAATCAGATAATATTTACATTCTTCCTGTTTTCTAAATATCTCAAATATTCACTGTACTCGTAGTCAAACGCTAATTGTGTGTCAGTTAATCACACAAACACTAGTTCATGGATCCGCTCAAAATTGTGCGTGTTGCTAGGCAACGAGTTTGTTTCGAGCACAGTTCATCAAGCAGTAGGAATTTATCAGTACTCTTCTCATACAGGAAATCCGTAAATTGGGTAATCCGTAATAGCTTCAAACATTGATGAATTCTGATTGGTTTATTTTAAGAATATGTACCAAATTTAAAACGTTTTCTTTCAGGAATAAGCTCATATTTATATTATACTTCGGGAAACCGCGAAATGTCCTGCAGCCAGTGCATTCACCGGAAACAGAATCCTTACGAACTACCAATATTCAGTGGCTTTAGCAGTTCGCTTCTTAGATTAGGTTAGGTTATTTGAATATAACAAAGCACACGAGAGCTATCTGTCGAGGGAAATCGATTCCTTCGTGGTGATCTTTCTAAGGGAAATTGGCTCATGTGCACTTTGCTCATGAAGACAGCCACGAAAATGAACCACACCTAATCGAACCTGAATCGAACTTCCAGCATTCAGTGGTCTTAACCACTCTGTCATTGGTTAGCCGCCTGGCCTATAGTAAGCTTAGTGAATTTTTTATGATAACGCAAATGAATCTAAGGATATCAAAAGGGGCTATGTGAAAAAAGTTAATTTTTAAGAGTGTCAGAAGACAGTTAAAAAACGCTGGATTACATGGATCATCGATCTCATAATTTTGTGTTGTTGACTTCTGACATTCTTTTGAGAAAAGGCGCTTTTTTTTTTTTTTTTTTTTTTTTTATCTTTATCTTTTGTAAAATTCTGCTTTTGTCCTATAGCTCCTTTGTATATCTTCTGATTCAAATGCTTCACCTTTTTTGTAGTTATCGCGTAACAAATATGATTGACTAGGTTTGATGAATTCTTAATAATAACAGATATGCTCCCTTAATTTTTGTTACTAATCTCAAGATGCGAAATCACGTGATGCAGTGTTCTTATTTATAGAAGCAGACTATTGCTATTTTCTATGTAAAAAGTATAGAATCTAAAAGAAATCCCCCTACAGCGCCAAAAGTTTATTTGGAGTATTTGAAGATTAAGAAGGTCGTAGATGACTGCTAATTTCAAGAGTATGAAAGAATTTTGGCGATATATTGTTTCCAACTTTGAAATTGCATACATTACATTTCAGCCATGCTTTAGAACTGTATCATATATTTATACACCACGTCCTTATCGGGCTTTTATTTTCTCAACCCTTGTTCTTAGACGTGTACTTCCAGTTCCAAAATTGCTTTAAATGCCGCAAAGTTTATGTTTTCGTATTTCGAATTTAAAAAAAAAGAAAAGAAAAAGAAAGAAGTTATATAAAATACAAAATCTAACATTTTGTGCATTTTCCCGGTCTCAGTACTTATATCTGAAAAAATTTTCTATTCCTTTAAAAAAAAAGTAAAGCACAAAATGTTTTACTCCTTTGTGACAAAAATTGACCGAGATATTTGGTATTAAAGTAGGGGATCATATATAGGTGCCGTACGCAAATTTCAGAGCAAAATGTTTGCATGTGTACGTAATTAAAAATAAGATATCAGGGTAGAGAAGGCTTCTGTATTAAGAGATTTAAGTGAAGAACATTTCTATGCAATTTTTTTTTTAAATATTGATCATTGTAACTTTTTTCAATATGGAGATCTTATTCACAGAAGACTATTTTTAGACTTTGAAAACCTATAAATCGCTTGGGTAAAAATTCTTTCGGCATACCAAATGTAACAAAATTATAAATTAAAGACATTAGTAAATCACAGAACAATATGTGCGAAAATAAAGGCCAGTTAAAGACTTTTTTGGGCACGGTATATAATTATTATTTAAATCACCAAATCTGATATAACTATATCACTTTTATACTGTGGTAAAAAAATTTAAAAGTAGCTTTGCTCGAAATCGCTTCAAGATTCGAGCATTAAATTTGTCAAGCTAATTTATACCTTAAAATCACTAGTCTAATAACTGACTGCTGCTTTACCACTGCTGGCTATAACATATTTATTGAGCATTTTGAGAACAAGTCGAATTCAATCATTTTCAAAACCTTTTCCCAATTCATAAAATTTGTTAACCTCTGATAAATTAAAACTGATAATAAAATTTATGAACTGCTAAAATGCTTGAACACCTTATATATGGAACTATGTACGTATATTTAAAGATATTCTTATTCTCGCAAGTGAAAAAGATGCACTTGCTGATAAAGTTTAACAGCAGCCAAAGTCTGTTCAGAAATCAAAATTTTTCGGTCAAAATTTAGAATGTTTTATAATGATTTCATTTCTTTTCGTTATAAATTTAAAAAAATATGTTTCTTACATAAAAGAGCATACATACAGTTTTATATGATGAAAAACGAGATAAAGTTATACATCGTTTCAGCTGGCATAATTAAGCTGCTTGGAGATTTGAATAAACTAGCTTATGTGGTACTAAATAATATAGCTTGCGGTATACTTTGAATGTTCTTTAACTTTTTGAGGTAAAAACAGCAAGACTCTTCAGCAGTTACAGAATCTTTATCGATTGCCTTCTTTTGTTACGAAAGAATGTTTGAAATTTTCTTATTAAATATTTACGCAACTAGAATACATTTTTTTAATCCTCTTGACTACTACAATTGGTAATTCCCCTAGGATTCCTTTATAAAACTAGTTTCCCCACCACCAACACCTCTTGCATAGACACCATTGTCAACTAACAGTCCCCGTTTTTTTATAGCCTAAGAATAG
Source organism: Stegodyphus dumicola (assembly GCF_044657685.1). Lineage (NCBI taxonomy): Eukaryota > Metazoa > Arthropoda > Arachnida > Araneae > Eresidae > Stegodyphus > Stegodyphus dumicola. The sequence goes on from NC_140775.1 coordinate 146,063,454, forward strand.
AAACTGAATATATGCAGCTATCAATTATATATAAACAAGGTCTTTTTGTAAAAATATGATTTTTTTCGTTGGAAAAGGAAAGCTTTTATTTATTTTTCTTATTGTAAGAATGTGTTACAATTTTTTGAAATTTAATAAAATAAGGTTATAAGAAAACTACGTTAGTGTTAGTTGCTAAAAAGTCATTAAAATGAAAACATTATGGGAAATTACGAATGAAAGAATTTTAAGAAGGAATGATTTGAGAAGCTGCTAGCTTTTTACTGCATTAGTTCAGGTGTAGTAAATATTTTATAATCTATATAAATATTATATTTTTACTGTTTGGAAAAAGTAATTCCCTGTATTATTTTCTGTGCGATAGAAACAGTTTTAGTAGCATGACTTTAGTAGTGAAGTTAATTTACTTATACCGTTATATGTATCTCTTTCTTCTATCCGTGCTGTGCTTCCTAAATATCGAATTTCGTTGAAACTTGCTCAACATTTTCGAATTTCATTACTGTAAAATTGTTGCGGCACACCGTATTATTCCGCAATTTATCAAAACTAGCTTATTTTGAAAAAAAGTACCTCTTTTAAGTAATTTAATCAAGTAGTGATAAAAAATCTTGGTTTTTTATGATTCTACAAAACAAACATGTCGTATAATTTTCTATCGGCTGTCTCAGTCTGTCGTTTCATAACGGGCAGTCTAGAATAATACCATTAAGTTTGAATTTTTTACATGACGTGAATCATATTTTAGATCAGACAAAATTATATGTACAATTCTTTAATTAAAAAATTCCAGTGCCACTTCTTTCACGTAAGTGGGACATAACTGAAAAGCAACAGAACCTCGATCTATCATTTCTGTATCGAACGTTTTACCCCATGTATCTTTCATTGCAGTTCTATATAAATAACATTATTTAATATCTTATGCATCGACCCCTGAGTTATTATTGTTTTACCGCAGTCATCATTTGGAAGTTATATTCCGAGAACAGCATTTTCCGTTACACGTAAGATGTCATTAACTTTTGTTATGTTTCATGTGCTAAAAGTTGGTTTCCCTACAAATCAGCGACTTCGTGACAATCAGAGTTCCTTTTGATTTTCTCTGAAGAAAAATATTTCTAAGATATTAAAACTGCCGGAGCATTAGTGTTCAGTTCCCTTAATTGCAATCATATTCCAGCTGAGAAGTTCCATTACCGTAAAGAGTTTGAACAGAAGATATTCCCATACCATTCCCTCCGTTATAAGAGATTTTAACGAACAACAAGGATTGGAAACATCTGGCTCGGCAAGCCAACTAATGATATCTTCTCTACAAATGACGATATTCTGATAATGTAGCTCTATTGCACAAGCAAGTTCCACTTAATCTCTGTGCTTCAGAAGGTTTAGACTGCTAATCATTGCAGGAGAGAGACTGGGATTTAGTAGTTTCCAGATGAGTTAATTTATAGCCCAAATAATTCCGTGCATATATAATTAAGGATCACCTACCTTCTGACGGGCGTAAATAATTATGGTTAGAATGGAATGTCCACGTTTAATCATGATTAAGACACTTGGTAGAGCGTGTATTAGTCAGATGATCCTGAGTTCTAATCCAGATTGATGCAAGAATTTATAACAGCGTGTTTTTGCTCATGTTTTGCGCTCATTTCTTGAGGATACTAATCAAAGTAAACATTTCGTAGATAGAGCTATTTTGGTATTCATTCTTACCAAATACTTTGGTCCACGGAAAAAGTCATAATTTTGTCAGATAATTTTCATGTTTAAAACTCAATATACATGTTCCGAACAATTTGACTTATTTCCCCTCAGTAATCAGTATATAAGTAACTCTCTTTTTTTCGTGTGAATAACTTGAAACAAACTTATAAATAAAAAATGCAATATAAATCACAATCTAGCAGTTAAAAGTTATATATTTAAAAGGTTGATTGTTAAAAAATCATAAGACTAATGAGAAACTGTTGTCTGGTCTTTATGAACGTAAGAAATCATAATTATTTCTTAAGGTGGAGAGAGCACTTTAAGATGCATGATTTGATGGCACTTAGGATATTTGCATTTAGCATCTGAAAAAGTTTTAAGCTAAACAATTACGATAAGTTTACTCATCTACAACCCAAAAAAGCTTACGATATGCTTGCTGATTAGATTAGCTTAGAAACGTACTCATTAGATTAGCTGAGATTAGAAGATCACTTGCTCATTAAATTAACTCATGAGAAACTTACTCTTTACTTATTACGATAAGCTTACTCATTATACCTCCAGAAATTCACTATGTAGAGCATAAAAACATATATTTAATACTGACCTGTTCAAAAGAGCTTTGCCGAATGGTAGACCAGAGGGAATATTTTATAATATTATTTCATCATAAATTAATGCCGCGTAGAAACGTGCGAACTTATTTAATAAAAAGAGACATAACTTTTCAAGACGTAGCTATGTATCTAATTTCACTTGATCGCTTGTTTATGAGGTTTGCAACATAAGTGTCCTCAAGTTATAGTTTCTTCTATTTCAACGATATATAAAAATGAAAAACACCACTCAAAGCTTTTCTTCATGGTATTTAAAAGCTGTTAATTCCTGGTTTCTTTAAGAATCGAATAGAAATCATTAGAAAATGCTTAAGCTGTTCGCTTTACTAAATTAAAATGTTAATGAAATTTTCACTGGTTTGATGCCTTGCTTTCCATATCCGACTTCGAGGATTCGCAGAAATCGGCATTTTCAACATATTACCATATTGTATCTTTTCTAACGCAAACATTATAGTTTATATTTAGATACTGTACAGTATGGTGTTAAACTTGCATAGTTCAAGCAAGTAATAATTTAAATCCATAAGGCTAAGAGCGCTTGTTTTTTCATTAACATTTTACACCAAGACAAGCGAACATACAGGAGCAGCTACCTACTTTTAGGATAACCATAAGAAGTTGTAGTAAAGCGGTTATAAGTAAAACTTGTGATAATTTGGACAATTAACGTGCATGACGTCTCCCTCTTTTCAGAACAAAAAAAAAAAGTAAATGTTAACAAAGATACACATTTGAAGTTTTAAAAATGAATGAGTACATAACTGAACTAAAGCAATGAATTGAAAGCCGATTATTGTCCACATCACTCATTAAAACGTTACAGAGGTTTAACCGCTCTGCCAGAGCGTATCATATAAGTTTCAGCAACCGCAGAAGGATTAAGATAAGCCGTATTCTTAGATGGACTGAAATTGCAAATAACAACAATTGTTCTATTTGCTGAAAAACGTGGAAACAAATCTTCTGCTGATACTCTTGTTTTCGCGTTGAAAGTCGAGCATTCAAAGAGTTTAATGTGCATTTTGTTCCTAGGGTATGGTCTGTCGTTCTCTTTTGTAATGATATAGGACTATAGTTGTGGTCGTATGAGAATTATTTTTTCCTTCGTTTACTTCTACCAATTCAAGAAGAGATTGGTTTGACCAAGCTAGAGTGTTGAAGTAGGCGAGATGATGGTCAGAATTACATTGACGCTGTTGTCTATCTATATTCTAACTGTTTACCTTTAAAGCAGCGTTGTCAAAGTAAAGAATAAGCTGAGCAAGTAAAGTAAAAATTAGTGAGCGAATGCGTCTACTCATCAGACTTTCTAAGATTCCAGCGTATTACCACCATAAATATAATATCTATTTTACTTTTGTTCGTAAATCAGATTATGTGGTTTTCAGGCCAACTAATCTATATATATAAAAGGAAGAAATCTGTCTTTCGTTCGTACTGCGCGTAAGCTAATAGACCCAGGGTTACGAAATTTGGTACATAGAAGTGCATCTGGACAAGAGTCAATGCACCTCGAAGCGATTTTTCAAAATTCGAATGAGTTTGTTTATTTTTTATTATTATTTATTTTATGCTTTTTTGATGAAATCGCATCAAATCGATAATTATCTCTTATTATATCACCAACAATAATACGCAACCATTATTGTTGATATGAGTACTGTTGCCACTCTGAAAAACGAGGACGATAATTCTGTGTGTGATGTAGCCGTTCCTCAATAGACACTAAGGCCGGCTAGCTTTAAAAGGATTTATTAACATAGCACACAGGAACGGTTACAAACAAAAGAAATATACATAAAAATGAAACATATACCAAATGGAACATCAAAAAGTTGAATAACAGAGACATAGTAAACTAACATCATGGCGGCTGGAGTTCGACCGACGTTTTTTCATACCGCCACGAGACGGCGTTTAAATAAAATAGTTCGGTTACAGTTCATGAGTTCATGGCGATAATAAAATAGTTCAATTACACTTAAATAGGTCTGTTACATGTGCAGTTTTTAAATTTAATGTTTCTCTTGGATACTGGACTTGTCGAGAGAAGGCAACGGGAAGTTGGTTAATTTATTTAAGGGATATTGCTTATTTCATTGTAATATTTTTATATGTAATACATTTTTTTGGTAAAGTTGCTCTGCATAGTAAAATTCTGTGCAGTTTTTAAATTTAATATTTGGTGTTTCCTTTAGGCAATTTTCCGGTACATTTAGAAGCTAGACGAAGGCTGGCCGCGTAGCGGCTGTTAGCTAATTAATAAACAGATGTAATATTTTTTTATTGATTAAATTTAGGCGCCGATTGTTGCGACAATGTGAGTAAAGAAAATCTCTCAAAGAAACTTTCACGTAAAAATAAATATGTTAAATTTTTGTGTGTTTAAAATAAGGTTATATGCAATGACATCGCTTATTTATAATTCAGAGAAAGCGTTTAAATTGTCTTAACGTTAAAAAATGCGACTGAGATGTGATATTTTTAAACTGAGTTTTTGTACTGATTTATGGAAATTCCAAATTAATTTGATATGTGCATGTGGTCTTATTTTGAAAAATATTTCTGCTTCATATCTACAACCAAAGAAATGTGGAATTGAAATTTTGTAGCTAATTTATCCTTAATTTAAAATTTCTTCCATTTAAGACATTTACAGTTTTTTTTTTTTTTTCCCCTCTGAGACTGAAAGTTTTGAAACATCCTCATTACTCCAAAACGTACAGATAAATATAAAAGGATACAAAAATTAAGATTAATTTCAATTTCTGCTGCTGCTTCCATATCAAAATTTTAACGAACAGGAGAGTAAAAACATCTGGAGCAGAAAGCCAACTAATGTTGTTTGGCGTTTGAGTGACGGTTTTCTTTTAATGTAACTGCCATCGTTATCAGGTTTCAATTCCTTCTGGGATCTTAATCTTTAACCAATACCTCTGTGGTAGAAAGCAGAAGGAATTTTGTAGGTTTCGAATACAGATAATCAATTTCGACTTTTCTTCTACTTATCTTAGTAGCCAAAAGATCGTATTTCATATATTTTCAACTGGTTACTTAGAAATATCGGAAGTATTTTGGGGTAGTTTTACGAAAATTTCTTGATTTTCGCATAAAGCATTATACTTAATATTTTTTAGATCGCTTTAAAGCTGGTGTATTACTATAAAGTTCTGTAAATTGTGTAAAGAATTTTTTACGGGAGTATTGTTAGTAAACTAATTATATGTTTTACATCGCGGAAATTATAAACATTAAATGCTGTAGAATATTGCTCAGTATCTGACATATATATTATGTCATAAGAAATTATTAATCAAGTAATGAAGTTACATGTCTTGTTATCTACGAAGCATTCAATGTCTGCAAGTTTTTTCTACTACGCAATTACGGCAGCACCATCTATAACCATCGGCTATAATAATAATTATTTTTGTCTTCTGATCTGCATTCCTAACTCAAAAATAAAATTATTAACTTTAATTTAGTAATTTAGCTATGCCCCTTCATGTCTTAAAAATTATAATATACGAATCTAAAGTGCGTCATCTGAAATTAATCGAATCGTTTTGTATCGTGCTGCAATGCAATGAACTCTCAGCCAATCAGATTAAAGAAATTTTTGTCTGTAAATACCGCTGCTACTGTTGCATTAGACTTTTTCTCCCTGCTTACTTTGCTGCTGACAACATGAGTCTTCTCATAGCTCTGCTTTGTCTCCATTGTCGGAGAATGTAAGTTTTCAAAATTGTGTGCGAATTGCACGCATGATCTTATGTGAACCTGCGTAAGTGTGTGTGTGTAAAATATGGCTTTGCTCTACGCGAGCACGTAACCTCCAATTAACTTTACGCAATTTGGGATCTCCCCTCTACACCAGTACCTTCGAGAACATTCTAGCCTATTATGTAACCGCTACTATAAATAACGAATGCACGTCATTTCCCACAAGATGTTGAACGTTTCCTCTCCTCGCCTTTCGCGAGAGAAATACAATACATATCCATGAGCGAGGTAAGTGAATACATTACCAAGCTCAAACCCGAAAAAGCCCCTGGTATGGACTCTATCTCTAATCGTATGATTAAAAATTTACCCACCAGTTATCTATTTTTCCTAGTAATGCTTATAAATTTTATGATGCAGCATTGCTATTTTCCTCAAAGCTGGAAACAAGCACTCATTGTGCCTATTCCAAAACCAGGCCAAAGCCTTTCTAATCCTTAAAATTATAGACCTATCAGCCTCCTATCATCGTTATCAAAGATATACGAATTTGTGTTACTTAAACGCCTGAATGATTTTCTCCGAAATCACAACGTTCTGATTGATGAACAATTTGGATTTCGAGCAAAACACTGCACTACGCACCAGCTGCTGAGGACAGTGGAGTTCATTCACGAAGGGTTTCGTAACAATATGCTTACTGGCGCTTTATTTCTTGACATAGCCAAAGCATTTGATAGGACTTGGCATATAGGAATCATTTTCAAGCTCATACGACTTGACGTTTCGGCCCATTTAATTCATATAATTAACTCTTACCTCACTAATAGATCTTTTTCTGTACGAGTTAATTCTTTCATTTCGGCACCCCGTCCTATACTAAGCGGCGTCCCCCAAGGGTCACTTTTAGGCCCAATTTTGTTCAACATTTTCATAAATGACATACCAAAATCACCTAGTATCACTCTTGCACTTTATGCAGATGATACGGCCATCCTAGCTCAGCACAAACGCCTTGAAAACTTGGTTCACACCATTCAGAGATATCTCTCCAGCCTTGAGCACTGGCTCATCACTTGGAAAATTAAAATTAATGTTGCTAAATGTGCTGCTATGATATTCAAACGTAGGCCCCTCCCGTACCCTTCCATTAATTTAAAGTTTTTCGACGATTATGTTCCCTGGTCATATTCTTACAAGTACCTAGGAGTTGTACTTGATTCAAAATTACGCTGGCACCTTCACATTGAAAATGTTCTCAATAAAACAAAAGGTGCTAGAGCCCAACTTTACTCTCTCTTAGCTCGAAAGAGCCATCTGTCAATTAAAAACAAAATTCTTCTCTATACATCAATTATAAGACCTGTCTTCATGTATGCATGTACACTCTGGGGTACTGCTGCAAAAACTCATGTGAAAAAACTTCAATCTTTTCAAAGTAAGACCTTACGTATGGCCCTGAATGCAGCCTGGTACGTCCGTACAGATGTGATTCATTCGGACCTTAATATTAACCCTGTTGATTACTATATTAAAAAACTTAGTCAAAATTTATTCCTCAAAATTGAACAGATTGATAACCGAGCACTCCAGCAGATACCAGCATACGACCCTGCTATTCGCAGCTCACAGAAGAGACCGAGAGCCGTGATTGGCCGAGAGTTCGGCATCTATCCGCCGTCCAAAAGGGCAAGACACGCCCTCTCAACATCAGTTCCAGCCCCGCGCCACGAAGGAAGGACGTCCCTTCAGCGAGCTGCCATATAATTGCTTTTCCATCTTCAAAAACTGCAATCCAAGATCTTCAAGCAAAGTTATCAATCTGTTTACTTAAGAATCACATCTCCCGCAGATTCTAAATCTGCCTAAGAATATTTTCATCGCGTTCCCATTTATTATTTGCACTCCCCTACACAAGCCACATGCCAATGAGCCTATTAATCGTAAACTCTTTCCTATCCGCTTTTTGCTTTAGTGTTTGTATTGTGTATAAAAAATTATAAAAACCAAAAAAGTATAAAATATAAAATACAAAAAAATTATAAAAACTTATAAAAAAATTATGATACTTAAGTTTTTATTTTCTCATCTCTATCCCTAAACTTTCTCGAGCCTGTGGCTCCCTTTATTGAGCATCAAGTAAATCACTTATGCCAAATTTTTCCTATTTCTGCTCACTTTTAGTAATTCTGATGTGGAGGTACATGGTTTTGAACCATAGGCACTCCGAAAATTGCAAATCATTGGCATTGGCATTTGCGGACAGAAGCTTCCTTCTCCCTGTGCTGTTAAAACTACGCTGCTGCTCCCATCTTCCTTTCTTCTATGACGCAGTAAATTTAAAATAATCTTATTTAGTAACGAATAGTGATCTGCTTCTGAAATTGAATTAAAGCTATGGAATAAAGATGTGTAATTAAAAGCTAAATCATATTGTCCCGTCATTTGGATTTCGCCTTACCACTCTGCAAAAACAATGCCTGAACTTTGATGCCAAGCTTCATCACGACTGCTGCTAAAATATCACATATAACTCCATGACTCCATGACTGTCTTCCTGGATTGTCTGGTGGATTAAAACCCTCGATTATGCATCAGTGTCAATGGCATTTAGAACATCCAATAGTGCATTTGTTAAACTGCACAGCTGGAGCAGTTAAATATTGGTATAGTCTGATAGATGATCGGGCATTTCAGCAACTGTCCGTTAACAGAAATTCGCCAAGTGTTATATTATAATTCTTTTTTCCTGAGTACAGTGAACATTTTTCTGATTTTTTTTTAATATTAATGTTTTTCTTTTTATTAGCCGTCATGTAATTTTTATTCCATTAAAACGATTTGTATGCATCTTGTTTCAATTTTTATCGCAAATTTTGGTTCTTTATTATCGAAATTTTATTGAAAATTTACTTTCTTCAGGAATACTTCAGGAAAATGCGCTAAAATCTTTATTTTCACTAAACTCTTTACTGGTAAGTGGAAATGAATTGTATAGTCATCATATAACTTTTGCAAGCTCTTTTGATACGTTCCACGAAAACAGTTATTTGTTCCCATTTAACAGAATAATTATATCAGTGGTAAGGATTAGACCTTGTTGTAGCATTATTGTGTTTTCTAGTAATATTGTCACTTACTTATACAAATTTAAGTTTAAATTTTAACTTACAAGATACGGAAAGTCAGATGTGATTAATTTAGGTAGAATTCGTTTGCGAAATGAACAATACTTTGTATTGACGATTCAGCATTAAGCCCTTTCGGTGTTACAACTGATAATGTTCGCTAATGTAGGATGAAAACACGAACGCAGTCAAATTAAAAGTTTAAACTTTCCAAAGTATCACATAATTTCAAAATGTGATAATTAATGGTTTATCATATTTCATAACTTTCTGCAGTCGGATTCGTAATGCTTCGAGTATTTGAAAGATTTACTGTTTATTTGTAAAATATTATTTCTTTAATTTTAGTTTAAATGTTATTGAAATATATGTATACATATACACTTTACTCACGCGTGCATATATATAATGCTTGCTAATATATATTTAAAGCTAAAAGACACAGTTATTAACACACGAAGCATGCGTTAAAAAAGTCAAAAAATATAATTGTAATTAAAACAACTCATTAGCTGCTGAATGCTGACAATTTTTTTTTCAAGCATGTAAAAGATGTTAAAGTTTTTACTATATGGTTAAATTAGCATTTAGTCTTTTTCTATGTTTCTTTATTGGGGATACGTGAGTTCATCTGTATAAGTTCATCATCTCCCACTTCCCTAGGTCAGCCACTTTAGACTTACTCTTGAGATTAAAATTTTCACTTCAAAAATTTCTAGACCTTTCTTGAAATTGCCATTCACTAAAACTACATCCACGTATTAAAAAATTCTTCTGCTTGGCTTCTGCTGCATTTCCAAGGAAACGAAACTCATATTACATGATTATGGAGAATATGCAGCTTATCATATTGTTGTTGTGTTGTGACTTATCTAACTTCTCTGTCGGTAACATCAGTACAAGCCCACAAAATTCATCGTGGCAAGGAGTCGTGGATTGCGCTTGTCATTGACAAAGAGCCTTGAGCACCGTTCAGGTGATAGCACGACTTTGCGCAGTTCGCCCCCCAATTTTGATGAAGAGCACCCGAGTCCGAGGGTCTACCATCCCTCTTCACTTACCATAAACCTCTCTTTTGTCGGCTCGCCCCATATTTAGAGTGCTTCCATGCCGCACAGACACTATACATTTACAAGCATCCATGCCTTCTTCGGGATCCGAACCCGGGCCCTTCGGTATGGCAGTCAACGTCGCTATCCAGTGTCCTGGTTAAGCTGCAGCTTATCATATAATATCATAAACCTATTAATAAAACTAATAAGATGCTAATGCTGTGGAGTGTGGAATAAAAGGGCATGTGTCAAGATTTTAATAATTTGGAAAAATCTCGATTGCAGAAACCCTTTTGTTAATACTGTTAAGTATTAGAATTTTGGCAAACTAAAATCTTGCATTACTTTCCAACTACTCTGATGTATGTTTTCTACCGACGAGTGTATCATAACTATGAGTAAACATCTATCGTTATTTAAAAAATATCAATTTCGACATTTTTCTAACACTGCGAGGATGCGAATTTAGATTATATTTTAGGCGTAAAGCTGGAATGTATCTATTTAAAAAAGACAAATTTAAAAAAAAAGTTAGGAGCAGTAAAAAACAGTGAGCTTCACTGAAAAAACATAGCTACGCCGCCGGAAATTACTTAGAACCTTTTATATACTTTTAGAAGCTTCTCATTATCATCTTGTCAGCTGCTGTCTACTTATTTTCTTCTTTTTTTTTATCCTTTTATTGTTAGACTTCTAATAGAAGGTAAGAAAAGTCGTCTTCGTTTTATTATAAAGATTTATCAGGTTCAATGTTTCTTCTAACTTTCTTCGGAAACATACAATGACCTGACTAGAACAGAGAGCTTACTAAAGCTATGTTCACTAATTGTAGTAAGTGGACAGGATACAGACGAAGGGTATACAAAACCCTTTATTTTTTTCTTTATATACAATGACTTCCGTACTTCGGAATACAATGACCCTCCACTCGGGGTCTAACTTAAAAGATATCAAAATAAAACTAAACTCTAATTTAACTTTAGAATAAGATTGGCCTTATAATAACAGAAAGCGTATGTAGCACAGAGACTGTGAACACTACAATACGTTTAATTTATCAAGAGGATTAAAACCTCTGGCCTGGAAGGCAAAGTAGCAACTGCGTAACTTCTAAGGTAAGCGGCCTGCTTCGAACTCACGGCTTCCTCTCTTCTGCTTGGCAAAAAGGCCACACTTAAATACTTGGCGTTCGCCAGACAACTTTGCATAAACTCCTTCACGCTTATAATTCTGGCCGGAAGTAGAAAATAAGAAGTGATAGTAAAGATTTAAAATAAAATAAACGTTAGTAAAACTTAAGATCCTTACATACTTCCCGCCAGAGTTAATTAGTTTGAAACTGAGGTCTAAAACGACCTTGTTGAAAACTTTTAGCTCTAGAAACTAACGCGAGGCCAACCTTTAACAAAAAATGCTTCGCTAGAAACTAGAAAAATTTAAAAGAAAGAAATTTGTTACAATAGCAGCTCCCGGAATATACAACAATCTTTTTTCTTTTTCATCTGTACTGCATCAAAACAGGAGCTTTATTCAATTCTGGTTCCTTCCAGAGATCTGGAAGGAAAACTAGTTTAATGAAATGTTACAGAATGACATTGTAAATAACATATAGAATATACTTTTCTTAACATTCTTATTTCATTCATGACTATTTTAATTATCTCTCCCCGTGCTCTCTGACATGTGTTGTAAAAACACCAAACACGAATGTGTTTTTGTCTATGTGTTCAACACTTCCTCCTACAATCAAAACACTAACGTGTTAAAATTCAACATACGAGACCTCTTAACACACCCTAATTTCAACTCTAGACCCTGAGGTACTATTCTGAAAGTGGCTAACTCTAAAGTGTAGCGTCAGAGAGCCTAACTACATCATTCAACCTTTAACACATATTCACCATGATTTAATCTTTACAGTCACACGAATAACAAATTTTTTAACATTACTTTCACTTTTACCATATCACGTTATTTCTAAACATTCAAAATAACAGTTCACATGTATACAAGAACATATCAAGACGCCGTTAATTTTACACATTTGAAAACATACATTAGTAGTACATTGTTAACTTCTATTCTTTTCAAAGCAAGTGCCAATTCTTTCTACATTGAAATAATACTACATTTCAAAAAGTCTTTCAGACTAAAACTTCTTTCTTGTTAGAATGTTTTAAATAAAATTTATACAATAACTTTTTACAATATTTAAGTCTTTATACAACGCTATTATACATCAACTTTAGTTTTACGCGCGAGTAATTGAAAAACATAATAAGAAAATCGGTCACAACTCATTTCTCGCCCTTTTGGCGATAAAGGTAGACCTCGCATGAGGTAAAACTTCTTCAAATCTGCCACTTGCAGTAAGAATGAAAGATTAACTTAAGTTTGTAAAGTAACACAAAATTTTACTTATCTTTGTAATATTCAGACATCCTTTTCTGGGCCCAGTCTTTAAAGGTGCTGCAGACCGTTGCTTGGTTGATCCTCCTTCTTGTACGGGCTCGCCCTTCAGTGCTTTCCTCTGGAAGCTTCCGTTTTTCACCACTACGGCCACCCTTGAACATCTTCCTTCTGTCCTCTGCTTGTGGTCTTGGCCGTTTGAAGGCAGCTGGTCTTGGTGGAACCGGGAAACTTCTGTCGTGATCCTGCTTGGACCTCGTTGTTGGCCGTTCAAATTTTTCTTGTACTTTTTCCTCCGCCGCTGATGGCCCTTCCGCAGTTCGGCGACTTTTGCTGCGGAGAGTTCTGTCGGATGAGTCAATCTTCCGTTTCACAGCCGGGTTATAGTTGCCGTCCTTTCTCCCGGTCTTTTCCACATACGTCGTCCTTCTCCCTTCTTCATTCTGGGGGTGTTCGTGAACTCTGTTTTTTGGACGGTGGAACGACTTCTTTTTCTTTGTACCTTCAATTTTTCCGCGGGGCAATTTTCTTTTCACTTGCTTCTGTCTCTCATTGGCTTGCCCTTGTACTTGTCGTTTTCCCACCTCTGGAACTTGTACCTGCGGTGTCTGCCGTACCGGATCCTGCAAAAGATCTGAAAAGATTTGCATTTTATTACGGTCATAGAATGGTTTTATCTGGTCAATGTTTGCGGAACAGGTTTCGCCATTTCTTGCCTTTAATACTACAACAGCGTGAGTTATTTTTTCTATAACATATGGTCCTTCAAAGCGTGGGAAAAATTTGGCAGTTTTATCTTCTGGTGCTGAAGAAAGTGAATGCTTAATTTTTAGTACTTCATCCCCTACTTTATAAGTTACTCCCCGTCGTTTCAAATCATAATAGAGCTTCTGTTTTCTTTGTGCTACTTCCGTATTCTTCTTTGCTTCCTTAATTAGTTTTTCTATATCACCCATTTTAAATTCTGGGGCTCTTTGTTGCACATAAAATAATTTATCTAACGGTGTTATAATCTTTCTGCCTAGAAATAACTCAGCAGGAGTTTTGCCCGTTGTATCATGTTTTGCGGTCCTAAGGGCGAAAGCAAATTCATTGACATAGTTATCCCAGCTTTTATGAAAATTTTTAACATAACTACGGATAATTTTCACTATATTTCTGTTGACCCGTTCCGCTATATTTGATTGCGGCCGATACGGGACCATTTTTAAATGACGTATGCCCAGTTTTTGGCACATGTCTTCAAATATATTACTTACAAATTGAGGACCATTATCCGATATAACTTTTAGGGGCGCCCCGTATTTTAAAATATATTTATTTAAAATAGAATCGGTAACTAATTTCGCGGAGGCTCGTTTTAAGGGAACAATTTCGGTCCATTTACTAAAATGATCAACTATAACAAGGAGATAGCGACTTTTGTTTAACTGACTTTTTGGGAAAGGGCCCAATAAATCGATACCGATTATTTCATTTGGAAATTCGGATTTAATACTATTTAGAAACCCGGCCGGGCGGAAATTAATATAATTAACGGCTTGACATGTTGGGCAGGACTGGACATACGCCCTTGTTAACTTTTGCAGTTCAGGAAAGTAGACTGCCTCGCGTACGCGTTGAGTAGTTTTTCGAATACCAGCATGAGAAGCTAAAGGGCTGTCATGGAGCTCTTGCAGGATATTTAATCTAAGACTAGCTGGGATAACAGGTCGAAATTCGTTGTTGGAATTCGTAGTTTTTGTATAAAATAATAGACCATCTATTAGTTCGTAATGGGCCGCCCTATTTCTTATCGCCACAATATCTTGGTGGCTAAAATTTTCAGGATCCTTCAAATACTCATAAATACTTCCAAACTCAGGATCCTTACCCAGTTCGGTTATTACAGTTTCTCGGGAATTTATTGTACACGCTGTCAGCATTGCAACTTTTACGGTATTACCCTGTTCGTCTAATTTAATTCGTGACAGGGCATCTGCTACGATATTTTCCTTTCCGGGGGTATGCTTGATTACCAGATTATATTCTTGCAGCTTGAGTGCCCATCTTATTAACCTTGGGGATAAATTTTTTCCAGAGTACAATCTAGTTACCGCCGCATGATCAGAATATACTGTTATCGGCGCCTTTCCAAAATAGACTCGGAACTTTTGCACTGCTAACAGAACTGCAAGTGCCTCTCTCTCGGTCGCGGAATAGTTTCTTTGTGTTTGATTTAAAGTTCGGCTAAAAAATGCTACTGGCTGCTGATTTTGCGAAAGTACCGCTCCTACCGCATAATCCGAAGCATCCGCTGAAATTTCTAAATTTTCATCCTTTTCAGGAAATTTCAACACAGGGGCTTGCGTTAATGCTTGTTTTAATTTTTCGAAAGCACTATTGGCTTCGGCCGTCCACGAGAATCTTGCCTTTTTCCTTTTTAATTTTAACAATGGCTCAGCGATAGCCGCAAAATCTTTTATAAAGGACCTATAATATGAACAAAGTCCTAGAAAAGAAGAGAGCTTCTTTGCCGTGTTTGGAGTCGGATACTTTTGTACAGCGATTATTTTTGATTCATCTGTCTCGATCCCTTTTTGCGATATTTTGTAACCTAAATATTTTAATTCAGGGGCTGCAAATTTGCATTTTTCGACATTAACTTTTAGACCGGCCTCATTTAATAAAGAAAACACCTGTCTTAAATCCTGTACATGTTGGTCTAGATTATCACTAGTAATAATGATATCGTCTAAATAGATAAATGTGGACTTTCCGAGAACAGGTCTTAACACAATGTCCATGCATCGCTGAAATGTTGCTGGGGCGCCTGAAAGGCCAAACGGCATTCGCAAAAATGCATAAGTGCCAGACTTGGTTATAAAAGCAGTCTTAGGCACGTCCTCAGGCCTGATCCCTATTTGAAAATAACCATTCGTTAAGTCTAAAGTTGTCATAAATTTGGTTGATTTTATGTTCCTTAAAATTTCTTCTATAATCGGTAACGGATATACCGGATATTTCGTTATGGAATTTAATTTACGGTAATCAATAGCGAATCTCCACCTTTTTGGATGCTCCAAAGGATAATCATTATTTTTCTTACATAAAACCACCGGACTAGCATAACTACTTGAGATAGGCGTTACGATCTTTTTACGTAGCATATCGGTAATATGCCATTCTATAATTTTTTCCTTATTCTTATCATACCGGTATGGTTTTTGACGAACCGGCAATGCATCTCCGGTGTCAATACTATGGTTGGTAACCTGGGTAAATCCTGGAATATCACTAAATAAGGAAGCAAATTCACTTACCACTTGTCGGATTCTATCTTGCTCGTCATTAGGCAGGTGGTCGAGATTTACCCTTGGCGGTTCAACCTTTTCTACACGCACTGGTTTCATCGTCAGTTTAAGAGACGCTTCATTAAAATCCAGTGTAGCTTGTGCGTCTGAAAGAAAGTCTATTCCTAGTATTAAGTGTGCTTGCAAATTCTTTACTATAAAAAACATCACCTTTACTTGTTCGTCCTTGATACGGATGTACAAAGGTACTTTACCTACGCACTTACATTGTTCTCCTTGCGCCGCTAATACTGTTGTATTATCCGCATTATATATGCGGTATTTGCGAAAATACTTTCTAAAAAAGACTTCTGCCACACAGGAACACTGCGCGCCGGTATCCAGGAGTGCGGTGGCCGGGATATTATTTACCAAGACTTCAATCTTCGGAAGAGTTAAATTTTTCACCATTACTGTATTTAACTTGTAGGAAGAGGGGTTTTCGTGGCCTTCGGATTTCCGCACCCTCTCGTCAGCAGAAATCCGTTTTAGTTTAAATTATTTTTTCTTTCGGTGCTTTCCTTCTTTCTCCACTGGCCTTGAGACTTTTTTTCTGGGTTGCTATTGAACTGTCGACGTTCGCCGGCTGTTTTTGAATGCTCGGGTTTCCTTGCCCACTGATTCGCTTTTTCTCCGTAGCCATGTGCTTGAGTTTGCTGTAGTCTTGGCGTACCAAATTGGTTTCGCTGTTGATATTGGCGTCTTCTTTCGACGTCCGCCGTTCTTCTACTTTCAAACTGGATTGCTAGCTCAAATAATTTTTCCAGTGTAGTCGGATTTCTCAATTCAATAAAGTCTTGCACTTGGGGTAGTAACCTCGGCAAAATCACTTGAATTATTTCAGGATCCGGACGGTTTCCATACAAGAGCTTGAAAACGTGAATTTTTCTTAAAATAAACCTGGAGAGGTTTTCCATTCTTTGTTGATATATACTGAACAGTTCTGTTTCTAATTTCGCACGATCCCTTACAACAGGGAAGGCTTTTAGTAGGGCAGTCTTGAAATTTTCGTAGGTATAGGTGGGACTTCCTGCTTGACCCAAGAGACTTCTGCCGATACATTTGAACCAGTTAAGCGCTTGGCCCCTCAAAGCGCTGGTAGCTAAGGTAACTTTTTGAAACTCGTGCACGGGGTAGAGCATGAAGTGGTCATCCAATTTTTCCAAAAAACTGGTTACCTGTGAGTTTCCATTAAACGTTGCTTCTGGTTTTATCGAAGCGCGCATGGTCTGGACAATATACCCAAATCCTTCCAGGGCGGCAGCTGGCATTTCTGGATTCTGAGCTGTTTCTGCAGGCAGCACAGGTTCTTCTTGAAACTCGGCCATGGTTATTCTTCGTCGGGCGCCACTATCAGGTTCAATGTTTCTTCTAACTTTCTTCGGAAACATACAATGACCTGACTAGAACAGAGAGCTTACTAAAGCTATGTTCACTAATTGTAGTAAGTGGACAGGATACAGACGAAGGGTATACAAAACCCTTTATTTTTTTCTTTATATACAATGACTTCCGTACTTCGGAATACAAGGACCCTCCACTCGGGGTCTAACTTAAAAGATATCAAAATAAAACTAAACTCTAATTTAACTTTAGAATAAGATTGGCCTTATAATAACAGAAAGCGTATGTAGCACAGAGACTGTGAACACTACAATACGTTTAATTTATCAAGAGGATTAAAACCTCTGGCCTGGAAGGCAAAGTAGCAACTGCGTAACTTCTAAGGTAAGCGGCCTGCTTCGAACTCACGGCTTCCTCTCTTCTGCTTGGCAAAAAGGCCACACTTAAATACTTGGCGTTCGCCAGACAACTTTGCATAAACTCCTTCACGCTTATAATTCTGGCCGGAAGTAGAAAATAAGAAGTGATAGTAAAGATTTAAAATAAAATAAACGTTAGTAAAACTTAAGATCCTTACAGATTAAAGGGAATCGAATCGCTGTTTCGGTGCCTGAAAGTTAAATTTAATCATGTAATTTTATATACGCAACTTAACCATGTTTAGATTAAATAAATTCCAGAAAGTTAATTTTTTTAATACAATATAGACTTTTTATCCCTTCCTTCCATAGGGATTATTTTAATCGGATGTTTCAAGTTCATGTATCTAAGTAGCCTCCGTCTTTTTAAACTGAAAGTCGCTGAATTTCGGTTTCTACCGAAACTTTTGTTAGATAAATATAAATTTATGAGAAGGAGTTAAAGCGGAGCATTTTAGCTTTAAAAACGTGAAGTCTTTTTAGATATATTTTATCATCGTTGGTTACATTGAATTAATTTAATGGTAAATATCTAAATATGTACAGATAAATTTTTAAGCCTGACAGATAAATTTTTGTCACTTTTTTTAGCTTTGCGTGTTTGATTATTATAATAAATGTTTTTGACCAATGAAATGTTTATTCACAATTGAATTATATATTTCGCTATATAATTAAGCAACAAAGTGTTCTTAAACCCTGCAAAAGCACCTAATCTTATTAGTACTGATCTTATTAAGATCTTATTAAGCTAGTTTAGTATACTCCATTATAAGGATAAGGATACGGATTCCAGTAACCCAGAAATCGTGTACTTATTCCTTGGTTATGTGTATATTGGGAATGTCATGTATATCTTGATATATTCCTCATTTTTATAAAATTTTATTAATGAATTTTATTTTTAAAGGAAATTTTCATTTTTCTTGTGATTTAATATTTGTATATTTGAAAAGAATTCACGAAAAACAAATCTTTTTTTTGCACGGCTATGTGACAAAACTTAAGAACAACATATCCTGTAACTTTTTAAAAAGTTTTGAAAGAATACAATAGACAAGAATATTTTGCTTCTTGCATTTTTGTAAACTAAGAACATACGCTGTAGACTTATTTACAGGTTGGTTTGAAAGTATTAGAGTCCTATAATATTAGAGTCCTATATTGTATAATTTTAATTATTTTTTAATTTAGGAGGCAATGGAAAATTATAAGTTACTATTTGTGTTATCACATAGCCAAATAACCAAGATGCTTAGTTGCTGCATAAAATAAATATGTATTTAATTCCGGAAAATATGTGTTTATTTACAGTTTAATGTTATGACACAACTAATGATACGAACTGCAATTGTGAAAGTAGTTCGATTAGATCTAGCATCGAGGATTTACGGAGCATAATGACACAGATTATTCTAGTTATTATGTTTAGATGTTATGAAAATGATTTCGTGATAGATTTTCAAAAACTTTATATATTTTTCCGAAGTCTCCGATAGGACCCCTGTTAAAGATTTTCCTGGTTTATTCTTACTGTTTTTCGAACGCTTAATCTATTCTGATTTAATTATGCACAAACGCGGAGAGTTTTAATTTTCAAGCGGTAAGTGCATTTTAACAGCTTGTGATTCTCTGTTATATAATACTTTGATTTGATGAAAAATGTTAAACTTTACACTCTAAAAGATTATGACTATGTGTCGTATTTACCCAATTTTTAGGTTTATGTTTTTCTTCTTTGTCAGCTAATGATAGGCTTAACTTTAATTCTGATTTTAATGATAGATCATATGGTGCACCAACCAAAAAATAGCAGTATATTTGTTCAGTTTTGAAAGAGTATCTGTAACTGGAAACTAGACTCAAACGAAACATGTTTATGATTTTGAAGTTGCTCTGAAATGCAAGTAAATGTTTAGTATGTTACTTAAAATATTGCCATAACCAAGTAAATGACAAATGAAACGGATTAATAATAACCACACAAATCACATCGTTCTAGTCTCTGAAAATATTTACCTCAGATGAAAGGCTCTTTAACTGGGAACTTAACATTATCTCTATCCGATTATACAAAGTTCTCATAATCTTCTCAAATATTGTGAATAATATGGATGAGAAATTCGTATGTAGGATCGTTGTTGAGCCTTCTGTCCCGGAAAATAAACATGGAATTTGAGAGACGAAGCTATCATCACTGATGCATTTTGCTGAACCTTGTAGCCAATATATTCTCGTATTTGAACTGTTGGGTCTATTTCTGTAAAGTTAAATATAAGTATTATGACTTAGAGTCGCCTTGTATAATATTTCGAGAGATGTAGGTTTCATTCAGCATCAAATTATCTAGGATTAATATTGGAATATATAATAAATATCTGAAGCATTTGTTGTCAGTTCTTCACTTTTAAATGTTTTGTTTGTTACAAGCGGAATTTTAAAGTAAATCTTTTAGGCTTTAAAATCACGTCTTAACATATCGGTTAGTTAGTTAATAAACAATCGTATCATTTTCAACTAGTTTGCTTTCTACCTAAGCATTTCGTTCAAGTGTTAGAGGTTGCTGATTTAAAATCTGTGGTAAAAATATTTATTAATGTACATTACAGCTTCCCCCCCCTTTGTTGCATCAACAAATTTTCTCCATTGCAATGCAAACGTCGATCCCAGTACTATTCCACCGACTGTGAAAGCATTGTCGAAGTATTTTTTTGTTAAAGCGTTCAATACCACCTGCTGTTCATTCTTGATTTCGTTTCAGAAATTAAGCGTTTAAAATACTTAAAATCTTTTTTTTTTTTTTTTTTTTTTTTCAGCTTCGTATTTATTTTATCATGAGAAAAAAATCGCAGGAAGCTAAGTATGGTGAGTAAGGAGAGTGAAGTCATGTTACAGAATGCCAAAAACTACTATGCAACAAACGCATTCGTGAGCAGTCCGCTTCATTTTCAGTTCATCTGATAAAATTACGCGATCTTTTCCAGGCAATCTAATATTCTTGGAAGCATCATGAATCTTCTGCTTACGATCTTTCAGATTCACTCCAAGCTCTTTTTCAACTTGCGTTGTTTCAGGAATATCCAGAACAATTATCATCTTCAACTAATGTTCAGACATTTTTTTAGAGATTAAACCACAATGTAATTTATCGGAAAGAGCGAAAAGTGATTTTGCCGAAAGTTTTCTTATGTGTTTTGTAAGGCTGCGAGCACTGTTCCAAATTCATAAAAAAAATATAATACATTACCAGAGCTTAAATTGCACCGGAGCCCGGCTCCAGTACTACTCAGTTTTTGAGATAAATTTTACGCATTACAATTTCATCCTAACCTCAACCCTACATAAAAGGATTCCCTTTTTATTGCAGTAAAATAGTGAACATAGATTCTTAAATAGGTTGCATTTTTTTTTTAATGTATGCATCATCAGCATCATGGTGGATATCGAAATGATACTTATTTTTGATCTACGAGGATAAAAGCGTCTGATTTAATTTTGCAGTTGCTGCAATGTTTTTCCTTTCAGCAAAAACAAGATTCTGAACCATTTCATTATAAATCTGTTTTTTCACGTGATTCAAGAGATAACTTAGAAGATAACCTTAATTTTCGCCATCTTCATATAAAATAACCTTTCGTAGAACTGAAGTAACTCATATGGTACACGCACTTCCAGTAATTGTGTTTCTCAAAATAAAGTCTAGAATGTTTCAAGACAATTTCAACCCTGTAGGTGCTGGTGGGGGGTTATGTAGTTAAGGAAAAGTATTCTTTGTGCTATTAGTTAAATTCACATTGCTTAGTACTTAAACATTGGCAGTGATGTTCGAAAATGAATTTGCTGATTTAAATGATAACTTATTAGTGGTTGTTACTGATAGAAATTTCATATTTTTCTATCAAATTTAGGCTGTGATTACGAAACAAAGGTTTTTTTTTTTTTTTTTTTTTTTTTTTTTTTTTTTTTTTTTGTAATTATTGCTTACATTTGGTTGAAAAATAGGAAACTTGTATTGGACATATCTCTGATTTTGGCAACAGTGTTTCCGTCTAGGATAAAAAAGCAATCTTTTTAAAATTTATTGCTGGCTGCATGAAGTTGCTAATTATTCTTGTCTCTGTGAGTTTTGAACGTATAAAAGTATGAAACGTTTCTTTTTACCTTATAAAAGTACGAGTATTTTCCTAACTTGTATTATGGAAAAGGTTATATTTTATTTTATTTGCAAACCCGTCCCACTCTGTATGTTCAGACCATTTCCCTGAAGTTCTTTGCTTTATTTTAAGGAATTTTATAAAGAGAAATACCCATATTTGTAAATTTTTTATATTTCCTCCCTCCTTTCCGCATTCCTTCGTGATGTAATTGGAAGCTTACTGGACGCATATTCGAGAACTCCAGTGTTCGAGACCCGGCGAGGGCACTGCATATTTTTCACGTCTCTTGCTTCAAAATAACCTAATGACTTCTAAAAGGAGCGACCAAATTAAAAGGTGATGGATGATAATTCGTCACCGCCAGGATTTGGCGATTGTGTCACTTAATCTCCAGTCGCCCGTAAAGGAGGAGTACATAAGGAATTTTCTCCGTCCTTTCGGCATGCCTTCGTGATATAATTATACTACAATACATAATTGGATGCATACTCGACGCGTATTCGAAAGGTCTGGGGTTTGAGTCCCCCCGAGTTCACGTCTCCTGCTTCAAAATAACCTAATGACTCTAGATTTCAATTAGAAATGTAGAATAGCATTTAAGTAAATAAAAGCCTCTTGTGCCACCTTTTTTCAATCAACTTACACCCTCACTCTAGTATAATGTTTTTTCAAGCATTTTGGAACTGCCGTACTGTTTAATTCTCCTCTCCCTGTAATATCTTGTACCCTCTTTTGTGTGTATGTATGTATACTTGTAAGCTTATTCATATTTTACATGTTCTTTCAAGTTATATTAATTAAATGAATTATTCAGATGTAATTACATTTAACAAATAAATTTAGCTAACCCATTATATTTAAGAAGACTGATTTTTTTATACTTATTATATATATATCGGTGCAACATTTACTAGTGGAATTATTAATACTAAAATTCCGCACATGTTTGTGTAATATCTGTCCTTTCATATCAAGAAATTTCTTCGCAAATCTTTCTGAGGATGTCATTACCCGGATCTCGTAACTTTTCTAAATTTGCTAATGTGCACTTAGTCTCCCTCGAAAGACTGTGATAAATGTTGAAAGGCGAAACATGTGAAAAAAAGAAAAATAAAAGTATCAGGAATCAAATATCTTATAAAACAAATTCAAAATTCTTACGTAGGCTTTGAATTATTTGTATCAAAATGGGGAAAAAGTGCATGCATTCAGCAGATTAACATGTACTCTTTAGTATATGTATATAGCGGAAGTTTTTGTTTTCCGATCACCCCGTTGACCAAGGACCTACTTACTTCACCTCGCTGGCAACACCCACCGACCGATTTTATCCAATCCACAACAAGATTGGAACAATCAGAAATTACTCCGCCCGTATTTTTTCTTTCCATTCTTTTCTGAAAATCAAGGTGCAGATATTTTCAGACATCAAGCATATTAATTCCTTTGGGATAAAAACTACCTGTACTCTGCGAAAAAAAGAAGTGGGACAGTTCCTATATCTTCCACTGTAATGGGCCGATTGACGAAATTCAAATTGCGTTTTTTATATCTCGAAAGCAATATTAGCTTTGTTCTAATATCGGTATTTTGACACAAAATCGGACTTTTTCTGAAATAACAAGCCAATTTTTTTTTACATATTTCGATTCTACGTCTCTTATTATGCCTAAATGTTGAATTGTGTAAAATTTGTGCGAAATTTACGGAGAAATTCAAAATTTTATATTGGCCTTTTTTTTCCAGTTTCCACCAAGAATTCGCTTGGCGAACTTCTTAATTTATGGCAACATATTTTCCTTTCCTTTTTTACATTGTTCATGAGAGGAAAAAAGTCATATCGTTCCTACTTTCAAATAATTTTAGCTTAAGTGCGTAAACCGCATTAGATGCTATTATCGTTTTCAACAAATATGCCAAATTGCAAAACCCGCCAATTTATAAATTCACGTGTATCTTCGGAAATTTTGAATAAAAAGCTCTAATTTTTTGCAGGTATGCTTAGAAATACATCTGGTTTAAGATGATGGTGCAGATTTTAGAAGTTATAATTCAAAATGTTTCTCGAAAAGTTTATTAAAATTATTTAAAAATAAATCACAAAAAGTGGGTGAATTTTATTTAGAATGAACCTAAATATCGAAATGTTAAAGGAAGAATCAAATAAGTTCAATAAAAAAAGAGAGATTAATAAATTTATACCACATTCCATTGACATTGAGGAGCTAAAATTTTGAGAGCTAATTGTTTAAAAATTACTCATGCGATTTTTACAAAATTTGGCAGTTTGGCATTATTTGAGTCGTAGAATCGAAATATGGGAACAAATTGGCATGTCATTTCAGGAAAGTCCGATTTTGTGTTAAAATACCTGTATTAGAACAATGCTGTATATAAATCTAATACATATCCTAAGTCGCGCTTTTGAGACATGAAAAACGCAATTTGAATTTCGTCAGTTGGCCCAGTAGAACGGGAAATATAGTTTTTTTTTTTTTTTTTTTTTTTTTTTTTTCCCGCAATGTACATTCAGATATGTAGAATAATAATAATTAATATACATATCGTATAATAATAGTAGCAAAATAGTGCAATACTAATAGTTATACAGTATTAATCGTAATATTTTAATTTTTAATTAGTAGAATATATGAACTTGTTAGACAGCTAATAGAATTAAAATTTATTAGTATGAATTGTACGTCACCAATTTCAACAATTTGTAGCGCACATCTTTGTTTTGCCAAAGCTGACACAGCAGCACTAAAATATCTTTTTATTAGATATGATGTTTGTGAGATGAAATGTAACCATTAGACTACAATAGAGTGTACTGATGCTATTGTATAAGTTATGTCGAATCTTGTTATAATATTATCATAAATTTATTGGCAGTACTGCGGCCTTTTTGAAAATTAAAGACTTTTTGATTCTTAGCGTCTCACTGGGCAGTTCATGTGTTCCCAAACGAGCAGTGTTCCCATTTCGAAAAACACTGGTGTAATAATTTTCTGCTATATATAAGTAATGAGACAGAGCTTTATCTCTTGTGAGGTTATTGAAACTTCAGTTAGATTTCTGATTCCATGGTTTTTTTTTTTTTTTTTTTTTTTTTTTTCTTCCGAAACTGCATGCTGTTGCATTATCGATCTTAATCGGGATTTTTCTCTTTCTTTTTAAATGAGGGTTTAAGAAACACATGTAATCTACGCTACTCATAGACAAGAAAGATATTAGTAGTGAAATTATGCAGGACCTTATATTTCGAAAAAAAAAATGGGGTTCTGGAAAAGGTCATTTTCTAAGTTATCGGTCTATAATAGCATCTTCTGCATAGAGCAGAGAACTGTATCTATCGATCCTGCGTAATCGTTGCAGAGTGTGGTGCGCTTCATTCGGGATGGAAAATGCAATCGTTTTCTTCCATGCATCTTCAGAGCTTGGGCAAATGGAAATGATCCAGTCTGTCCAAATACAGGCTGACTTTGACAACAGCCCTGTCTTTACTCCATTTTAATATTTTTTTTAAAGGCTGCCTTGAGAAAACGTTCAAATTTGTTTGTTTAATAATCAGGCCACTCTATAAGACTTTGTATCTAATATCCTTATAGTAATGGCTTCTGTCCATTTTTTAATTTGCATAACAGAGGTTCGGAAAAAGTGTATAGAAGTTTTGTTTACTTAAATATTGATCCTAGAATGTATTTCCAGTTATAAAGTTTCTGACAATAAATTAGAGGGTTTTCTTAATAGAAGTCTAAGAATTCCCCATGTTATAAAAAATTCTAAATAGTAAAATATTCATTATAATACAATTAATCAATTAAATAGAAAATAGTTTCAATATGTTTACTTGCAAAGTTCTCAGAAATTTACCTAATTAATATTTTCACTGAGTAAGCTAAAAGTTAGTACTATTTTACTCAATGTGGAACCATTAATTGCCAAAATGAGCAACTTTTATTTTGCGTATGTTCTTTACATTGAGCTGAAGAATCGAGAATTTTCATAAATAAATAGCACAAAAAGACGATCTTCCTGAATATCTTCGCGATAGCTTTTTGTCCTTTATTTAATCTGAAAATATAATGCGATATGAAATAATAATAATAATAATGTCTTAGGGCAAATTTATTTAAGTAAAAAATACATTATACTTTTTATTTTGCAGTAGGAAAAAGTAACTTTTATATGTAATTTTAATGCCCTGAAAGTGAATTGTTTATTTTGTTTTGTGGTCTACATAAATGATAAGAATTTTGTAATTTTATTTTAATTAAAACTAAAATAGGATTTATGTTTATGAAAATAAAGAATAATTTCATTGGTTGTCAGAAAAATTCATTGTATGAAAATAAAAATGGTTTATTTTTTAACTAATAGCATTTCCTGAAATAGAGTGTAGTGAATTAATTATATGCGCGTGTAAGGAAGAAAGAGAGGAAGGAGATATTTATCCAATATTATTCGAAGGAAAACTTTTGTTGACATATAATAATAAAGCAGTACTATATCAAAAACTGCAACAACTTCACCATTTCTTAATTTATCACACTAACATAAGCTTCGTTCTTTTTAATGCTTGCTTTTGCGCAATAAATATGGAGTCTGCCTGCAGTAAATATTGAAACAAACCCCCATTCCGCCTCTTACGCTAATTCAGTAGGATTATTAGATACTCATATTGTAATTTTCAGATAAAAAGGTAAATAATATCCGTATCTGGCTCTTCATTGTTAAAAAAATCTCACCTACAAAATTATATTACATATGCACAATTTCATAACTTGCATTACACGCATGTACGTTTTACCGAAAAGGGATCAACCAATTATACGAATTTTCCTAATATGTAGGAAATAAATCATGATCTTCTTTGATCCTGAGTTCTGCTGTGCAGCTAATTCGAAAATTTAAATTTACTTTAAATCCCATTTCCGCAATCTGAAATTTTATGATTGGAACTGCTCTTATGCGACTACCACGTTATCTGTCATTTAAAAGGCATTCTAGCAATCTAAATGAGCCCTCTATACCAGTACTTGATGTTATGGTCGTGGTTTGGCAGATAATGCGGGCGACACTCATCTCTCTCTGTCGTTAATTAAAATCTCCTTAGAACATCTTATTTCTATCGGTATGCTCCTTGCTCAGCAACTAACAGTTTTAGGAGAGATGTTAAGTTAGTTTCCTTCCATCATCGTATGCTTTAATCCGTTAATTCTACGCCTTCATTACGTTTGCAGTAATAAAAGAATTATAACATTTCTAGACTGTTGTGTAAGGGTTTGTGAATTAAGAAATTCTGGGATTTTCGATCGCCATGGAAACTAAAGCTGATAATCTTAAATAGTTTGGTATCTTAGAACTAGAAAGTCGAGCATTGCATTCCATGCTACATTTAATTGTTTCAATTGAGTTTGAAGCTGGATTAGAGTAACAGTTGGCCGTAATATTATTTAATTGGGAAAATCAGTACTTCTTCTGGGTTTTCAAGCTTTGTTGGCTTATTAAAGATATAGTTTTATTTTTTTTAGAGTACTTTTGGTGAATTTAAGGTTTAAGGACCGCTTTCAGAATCTCTAGTCCATGTTTAGGGCACTTGTGTTGAATTTTATGTATGTATATAACTTTACCACATGTAAATAACTACTGTCGATATTATTCACATACATAGAAACAGATCAAAATATATGCAATATATATATATATATATATATATATAACATTAATGACATCTTACAGAAGCATAATACATAGAGTTCTTTTCTGTACGCGAAATTAAGAGTTAAGCTGCTCTGGCGCGAGAGTAAAATATTTAGGCCATGGAGTTAGATATATTTAACCCTCCATATATTTATATGAATTGTAATGATTCAATCTGTAGATAACTTGAAGTTAGAAGATAGTTTTAAACTTTTCTGTAGATGGAATGAATGATGGACTTGCAGATAAATGTGCCGAGCTCAACACATAATTTATTCCTGGACAGTCTAGATACATATCCTCAACCACACATCATTAATTACGTAGTACCTATATTCTTGATTTTCACAGCATTTGGGGTGCTATAAGCCCCCAACAATTTTATATACCATATCGCATCTTTAAACGATAGGTGAAAGCTGCAAAGCGTCGAACACATACTAGATAGGCAAGGGAACGGAGTAAAAAGACAGACTGCATATTAGAGCTGTGGTATATATTGTTTTAAGATTTTTTGCTTGAAGTCTGACCAGAGGTTTGACAAGAACTTTCGCATTCCAGATGAAATTAATGACGATAATTGGTGCATTACAGATTCCAGGGTTGGACTGGGATGTAACCGAATTAAAAGGGCTATTTCCAGAAAGTTAGTATGAATGGCATATTATTACTATTATTAGATTACTAGGGCATAGAATAGTAAGTGATTAAACCATGTGAGGTTATAATGAATTATTGTTTTTGTTTCTAAAATAAAATTATTTATATTCCAGCTTATCCATAAACATTCCAGGATGTGTGTCATTGAATGTGACTAAGGTTTCCATTATGGTCTTTTACATGAGTTGTATTTCTAGACTTCTCATTGTGTGTTTAACCTACTATGGACACACCATGATCACCAAAATGCCTGTTATCTTGCTACGGAATCCGTATACTGTTTGTCCCAGTCCATTTCGTCTCTGAGATGTTTCAGTTTCACTTACTAAAACATAAAAGTAACAGTTTATTCTTTTTTTATCCTTCGAAAGAGTGTTTTCCCCCTCACCCACCATTTAGCAATCTTTTGCTATTAGACAAGTAAATTGTTAGGTTCGGATGTTTCCAGTCAAGATGACATAAGGTCTTTCTTTCATTTCTTTTCTTCGATATTAAAAAAAAAGAAAGAGTTGCTTGCTAACGTAATAAAATTAATCTTTTAAAAATAATAGTACTTACTTCCTTGTTAAAGCAGCCACTAAACTTAATCTCGAAAACTGGCAGACTTAATCGCTTTGTCTGTAACATACAAATTTGAAATATCGCCGAAGACTTACACGGAAGCCGCTTTAACAAGAAAGAATCATAGTTTTACCTGCACTTTTTCGTAACATTTTACAATGGGCTTTATTTTATATTATTAGCTTAATAAATTTGTATTTTGAAATTTCTAATTCCACTTTTAGTGTGAATTTAAACAATAAGTCGATTGTGAAATTTCTGACCTGGTGTATTAAGTACGCTGTCTTCTGCACAAAAATATAATTCTCTTTAGAGCCCATGCCCAAGTGTGTCCCAAATGGTATTAAGAAAAATGCTGCTAAAATATAGTACGAAGCATGCTTGGATACCTTCTAAACATTTGATAAATTTGTCAAGACTACTAAAACCAGCATCGCACAAATTTTCGTTTTCAAAACAAGAAATATTCAAAGCTTAATAACTTCCAGTTAAAAAAAAAATAATATTATGGATTGTTTCCTTAAAAACAAAACTTTCATTAAAGCATTAAAAACTAACGGCAAAATTTTTTAGACTTACAAATATAAATCTTTTCTATAGATTTTCTCTGTTTTTCTCTAATACTTTTCAAATTAATTTTAAATAGTTAAATTTTCAGATTGAATATTTTAAAGTTTTTTTTATTAATTAAATGATCTAGTTATTTTTTAAGACGTTTTCTCCAAATCAAAGCAAATCGTTTCCTTTGGCTGAAGTGCATTTTCTGTGGTTGAATTGTTAGAAGAAAACGTTATATGATATTCGCGGATATAATGCTGTATACTACTGTGGGAAATCATATCATTCGTAACTTCCAATTATAACTTGTTTTTCCATTTTAAGAATATGCATTCTAAAATCCATATCTCTGGTAAATGATCTTAATTTTTAGTTACAATTGACACATATTTAAAAAATAAATTCGTAAATTTTAATAGTAAATAGATGAAGGAGATTTTAGTGTAACGCAAACAAGCAAAATTTATAGCTGACTGCATTTTTCTAGAGCTTAGCACAACTTTTATCGGATTATATTAGATCTTTCGGATTATATAAGATCGGTCCTGTTATGTTGGTAAACAGTGTAGAACTATCGTGCTTGATGCGAAAGTTACAGAGCTTGGTCAAAAAGAGAGATGGAACTAGGAACAAATTTTTCTACGCCGCCGGCAGAAATAGTGTAAGCTGCATCATTAATGAGTTTGCTTGCTTCTGTGTTGGCATGGTGGTAGGTTAGCTGCCATAGTCCTGGGCTAAGTTTGAATTCCAAGAAAAGGCATGTGTGTTTTTTAAATGTGTTTGTGGGATGAGGGCACTTAAAACTCTTCAGAGCCTAAAGTCATCTCGAGAGGTTGAGGGAAAGGCAAGATGAATGGGAGGCCGCTGTCGTCTTCAAAACTGTGTGAAAGCTATGTAAATTCGTACTGTCACCTAAAGATATCCAAAGTCTAAGCCAACAACAAGTGCAACCCTTGCTTTTTGGCCAGATAAAATTCGTGGACTTGATTTGATGCTACTATAGGACAAATGAGATTAGTCTCAAGAATGAGATTATTATGCTTATTAAATACTGAAATAGTGATGCTGAAAAGTAAGTTTTTATCTTTGTAAACCTGTTACTAAAATCAAGTTCTCAGTTACAAAAATCCGAATACCAGATTTCCGTTCACGAGACATTTAAAAAATTCTTTATGAATGTTGTTTTGCATATACAGAACAAACCCGCAGATCTTTAAAATTAAAGATCAGCTGGAACAATTGGTATATTAAACAGAAAAAAATTTTAGTAACGGCAATGCTTTTGTGAAATTGTTTTAATTTATTTACCAGTTAACCGATACTGAAGACCACAATTAATTTTCATATCATATAATTGTTTCAGATTAATAAGATATAGCCCCTTTGTGGCATAGTTTTAACCTTTCAAATCTGTCTTGAGTATACTAATTACTAAATTGCCAGCTTTTTAAGAAAATGAAAAGTTTCGTCTTGCAGCTCAACACGGAATCTTAATCTTTTGGACAGTATCTGAAATCTGTAGTGAATAGTTGCCATGGAGAGAATCGGATTATAATACCGTACTTAATACCAATCCTAGCTTTCCCCCTCGCTCTCGCCATTAATACGATCAGCTGGGGAAGATCACACAATTGTTAGCATATTTCCAATCCGTTGGAAGTTAACATGCTGTTTCTGATTGAATCTCACACTGGCTGAGTTTGAAGCGTTAACGATTTTCTCCTTTCGCAATTTTCTGCTCTGTCTTAATGCAAATGTATTCTGTCGTGACCAAATTCCAAAGTTATCTATTTGTCTCTGAATACTGCACAAAGCGCAGCTTTTATGAAGTTTGAAACTCTGAGAATTAATTTCAATATCAGTTATTTCTGCGAAAACTCAAACTCGAGTATTTGGCGACGAGTAGTCTTTTCATTGAATGCATGTTGTTATCATCGAATTTTAGTGCTTTGAAATCAAAGAGAAAATTGGAAAGATCAAATCAAGAAACTAAGATTTATAATTATTTCTTTCTTCATAGGTAGTCTGACTTGCCACAGACAGATAAACTGTTAACAGAGATGTTTACGAAAACAGGCATATCTGAATGAGAATAGTTGTAGTAGCGAGAATAGTTAGAAAGTCAAGTAGTATCGAATTAAAAGCATAAAAATTTTAAGTAAAACTAAACTAATTGGGGTTAAGGCTTATCCAGATAATCGGATTTCCTAATGCGTATTTAATCTGTTGTAAATGCAGCTGGAGAAATTGGTTTCCATTGTTATTTTTTATATTAACAAAATTTCACATACCAAAGAAAATAAAATTTTTATTTCGGTAATCACATAATTCATACCTTTTGCAGATGAAAGCTAATAATTTTTGCAAATGAAATAAAATCAAAAATCTCCAGTTAAATTTTGCTTATATCCAATAAGGCCTATGTATATGATACACAGATAATATATGTACGGTTACCTAATTAAGGACACATGAAGCACGAAATAAGAATAAACTGAACTTATTTATTTATGAATTTACTAAGATGATAAATGATGAAATTGAATGTTACTGCTGGTAACTCTACAACTAAGGTTAGTCCTTTCATAGTTCATGACATAGTTTCATGCAATCCTTGCAGTCCATCTCTGGCAGAAATTTCAGATATTACAAACGAATTGTCAATTTGTCCGGAAGACCACCATTCCTGCAAAACTCCTGGAGTATCGTCTGGTTAGATCATCAGCTTTGCTTACGGGGAACGCCTCTGTTCCCGTCGTCTTCACTGCTCTATGCTGGCGGCCGATCACCTGTTCGATGACTCACCGTCGGTCGTCGATGAATATATTTCCCACATATATTTTAAAGGTGGTATGATTATAGAAAAGAAGCATTTACAACTGCTAATAGAGTAAACAAAGAACAGTAGTTATGTAATTTTTGTACGAGTTTCATTTATAACTCTGTGTTTGTTAAACATTTCAAGCCAATTCATATGTTTTACGCTTCACCTGACTTATACTTTCTTCGGCCCCATATAAGTAAATAATTATACAAAATAACTTATAATTTAACAATTATGCTTAAAATTAAGCAATGAAAGGGTTATGACACAGAATCAGATAAAAATATAAAAAAACAGTAATAATTACAGCATTAATAAGAAGACTGAGTCTGGTAGTTTGTCCTCATTTGATTCTTTGTTTGCTTAACTGAGAGCGAATACTTTAATTCTTTATTTATCCAGTGAAAAATGCAAAGCGATATCTTAAATAGTTATTTCTTTTATTAAAAGAGAAGTGTAAGTCTCTATATCATAGCAAGCTTTTTCCTTTACCAATTACTATTATTATTTTAAACATATGATTTTGTGCTATGTCTTCACGGCCATTACGGTAAAAAGTTATATATCTTCATTTCCCACCGGGGTAATTCTTAAACTAATGGGGCTGTCGTAACCATTTATCTTAAAACAGTTTCAGAAATCGTACTGGAATCTGAATACGCAGATTATCGATTCCCCATTCCCTTGACAGTACATCATAGCAACTATTACATTATCTTTTATATACAATTTTCACCGTATAAGTTGTTATATTATGTATAATAACTTAAATATTATTTGTAGTATATGAGAGGTTGGGAGTAGTTTACATACAAAGTATATACGTAAATAATTTCATTCATAGTCTTTTGGTTATAAACTGTTTTATGATTATATCGCAGAGAATTATAGAACCAGTTACCGTTGTAAGATATGGAAATGCTACATTAAATAAATTTAAATTTTATTAATCAACTTGATCAATACGTAGTAGTTATAACTTGTAGAGTAAGCAAAAATAAATTACAATTTAAAGACAATCGCTGAGCAGATACTTCGGTTTTTCTAGAAAGTTTGAAAATTTTGTAGAAACTCCGTTTCCCAAAATTTAGTTATTTCTTTGACTAAATAATAACTGTAGTTATTCTTCTTATGTTATGTTCTGTGTTTTTTTAATACTTTTCTCAACTTGTTTCCTTTAAAATGTAATCTGTTAAAAAAAATTATGTGGAATTTTTAAGCATTTAATACAGCCGCTGTGTATTTTTTTTTTTTTTTTTTTTTACGGCTTTTAAATTTCACAGACAGGAAAACGTGAAGTTTCTTTCCACCTGCGCAATTGTTGTCAAGCAGCTTTTTACGAAGAAAAGCGTAACTCTTCTGTGTGCCACATTCAATACTTAGGAACTGTTTACCGTTCCAGAAAATGGAATTTCACTTTAAAAAGCAGCATTTTGAAAACATTTTGAGACATTCAGGAAAACCTAACGATATAACTAAAGATTATTCTAATTGAAGGCATTTAAAACTAAGGGAATGTGACTACAGATGTACACTTAAGCTCCGTTCAGATTGGTGGTATAAATGTCATAACTTCTTTAAGCTGAGCTTCGTTGCTAGGTAACCTGACCTTGCTACGTCATAATAACTAGTTTAGGGGTTTTGACATAAAGTTCGAGGTTTTCAACTGTACCCCGGCTTGGCTAAGAGTCGAACCAATCAGAGCGAACGCGTGGAAACTTATGAGCAGGAAAACAGAGTGAGAAAGCTGTAGAAACATCCACGCATGCTCAATTTTAACTTCGTTTATTTGTTACGGCTTAGACTCTGTCTAGCAGGTGTGAACGGAACTTCCGCATTTTATGCCTTATAACTATGCCGCTATGACATTTATACCACCGTCTGAACGGAATCTTATGGACGATATGCGTGTCGAAAGTTAAAAGACGTATTCCTTGTAATTTCCTTTTACGAATTTAGTCTTGAAACTTGTGGCTGTGTGGAGTGCAAGCATCTGAACATATGTTAATCACTGCTAAATGGTATCCAAAATGCTAGCGATCAGTTTCAACTGATTCTGGTCACGAATATAGCTGTGAAAATTGATATTTTTAGTCATTCATGGGCATTAAAATAATTACCTCGAATTTCTTGAAAGTTAGCCATAGTTTTCTTACTTATGAATGAGCATTTATTGTCAACGAAAGATTAAATCTGAAGTTCTTTCATTTCATCGAAATTGCATCAGATTATGTAAATTCTCAGACATCATAATCCTTTTGAACTCATAACTCTTAACGATACTTTTTTAGCAATTCCAAATATGTTCCTAAAGACATGAACGTAAGAAAAGTGGCGAGTGTAAAGATATTTGAAATATTCTATGTGGGAGATGTTTTGAAAGGAAAACTGAGGGAAACGCATTTAAGGAAATGAAGCTATACAAACGGCACTACAGTAAATACCGAAAGAAGTTATAATAAATATGAAGGAAAAAACAAAAGAAAGGAAATTTATTGAAAACAGGATCTTATCATACTAAACCATCATGCAAATAACGTAATATGAATATTCTAATGTAGATTTTTTTTTAAACTGTTATTCTTAAGTATTGATAGATAAGCTGTATAGAAACACCGACACCATTTTAAATCATCCAATAAAGGTTTTCACAAAGCACTATTTTTATCTATAAATCATATTGTTACTAGTAATAATAGATTTTCTCATTCCTTGTAAAATTGCTTTATTATGTTGTTAGCAAGGTAATACCACGTATATTAAAGTAGCTAGCTTTTTAAGAATACAGGAATAATCAGATACCTCAAGTATGAAAAATTGATTCATATCTTCAGGTTGTTTTGAAACTTTTAATTATGTATGTGTGTGTATGAAGAAAGAGAAAAATTTTGTGCATGAATATTTATGTCACCGCATGTTTAGTTTTATTATTTTTGAGTGAAATTTAAATAATATTTTTTTTCTCTTCTGCAGTTCGGTTACATGACAGTATACAAGAGGAAGGATACCATTACTTAATATTTGATCTGTAAGTAAAATTTTTATTTTGTTCTCCTTCGTCATGTCAGTTATAGTAAACATGATTACTAATATTCACTTGTATCCTTCAGTAAAAATTAGTTTCCAAAGCTTGCACTCGCTTCTGACAGTTAGCGGGGATGGAATGGTGAAATTAAAACTTCATTTTATAAACTGCATATAACTGCTCTTCATTTTATAATAGCATCAGAAAATTTTTAATAAATTGGAAAATAAAGAACCAATTTATGGGACTGAACAGAATAGAACAGACTGAGGTTTCTGATATTTTAGGCGAAAAGAAACGTTACTTGAATTAAAGTACAAGTGTAATGAGGGGTGTAAATGCGTTGGTGTTAGTGCGTAATATCAGGCTAGGAAAATATCCATCGCGGGCGGCAAAAGTGCTTTGTATGCCGTTCACTAATGACGGTATTTTTACACTCTATGTTAAAAACGTTCGTTAAGTGCTGCAGTTGGAAAATGTATGTGAATTGGTGCATAGCATCTTTTAGTATTCGAATTAGCAATGAATTTTCTTTCTGTGCACTATATTAAAAAAAAAAATACGTATGTTTTTCGAAAATTGCATTATTAAAAAAGTACTTCAAGATTGCAAATATCATCTCTCTTTAATTAAGACACAATAACACGCCGAGTAAATACTAATTCAGAAGTCAAACAACAAAAATCAGCGTTAATTTACAAAATTTTCACAGGACTAGTTTCGATGGTTTTACCGAACCATCATCTTCAGCTGCAAAACCCCAAATGAACAAGATAGGAAATAATGTTTAGATAAGATAAGAAAGCCTGTACAAGAATAAGCAAGTGGCGCCATCTGTTGGCGAAACCAGAACTAAAACATAATTTCTCTAAAAGCCGAAGGCAAATTTGGATTGGAATTAGGATCGTTAACTAGAACAGAAAGATTTTTATGAATGTGAAATGCCTCTAGAAAATCCAGTTCTCCAATGGAAGATGTTTTTTGAATAATTTTGGCAGCAGAAAAATTGAAAGTGTGATTTTCGGACCAACAATGTTGAGCAACAGAAGACTTCTGTGTTTCCTTTTTTCTAACATATGCCTCATGTTGTTTGACGCGAAATTTTAAGGCTCTCTTAGTTTGGCCAATGTAAATTAAACCGCACTGGCAAGGAATCCTATAAATACCCCAGGAATTCATATCCGGAATGGGGTCCTTGAGTATAGAAGTTGGAATTTTATTGATGGGAGAGTAAACAACCCGAAAGTTAAATTTCTGCAAAATATGTGCAACTTTATAGCTAATTGATGGAAAGAAGGGAATGACAACAGAATTTTTATAATCTCCTAAAATAAGAGTGTGGCTTTTAGTGTGTTGAGATGAGAATTTTTTAACTGCTTGATTAGTAATGTTGGGTGAAAAGCCCCTGTCAATAGCTATTGCTTTTAAATAATTTAGTTCTTCATCAAGGGTTAGTTTGGAGGAGCAAACTTGAAGAGCACGGAAAACATAGGAATAAAATGAAGCTAACTTTTGTTTAGTCGGATGACATGATTTAAAGTGTGGTGGAAGGCAAACCGATGAAGGTTTACGGTAAACTGTAGTACTGAAGTTGGATGTGTTGCGTGTGACCAGAATGTCGAGAAACGGAAGAGAATTACAAGTCAAAAGTGAACTGAATAGCAGGATCAATAGAATTCATTGTTGAAAGAACTCTATTTAAATCATCTTTATTACCTTCAAACAGGGTAAAAGTATCGTCTACGTAGCGGAACCATGCCGGGAAGTTTAAAGTTTCAAACAATTTTGATTCATAATAATGCATGTAGATATCAGCCAGGATGGGACTGAGGGGGCTTCCCATGGCTAATCCCTCAGTTTGCTTGTAATATTTATTTTGGAAAACAAAATGTGTTTGTTTCAAACAGAGTTGAGTGAGAGAAATTAGCTCATCAATTTCGATGCAAGAGAAATGAAATTCGCGAAGTCTGGTTTCTAGACATCTTAATGCACCCTCCACTGGGACATTGGTGAATAATGATTTTACATCAAAAGAAACCATGAGTAAATTACGAGGAGAAATGTTTTTAACCTTTTTTACAAACTCTATTGAATTTTTTATGGTGTAAATGTTATTGTCTAATAGAGTGGAAAATCTAGAAACTAAATATTTAGCTAATGGATACGAGGCAGTACCTAAATTTGATACAATAGGGCGGAAAGGAATACCACTTTTATGAATTTTGGGAAGAGCATATAATCTGGCACAATTCGCAACAGATGGGATAAGCGAATGTTTTAAGTTGCTTGAAATGATTTGCGAAGATTTGATCGCAGTTTTTATTTTGGATAAGTCCGAAGGTGAAGGATCTTTAGGGATCGGATTATATGGTCCTTCGTTTAAGAGTTTAGTGACACCATCGATGTAAGTGCTCTTATCCATGATGACTATCTGGCCACCTTTGTCAGCCTTTGAAATGACAATATCCGGGTTAGAATGAATCTCGCGCATTGTAGCTCTTTCTCTCGCAGTTAGATTTGGTTTCAAAGGTTTATTATTGAATTTCACATTATGAGCGATAAGATGCCTAATCATTTCTTTCTGTGAATCTGAAACTTTACTGAACTTGAAAGCTTTTTCGATAGGAGCCAAAATCTTTGGAATCGAGGGTTTACAGGTTTGTGAGAAGTTAAAATTATATTTTAGAATTCTCTCTTGTTCTTCTGAAAGACTAACATTAGAAATATTAACTATTGGCTTGATGTTTACAATGGGAAGATTTTTTGAACTACTTGAACTGGAAGACTGTAAAAGAAGTTTTTCGAATTTAACTGCTAGGGTGTTTTTATGACGGTTAACTGCATTCTCCGTTCTAGACGAAGACTTTTGTTCAAGGGCAGTGAATTTTGGATATGTTTTAGCGAGTTCCAGATGAAGCTTATAGAGTTCATGTTCAATTTTGGACAATTGTTGACGTGTATCCCTTATCACGGACCGAAGTAAGGCAAGTTTGCAATTTAACAGAATTCTTGAAACGCGACTCGAAGGTTTTTGATTAGATTTGATTTGAATAAAATTGGGGATCAATTTTTTACATTTACATTTAAGTAAAAAGTCAAGATGATTCAGGAATTTTTGCCGTTTCAGGCGTAATTTAGTGAAACGATTAACGGATAAAGGCATGATAAACAATGCAGAAAATCAAACTAAATTAACTGAGCAATAATAAAGCAAAAAATCAAACTAAATTAACTGAGCAATAATAAAGTACACACAAAATAGCAGAAAAATCCCTCACTGAAATGAATAGAAAACAAAATGTTTGTAAGCAAAATGCATGAAATCAGACAAGCAAAGCACAATATCCAAATGTACAAAACATAAACATAACTTGAAAATTGCAAAAATGTACTCACCGAAACTCCTACAATCACAAAATGGCGGCCACACCACGTGCAAAAAAGAAAGCAAAATGTAAGCCTGTTTGGGGCTTCTATAATTAAGACACAATAACACGCCGAGTAAATACTAATTCAGAAGTCAAACAACAAAAATCAGCGTTAATTTACAAAATTTTCACAGGACTAGTTTCGATGGTTTTACCGAACCATCATCTTCAGCTGCAAAACCGCAAATGAACAAGATAGGAAATAATGTTTAGATAAGATAAGAAAGCCTGTACAAGAATAAGCAAGTGGCGCCATCTGTTGGCGAAACCAGAACTAAAACATAATTTCTCTAAAAGCCGAAGGCAAATTTGGATTGGAATTAGGATCGTTAACTAGAACAGAAAGATTTTTATGAATGTGAAATGCCTCTAGAAAATCCAGTTCTCCAATGGAAGATGTTTTTTGAATAATTTTGGCAGCAGAAAAATTGAAAGTGTGATTTTCGGACCAACAATGTTGAGCAACAGAAGACTTCTGTGTTTCCTTTTTTCTAACATATGCCTCATGTTGTTTGACGCGAAATTTTAAGGCTCTCTTAGTTTGGCCAATGTAAATTAAACCGCACTGGCAAGGAATCCTATAAATACCCCAGGAATTCATATCCGGAATGGGGTCCTTGAGTATAGAAGTTGGAATTTTATTGATGGGAGAGTAAACAACCCGAAAGTTAAATTTCTGCAAAATATGTGCAACTTTATAGCTAATTGATGGAAAGAAGGGTATGACAACAGAATTTTTATAATCTCCTAAAATAAGAGTGTGGCTTTTAGTGTGTTGAGATGAGAATTTTTTAACTGCTTGATTAGTAATGTTGGGTGAAAAGCCCCTGTCAATAGCTATTGCTTTTAAATAATTTAGTTCTTCATCAAGGGCTAGTTTGGAGGAGCAAACTTGAAGAGCACGGAAAACATAGGAATAAAATGAAGCTAACTTTTGTTTAGTCGGATGACATGGTTTAAAGTGTGGTGGAAGGCAAACCGATGAAGGTTTACGGTAAACTGTAGTACTGAAGTTGGATGTGTTGCGTGTGACCAGAATGTCGAGAAACGGAAGAGAATTACAAGTCAAAAGTGAACTGAATAGCAGGATCAATAGAATTCATTGTTGAAAGAACTCTATTTAAATCATCTTTATTACCTTCAAACAGGGTAAAAGTATCGTCTACGTAGCGGAACCATGCCGGGAAGTTTAAAGTTTCAAACAATTTTGATTCATAATAATGCATGTAGATATCAGCCAGGATGGGACTGAGGGGGCTTCCCATGGCTAATCCCTCAGTTTGCTTGTAATATTTATTCTCATCTCAACACACTAAAAGCCACACTCTTATTTTAGGAGATTATAAAAATTCTGTTGTCATTCCCTTCTTTCCATCAATTATCTATAAAGTTGCACATATTTTGCAGAAATTTAACTTTCGGGTTGTTTACTCTCCCATCAATAAAATTCCAACTTCTATACTCAAGGACCCCATTCCGGATATGAATTCCTGGGGTATTTATAGGATTCCTTGCCAGTGCGGTTTAATTTACATTGGCCAAACTAAAAGAGCCTTAAAATTTCGCGTCAAACAACATGAGGCATATGTTAGAAAAAAGGAA
The DNA here is from genome assembly GCF_044657685.1 of Stegodyphus dumicola. Lineage (NCBI taxonomy): Eukaryota > Metazoa > Arthropoda > Arachnida > Araneae > Eresidae > Stegodyphus > Stegodyphus dumicola. Next base: position 146,103,721 of record NC_140775.1, read on the forward strand.
ACACAGAAGTCTTCTGTTGCTCAACATTGTTGGTCCGAAAATCACACTTTCAATTTTTCTGCTGCCAAAATTATTCAAAAAACATCTTCCATTGGAGAACTGGATTTTCTAGAGGCATTTCACATTCATAAAAATCTTTCTGTTCTAGTTAACGATCCTAATTCCAATCCAAATTTGCCTTCGGCTTTTAGAGAAATTATGTTTTAGTTCTGGTTTCGCCAACAGATGGCGCCACTTGCTTATTCTTGTACAGGCTTTCTTATCTTATCTAAACATTATTTTCTATCTTGTTCATTTGCGGTTTTGCAGCTGAAGATGATGGTTCGGTAAAACCATCGAAACTAGTCCTGTGAAAATTTTGTAAATTAACGCTGATTTTTGTTGTTTGACTTCTGAATTAGTATCATCTCTCTTATCCGATAAACAATTAAATAAAGCTAACGCTCTTTTTTTAATATTAAAAATGCGTTTTATTTATGCAAACCATTGTGCCACGTTGTCGCGCAGTAGGGCGTTCCACAGTTACTGCCGGATTAGATCTGTCTCCACGTCGACGCCACACACGTATGCGGCGACTGTCACTAGATAAACAGAAGCGTGAGTCATCTGAGAACACGACGTTTCTCCATTCTGTCATCCACATCGCTCCAGCCCAGCACAAGTCTAAACGTTGCCGTCTATGCTGTGTGGTCAATGGCAGTCTTCTAAACGGACGCCGTGAGAGCAGGCCACGTTCAACCAATCGACGGGAAATGGTTCTGGTCGCCAAGGAACATCCAGGGTATCTTGCACATGCTGCAGAATCGCGGTACAAGTGACTTGCGGGATCGCCACAGCTTGTCGGCGGATGCGTCGATCCACGCGTGCTGATGTCACTCTGGCTGCACCTGCACTCCTCCTTCTTCCCACATTTCCTTGTTCCAACCATGTTCGCCATAGCCGATGCACCGTGCTCGCATCCATGTGGGTATGAGCTGCGATTAGACGTAAGGACCAACCCGCCCTTCTCAGTCCGATCACCATACCCCTCGTAAAATTGTCTATCTGCTGGAAGTGCCTTCGTTCACTTCGTTCACGGTGGCTTGGCATTCTCTCCTATTACACGTATCCTCCGGAACAAAAAAACAACTTTCTTCGATAATTCGTCTGGCAGAAATAACGACACGAATATTGCCCATTCTGCACGTTCCTTCCCTTATATCTTACTTCACGTGCGTCGGAGAGCTGCGCATTTTACATCATTCGCGTAACTCAGTGACGTGCGTCTTCTCTAAAATTTCTGACCACTCCTTCTTGGTGTTGCATTTTCAATGTCGAGCAGTGTATAATTAATGAGTTGGGAAGGTCAACCTGGCTAGGTTGGCTTCGTAGTAAATGCTGTCCGAAACACTCTGCTAAATTAATTCCTTTTCCCATTCTAGTCTTTGACAGCTGTTATGTATTAATCGTTTTATTTTTTTTAAGCTTAAGTTGTTTTGCTATTTTCAGTTTTGATTTGTATTGAAGTTCTAATTTTGTTGGGGGGGAGTGTTTTAAAGTTGGTTGTAAGTTTAAGTTGTAACTTTTGTAAAATTTAATTTTTGGTTAGGTTTCTTTAAAAGTTCTGAGTTGAAGTTGGTTAATTTTAATTTGAGTTTAGGGACTTAAGATTTTTGGTTTTTTGTATCTAGTTGTTTTGACCCTTAAGGTTGTTTAATTTTAATTTTTATTTTAAAGCCTTGCTGTTTCACTTTTGGTGTGTTAATTTTTTTTTTTTCTTAACCTTGAGTAATTTAATTTGTATCCCTCTTTCTTTTAACGTTAAACGAATATATACTTTCTGACTGACGGGAAAAAAGAAAATATTGATTTTATTTGTATTTCATTTTGGATAAATTGAGTGTGGACTTAAATTGTGGCTGAGAAAACAATTATTACAGTGCTGACATTTTTATTATGAATTATAATGTTGTGTAATTAGTAGCTTCATTTTTTTTTAATTTCCCAAAGTCATTTTGTATTAACTTAGTTCAGAGATTTTCACCCCTTGCCCTCAGTTTGGTTTTCCTTTAGCGGAAATTCTTATCAGCAGTTGTGCTGCACCCAAAAATTCCTTCTACCAAGCGTTCCCCATGTGTGGGGGGCGAAGTGCTGGATAGTTATACCATGTGTTTTCACGCAAAGAAATAATTATATTATATAAAAATAATATAGAAATTAAAATTATGTTATATAAAAACAATATAGAAATTCATTCTTAATTATGAGGTAGGTAACAGTGTGTTATGTGTAGCATAACAGAACATATCAATCAATATTGTATCAATAACATACTAAGTATGTTAGAGTTATCATAGTGTAACAATAAAACCAAAATATGCAAACAATACTAATGCGTTGTGTGATTTTTAATAACCCATTCTATGTTTAAGGTCCAGTGTAAAAGTTAATTACAATAATTACAAACAGGATAATAGAATCAAACTAACGTTTATTTATGGTAGGAAAATATTATGATTACAAATCAGAAGAGAGTCATGACACTCACTATTTACTTTACAATTAAAACGTGGTGGCTGGATCAATTGAAAAACAACAGAAAAGGATGACATACCCTTCCTTAACATATATAAATATATTCTTTTCACAATTCCGGATTTGGGATCCATCATACATTTTTTTGTTAGAGTACTTGATAGCGAACATTATTATCTCAAGGAAAACTTGGGGTAGTATCTGAAATTAGAAAAAAAAAAAAATTAGGTTGATGAGTTTCAACAAAGCTATTCTTTCGGAGTCCAGGCTTCCCTCATATTACTGCTTCCAACCAGTAGAACACAGGTCTTCCCTCCACAGGCCATCATGACAGCGTAATTTTTAGGAAGAAATATAGATGTTGCAGCCTCTCTTCGGTGCTGGTTATTTTACGTTGCTACGTCTACGATGAGGCTCACCTCCAAGCTGCTCGGCCAAGTTGACATCTTTTATGTTCTCGTGAAATTTCTTTTCTCCGTCTCTCGTCTCCCCTGAAAAACACTGCGCAGCCGCTTTAGTAGCTGGCGCGTTTTTTGAAAACTTGGCGTAGATGTTGACTAGCAGGAAGCCAAAAAAGGGCAACCCCACACTATGGATCTTCACGGGAAGGGGCTTCCCGACTACCAAAGGAGCCGTTTCTCGCCATTCCATCGTTCAACTTCCAAGGCCACACCAATGTGTCATCAAAACTGCAGGCGGAAACAGGGGGAAGAAACTAGCCTCGCTCCAGGGTCCCAATCGATAATGTAGATCTTCTGTCTCAACGAATATTTTCCCCCACCATAAGTATGCTGTAGAACATCTCCCTGCTTGCCTGGTCCAGCAAAACAGGGTCCTCTTTTCGTGAAAACACATGGTATAACTATCCAGCACTTCGCCCCCCACACATGGTGGAACGCTTGGTAGAAGGAATTTTTGGGTGCAGCACAACTGCTGATAAGAATTTCCGCTGAAGGAAAACCAAACCGAGGGCAAGGGGTGAAAATCTCTGAACTAAGTTAATACAAAATGACTTTGGGAAATTAAAAAAAAATTAAGCTACTAATTACACAACATTATAATTCATAATAAAAATGTCAGCACTGTAATAATTGTTTCCTCAGCCACAATTTAAGTCCACACTCAATTTATCCAAAATGAAATACAAATAAAATCAATATTTTCTTTTTTCCCGTCAGTCAGAAAGTATATATTCGTTTAACGTTAAAAGAAAGAGAGATACAAATTAAATTACTCAAAGTTAAGAAAAAAATTACCAAAAGTATACAGCAACCAAAAGTGCAACAGCAAGGCTTTAAAATAAAAATTAAAGTTAAACAACCTTAAGAGTCAAAACAACTAGATACAAAAAACCAAAAATCTTAAGTCCCTAAACTCAAATTAAAATTAACCAACTTCAACTCAGAACTTTTAAAGCAACCTAACCAAAAATTAAAGTTTACAAAAGTTACAACTTAAACCTACAACCAACATTAAACACTAAAAAAAAAAAAAAAAAAAAAAAAAAAAAAAAAAAAAAATTAGAACTTCAATACAAATCAAAACTGAAAATAGCAAAACTACTTAAGCTTAAAAAAAAAAATAAAAAGATTAATACATAACACAGCTATATTCCATGCAGCAAAACGCCGCACTTTGCTAGAGAGAATCATGGCTCTTGGCCGCGTCGATAACCAGGACACCTCGCGAGTAGCCACATGGGCGATACAGTCTTCACACATTTCTTGGCTTCTGCCGTGAGAAGCACTTACCCTCTTCAGCCCTGCGCAGACGCAAGGGGAAATGCAAATACTGCAACGAACCGCTGATGTATTCGTCTTCAAAGAAAACCTTATACTGTAATAATAAAATGTATGCTCCAAAAGATGCGGGTGTTTTATTATTAGTCCCTGTAGTATGTTATCCTAAATTTAAGTGCATGAGCGATAAATATGAACCAAATGAAAGCAATTATCTTGTTAATTATATCATATGGTTGATCTCTAATTGAGGTAGTTAAATTATTTTGAAAGTAAATAGAATAGTACAAGATCGCATCATTTGTTATAAAAATAATTTCTCTACTTTTTTTCATTACAACTTATATTTCTGCCTTTCTGTGATTGTTATTTAATTAACTTAAGGATCTTTAGCAATTATGTTAACCAAATTTGCAAGGGGTATTTGGGGTGCTCAAATTACCATAAATTATTGATCCGCAATATGAACTTTATTAATTACTTGTAATTTAAGAACCTAATGGCAACTGAATGATAAAACACGTCACCAATCAATTATATGAATTTAATATAGTGAAATGCATTTGTTTAGAAAGCGCTTCAGTGTGTGGTAACGGAGAAATATCTTAAGAGAATATTTTGGACGTTAGAGTGATTTATCACAATGAAATTAATTACTTAGTGGTAACGAGAAAATAACTCAACCGTAATTACACAGCTGGTGTTTTAGTACCTCAGTGTGTTGATCCAGTCTCGTAAATCACTCAATTTATGGCCATATGCTTCGTTTATTAATTAGGCGATTAACAAATTGATTCCAGTATATTGATTAATCATGCATTGTTATACATACATCATGAACTGCTGAGCGTAAGTTCTAGGTTTCCGATCGATATTTCAGAACTACGGAAGTTCATGAAAATTATGCACAAGTGTATGAATTTTTGAAAATTATAGTGCACGTAGTGAATGGCTTATTTTTCTTTCTTCCTGTAATTATTATTGCATCTTTACAATAACTTCTAGTAGCTATAATAAAGACAAACTTTCGGAAAGCCTAGAATGTAGGAAAGAATATGTGAAATTTGCAACATTGCAGTGATGCATTTTTTTGGGGGGGGGGGGAAGAAGAAACATTCTTATGGAAGTCTCTTCAAAACTCTTGGAGCTTTATATTATTCTCATGTAAAAAGCTTTAAATTTGCTATGTGTTACGTAGTTCTGCTAATACAATACCTATTGTGAGTACTTTTCGCTAGATACAGGTAAAGACGAAAAGATGAAATCAGTACAAATATTTATGCATTACAATTAATGAATAAAAAATGATTTTAAAAATTTAGTTATAGAAGACTGTTCAACAGTCCGTATCCACTCGATTACCGGAAGGTCAGTTGATATAGAAGCCAGAAATAATATGCATGTGGCCATATTAACCAGTGTATAAAGAAAATTGTCTAAAAAGAAATTCAAGGAAAAAGGCATCGGGACGCCTTTTCGAGATATAATGTGACCATTGTGATTACTAGCTATAGAAAATAGTGCGTTATGTATTCAGCAAATTTACCAAAACATTGAACTAACTCATAGCTCATATTTAAAACATTATATTTATATTTTGGAGTGAAAATACATTCCTGGAATAGCATGGGCTTTAGGTGCACCCCACCCAGTTCAAAATCTACCTTGTTTATAATTAATGGGCAAATAGTTTGTGTTCCATTAATAACGCATAATTAATAACAAAACAGAACGTAAGGATCTAAGATCACGCCTACATGTCGCCATTCACTTTTTGTAACCAACTCCTCTTTCTTCGAATTTACCGATCAATCGTTAAACTATGTGAATTTCCTCGAGATATCGATTCCTATTCTTCGTACGTCTGTGGAATGCAAACGAAGTATGTGCAAGCTGGATAATCATGTAAACGTTATTTATTCTAATAAATATGTCAGACACTTCAAGATAAATTTCAACGGATTCATCTCTTCAGTGACTGTGGAATTTATTGCGTGTGTATTCAGTAGAATTTAGATTTTTTTTATTGAATGAGTACTATTTTAATATTTATAATACAAATTAAATTACATTATTATTAAAAATATTGAAAAAAAATTTGTAAATAATTCTATTAGTAATCGCTCGTCGTTTTCCATTCTGTAGGGAACATTTCGAATGTTAGTAGTTTGAAATACATAAATAATTTTAAATGTAAGTAACCATAGGGGGAAAATGCTAGTTATGATTTTATTGCAAACTCTGTAAAAATCATTATTTTTTCAAAAAAAAAAATTTTTTTTTCGGATTTTGTTGTACTTTATTTTGGGTATAATGTTGGATTTCTAGGTTATTGGCTACACTTGCCATTATTGGCGACACGTTTCTTTTTTCAGTACAGCAGTCTTTCCAAAGTGTGGAATGCTGTGGTGTGGTATATTTACTTATGGCAAAGCATTCGAGGGCTATCTGCCTGAGGGATGCCTTCTTGGAGGACTTTCTAATGAAAGCTGGCTTATGTACACATTGCAGATGGGGAAAAGCGTCCATGGAGCCAGCCTGTCCGCTGTCATTCCCAAAGTGTGGCACTCGTATCTTCTGGTGGACAGAATGAGTTTAGTGGGTGTACGCGCTTATATTGGGATAGGGTTTCGGCCCAGGAACCCGCACTTTACGGTTTGCGGCTTGCGGCAGATCAGGTAAACGTGCTAATAGATCGGGTAACAGGCTAAACCGAAAACATTGAAATAAAGGGAAACCAAAACCTTAAAAACAACAAGCAATAATTCAAAAATGGGGGGGGGGGGACTTACATTACTGCCGCGAACATTGACAGCGGATAAACAAAATCTCGGCACTCAAACCATTTGAAAGATCATGGCGATAATGAAACCAGAATTTCACAGTTGAAGAAACCCGCGAAAACTGAATGAACCATTAACAAGAAGAGCTTCCTAGATTTAACAAATAAAAGTAGCATCTGCTAGATGCTCTTCTTGTTAATGGTAACAAGTAAAAACAAGCGCAAAAAGCACAGGCAAGGGTTGCCGGTTAAAGAAGAAAGAGAGGGAAAGGTGAGGGACTGCCACATTGACAAACAATCGCGATCGCTCACTTTAAAACGTTATGTATGTGTGTTTTAGTATTCGTGGATAGCCGCGACGTCGGCGGGAACTGTGATTCTTTTGCACTTTCCTCTCCCCATGGTCCAGACAACAGTGTTACACAAAACATTCTAGTACTTAATACATTGGTTTGTTATAACGCGCCCATGTGCATTTTGTTTCTTTCGTGCGATTTTTCTAATAGAAAAGGTTTGTTACGTGCTTTAGTAACCCCACTGATTTTGATAATTCATAGTGAATACAATTTTTATTCCTAACAATCAAGATTAGGTATCGCTGGTTTAAATCTAGAAATTTTAAACCGCAAGAATGCAGTGATTAAGTAACAGTCAACAAACAGGAAATATTTAAATTAACGAATGTGAACCACCTTCAGTCTGAAAGAACGTGTTAGGAAAAAGCTAGAAAAACCCAACAATTACGACAAAGAATACCTTAAATTTTGATTCTCATGGAGTGGATATGAAAAAGAGCCTATTCCACTTTACGTCATTTGTTCTGAAAGATTTAACAAATAAAAGTATGAAACTTAAAGACCACAATCAGTACAAAGATAAATCAATCGATTTTTTAAAAACAAACTTAAGGATTTAAATTAGTCTTGAGAAGTAATGCGGGGTTTAACAGAAGTTAGAATAAAAAAAAAAAGTCCTAGAAGCTTCGTATCGCGTGTCACTTTTCACTGCGAAATACAGTACAGCGGAGATGATTGGCTAAACAAATAGATAATGGCAGAAGTAAAGACAAGAGATAGGGTAAAACAAATATTGGACTGCGTTTTCCGCTCTCAAATAATACAGTTTATCAGAGAATCATTGATATGTCTAATAACGTAAAACAGATTTATTGTCTGATATTTCTCACAATTGTTATTATGCATAATAAGTCGATGAGTCCACTGATATTATTGCAGATTTTTCATATCTTATGGCGTTTGTTAGATACGAAAAAGGTCAATAAATTCATATTTACTTTAAATTTTTTCAGCCTTTCTCAGATCATACAACAGGAGAAGATATCTTTAATGTTATGAATACATTTATACAAGGGAACAAAATTGATCGGAATAGATGTGTTGACGTAAGCGCAGATAGAGCAAAATGTTTGGTCAAAATTCATAAAGGAGTCGTTGCAAGAATTCAGAATGTTGCCTCAAATGTCATACCCACGCATTGTTGCGTACACTCATAGGCTCTGACAACATGTAAGATGCCTGCTGATCAACAGAAAGTTCTGGATGAAAGCGTGAAAATCTGTATTAACTACATTAAAGGAACTACATTAACTACATTAAAAGCCGTCTTTTGAATGCACATTTTTTTTTCGCAAATGTGTGAACAAATGGGAAGCTCAGAATGTACTCAGCTTCTTGTTTGTACCTATGTTCGCTGCCTGTCTCGAAGGAAAATTCTAAACCGATTATTTGAACTAAGACATAAACTTCCAAGTTTTCCTAGATTTGAGCTGAGAAACTGTTTACAGGACTGGAAATGGCTGTGTAAATTGGCATACTTAGCAGATATATTCTCTGTTTTAAACTGCCTCAACTTATCGTTGCAAAGCATTGAAATTTCATTGCCGCGTTTAAAATAAAATGAAACACTACCATGGCAAAACTACTTGCGGCTAGAGAGAGCTGGTAATGAAGAAGTGGATTCATTTGCCTGTCTTCATGAGTTTATCAGAAGTTCGGACGGTAAAACTCATGTTAATACTGTAAATTTTTATAACACAACATTTAGAGAACGTACAAGGGGGCCTGCAAAACTATTTTCCTGATTTAAACAAAAATATGGAATACATAAGATATCTGTTCAACATTAGTGCAATACCTGTCCAGAAGGTCCAGAAGGTTCAATTGTTGGAAATTAGCTTTAGACGGATTCTTGAAAAATAAACATAAAGAGTGTACTTTAATATCCTTCTGGTTGCAAATTCAACCGTGTGTACCAGTCTTAGCAGACATGAACTTGAAATACATCTTGCATTTTTCCCTCTTCATATCTATGTGAAGTTTCTTTTTCAGCATTTGTAGGTAGGCATCAAGTCAAAAAAAGGAACAGGCTTTTGAATGCGGAACCGCATCTCAAATTAACAATCTGGGAACCAAATTAGGATGGTTTGTCGTCTCAGCATAATAAAATTTCATCCTTCTCAGTGATTATAATAAATTTTATGTATAATATTGCCTTTTATTTATTTTATTAACCCAAAGGGCGATAGCCCAGAAGGGCTATTAATTTCGTTTTGGCATTTTGTGGCGTTTCACTATAAACAGCGGTTAATTGTTCAAATTGTTGCCCCCCCCCAAATATTATCGTATTATATTTCAATCATCAAATTTTCAAATTCATCGAATTTTGAATAACGTGTCTCTACCCAAATTTAGAATTTGTTTTATTTTCTGTTTCATATTTTGTAAAGCATTTATGAGTTTTTGATTAGAAACTCAACAGTTTCAAAGCGAACAATGGCAACACTGTACGAAAAAAAAAAAAGAAGCATATTTATCTTCAGCGCGCGAGACTGTATGGGATATTCTAAAGGTATGCTGTTTTTAAATTATTTTGTGATATTGCTGTTAAAATAAATTTTGTGGTTTAAGTGTGAAGAACATGATATTTAATAAATAAAAGTAACACACAAAACGTTAAAAAAAAGCTCCTCTGGGCGTATTATAAAATCTGAAAAATTTCAGGTTTTTTTTTTTATAATTATTACTTTATTTTTTTATGAATGAATTTTATTTTTCGCTTATTTAATATACTAAAAAAGGAAAAAATAAGTATATTTTGATTCTTATTAACAAAAGTGAATTTTTTCTTTCTTTCTTTTTATTAAATTTTCATTAGCCCAAGATTTTACGTGAAAGCTTTCAGATTTTACATTACGCCCAAAGGGCGTTTTTTAACGTTTTGTAGGTTACCTTTATTTATTAAATATCATGTTCTTCGCACTTAAACCATAAAGTTCAGTTCAGCAGCAATATCGCAAAATAATTTTAAAATGAGCATAACGCAAACTGCCAAAATGAAATTAACAGCCCTTCTGGTGTAACAATGTTCGGGCTTAAAAAAAAAATCTTCTATTGCGTCGAGAAGGAAATTCAGAATATTGTTTCTGTCTGTTAATTTCATTTGGTGTCAATAATCAGGTTTGTCAGGGACTCAGTCAAGTATTGCTTTAAAGATGATTTTCATAATGAAATCATGTTTCTCGAAACAAGCAATTGTGTACAGTCTAAATCTGAACAAGCTGCGTATTCTCTTAAGTGAAATTTCTTAAGAATTCAAAGTTAGGTAACCAAGATTTTGAAAAGTATCAACGTCCAGTTTTACGCATTGAAATTTTTTTATCGTAGTATAATATTAAGTAAACTCGTGTTATGACTATAAGGATCCATAATTAGTGTCGATAAAAATTTGCCTAAAACTGTTAGTGTTGTGATATAAAATAAAGAGTAGATTATGTTTTAGGAGTTGACATTAAAGTGGCCCGGTAGCGCAGCAGCCCCAGAATCCTGGTGTTCGATCCCCGGGCTGGGCATGTAGGAGGTATTGGCTGGGCAGGGTTGACTTAGCCTTTCATCCCTTGATTGTCGATGAAATGAGTACCAAGTTCCCTTAAGGACTAAACGCCGGACTTAAGCTGACCACTTGTCCAGGGCATATGCTCATGCACCTCGGGGCCCGCGGTCGAGAAAGGAGATTATCAGGGCACTTGGCAGCCCCGTAGCTGTCTAAGGGCTGCTGCGCCACTACTCCACCGGTTCTCAGCCTTTTGACTAACGTGTACCACCTGAACAAAAATTGAAAAACTTTAATACCACCACTATATTTTATAATGACTGTCTTTCAATTTCTTAATACAAATATTTAAAAAAAAAATTGTATTCTACCGTTTGCACAACCTATTGTCTATTTGTATTAAATATACACATAAAATATTAGATTAAAAATTGGTTACTATTTTAATTATCAAAATTTAAGTTACACTAAAATTTCTAAAACTTAAAGTGAATTTTAGTGTGGAAATTAGTTAACTCTGTGCAGAATTTAATTGTGAATAGTTGTAAAATTTAGTGGGAAATTTGGGGCTGTTTAAGAAAGATCAATTTCTTTATGTCTGGTATATATTTGGGGGGGTATCCACACGTAGAGCACGAGATAAGTGGAAACTAATCTAATTTATTTTTGAATTTACTAAGATGAAATGAAAAGATGATAAAAGAAGAAATGAGCATTATAGAAGGTAACAGATGAAACTGACAAAAGTAAATTTAGAATTGTGGGTTTATACCACAAGGGTGAGAGTTCACACGATAGTTTTATGCAATCATTGCACTCCATTATTTCTGATACGTACTTGAAAAGGGGTACTTGAAAATGGTTGCTGAATATTATTGTCAATTTCTCTGGAAGACCACCATGCCTGCAAAATTCGTAGAGTACAAGCCGTCTGCTTGACTCATAGCTCCTCAGCTTTGTTTACGTTCCTTTCCACGTCTGGACGTCGTCTGTACACCTCCAATGCTCTGCGCTGGCCGCAGATGACGTTAAGACCTCGCTGGCTATTCACTGACTATATCCCACATATATAGATAGCTAGATAGATGTGGCTATATGTAGATAGATAGATATGTTTGGTACAGCTGATTGGTAATGAAAAAAGAGGTGCATAATTAGATGTTATAGCAGTCCCACATGCAAAATTTCAACGTTCTAAGGCTAATCTTTTTTGAGTTATGCTAGATACACACATACATACATACATAAAACATACGTACGTACATAAGTATAGACGTCACAAAAAATCTCCTCTGAATCCATTTTAAATCCATTTTACTATCTGTTTTGGTAAAAAAAAAAAAAAAAAAAAAAAAAGTCGTCTATATGGATTCTCGAGCGGTCAAAGAGGATATTCCTGTTTAAATATGATACCGGAAATTTGTCGCAATTGTAATATTTCCTTGGCTTCTTATGACTTCCTACAAAGAAGTAAAAAGCGCTATAAATCAGAGAATTCAAGAAGAAGCGATAAAATATTTTTATGTCAAATGGGCTTGCTACTCATTGCATTCAGCAGGAATGGTCAGTACTCATCGGTCAGATAGTTGTCTTATCACCCATACCCTTGCGAGGGTGCACCACAGAGGGACGATCGAATTACCCCTGTAAGAGAAGAATGTTCGGTTCTAGTTTTGATGGAAAATATTTACGGATATGGAACTGAGGATCTTCCACCACTCTTCTCTTATCACCTCATGCCTCGCAAGCGCCCTTCTCCGGGATTCGACAGGGAGTCCAGCGTCAAACGGCAAACATCATCGCTAACCATTATACAAGTTAGGGCGGCACAGCAAAATGTATAAAAACTGGATTTTAAATACTTCATTTTTAAAACTAGATTTTAAATGTGGCATTTTGTAGGTATTGAAACTGATAAATAAATAGCCTATGTTAATCTGTCTTTAAAGTGAACTCGCACCTTTTCCTGAAATAACTGTTTCCATCGAATGAGAAGATACAGCTTTAGAATATATTTTCTGTTGTGCTCTACGAATTTAAATACAGAAATAACGTTGTAAGATATTATAGCCGCAGCGGCTACTCTATCTTACATTGTTATTTGATGTATTTCCTAAAGATAGACTTACGGGGACGCGAGACAATATCAGTTAACTTCTTGGCAGAATGATAGTCTCCTCCTTCCTTCAACTGTCATCGAATTTTTAATAGAATTTTTTAACAAACTTCTTTCTTTTCGAATCCACTGTGTGTCATGTTATCTTTGTTTATTTTAGAAATAAGAGAGGGCGTTTGGGTTCGATCGAAAGAAGGACAACATGGTTTTCCATGCGGCACGTAATGCCAGTGTGTCCGGGGACATGTAAAAAATTTAATTAATAATAGTTTTTCATTAATCCCAAATTTAAATTCTTTATTTAATTTGAATTGTTTGAGTTCCTTCCGTTCTTATATTATATAATGAATCCAGGAATTTTAAATCTTACGGATTAGTAATTATAGTACACTATTATAATTCAGGCATTTTAGTAATATGTAATAAATGGATGTATTTTATATTCTGTTCCTTCTGCACTGAATATTTTCATTTTGCCAAGCAAAATACGGATTTCCTTTATTTTGGTTTACGTGGGTACAATATTCATTCTTTGTGTATTCTGTCCTTACAAAAAAAAAAAAAAAAAAAAACAATTATTAATAGTTGTTTCTATTAACACTTCTATTTTTAATTATTGATTAAATTTTAGGATCATTAGGTTATATCGATGCTGGAACGTGAAAAATATGCATTGACCTTGCCGGGATTCGAACTCTGTACCTCCCGAATACGCGACGAGTGTGCTTCCAGTTACACTACGAAGGCTTACGGAAACATCTCCATGTGCGTAAACGAGGAAGAAAGTGTCTAATATACCCCCCCTTTTTTTAAAGGGCGACTGGGAATGAAAGGACGCAATCGCCAAAGCCTAGTGGTGACGAATTATCGTCCACCACCTTTTAGTTCGGGCGCCACTTGTAGAGTCGTTTAGAATTTTTTCGATGTCTTTAAATTGGAAAAATATCCGATTAACATAAACGCTGCAGAAATTCAATCAGAAATATTTACTTTTAAAAGCTTCTCTAGTTTCCGTTATTCTAGGCGCTAAAGCAACTACAAGGCTTGTATAATTTAAAAATAATTCACGAATGTAATTTTGTTGAATCATATCCGAAATTGGAAGCAGTATTAAGAATACTTTTAAGTTGCCAGTTAGTAGGAAAAGAAAACTCAGCAAACTTAAAGCAATAAAAAAAACTGAATAAGATCTCCACCTTGATCAAAAAAACTTTCAAATACGGCCATTTTTATAAACATGTTTTTTTTCAAACGTCATCAGTCTATTTCAGTATGGCTATTACTTCAAATATAGCTGTTCAGTTTCAAACATGGTCATTCTATGAAGCTCTGGAATTAAGTGATCAAGTAGATTTTAAGCAAATCATTTAAAACCAACGAAAATTAAGTATCGAAAATGCTTGGAAAAATAATATGATACTTTTTATGTTAGTCACATTTTATTTATATTATTTTCGATGTTATTACCATTTATCAGAAAGGAATTTTTTAAAGTTTTCCATTTCGAAACTGTAAATTATTATGTGTTATTTTTTTGAAATTTTTAGAAAGCTAATTAATAATTAATTATATAATTAATAATAAATATTATTATTATTACTGTTATTATAAAATTGATAATATTAATTATTATTATAAGAGTTTTGGTATTATGATCTGAAATATAATAATGCATGAACTGTGCGTATATCTTTATTATCTATGTGCGGATATATTTAACTTGTACTTATTTTTTTTATAGTTATACTATATTTATTGTATGTGTATGTGTGTTTGCGGTTTTTCCCCTTCTTTTTTTTATTGAAATGGCCGGACACCTTGCGTTGTATATAGGAACGCGCAATGTCATCTTTTCGTCTTATGACAAAATATGTAGGCATGGCTGTGCTCTTCCATATAAGTAAGCTTTTGGTGTGGCACAAAAGAAGGGGGTGAAGACCACGGTGAAATATCAGAAGAGCGTGTAAACCAAATACAGTGGGGCGGGCCTTCTGTTTCAGTGCAATCTTGAGAACTTATTATTCAGTCTAGCACAAATGCTATATGTAAATAGAGTCGTAGCCTCATCGTGTTGGAATCGTATATATATCGAAATATGAATTTACCGTATTCCAGGAATTTTAAGGCAAACAGCATCTGGGTACTTTACTAAATTAAATAATTCAAAGTAAAGAGCTTACACAAATTATTTTCAATAAATTATTGGTATTTTTGTTCTTCCAGTAATGGGGATAGAATTTCCCTCCCCCAATGGCGGATTGTAGCCGTTTATAGGCATTGGCCACTACTAATGATTCACCTATTACCATTCATACATTGCAACTTTGATTGCGAGGCAGCCTATGCGGCGTCAGCATTGTATAATACTGTTACGTGCGTACGGGTTCGTAATGGATTGAATGCACACAGAACCGATGATAACTTAATAAAATTTATTTTCCCAAAAGAAACACTTTACAGTTCTGGAACTCAGTGTGATACCGAGAAGAGATGTAAAAAATACTCTTACAGCTCTTCTCGATATCACAGAGCAAAATCAATAGTTATACTTCAAATTATTAAGAACGTTAAACACAAGGCAGTCCAAAGAGCATCTGATCACGCCGCGATCTCTCAATATTCCGAACTCAGTGCTGAACTAAACAGCTAAGAGCTCATTGTATAAGC
The DNA here is from genome assembly GCF_044657685.1 of Stegodyphus dumicola. NCBI lineage: Eukaryota > Metazoa > Arthropoda > Arachnida > Araneae > Eresidae > Stegodyphus > Stegodyphus dumicola. The sequence continues at coordinate 146,119,388 of NC_140775.1, forward strand.
ATATATGACTCTCTCCGGTCTTATATGCTTACACAATCCGGCCGCCTTGAAATCTCTAATATATTTCATTTCTCGAAATTACTGGAAGGCATATACGGTTAAAGTGGCATGTAAGGGCCGGATATGATTGCAGCACATAGAGATCAATGTCAGTTATTCAATCACAGTACCAATTACTGATATACAGGAACCAAACAAAAATGTCGCCAAATGATCGCCAAGTTTGGCGACAAAGTAAGTCGCCAAAACCATCGTCAGCTTAGCGATATCTCTCAATTTTGCGAGATAGCCATTTACCTCAGTGTTTATTTAACACTGAGGTAATTTTCTGTTTCGCCTTCGCAAATCTCGCTAAGTAGACTTTATTGGCGAAAACACACAGTATACACGTAAGAAGTGTTGACAAATGTTAGTTCTAAGAATATTTTATTTTGAAGGTATAAATATTTTAATGTCGTTTAAAATTTTGTAAAAAAGCTAATAAATAAAGACAATAAATTTGTAAACAGACATTAATTTAAGAATTTACTGTGCTTTCATCGTACAACATCCTGATTCGCCGGTTCATATCACGTGACCCCAAGTGATCTCATCTCGCGTAAACTACGCTAAAAAAATCTAATTCTCTCAGTAATTATCTACATTAATTTCAAGTTAAATCTTAATTTGGAATACAAGTTTAAATGCAAGAATTATTTCAATTCGTACGAATACCTTACTCAGAAATTTAAACCGCAGTGCTTAACTTCGCTAGTGCATTCTTATTAGAATTGATGAATTTAACCCTTGACTTTGCCTTTTCTATATTTTCGCCATCGAGTGAGCGGTGTGATCGCTTCCTAATTGACTTAATTACCGCCCGCGAATGTCCTTAGGGCATAAAATTGAACTAACTGTTAAAAATTCTAAATAAGAAATGGCTGCGACCTGTTTTGAAAATGTAAAAGTTAAAGTAAAAGGTTAACAGCGAGGATATTTCGTTTGGCATCGTTTGTACCATTATTGGCGACTTTATCGCTTGCGCTGGCAAAACGGAAAAGTACAGACTTGCCCCTATAACCTTATTTTTCCGGCAGGCCTTCGGCAGGATTTTTCAAGTATTTCCTATTACATTAGGAAAAAGATACTTCAATTTCACACATAATTTCACCAAAATTATGTACATATATACAAAATTCTTAACAATATATTAACCGCTATGAAGTATACGTATATTTCAGGAAGAAGGATTTTTTACACCGCTTTTCAAAGTGCTGGGTTTGTTCAGCATTTTGTTGCTCTTTCATCTAATCTGTATAAAAATTATTTTTCAATTACTGAATTAAAATCTTTTTTATTTATCATCCCCTCAATTTAATGGATGACATTTAATTATGTTTACTGTCTTAACAGTGTCTGAAAGTTCATGCTTGTATCTTTATATTTTACCTTTTATGAAGAACTATCACTCACTTCTGTCAAAACATGTGTAGTATCTTTGCATGTTAAAATTTATATTATGTTTAATGCTGTTTTGGAATATTTATTTGAAGAGTCTAGCGGCTGCTTTGTTGCTTTAAAAGTTTAATTTCCATCCTTATTTTCGGTTATATTATAGGGTCTTATTATTATACGGGAGTTTGTAAAGTTTTTGATTTAATTTGCAGGTGCATAGTTTGCTTTTGAACATCTGTATTTAATCTCTCTGCTATGCTGTCTATTAGTGTAAAAATATAAAAATATTATGGTTTATTAAATAAAAAGGTCATTCATAAAGCTGTGACTTAACGACCTTCTTTTGGTAATGAAGTAGTTTCATTTATAAGAGCTATTTCATTGGGGAAAAAAATATAAAATATTTTCTTTGTTAATTAACTGTATGAAAATTCATTTCCGTTTATCGTTAAAGAGAAGAAGGAGAATTAAAAAAAAATGTATGTGCTAGCTCATTTAATTAAAAAGAAAAAATGACCAAATAAAGGGAAATTCATGTCAAAGTAATTTCTTAGCGTACTTTTCATCATTTTCTCTTCGTAGAATTGCTGTAAAACCATTGAGGCTTTTGAAATGCTTATTTAAATCTCTGTTCCATATAAATGATTTCTTTGCTGAACATTTTTCGAGTTCCGAATTCCTGCTGCTGTTAAGAGACTGAAGTGCATTATTATCCTTGGAAAACAAAATGAGAAGGAGAAAGCTTAAGTGATATTGGCATGTGAGTGTCTTCTGTATCAAGGGATGAACATTTGAAAGAGCTTACGCTTCGCCAAGGATATTAGACTCTTACGGGGTTGGAATTTGAACTGAATTTAAGATAAGTGATTGTAAATTTTGAATGCCATTCGTATTTTAACTTAAACAGTAGTGACGGTTATATTGAATCATTAAAGCACACATTTCGAAGGATTGTTCCCGAGCAATTTTTAATTTCCTTATGTATTGTTAATAATAATCGTTGAAGCTTGTTCCGTTAGAATTCTTGCAGTGTTAACATCAAAATTATATGGGCACTTAACGAGCTTTTAAATCGCCGGCGCTAAGAATTTATATGCCGAAAATAAACATTTCTGCTGAGAAATTTAAATTGTGAATAGTTACGCAGTGTATGTAAAATATGTCTCTGCTTTCATCTCGACTGCCCCTTTCTTTTCAAAAATCTGAGGTAAATGAGTTATTTTTATATAACTTTTATCTCCAAAACATTAAATGAATCTCATAATTAATAGGACAGTAACTTTATCTCTGCACGAATTTTAGAGGTATTTTCTTTGTAGATTTCTCGAATATGAAATTTCTTCATGGATGTCTTTATTTTTTATTTGACTTTCTGTTAAATAAATTTTAAGCTACTTTACGTTAGATTTTCTGCCCCCTATTTTGCCCAAAAAAGCCTTTTTTTTTTTTTTTTTTTTTTTTTTTTTTTCAATTTAATTTAAACTAGAAGACTGAATTTTGAATTTCTCTAAATTTTGCTGAACTTTTGAAATACCAAAGCGAAATCGTTTCCCAAAAATAAATAAAATTTACCTCCTTTGTCTGTCAGTGCCGGTGTAATGTACTAGAATCTTCTAGTACACTGTAGTTCCGGCAAACAATTTCAGTGCCAAATGATTTTCTTTTTTTAACTTGCGCTTAAGGAAGAAAATCTATGCGTGTATAGTATAGCATATTTAAAATAAAGAAAAGGAAAAAAAAATCTGAAAGGATTTCAGATTTTAATCGTCGCTCAAAAGGGCTCTTTGAGATTATCGACAGACATGGCTCAGGCCTAAGAGAGAAACATTTTTATAGGACACTAGGTTGACTATACATTTAGACTAAGGCCCACCAGCGGCAGAGCTGTTAAGTCCTTGAGCAGAGGTAATGTGGTTCGCGTTCGAAGTCCGTATCCCGGCAAACGGGTGGGTTGCATGGGCGTTTTCATGGTTTTTCACGTAGTTTACTTGTATACGAGCAAGTTTTCCATGTAGGCATTCCCTCCCTTAGGCAGATAGCCCTCGAGTCCTTTGCCATAATCAGATAAACCAAACCAAACCACTTTGAGTGCCAGTTGAGCGTTATATAGCTTCTCTATGTTTGAAAAATGAATATATATATATATATATATATGTAATGATATTTTTAAATCACTTGATTAAATTAAATTCAAATAATATTGCTTAATAATGTGTTGGCGATTCTCTACCTAAATTGCATCCCTCTTCCTAAATTTTGGCGAAATCCTTTCTTTAGTATAAAATATATTAACCTGTTGGCGCCCGCCAAATCGTCAAACTCATAAATCTGTCATATTACATAAAGTACTTAAGAACACTTCTGATGAGAAGATAGCGTCACCTCGTGATTTCAATTAATATCGCTGATTGGAGGAGCCTCGTGACGCACACATATGTATAAGTAGGGCTTCTGCTCAAGGTACGAGGAGAACGCTTGTGAGATGGATGCTAAAATAAACCTACCACTTTATATTCCAAAATTTGTCTCATTCCTGTTGCCCCGGCTGCACAAAACAAATAATGTATGAGAAATTACATTTCAGAAAGCCGGTAGGATACCACCTTCAAAGGGATTATCTAAAAAAGAAAATACCGCAAGGATTATACGGATAAAATGTTACGCACTTTAGATGAATTTGCCGCTGTGCGACTTCTATGTTTCCACATTTTTCTCTAGGCGTTCTTGCTTCAAGAGAATCATCCTTCTGTTACCTGTATTCTGGTATTCTGCAGATTATTTTACATCCAGAGAAGCACCCTTCTGCCCCCTGTGATGCGTGATCTGTTTTTCCATCGAAAGTTCGTCGTTCATCAAATGTGCTCTTAACGTTGACCTACTTTTGAGGATGGAAATCTTTCCCTACGTCTACAGCGTTCTGTGTTGCTCTCGAGAGCTTTGTGCTTGTGTGGTGATTGATCGTGTTTTGCGAAAATCTAATTAAGAGTGCACAAAAATGTGTATTTTCGTGTCGATTTCATAACTCGTATTCTCGTCACAATAAATCAAACAGGAGCAATTAGTAAAAAGACTGGCGATGCAAATGATATTATTATTATTGAATTATAATTACTGATTTAATAATAGTGTTTTTATTTTGAAAATTTTAAAAAGTATTATTTTGGTATAAATGTATTTTAAATTTGGTATTTAAAGGATGTATTTTGGTTTTAATATCGTTTTGGGAAAATTTAAAGAGTATTATTTTTGAGTTAGTTTTATTTATGAAAGTATTATTAGTTTTATTTATGAAAGTATTATTAAAAGAATGATGGCTAATGAAAACCTCTCTGATCCTGATGATTCATTAAGGGCAGCTAGCGCTGAACCTGAAACAAGTATAATTCCCTTTGACGCGCAGAATGATATGGATATAAATTCATGGCTTGAGTACTTTAACAAAACTCATTTAGATAAATGATATGATGGTAATTAAGAAAAAGAATTTTTATAAAATTGTAGTGCCTAAATCTTTAAGATTAAAATTGTTGAATAAAACCCATGAAAATTTTGGTCACCCGGGAGTTCAAATTATGAACTTAATCACCCCTCAATATTATTGGCCTCATATTAGCGAAGATATCGGAAATTTTGTTAAACATTGTCATACTTGTCAACTTAATAAAAAGAAAAAACAGAAAAAATTTGGTCTTATGCAAGACGTACCCCCAACCGACAAACCTTTCGAATGTCTCTCTATTGACACTGTGGGAGGATTTAATTATTATAATTCTACAAAAAAATATTTACATATAGTTATTGACCATGCAAATAGATTTGTCTGGGCTTTTCCCTCTAAAAGTGTAACTTCAGAAACCTATGCCAATTGTCTAAAACAAATATTTCAAATACAAGTCCCCGAAAAAATTCTGAGTGACAGAAATGCAGCCTTCACTTCCTCTAGATTCAAAAAATTTCTTAAAAAGCATAATGTTAAACAACTTTTAACTTCATCTCACCATCCCCAGACAAGTAGAAAGAGTAAATCAATCAATAGTAAGTCGACTAAAATGTAAAGTAAATTCTTCTTCTAAAAAAGTACCGTGGACTAAAGTGCTAGAGTAAGTTGTTATCGAATATAACAACTCCCCTCATACGGTAACTAAGTTCACCCCAGCATACTTACTATTTGGTAACCTCCCTTTTAAATCTCCAATTGATCAAAATAAATACCCTTCCTTAAATGAAGCAAGGGCTAGCAAAGAAAAGAACTATCGAATACCACCGAAAGAATAAAACTAGATATGACATCAGATTTGTAGAATCTAAATTTCAACCTGGAGATTTTGTCCTTTACGAGGAATTTGAATACCCAAATACTAGAAAATTGACTTCACCCTATTCAGGCCCTTATCAGATTATGAATAAATTATCTGAAGTTAATTATGAAATCGACAGGGAAAATTTTCACACGAAGAAACCAACTGAGATTGTACATGCGTCAAAATTAAGGTTCTATTATCCACCCGAGAACTTTAAATTACATCATGAATAAATCAAAATTTATAAATCAATAAACTATCCATAACCCTTCTTTTAGTTTTCATCCTGTTGTCCCCCTTAATAGTTGATTTATCTCTCAGTGTCTGAAAAGTTTGTCTGCCCTTTTCTTTTACTGGGCTCCTTCAAACTTGAGTTTCAGGTTCAATGCACTTTCCGTGTGGGAAACACTCAATTGAGGCTATACTACAAGTAGAGTACTATACCCTCACATTTCCTTGAGCTCATGTTTTCCTATGTTTGTGTTATAAATTGTAGCAACAGTTGAAAAAGTTAAATTTCAGTTGTTGAAACTTCTGAATTTCATTTTATGTTTCTGCAGCATCGTGTACAAAAAACTGGTATGGATGTTGGAAGTTAAATTTTGTTTTGTTATCATTAATAAGAGAAAAATAGAGTGACAAAATATGTTAAAAACCTAGCAAAATGTGTATTTTCAACAAGAGTATAAGAGCTCTAGTATCGTGACATAAAAACTCAAATGTTTTCAGTGCCAATGCTGATCCATAATTCTAGCGCTAATTAAATGATCCGGAGATCTCCAAAGACCAGTAAAAGACTGAAGATGAGCCTGAGTGACAACTCTAATGATTGTACGGACTCATACACAAACTGTGAATGGCATGCCCTAAGATATAAACTTACAAATTCAGTTATATTACTATTTCCTATTGCCGCGTAGCTAACCAGCAATATGTTATTAGTGCTTTATTTGTTCTGCACTTAGTTACTATATTGTAATTTTATTAATCATTTATTATATTTTATATACTGTATTAATTATATTCAAATATTTTATGTCATATTTTATGTAAACATTTTGTGTGCCTTGAGGTAAATCCAATCAGTTTTCCTACTCACTTAATTTCCTAATAACTAAATTTTCTGCTCTCACTATCTGGACTGTCTTGGGTCGACGGCCGCGACTGCAAGCCTTTCAGATGGAGGGGATAATCTGTAATGATATTTTTAAATCACTTGATTAAATTAAATTCTAATAATATTGCTTATTAATGTGTTGGCGATTCTCTACCTAAATTGCATCCCTGTTCCTAAATTTTGGCGAAATCCTTTCTTTAGTATAAAATATATTAACCTGTTGGCGCCCGCCAAATCGCCAAACTCATAAATCTGTCATATTACATAAAGTACTTAAGAACACTCCTGATGAGAAGATAGCGTCACCTCGTGATTTCAATTAATATCGCTGATTGGAGGAGCCTCGTGACGCACACATATGTATAAGTAGGGCTTCTGCTCAAGGTACGAGGAGAACGCTTGTGAGATGGGTGCTAAAATAAACCTACCACTTTATATTCCAAAATTTGTCTCATTCCTGTTGCCCCGGCTGCACAAAACAAATAATGTATGAGAAATTACATTTCATATATATATATATATATATATATATATATATAACGTAATTCTTTTAAAATAGTTGTTGTTTTTAGTTAGACATACCATGAATTAAATGCATTTTTATTTAAATGAATCCAATTAAGGATTTAAAAATAATATTCTTAAGAGCTGCATCTGTTGTTTTTAAATGGCTTAGTACTTAAATGTTTAATCAATAACTGACAGATTTAATTTGAAAAGTAAATATCATACATTTTACAAATGGCAACAGACCCGAATGAAAAGTGAAAGGACGCAAAATTGTGTTGCGATGCTAATAGCCCTTTTTGGCTAAAAAGCCAATGAAATGGTAATCAAAAATTGGTAAAAAATAATGCTGAATATATGTCCAGAATCTCATGGGTTTATAAATTGAAATTTCAACTAAAATGTGTAATATGAATTTTATTTAGTTGTATTTTAGGTTATTCGTATTATTACTTCGTTTCTAGGATGCATGCTTCCCGCCCCCGAAGTGTTAATGTAAATCCCCAACTGTGAAATATTTCGCGAAGTGATCCCAAACCGTGAAATTTTCATTTTCTAACCTTCCATCTTCGTGCGAATTTCTGCTATCTTCATGGAGAATTTTCTAAAGAAAATTGATATTTTTCCATATTGGTGCCAAAACCCATGCAGCCAGCCCTACAGACTTCAAGCATCGAAGCTGTGTTAAACTATCAGCTCTACACTCAAGAGCCAAAACATTACGACCAGTCCTACATTTTGCGATGAACGCGCCTGGATAACGTGGAAGGCACGTGATCAGGTGGAAGTGGTATTTAACTGCTGCTGGAGAGTCTGAAGAATCATTCTTTAACTTACTTCTGTGTGTGATGGGAAAGGCTGCGGATCTAAGCGACTTTGATAGAGTGCAGATTGTAATGGCTCGAAGGCTCGGAACAAGTATTTCCGAAACTGCGCGACTCGTGGTTGTTCGCGATATACAGTTGTTCGTACGTATGAAAAGTGGATGAATGACGGTGAAACCAGTAGTAGACGACACGGTGTTGGACGTCCACACGCTATCAAAGAAAAAGGTCGTCGGAGACTGTCTCGCATGGTGAAGCAAAACCAAAGCCAGACAGTGGCTCAGCTGACAGCCGAATACAATGCAGGGCCAAGTAGAAAAGTACGGAGCACACTGTTCAGCGGACACTGTTGGATATGGGGCTACGCAGCAAACGTCCCACTCGTGTGTCTTTGCTGACCATGCGTCATCGCCAACTGCGCCTGCGCTGGGCCCGGAAGCATCGCGACTGGTCCATGGATCAGTGGGAGAGAGTTGCCTAGTCAGATGAATCACGGTTTGTCATTCATCACGCCGTCTTTCAGGCGAATAGTTGCTCTCTCAAAGCACAGCAGGTCATACACAGGCCGGTGGTGGCGGTATTATGCTCTGGGAGACATTCTCTTGGGCGTCTCAAGGCTACAATTGTGTTGGAGTAGTTCTAGGAACATGATGCTGATTTCCATTTAATGTCCTGCCCGCCTAACTCACCGGATCTCAATCCGATAGAACACATTTGAGATGTCATGGGACGGCAGCTCAGAGGTCAAAGACCACCAATTCGCAATATCTCGGATTTGCGTGACCGGTGCTACAACATCTGATACAATCTGTCTCCTGCCATCTATCAAGGACTTGTGGCATCCATGCCAAGGCGGGTTGAAGCTGTGTTGCGCGCCAAAGGTGGCCCAACTCGTTATTGCCTGGTGGTCATAATGTTTTGGCTCTTGAGTGTATAATAGCAATTGATTCTTTCGCCGCATAGAACATAAAAATAGAAAATCCTCACCTCACCTCAAAATAGACGTATCGTCGGTGCTATACGCTAAATTTAGAAAACTTATAAGATTTGTGTTGTCTGAATTCTAAATTAATACTTGTTTGGCGTGTTATTTTATCTTAATTATTGAGATGGTAGTTCTTTCTCGATCCGTAAGCATGAGCTTTAATAGCTTTTCTACAGACAGTGTTTGTGGAAACAGTTTTAGCCTTTCAGTATTTACACTTGGACATTTTATAATCATATGAAAAGTATTTGTCATTGTGTTCCCATAACTGCATGAGCAATGAGTACCTTTCAGATTAAATCTGTTAAAATATCTGGGAAACGCCCTGTGATTTGTAAATATTTTATTCAAAAAGATAAATGCCTCTTTTCTGAGACTTTGGGGAAGAATTTAAATGTAGTTCTTCTAGTTTTATCTTCAGTCCATCTTTTTTGCCAAAATTTCTATCCCTTTTTTCTTGGCCTTAAAATTCAATAACTTCGTGGCATATTACATTCAATTACATAATTTTAATAAATTTCTAATTTTGCTAATTCGTCAGCCTTTTAATTTTCAGTGGTACCTTGGTGCCCTCGAATCCAATGTAACCTTGTCTTCATCTCTGAAAATACCTTTTAAATTTCTAGAATATTTTTATAGAAGATGTTGTATTTATCGATTGATTTTATTGCAAATTGGCTATTTGAGTAAACATTTGCCTCTAATTTATTACTGATTCACTGTAAAGCTTTTAGTAAAGCCACTGTTTCAGCCTGAGAGACTGAGCATCTGCTATCTAGGGAAAAAGACCATCATTCTTTAAGTATGCCATATTGATAGATACAGAATCTTGCACCAGTCCAGTCCCATCATCATTTTTTTGAACCGTCCGAATATAGTTCAAAGCCACTGTCCTGTGGCGAACTTAAATCCCACTTGAAAGCTTTAATTTTGACCGAATGTTGTGACCACTTGGGAGTCTGGGCTTCCTATTTCTTCTTTAGTAATACTTACGCCATAAAATTTAAAACTGCACCCGCTTCTACTCATTTTTGAATAGCAATTTCTATATCCAGCTGTACATAAAGTGGAATCACACCTACTAGTATTTGAAAGGATGATATAAATACTGTTTTATAACATCTTATTGCAAGTAAAGCTATTATTTGAAAAGCGTTTGCTTTTCCCCTCATTTTAACTGTGGGAGATTTCCATCATGCTGGACAAGTATAAACAACAATTCTTGCAAATGCTCATTTGCATAATTCTTTAATAACCATTTTATATATTTCAGTTATTCGAATCAACTTATTGACAATCTTACTTGTCTTTGTCATTAAGTAATCCTTTTAAGATAACCATGTTAAGTTTTCATCAATAATTATTCCAAGATATTTAATAATTTTCTGTCTTTTTAAGTGATTATTTCATTACTATTGCGGATCGTTTTTAGGTGATTATTTCGTTACTATTGCGGACGTTATCTTCAAAGTCTCTCAACAGTTCTGTCAATTCAGTCAAATCTACAACCGGAGAGATATATCAATTTCATGATTGTCAATCGTTTTTGTTCTAGTTGCCATATGTGACACCGTCAAGTTTCACATATTATAACTACTTATTAAGTTCAAATTCAAGTTCTGAACTATTGTTGCCATTCCGGGTACCGAGTCATCATAATAGATGAATTTACAATGGATAGGGAAATTCGCAGATTTCCCATCTATACATAAAGGCTGTTGAATATTATTGTATATCTGTTTTTAGCTGTGCAATAGCAGTTTGAGAGCATGCTTAATTTATTTGAATAGCTCTTATTGAAATACTAGTGGGGTTATTATCCATAATTAATTCGTTTTATTAATTCATCTATTTTCATCTATCATGAAGGACACATATTTGAAAAGCTCGAATGGCTAAACAACATGACTTACAGGTTAATAACACGACAGTTGACAGAAAGACATAAAAAATGAAATGGACTTTAACACAATGCAATATGTAATAAACGTATGACACGAATATTTTTATCGATTTTTGGCTTAACTAGTGAACGAACAATCCAGTAAAACCCTAAAATACATCTCACATACCTTTTTTACTCTTTGGAAAATTCTGAAGCATGTAAAACAGAAGTATTAATTTACATAATCTAGTATATTACACAGTTAAAGGGAAATGTTTAGATAGTTACTGGTCACTGTTTTTATCGAAAATCGTCATGTTAAATGCGTGAAGGTTCTTATTATTAGAGACTAACACTGGAAGTTCGGTATAATTTAATCAGAAATAAAAGGATCACCGTGAATTGAGTAAGATAACTATAATTAATTAATTAAAGAAAAAGGTATAATTAATTAAAGATAAAATAAAGTTATTAAGCAGCAGTTAAATACCACTTCCACCTGATCACGTGCCTTCCACGTTATCCAGGCGCGTTCATCGCAAAATGTAGGACTGATCGTAATGTTTTGGCTCTTGAGTGTATATGTAGATGCTTACATGGATCATATATTACTTATCTACGAAGTTTCAAATTCCTAAATGTTCTTGGACTTAGAGATTTCTTTGACAAGATATTCGTCTTAATAATTATTAATGTAAGTATTAATATATTTTAAGTTGTACGCCTTAAACCTGCAACTTTTCGACCAGGAATTGCTGAAAAACAACGAATAGAAATCCAGCTTGAGGAAATCCCCTTTCTATCAGTATACATGACCTCTTGTGTGGTTTGGTGGAAGGTGAGAGACTCTCGGACCCCTTCCCCAGGGTGCTGTCCCTCAAAATTTTGGTGGAAGTAGAAGTCCAACCTCTTTGAGGCTCAGGCAATTATTTTTTCATGAAAATCATGGACAAGACAACAACAACATCAATAAACATGAACCTGACCTATACAAACGTATTGCAGTAATATCAAAAGTAGATCGAATCCCCTTAACTGGGATAAATACGTCCATTAATATTCTCAAACAACATTTCGAAATTTTTTTTTCGTGTACAGTATTGTAATATAAAATTGAAATTCCAGAAACACAAGTAATACTATATTATAGCTCTGCACTGTTGCTTTTTCTTGATTACGTCAATATCTGTGTCCTCGTGGAATGATGGTTCGTTGAGGTACGTACAGTCGTTGAGTTCAAATACTTCCCCATCGGGGACAACAAACTTTAAGGAAAGTGGATTTTTTACAGTTGCATAGTCCTTGGCTGTGTAAAATGAATGATCATTTTCAATCACTGATTCGGTGGTTTTATTATTATTATTATTATTATTATTATTGTCTTAGTATTTCCTTAAATAATTCTTTTGGGGGGGGGATATTAAAAAAAAGTTTTGGTGTGTTTAAACGCTATCGTTATCTGGATGTACTTACAAATAAATCTTCCCTAACAGGGATGTGGAGTCGGTAGGGAAAATGACCGACTCCAACTCTGACTCCGACTCCTGGAATTTTAAAGACTCTGACACCGACTCGACTCCCTCATATATATATATATATATGTAAACATATATACGCATGGGTTACAGCTTATTTTTTTAATATAAAAGAAGTAATAGATGCTACAGAAAAAAATTGATGGCATAGCAAATTATTTATATTAATTAGCATTTATTATAAAAAGAAAAAAACTAGTATTAATTATCTCTAAGAAACAGTATAGCTTCGGCAAGTTCTTCTTTGTTGGAGGGACATAGATCCGGTTCGATAAACTTCAGACCTGAGAACTTTCCACACTAACTTGAGTAGGAGGAAGAACTGTTACTGTAGGGGGCTATTTCTTTTAAATTTTCAGGATAGATTTTCTAAAAGAGGTGTCTTTCAAGCGCAATCATATTTCTGTATTTCTTCAAAGGCCGTGTAAAAATCTTGTTCGTATTTTTTCATTTATATAGCTAAAGGCTCTTGGTTCTTTATTTTCATTCACTTTGCCTTAGCCTTTTCAATATTATCCAAAAATATTTCTCAAAATCTAATTCATCACTGGAAGAGGCTCAATTAAAATGTTTGCAGTTCGACTGTCCCGATTCGAATTCTCCAATTGTTCTGAGAATAATTTCATTCTTAATGAAAGTTCATAGATGGCTTTCTTTGCCTTTTCAATTTGTTCGTCATCCAAAAAAATTCAGTGTTTCAGGTCTACATATATTGAACACAGCAAGATCGCATTGTCTTACAAACTAGTTTCTCTTTTTTTCATTGAAGGAATGATTCCTTCTGCAGTAAAGCCTCCGTTTCAGAAAGAACAAAAATCCCATTCTTCCATTCTCGTCTCCTGTCAATTCTTCAGATTGCAGGTTTTTTGTGGTTATATAGGGTGTAGAAAGAAGAGTTTCCAATTCTGCAAGATCATTCCACAGTCTTTCTATTAGTGAAACATTAGGGTTATCTACATCTTCTAAAAAAGTTATTAATTCTGACAATCTCTTTATCATCAAATATGTACTTCCTTATTACGTTGCTTGATCAGTAATTGCTCCTTTTCCTGCTTGCTTAATAAGAATGGCATCAATTTTGGAAGTTCTTGCTGCTATTGCTGCTTATCTAAATTTACCAGTGAAATTTGTAACTAAATGAATCAGTTCAGTGACTAATGGCAAATATCACATCTATCCTCCTCCCTTATATTTATTTATTAATATGTCAATAAAATAGAAAATAACTATTCATTAATATATATAGTTCATAAATAAAAATAATAACTCAGCTTGTAATTTTTTTTTTTTTTTTTTTTTTCCAATTCATTTTACTTTCATTTCAAATTCAAACTGTCCAACAAAAACTGGAGTTAGAGTCGAACCTGTTTTTAGCCACTCCAGCTCTGACTCCTTTTACCCCAAAATCTGCCCGACTCCATGACTCCGACTCCACAGCCCTGCTCCGTAACTCCTCTCCCCTCCCGAATCTTCAGTTTTTTATAACAATCTTACTTCTCACTCTGCATCCTTATTATAAAATGGATGTGTATGGAAAAAGAGGAAAACGTTTTCTTTCAATTTATGAAGTACATGTCTTTTTTAAATTTTCGTTTTTGATTTAAATTTATTGTTTTCTTCAATTCTATGCAGGGTGACTGGAGGCGAACTCTTTGAAGATATTGTTGCAAGAGAATATTACAGCGAAGCCGATGCTAGGTAATTTCTTTTGATCTTTATGTTCAGTAACTGAAAAAAATCAGTTGAATTTCGAATGATATTCATACTTCATAATATGATTACTTTAATCTAATAATAAATATTAAGTAATGCATAGCAAAAATCTGTTTAAATATTACAGATTAATTTTTACGTTTTAGTTACTGTGTACTTGTGGAATAAAATCCGTGTAAGATAACAGAAAAATGTGTTGCTAATTAACTTTTCTACTATTTAAGTAAGGTTTCCTTATTCAATGTTCTGCAAAACAGTAAAATTCCTAAAAACCACGAAAGAAAGTTGTTTAAAATTCTTTGCCATAAAATTGCAGTAATTCATTACTTTACAACAGTATTGCTTTATTTCCCCCCTGGCTGAAAAATAAGTAGCGACATGATAATATTTGCGGTAATAAGCGATAATATTTGCGGTAATTTGAGGTCATTACTTGGGAATAGACTTGTCAAAGAAAAAAAAAAAAAAAAAAAAAAGAACGCTAAGTAGTAGCCAAAGCTTTCCACCTCCAAAAAAGGCAAAGTAGTTGCAACGGTTAAATAATCATCACCGCTCTTCTTTTTGCGATCCACATTAAACAAGACACAAACAAGCCAAAGTCTTGAAGATATACGCTGTAATTTTATCCTTACGTAGCTAGTTTTCAAACATTGTTTTAGACCTTGCTAATGCATTCTAATTGTGTTTTAATCTAGATTAAAGTTAAATGCATCTTAGAAACAAATTTTATTTTATTCTTAGTCCAAGGGATTGGTAAGATGTACAAGTTTTCTTGCTTAGCTCTTCCTTCATACACACCGCGTAATTTTCCCCTTTAGGTTTTGAAGTAGCAAACTTAGAGTTAAAAAAGAAGGGAAATTATGCATTATACAGTGTTTCCAAAATGCCGTTTCACACTTTATGTGCTGGTCTGTCAAATGTAACGAACGAATTTTGCGCAGGAAATTGTACCCGAAACCATGATCAACCACCGCTAGAAGGCAATGTTCGCAGGCATATTTGAAAGCCAAAGAATATGTATTAATACATGTTTTTAAGAAAGAAAGCTTCGCAGCAGCAGGAGTGGCTCCCTCCGAACGAAAAGGGACACAACTGCGCATGCGTGAAATATCTGTCGCCAAAAAGCGCCAAAGCTCGAAGCTGATTTCGAAGTTCGAAGGTCACGTTTATCAAGAGTTTAAAGCTGTGGAACTCCATTTTTTCCCCCCTACATATTGGCAGATATAAAATCAAACATCAAACTGCGATATGGATAATACAAGTTCAACTAGTAAAGCACGAAAATTCGAGCTTAAATTATCGCGAAAAGTCAAAGAACGATTCATCTTAACCCGTCTTCCTCAATTTGCTGTACACGTGGCGAAGGTGGAAAATCTCGGCCAGGTACATCACAAAGGGGGGAAATTCTTGCCAACATTTTCCGTCGCCAAATCCCTTATCGAATTGTCCCTCTTCTTTCTAGCGGCGTAGAAGACAAACTTGTTTACATTACGTCTACGGAACCTTTCCTTCTTTACATAGACTTTCTTTGTTGAAAGCAGAGCGCTGATTCTTTGCAGGAGAAGGATGCATTAATTCAGTAATGAGGAACTGGTAGATTTAGATTACGTTTATGGGGCCATGGATGAAAATGGACAAACCGCAAGTCACATGTACCCAGAGCACTTTCCAAACAGACATCTGTTTGAAGTAAGCAGTCACGTGAGTCGGCAATGTACTGCGTGCACACTTGACTTAGAGGAAGCTCTGTTATGAGAAACTGAGACGAAGCTCTGAACAAGTGTCCAAGCTATCGCACATGAGTCTTCTCAATTTTAGCACAGCTTTCACATAAGCAGGTGTACATGTAGTACGTTGCTGACCGATGTGGCTGCTTACTCGGAATGTTCCAGCCTCACTTAATCTACGGTGCAATTGTCCAAACAATGGATGACTTGGCAGATGTCTGTTTGAAAAGCGCTGTCGGTATGTGCGACTTGCGGCTTTTCCATCCATGGCCATGAATGGATGGAAAAGCAATGTATTTCCATCCATGGCCCGATAAATATGATATATATATCTGTTAATTCTTCATTACTGAAGCAATGCCTCCTTCACCTGCAACATCCTCTGTTGAAATGATACCGCTTTCTGCTCACCAATATGCCTACGAACATCTCTCTCTAGCGGCAGCGTGTCACAGTTTTGGACACAACATCGTATGTGAAGCTTGTTCATTATGGTCTAACAGTGAAGCTTGTTCATTATGGTAACTTTAAGTCTGTAAACGAGCTTTTGGGACACCCTGTTTATACACCATGTCTGCAAACCTGGCGCTTTCTTTCACATTAGTTAGTTCACATGCATTTCCAATTGTGGGCATGTTTTAAATAATGTGAATATTCATGTTTTAACAGTTTTAAAATTAAAGAAAACTGAATTTTATGAAAATTATGAAATCTAACCTTTTTATATGCATGCCCCCGGAACGTATAATTTTATTCAAGAAAATGTTATGTTTATTATAAAAAATAAAATATAAGAAGTGTGACTTCCATAGAGCAAAAATTCAGAAACTGCACAAATTGAAGAGTAAAATGTGTGTATTCGTACTTATATAAAAATTCAATTTAAGGACTAATTAGTTTACTTATGTTAATAAATTGATATGAAAATTATCTTATAAAGTGTTGATCAATGTAAAGCTTCTTAAAATGTAGATATTAGTTAAGCCCAGCTCACACCAATGTGATCTTGTAAAATTCATGTTATAGTAAACTTTGGCAGTTATTTGCATAAATTAAATAAGAAAAATGTTTCTAGTGTAAAGAATTTTTTATATGATTCTAAAGTAATAAAACTTTATAAGATTTTTTAGCTAGATTTAAGTCTAGGAATATATCAATTACTTCTGTAGAAATTATCTCTTCACGCCAATTGTTACAAAACTATAAATTAATGAATATGACACACAAGTAATCAGAAGAGAATACCGCTTAATGTCATTTAAAGAGGAAAATGATGTTCGAAATTATTCTAATTATTTTGAATAATGCATTACATAAATTGGTTTAAAACGTTTTTATTATTTTTTTGCGATAGCTGAGAAAATTACTTTTTGAGATGATTTAGTTTAATGTATTCATAGATAAAGGTTGTTTTTAATATGCTAAATAAATAGATTCCAAGAACTTATTTAATATGCTAAATAAGTTCTTATGTGGCATCAGTAAATATTAAGAACAATGAAGCTAGTTTATATGTTTCAATATATCTTACTTTAAAGATGACTATGTACTAATTTTTTTTAAATGTCAAATAGAACTGTTCTAAAAGCAATTTTCCATAAGCTTTTTGAACACAGGAGTATGTATATATTTCCTGATTTGTATTATGTAGCTTTAAGTAATATTTTGTTCAAATTTGTGTTTATCTCTGTAATTATCTCTTTTTAGTGACTCATTTTATTCCTTTTTTAGTCACTGTATACAACAAATATTAGAAAGTGTAAGCCATTGTCATCAAAATAGTGTTGTGCACAGGGATTTGAAGGTATTTCTTTTTCTTAAATGCGTTTTAAATTCTGGAATTTCAATTATTTTAATTCTATTTCAAAATATTAATTATCGGAATTATTCTATTAATTTCATATGTGAATGATAATTGTGTCTTTGATTTTGAATGAAAATAGTGTTTTTGTAAATTTATTTTGAATGTTCAAGTTTCAGTTATTTTAATCCTATTGCTAGGAATCATTAGACGTATTTTATTAATTGCATGCTTAAATAAAAAGTATGGCTTAGATTTTGACTTAAATTTCCATATTTTTGTAGAAATTTAAAAATAAAATAAATAAAAATTAACAGAAATTCAATTATTGTTACAATAATTTGTAGTAGTTATATTCAAAATCTCCATTTTTGCCTAACTTTTTGAATATGTAATACATGTATGACTGAATATTAAATAATTAATTAGACCTCGATGAATCAAGGTTCCAAATTATTTAGAACTAACCTCACTGCCAGAACCAGTGCGACAGGATTTAGGGGCAGAAAAAATGTTTAGAAATGAGGTAGGCACTAGATGACAGAATTTAGCACTTGCGAAAACTACTCTGGATGGCAAAATGGCTAGAGCAACTCTGCTCATGGCTAAAATGATTAAAATCTTGCGAACTTACATAAACCATCTTTTCTGAACCTTTCCCAATGACCACTTTCTTTGTTTTCATGAGAAATGAATAAGAATGTGAAAAGTTCCAGGATCGTCGGGATTCTTTCAAAATAAGAATCTTAGAATTGTGGGCTAAGCAATAATCAGACCCTAGCTAACCTGTAAGCATAATACATTACTTTTCATATACTACTGCCCTATTCAGCTTAGTGGCTAGATAACTGCCTGCCATAGTAATGGACCCAGAGATAAACTTTAAAACGTCGTGGGTGTACATTATTGTCTATTCTTACCTCTTGTGGCTGTGAAATCGATAGCCCCTGTGCTGCAACCTAGGCAACACTCTCTGTGATCCGATGTCTAAATTGGGTTGTGTGATTCCTGATGAACTTGAACTAGTTCATGTCCGAGCATTAGAACAAGAAATGCGTAATTTTTTCCTGCTATGTGTAATGGAATCCACATAAGATTTCCCATGCAAATCACTCAGCTATAATCAAAATAGCATCTCCGTATATTAAAAGTATGTAGATGCTACATCATCCTTCATTTCTAATGTTTACCTGGCAAGAAAATTTCTGCATGTAATGGGAAAATGTCTTTCTCTGATACTAAACAAAAAAATATCATGCTCATTTTTATTAAAATTATTCAGAAATTATGTAGCATTTTTATAACAGTACACACAATACTGCAGTTACAAAAGGTATCTGTCTTAAGGAGTTTTATAAAAACGAATAATACAGTCAAAAGTCGTTAATCCGGACTCGTTGGGACTTCCGGATTATAGATCATCAGTTTAAATCTGGTAAGATGGCATGCAGAAATTATGCAATTAAAAATATGAAACCGTAATTTATGACATAAAGAGCAATTATGATCTAAAGGGTATCGAAATTTACAAAAAAAAAACTTAATATTTATTTGTTTACTTTTTTAAACATTTCTTTCAATGTAAGTTGTTTAAGTTGCTTCGTTTTATATGATAATACTTTCTCTTTAATTCTATAAACAGACATAATTTCTTGTTCAGTTACAAAGTTCCGCTGTTCAAGTCCTATAATTGCTGTGTCGAGAATACCGACTAATTTGTCAATCGAAATTTTTTCGTTTTCAATAACCTCTGTGTCACTTTCTTCACTATCGGAAGCGAATTATAATGATGAGGAATTTGATTTAAATCATATCAAAGACGGAGTACATCGAGATGAAATACTACATTTAGTAAGGAATTATAAGCCAAATAAAATAAAAACATCTGCGCTGAAGATAAGGATAGTGCTGACAAATCAACTTCCAATTCATTGTGCGCTGTGCCGTTCCCCCCCCCTGCCGCAGAGCAGCGTGAAATTGATAAACAGATTTTGGAATGGTTAGAGAAACAAAGGATATGCCTTTATCCATTTTTTGCAGGAATTCCACTTTTTGTTTAATGGACTTCGAAACATACTTTTGCTTTGAGAACTCTTTACATATTAGTAAATATATATCAGAAATTCTATTTGACATAATCGAAAGTTCAAGCTTACTTTTATAAAATTGCTCTAACAGTTTGCAAAAAATAATAAGCCGGATCCAATTCGAAGATTAAGGAGCAACGCAATCTGCAACATTAACTGAAATAGATAATTAGATAATTTTAGCTTATACCGTCCGTTATACATTAAAGGCACATGCGTAAACATATTATGTGCACACACATATGCGCAGCTGTAAAACTCTTACGCGCATGCTTAAATGTAAATGCGTCAACGCGACGCATGCGCAGAAGGTTTGTAGCTTTTAGGTCCGGATTATAGATCATTCCAGATTATGGGTGTCCGAATTAACGACTTTTGACTGTATTCAATGGCAGTTCAAATATATCCTTGGCCATTTAAGTGAAAAAATGATGTTTTTAAAATAATTGAAAAGTAAACTATAAAAAAAAGGTACAGTCAAAAGTCGTTAAAATCCGGACTCGTCGGGACTTCGGCGATTCCGGATTATCGATTTTTCCGGATTATAGATCATCAGTTTAAATCTCGTAAGATGGCATGCAGAAATTCTAAAATTAAAAATATGAAACCGTAATTTATGAAATAAAGAACAATTATGATCTAAAGGGTATCAAAATTTGCAAAAAGAAAAAGCTTAATATTTATTTGTTTACTTAAATAAACATTTCTTTCAATGTAAGTTGTTTAAGTTTTGCTTTGTTTCATGTGATAATACTTTCTCTTTAATTCTATTAAACAGACAAAATTTCTTGTTCAGTTACAAAGTTCCGCTGTTCAAGTCCTATAATTGCTGTGTCAAGAACACCGACTAATTTGTCAATCGAAATTTTTTCGTTTTCAATAACCTCTGTTACTTTTCTTCGCTATCGGAAGCGAATTATAATGACGAGGAACTTGTTTTAAATCATATCAAAGACGGAGCATATCGAGATGAAATACTACATTTGGTAAGGAATTATAAGCCAAATAAAATAAAAACATCTGATCTTCAATTATAAGCCAAATAAAATAAAAACATCTGCCCTGAAGATAAGGATAGTGTTGACAGATCAACTTCCAATTCATTACGCGCCCGCCGCGCGGCCTTCCCCCCCCCCCGCCGAGCAGCGTGAAATTGATAAACAGATTTCGGATTTCAAAACATACTTTCGCTTTAGATCCTTTACATATTAACAAATATATATCGGAAATTCTATTTGATATAATCGAAAGTTTAAGCTTACTTTTATAAAATTGCTCTTACAGTCTGCAAAAAATAATAAGCCGGATCCAATTCGAAAATTAAGGAACAACGCAATCATCAACATTAACTGAAATAGATAATTAGATAATTTTAGCTTATACGTCCATTATACATAAAACGCGCACGCGAAAACGTATTCTGCACTTGCGCACACTCATATGCGCAGTCGTAAAAGGTCTTACGCGCACGCGTAAACGCCTATGCGCATGTGTCAACGCGGCGCATGCGCAGAAAGTTTTTAGTTTTGAGGTCCGGATTATAGATCATTCCGAATTATGGGTGTCCGAATTAACGACTTTTGACTGTATAAATATCCTTATAGCATTAAATGGATCCTGTGAATCTCGATTAAAGACATTTTAAGCTGAATTATAGAAATATATTTACATAAATTTTTGCATACATCTTTCTACATATTCACTTATGGAAGATAATTTACTTATTTTTATCTTTATATTGCCTAATTGCCTAGGAGTTTGTAAGTTTATGCTAGCAGTTTATAATAACGGAACATTTTTTCTTGATCAAATGCACAAATTATATTCATAACAGTTCATAATACGTAAAAATGAATAATAATTAATACACAAAGAAAAAAATCATACTTTTACAATAATGCTTTTACAATTCATATACTTTTACAATAATACTTTTACTCTTCATAAAAATAGTAACAATAAGTTTTTTTAGTTTTCATGGAAATTATGAAAGAAGTTCTTTAAAACATCAAATATGTATATAAATCGTAGGGTGTATCATTGCATATTAAGAAACAAAGATACCAGTTATAAACATAAACAGGAATGTATGGAAATTATGAAAGAAGTTCTTTAAAACATCAAATATGTATATAAATCGTAGTGTGTATCATTGCATATTAAGAAACAAAGATACCAGTTATAAACATAAGCAGAAATGTATTTAATATTATTATTTTATTACTATTAACTCCCTTTTTTTAATCACATCTGGAAAAAAATATATGACACTGTGATATTTTCAGCATATTTGCCAAATTACATAAATTAGTATAAAAACAATTAATACACTGCTGGCCACCGTAAATGCAACACCTGAAGGAAGCATGCAAATAACATGAAATTTACAACATGCATTAGCGGAGGTGAGATATGCAAATGATTAGAATTCAGCCCAGACTCAAATCATGTGCGCCTGTGGTGCCACTTCAAAGCGCTATTTAAGGCTTGGAGTTTTCAATGATTTCAAGTTCGGCAATTGTGTTTTTCTTGTGGTTTTTTCAAAAAAACAATCGATTATGCCTCGTAGTAAAAAGCGATCATCGTTTGATCAAGTATCTGATTTCGACAGAGGAAGGATAGTGGCCTACCGAGAATGTGGATTATCTTGAAAGATAATCCACACTCTCGGTAATAGGTAGTCATTCAGGAAATTGGTATCATAAATTCCATGTTGAATGAAACCAAACAACTGTAATGCGGATATGTCACCGTTGAATGCAGGAGGATACGACGGACTGACATGTTCGATCACATCCACCTCAGTGCACCACTTCACGTGATGACAGAAACATTGTGCGCATGGCAGTGATGGATCGCTCAGTCACATCACGAACCATAGCACAGCACATTCAGTCCGTAACACATCATCCAGTGTCTGTGCGTACCATTCTATGCCGTTTACAGCAGAGTGGTCTGTCCACAAGATGTCCATTGCTTTGTCTACCCTTGATGCAGAACCACAGACATCTCCGCTGCCAATGTTGCGATGAAAGAAGGATGTGGACGGAAGAATGGAATGAAATTTTTTTTACTGACGAGTCACGCTTCTGTCTGCAACACCATCGGTCGGATTCGAATCTGGAGACACCATGGAGAGAGGATGCTGAACAGCTGTGTTATGCACCGCCACACTGGTCCTGCACCAGGTATTATGGTATGGGGTGGTATTGAATATCACTCTCGCACTCCTCTAATAGGCATTGCCAGTACTTTAAACAGGCAGCGCTACATCTCCAAGGTGTTAGAGCCAGTTGTCCTTCCTTACTTTCAGGGCTTGCCCACAGCCATATTTCAACAGGATAATACGCGACCACATGTGGCACACATTGTCCAAGGGTTCTTGGTCAATTGCCAGATTGAATTGCTTCTTTGGCCGGCTCGCTCTCCAAATCTTTCGTCGATAGAAAACGTGGTCCATGGTTGCTGAACGATTGACCCAGATTACATCCCAAGCTGCCACACCAGATCAACTTCGGCAACGTGTGGAAGCTACTTGCTCTGCTGTTCCCCAAGAACACATCCAAAAGTCTGTTTGAATCAATGCCGAGGCGTGTGGCAGCGGTGATCTCCAACAATGGCGGCTACTCTGGCTACTGATTCTGGAAGGAACCACACTTCACAGAAGTCTATAAATTTAATCATTTGATACTTGGTCAAGATGTTATCTACTAAATATATATATATATATATATATATATATATATATATATATATATATATATATTTTTTTGTAATATCTCTTGTCTTTCTTGGTGTTGCAATTTGGGTGGCCAGCAGTGTACTTATGCATGAAAAGTAATTGCAGAAGTCTGTTTAGAAGTTCTTTTCATGCAATCATATATTGAACCCTCTTTCCTTTTAACCTCCTTGCAAAAAACTCAGTGATTTTAAATGTGTAAGGATTATATTAATTTTATTAACAGTTAAATTTTGAGTTAAACTTCTTTCCTGTTAAATTCTGAACTTCAACTTACGACTTCCTGCCAGAAGTAGTTTTAGAGTCATAGCTGAATACATAATGAGAAGGAGTGATATTTAAACCCGAAGTTCTTTGGTCTTATGTGCAGAAAATCCATAACAAGATCATTGTAATATGAAATAAAAATATTTAAATCCAACTTTGAAAAATCATTTTGAGATACATACAGACTTTCTCTTCAGAATCTGTGTTCCAAATTTCATTATTTTTAACCTTGCCACCTCTGCACTAAGTGATATGCACATTTGCATAAAATTCTTTTTGTTATTATAAAAGGTACTGCTGAATTCACGGTTTTGTGAAAAGTATCCAAAGTATTGTTCATTTATGTCAGTTTATATTGTCAAGTCTTTGTTATATGATTTATAGGTAAAATATGTAAGCTATTCATTTCTTTTTGTCAAAGGATTGATTCATTGTGTAGAAATACTGAATTATGCAAGATTGTTGTAGTACTGAATTATTCAAGATTATAATCTACAGGGTGGGCCACAAAGTCTGTTCCATTACAAGCTATCATAACCAGATACCGCATGACATAAGACAACACTTTTTTTTTAAAATGTTTTATGTCTCTCCAAGTTTTATTCACATTTTCTGCACATTGACAAATGCATTATTTGTTACCTTCGGAATGCCCAGATAATATTTCATTGCTATTGACACTTGTTTTGGCATAACATTCTACTTCTCCATGTATTCGTAATCTACACATCTTCAGCTTTCCATCTGTAAAGAGTAGAAACATGTTGAAATGGAGTTTGGTGGATATTATCCTTGATGTATTGCAAAGCAAAAAATCAAAAGAAATGATATTATGTGAGAGGGAAAGCTAGGAGATTGCTGCTTCTCCAGTGCCTTCTTAATTCATGGGCTTCCTGGGTGCTTACCCGTGGCCCCTATGCTGATCTGTGTATTTCAATTGACTTGCTATTAATAGATTGGTAGTTTGCTGCTGGGGCTCCAGCACTGTGGTTTGCATAGGGGCTCATAATGCTTTTAAGATAGCACTGTCCACCATAGCTTATCTATCTCCCAGGAAAATGTTGATTTAGAAGTTCTTTGGCATACAGAATCCAATGTCAAGGGGCTTCATTTAGTTGGAATATCAGCACTGGTTGCAGTTCCTATATCTGAGGAGGTAGTGCTGTTGAAACATGTCATTGTTAAAGTTCTATTAATATAGTTGAAGTGTTATTACATTTGAATGTGGGAGAAAATAGCATAGTAAAAAAACTTGGAAAGAAGTAGAATATTTTCAGAAAATTGCACTGTTTTAGGTTATTTAGTATCTAGGTTATAATTAGTTGAATAATAGTATGTCTATTCTGTATACTATATATTATCATTCAATCTTTGTCGGCTATAATTCATTAACTTATTTTCTCTCTTAGCCAGAGAACTTACTGTTGGCTAGTAAAGCAAAAGGAGCAGCTGTAAAACTTGCTGACTTCGGTTTAGCAATTGAGGTACAAGGAGAGCAGCAAGCTTGGTATGGTATGTCCCAACCATTCGTTTGTTCTTTCCATTGTTATTTTATGTAATGAAGTAATGAAACATGTATAACACTTGAAACTATCATGTAAACATATATAAAAAGTGTGTACATTACATCAGTACAGTACACATATATATGTGCATTATATGTATTTATTATTTGTAAATTAGTAAATATAAACTAAAGCTAGATGTTTTATGGTCAGCATGGGATACACAGGTTTGGAGGGAAAACAGTTTAATAGTAAGACAAAGCATGCAAGATTTATCTGCTAAAGGGAAGAGATGAATTTGCAAGGAACTTTCAAAGAAAAACTGAATCACACCTCTAGAATCAGACCCTGAGATAAATTACTAGTGTTTTATAACGTTAACCATTCAAATACTGGTCAGCTGGGATGTATACAAGAAAAGAGGAACAAATAATTTATTTCTAAAATAACTGTATCAAAAACAAAAATAAAATTATGGCATGGAAAATGGGAAACTGACCAGTTATTTCCTTAATAATTAAGACACAATAACACGCCGAATAAATACTGATTCAGAAGTCAAACAACAAAAATCAGCGTTAATTCACAAAATTTTCACAGGACTAGTTTCGATGGTTTTATCGAACCATCATCTTCAGCTGCAAAACTGCAAATGAACAAGATATAAAATAATGTTTAAATAAGATAAGAAAGCCTGGACAAGAATAAGCAAGTGGCGCCATCTGTTGGCGAAACCAGAACTAAAACATAATTTCTCTAAAAGCCGAAGGCAAATTTGGATTGGAATTAGGATCGTTAACTAAAACAGAAACATTTTTATGAATGTGAAATGCCTCTAGAAAATCCAGTTCTCCAATGGAAGATGTTTTTTGAATAATTTTGGCAGCAGAAAAATTGAAAGTGTGATTTTCGGACCAACAATGTTGAGCAACAGAAGACTTCTGTGTTTCCTTTTTTCTAACATATGCCTCATGTTGTTTGACGCGAAATTTTAAGGCGCTCTTAGTTTGGCCAATGTAAATTAAACCGCACTGGCAAGGAATCCTATAAATACCCCAGGAATTCATATCCGGAATGGGGTCCTTGAGTATAGAAGTTGGAATTTTATTGATGGGAGAGTAAACAACCCGAAAGTTAAATTTCTGCAAAATATGTGCAACTTTATAGCTAATTGATGGAAAGAAGGGTATGACAACAGAATTTTTATAATCTCCTAAAATAAGAGTGTGGCTTTTAGTGTGTTGAGATGAGAATTTTTTAACTGCTTGATTAATAATGTTGGGTGAAAAGCCCCTGTCAATAGCTATTGCTTTTAAATAATTTAGTTCTTCATCAAGGGCTAGTTTGGAGGAGCAAACTTGAAGAGCACGGAAAACATAGGAATAAAATGAAGCTAACTTTTGTTTAGTCGGATGACATGATTTAAAGTGTGATGGAAGGCAAACCGATGAAGGTTTACGGTAAACTGTAGTACTGAAGTTGGATGTGTTACGTGTGACCAGAATGTCGAGAAACGGAAGAGAATTGCAAGTCTCAAGTTCAAAAGTGAACTGAATAGCAGGATCAATAGAATTCATTGTTGAAAGAACTCTATTTAAATCATCTTTATTACCTTCAAACAGGGTAAAAGTATCGTCTACGTAGCGGAACCATGCCGGGAAGTTTAAAGTTTCAAACAATTTTGATTCATAATAATGCATGTAGATATCAGCCAGGATGGGACTGAGGGGGCTTCCCATGGCTAATCCCTCAGTTTGCTTGTAATATTTATTTTGGAAAAAACTGAGGGATTAGCCATGGGAAGCCCATGGCTAATCAAGAAGAAAGTAGACTCAAGAAGGGTTAACTACCCTTTATTTCACTCAAAATAAGATGAAAAGTTCACCCCTTTTTCAAGCATACAACAAAGCCTTCACTTGGGCGCTTAAACTCAGAATAAGAAATAAGAATTAAACTGTAATTAACTAAGAGAAACTTGACGAAGCTGAAATGAGATCTAACGTAGTTGGCCCTAATTTCTGGCAAATATCAAAAGGCACATCATATACAGTCGAGTGTAACAGCTTCAAGAGAGATTTAGCCTTAAGGCAAACACTACTCAGGATTCCTAGTTTTCTCTCTTGAAGTAAGTTGAATCTTCCTTAAATACTACTTCTAACTCATCTGCATTCAATGCAATTCTAAAAACTCATTCTAGTAGGGAGTTGTAAATGGGAACAAGAATCGATAGAAAAGTACATTAAAATTAAAATAACTGTTATAAAATTAAAATATACCTTACAACCTTTTGTTATTGTTCACTTTGAACATTGCCTGCTGGGTATCCAGAAAATTACAAAAGTGTGTAGAAATGCTAATCAGAAGAAAAGTCATGTAGAAATAGTAATGTGTATAAAAGTTGTTTTTCCATTTCATGGGGTAAAATGAAATTTAATGATTTAATGTTCATTCAATAGAGAATGAAAAATTGTATTTATTATATGTTATTTGAGTTTTGTAATGGAGTATTGAAATCATAAGAAAAGCATTTAAAATATATGTTTGGAGTATACTTTTTCTCAGCACAGTAAAAAAGTGGTTTTGTAAGAATTAAAAATGATGACATTAACTTCGATAATAAACTTTGCTCAGGACAGCTTTTTGACAAAAATGATGAGCTCATGCATGCTTATCTAGAAAATAATTTTAATACAACTGCAGAGTGACCTAATTGTTGATAGTTCATCTGTATGACTTAATGTTGACAATTCATCTGCATTTTATCATCTATAGAAAATTAGATTCACTGCAAAGGTATGCCAACCCAGTAACTGAATGTTTAAGATTGTTGAATACAGTTAGTTTGTCCTGGGTTCAAATTCTGGAGAATGAGCTGGTTACATGGGTATTTTCATGGTTTTTCCCATGTGTATACCCAGTTCCTGTAAAAGTCCTCCACAAAGGCTTTCCTCTTCTCTGGCTGATAGCCCTAGTATGCTGTGCCATAATGTAATTATGCAATTCAATCTTGGTAATGGATGCCACATTGTTTGACAGAAAGAAATAGGCTAGACCATGTCCTTGAAACCATTTTTTTTCTCATTTGCCATGAAAAATAACTACAGTCAAAAGTCGTTAATTCGGACACCCATAATTCGGAATGATCTATAATCTGGACATCAAAACTAAAAACTTTCTGCGCATGCGCCGCGTTGACACATGCGCAGAGGCGTTCACGCGTGCGCGTAAGACCTTTTACGACTGCGCATATGAGTGTGCGCAAGTGCAGAATACGTTTTCGCGCGCGCATTTTATGTATAATGGACGTATAAGCTAAATAATTATCTATTTCAGTTAATGTTGATGATTGCGTTGTTCCTTAATTTTCGAATTGGATCCGGCTTATTATTTTTTGCAGACTGTAAGAGCAATTTTATAAAAGTAAGCTTAAACTTTCGATTATATCAAATAGAATTTCCGATATATATTTGTTAATATGTAAAGCATCTAAAGCGAAAGTATGTTTTGAAATCCGAAATCTGTTTATCAATTTCACGCTGCTCGGCGGGGGGGGGGGGGGAACGCCGCGCGGCGGGCGCGTAATGAATTGGAAGTTGATCTGTCAACACTATCCTTATCTTCAGGGCAGATGTTTTTATTTTATTTGGCTTATAATTCCTTACCAAATGTAGTATTTCATCTCGATATGCTTCGTCTTTGATATGATTTAAAACAAGTTCCTCGTCATTATAATTCGCTTCCGATAGCGAAGAAAAGTAACAGAGGTTATTGAAAACGAAAAAATTTCGATTGACAAATTAGTCGGTGTTCTTGACACAGCAATTATAGGACTTGAACAGCGGAACTTTGTAACTGAACAAGAAATTTTGTCTGTTTAATAGAATTAAAGAGAAAGTATTATCACATGAAACAAAGCAAAACTTAAACAACTTACATTGAAAGAAATGTTTATTTAAGTAAACAAATAAATATTAAGCTTTTTCTTTTTGCAAATTTTGATACCCTTTAGATCATAATTGTTCTTTATTTCATAAATTACGGTTTCATATTTTTAATTTTAGAATTTCTGCATGCCATCTTACGAGATTTAAACTGATGATCTATAATCCGGAAAAATCGATAATCCGGAATCGCCGAAGTCCCGACGAGTCCGGATTAACGACTTTTGACTGTATTTGTAAACTGAATTATATCAAGTGATGAAACGTATATGCTGTACAAGATTAAACAATGAAATAGGAACTAAAACAAGTAAGTAAAATTTCAAATCCTGTTACAAGAGCTGTCCTTTAAATGTAGGTGTTTCTATTTCTTGCATTGGTAAGGGCTTGTAATTGCCATTGCCTGCATTTGAGGAAATCCCAAACCATTAATTGATTTTAAAAAATAGTAAATAATAGCTGTGTGTTTGGTGAGAGGTCCCCACTTCATAAATCTGGCACTTTCTGTTTGATTAGATTATAGGGAAGTCATTTAATTTGAGATGCTCCCATCTAGCAAAACATTCATGGCAAATAAGTACTGTGGGCAGTTTACCAAATTCAAAATGAAATTTCCTTTTGAAAATTCTTGTTTTGACCAACTGAAAGGACATCATCATCAGTTACGGTGCCCAAGTGAAACTGTAAAAGCTAAAGAAATTGAAAGGAAAAATTATCCAGTAGTCACTGTTTTCCCCAGACTTTCTTTCTTCAGATTCTCATATATGCACAAATCAAATCTTTTGCTCTCAAAACAGGCCGTTGACTACTAGGAGTCTTGGTCCCGTCAATTTTGATATTGCCTGTGGCCTGTCGCGGTAGTTATAAGGTGCCTAAACACCTCACCGAATGGCGAAATACGTAATTGCAATGGCATTCAGTTTTACTGTGTAATCAAAGAGATGCGATAAGCAAAATCAGTGCGGCATAATCTGGCATATGGTCTATGAAGGATATCCGATCAGTAGAGGAAGTACTGTGAAAAAGTCCAAAGGCAGTAGAAGTACAAAAGTACTCGAAAAAGTCCATAAAAGCAACCATAAAGGCACAGTCAATTCGTGTAAGTCCATTCTAAACTAAGATTCATAAGCAATGACATTTGAGAGAAAATAAATGGCATAAAGTGATAAGGAAATGACAAAACATTTGTTCAGCGTCTTATATTTTTTGCGTACTCTCTCTGACTGACAACAGTTAGCCGTAGCAGAAGGGAGAAGCGTTGGTCACATGAGGTTCAACAGCTACTGAGAATTGAGTTCTTAGTATGAAAAGTGATTGGCACCTGCAGTCATGTGATTAATTACGAATGAGAATTTGAATTAAGAGAGAATACTAAATATAAAATACTTGATTAAATCGCCGAAGTCCCGACGAGTCCGGACTTCGATTAAATAAAAGCTATATACAAATATACAATATTTACACTACCACCTGGAATTGTGGTGAACAGTCCTAGGTCTTTTGACCACATGTTCTTTAGGGTCATAATCGATGATATTCTTTAATGTGTTGTATGGGCTATTAGGCATACTTTTGTAAAATTTATGTGTGTTGATAAGCATCTGTGTTGGCAGGGGATATATCTCTAAGTCTTCATGAACGTCCCTGTGTCTTACGAACCAGGGGGCATTCGTAATTGCATGTAGGATTTTATTTTGCAAAATTTCCAGTTTTTTCCGTTCCGATTCTAAACCTATAGCCCAAGCCGGTGCTGCATATAAGATAATGAGCCGAATCAGAGTAGTATACGGAATTTTCTTTATTTTTAAATTTAGTTTGGAGTTGCGTCCTATAATTGGATAAATGGCCATAAAAGCAGTGTTTCCTTTATTTGCAGCATACTGGATATGGTCTTTAAAATTAAGTCGTTTATCTACGATGACACCAAGATATTTGTACGTATCTGATTGAAAAATAATAACATTATTAAGGGTGATGTCTGCATTAACTCTCATATTCTTTTTGTATCTTCTGTGCAGTACAGTGCAGCATTTATTAGCATTTATGTTAATTTTCCAAATACTACACCAGTGAGCAATATTGTTTACATGGAGTTGGAGATTGTTTAGTGCATGTTGGGGATTTGCAGATTCCACAAGTACAACAGTATCATCAGCGTATTTAAGAACTGTAGAATTCAGAGGTTGAGGCAGGTCATTAATGTAAATACTAAAGAATTGCGGGGAGAGACTGCTTACCTGTACTATATACCACAGAACATTCATTTCTTAGAAGAGAGGGTATCTCCAATCTTCACTTGGAAGGTTCTATTTTTAAGAAAAGATCTTATGATTTTAATGTACACCTCCGGAAGTAGGAAATTGGAAAGCTTGTAGATAAGGCCTGCATGCCACACTCGATCAAAGGCTTTCTCAAAATTGAGGTAGCATGCAGCTACTACTTTTTTCTTCTGAAAAGCAAGTGCGGTAATTTCAACTAAGTTAAGAAGCTGATGTGTGGTACTATGTCCTTGACAAAATACAAATTGAAATTTATCCAGTAAGTTAAATTTTTCCAGGTGCTCTGTCAATTGCTTATTGAGTACTCTTTCAAAAAATTTTCCTATGGTGGGAAGCAAACTGATAGGTCTATAGCTGTTAATTTCTTTAGGGCTTTTCCCCGGTTTTAAAATGAATATAATAATTGAATGTTTCCATTGCTGAGGGAAATAATGTTGGCGAATACAAGCATTAATTATGTTGGTTATATTTACAATACATCTTGTAAGCAAGGCGTTTGAGAGCTTCATTATTTACAGAATCATACCCACTGGCTTTCCGTTTTTTGGGGTTATTAATAATAATTTTGATCTCGCTATTATAATAATTATGTACTTCCTCCTCATGGTCTGGGTCCGAAGACGCGAGTGGCCTATAAATTTTTGCCTGTTCATCCACCATGAGTTCAGCAATTTCTTCTTCTGAATGCAGCATGCGATATGGGATGAATTTTAATATTTTGGGGGCCTTTTAAGTGATTTAGCAATCTTCCACACAGAGGTGTGTCCAATTTCCATGTTTTCGAGTGAGAATTCCCATTTTTTAGATTTGTAGTTTTGTATATCCTTTTTAATTTTCCTATTTAAGGAGTTAAGGTGAGTTTTATCCCTGGGATGCTGGGAGAGCTGCCAGTTTTTGATTGCCCTGTTACATTGCTTGATAGTATCTTTAATATGTGTAGGCAGAGAGAGAAGATCTTTATCTTTACAAGGGTAAGATGAATCTCTAATAGTATCTTGTATTGTAGTGGTCATCTTAGAAATCTCTTCTTCTATATCCAGGCAATGTTGGAAGTTGTTTCGACATCTATAGTTCATATATACTGATCTCTTGAAGAGAAGATATTTGGGGAGATACAGACCCAATGAAGTAAACAATACAATAACAAAAATTATGAGATATATACATAGTCTTTGTTCAGAACTTATTTACACTTTCTTAATTGCTGTGATGTAATGCATCTAAAACTAACAGTATTTTTAAGAATGCAAAGTGACAGCTATTATAGTTACATTTCATTCTATTTTGGTAGGTCGAAACTAAAAGTAAATGGATAAATGGTAACAACAGCAAGTCATATAAAAATCATTTCTGATATTCTTAAAAATGTTCTTTACAGATCTTTGCTGCAGTTTTACTCAGTCATTTCAGCATTGAAATGTGAATAACTGTAGCTCAAAACTGTTTGTGATTCAATGTACAAAAATGCTTTTCTACTGCACATAGACCATCTATATCAGGAAATTAGATGGATTTCTTGTGTATTTTATACTATATTCATGACAAAATATGTATTGCACTTACTAAGTGTGATCTGAGTAGTCGAAATTTTACTGAATGCTATTACAGGGAATATTTTTATAATACAATTATTAAGTAAAACTTGATAACCGTAAACAAATAATAATAAAATAACTGCCACTCACTTTATTCAGAACTTTTATCGTAACTTGTTACCAGTCATTTTATTGGATAAAGTGTAAAAAATCTTAACAATCTAAATAGTCTTATAAGCTGTTTTATTACTTCAGTATATGATTTTAGAAATGCTATACATTTTAATATAAAATTTATCTGAAGCCTGTATATTAATATATATATTTTAAATACAGAGTGATTATAATTAAACTTCCACTTTCAAAAGGATGTTAAAAAAAAAACTATAGGTCAGAATGACTTGAATATATATATGAAGTAACAGGAGTTTGTCTTGCAAAAGAAAAAAAAATAGTTCCAAATTTGATCAGTAGATGGCACTGTACTTGTCGTAATATGCTAATTAAAAAACATAATGTGCACACCACATGTTAGACGTCATAAAAACTTGAAGTGCATACAGTTCTCACTATTCTGCATCTGTTCATCATAGCTCATCATAGCTCTGTCAATATAGTTAATCATAGCTCATCATAGCTCTGTCAATGAAGGATCAGGCTCTACTTGCGAAGCTTTTTACAAATATAATGACTGTGTTTCAGATTTTCTCAAGTACTGAACATGAATGGGATGAAGTTCTGGTCCAATATCTGCAATTCTGAGTATCAATGTAACTTTAGAGATGGAAATGAGCTTTGTTTGTTAACAAAATGTTCTATGGCCATGTACTGTCCACTTCCATCTGAGTAAGAAATTGTAGAGCGAAACTATGTCATATTGGCAAGACAGCTGGAAACAACTCGTAAACATCTCTAATTTTGAATGGATAGTATTGCAGGATGTTTTGTAAAATTTTAGGAGTCATGTTGATAGGCATTTCTAAAGATCAGTCAATTTCCCTAGTACCAGCATGTTCCACACCACTTCTAATACTTCTTGCAGTGCTGTAGCCTCATCTTCCTCTGACGTCAAAGCAGTTGCTTTCCTCCATCTCCCTCCCAGATCTCATGTCAATTAAATAGATTTTTTTGAATTTCTAAATCATTTTCCTCATATCCTTGATAGATATCAGACAAGGGCTGCATCTTATACCCATTAATGACCTGAAATTCTTCAGGACATTTGAAGCACAATCACCATTCTTGTAAAAATTCTTCACAAGCAGAGCCTGATCCTTCATTGACAGAGTCATGATGAGCTTCTCAGATGCAGAGTAAAGGGAACTGTAAAGGGATTTTAATCAGTTGGGAACTGCATTTACTCCACATTCTTATTTAATATGTGGTACACATGTTACATTTTTTAATTAGCATATTATGACAAGTACAAAAAGTATTTGTAATTTTTTTTTTCCTCCAGACAAATTCCCAGTTCTTCATGTATATTCCAGGTTATTCTAACTAATGGTTCTTTTTTTGCAACCTGAAATTGGGTATTTAATTATAATCACGCTATGTAGTTTTTCTCATAATGATCTTGCAATTAAATTGAAATGACAGCACAAATGTTAAATTAGTACTAAAATTAAAGAGAATTGTATAAGTCTTATATCATTAATCTTAGACTAAAATTAGTGTTTTATATAGTATTAGCTGTAATGTTAAAGTTGTGTTAATAACTGATTTTTATATCCCATCTTAAGGCATGCCAACATGTTTTCTACAACACTACTGATAACATGCTTTCTGTTGCATAGTGAGTAAATTTTTTCAGGCACGAATCAATGCTCATCCATTATGATTAATTATTAAGCATAATTTAGTACACTTCATATGATGGAATGGTGTGTCTCTTATTGCTTCTCCTCTCCATTTAGTGTATCTCTTAGAATTATGATCATTGTACTGCCCTGTAATAATCATGTTTTTTTTTATTCATAACTCACTCATTCTACTTTATTGTAACTGTGTTTCCCTAACCATATTTTATTAAATTACTGCTCTTCCAGGAGTAGAAATAAATGTAACAGGATAGACATCTACAATTTTCCTTTCACTAATCCTAATAGAAAGCACAACTGTAGTGTGAATGTTAATGACCATTCCACAACATCATGGTTTAATGTTCTTTTAATTTTAATCAGTTGGTAACTTGAATATGCATCTGGTATCAATAATGTGAACTGTATCTATTCTAAAATGGGAATTACTATTTTTCTAATTAAAAGTGAATCTTGTAGTATTTGTGTGCAGTGAAAATATTTTTAATCAGCTGTAATTTACCTGAAAATTTAATCAGCTGTAATTTACCTGAAAATTTACCTGAAATTGAAAGTACACAATTCCAAGGAATATTCTTTTCTTATTTCCTGGTTGAAATATCTGGTCAGTTTGGAAACTGGAATTTAGAAAGAAATAAATTTTCTGTAAAGCAGTATCGTTTATTATGTTTCATGTATCAGCTGTGAAATTAAAGTTGCTTTAATAATTGACTTTATCCGATTTTAACCCTTATGAGAGTAATTTACTCACGTATACTTCTAATTTCACAGTGAGTAATTTTTTTCATGCACAAACCTATGTTTATTCACTATGCTAAAGCATGTAAATACATTTCTGAATGTTTTGCAGATATGTGAGTAATTTACTCACGTATACTTCTAATTTCACAGTGAGTAATTTTTTTCATGCACAAACCTATGTTTATTCACTATGCTAAAGCATGTAAATACATTTCTGAATGTTTTGCAGATATGAATTGAAATAAAAATGGATTAAAAGTAAATTTAATGTTTTAGAAGCAAAGAATATTTTATAGAGATACTTGCAGATTGCTTTCTGTGTGGAGTATTTTAAAACATGGTGTTGCATGGTGCAAAGAAGCTTCACATTCTATGCAACGTGCAGTTCTTTTATGCCATCTTACTATGATTTACTCCGAAAAATATGCAGTCTTTATTTGGTTGTGTTCAGCAAAATTATTTGTAAAATGGCTGGCTATAAAAGTGCTGGTTTTGGTGTTTTTGATGGGTGACATATTGATGCTTCTTTGAGTGGAAAAATTGCAGGTAACTACTTACTCAAGAAAAGTAGAATGGATGGTCATGGTTTTGCCCCAAACACACTCTGCCTAGCTGATATCACATTTGAACACATCCATCAAATCCACTGTAAATAATTAAGAAACAAGATGAGTATATCCATCATAGCCACTTAGGGGTGTAAACTACTTTTTCTTTCGTAGTTGCCTTTAAACATTTGGTAGAATCTAGCATAATCTTTTCTGTAGACTAATTTTAGTTAGTAAAATTGTTAAGGTGTTTTTTTTTCTTTATATATATACAAGGGGTGATCAAATGAAAAGGTACAAAATGACACGGTGGGTCCAAATGTAGACTTTATTCAAAATATACACCATAGGCCTGAGCACAATGATCCCACTGATGAACAAGCCCCTGGATTCCTTGTTCCCAGAATTCCTGTGGCCGTGACGAGACCCAGTCCTTCACAGCGTCCTTGAGTACGTCGTCCGAGTTGAAGCGCTTTCCTTTCAGGTGTTTCTTCAGTGGACCAAACACATGGAAATCGCAGAGCGACATGTCCGGACTGTAGGCGGATGGTCCAACGTCTCCCACTTGAACTTGGCCAGTTCCATGTGTGTGACTCTGGAGATGTGTGGACACACGTTATCATGGAGCAGAACCACACCCACCGTGAGCAGCCCCAGTCTTTTGTTCTTGATGGACCTGCATAGGTGTTGGAGTGTCTCACGGTACACATCGGAGTTAATGATTTTTCTGTGCTCGAGGAATTCCACAAGTAGCGGACCTTGAATGGCGAAAAAGATGGTGAGCAACACATTGCCTGCTGACGGCACGCACGGCTTTGAACTTTTTAGGGGAAGGTGACGACGCATGCTGTCCCGCTTTGTCTCTGTCTCGTAGTGATGGCACCAGGTCTCATCACCTGTGACGATCCGCTTCATGAAAGCAGGGTCTTTCTGATACCGAAACAGATGTTGCAGTGTTATATACAAGGGGTTATATGCAGTTCCTTTTGCTGGTCGGTGAGCTGCTTCGGAACCCAAGCGGCACACACCTTCCGATAACACAACCTGACGTGAACAATTCCCCACACGGTTTCATAGCTGACATCCACCTTCACTACCAACATTCGCAATGTGACACGCCAATCACTTCTCACTAGGTCATCCACCTTGTCGATGAGATCGATCGTGATGACAGTGTTTGCCTGGTCTGGTCTCGGGTAATCACTTACACTCTCACGGCCTGCACGAAAACAGGCACTACATTTTCTGACAGACTTGTCAGAGACACATTTCTCCCCGTAAACTGTCACTATCCGGCAATGAATAGCTGTTGGTTTCTCACCTTCAGCTGTCAGAAATCGGATAACACCTCGCTGCTCCTCAGTCGTCGAATTATGCAATGCGAACGCCATCTTGTCCTCATACGGACTGCCGCATCATTTGGACACGACTTTTGATAAGAGCCTCTGCTCTCTCCTACGCATGCGGGTGCCCGCACATGCTCCGATCCCAGTCAGAGACTGAGATTGCATCCCGAGATGTCTCGCTACGTTCTCCCATGGTGGAATATGCAAATATTTAACTGTTACATTTTTATGTCATTTCGTACATTTTCATTTGATCACCCCTTGTATATATAATGTTATTCTTTTCAGCAAAATAATGTTTTTTTTAGTTTCTGTTTCTTATTAGTATAGTTATGTAATTAGCTGTTCTTCCTCTGGATATGTGAACAATATAATAATTATTCTGGTAAATAATTTAAATATAAATTAAAAGTTTGAATGAAATAAAGCATATCTTATAGTCATTAAAATTCACTTTTGCTAATATCATTATTTTAACAATTGCTATTGAAAGATCATATTGTTCCTTTTAATTTTGAATTCGTTATATCAGCATTTTTTTTAACTGATATGTAAAGTCATTTCCTTAATATTTCAGGATTTGCAGGCACTCCAGGTTATCTTTCACCAGAAGTTCTTAAAAAAGATCCATATGGAAAACCTGTTGACATATGGGCGTGTGGTAATTTTTACTGATTATTTAAATATTTATGCAGTTTGCTTTTTTAATTCAATTACATTCAAAATTCCTTTAAAAGTCTATCTTATTATTTTTTTTCATGAAAAATATGAATATTTATGAATAAGTACATTTCACTGCTGTATGTTCATGCTAACTTGATTTATCTGATATCTATAGATATAATTTGGTATATAACTGATTCATATTCATGTTTATCGTTACTTTGTACACTCTATAACAAAAAAAATCGACACACTTAGAAGGAGTCATCCGATTGCTTTGAAATTTTGTATGCATAAATGTTTTGACCAAATATGCAAATGATTAAAATTCGGTGTCCAATGAATGAATAGTGCGATCTCCAGCGCATTGGAACTTCACATCCAGCAGATGTATATAAGGAGCTGTTCTTGAACTGATGTTAAAAATTTCTGTTGCATTGTGATTTAGGATATCTTCAACAACTGAAAAAATGCCTCGCCTCAGGATTCAAGCTCATTGCGAGCAACTGTCAGAGTTTGAAAAAGGTCATATCATTGGATTGAAAGAGGCAGGTTGGGCAAATCAGAGAATCGCTCGTCGTATGAGTCAAAGCAATGCTGGTTAGTAGAAGATACTAGCAAGAATGGGTGGCCAGTGGCAGATTTCAGCATTATGATGTTACCAGTTGATCTAGGGCCACAACAGATCGGGAGGACTGAGTGATTGTCAGATCAGTTGTCACAGCGCCTGATTCATCACTATCAACCATCAGACGTGCAACCCACACATGAATATGCACCATGACCATTCACAAAAGGCTGATAGAGTGAAATCTGTGCTCGTACCAACCGTTACATCGTCTGCACTCTGTTGAGCCAGATTACAGTGGTGCTTGGCTCAATCAGATTGGAATGATGCTGACTGGGGATGAAGTGGCGAACACCACTTCCAACTGTGTCATGACGATCATCGAAAATGTGTCTGGAGTCACCCAGAGCAGCATGCCGATCCTGCTTTCACTCTTGCATACCACACGGGCCGTCAACCAGGAGTTATGGTCTGCGGTGCCATTTCCATTGATAACCGGACCCCTTTGGTCGTCATTAGAGGCACACTTATAGCACAGCAGTACGTTGACGACATTCTGAGACCTGTTTTTCTACTGTTACTTTTTCAGTACCTGGCCTTATATTTCAGCAAGATAATGCCAGACCACATACAGCACATGTTGCTATGAACTGTCTTACAGCTTGTAAAACACTGGCCAGCCAGATTGCCAGATCTCTCTCCCATCAAGCATGTCTGGAATATGATGGGAAGGCACCTGCATCTACCAGGGAATGTTGATGTCCTAGCCCGACAATTGGAGCATATTTGCAAGAAATACCGCAGGAGACCATCCAGTAGCTTTATCAGTCTATGCCACGCCGTGTGGAAGCTTGCATCTAGGCTAGAAGTGGGTCAACACCTTATTAAGCTTGTTATTTTGTAACTATGTAACTCTGAAATAAATCATTCTGAAATTTTAATTATTTTTTATTCGGTATATAATCTTCCTGTTCATCAATTTTTGTCTCCATCGGACAACTCCTTGGTGTACTGATTTCTTTTTTGTTATGGAGTGTAATAATGGTTTTTTTTTTTTTTTTTTTTTTTTTTTCCTTTCTGAAGTCTTATAATTGTAGACTCCCCTCCTCAATAAATTCAAAAGTAGTTTAAGTGTGTTTTTAAATACATGTATATGTGCATGTATTGTAATTCTGACTTATAAAAGACATCTTTAATAACAAAAATTTCGTGTGCATCTTATTTCAGATGCAGTTGGTTATCCATATTCTCTTACCACAAACATTTTCTAAGAAATTTTACCAGCAAACTTTTAGTATATTTTAATAAAAAGGATTTTATTGAAATTTCAATTCAGATTTTCTTTACATGTTTGAAGCTGAAACTTTTGAAGCTCTGCTTTCAGATGAAAAAGGCTGAAATAGTACATTTAATTATTGTTTGCCTTTGATTAAAGGGTCCTCCTTCATAATTATATATCATGGATTCTAAGATAGTTCCTTTAAAAATTGTAGTTATTGCTTCTATGTTTCCTCTGTTATTTTTCCTTTCTCTTTCTGTTTTTGTTCTTCATTCTATCTTTTTTTCAATCTGCTGTGAAAATTCAAATTTTTGCCTCAGCAGCTATGTTAAAGACATCACAACATAAAGGTGATATCATATGACTTTTAATAGAAACCAACCTGTACTCTGACGTTTTTATTTGATTTTTATGATTTTTAGCAAGTTTCAAGGCAAAAGAACTTCAATTGGAATAAAATGAATTTTAATATAATAGTTAGAATAATTAACATTCATAGCTTTTGATTCATTTTGTTTACCTCCATGGTGGAAACTCTAAAATATTTTTTTATAAAAAGCACAAAATTTGCAATAAGCCAATGAACAAGCCGGTGATAATCTTTAATATATAAAACTGACATGATATTTGGCATAGAATGCCAATGAAATCCTGCTTTTCATATAATTTTGAAAATAATATTTACATATCTATCTGTGCATTCATGCACAATAAAACATCAATTTTTCGTATTTATATAAATCTTTCTTAATTATTGACAGTAAATTTAGTCTTTTTCAATTATGAAGAAAATTATGTGTATTTACATAATTTGCAATTTCTAAATAATTTTTAAATCGTGAAAAAGTAAAAATAGCCTTTGAAATGCAACTTTTATTAACGTGAAATATCCATGTCTATAAATAACTGTTATAAAAGTGCTTGTAATTCATTTTAATTAAGATGAGGAAAGTTCTTGAAAACTTCCAGTTATTAAATTAAATTAATTTTAATTTTTTATTTATTTCTTTTGTTAATGTTAATCTATTACTTTTTGTGAATTTGTGATAGTAATATTTCATTTTCAATGCATTAATTTTCCCCCTCCACTTTTAGGAGTTATTTTGTATATTTTACTTGTTGGCTATCCACCTTTCTGGGATGAAGACCAACACAGGTTATATGCACAAATCAAAGCTGGTGCTTATGATGTATGTTTGTTTTTATCCTTAGTATCACATTAAATTTATATAGTTCCTATTTTATGCTACATTTTTACAATAATTTATAAAAATAGTAAAAGATAAGAGTACTTAATTTTCATATAGAGAATACATGAAATTTTAAATTAATCTTCACTGCAAATTATTGGAGTGAGAACAAAAATATGTTATTGCATAAAGGTAGTTTGTAGTACAGAGTTGTTCTAAAATATGTAGATAAAAGGTATGGAAGACAAGAGAGAACCAATGTAAGCAGATTTTTATAATGAAAATATAGGAGCGATGAACACGGAAATATGGAGAATGGAAGCATTGTTGAAATTGGGAAGTAAAACTAATCTACTGATGTAAATCATTATTTTCCATAAGCATTTCAGGTGCACTGCAATGCTACATAAGAGCTAGTTAACGAGATTGGGAAGTGAAAGCAATCTGCTAATGTAATACATTATTTCCCATGAGGATTTCAAATGCTCTTGCTACACAAAGGCAGAAATACCTAACATGCATTTATCTATAGGTCTGTGGAGCAGTTGTTCAAAGAATATACAGAGAAAGATTTCTGAGTATGCAGCTTCTAAGCTACCATATATTCAAACACATTAACTAAGAGTTATGCGAGAGTGAATCATTCCATGCTTGCAGGTATGCTTTGGGCAAGGAAGGATATCACAGAACTAGTGCAGTGGAAGCAGCTGTAATATTAATATGTACATTTGAGGATTATCCTGCTACAAGCACAAAAGACATTGGATGAATGAAATGCATTCGTATCATTCAGGAGCAGATTATGGACAAGCTCTTTGAAAATCCTATTAATTTTGTTGAAGATATAGTGTTCAGACTGTCAGTGGTTGCTGGAAATGAGTTTGAAATGCTCAAGATCTTTGTCAATATGCAGCAATCCATATGCTGCACTTTGAGTTTTGCATTACAGTTGGTAGCTGCACTTCCAAGCACCTACTGTAAAAAATTGAGTAATCCCCTCATTTTTTAAATTTTAGTGGTGCTTTTTATTTGCCTCTAATTCATACCTTCCTTGCACCATTTCTACACACACATTCTGTTATAAAATTGCATATTTCAGTCCCCTCTGCCTGTCTTGTATTTTTCAGGGATGATTGTAGTCCTTTTTTACAAAGTGCTTACTTTTTGAATACTTATTAAAAATCATCCTTTATGTTAAAACTGAAACAAATGTTATAGTGTTAGTGAGAACTGTAGTTAATTTCATAATATGAAAATTATTAAAAATGGGCAAAATATTGCAGTTTGCTAAAAATAATCATATAAAATAAGAAAATGTGATAGACAAAGAATGATTTTCAGCCAAATTAATCATAGTAATCATTCAATACTATAACAGCATAATAAATAATCTAAAGAATTATCACTAAGGTGCTCGTTAAGATGATTCCTTTCTAGTAAGCTGCTAATGATGATGGGTATAGGAAACAGCTAATGTGTCATTTTTAGTTAATTGTACTTAAGCACATTGAGATTACTTCTGGCTTACTTGTTAATGGTTGGTTTTCATGTAAAAATTTTGATAGTTACTTTTTATTAAGCATACAAAGATCCTTTATTTTATTAAAGTGTATTTTTCTTAAAAGAAACTGTAGATAAATTAACTTAGATTTACATTGCAAAACAGAAAAAAGTGCCACATATTTTATTAAATCAGTATAACTTTACATCAAAAGAACATTTAAATTCATTTATGATAAAGAAATAGGTGATTTTTTTCTCTTTTATTTTCATTGTACCCAAAAAGTGCTAATATTTTAAATTGATGCTCATTTTTAATTAATTGTACATCATTTTTAATTACCAAATATAATTAAATGACTTTTTAGTATCCATCACCTGAATGGGATACAGTTACTCCAGAAGCAAAGAACTTGATAAATAGTATGTTGACAGTAAATCCAGCCAAACGAATTACTGCTAATGAAGCCCTTAAACATCCTTGGATTTGTGTAAGATTTAAATTTTAATCCATCTTTAAAATCATAATATTTTTATCATTTATTTTGACTGCATTTTCAATGTTATATTCTATGTTAATATAATTCATTTTGAATATCTTGAATGTATTATTGTATCATTTATATAAAAGCATAAAGTTTATGACAATTTAGAAAATGCATAGCACTTTTACAGTTTTCAACATTAACAAGTATTTTAGAATGGTCACTTTATGGTGATAAAATTATTCTTTATGTATTATTTTCATATATTTTAATATTAAATCACAAAAAATATTAAAATAGATGTAGATCTTTTTTTTTTTTTTTTTTTTTTTTTTTTTTTTTTTGTCTGAAAATATAATAGTACTTTCTATTTTTAGCAACGAGAGCGTGTTGCATCAACACTGCATCGTCAAGAAACTGTGGACTGCTTAAAGAAATTCAATGCACGACGTAAATTAAAAGTAAGTCTGTTTGTTTTCAACTTGTGTTTTTAATTTATTGTTAATGAAATCTAGCTCTTAATTTTCTTCTAAAATTTTTATGTAATTTAAATGTGTTTTTGAAAATGACTAAATTAGTATGAGGTTGGATTATTGCTTTTATTTCATAAGTTTTTGTTAAATACAATTGATCCTTTTAATTTCTGTGTGTTAGAACAGTATTCAAGTATTTAATTATCTTTGCTTTCCATAATTTTCTTGAGAGTGTTTCCAACATATAGAATGTTACTAACATTGTTTTTTCTTTTGATGTATTTTAAATTAATTTTTTATGGAAACATTGCATTCATTTTAACTTCCCATATGAAATTATTTATGGTTTCAGTGTTCAGCTGAAGTTCC
Organism: Stegodyphus dumicola; assembly: GCF_044657685.1. Lineage (NCBI taxonomy): Eukaryota > Metazoa > Arthropoda > Arachnida > Araneae > Eresidae > Stegodyphus > Stegodyphus dumicola. The sequence continues at coordinate 146,163,552 of NC_140775.1, forward strand.
AAAATTTAGTGAACATTCAGACCCAAAGTACTTTAAAAAATTTTTGTATTCAGCTTATGAATAATGCATGATAATCGGCAAGCAAATTGTGTCATTATGAAAAATAAGTAGCATAATAGCCCATCAGCATTGCAAGAATAAGACTGCTAAACAATAGTAGTTTAACCTGGTAAAGTCTCATGTGCATGACCATTTTTGTGGTTTTCCCTATTTGTAACACAGACCCGGTTTCTACTGCCAAAAAGGATAGCCTATGCTATCCTGGATGGTAGTAGCTTAGGTTATCTTAGTGGGTCAAAGATAGCTTCTTCAGTAAGCTCCCCCATACATTATGGTTTCTGTGGCCCTGGGAAGCTATTTCAGTGAGGGTGGTTTAAGAGAGAGTTTAAATTTAAAAAACTCTACTGCTGAGGATTGAGAACCCACAAGCATACAGTTAATGATAACACAATGAGATATCCTTATTGGTTAGATTTCCCTCATCTAATATGGAGCTATGGGTTGGTTCATGTAATACCTTAAATTAATGTTGGCAGATTACATTTACTGATATGACTTTCCCTATTTGTAACAAGAATTTAAAGTAATTTCCCTCAGAATGTCCTTCACAAGGGCATGTCTTCTGTTAAGCAGATAGGCATTGTGTACTTCACTACAGTCTAATATAATAAATCCATTCTGCTCCGTTATGCCCTCAGTGTCAAAAAAAATTCACATACTTAGGAAAAATATTTAACAGTTTTGAAATGTACCAATATAAATATAGTAAAAGGTACACTATCTGTCACTCAATTAACCAGAAAGTTCAAGTAAGCGGATGGTTTTCAAATTTTTAGAAACTTTTTTAAATGCAAAATTAAGCAAATAAGAGATTTGTAATTCTTATAAAGCAGTAATAGGACTACAATTCGAATCTCATAAAGCAAGAAGAGGTCTACGATTTGAATCAAACAAAAACTATCACCAAACAGTGTATTTAGTGCCAATAATAGATAAATGTGGTGTAATGCTTTGTCTTTATGTGATTCCAATGAATTCTTGATATGTCGATTAAATATTTTTATAAAAAGATATAAGTTGATTACTTTTTATGTGTTTTCAATCTTATTTTAAAAAAATTATGACAATTTAGGCCTTGTCCTCAAAGGAATAGTATATTTTCAAATTTATGGTATCCTGGCATCAAGAAAAGTGCAACTTATATGAAAATGGATAAACGCATGTTATGTTGCACAATGGGAAAAATTATGACAAGCGATTTAAGTGTTTTATATATTATGCCTACAACTTGTATATATTGACTGAATAAAGAGTAACATGTTCCTTCAAACATCTGCCGCAGTGACCAGCATTAAGTTTGGCAAGATCTGTGCCAATTTTTACGGTCAACGGAGTTTCATAATCTAATGTGTTTTATTTCTGTGTTTATATCTGCAGTACCCTTTTTTCTTTTGAATCTCACATAATTTAAATGTAAGTGTTTAATAATCAAATTGATAACAAAAAACGAACTCTTTGTATAATTTTAGACTGCAATTTTTTTTGTTTTCATTCGTTTGGCTTTTCTACTGTTAATTGCATTTGCATTTTTTATATGCTTATTTATCCAGAATTCGGCATATCTGAAGCTTTCCGGATTGCCAAGTTTTTACAGTATCTCTTAACCAGACATGCAACTGATAAAAGGTACACAAATAAAATCGCAAGTGGGTATAAATGTGCAGAAAATGCCACTCCAAAACTCAGCAAAATGCATTGCTGGGCTGTTATGTTATTCAGAATTCTTATATGGTGGTGTTTAGAAATTGAGAATCCCTGAAGACCAGCAGATTATGTTGTGCAAGCATATGAGTGACCATTATTGCTATCAGGGAAGTGGACTCATTCTACCAATAAATTACCCAGCTGAAGGGTCAGAGGGAGAAAAATTGTGAGTAATTCTGGCAGGACATCTGTAACTATCATGTGGGCAGTAGTAGTGAGAGCTTTTGTAAGTTCCCTCACAACTTATTTATCCATCATTCAGAATCACTTACCCTCATCATCTGGGCATGCAATTTCATGAAGCACTTTTGCAAGAAAGCTGTGCGAAGACTGATCTTCATTATCAGTATGTAACTTCTAACACTAATTCCTGTTTATCAGTAGCAACATTTATTCTGATGTCATTGTCACAAAGCTTGGATCAGATTGGAGCTGTATCATGTTCAGTTGTCAATCACAATTTTTATTTGGCTCAAATTACCAAAGAATTCATAAATTATAATTCATAGCATTGATCCCTGCTCTGTTCTGCTTTTCCCACATAATTTTGGAGCAGGCATACATACATCAGGATTGGTGTTACCATTTGCAGGGTCTGTGCATACATCACTGTGTCACATGTGATCTGTATTTGCATTCTAATAGCCTAACAATAAAATGATGACGTGATGGGACCTTTTTTTTTTTTTTTTTTTTTTTTTTTTTCTAATGCTGTTGCATCAGTCAAGGATTATCTTTTAAGAAGATAAATGCCTGCTTGTGCACTACAAATTTCTCTCATGGAATGTCTGCAGTGCCTCATAATTATTCTCTGACCTGCAGATTTACAAGCCTCTGCCGAAACAAACCTGTAAATGACATGTTATAACCGGCTAATGATATTTACTTTTAGATATCATAAATGATTTATAAAGTTTTAGCACCAAAAAACAAACTTCTTTTTAATGTTTTCAATTAAAACATTTATAATTATTTCCTCATCAGAATATTTTACTCTTTTTAGGGTGCCATTCTCACAACTATGTTAGCAACACGAAATTTCTCTAGTAAGTATTTATTTGCGGTTTAATTACTTCATCTTTGAAAAGTTCATTGTTATGAAACTGCAATGAATGCAAAATATTTTTTAAATAGTCTTATAATACTTATCCTTTTAAAAACTTTTATCAGCAATTAGCTATCTCCATCTTAAAGGATTAGTTCTTCAGAGATGTTATTAATGCATTTAATTATTTGTATAAAATTAAAAAGTATTTTTATGTCAGATAGTTATCTGCTTATATACAGTCAAAAGTCGTTAATTCGGACACCCATAATCCGGACTTCAAAGCTACAAACTTTCTGCGCATGCGTCGTGTTGACGCATGCATGTAAGACCTTTACGGCTGCGAATATGCATGTGCGCATGCCCATAATATGTTTACTCATGTGCGTTTAATGTATAACGAATGGTATAAGCTAAGCTAAAATTATCTAATTCAGTTAATGTTGCAGATTGCGTTGTTCCTTAATCTTCGAATTGGATCTGGCTTATTATTTTTTTCAGACTGTTAGGGCAATTTTATAAAAGTAAGCTTGAACTTTCGATTATGTCAAATAGAGTTTCCGATATATATTTACTAATATGTAAAGAGTTCTCAAAGCAAAAGTATATTTCGAAGTCCATTAAACAAAAAGTGGAATTCCTGCAAAAAATGGATAAAGGCATATCCTTTGTTTCTGTACCCATTCCGAAATCTGTTTATCAATTTCACACTGCTCGGGGGGGGGGGGAACGCCGCTGCACGCAATGAATTGGAAGTTGATCTGCCAGCACTGTCCTTATCTTCATTCAGCTTATAATTCCTTACTAAATGTAGTATTTCATCTCGATGTACTCCGTCTTTGATATGATTTAAATCAAATTTCTCGTCATTATAATTCGCTTCCGATAGTGAAGAAAGTGGCACTCAGCAGTGTTCAGAGATTATTGAAAACGAAAAAATTTCGATTGACAAATTAGTCGGTATTCTCGACACAGCAATTATAGGACTTGAACAGCGGAACTTTGTAACTGAACAAGAAATTATGTCTGTTTATAGAATTAAAGAGGAAGTATCATCACATAAAATGAAGCAACTTAAACAACTTACAATGAAAGAAATGTTTAATAAAGTAAACAAATAAATATTAAGCTTTTTGTGTGTGTGTGTGTGTGTGTAAATTTTGATACCCTTTTGATCATAATTCTTCTTTATTTCATAAATTACAGTTTCATATTTTTAATTTTATAATTTCTGCATGCCATATTACCAGATTTAAACTGATGATCTATAATCCGGAAAAACTGATAATCCGGAATCGCCGAAGTCCCAACGAGTCCAGATTAACGACTTTTGACTGTATATTTTTTGATTGTTTAATATCATACAGAAATTTATCACTGAATGTTAAAATTGATAGTATAACTTTAATTTTATTTCTGGATTGAATCACCTTTGCTTTATTCCTGTTATCAAAGTTTTTATTTATATGCATATAGTGGACTCTTGATTATCTGTCAGTCTTAAGATCGCAGTTGTCACAGATAAGAAATTAAATAAATAATAAAAAACTCTTCCCTCTACCACCAAATATGGACAATCAGGAATAAAAATCCATTTTAGCACATTTTGTTTAATGTAGATAAACTCTAAAATGTTCTCTAACCACAACAGTATATGTTTCTTAGATTGCTAACTGACCAGTGGCCGGGTTGCTGAATACTGGTAATTTCACCTAGTTCGATCTAAGGTGAATGGGTTGGGGTTTTCTCCATGTGTTCATTTCTCCATGTGTCATGTGAATTTTTTCTGAGAAAAGTAAAAATGAGAACTTTTTCTTAGACCTTCCCAGTTTTCCTAAGAAAGCTTTCCACAAAAGCATCTTTCCTCTTAAACAGATAGGCTTTGCTATATTCAAATAACTTGACGTAATCTTTGAGTGTTCTAATTTTCAACTTAGTTTTATTTTTTAATCTTTTGCAGTAACTACATAAGTGCAATGGAAAATATGATGCATCATAAATATCAAAATTGCATAATTTTGAATGAAAAATTTTTTTCAGCATAGTTTTATCTCACAACTCTTGTATTCTTTTAAATAATTATGTTTTATTGTACATTATAACTTATTAAAAAAAATTTTTCAATTCTTTGTTGTTTGGTGAATTCATTATGTTCAGTGGACTGTCAAAGTGTGTATCTGACAGATAATAGACACTGTCAGCTAAAAGAATGGTAATCAAGTTTGCATTGTATTTTCTACTGAGAAATGAATTTCTGCTTTCCATAACTGTAGTTATGGAAAGTAATACAGTCTTTTAATTTATAAAGTTTTTCTAAATTAATATTTTTTTATGTCTGAGGAAATATTTTCTATTGGTGTTTTTGCAACTTTAAATTTTTAATTAGTCCTCAAACATTTTTTCTTCCATTATCGTAAATTTTGGTTGCTGGAATCTAATGATAAAAAATATAAATTTCTGAGTTTAATACTACTTTTTTTAATAGCTAGATAACATTTCAAAATGCAGTAGTACACATCATCTTTTCAGAGTTTTTCTGCTGCTTAATTAGTTTGAAATATCCCAAAACAGCCTGGAATTAATCACCTTGAAATATTTCTTGATAATTAATTTTTTTTCTTTTCAATGGCGAGGCACTTGCTGATTAAGCCTTGATCAGGAATGGGCAAACCCATCACCTCATTAAGAACACTGCTGAGTTATTGTAGAAAATAATTATAAGAGTTCTAGTATTTTAGAAAGCCTAGATTTGTGACTTTAGAAGTTATTTTAAATTCAAAATAAATTTTATTATGAGAATATATTCTCATTCATATTTGTATTCTGTTCTGTATAAATTCTCATGATCTTATCTTTATTTTTAAGGTTGTTGATTATATAATTTTTCTTTAAATTATATAATCAACAACCTTATTGAATTGAGCTATTTGCTATCATTCTTGTTAATTTTTTTTTAATTTTTACAATTTCTTACAATGTTACCATTTTTTAATTTTGATCATCAAAGATTCCTTTATGTTTGTCAGTAAAATTTGTAATTATAATTTTTTATTTTGTTTCAATATTCAATGTTTTTTTTTTTTTTTTTTTTTTTTTTGAATTGACTTATTCTTTAAAAGATTTAATAAAATATCAGAGAAATTCTTTAATGCTATAAAAATTCAGCACTTCTCTAAAAATATTTCCTTTTTCTTATTCCTTGGAATTTTTTTAATATTTTGTTTATATTTATTGATGGCATTTATAAATTTAACATTGGTCTTAATTACATACTTATGATTTGTTTTTTTGTGCCTGTTTGTTATATAAATGTATATTACATGTGTGTATATTATATTACGTAATACATTTATTATGTAAGCCATAAATAAAGTTTGCTGTCATATAACAATGTACTGCTTTGATGCATTCCTTTGGGGAATTTAACAAACTGGATTATTTGCCTGCCAGTTTCTGCGATCAGAATTCATAACGTGGTATTAAACTAGGTAGTTTGCTTTCTTGTATATAAATACAAAGTCATTTTTAGAGATTTTACAAGTATTTTGATTCAAATAAATATTTATTCAGTATCTATAATATGTTTAAGAATGAAGCAATTAATCTGTAATATATTTATAAACACATAAATTCTAACCAGTTGGTTATTTAGTTTAAATTCTGTTAAAATTATCGCATTTTTATTACATGGAATGAAAAAGTGTCAATGTATTTACCTATTTTATTATTAGCTTTTTTCTTTAGTTTACAACCTCTTTTTAGTATTTATTAAATTTTTTACTTGATTTTTCTGTTTTTAATTTCTACTTCTTTTATCAAAACTTTCTTCTATGGATTACATTTGTGTTATCTTTGCTATTCTGATGTTTTATCTGACTTTTAAATTGATTAATTTAAAAATTTTTCAAAGTCTGATTTTGAAATAAACTATATTTCCTTGTCATTTCATCTTTCTCTCACACAATCACTATGCTTGCATTGGCACTTGGTAAACAGTCATTTCTCGAGGTAATTAGCAAATAATTATCCTGCTGCTTTATAGGCTTTAGATGGCAGGCTCGTTTTACCTCGTTGCACCTTGCTTTATTTGTAAATATATGTCTTTATATTATTCATATATATGAATATAATATATATTTATTTGTTTTAAATAATTTCAGAATGCTCTGATGTTATATCTATTTGTTATTACTTGCGCTTGTCATGCTTTTAGATAATAAATTTATTAATATTTTCATATTTACTTCTTTTAAGACTTCTATGTATTTATTTTTAAAATATATGTACTTTTTAAAATAATGAAAATGACAGGCAGTGTAATAATTTGGGGGAACAAAATACTGTTTTTAGTACTTTCCATCTATGCATGACATTTTAAGCATGTTCTTCCCTATTTTATCCATTTTTACAATTTTCATGCTTTACCTGCAGGCCATGTAACTGCTCCAAACCAAGGTAAACAGTTTTGTTCACTTACTATGTTCGAGGGAAAATAAGTAAATGCTCAGCCATGTGTTTGATAAAAATTAAATTTTACTTTCCGTTTAGTAAAGCCATGTGTCCATTAAAACTTTTATATTAATGATGACTTGGATATGTATAAACTATAATTACAGACCAAACCAAATGAAATTATAAATAAAAAAGAATGGAATATATGTATTAAAATGCAATCCAAGACGATTTTGCTTTTCAAAATCATTTCTTGTTTACATTTAGACTGATAAATAACTGATAAGACTGATAATTGCATTAAAAGACATTCTCCACTGAAATAACTGGTCATTTTCCAACTTCTGGTTTTAGAAAACTAAGAAATGCAGATTTCAAATTCTGGCTTTTAAAATATTTTAATGCTGTCTGAACCAAAATATGATTAAGTAGCTGAGTTTCAAAGAGAAATATTTTTGAGTTTATCTACCAATTCAAAAAAAAAAAAAATAATAATGACAATAATATTGATTTGAGAGCAGTATAGAAAATTTGATATTTAAATGTTTGGGTAATAGACATATGGCAGCATATTGGAAATAAAATACCAGTTTTTTAAACTTTGTTAAAAGCATTAAGTCATTAATACAATAAGAATGGTTAAGCATTAATACAATGAGGATGAAATTATAATTTTTTTTTTTTTATATGAGAGGTTTTAACAGCTGCTAAAGTACCCTTAAAGAGTAATATAGGCTTTCATTATGGTTTTCATAGTTCCTTCATTAGACAGATTTCCCCCCTCCAGTGTTCTAAAAAATGTGCAGCATTTTATGATGGAGAAATGGGCACTTTTTCAACTGCATATGTATGTGTGAGAGCAATAGAGTAAAGACCGAATTATACTATACTTAATAAATCATGTTGTTATCTTTTATTTCATATCAAATGTTTATAACTTCTGTATAGAGCACTATTTATAGGTTTCAATCAATCGGACTTTTTAAGAACTATACATGTTGAAATGATTTCATATAGGTCACATACTGATGCTCTACAAAAGCTACTAAGGCTAAATTCAAGTTTTAATATGGTTTTAATATGGTTGTTGGCAACACTGTTGTGAGTGGTGCCTTTTCCGCTACCACATAAGGACACAGGCCCTTCGCTCGGATGCTCAATCTTGGCTTGGCAGCCATTCGAAATGGAGCTCCTGATAAACGTTACCTCCAAGTGCGAAGTGCGCGCAGTTATTCGATTTTTCAAATCAAAAGGCGTTAAACCGGTTGAAATTCACCGCCTATTGACGGAAGCGTATGGATAGTCGTGCATGGATGTCAAAAACGTTCGCAAGTGGTGTAGAGAGTTTACAACCGGTTGTACTGAAATTCATGACAAAGAAAGGAGCGGGAGGCCGTCAATTGCCGACGAGACAATCGCGAAAGTTGAGGAACTCATGAGTAAAGATCGGAGGATCACTCTGGATGCTCTCTGCATTTTGGTTCCTGAGGTTTCCAGAAGCACCATCCACAGGATTTTAATGGAAAAGTTACAATATCGGAAGGTGTGTGCAAGATGGGTGCCACGTATGCTGACAAAAGACCACGAACGGCAACGGGTTGATTCTTCCCGCAAATTTCTTCGCCGCTATGGTTCTGCTCTGATGATGAGGTGAAAGATGAGGTTCAACATTTCCTGAAGGGCATGGCGGCAAGCTGGTATGACATGAGCATTGTAAAACTGCCACAGCGTCTACAAAAATATATCGACCGAAATGGCGATTATGTTAAAAAATAAAGCATTCTTCAATCTTTAAAGTGATGTAGCAATTATAGAAAATAAACGGTTCTTTGTATATCTAAAAATATAGGAGACCTTTTTTTGGGGATTGACCTCGTAATACAAAAAAAAGTAAATGTTAAATATCAAAACTTATAGAAAATAATCTAAGACACAACATATTACTGGAAACTAACAAAAATTACATAGGGGTGATAGGTTTGAAAGCAGATCATTTAAGTAAAAAAAGCTTCTAAAATGTCTCCTGTTAAAGAAAGCAAGAATTGCATCTTGAATTGATGTAAATTAAGATAAAACATTGTAATACTGTTGAATTAAACTTTTTACTTTTACACTGCTAAGGAGGACTACTGACTGGGAACAAGCCCATGCATTATGATGTCCACCCTGCAGAAGCCATAACGGCATTTATTGAGTCTAAATTAAAAAAATACCTTGAATACATATGACATTCTTGATTGCATGGATTAAAAAAACACTTAGGAATACAAAGCTGCATTGATACAAAACTGGTAAGCGTAAAACAAAAACAGTAAAATTCAAGACAAACAATGGAATTTCAAGCCTGCAGTTATACATCACACTGACTTACTATTATACAATTATACACTTGATAATTCCACACATTACTAAAAAACATATTATTCAATATATTACTAGAATACTGAACAACACACTGACATAGTAAAGCTGATACTACAAATAAAACACACCATATACACTGCTCGTATCAGAAAAGTACACACTGACATATTAAAGCTGATACTACAAATAAAACACAACATATACACTGCTCGTATCAGAATAGTAGACAATTCTGTACATGATGCTGTACTGTAATGCTAAAACAAATCAAAAGAACACTAGACAATAACCTTTGGAAGCAGTTACAGTGATAATTAGGAAGATAACATAGTTAGAATACTGAGTCAATTCAAAACATTAAATCCAGCAATACACTTCAATATGTATAATGTTGAATTAAACTGAATTTGTTTCACTTAAAAATCCAAACTTAAAAACAAAATGAATGTTTACTTCTGTAAGAAAAAGAAGAGGTTGTAATTTGACATAGCCTTTTACAGCATTTTCTGTTATCTTTTAAGGTTTGTCTTAGTTCATTGCTCTGAGTACTAAATATTTAAGCATTTTAATGATAGTACCTGTGTGCTTATATATATGCTTTTATATAATTTTAATGCATGTGTAAAAACTATGGGGCTTAAATATAGCACACTTTGTAATAAGTTGTGATAAAAAAATTGATTAAATTTTCTCTTGTCAAGAATTTCATTGGCTATTGATTGTTATGACTGCTTTCACAGGTTAGCTTTTCTGAGGATTTTAGGTAAATGTCTTGTAAAATAGCTGTTTGTCACAATAAAATTTGTCATTTAGAATAAAATTTTACATCTTGATGAAGGGAATAAAATGTGTACAATTTTGGTTTTACGTAACATACTAGGAATCCCATTAGAGATGGTAAATTCAGGCAGTGCTAGCCTATGGATATTAAATATTAATTAAAATGAAAAATTTAAACTAAATATATATATCTGTTTCTCTTTCTCTCTATATATAATATCTCTCTTTATATATATATATATATATATATATATATATATATATATATATTTCACCAGTTATATCAGTTTAAAATTGGTAAACCAAGCATAGTTTCTGAATTGGCTGTCAACATGGCTGAAGCATTTAATTCTGTTAATTATAACTTATGCCTAAAAGAAATTGAACAAGATTTTCATGAAATACTTTGTTGATTTTTATTCTTGTGTCTTGCTGCCCTCTCTATTTCTTTGTAGGGAAAAAAGGATGGGAGCATTTTTATGTATTTTTTCTGCTGTTACTATTAAACATTTTTTAAAGAAATTGCAGTATATTCTGTAAAACTTTTCAGCTGTAATGAATCTTTTGCACATGTACAGATATGCACTGAGTCATAACTTTCACTTGACATGAGCATATAATGACACTCACTCACCAGTTTGTAGCTATAGATAGAAATATTTCCTTCCCAACTTTATGTTGCATATTTATGCATGAATATATGTGTTTCATAGTGAATGCATAGTTTTTATATCTGCTAGCTATTCTGCATACCATTATGTGTACTTTTTTGTGTACAATATTATGTTTAATGCATGCCAAATTTTGAAATGTACAGATTTTAATAGTATGTTTGTGTGTTACAGAAAATATGTTTACTATTTAATGCTTTTGTTTAAATTATTAATGAGTGTCATTCATTTTGATAAAAATCTGGCTACTTAAAAATATTTTTCTTTAGCATCAAAAATGATATTTTTATAAAATTGTAATTAATAAATTTTCCATAATAATTTTTTTAAATTTTGATTTCTCAGAAACAGTTAACTTTTTTAATCTTAAATTTATAACAATAATAATATGCACTTTTATTCAAAAAACTAGTTTGTTTTATTTTTCTGTTAACATAGCATTAACATTAATGCGATGAGTACATCTAATATTTACTGTAATGCATTATTCATTCTGATAGAAAGATAAATATTTTTTTAAAAAGTATTTGGAACTTAACTATCATCAGAAAAGATTTTCTAGACACTATCATAAATCATTTTTTAAAATTTTATGATTAACTTTGTTGTTTTTAATTTTGTTGGATTAAAATAATGAATCATATGCAAGATAAAACAAGCCTTAAAATAAATCTTAGGTGAGCATGTAGTTTAAATTGGATAAATGAAATGACATTTTACTTACACTTTGAAAGCATGTTTTTACTTAAAAATTTTAATGCAGGCATAATGTCTGCTTAAAAAAAAAAAAAAACGAAAGAAAGAAAGGGAAAAAAACTATCAACAGGCTGATACCATTCTAGTCAAAGGTGAAAGATAACTTGATTCAACAAGATAAAGAAACACTCATATGTCTTTTTAAACTATGAACAATGACTGCCACTGATTGAAAAAGGTCACAGTGAGTTAAGAACAACTAAAACAGCACTCTTCCATTTAGATCTTTTAAAAAAGTGAATATTAATTATGTAGCTAATAGTAGGAAACTATTTCTTCTCTATATGTAAAATTACTGTGTTGGATGTATGCTTATGCATAAAACTTCTTTACTGTTACTAGTTATTTTCAAACCAGTGCTGCTAGTTACCTCTTATTTTCAAACTCCAATTTGAGTTTGATAAGGAGGGAGAGCATTTTTTTTTTTTTTTTTTTAATCTCAATTAGATTTTATTTTCATATAATGTCATGAGATAAGACTTTTGAAGTATCATTAGTATTTCATGAAAGAATTGCAACTTAAAAACTCTACTTCTTTCATGAATTATCATGATAAAATAAAGATTCAGGAAATGTGTTAGTGAATTATTTAAGTAATTTAATAAATTTATCATAATTTTTACAAAATATGTTATATTAAAATATTCTTATAAATATTCTAGCTTGATTTTTACTGTATGGTTTTTAATAAAAATATTTATAAGAATGCCTTTTATGATATATGCATATTTGCTTCATAAATTTCATTTGTAAACTCTGGTAAAGCATAAAATAATATTCTACCGTCATTATGTATTTTAATCTATCAGAACTCAAGCAGGTCATATGAAGAAAATAAATTAATCACAGCTGCCTTTATAACCTGTGAAATTTTCATTTAACATACTAACATTATGATTTCAGTTTGAATTCATTATATTAAATTTTTATTACAGTCTGAGACTAAATATTAATTAACATTTTGTAAATACCAAATTTTATTATTAATGAATGATATTAGTATTGTGTAGCCTAAAATGATTTTCTTGTATTTTTGTGTCTTATAAAGCATGTATTTATAGGTTTGATTTTGTGCATGCTAAATTGAATGCTTTGTTGTCGCATGTATTTATGTATATTTATTTCTTGTGATTGTATAATAATATATATGTAGCTGAAAATGAATAAGTTATAAAATTTGCCCTCCCCTAATTTCCTATAATATTAAATTAATTTTTCCTAAACTTGTGCTCTGTTCTTTCTTTCTGAATTCTACAATAGTAGAAAATATATTAAAGGAATTAAATTGTTATTTTAGCTCTAGCATTGAAAAGCATACACAATTGACAACAAAAATAATCATGTTTTTCTCTTTTGAGAGACATACAGAAACAATTTTTTTTTTTAATTTAATATAATTATTTTGTTAAATAGTTAAAAGTCAATATGCAAAACTACTACTGAACCTTTCTTATCCTGTTGAACTATGTTGATATTAAATTCTTTTTTTAAGACGTGTAAAATATTTCATGTATTTTCTCACTCTCTATCTGAATGAATGAATTTTATCCTCTAAAGCTTATGAATTAGCCCCAAATAAATTAAAAGCGAACTTTTTATAATGAATTAAAGTGATTTATTATAATTAATTGAATTCATGTTCATACAGAATTTCTTTCATAAACTTCATTTACCAGTTTAAACTTTTCCCATAATTAAAATCACCATGCATTTATAGAAGTACATTATTTCTATTTTTTAATTCATTAAAATGTTAGTAGTTAAATCTTGATCCCTTTCTGTCCTTTTTCACTCCTCCTTTCTCTTGTAATTCTTTTAGAAAACTTTTAGTCTACATATTTTAAAATTCCTTTTAGGTCGAAGTATTATGGCAAAAAAGGGAGAAGGCTCTCAAGTAAAAGAATCAACTGACAGCAGTACAACTTTAGAAGATGAGGATGTAAAAGGTTTGTTTTAATGTCATCCTGTTTATTTCACAAGTTTGTATGATAACATTATATAAGAAAAATATAAAATTTGCACATCATCAAAGAATTTCATTTTCCTTTTGAGTAGAATTTACGGGTAGGATTACTAACAATGTGCATTTGGCTTGCAGATGAAGAGGATTTATTTATTTATTTATTTATTGAATACAGTTTTGACTTTCTAAAAATTCAAGTTTTTTCTCTTTCTATTTAATATCAGGTTTTTTTTTTCTGTATGCAAGCAATTGACTTTTGTCCTTGTATTATGTAAATATCAATCAGTTTCTTCAACGAAATCTTCATTGAGGGGATCTTCCTGAGGCAGGTAGTCCTCATGTGCATAACCAGTTAACGATCATCAAATATTGGTATCTGATACTTGTGTTATATAAACTAAAAGAATTTCTGTATAGCCTTTTGATGGTCATCAATGAGCTCAGCTCGCATTCCAGTTATGCACCACACTGGGCACAAATGAACACAACGCACATTACAAATTTATGACAGATAGATATTACACATATCTGGGAAGAAAGAATTACTTAATCTGGCAACCGATGAAGGGGTAAATGAGATATTCAAAGTCAAACTTCTAAAAATGATTTCTATTGAGTTTATAATTTTGCATTAATATTATAGATTTATGTTCCCTTTCAGCATAAACCTGTAACAGTGATATAAATGTGCTCATAGCACTTATCGAAACTGCAAAGTAATGTATTTCTTGTGGCATTTTAAGTGACACCATATCATTTTTAACCTCTTTTGACTGAAACTAGAATGTTTCAATAATTCTTAAGAAAGGTTGGAAGACATTTGAAAGAAAATTGGTAAAAGCTCAAAAGTTTGAGAATTGCTAAATGCATGTAAATTCCAGATAGTTGAGTGCATAAAAGGTGCAATTTATGGTAAAAGAACAAAATGAATAGAAGAAATTTTTTATCTAAAATTATAAAATAGTCATCTTATTTGTTATCGGATTTAATATCAAAAGTCTACATTTAAAATTGTAAGATTTCGAAAGGAAAATGCATTTCACCCGTAAAAGTTGTATTTCATAGATTTTTAAACGTATGAAAGTAAAACATCTTGTTCAATTATGAAATCCTGCCATCATAAAATTTTCACCAAACTCTTAACAGTCATTATGGTAAAAGTTTAAAGGAGGAGATCCTTCTCTATTTACTTAGATATTTAACAGGTTCAAGTTATGGATATAGCAGATAAAAAAAAAACTTAAGTAAATTAGACAAATGCACATTTGCTGAACTCGGAGCCATTTTTATCTATATCGAAATACAGTGCAATTAACGCTCAATTTCTTCGACCCTACAATTTTGAAAACCTTTTACTGCATGCTGTTCTTTTGGAAACAGGCTCCAAATTTTAATTTTTTTTTTTTTTTTTTTTTTTTTTTTTTTTTTTTTTTTCAAAATGCGAGGGAAAACAAATGAATAGCAGTTAGTCTTTCTGTAAAAAAATATATATATATATACTTAACTGCTTACCAAGAATTGGGTGTACGTTAAATCAAGGTAAAGGTGGTATGATTGTGTTGTGACATCATTAGAGCTAAATCACAGTGTTTGGCAACAATGTCGTATTAACATTCTGTTATGGCTTAAAAGTTTCTCATTCACTTAATTCTTTAGAGGGAAAAAGTTTCAAGAATTCTAAAATATTCCTGTTCATTGAATGCCAGGCTTTTACTATAAAGAACATCATTATTTGTTAAAAATATAATACACTCTACGTATGTATAGTCATATTTTCTTATAGCCCTATAAAATAACTTATAAACTACATTATATGTTTTAAATGTATGGCTTCTATTCTGTCCTAAGTATTATGATTAGTAGAAATCACTTGCAGTACAAGAAAATTGGAGTGATTTTCGTTTTTGTATTTAAAAAATTTGTCTTCACTTTTTCCTTCAGTTTGATTTCTAATAATAATTTTACTAAAGTAAATTAAACAGCAACAATATCACAATTATAGCATGTGTATCACAATCTTCAATATACTGTGACGTTACAGCTACTAGCACAAACACACACACACCCCGCGGGCACAGGTGCTGAATTATAACTTCCTGTTTTGATCGCGGACAAAATGGACCATACCTGCAAAAAGCAGGACTGCAGAAAAAAAAATCCATGGGAGTTTCCGGACACAAGGAACTAATTATGTTTCTCTTCGCAGATAACAAAACGAGTGAAATCTTTGTGTAAGAGTTCTTCATGTGATTTTGAGGGGTGACAGGACGCATCCTTTGTGTTCTAAACCATGCCAGTGGTTTCTGTAGAACAATAGTTTTTTTTTATGCTGTAACTACAGTAAAAAGGACTTTTTTTTTTTTTTTTTTTTTTTTTTGTGCGTCCAATCTGCGTTAGCGGATATTGTATGATTTAGGGCTGTAATGATCAGTTTATTTTTATGTTTTAATCAAGAAATCTATTTTAGTTTATCAAATAAATAATTTAAAAGACAACCTGTCTTTCTTTCACCCGACACGGGTGTCCTGACGTTACAATACATACATATTTGTGTGTCTATATATATATGCACACATACTGGGCGTTCAGCTTATAGCTACACAAAAAATGCTCCAAAAATCTGTGTGACCAAGAATTAATTTTGAATGAAATTATATCCTGATGCAGACAACCTTGCCATTACATCTCACAAAATGAGAAATCCTACCTCCATCATGTCACTAACAATATCTGTATGCTTCTCTATAGGTACCCTAGCAACACAATAGATATGCACTTTGTATCCCAACTCTATCTGCGTGTTAAAGAGCATGTTTGGCTGTTTATTCTTTGACAAATTCTGGCTTGCAGATCATCCAGGTTTTGCACAGGCATGTGATACATGAGATCCTTAACATAGCCCCAAAGAAGGAAAAAATAACTGAAGAAACATCATGTGACTGCAGAGGGTTGCCAAAAAGTTCTGAGCCTTGTCCAGTCCATAGTCCATCTCTTTATCTAGAAAATTACATGTTTGTTTCAAAAAATGTAGTGAAGCCCCGTTCTGCTAAAAAATGGTACCGAGAGGAAGCTTAGGTATGACAAAAAAAATCCCAGCATTTTGAGATAATATGCTGAGGTCACTATTTCTTCAAACAAATGGACCTATGCGTCTTTCATAATGCCATACCATTCTCATTTGGTGAATCATGTCCAGTTTTGTGTACCGTATGTTCATTTTCACTATCCTTGAACTGACAATTGTGTCTGATCCAGCTTTCCACTAACATGAAATGTAGACTGATTTGGGAAACAATGTGTTAGAAGGAATTCTTTATCCTTTTCCATTTTCAGTTACATGGCCATGGTAAATAATTTTTTCTTCTGTTTGTTGGCAGGAGAGATAAATTGATGGCTCTGAATCTTGCAGGTATTTGTGCAGTGCGCCATGCACAACTGAACTGCAAGTTTGTCCCTTTCTTTTCTAATGGATATCTTTGGATTTCTGTGAAAGGTCATGTGAATTCTCTTCATGTTGTCCTTGAGCACATTCCCCTTCATGTTTAGTCCCATACTGTCAGTTTGTCCCATTTTACAATGCTAATGAATGTCAGTATCTTATAATGAGATAAAGATAATACTCATGATACGTTGCACTAGGGTCACAGACTTAATTTTCACAAGTCATAATATGCGAAACACCTTTTATTGTGAAGTGCCCCCGTATTTGTTTATTATACTCATGGGCTAGCACTCAACACCATTTTATGTTTTTGTAAATAGAAACAGGTGGTACTACCATAATATTTAGCTTTTGATTATGATAGTTATTTGTAATCTTTGAGCATGTTTCTTTTATTATAGCTATAAGCTGGATAGGTTGTATATATATGTACACTGCGGGGGGAGGGGGGAATGGGACAGTTCTATACCTCCCGTTATACTCGGCCAATTGACGAAATTCGTCTTACGTTTTTCATATCTCAAAAATGCGACTTAGGATATGTATTAGACTTATATATAGCTTTACGCCCTTTATTAAAATTATTTGAAAGTATAAATGATGGACTCCCCCCCTCCCCGCTCACACACACAAAGAAGAAACACAAAGGAAGATAGATTGTTATACATTAGAGTTTCTTAAACTGTGGATCTTAAACTTTCATATCTCGAAAACGCGACTTAGGATATGTATTAGACTTATATATAGCTTTATGCACTTTATTAAAATTATTTGAAAGTATAAATGATGGGCTTACCCCCCCCCCGCTCACACAAAGAAGAAACACAAAGGAAGATAGATTGTTATACGTTAGAGTTTCTTAAACTGTGGATCGCAATCCCTGTGGTTGTTGCGGAACTGCAACAGGGGGTTGCCAAAAAGTTTAGTAGTTTTGATATTTCTTTAACTTATTATAATAATTTACAATTGGCATATATTTTTAAGCAACATATCTGAAAATAGATAAAGATAAGACAATACAAATAAAGAAAAAACGAAACGTCTTTGACACATTCTTTTTATAATATAAACGTTCATTTTACTTGCTTTGTACATGATGCTGTTATTTTGTCTATTATTTATTTCAAATTTTCACATTGTTCTGTGTCTTAAAATTAGAAATTAAAGTTAATGACCTAAAACTATGGCAGTATATTACAGTAACAAGTGAAAAAATTGACAGTTTCACTCATGTGAGTGTCGGATTTGCGCAATGCTTATGAGGTCCCACAACATTTTTATAAATATTATGGGGTCCTGTGGTCACGAAAAAGTCTCAATGATAGAAAGGGGTCGTGACTGAAAAAATTTTAAGAAGTTCTGCTTAAATTAAGGAGTTTGCTAAGTGAATTATTCTTGATGCAAACTGAAAATATTGTGCCAAGATAAATATTTAAAATTCCTCCATAAATTTCTCACCAAAAATTACAAAATTTAATATCTAGGCATAATCTGTATCATAGAATCGAAATATGGGAAAAATTGGTATGTTATTTCAGAAAATTCCAATTTGTGTTAAAATAATATGTTAGAATAATGTTATATATAAATATCCTAAGTTGCGCTTTTGTGACATGGAAAATGCAAGTTGAATTTCATAATTGGCTCAGTAGAACAGGAGATATAGAACTGTCCCCCCTCCCTTTTTTTGGCTCAGTATACATACACATATATAATTATTAAGTGTCTTGCAATGAAAAACACAGAAGATTTTACTTTCTTCCTTTGACATGTGCATTATCATATCATTCATTGTATGATATATTTTTGTTTCAATTGTATGTTTTTCTCCTTCTACATTCTATTTCAAGAACAGACTTTAATATTTATGTCTTATTTCTTTTATGTGTTTACATGAAGTTTTTATATGTTTTGAAAGGAGAAAAGCAAGTTAAAATTGTTTATATCAATTTATATAAAAACGTCTTGATATATAATACAAGGGGTGATCAAATGAAAAGGTACGAAACGACATGGTGGGTGCAAATGTAAACTTTATTCAAAATATACACCATAGGCTTGAGCACAATGATCCCACTGATGAACAAGCCGCAGATTCCTTGTTCCTAGAATTCCTGTGGCCATAACGAGACCCAGTTTTTCACAGCGTCCTTGAGTACGTCGTCCGACTTGAAGAGCTTCCCTTTCATGTGTTTATTCAGTGGACCAAACACATGAAAATTGCAGGGTGACATGTCCGGACTGTAGGGCAGATGGTCCAACGGCTCCCACTTGAACTTGGCCAGTTTCATGTGTGTGGAACATGGAGACATGTGGACGCGCGTTATGATGGAGCAGAACCACACCCACCGTGAGCAGCCGCGGTCTTTTGTTCTTGATGGACCTGTGTAGGCGTCAGAGTGTCTCACAGAACACATCAGAGTTAATGGTTTTTCTGTGCTCAAAGAATTCCACAAGTAGCGGACCTTGAACTTCGAAAAAGATGGTGGGCAACACCTTGCCTGCTGACAGCACGGCTTTGAACTTTTTAGGGGGAGGTGACAATGCATGCTTCCACTGCATGCTGTCCCACTTTGTCTCTGGCTCCAAGTGATGGCACCTGGTCTCATCACATGTTATGATCCGCTCCATGAAAGTGGGGTCTTCCTGATACCGAAACAGATGTTGAACTCCATACACAGTTCCTTTTGCTGGTCGGTGAGCTGCTTCGGAACCTTAGCAGCACACACCTTCCGATATCGCAACCTGTTGTGAACAGTTGTCCACACGGTTCCATAGCTGACATCCACCTTCACCGCCAACATTTGCAATGTGACATGCCGATCACTTCTCACTAGGTCGTCCACCTTGTCGATGAGATCGCATGTGATGACACTGTTTGCCTGGCCTGGTCTCGGGTCATCACCCACACTCTCACGGCCTGCACGAAAACAGCACTCCATTTTCTGACAGACTTATCAGAGACACATTTCTCCCCATAAACTATCACCATCCGGTGATGAATAGCTGCCGGTTTCTCACCTTCTGCTGTCAGAAATCAGATAACACCTCGCTGCTTCTCAGTCGTCGAATTTTGCAACGCAAACGCCATCCTGTTCTCATACGGACTGCCGGATCATTTGGACACCGATTTTGATAAGAGCCTCTGCTCTCTCCTGCGCATGCTGGCGCCCATGCTTACTCCAATCCCAGTCAGAAACTCTAATCGCATCCCGAGATGTCTCGCTACGTTCTCCCATGGCGGAATATGCAAATATTTAACTGTTACGTTATTACGTCGTTTTGTACCTTTTCATTTGATCACCCTTTGTAATTTTTCTAAACTATGGTAAATTTTAGTAAAAGAGTAATGCTTTTAGTGTTACCATCATGCAATACATACCATTCTGAAAGCTTAAACTCTGTTGGTTTCATTAATGTATAGTGACTGAATAACTTGACTCCCCCCCCCTGGATGCTTTGTGTAGTACACTTCCACATGTGAAATATGTCGCATGTATGTTGTATTTATTATATTTGATAATGTATGTCACACTGCATGCATTGTCAGATTAGTTCATGTGCATCAATTACCTTTTCCTTTTCGTAATATAATGAAAAATATAATTAAATCTTTTATTTGTTAAGTATAGATTGTGCTTGCTTACTGTTAAAACATGAGTGCTTGAAATTATTTAGTCTTAGTTTATAGCCTGTTTAATGAAATTTATATACTGAATAATGTTTAAGATGTCTCCACTCTTGATGAAGTACTTTATTCTTAAAGTTACATTGTGATATGGTGCTAGTTTGAATATTTTCCCATCAAATGGATTGAGCTCATCTTTTAAAATGAGGAATAAAATAAATGTTAAATTTTGTAATAATGCATTTTAATTTAAAACAGAAAATTATTTGAATATAAAATTTATAAAATATAACATCATTTTCCATATTTATTTATAATTATCTTTTTAAATTGCATTTTATGAAATAAATTTTGAAAATAAAACAAACATAGTTCTAACATTTTTCTAAATTCTTTCATGTCATTAAATATAAAGGGTCTAAACTACAAACAAATGTTATTCAAATTAGATTTTAATAAAAGGAAAGCGATGAAGAAGCATATTGTTTTTTTAACTATAAAATCAATAAATTGCTGTCATGTAAAATCATTGAATAAGTAAATGAACTGTGCATCAGAATATGAAATAATGAATTGAGTAAAGGTATGCATTTAGAAATATAGTTGATATAGTTAGCTGATTCCCCGCCAAGAGTTCTTAGTATCATTAATTTAGTTTCATGGTGTAAAGAGTAGGATAGCTTTTTTTTATTTAATGCTGTGAAACAGAATAGCATCAATTGTAGATCAAGATAGATTTATTGTCCGTTTGTTATATCATGTGTTATAAGTATTTTAAACTAATTTATCTTAGTCTTGATCAAATTATGTAAACTGAAACTAAACTCACTGGTGCAACAGCCCTAATGGGCCAAGGCCTGCAGTGCCCGAAATCTGCTTTTTTCGGGTGCATGAGCATGTGCCCTAAACAAGTGGTCAGGTTGTCGCAGGACCTCTGGTGTTTAGTCCCCAAGAGAACTTGGTACTCATTTTATCTATCCTCTGATTTCAAGGGATGAAAAGCTGAGTCAGTCTTGCCCGGGGATCGAACCCTGGACCTTGGTGCTGCTGCACAATGCACTAGCCACTGTGACATCGGGCTTTGATCAAATTATGTATTTATGGTTAAACTCTAGAACTATATTATAAACTACTAACAATGATAATACAGCATTTAAATGTGAACACTGTGTGGTGTATAAATGTAGGTATAGTAAAGCATTACATGCATTAAAAAATGATAAATCTTTAAAAGAACTGCATTTTGGTTAAATTGAATTATAACTAGGCAAAAAGCTAGAACCTTGTATCCTTTCATGAAACTTTGTTTAGAATTATGCCAAATGCATATGTGTTTCAAGTAGTAAAAGCTTCAAGTCCTTGCATAGTCTGCACAGTCTGGCTTATATTGTGATGCTTCTATATTGCTGTAGTTAAACCCTTAGTATCAAACTCCTGTAATACTGTGCACAATTTTAATATATAAATGCTCCTTTTCTGTCATTTCTTTGCCACCCGTCTGTCAGATATTCACAGCGGGCCTGAAAGAAGCAAAACAGTAATACATTCTGATCAAGGTATGTTGAAGATAATTTTTTCTCCCGAATTATAGCTTCCAATAACAATTATAATGCAGATATATTTTTAAATATTAGGTTAGTTCAAATTAATTCCTGAACAGAATATTACATATAAAATAATAATATTCAGTCTTATAATCTCATCTGTGCACTCTTTATTTTCATTTCATATACTTATGTAAAACAACTGCTGTAATACATTTGAGATAAATATTTTATGTATTTATGTGTCATGATGAACAGATAAATAATACTTTTTGGTTTTTAATTATTTAATATTTCTGTAAATTTGTACTCTGAATAACAAGGCAAACTGCTGCTTATGCTGTAATTTTTTAGTGTATTTGAGGAGGGGAAAGATAGAAAAAAGATTTTCGATGATTTCTTGTTTTATTCTATTAATGTACGTTTTCAACTAAATAAAGTAACTGAAGTTGCATTTACTATTAAAAAGTATTAACCATAGTTTAAGAATACATTTTTGGCATGTGATTAATTTTTAATCATTCATAATACAAAGTCATATATTTTAAGGAGGATCAGTAATAACTGAGTTCTTTAAAATAAAATAGGGTAAAATTATGGAAGTAATAAATATTCATTTATATGTAAGTTGTGATATTTGACACAACTTTAAATAATGGTGTGTTGTATCTACTGTTGCATGAATTAAATGCTGTGAAATACAATTAAGTTAAATATGGATATGAATGATTGATTTAAATACTGAAGACTATATTAACTGAAATATATTTTACAAGGAATAGCATACTGTGTTTTTTCGTGAATGGGACTAAGTATGAAGATCTGGAGAATCGCCGAGATGGTATAGTGTTTAAGGAAGCCTCTTGCAATATTATAGGGCTTGGATTCGAATCCCAGAGAAGGCATGGATGTTTGTAAATGTGCAGTGTCATTGCAGCATGGGGGGCACTCTAAATATATGGCAAGCCAAAAGTCTTCGAGAGAAGTTGGTGATAGGGAAAGAGGGGTGGGAGACCCTCAAACCCATCCCTTCGTGGTGCCCACCATCAAAACTGGGAGTGGAACTGAGCCAGAAGTCGGACTGCGACTTGTATGGTGATCATGGCTCTTGCCAATGGCAGGTGCAATCTTGCTGTCCTTGCCAAAATGAATTTTGTTCTGATGTTGCTGTCAGACGAATGAGATAAGTCACAACAACACAACATAAAGTTAAAAATAAGATAAAATATTTTAGATAGAACCACTGAAACTATTTTTAAACAGACATATTTATAATTAAGACACAATAACACACTGAATAAATACTAATTCAGAAGTCAAACAACAAAAAGCAGCTGAGGATGGTGGTTTGGTGAAACCATCGAAACTAGTCCTGTGAAAATTTTGAAAATATAACGCTGATTTTTGTTGTTTGACTTCTGAATTAGACATATTTATGTTTGTTTAAATGTGATTTTAATCTGTCTATCTAAAATATTTTATCTTATTTTTAACTATGTTTTTATGTTCATGTGAGCTTGGATGAGCAAAGGAAAATATGTGCTAAACTGGATAGTGCTGCATCCCCTAAGATCCTTAAAAAGTTGACTCTGGAAATTCTCATATGTGTAATGTAGATTCTCATACATTATTGTTGTGTAGTTGGGGGAACAGAAATGAGGCAAAATTTCGAATATAAAATTCTATGTTTATTTTAGCATCCATCATCCAAGCATTCCTCCTGTACATTGAGGAGAAGTCGTAGATATGCGAGCGTTGTGGTGCTCATCCAATCAGCGGTGTTAATTGTGATCACAAGGTGATGCTATCTTCTCATCAAAGTATTCTATAAGGGCTTTATATACTATGACAGATTTATGAGTTTGGTGATTTGGCGGGTACAAACAGGTTAATATAATTTATAAGAAAGAAAGGATTTCGCCAAAAAATAGAAACAGGGATGAAATTGGGATAGAGAATCGCCAACACATTATTTAGTAATATGGTTAGAATTTGATTTAATTAATTGATTTATATGATTGATATACGTACTGTATATCAGTTAATGTCTTATTTTTAAGTTCTTTTTTATAAAGTTATTGTGGAATTATTCAAAACATCATTTGTTAGATGTAAGCCTACAGGGAATTGATAGGTAAGCAAGTACTTTCTTGCCACCTTAATACATATAAATATTTATTCACATTTCAATAGTTACTACATATTTGCACATTGCTTATTTCCAAGTTTATAATGCATGAAAGAAAAATTCAGATTTCTTTAGTGCTGTGATGAGTGTAAAGTGTCTCTTTTGACCTTTGTTTCATGTTGCATATTACTGAACCAGAATTTTTTATAACACAGGGTTGAACGCCTGTGCCTTGTTGCATTTAAGAATTTTGTGATACTGGAAGAGCAGTAACATGCTTAGTAAAATTAATTACTAGTCATCTTCGCAACATAACAACTTTTACATCTTAGAAAAACAGGTTACAAGAATACATGCATCTGCACGTGAGTGTCAACGAGTCTGCACCGCTAACAAAGATACAGATGCAATCACAGTCAGATACGTAAAATTTATTTTTAATTAATGTTGCATATAAAAAGTAAATAAGAGTTCAAGATTCCATTTGCAGTTAAACAGCCACACCTTTTTGCTCGTTTTATATGTTTTAATTTTGAGACTGCTTATAACAGTAAATGTGCCATATAGGTGGCAGAATCTTTATGCAAATGGCCACAATTAAAAAAGTCAGAAATCTTGAGAACACCGTCATAAATATACCTGCACCCTTTTGAAAAGCAACCTTCATAAAAGTGCAAAATCTGACACTGAATTAGAGCTATGCAAGTAGAGTTCTATGATCAGTAATAAGTTTGTTAGCATAATTAGTAAATGAAAATTCTACTTGCAAAGCAGTGCCCCAGCGTGATGTTGTCTGCACATTTACAAGAGTTGTTTGTAAGTTAAAAACTGATCTGCATAAAGGCACAGGCATCTTTATCCTAGGGTACCCTAAGAAAATTTTTCAGGGAAGTTTGGACTCTTATAAAGATGTTGCCATCCTTATAACAGGGCACAATTATAAATGCACCACTTAATATCATTAATGAAAAAATATTAACAGCAAGAAGAGTTATTCTGACTTAGAATAGAAAACTATATTAAATCTTGGTATGGAACTTTTATTTTTTCTCATGTGATTGAGAGACGATTTAAGTAAGGTTCATTTTCTGTTCCTCACATATTGACTAGCAGTTTATTTCAAGAAATTCTGATAATTTTGCATACATTTATTTTACACAATATAAGTTTCTATATATTGTATGATACATTTTCACAAAATTTATTCTGAATTAAATGACCCCAAAAAATTATATATCAAATGAATTTCTTGTCAAATGAACACTTTTTCTTCATTTATTTTAATATTTCTTAAGGTTTTATTCCTTCCTTGCTTTTTTTATGTTGTTTCATTCTGTCATTTTCTGTTTGCTTTATTTATTCTATTTTTTTCCCTTTACTGTATTTTTTCTGTTTACTTTTTCTCTTAAGTAATTTTTCTCTCTAAGCTAAAACTTCACTTCCTGAAAGTAGTAAGATTTTACAAGTTTTTCAAAAAAGAGCATCTTTACCTAGCCTTCCTGCTTCAATAACTGGTTCTTCTGCAGGTGAGCTTATTATGGGTACCTGTTTCTTTTTGTTATTTTGTTTTGTTAGTTTAAATTATTTTATGCACATAAAAATTATTCTTATTTTGCCTGTTTTGCTAAACTCATAATTTTATTTCTGATTCATTTTATTAAGCTCATTTAACATAGCTATTGTAAGTGTAGCAAAATTGAAACAAATTCCCTTTTAATTTTGTACTGCTTATAATAACTCGAGTCAAAAAAATTTATATATATGGACTTTTAAACTGATTTCCTACCATGTTTTAAAACATCATACAAAGTTTTGCCTTAAAGTGACAAGTTTAGATTATAAAAATTATAGATTGTCAGCATAAATTAACAATGTATAAAAACTTTATATTATGTGTGCATGGAAAATGCTATGAGAGGGAAAAAATATATGTAAAAATTATGCTGAAATGACATATATAATTTTTAAATTATAAAATAATTAAAAATCTAATGCTACATAATTATTTGAGGTAATACATTTTTTTTATTAATTTTGATAAATAAATGAAATATGCTTCTATTAGCTTGTGAACTGATTTAGTAGATGTCAGGAAAATTATTCTGAGGGAAAAATAATACATAATGAGCTGTAAATTCCAGTATTTCATTTTTTTTTTTTTTTTTTTTTTTTTTTAGAGAATTATGTCAACATCTATTATTTGTATTAATAAATTTTGCTGTTAGAATTTAATGAGAAGTAAAGCATGTTTAACTGGGTGGGCCGAAAAAGACAGTTTATCATTCTTCTATCACCGTACCCTAGAAATTTTGCCTACCTAGCTATGCAAAATGAAAAAAATAAAAGTGGTCATATTGTACATTGGTGGATAATTGTTAAGGACGGATGACAATAGCAGCGATAGCAACCACAAAATGGAAGGCAAGAAAATGTGGAAATTAGCATAAGTGTGGTGTACAGTTGTAGAGTCAGTAGGTTATTTTGAAGCAAGGAGAGAGAAAATAGCTTATATACACCTCCTTTTAAAGGGCAAATGGGG
The DNA here is from genome assembly GCF_044657685.1 of Stegodyphus dumicola. NCBI lineage: Eukaryota > Metazoa > Arthropoda > Arachnida > Araneae > Eresidae > Stegodyphus > Stegodyphus dumicola. Next base: position 146,190,628 of record NC_140775.1, read on the forward strand.
ACCCAATCTTTAAATCCTGGTGGTGACGAATTATCGTCCATCACCTTTTAGTTCAGATGCCATTTGTAGACTCATTAGGTTATTTTAAATCAGGAGATGTGAAAAATGTGCAATGCCCTTGCCAAGACTCAACCCTGGACCTCTTGAATATTCACCGTTACACCATGAAGGCATGCTGGAAGGAAGCAGAAAACACTTTATACTAAAATGTTTTGTGCATATGCAAATTTTAAATTGCCGAAGTTGTTCATCATGTGGTAGCGCTGATAAGAGATACAATTGGTTTGATGCATACTGATCATTATAAGATGAAAAGCCAATTTCTGTGAATTGTAAGTTGGATCAAATTGCCTCTTCGAAGTCCTGTGAATTTCGCCATAAAATTGGCAACAAAGCTGATCCTAGGAAACTGATCCCAATCCCAATATTATCTGAGTTAAATACCTCAGATAGTTTTCCTACGGTGTCTGGAAAGCCATTAAAGATCGAACTCTTCCCTCGAAATTCTACTCTGATGTGTTGAAACGAACTGCTCTGGATTTGAAAGCTGATAAAAGTTTCCAGTTGTTAATCTGCAAATTTATTAATTTGTTGAAAAATGCAAGAAGATGCAACTCCCCCAAGAAAAAGTTTTACTTGCTCTTGGAATTGTTGAAGAGATGATTCAAACGGATTTGTAATTTTGCTGTATCGCTAATGGATGACTTCTAGAAATTTATTTTTCTAGTACCGATGGGCTTCACTAGATGGGGCCACTGTATGGAGTCTTTCCCTCCTTCCTCACTCTCATGCAGGGACTTGTCAAGATTTTGATTTTTTCTCTATACCTGTGGTGTTTTAGGCTCCTTCTTCTACTGCCAAGCTTTTATCTGGGATTACTGATTCTGGAATTTCCAACTTCATGTGCCTTTATGGCTTTATTTGGTCACTGAGCCGGACAAATTGCGTAACACCAGCGATATCCCGGCAATAATTGTATTGATTGATTGATTACTGACCATTGTTAATCAAAAGCAAAATTTAACAGGAAAGAATCATTTGACAAACTTTCAATTTTCAGTATGTCTTTTGACATCATTTGGATGATTTTAGGCATGGCTGCATAAATAATAATAGATGTTGCTAGGAGATTTGACGTGAGCCACAGTGTTGTTTCCAGGTTTTGGAAATCATTTCAAATAAATAGAATATGTAGCAGATGTTACGATTAAGTCGTGCTCATAAGTACACACCTGCAAAAGATAGGTACACTGCGAAAAAAAAAAAACAGTTCTATATCTCTCGTTCTACTAGGCCGATTGACGAAATTCAAATTGCCTTTTTCATGTCTCGAAAGTGCGACTTAGGATATATATATATATATATATAGCACTGTTCTACTATAGGTATTTTGGCACAAAATCGTACTTTTTTTAAATGACATGCTACCCCCCCCCCATATTCCGATTCTACGACTCAAATTATGCCTAAGTATTAAATTTTGTAATTTAACAGGAAAGAATCATTTGACGAACTTTCAATTTTCGGTATTTCTTTTGACATCACTTGGATGATTTTAGGCATGGCTGCATAAATAATAATAGATGTTGCTAGGGGATTTGACGTGAGCCACAGTGTTGTTTCCGAGTTTTGGAAATCATTTCAAATAAATGGAATATGTAGCAAATGTTACGACTAGGTCGTGCTCATAAGTACACACCTGCAAAAGATAGGTACACTGAAGGGGGGGGAAAAAACAGTTCAATATCTCTCGTTCTACTAGGCCGATTGACGAAATTCAAATTGCGCTTTTCATGTCTCGAAAGTGCGACTAAGGATATATGTATTATTATAAGCAAAGTTGTAAGAACAATACAAAAAAGACCAATTTTGGTCAAAATTTTTGTGCAATGTGCTGCAAAATTAAGGAAATGAGAAGAGAATTTGTAGTTAGTTCGCCGAAAAGTTACGAAAAGCTGTAGCTCCAAGAAAAATCCAACATATGCATATTCAGCAGTTTTTACAAGTTCGAATAAAAAACTATATGTGAAATATTTTCGGTAATTTTAAGAGTTTTAAAAAAACTAATTAAATTGAATGAAGTGACATATTAGGCTACAGGTGAAATAAAATGTAAATTATAAAACACAGTAAAATACTATTCGGTGAAATAAGTTAAAGGCAAAATATAAAACTCGGTAAAAAACAATCGAAGGAACAAGTAAAAAATATTAAAAATTTAAAAGTGGAAAATGGTAAGCACTATTCTACTGTAGATATTTTGGCGCAAAATCGTACTCTTTTTTTAAATGACGTGCCATCCCCCCCCCCATATTCCGATTTTACGACTCAAATTATGCCTAAGTATTAAATTTTGTAATTCTTGTTAAGAAATTTATGTAGAAATTTTAAAAATTTTGTGCTAAGAATAATTAACTTGGTGAAATTCTTAATTTATAGTAACCTACGTACTTTCACTTTTTTTTTTCATTGATTGATGCACAAGCTGAAAAAAGATTCATCGTTCATTCTTTCAAATAATTTTAAAACAAAGTGTGTAAGCCACATTTTCGTTATTATCTCTTATGATAAATGTGATAAATACGGCAAATTTCAAAATGCGCCAAAATATAAATTCATGTATATCTTATAAAATTTTGAATAAAAACTCTAATTTTTTGCAGGTATGCTTAGAAATACATCTACTTTAAGGTGTTGGTAAAAATTTTATAAATTATAATTCAGAATGTTTTAAAAAAATTTATAAAAATTATTTTAAAATACAAATTTTAAAAATAAATCTAAAAAATGGGTGAATTTTATTTGGAATGTACCTAAATTTCAAAACGTGAAAGGTTTTGTGTGTATTTAATTATGGCAAAGCACACTAGGGCTATTTGCCTAAGGGGAGGGATGCCTTCGTGGAGGACTTTCTAAGGGAAACTGGCTCGTATACGCGTTAAACATGGGGAAAACCACGAAAACGCCCGTGCAGCCAGCCCATTCGCAGGATTCGAACCACGGACCGAACTACCAGCGTTCAGCAACTTTACCACTCGGCCGCTGGTGGGCCCGAAACATGAAAGGAAGAATCAAATAAGTTTAATAAAAAAATAGGTATTAATAAATATATACCAAATTCAATTAACATGGAGGAGCTAATTGAGAGAACTTTTGAGAGCTAATTTTTTAAAAACTACTTGTGCGGTTCTCACAAAACTTCGCATTTTGGCATAATTTGAGTCGTAGAATCGAAATATGAGAAAAAATTGGCATGTCATATCAGAAAAGTCTGATTTTGTGTCAAAATACCTATATTACCACAATGCTATATATAAATTTAATACATATCTTAAGTCGTGCTTTCAAGACATGTAAAACACGAGTTTTGTCAGTTGGCCCAGTAGTACGGGAGATAAAGAAATGTCATCTTTCACCCCCCCCTTGCAGTGTACATAGTGCTATTGACAAAAAAGAACTGACGCAGCTCAGCTACTACAAATAGAGGTAGCAAATTAGTTATTTCCTGCTTCTGGCAAGCGAATTTCCCGAAAAACTTTAATAAAATGTTTGCATCAAGGAGGACTATATGCCTGCTGTCCTGTTGTGTGCATTCCATTGCCTAAATGTCATTGTTCTACCCATTGGCAATGGTATCATCAGCATTACAATTGGAGGGAAGACGACTGGGCTTGTGTACTATTCTCAGTTGAAAGTTCAGTTTCTTATCTGATTGTGGACAACAACTGATATGACGTGAGACTGGTACTGCATATGCTCTGGCAAAGATACAGGAAAAGGACGGATATCCTACATATAGTGTTATGATATGGATTGGGCTCATGATCAATGGCCATACATCATGCTATGTGCTTCCAACTGGGACTATCTCGCTAACGATATATTAATGATCTTCTACTGCCTCATGTCTGTATTTTCCATGGTGCTGTCAGTGACAAATTTGTTTTCATGGGCGGCAATGCAACATGCCATCGAACATTCGCTGTCTAGAAGTGTCTTAAGAGCAAGGATATTCAATGCCTTATATGGCCGGCTTGTTCTCCAGATATGAATCTTATTGAAAATGTTTGGGATGCTTTGGGGAGGAGTCTTGCTGGTCAACAATGCCCTTCAATGACAAGGCCATCCTTATCCATGCACTGACAGAGGAATGGGATAAAATACCCCAACAGCTGCTGGATAATGTTGTGCAAAGCATGACACAACAGGTGGAATCTTGCATCGCTCTCCATGGTGGCCGTATACCATACTGACATGTTACATCAGAATGCCTGCGGATGGTAATTGCACTTTCTTCACTTTTACGTATTTAGCACAAAATAACCATTTTGTTCCATAAACTTTTTCAAAACCTTCTGAATTTCAAAGCACAATTAATTATCTTTATTGTTATGTCTTAGTATTCTGGTATTATCTAATTTCATCTAGTATCCAACCACACTTACTTTTTGCCTGCTATTTAGCTATTTGTAATTCATCCTTAGCAATTTTCCACCAGTGTATGTTTTCTATTTGTGCACGGCACTCAAAAGTTTTGAAAAATCGTGAAATTTTGCTGTTGTTAATTTTTCTTTTTCATTTTAATAAGTATACAGTGAATATATTTATCATTTTTAATGTTTTTATTCAAAGGAGTGCATCTTAAAGTTAGTAAAGTTAGTTTTTTTGTGGAAATTCTGTCATAATAATAAGTACATCTTGATAAGAGGGTTATCCTAATCAAGCTACCTTTTGCATGAGTGTCACACATCTTTTTAAATACCGTATTTGACGGCATATAAGACGCACTTTTTTTCCTAAATTTGGTCTCAAAAAAGTTACCTTCGTCTTATACATGAAGGTAATTGCATTCAATAATTTGGCTCTTACGAAATGTGAGAACTAAAAGAAACCACGCTATTGAATTTTTTTCCCTTGTCAGTGGCCATCTAAGTAAGGGTGTGTCTTATATGCCATCAAATACGGTACTTTAGCCACGAGTTTGACACAGCATTCTACAGCTTTGGAAAGGAAGCTTGTAGATATATTAATTTATTTTTGAAGCAGGAGACATGAAAAATGTGCAGTGCCCTCTCCAGGACTCGAACCTGGACCTCTTGAATACACGCCGAATGTGCTACCATTACACCACGAAGGCATTCAGAAAGGAGTTAGAAAAGTTCCCTTGTCAGGATTCGAACCTGAACTCTCGAATACGCACCAAGTGTGCTACCATTACATCACAAAGACATGCATAAAGGAGGGAGAAAATACTTTATGAGCTTTCTAAAGGAAGCTTTGGAAATACAGTTGCAGTGATGTGCCAAGCTTTAATAGATTTTTAATGTCCTTGTAATGTTCCTTAACAATGGTATCTGCCAAAGGAAGGGATGTCTCATGGAGGACTTTTAAGGAAAGGGTCATATCCATGTTATGCATGAGGAAAACCATGAAAATGCCCATGCAGCCAGCCCATTCATTGGGATTTAAAATCACGGTCTGAACTACCTGTATTCAGCTGCTTTATCACTCAGAATCTATTGAGGCCTTCAAATGATGTTGACATAGTCTGTTGCTTTGAAGTTCAGTTTGGCTTGGGGAAGTATCAAATAATCTTTCCTTGGAAAGGAATCGAGCATTTCAAAAATCGGTGAAGCCCTAGTTCTCTGATGTCTTTTTTCATCCACAGCTACTGCAAGGATAAAATTTTTGGGATAAGCTAATAAAGCTTTCTGGTAAATTGATGTATCGATGACTTGCAATAAATTTTGAGTTAGATATTGCGGTGTTATAAGGCCTTTTGAAACTATCTTTAGATTGTCTGTGAGGTCATTGATGGTTTTGATATTTAACCAGAGAAGTGTGTAACAATTCAAGTCCAGAAACTCAATTTGCTGTCATCTTGAGTATGATAGTGGACTAGGGTTATGAGCTAAATCTTCTAACATTTTACCTAGCTTTATGGCAACGGAAGTATCAAGTGATTATCTCAACTCTTTCTGTCAACATGAGAAGTAGAAGTGAACATGTTCAGAATGAATTAGTAGAATTTTTTTCACAGCTTGCAAGTTTTTTTTTTTTTTTTTTTTTTTTCTTTTTTCGGTCCACTGAAGGATTTGGGGGCCTGGTAACACTATCCAAGAGGTGAAAAAGTGATGAAACTGCAGTTTATTGAAGTGTAAAAGACATACCGCCCGCTGCAGTGTACTGCCAATGGTTCTGATCTACCATTTTTCAAACCAGCATTAATTACAGATCTATTGCTATCACGTCAGGTTCTTCAAGGGAAAGCTTATATACAGTTAAATGGGAAATTATTGTAGGAGATGTACCTTTAGGAAGTCCCATAAAGGGAGGAACATGCTTGATATATTCTGATCTTGGTTATGTATGAGAGAATAATGATCCTATTTTTCAGTACTTCAAAAAAAAATTTGAATTACTTTTTTTAATTACTTCATGTCTTTTCTTCCGCCAAAGTATAGACCATATAATGCTTCCTTAAAAGATTGATTCTGCAAATTATTTCTGTTGTTATGAGTTTTTCCTCTTCTTATTTTGTTTTTGTCAATGAAATAAGACTTATCTGAAACATTTATCACATACATAGTTACATAGTTTTTACAATTATACAATGTAGTTACATAATATTTGACAATTATAGTTGCCGTTTGAAAGGTTTGAGCGTACTTTATGAAATATTGCTCCTCTTTTTTTTAGCTTTTTGCGCAACAATAAATATTTTGGAATTATGGATTTTAAACTTTTTTTGTGTTACTCATGCCCTAAAATTAACATTAGAACCTATAGCATTTCGATAGTGAGTTTAGTAGCTATAGAAAATTGATGAAAAATTTCAATGTTTCCCCATTTTTCAAAACTTTGAGTGCAGTGTGCATACAGAAAATATAATTTTAGTGAGGTTTTTTTTTTTTTTTTTTTTCCTTCTTTCTTCCTGTATGCTGAATTAAGTAATAGGCGACTTTAAGGGTATGATGAGAGGAAAATAAAAAGAAGAAGGAAAGTTTTTTTTTTTTTTTTTTTCCCGAGCCCACCCTAATATGTAATGGTATTCATTTCAGGTTCTATGTTTTGTGAAACTGCATATCATATGTATTTGCATTGCTTAAATTTTAAATTACTTGCAATTCTATCTCCTAATCTGAAAAATTGCATCTTACACAGTTTGAAAAATCGCCAAATTAGTTCATGCTTTTTAATTACTTTGTTATGTTTTATTATTTGTGTATCTTGCAAGAGGCTCTATTTATGCATAAACTCTTTTTCTTTTTTCTTTCTTTCTTTTCTTTTGTGTGTGTGTGAGAGAGTACATGAAAGTATAGTTCTTTATTTCGAATAAAATTCTCCTTAATTTACATTATGTCATTTAAGTGAGTTTTAAGCATTTTGTAGTATCTGTTTTATATTTTTACTTACAGTTTACCTCTAAAATTATTGCTCAGCATACTCAGAGAATATATCAAAATAGTAATGATATTTAATTTCCTCCGTATGTTTTTAATGCAGCATCTGATTACTCTTCAAATATATGTGATAAAGATAATTGATCTTTCATTCCCTCTAAAATATTGATTTTTTTTAATTTGCTTTCATGCTATATATAAGATTTTAACTGAGTATATCTAATATTTCCTACTCTAATTCATAGCTATTAAAGTCCATAACAGTAATTTTCTTGAGCGTAAGTATTTAAGCTTTTCATTATTGTTATGGCCAGCCATAAATTATAATAGCAGATATGTATGTGCATGTTTAGAAAAGAGATAATACTGTTTCTCATGATTGAAATACATATTTCATTCATTTTTCTGTACTTCATTTTAAAAAGACTGCATATTTATGCTTTATGAAATGTTATTTTGAGATTCACCTGGTAACAAATAGACTAATTGTAGGTAAATGTCTATTTTTTTTAATGCCTTGAAATAATTCAGTGTAATATCTGAAAAGGAATCTCTGTGTCAGGACAGAACTACAAAGTCTTAAGAAGGTTTTAAATAAACTTTTTTATTAAGTCAGAACTGGAATATAAATGCATAACTTGTGCTTGCAATTCAGCCAACTATTTGTGGCAATATAACTTTAAGTAACAGTATATTCATATTTAAAGTTCAGCTACTAATCAAACTCCACAGTCCAATTTAACATAAAGTTTGCTCAAAGATCTAATAAACATTTAAATGTCAGCATCAAGTATATAAATGTCGGCATTATAATTGCAAAGCTGAAAAATGAAATCTTATCCAAACTAGCAAAAACCTAGTAATCTGGCCTCGAGAGGCAGAACTTGTTCTGAATTAAACTTCCAAAACCTTCTTTTAAATATTATCTCATTCTACTGCATTTACATTCTGATAGAGAAATGGAAATTAAAAGTGACAGTAACTCTTATGTAACTGTTTAGTGAAAAATAATAGTAATAACCCTACATGTGATTTATTTTGCCCGCTGTTAGTGATGCATAAGATGCTCAAGTTCTAATATTAAATAAGTAAATTTTCAATAATTATGCATTCTGTTAGAAATACTTAAATGATTTCTGGACACTTCGTTATCTGAAAAAAAAAATTAATCCATAATGTGTTTAAAATATTTTCAATATTACGTGAAGTTGATTATTTTAAATCTACATTTCAGTGCAAAATTTTTGCTATACCTCATTAGTAATATATGCATATTGAGCATTTGAATCAATCATTTCAAACAATGCCAATTCTAAATTTATTTTTTTAATTCATAGGAAACAGTTTCATAGAAGCCAGATTTTTTGCAATGTATTTAAAATATCTGCATTTTTCTTAATGTTACTGATGCAAAAATAGAAAAGAACTGTTAAGTTAATGTAAAAACTATTTTCCTTGTAAGCTACAATATTATTTTAATCAGAAAAAAAAAGGGGTGTTAACATTCTGAACTCTCAAGAATCTTTTACTTATAGTCAGGGATCATTGTATATGTTAGTAACTACTCATAAGTTTATACTGGATTGGACAGCCTTTGCTTCTAATTGCTAAGGCTCAATTACCAAGCATGTCACATAAAAGCTTTACAGTTTCTTCATGATACTAAACAATACAGCATGACATTATAAATTCAGTTAACCTTACTTAATTTTCCTAAACTTTGTGCTCGTTTTGTATATTAATTTTATAAAGTTTTGGTCAGAGTAAGATCCATTCACTGTACAAGCCATAGTAAATTCCGTAGACTGATTTTGAAACAAACTGCCAGTTTACTACTTTTTCTAGATGGCAGGGCATATTGTTATCCTGGAAGATGAAACTGCTGTTTCCATGTACATCATCATGGAAGGAAATATTTCCCCTCCAGTGTATTGTTAAATTAGGCAGTTTACCTTCAGTGTTATGTTATTTTGCTGCTATGAACTAAGATGAAAACTTTGAGTCATAGCATTAATAGGAGAACTTTTTCCTCTTTGAACAGTTGAGTTTGAATAATCCAGTTAAATGGTAATAATGTGATTTATACTACTATATGATGCTTTGAACTCTACAATTTGAATTTCTTTCTATTTATGTCATATGTGTCTTTATTGGGTATTATTATTGAAAACATGTTATTAAAAGTATTATTGCTTTCCATTTTGATGCCTTACAGTATTCATCCACTTTATATTCTTTATTATCCCTTGTTCTCAGTTTTTACAAATGCTGAGATATGTATATATTTACACGTAATTATTGTTAATGAAAGGCTTCTGTGGATGTTTATGAGTTCATTTACTATAAGAGGGTTATACCATTTAATTATCATATTGCAATGATTAATGCACCTGCTAACCATAATTTTTGGATAATTCTTTTATTATAAAGTGTAGTAATCTCTGTCTGGAAGATGCATAGTTTAACTACCCCCTCCCCCCAAAAAAGAAGAAAAAATGTCCTTCAAAAGCATAATGACTATATTGCATGTCTTTTAAATAAAGCTAGTATATACTCCAATTAGTGTTAAATCTATTAATATAAGGTCTCAATAAATTTCAAGACTTATCCCCTTTGATGATTTTCTTGATGCTGGATTACATTCCAAATAGCTGCTAGGAACAAAAAAACTAATGTCTTCTGTAATAAATCATTCGTAACATAGAAATAATCATCAGACATGACTTAGCTTTTCATAGTTTTATATTGATAAATATTATTTACATTTTTAGTTTAAAATGATAATCATTTAAAACAACAATATTGGATTATAGCTGATTCAAAAACTCCAAAAAAATCGAGTTTATAATAAAGTTCTAAATAAAAATGCGAGTTCTATGGTTTTCCTCTGGTTTCTTTCTGTTGCCAAAACACTCGAATCAATAACTGTTTTCTTCTCCTCTTTTTTTTTTTTTTTTTTTTTTTTTTAAATCTTTTTCTTTTTCTTTTACTGGAGTAGTTGCCATGAAGGTATTCTCAATAACTTGAAGAAGAAATACGTTTAACTATTACCATTTCCAACAATTGTCAACTATAAAATGACTGAAGCTGTTATTAATAGCCATTTATTCATTGTGTCTAAATAATTGGATGAGAAATAAGAAAACACAGTAACAGTTTGAACTAACAAATGTCTCTTTTTTTTTTAAAAAGAGAAAATTGATTAATGCTCTTTTCTAAGAGTTGTTTATATTGTAACTGCTATTATGTTTCTGTTAGTTTAAATCAGTAATTAATATAGGACTTCTGACAAGACTATCTTTATAAAGTGCCATTTGTTATATTTGATACTGATTTTCCATTTAAAATGAGATCAAATGCTAGAAATGTGTATTTATATGACGTATTGCTAATTTTTTGTGTCAAATAGTGATGATGAAATTATTTTTTAAATCTCTTTTGTGTGAAGCAAGGAATATGATGGGATTGTGTGTATTTATTCTTTTATGTGTTTTTAATTAGCAATAATAATAACAAAGTAATTAACAAGAAAGTCCTTTTGAAGCATGCATTTTTATGCTCTGTTTTGTTAACTTGTCAGTGCACCATTGTAAAAGCATTTCCTAAATAAAAAATTAATATTACTCTTAATAATTTTTTGGTAGCTTATTTGAAATAACTTGTGTGGAGACATCTTAAAATATTAACATTTTATAGATTTGTTTATTTATACAAAAATTAATGTATGTATTGCTCTTCTAGCATGTTAAGTGCATATTATTTTTTAATATGTAATATATCTGAAGTTAAGAGCTTTTAATATTTATGTACATTATATGTTACATCTATTTGATGATGAAGTAATTTTTATATGACCATTTTATTAAACATATTTCAATCCAACATTTATATATCTGTTTGCTCCCTGCACCATGAGAAGGAAGTTTATCTGTGAGCCCATGACCTTGGAACCCTGAGCCTTGTTGTACTCTTGAGCACATGTTGCTTTTATAGTATAAACAGAAAATATTTACAATTAAAATAAATATTAAAAATCAGTTAAATAGCAATATTAGGAATAATGATTATTATTATTATGTATTTAAAGTATTACCATACAAGAATGAAGTGAAAAACTTTTAATATTTTAATATCATTATCCTGTTGCTATACCTGTATACAAAACTTTATGCTGATTGTACTCTGTGAGATTAAAATAAATTCTTGCATTATGCACTTGTTATATTTAACTTCTGGAGAAGAAAATAGTAAATAATACTCATAGCAACAATATTAATGCTCAAAACATTCCATTCCATTCATAAGCTTTGTAGCATTCTAACATCATTCATTCACATATAATATTTCAAATAAAATGTTCCATCTAAGTGTATCAAATGTGATATAGTGGGCTGCTAGCAACCTTCAATCCCATATTGTATTTGATACAGTGTGCCTATGGAGATAAACTAAAGCTCACTATATGTAATATACTGAAAGTGAAGAGATTAAGCTTGTATTGTGTTCATTATGATTCAGAATTTTTATTTAATTGTAAGTATAAAAGATGTGAGTAGAGCTGGCATTTAAATACAACTAAATGTCAAATATGTTAATCTGATCTGTTTTTATGATCTGTTAACAGATCAACCACTGATACCTATGAATGTACTATATAGATTGTTTCTTTAAAAGTATGTATTATTACATAAAATTATTCCAGAGGACATGGGAAGTAGGCACAAAAATTTTAACTTCAAATAAATCAAGTGTTTTATATAAGCAAAGCAATTTAAAATTCAAACAATTAAATGCACCAAAGAGTTTTGTTTTTTTTTTTTTTTTGGTTTGTTTATATAAATAGTAAAAAATTAAATAATTTATTAAATTTATATTATGCTTTTAAATATTCTTGCCTAGTTTTTTTTTTTTTTTTTTTTTTTTTTTTTTTTTTTCCCTCTACCAGGTGTTTCTATGAGATCACAACTTACTAGTAATGAGGTACATATTTTGATCAAAAAAATTTAGTGATATTTTGAAGTAATTTTTTATATTTAATTTATCCATTGAGTAAGTCTGGTTATAAAATATGTGGTACACAGAGAAAATGTTTATTTAATGTTTACTTATATTATTTTAAGCTTCACACTTCTCACTTTTAAGATGAACATGTGCATAATTTTTTTTTATTATTTACATACTTGTTACAGTCATAATTAGAAATAAATAATTCTTAAATCACATAAATGTACTGAAACACATATATATTGTAATATATATATATATAATTATATCTATCTCATGCCTGAAATTTATTTTGATACTGTATTGTAGCCAGGAAGCAGGAGATTGTAAAGATAACAGAGCAGTTAATAGAAGCTATAAATACTGGAGATTATGAAACATATACGTAAGCTTTTACAGTAACATCAATTCACTTTTAAACTTAAAAATTTTTATACTCTTTTTTTTTTTTTTTAAGAGATTTTATTATTTGGAACTGCATATGTAAATCCTTTCATATCTGGATATTATAAAAGAAGGTATTTCTGTTTTGTTTGGCAAAACTTTAAACTTGATAAAATACAGAATTCTAAAGTATGTTCTTTTGTACATTGTTAAAATCTATTTCCATTTGCAGAAATCTAAAATGTTATATCTTAACCCTCCTCCTAAAAAAAGTGTAATTAAAATATCTAGCTTGTTTTTTTATAATTTCTTGCCATCTTCCGTATGTATACGTATATTTTGTTTTTTCAAGAGCTGAAAAGTTTGTTTTTTAATCTATTTGTGATATATTTTCTATTTTTTCTAAATATTACTCCTCCTGCTTAGTATATATGCTTTGGGTTTCTTCAGTACTTCTACGATTTTCAATTTACAATAATTATCTTGATATAACCTCACATAATTTCTTTTATGTAATGATCACTTTTTTATTTATTTATTTTTTATAATGATCAAAATGTGACTTCTTCTTACTTCTTTTTTGGTTGAATTTTCCTTTTACATTTTCTGTCACTTGAGATTTTAATAATTGTTGTAATGTATGAAAAAATATTCCTGTTCTTTTACTCGTATATCACTGAGTTGGCATTCCTAACAACTGATTAGTTGAATGTATTCATATGAGTTAACTATGCTAAAGATCAGCAAAATTTTCTTAAATTTTCTGTAATAATTGTCATTTGTGCTAAATGCTTTGCTAATCCTCTTGACTACTGATGGGATAGATTGCTTATAATGCATTTAAATCGGTATTTTTTTGGCTAAGTTTTTATTTGCGTATTACTTTATCAGATATCAGGATATACTTTGCAAAATGAGATTTCATATAATTGATTACTATCTGACTTTGAGTAATTTGGAGATTTAGAAAAAGTTAGAATGATTATCAATACCTTTATTAATCTCAAATAAATCTGTGCCAGCATTGTAACAAAATAAATTAGAAACGTCAGGTGGTATCATTGGTTCCCATACATTTTTATTTCATTTTGAAATTTTATCTTCTGTGTACTTGTTCATAACTGACTAAAATAGACATCATCTCTTTTTTTTTTTTTTTTTTTTTTTTTTTTTGCATTGTCCTACTCTAAGAGGCCCTCACTAAGAAATTGTTATAATTACCTCCACCTTTAAAAAATATGTCATTTTCTACTGGCTATTGTCATTTCCTATTATCTTTATTATAGTCCCAAAATATTTTCATTTGATATTCTAGTTAATTTTTTTCCTCTGGTCAATCTCCTAAAATATATTTCTTTAAACACTGAACTATTTGGTTATATTCATTTTTATTTAGTTCATCAATTTTGTCACTAGATGTTGAATAAGAATTCAAATTTCTGAATCTTCATTATCAGCTTCTGTTGTTTTCAAATACGCTGTATTTAAAATGTTTGTTATCAGTAAGTCTTTTTTGTTTTGAAGCATACATCTAGATCATATTTTTATAAATTTAACATCATTCTTTGTAATTTCTTAGAGGTCTTAAGAAGACATTCTTGGTTATGTTTTCTAATGGTCAGTGATCAGTTTAACTCATAATATATTTATCATATATATATATATCTTTTTTAAATTTAGAGCATCCAAAAGATTACTACAAGCTCTTTTTCTGCATGAACCTTTTTTTAACTAATCTTTTTTATGTTCTGGAAGTATAAGCAATTAGTTTATTTTCTTGCATTAAAACTGCACCTGATCCTTCAACTTGCATTTATTGAAAGAGTTATATCCTTATTAATGTAAGAATTGGAGGCTCTCTTCAGCCCACCTGGATACGAGTGTCCCCGTAGCTCAAAAGAAGGGGGTCCATAAAATTTTAATGCAGAGTTTTTTAATGTAATTTGTTTAACTCTTAATTGAAGTTTTGGAAGTATTGGAATATAATTTAGACCTCTGGATTTCAGTTTCTTGAAGAGAATTTTGACGCTTTTATTTGGTAGAAACTGTTGGATGAGAAAGAATAGTGATGCACAGTCAGTGCAGCAGGAACCAGGTTTTTGATTGAATTTTTTCAGGCTTAGAGAACTAAATTCTATTCATAACCCTGCCATTGCACTTTTTTTAAAATATGGAGTTTATTATCTTTCCCTGGGAACAAAATCCTTGTAAACTATCCCTTACTAATCAAAAATAGTCATAAAGATAGTTTTTACTCAAGATTTCTGAAACTAAGGTTCCTGTGACCATGATCAACCTTCTTCAATTCAGGCCCATGATTGTTATTTTTTCTCAAGGTTGAAGTATCAAATTTCATCTCAGTCATAATTTGTTTGAGGGGGGAAATATAAGATTATTGCTTGTCATTTGAGCAGATCATTTGCTCAACTTTATTCAGTTTTTGAATTCAAAACAGCAGATGCTGTCTTTTTCAAAGCAAATGATTTACTGTGCAGAAAATTATGTAGGTAGACCACAGGTAGACAATATTTTAGGAAAAGCAAATTGCAATGTCATTGTAATAAATGCTTTCAATTATTGTTTGACACATGTACTGGAATTTGATTAAAAAATTAGCTCTAAAACTTTGTAGATATACTGTGTACATACTTTTGCCTTCATTTATATCTAATTTTAAATGATAATTTGCATTTTATGAAGAAGACACTGTGTATAATATAACTTTTCATAGCATTTTTTTAAGTGTCATTATATTAAAATTTCTAATTCATATGTTTGTTGAATGATAATATAAGTTGTCTAAGTACAAACTTATTAAGAATACAATGATTTTCATTTTAAATGGCTTTTCTGTTTATAGAAAGTACTGTGATCCACATATGACAGCATTTGAACCTGAAGCTCTTGGTAATTTGATTGAAGGCATGGATTTCCACAAATTCTATTTTGACAATGGTAATTGAGTTTTAATAATGCAAAAATATTCATTCTGTAATATATTTCAAATCAGTTTCTTTATTAAAATTATTTTATAATTAAAACAACATTTATAAATTTTGTGATTCATATGCTCAAAGTAAAAATAGATTATTCATTAGCATTTATGTAATTTTATGTGAGAAGTTTTTTAGTCATATTTTGTTCTAGATATTACTTTTGTTTCATTTTGACAATTTTTTTATGTTATTGTATCAAGTTTTCTAAACTTTCTATGTATAAAAGTGATTTATTCATATCTTCTCATTAATGCATTTTCATTACATTGTTTGTTTATTGCAATATGTTTTTGTATTTGTGAACACTTCACTAAAGACATTTTTCATGTTGCATACAAAATGGAATTTCATTTATGGTGAGCCAAAAGTGTTTTCTGCATGCTTGTGTTAGGTAATTGTGGTGTGGTGCTTTGTTCCTGCCTTTGTTAATGTTTCACATGCTTACTTATTGCCATGGTGGTTTGTCTTTGTATTGCACAGTTGTTTAAAATTCTAGATCACAATTTATCTGTATTAAATATTAATTGCTTAGAGCAAAATAGTATGAAGCTTTTATAAAACTATTGTTATTAATGTTTGTTTCATAATTATGAACAGTGAAAGATCAATTTTATGTTAGTTGTTGATGTTATAATCCATTAAAATGTTTAATCTGTGTCGTATGCTTTATGATTTTGAAGTACAACAAGTTAATATTAATTTCAAAATTGTCATAATAAGTTGCTATATAAAAAATTTAAGTTATATGATTGAGAAAAGATTATTCTTTAAGTAAATAAAACAAAATGTAACTTTAATACTAAAACTGATAGAAATATTTTTATTTTCTGTTGTATAATATTTGATAAATTTCCTGATTTATAGTAAGATTTTTCATTGTAGTATAATGGACTGAAATTCTTATAACTATGTTATTGTGTGTGGGGGGGTGCATGATGTTAAGTATTCCAAAATTAGGAAAATGCTTGTTATTGCTGTTTTTAATCATTGAGTCTAATATATAATTTTCATGTATTAATTATCTTGATTGAATTCAAGAAAGAATTTATTAGTATCCAAAAATCATTATAAGCTATATTAAATTTGTAATATATATATATATATATAACCACACCATGTTTTTGAAGTTTTAAGAAAATATAACTCGTATTAAGCTATTAATAGTTGGCCATGGCACTGGTGATTTCTCTGAAACATTTCTAAACTTTTTGAAAATTTTACATTTGTCTTAAGAACATCCTGTAGTTTTCTGAAATCTGTCCTTAACATTAAGTTGAATATGATGATGATGTACAACCATAGATGCCACAGGAATTTTCTTAGACTTGGTATCAGCAGTAAGCTTTCATTAAAACTATTCTATTCTAAATAAATTATGTGACCACATATAGAAAGAAAATAAAAATATATGGTTAAACACTAAATCTTCATAAACAATCACTAAATGATTAAATGAATGAAAACAGATTAAAAATCAGTGGTAGTCCATATTCCAGTAAACTAATGAAGCATTGACAAATGGAAGAAAATTTTGATTTCATCAGTGATCATAGTTTATGAACAATCAGCAAACTTTTTTAAAAATAAGAAATAACATTTATTTTTGCCTTTTCATAAAATGAAAATATTCTAATTTAATCTCTTAATTATTTTAGTTGGTATTTATTTTTAAATTTAAAGTGAACTTCAAAACTGTTACTTTCTTTCACAGTTCGAGTAGAAAATGGTACAGCGTGTGTTATGTCTAAAATGTATAAATAAAAACTGTGTAGTGTATAATTTCATTTAATATATGAGTTTAAAGTGCTATTCACATTATGTATCATGCATTTAATTAAGCAATCTGAATACTTGAGAAACATTTAGGTTAATGGGCAGTAAATTTTGTTGAAAAATAATTAGTAGTTTTCATCCTTATTTTCCTATTATAGAATTTTTTTTAAATATAAACCACTATTTGTGTTTTTAGAAAAGTTTTAATTTTTAAATAGTTAATGTAAATCCTTTCCCTAGCTTCAGGGAAAAATTGTAAGTCACTGAATACTACAATCCTCAATCCTACGGTTCATCTTCTGGGAGAAGATGGTGCATGTGTTGCATACATACGTCTCACGCAGTATGTTGATAAGTGAGTATAGTTTCCTTTGGTTTGCTATTTCATCATATTTTCGTAGTTTTTAACATAGCCAGTTATACTTTGATGAATAATATTCTAATTTTATTTTATTTTTTCAAATAATAAACAATGTATACTATTATTGCATTTTCAAGAAAGCTTCACAGTTCTGTATGTTATAACTTAAAATTTGAATACTATTTATAAACGAACTTAATATGTAAGTTCTTTTATGAATAGTATTCAAATTTTATGTTATTCTCTCAATAAACAATGCATACCATTATTGCAATTTCAGTAACATGTAGAGATCACTAAATATTTTTAAATGATTGGAAAGAAAAACTTCTGTAAATATTCCTTAGAAAATTTTGACCAGAAAATAGCACTTTTGCTGTAATTTAATAATATCAAATATTGGATAAACATAATGGCACACTTAAATCATATTATTAATTAACTTTTGGATCATCTGGAAATAATCTGTTACAATAAAAACCATTTCATAAAAATAATCTTCAAATTAAGTCATGATACTACACATATGTTACATGTTTCAAAAATTTAATATGAAAATAAGGTTTCTCAATTATAAAACTACAAATATTAACAGTCTTGAGCCATAAGGACAAATGAATGTTTATTAGTTACATAAAATCTGTTATTGAAGATGCCAGACATTTCATTTGCTAACTATTATAGTTGCAGGTATAAAATATAATAGTTATATTTTATGTATAATATAATAGTTACATAACATAATATTTTCATGTATAATACAATATTACATGTATATATAACTGTATACATTTCACTTGCTGTTATATTACCATGCATTAAAGAGTACCATCTGTTTTTATGAGCCCAAGAAGGCATTAGCCTATAGGATGCACCCACTGCCTTATAATATAGTACCTAATATCTAGTAATTATTATTTATTAATTTCAAGCACTAGAGAGATATTAGGATAAATTTAAGAGGCCAGAAACAAAATTGCATTATCCTCATTTTCTGCATACCCGAAACAACTGTGTTCAACTTTCTATAATATAAATCACAATTTTAGTTTTAGGTTTTTGGTTGAAATAAGATTATTCTTTTTTCTCTTCCTTTCAGAGCTGGTCTAGCTCATACACAGCAAAGTGAAGAAACACGTGTTTGGCACAAGCGAGATGGAAAATGGCAAAGTGTTCACTTCCATCGTTCTGGATCTGCGTCTTCACCTTTCACCTCAACACACAAATAGCTGCAATCCATAATTTTTTTAACTTTTTTTTAAGCTTAACATGAATGATAGAAACTCATTACAGCTCTCTAGGTTCATTTGCATTGATCATACTTATCTGTACCTGTGTAACCTCTGTGAAATAGGATTCACAAGCTTTTAATGCAAATGTTTTTCATGCTAATGTTGTGAATTTAGCAAACTGTGGAAATGTTGCATTGTACTACTATAAAAAAAAATAGTATTTGTAATTCTTCATTTCATCACCCCTTTTATTATTGATGATTATGGTGTTCTTGCAAATAGATATGTACAGCATAAAGTAATTTATGAAAATTTTTTATTTACTTTAAAGTTTCATACATCTGTATAATAATGTAATGTGCAGTTTGGGTGTTTTATTATTTGTACTGTTAATTATTGCTTTGTTTTTTAATCATTATTTTTAGATAATTTTTATAAAGGCGAATTTAAGCATGCAATTAAAATTATATTTTTCAAATTAATTGATTTCAAAATGATAATTAATTTCAATTTAAGTACTATGTTATGATGTGTGATTGAAATATATTTCAAATTAAAATTAAAGATAGTATTTTACAATAATTTTTGCTGTATAGAGTTTCAGATTCTATGAATATTTTTTTTTTTTTTTTTTTTTTTTTTTTTTTACAGGTATATGTAATTTGTTGTATTTAAATGTATGAAAATTGTAAATGCAATATGTGAGATGCACTTCTTTGTATGATAAATATTTGTTTTTATTACTTTCTATGAGGGGCTATAAATTTTTGGCAAAAATAATATATCATTGATATATATATTTTCAAATTTTTGTGTGCTATGTTTTGGTATATTCAATTATAAATATGATAATTAACTTATGGAGTAGGTGCAAATTATTCCATTAAAATATATGAATGTTCCTAATAGGAGATGTTATGAAAAATTCTAAATATATACTGTCTACTTTTAAAATATGTGAATGTAATGATGCATATTTATGAAGAAGATTATTACTTATTTTCATTAAATGTCATAAAACATTATAATGATAAATATGAAATTATATCATTCAGTTTAATTGTACAGTTTGTAAAACGAAATACTGTGTGTGTATATAGATATATCTATATATTTTGTTACATTCCTTTAATTTGATTTTTATTATGCAGGTATTTCAATAGTAACCTTATATTAGAGAATCAATGTACTGTCTGTTTTGTCTTTTCAATCTAAAACTGATATGCTTTTAGGTTTCATACCATATGTTAAGTATGTGTAATTCAATTCAGATATTTATTTCAGAAAAAGCACTTTTTTGAGGATCTGTATTTTAAATTAACCTTAATGAACCATATGTTTTTGATAATTGGAATGTTTGTTGTTTTTTCAGTTACTAAAATCTATGCAATATTAAATGTGTTTTTAATAAAATATTTAGCTGCATCTTATCTCACTTTTAAATAAGCATTCTTTTAGCATTTTAAATGGCAATTTAATCATGTTCAATTGCATAACACTCTTAAGAATTTAATCTTATGTTATAGTATTTTAAAAAAAAAATATTTCAAAATTGCGTTTTTGATCTGAATAGCTGATGCAACTGTATTCTTAATGAAGATTTGTACATTATTTTAAAAGCTAAGCATATAGAATGAAAATTTCATCAATTTTTTTAGTAATTTAACTATACATTTCTTAATATTGAATAAGAATTTAATAAATATTTATTTAATGAAGACTTCAGCTCTCTGTTTTCTAGCAATATAAAATTGTGCCATTTGTGTTATGATATTGCATTAAATGTCATTTCTATTAATACTGGTAATATTTATTTGTAAATAAATATAATGTATTCCAAGAGAGGCTTTTAACAAGGTTTTAAATCAATATTAATATGTATTTATTTAATAAAGTGTGTTATATAACATTTTTAAAACATAATAAGTCAGGAAATATTGAATGTTATCTGAAAAAAGTAAATTTAAAATATTTGAAAAAATAAAATGTCATTTTCATTTGTTATACAACAATTTCACATTCTGCCCTATATCTGGCATTAGCTGTCTGCATTATGCATTATCCAGCTGTCGGCTATACTCGCAGACTTCAGAAAACAAATCTTATTCAGTAGTCAAAAATGCCTTGCTTAAACAAATACCCATAAGTGAACTTCAGGGCTATAGAAAAGCTGTGAAAAAACAAGGTTTAGCATATTAAAATCCAAATGGAGCAGGAAATGAAAATTTTATCAAAATTCGAGAATTGAATATTAATGAGATTAACTATATGTTAAAATGTTATTTAACCTCATACAATTGTATATTTTTATATCTCTTTAAAAATATAGAGTAGTTAGAAAATCTATACTTTACTGAAAAGTAATTTATTGAGAATTTACTTTAAACAAGCTATGCAAAATAAAGAACACTTTTTCTCAAAGTGTTCAATAAAATTATGTATATTCAAACTATGCATACATAATAATAATAATAATAATAATAAATGATAATTATAAAATGCATTGAACAGTTCAAACATAATGAAAAAGAAATTATTTTTATGAAAGCTCCAATGTGTCCTGTTTAAGAAGTGAATGCTTCTTAAACAGAACATGTTATGAATGCATAATTTATTGGCCTACTATTTATCTTTACAAACTGCTATATATCTGACATTAAATAATTGAATTTTGATGAGAAAGATATATTTAAAAGCATATCAACGTAATCCAAATATACGAGTTGCAAGTATGGATGCATGGTGAAAGAAAATTTGACTTCTCTATCTTAAATCGGTGTCCCCAGTGGTTTCATAACTATCCATATCGTGTGTTAGAGTTTTAATAGGAACCTTTCAGGAATATTTTTTGCTTTTTTGATGTTGTCTCTTTAAACTGTACCTTTTTCACTTTAATGCATTAATATTGGTGATTTTCTGAATGTTAGAGTGAAAACGTATTTCACATATACATACATACATGTACATCTGGATAGCTTTATTATATAAAGTAGAAATATTTTACAGTTGAGATGCGAGTATTTCTTACAAAACGCAGAATGCTATGTTTTGGACAGCATTTTGAGAACTGTGAAGTAAAATTGTAGCTGATAGAGATAGTAATGACTGCATAAATCATGAAAGTAATTGAGATAAATATGACAAAATATTCATCAGTAGCCTTTTTATGCAGAAAATTACAGACACATCATATCTTTCTTCCAATCACAAATTCATTAAAATATTTGATTTTTAGAATGTGTCTATGGTATAATTATATCATTTATTTATACTGATTGCAGTTCTGATGAAGAGAATTCGTAACAAATTTAATGCCCAATGCTTCGTGGTGAAATTTTTTGCACCACAATTTATGTAATAAGAACAGTGTATTTATTACTTATATATTCTGATATAAAATTTAAAAATCCATTTTATAGTAATGTTATGAAGTCAGCCTTTAATTTGCTGAAAAATGTTAAAAGATAAATATTTTTTTTTTCTTTCTAATTTCTATTTATTTTAGGATATTAAATCTTGATATTAAATGTGATTTTTAAAAAAAAACTAAATAGTTGTATGATTAACTTAATATTTCTGCGTGAAGATTTAAGTGTAAAATATAATTTCACACACAAGATGTTCAAATTATTTCCATCTAGCAGCAATTTTTTTTATTATTGATAAAAATACTCTCTCTCTTCCTTTTTTAATGGGCTGTAAAGTTTAAGATATTTATAGAAAAATATGAAAAAAAGGGATGAAGGGGATGAATTTTTAAAATGCAGTATTTTGAAGACTGGTTTTGGTAACTTGTGTTGACTAATATTAGTGTCAAAAGCTAATAATCTGAATAAAACTTGCAGTTATGTACTATGATTAAAAAATAACCTGCAATGCATGCTGTGATATGTTTAGATACAACATACACATCTAAAAATGCATAACTATACTTATATTCATTAAATAAATAGTGCTATAGTAACCATTGGTTGTGAAATATTAAGAAGTAATAATTCAAGCATAAATTTATGTAATAATCATACTTTTTGGATTAATAAACAGTATATTGCTAAGTTAGGAAACTTAAATTAAATATTAACAGCAATATACTCTTTAGTTTTGATGTAGACTGCATTTCATTAGTAACTAATTCATGAAATCCTCTTATCTTCTGAGAAGATCACATTTTGCCCCTCCATAGAAATTTCATTTTGATTTTTTAAATTAGTGAACTTATAGAATTAATGCTTATGTTTGCGTTATATGTGCTATGAATTATAAAATTAAAAAATACGTAAATATCTTTTGAATTCTGAATATCTGAGAGTATTTGTTCTTAGTTTGATAGGGATTTAAAAGTAAAATTTAATACCAAAATCTGTGTTATGTATCATTGCTGTGTTGCAGGTTAACTATCAGAGCTAGATATTTTCAAATTTGATTTACAAGAAATCTGATATTTTGAGAATCACTGATATTTACGGAAGGTGCTACCATCCAATTATAGTTGTTACTCATAAATTGTAGTTAAACTAAAAGTTCAAAGGACCAATATTTCTCATTTCACATGGATTGTGTGAAGTTTTATGAGTTATATATCAAAGGGTATGGTTGGTGGCACCTTTATAGAAGTACATATTGAAGTTCATTAGATTTGTGCATTGAGTGACTAAAAAGTGCCACTTTGCAATATCTCATTTTGTATACTCACTATTTTATGCCCTTTGTAAGTAAAACGAAACGTATAAACTTCTTAAGTGTATTAATTGCTTTTCTAATTTTTCTGGAAACTAGTTTGTTGTTAATAGTTATATGTCTTTCAATGTTTTGATATTCATAAATAGTCATAGAGCTGAAATGAACCCTCTTCTCACTAACTGTAACGTCCATATAATGTGCCCAGTTGCATGTAGTCCATCTAGCAGAGAAGTTTAGCCTTTTTTTTAGCTAACACTTTTGTAGTGTTTTATAAATGAAAGTTGTGAGATTTATTTGTATTTAAAAATAAATCTTTCATATAATAAGTGAAAGAGTATACAACAAAGCACTTGTCCAGTGTGGCCTCTTTCATTAGCCTAAAATTTAATCTTGGGCATTCTGGAGCTCGTAATCTTCTAGTAAAAAATCTGATGTGTAACCCACATGACTTCCTTGTATGGAATATTAAATTATATGCATTTTTTCTTGCATTTCATTTAAACTTATTGGATTAAATTAAATCTATTTCGCCGACAGCGCATAAACCACAACAGAATCAATGCATTCTTTAAAATTCACTCTAGTATTTGTTTATCATAGCGACACTCTGGCGCTAGATTCACTTAACAGTATTATATTTCGTTCATATTATAACTCATAATGCACAAAATTTATATCATTTAAAGAATAGAATTATCTAATCGTTGCCACATGTTCTATTCAAATACTACAATAAAGCTAGAATGATGTATAATAGAAATTAATCAAACAAAACAAAAAAGAAACAGTTTTTCACAGACGATTGAGTATTTCTCACTCAATTAATTCAGTTCTCACTCCGCGAGAAGGCAAAAATACATAAAAACTCAAAATATCTATATTCAAAATTGCGAAGTAAATCTTAAACACTTATTTTCTCGAAAACATTCCAGAAAGGATTAAGCATGATTTAATTGGCAATAATAAATGAAGGCGTTATCTTTGTTGTTGGGAAGCTAAGTTTCTCTAGATTGGCAACAAATCCACTAGTCTGCTGTTTCAAATGTAAGCAATCACTGCCGCCATAAAAAAAGGCTTAGCGGCACATAAACAACTTTAAAATTGTTGATAATTCTAAAAATATTGCATACAGATTTACTAAAGGCATAAAAACCTTAACCGGAAGATAAAAACAACATAATTCAATCATTTTTAAAGCAAAAAATGTTCAATTTACTAACATATAAGAGTAAAGAAACTGAGATCACTGAGCCGGGTAACAGAGTGGATATGTATATAAATATATTTATATACGTTTGGTGCGGCCGATTGCAACCAAAATACGAGGTGCACATCTACATGTTATAGCAGTCCTATATGCGAAATTTCAACGTTCTGAGGCTATTCGTTTTTGAGTTATGCGAGATACGTATGTACAGACGCCACAAAAAGTTCTATTCAGAATTAATTTTAAAGCAGTTTTATAATTTTTTTGGAGGAAATGTGTCTTTTATTCTGTCCTTAGGTACAGATATCACGCAAAAACATCATTAAATTGCATTCGATAGCGGTCAAAATGGATATTTTCATTGAAATATGCTGCCTGAAACTTTTTGCGATTACAATACTTCCTTTTTACTTCGTACAAGGAAGTAAAAAGGAGGCATTATTACATTTTAATATATATATTCAGTATATTTGTGCATGGCTTTGTGATCATTCTTACTGGAGGGAATACTTGATGACTGGTGTCATCAGCCATTTTTCTTAAAATGACAGATTGGAGATTAATCAGAATATGATTCATAATCTGTTTTATGTAATAAATTATAAAAATAGTTTTCATTATTGTAAATTTCCAGATGTTGTGTAACCAGAATATTCTGAAATTTAAAAAATATCAGAACATTTATTGTGATGTGTATTGCTCGTTGGAAAAAAAAAAAAAAAAAAAAAAAAATAGTTGTTTACTAAAAATAATAATAAAAAAATTAATTCTTCTCACCTCTCAGCCCCCCTTTTTTTGTAAATTTATAAATAATTAATTGCTGTAATTTATTAAACTTCAAAGAAATGTTTAAATTGTGTATGTGTAGTTATTATGAGAAATACATTAAGCTGGCCATTCTTATTTTCTCCAAATAAAAGAACTTTATATCAAAAATATTAATATACAGAATTAATATTTTTGATAAATAATCCCTTATACTATTTCAAAGCTCTTTATTAAGATTCAAATGCTAAAGATAACTAATTACTAATCTAAACATGATTAATAAGACCTAGTAGTCCAAGCATTAAATACTTTTAGAGACATAAAATGTACATCTACTTTACTTAATGAATAACATAGTATTTAAATTTAGAATGATTAAACACATGTCTTCATTCTTATACTTAATGGTTAATAATTCTTCTTTATGGTGGATATTTTAATGAGTAAGAGTGCTTGAAGTGCACCTAATAATTGATAACTGTGATCTCATTATATTAGATTCTAGTATATTTATTTATTTGGAATAAAAAAGTAACAAAGTTAGTAAAAGTGTTTATTCCTTTATTCTGAAAGGAGAAAAATTTTATTAAAAGATATTGTTAACAATTTATCTGTGAGCTTTATAATTAGCATTATGCTGAAGATACAAAGAAGTTATGTCTGAGTTTTGTACTCATGGCAAAGGCCTTTAAAGAGATGCAATAAATGAATAAATAGAAATTTTGAAAAACATCTAAAATATTTCTTTTAGTAGCTTAGAAAGCTGCAAAGGAGCGAGAGCTTCCATAGCATTTTGTTAATTTTTCAAACTATCTATGAGTGTAATATTTGTTAATACCTGATTCTAAAGCCAGAAATCATTTCCAGTCAATTTTTGTAGTTTACATATGAAGCTGACCAAACATTCAGCCTCATATGTAAACTGCTAAATGACTATTTTGGTTACTATTGGATCACACTTCATCCAGTGTTTGATAGCTAACAAATTTTTAATAAATTTTCCATAAATAGTATAAAATAAAAATTAAAGTAAGATTTCATTCATAGCCAAGATTAAAAGTCAAATTTTATAAAGTATTTGACAGTTGTTTAATGTACCTAAATGAATCATTGATTGGGGAAGTAGGACATGACTGTGTAAAGTAACAGTTAATTAGCATAAAGAACTGATAGCAGTAATCAACGCTTTATGTTTTAATTTAGTCTAGATTTTTTTTTTTTTTTTTTTTTTTTTTTTTACTTTACTTTTATGGCCGTGTTTCTCTTATCCAAGTGATTCTTCCAAGATTAGTGATAATCTTGGAAGGCAGACTTGCGTATTTTCGATATTTTCATCAAAAGAACATATGCAGATTTATGGAGTTAATTATTTTTATGTAACTGCTTTCCACATTGGACCAGAGCTTTTTGTATAACATACGTATGAATTTCTATTGATGTTATGAGATATTAACAGTTCTCTTTATCAAAGTAAACGAAATATACTAGATATGCATTAATTGTGCTGGGAATTTGTATTATGAATTTGTCACATTTCATAATTAGAGCTAATGGGTTGTCTTATAAAACATGTTTTGCGTTGCGGGAGTCATGTACATAGGAACAGACTGGACAAAATTGTACTGCTGAAAAATATTGTCATGTGCCATTGAAATATATGCAACATGCGAGTCCTCAAAGGTTGTTTTTTTCCTTTGTTATTTTTGACAACCAGTCTATTCCTGTGTATACTAATGAAAGTATTTCAGTTATGAATGTTTTGCTTATAAGCCATGTTAATAGAGACAAACTTACGCAACGTTTTTGTCCAAAATATGGAAAGGAATGAGTAAATGCTGCACAGAAAATTATTTAATTTTCCCTTTAAAGTGTACTTTTTTGAACAATAAATAAACGAAATTATTGTTTTGTGTATCTGAATTGTACATTATTTTTCCATAAGATGAAACAATATTTCGTATTATATAGAGTTACTGCATTTTGCTCTAATGTTTACTGAAACACACTTTCATAGGCTGGAGAGGCGGAAGCGGACCTACAAGACAACAGGGCGCTGATCAACGATTTATAATCATTTCAATTTTGATGAATAATGAAATTGCAGAGAAATAATTCTTAAAAATTAAGATGGAAAAGGCGCAGTTATACAAAGTAGGTTTAACGTAAATATTTTCACTACGAAATTCTGCTCTTACTGCGCATCAAGTATGTTAAAAATCGAAAATAAAAAATTCATGAAATTTTAATAATTTGTTATTTGTAATATACATCATTCCGATTTACAATATAAAGACCAATATCTATAAGTAATCAGTATTTTTAAAAGGTACAGTTTTATTTACGTATTATTCAATAGAAAATTATTTAGATTTTCAATTATTTGAAAGCAGTTTTCAAAAAAAAAAAAATAATAATAATTTAAAAAAAAAGCAGTGTTTTTCATCGCTGATTTTTAGACAGATTTTTAAAAAATATATTTCTTGCTTTGCATTATCTGTTGCTATATTCAATTTTTAAAAAATTTAAATATGGAGTTTGGGATTCCAGAAATCAAATTTGCTGACAAAAATTCGGTAGCTTTATGAAATAAGTGGTAAAGAAACTCGGACTACTAAAAACGTTAAATAGGACGCAATACAAAGCTCATCTAAAGAGAAAACTAATTTCAGTTCTCTAGGAACTAAATAACTCGCAAGAACAGTAACTCAGCAGTTGGAGCTGAGATGCTCTCTCTGTGGCCTTTTATAGCTTTCAATCGGTCGCGAGTTATTTCTAGTACTTTCTGTTTCTCGAAATTACTGGAAAGCAATAAGAGGATGGAATTACGGTTACAGCTAATATAGTGGTCAATTACATTAATTCAATTTCAATACAAATTACCGAGATATCGATTTACTCAATGTTAAATGCACGTATCCATGTATTCTTACTTTTCTGGCATAGCTTTCTCTTAAAATTTGTCTCGCGCTGCATTGCGGGAGGAAATACAACAATTTTAATTATAATTCTACTAAAATTAGTTACCTAAATACAAAATTCGTAACAGTATTTAATAACTAAAATGCAATAACTGATACATTTTTGTGGGACTTGATAAATAAATATCAGGAACAATGTATTACAAAACTGCTCTGTCTAATCATATTATTATTACAAATTACTCAGCCCCTCAGGAGCGGAGTGGGGAGATTGCAAAGCACTGGTAGTTCGGACTCAAACTCCAGAGAAGGGGTTGGCTGCCTGGGAGTTTTCGTCCTTTATCTCGTATGTAACGTAAATACCAACCAGATTGTGTTAAAAAGTTTTCCACGAAGTCCATTCACTTAGGCAGAGAGCTTTTGCTATAATTCAAAAAATCCGAAAAAATAAATGTATATGTACTTTAATTATTATTTAATTCATGAAATAATTTTTTAGAATATTAAATAGCTATTACCATTTTATTTAAATAAAAATTATAAAAATATAACTACTCTCTCTTGGAAATCACACGACTATCTTTGAAAGTAGCGAATGTTTCTGAAAACATACACATCGATGTGGAGATCAAAATCGTCTTGAAGCGTGGATGGTCATATTTAAGAGGTTTTAGTGCATTCAAAAATTGGCGATTTTTACTATATTTTAATGTTGCCTTGACGTATAATTTTTTTAAGAATAGAAATTCATTACTTATTATTTAATTGTTAAATATTAATGTAAACTGAATGAATGAAATAAAAAACATATTTTTTCTTTTTCAAAGATTTTATACGTGAAATATTTTTTGCAGACTTTTAGAGCAATTTTATAAAAGTAAGCTTGAACTTTCGACTATGTCAAATAGAATTTCTGATATATATTTACTAATATGTAAAGGATCTACAAAGCGAAAGTATGTTTCGAAGTCCATTAAACAAAAAGTGGAATTGCTGCAAAAAATGGATAAAAGCATATGCTTTGTTTATCTAAACTTTAACGTTTGTTTATCTTTAACGCCGCGGCGCGCAATGAATTGGAAGTTGATCTGTCAGCACCATCCTTATCTTCAGGGCAGATGTTTTTATTTTATTTGGCCTTATAATTCCTTACTAAATGTAGTATTTCATCTCGATGTACTCCGTCTTTGATATGATTTAAATCAAATTCCACGTCATTATAATTCGCTTCCGATAGCGAAGAAAGTGACAGAGGTTATTGAAAACGAAAAAATTTCGATTGACAAATTAGTCGGTATTCTCGACCCAGCAATTATAGGACTTGAACAGCGGAACTTTGTAACTGAACAAGAAATTATGTCTGTTTATAGAATTAAAGAGAATGTATTATCACATAAAAAACGAAGCAACTTAAACAACTTACATTGGAAGAAATGTTTAATAAAGTAAACAAACAAATATTAAGCCTTTTTTTTTTTTTTTTTTTTTTTTTTTTTTTTGTAAATTTTTGATATTTTTTAGATCATAATTGTTCTTTATTTCATAAATTACGGTTTCATATTTTTAATTTTATAATTTCTGCATGCCATCTTACCAGATTTAAACTGATGATCTATAATCCGGAATCGAAGTCCCGCCGACTCCGGATTAACAACTTTTGACTGTACTAATGATTGAGGAGCACTAAGACGTAGAAATGCAGAAATACCGATGGCGTAGATACTTGATAGCTCAGAACGTAGATCCATATGTTTTTGATAATTAGTTCGTATGCACCAATAAAAGTGATATTCAGTTAGTCTATATCTATCTGCAAGTCTTTCCTTCGAGTATCATTTTCTCTAACTACGCAGTAAAGTCTTCCCAGGATATAACACAAAGAACCATTGTCAATCTGTTGCAGCTTACTCCAAGTCACCTTATTACATATATATAAAAAATAATTTATTTATGAGAAGAGTTTGATATATTATCTCCTAGGAAAATAAACTTAAAGCGATTAAGAATTCTACTGTAGTAAAAATTATGCCAGCAGTTTAATTTTGAGCTGGAAAGAATTTTAAAAAAAAAAAAATCAGGAAACAGGCAATATACTAAAATCGAAAGTTCAGAATTATTATTTATGATCGGAGATTGATTGACTTTTCAAGGGGAACAAACCAGTCTTCCATCAATTAATAATAACCAAAATAAGAAGAGTGTTTCGTCTTTTTTCCCCAAGTAAGAATGAAATTTCAGTCAAGAACTAATTAGAAAAGAAAATCAATATATAATTAGTTATTCTGCTTGATTTAAAGCACAAGCTACGAACAAAACTGCGTTTATTATAAAGCAAAAAGTTAAAAAAAAAAAAGGAACATTTGATTAGTAATTCTGCTTGATTTAAAGTACAAGCCAAGAATTAAACCGAATTTATGATTAAAATGAAAGTAGTGAAATTCTTACTCTAAAAACAAATATTTTCCGACACCCTCGCCCTTTAGCATAGTAAAATAATGCAAAAACAATATAAAACAACTGAAATTTAAACAAATTATACATTTTTATTGAATTTAAACGTAAAATCAGTAAGTATGTATCAGAGGCGTAGCTAGAGTTTTCAGCGCCAGGGAACAACTGAATAATTTGCGCCCCTTTGTGCCAAGAATGGAAAACATTTCATTAAAATTTCCATAGCATCAATTTGGCGATCCTTGGATGCTGCGCCCGGGTACAAATGTCCCTCCTTGCCCCACCTTAGCTACGCCACTGGTATGTATTTAAATACAGTTAGTTAAGTACAGAAATATGGTCAGAATATATATGTGTATAATTATTGCTTTTCGTTGAGATGCGATAGTGTACCAAAATCCCAAAATCGATGTAATCTGCCTCATGTAAACACAAATATTTATATGTTTAACAACAATAATTATGAATAATGTTTTAATGTTAGTTTCTTTTCAACCATTAAAGGTTCTTATAACGCGGCATTTCAAGAATTGCGCTGATACCAAGAATGATCTGTTAAACTACTCATTAAGAGTGGTAAGAATTTCAAGAATATTTCTGACATCAGTGCTTAAATTGCGCCGGAGCCCTCAATTTTTAAGATAAATTACAATTTTAAGTAATTTTGCCGGTTTTTATTTTACCGGCTGAGTAATTTTACCAATTTTAAGTAATGTTACCGGTGCCGGAGCTCACCGGAGACCTGAATAAGATGAGCTCCGGTACTTCTTTTCATAAAACTGAACTACAATTTAAATGGAAAAAAAAATTTAGAATTCCTAGCGTTTTAGTTTAACAATAAGCGGACCTTGCAATACTCTATTTCCCTAGAAATACGAACTCATGAGAACATGAGACGTTCAAGTAAAGTACCCTCCCTCACATGCGGAAACCTTTCTCTTTAAGAAAAGCAATAAATTTTGGGGAGTTTGTTTAGGAACGCGTAAATTTCTCGCCATGCCTTCGTATCTAGTGTATTGTTATCGATGCATACAGTTAGTTATCCTCGCAGGAAGGAAAATTTCTGTTCTTAAATGTGCGTTAAGTGACAGCGAGTACAATAAGAGTGAAATACTGAGATAAACTGCTCAAGCACGTCCTATACATCGTTTTCCCACAGTATCCACTAATGGGGTGGGGAAAGCGTCCTTTCATGTCTTCCCACAGTATCGACTAATTGGGACGGGGAAGGGTAACCAGCAACTTAACATTTAGGAGTCAGATTCGGGACTCATTTTATCCCTGACACACATCTGCTTGTTGGCTTTAATTATATCAGCAGAGAGCCGCGGTCAAAGAGAACGTTCTGTCTCACCAAGATTCCCCTCATTTTTTGTTTCCACCCACTCATACACTCATTCTTTTTCGCCCTGGAATTTTCACCAGCTATACTTTAAATATATTTAATTTTTGTGATGATAAAAGAACTTCCCTCCCCCCTTACGCTCAGAGCTTAAATTGGGCCGGGGCCCAACGGATCTCGGCTCTGGTGCTTCTTAGTTTTTGTAATAAGTCATAATTCTAGCCGGAACGCACCGGAGCCCTGAATAAGAAGGCTTCGGCACTTCTTTTATATAACTGAATAACAATTTCGATAGAAATTTTATCTCGAAAATTTTAATTTAACAATAAAATTATAAAATCGCGTTATATTATAATTATAAAATTATTATGAATTAATAATATTATTAAATTTATAATTTAAAAAATTGCGTATTAAATTTCAATTGATCTCTTTACATTTTATTTAATTTTAATTATTTAATTACTTCAATCTTTAATTATTTCAATAAACAATAATTAATTATCTAACAATTATCAATTAAATTGTAATTAATTTTATAACAACTATTGATTAAATAACAATTTATAAACATTAATTAAATAGCTTTTAATTAATTTGATAATAATTAACTATTTATTTTAAAAATTATTAATGAGTTTAACAGTCATTTTATTTATTTATTTACTCTTGTTCCTCTTTGCTGAAGGTCTTCCATAGGGCTCCGGCACTTCTAATCTTAGAAATTAAGCCCTGACTGACATCATTAAACTTGAAAGAAATAGGGGAAAAAGTAATGTATTAAAAAAATATGAAAGTTTTCGGATTTTAACGGTCGTCCAAAACGGTTTGTTAATGTTTTATTTATACGCTCTCCTTGAGCTCGCAGTCTACCATTCTGCTCTTGCACTCAGTTCTGCTAACTTTTTTTTTGTTTGTTTAATTTTTTTTAATTAAATTTTTAACTTTATTATTAAGCATAGTTTTCTTCGCACTGCGCCACATGCAATGCAACACCAAAATCACAAAAATTTTAATAGCAGTTTGGTTAGAATTCCCAATGCAGTGTTAAGTGTTTCCTATTTTTCTACTTTTTTCACTCTTTTATGGGTTTAATAAATATATCAATATTCAGTTTTCTTAGTAAGATGGCTTACAACACGTTTTTTGTCTTTTTATTATTAACTGTTTGTATGTTAACTATGGCGTTCTTTACACTTACCACATAAAATACAGTTCAACAGCAAAATATTTAAAAATAGCATATACCTAAGAATTTCCGATAAAGCTTTTGAGTTTGCCATATATATATGTTTTTAGAAAGTCAGGTGCTTGTTCCTCGGAAACCTGTCAATGACAGATGATAACACAGACAATAAAAATGGTCTGATGAACTTCAGAGAAGGTCATTCACCATTCTGGGTGCTTCTTTCTCTATGCTAACCTCCTTTATCTCGTATATAGCGCACAGACCCCCCCCCCAAAAAAAAAAGATAAGTGCCATTTTGTAATACTGTTTGATAAAATATAGCTAAACCATTCTGTTAATGGATTTCATTTGTAATGAAGAAATTATTTTATTTTAACATGTTTCAGATTATATTTTAAAATTTTCTGTTTCAATTCGGAAAGCTTTGATAAAAATTTGTTTCGAATTCCTATTGAAAATAGGCAGAGCTTAATTTCTAAAATTTGAAGTGTCGGAGCCCTATGGAAGACCGTTAGCAAAGAGGAACAAGAGTAAATAAATAAATAAAATGACTATTAAACTAAATGATAATTTTTAAATTAAATAGTTAATTATTATCAAATTAATTAATACCTATTTAATTAATATTTATTAATTTTTATTTAATTAATAATTGTTATAAAATTAAAAATTGAACATTAAATTAAATTTAAAGAAATAAATTAAAATTTAATAAGCGATTTTTAATATAATTTTATTGCTAAAAATAAAATTTCCGAGATAAAATTTCTACTGAAATTGTTATTCAATTACATAAAAGAAGTGCCACAACCTTCTTATTTAGGGCTCCGGTGCCCTCCGGTTAGAATTATGATTTATTACAAAAACTAAGAAGCATCTGAGCCGGGATCCAGTGGGCTCGAGCGCAATTTAAGCTCTGATCTGATTGTAAGGGGGGAGTACTTTTAGCATAAAAAAAAATTAAATATACTTAAAATATAGCTGATGAAAATTCAGATAAGGCTAAAAAGAGGGCGAATTGAATGAGGGCGTGAGGGTATGAGTGGGTGGAAACAAAAAATGAGGGGAATCTAGGTGAGAGAGAACGTTCTCTTTGACCGCGGCTCTTTGCTGATATAATTATAGCCATCAAGCGGATGTGTGTCAGGGCAAAATGAGTTCTGAATCTGACTCCTAAGGATGAATGCAAAGTTGTTGGTTACACTTTCGCCACTCCCCCCGTATTTGGTTACATCAGTGGATACTTTGGGAAGACGATGTGTAGGACGTGCTTGAGCAATTTATCTCAGTATTTCACTCTTATTTTACTCGCTGTCCCTTAACGCACATTTAAGAACACAAATTTTCCTTCCTGCGAGGATAATTAACTGTAAGCATCGATAACAATACACTAGATACGAAGGCATGGCGAGAAATTTACGCGTTCCTAAAGAAACTGCCCCAAATTTATTGCCCTTCTTAAAGGGAAAGGTTTCCGCATGTGAGAGAGGGGACTTTACTTGAACGTCTCATGTTCTCATGAGCTCGTATTTCTAGGGAAATAGAATATTGCAAGATTTGCTTATTGTTAATCTAACGTTAGGAATTCTAATTTTTTTCCTTAAAATTGTAGCTCAGTTTTATAAAAAGAAGAACCGGAGCTCATCTTATTTAGGACTCCGGAGCGCTCCGGCTAGAATTATATTTTTTCTTAACAATTCAATTTCTTAACAATGAGCCGTTCTCCGGCGCAATTTAAGCACAGAAAATAGAAGTATTTCTAAAGAAATCGGAAAATATGGTACAAATTATAATACCAGTTGTCTATACAAGCATATTCATTTAAAATTGGTTGGATTATATTGAAATCGATAGAAATTTTAATGAAAGAAGAATTTTAAGTTCTTTTGAATTTTCTTTGATTGAAATCAATTTAAACAATCACTGCAAAATCAGATGTTCTGTTTTCAGTTTCAAAAACAGTATTTCTTTTCGTTCAAATAATTATAATATTTGAACAAAAACGGTATTTCTTCCTAAAACATCGCTGCGCTCTTATAGCTTAACCGAACTTATAAATGCAAAAAGTTAAAAAACTGAATTCGCACTTTGCAAGCAAGCACATTTTCATTTTAGTGTCGAAGTATAGTGAAACCTTACTGTTTTAGCCTTAAGCTAAGTCGACATTCCGACTCAACTGTTTTTAAGATTCAGTTTTGCATGATGTATTTTATTATGAAAAAAACCCCTTTACCTCAACATCACAAAATGGATAGGCGGATAAATGTGTCTCTTTTCAATAAATTCTCAATGAATCATTTTCTTGGTAAGCATGGGTGTAATGCTACCAGGCCCCAAAATTTTTTGCCGCTTTAATTTTTCACTTCTGTTGACTACTACTCCCTGCTTTACATCTCTTTGTATATTTAATTTCTGCGAGTTATTTAAAAATGCGAATTTTCCTTGAGGTGCTGCTACATCCATTTAAACATAGTTTATATTGTCGAATAAACTGTCCTTGTGTTTACCATAGTTAAGATATTTATGTCTGGGGAAAGAAGGGTCTCGACAAGACATTTATAGTATTTTACCACAGTAGAGAGATTGTAGAGTTACCATTCTGTAGAGCTGTGTTTTATTGCAAAGATAAAGATGGCATACTTGTTTTTACATCACTATTTTATTATATTAGAAAACAAATTTGTTTATCATACTTACGTAGGTAACAAAAATAAATATCATATGTGAGTCGCTGGACACAATCAACGAGTAATCGCAGGCTAATTCACCTTAGTAAACATGCACGCTAGTTCGCAGGAAAGTCAGACTGTATTGCACGAACGCAGAGAGGACAGTTCGACGCTTCACTTACTGCTGCGAGAAATGAACTTTTGGATAACAGTCACAAATTCTTTCCTTCTTTCCTTTAGTAGATGAGAAAGGAAAGGAAAAAAAAAAAAAGGTAGTAATACCTTCTCTTGAATCTGGCTGCTGCTTAAGAGTTCTCCACACTGTCTCCACATTGTTTTCGCTTCTGCTTCAGATAAACAAGAGGCATTCAGTCGGCTATTCATTGATCCTTTGTTCCAATGACTTGGGGAAAAGGAACTGGAGCTCCTTTTTCTTCGCCTCTTTTTAATGTTTAAGTCCTTGCAGCTCAGATGTAATCAACGTTCTTTTTTGGGCTCCGTAGTAGATGGGACGGTCATGATCTGAACTTACTAGTATTTCTGTGGAAAACCAAAACATTTTAAACAATGGTTAAATATTAATGTGCCAACCCTTTCCTTCGAGAAACATCTCCTCTATACATTCCTTTCATTCACTGATTATTTACAGGGGGAAATACTTTCCACCTTTCCCGCCTCCCTGTCAAAAGTCCACCCTTTTTAGCGAAGTGTTATAATCATTAGTTTGCAGAAGTAGTAGTTGAGTCCATTTATGTTTCATGGCATTTCGTTCTTTCAAACGCACTGTAACGGCAGCTCAAAGACCTAGCTATCTTAGTCCAGAAGAAATTGGGCAAGTTTTACAGGATTTACCTGGAAAATGAATCCCGATGTTGAAGAAAATAGTATTGATGATGATATGGACTAAGAGTCTCTACAAAACTTTGAGGAAAAAAATAGTTCTAGTGATTCGGAACAAAGCACGGATGAGCAATTCTTGGGCCAAAGTATTCAGTCCCATCATAATTTTCTCAGCAAATATTTCGTCATCGATAATTGTCGTGTCCACATCCACTGAAACAGGTATGAGAATTCCTGAAGTATTTAAATGTTTTTTAAAATATAATGAATCATTTATTGTTAAAAATATACATAGAGTAATTTTTTTATTTTAGGTTCCACTAATGTACAAGGTAGAGGATTAAAGAAAAACATAATTGTAACTGAGGATACGCCTGAGGAAGAGGATGATTTTTCCAAAACCACGAAGAAGGACCTATATATGTCTCGAAACATGGAACCTCGTAGACTGTGACATTTGCTTCGCACACTAAAGCTGGGAAATACGGAGTCCAAAATCTGCTA
Source organism: Stegodyphus dumicola (assembly GCF_044657685.1). NCBI lineage: Eukaryota > Metazoa > Arthropoda > Arachnida > Araneae > Eresidae > Stegodyphus > Stegodyphus dumicola. Next base: position 146,228,349 of record NC_140775.1, read on the forward strand.
GAAGAAATGCTGGGTCCAATATCATATGCTTAAAGAATTATAGGGTAAAATGTGTCGATGCTTGGAGATTGAGGATGAATCAATGTTACGCCACATAAAAAAATATATATGGATATAGAAGCAGTTTTGAACAATGAAAAAAATTGGGCAATACCTTTAGGAGAGCTCGATGCTTTTATTGCTATCATCTATACAAGACGGGGATATGGTTGCAATGATATGAATTATGATTTTGTGTGAAATAAATATATGAGCCCCTTTTTGTTTCTTGTTGGCACAGTAAGAACACATCGAAATTAAATTCCGTATGAAGTAGGGAAATCAAAAACCCGGGTATTCGGAACAGTTTTGCTGGACAATGGTGAAACTGCACTGACTGTCTATCAGGGTAAAAGGAATAAAAATATCCTACTGCTAAGTACCTTACATCTGAATGTAAATGTAGACTCACATAAATAAGAAAAGCTTCAAGGAACCATAGAGTTCTACAACAAAACAAAATGTGAAGTTAATATCGCTGAGCAGATGACGCGTAAATATTCTGTTCGAGCTTCTTCACGTAGATGGCCTGTGCATATTTTCTGTAATATGCTGGATTTAGTAAGAACAAATGCGTACGTTATCTACCAAAAATTTAGTGATGAAAATATTACAAGGCACAGCTTCCTATTTCAGATAGCAGAGGAGTTCATTGGAACAGGGGAAGAAAGCATAAGTTTTCTCCAGAAAATCTCCGGTTCTAGCTATAGATTCACGAAGAAAAGACATCAGCCCTTTCTTCGTGAACAGCATCAAACAACAAAACGAGTGATGTGTTTAAGAAATGTGGCGGCGAACATGCCGCCAATTTTTCCAAGTGCCCCAAATCCAATGAATATATACATAAAAAACATTCTAAGAAAATTAATAACTCTAGCAAAAACAGCTCTATACCACGTGGTGAGGTTGGTCATAAGGTCTTCATTGACAAGGGGGACCGGGTCGTCCTCCAATCTAACCACGTGGCGAAAAGTCACGAGTAAACAAACAGGCACAAGAAACAATCGCCGAAGAAATTTCTCTTTGTGCTGATAAGTCTAAATCTAGACCAGAAGAAAGCAGAAATATTACCATTAATAGATTACTCTCTGCTAAAACTTCTGAGAGGTTAAAATCCTAAGTGTAGAAAAATGCTAAAAGTTCAGGTAGCATATCTGCTACTTTCGCGGATATGCGTAAAGTTTGCAATAAAATTAAGGCAATCTTTTCCAAATTTTCTATTCTTGATGTAAAAAAATGGTCACTAGGGCACTTAATGAAATAAGGGAAGCCCCTACTTCTGTTGGCAAGATATTTGAATTATTTAGTATACTCGAGGAAATCTTCAATGGGGGTACTTCGGGGAGTTTCATTTAAAATATTTCTTTCCTTAATATGGTTACTTCACATGTGTTGAAGTTGTCAGTAGATAGTTGTTTTTGTATTGTATCTGGTAATTTAGTATAAGGAATTAGATTTTCCGTTTTGCATTTTGAATCCATTCATGATTTTTTATTATTTTAAAATTTGTTAGTGTGCCCTTGCACTGCTTTTATATTTTTTATGCTATAGTACAGCGGTATTTTTATGCTTAGAAATTTTGTCTTCAGCATTTAGGAGCACCTCTGCTACTTTGCAGTAAATTTATAAGGTCTTTCTCCCACCTTCTTGGCAAGCCTTCGTGGTGTAGTGGTCTGCACGCTGAGCCAGTATTTCAGAGGTCCGTGGTTCGATTCCCGGCGAAGGAGGTTGCATATTTTTCATCTTTCCTGCTTCCAAAAATATCCTAATGTCTCTTCAAATTCAAAAGTAGCTATTTGCTCAATGGAGGTAGGTCGCCACAGACCAGAAATTCCGGTGTTTGCACCACTCGATGAAGTCTGATATGTAAGAAACGTTCATATTATGCGCGTGGAAAATGCTCTTTCAATATTAAAAAAATTATGTTGTGTAAAAACTGCTAGAAATTTTAAAATGCATTTTATTAAGGTCAAGTGGAAATTTATTTTTAAAAAATCTATATTTTATAAAAGTAATTTGTGATTTTTTAAAGAAGTCCTTAAACAGAAGAGTAGCTAAAAGTATCATAAACTGTAAAGCATTTATATTTTTATATGTAGGGTGCTTCAGCAAATCGGTTACAAACTTTCAGGAGAGATAGAGTACACTTAGACGATGGAAAATCACATAGCAATGCATGGTTGAAATGGCTTTCTTGGCGCAGTAGTAACAATACAAAACACAAGAAAGAAAGAACATGAACAGGGAGAGGAAATACGTTTATTAGTCTCAGTACAGCATACATCAAGAAATAAGAACAAACATAGACAATGATCTCATCAGAGAAGGTATTATGCCTAAAAGCCAGGCAATATTTATGGCATAACTCAAAAGGAACGAATTCAAATTAAAGCTAGATCGTAAATTAGACAAAGGCTGTAGAGTAAATAAGGGGCGAGTTGGCTCAGATCTAATATCGGCATCTCAAGGAATACTGCAAAGATACAAACAGACTGCTATTGAAGAAATTCAACTAGTAATGCGGCCTTAAATCTATTGGCGGAAAGTTGAACTTTCATTTTTGCAAAATATTTATTCTATCAGAATTTGTTGCACTATTAACATCAGTTTCTTTACTTTTTTATCTAAAATTATTGTTATCTCGGAATAATGTTCAACAAATTTGCTTTCGTTTTCTTGACCTTTTTCTATCTTCTTAGCTTTCAACTATATTTGACTATCTAAGTTTTGTAATCGTTCAGATTTTTTTCTGTAAGGTCTGAAATTTTCATTACATTTCGATAACATTATCGGAATTCTCTTTGCTGATCTCTTGATAGATCTCGTTGATAATCCGTGTGAATGAATTTCTCGAAAGTAAACAAACTTAATTATTGGTACTTACAGCACAGCAATTTTTATCCAAAAATTTCAAAGAATGTTTGAATGTATTGGCAATACACAGGTTATTTAGTTTCCAAATTCAATCACTTCCATTCATTTTCACTTGTAAAGCTCAGGATAACTCCTGGAGCACAAAACGTGTATAAAAATAAACCTAAATGAAGTACCAATAATTAAGTACTTGATATAACAAATTCAAAATTCCTGCATGTATATTATGAATATTTTTTTTCATTCTAGAGGGGAGATAATATTTACAAAAAGGAGAAGTATTTTGTCCTATTTATTTAGCAGTTATTACAGTAAAAGGCCAAGTATCCAGCACTCAACTAAAATATATTTTAAAATTCTTAACAAAACTAAGCAAATGAGGCTTGCATACAGCCATCATAAAGCGCAAATATGATTGTGAATCAGAACAAAAGCTATCGCCTTTCCATTTACAGAAAATGATCAGTATTTGGGACTTTACCTAAAATAGAGCACATGCCTTGAGGCATTTTCAAAATTATGGGTTCCAACCACCAAGATAACTGGGCGTTAATGTGTTCCCGATATGTAACGTTATTTGAAAATGAGTAAACAACTGCTATGCAGCAGGAAAAATTATGACAAATGATTTAAGTTTATTGTATGCTATATCTTTAACTTGTAAATCTTGTCTGTCTAGCTAAATAAAGAGCAATTTGTTCTTTCAAATTTTGCCAGAATTACTACTGTCAATCTGCCAATTTTCATAGTCAACGGGATTTCATAATCGTATAAGAAGTTTTACTTTCATATGTTTGAATAGGCTTGTGAAAATATGTTGACTTTTATCAAATATATATTTGATGAATCTTAAGGTTTATAGTAATTTAGTGACCAGCCTGCTTCATTTTTTCCAGTCTTGATTCTAGGCCGAATTATGTTTTCACTAAAAATTTCCATATTCTTACCATTTCTACAGAATGGAACACTACTTCATTTTTGTCACATAGATGAAAAATATTTAATAAATGCTTTGAAATGACTGTTAGCAGAACAAGTAACTCATAGTTTTGGGTGATGCGATTTGGTTTTGGAACCTGTGCCTAATTACATTTCTGACAGTATTTTTCCGTTTTAGCTCGACGAATATGCTTTACCTTTAAAATAAGGACTAAAAAACAGGTTCTAAAATGTTTTAAAATATCTCTTAACTGAAATCGCGATCAAAACTTTTACAGAAATAAAAAACATGTTTGGTTTGTTTTGAGTACCAGAAAGCACACAAAGGAAAGCTCTTCTTACCAAGAGAAACTGCCTTTCTGAAGGAATTTCTAAGGGAAACTGATTCGTAGGCATATTATGCATGTAAAACCACGGAAACGTCCATGCAGCCACACCGTTTTACCTGGAATCGAACCTAGGTTGAACTACCAGTGGTCTGTGACTCAACTACTCAGCCCCTGGTGGGCTGACTGAAATAATGGATGGAATATATACAGAAATTTGTTTTGCCGGAATAAATTTATATACGTAACATATCAGTAAGCTTTAGTGCAAATTAGAAGAATTCTGAATAAAAAGGCAGTGAGGTAGTGAATCGGAGGAACAAACATGTATGAAAATGCGTTATCACTAAAAAAAGTGATAAAAATTCTGATTCTATGCATATTTGTACACATATGCATGGATGGAATACTGTATGTAGAGTCATTAGGTTCTATCGATGCAAGAATGAGAAAAATGTGCAGTGCCTTCGCTGGGATTTGAACTCCGGACCTTCACATGCTTCCAGTTACGCCACAGAGGCATGCGAAAAGTAGGGAAGAAATTCGTTATGTATATATTTACACATAAAATAATCAATTCAGGGATGTTGGAGCACAAAATTCTTCAAAAAATTGTGATTTCGGATTCTTGGATTTTCAAATTCTCTGCACTTTTATCTTTCTAAAAGTACCATTGTGATAAGGTCGCATAGAGGTTCTTTGTCTGGGATAAATTATTTCAGAGTGCAATAGTTTTCATTTCATAGATGAAATTCGGTGCAATGAGGGGCCTTTGTTAATGATTCCGGTTGCAGCCTCGGAGGTAACTCCAATAGACAAAGAGATAAAAGAAGTCTTTCATCAGAGTCAGGAGATGGACACGTTTGTTGTACCAGGGAAGATACTCTTCAGTTTCCTGAGAAGATGTAACAGGATACTCTTCAGTTTCCTGAGAAGAGACGGGACTTTTTTCCTGCTAGAGCTATGGGCATGTTGGCTCGCTAGAACTATAATTCCTCGTGTATAATGCGATAGAACATTTTTTCCTGTTAACAAAATTCTGAAATTACGGGACTAAATATATCCAAGTCCCATACTGTTAAGAAATGCAACTGTTAATGTTTTTATCTTATTAAAATTCATTTTAATGTTAGAACTTGAAGTTCATTTCAAACCTCTATTACAACCCCGGGTTTGTGTAGCGGTTTCAGCCACTACACTGCACCATTTTTTAGTCTCTATAAAAATTAGAACTGTAAAAAATCTAGTTTTAATTTGTCATCGAATGCTTTGATAAATGAGGATTTTTACATAAAAAAGGCGTTTTTCTCTAAACGTGAATTCTTTATACTCGATGTACCTTTTCTCAGGAACTACTGCTTACAGGTATCTAAAATTTTTATGTCTTATTTATTAGGTTTCTTAATATTTACAGAAATGAGCTTTTTGTGATAAACTATGAAAAAGAATAAAACTAAGTTTTTTGTGTGAGAAAAGCGTGTGAAAAAATTTCAAGCGTGTATCTACAGCAGATTTTGAGAAAAGGTGCATCGAATATGGCCAGTTCAATATTGTTGGTTGTTATATATGTTGACTCGTCAAACATAGATAAATTACTGTTTATTTAAAAGATTAAATTAGATTACTTTATACATAAGAGAGACATTAATGCTACATGGTTGGCAGCAAGTGACGAGAGTGTGACACAGCAAAAATACCGTGCACTCACCTAGCTAGTCAGGTTAGAGGCACTGCCATCTATCGGCAAGCAAAGTAATTAATATCTAACATGCCCTTTTTATTTATAGAACAAGACTAGTGCATGTTACTAACTTAGTACAATAATTATTTTACATCATTACTTATTTAGCAGTTAACTTAAGAAAACATTTTAACAGTAAATTATTACTTAACAGTTGACTTTAGAGAACATAGCAAAATTACATACCTGGATGACTCACTAATTAAACTGATATTTTAGAGTTCTGAACAGTTCATTAAATTCCATAATTAGTCTATAAATAAAGTATAAGTTTTCGACATCAATAAGTTCTTCCTAATTGTCTCTATATCGAAGAGGTTTTATTCTATTTCTACTTGATCGTCTTAACATTGGTTCAGTTGACACATTTCCTGGAATTTGAGGATGTTTAATAGAATCATTTTCCTGTTCCTTAGGTGGATCCTGCCTATCATTATCTACAAGAACAGGTTTATCCAGTGTTGATTGATCAAGTCCAAACAAATCTTCTGCTGTTCTGTTCCACTGTGTCATTTCACACGTAGACTTGTCTTTACGAATGTGATGTCGGTTTCTCCTATACACAGTTCCATCGTTTGCTTTTATGACATAACATCTTGGTTGAGGACCTGTCTTCATGATCATACCCTGTTTCCAAGGCTCTTTAATGTTCCCTTTGAACCACACTTTATCATTTTCATGAAGTTTTGGAAGCTGGGTTGCGTGTTTATTCGCATATTTCTTTTGCACCATCTGCCTTTTTTTTATGCTCTACTTGCACCTTTTATTTGAAATTTTGGTTGCAATGCTTTAGGATGTGATGGCAGAAAAGATCTCAGTCTTCTTTCCATTAATAATTCAGCCGGGGATATACACAGTTCCATCGTTTGCTTTTATGACATAACATCTTGGTTGAGGACCTGTCTTCATGATCATACCCTGTTTCCAAGGCTCTTTAATGTTCCCTTTGAACCACACTTTATCATTTTCATGAAGTTTTGGAAGCTGGGTTGCGTGTTTATTCGCATATTTCTTTTGCACCATCTGCCTTTTTTTTATGCTCTACTTGCACCTTTTATTTGAAATTTTGGTTGCAATGCTTTAGGATGTGATGGCTAATTCAGCCGGGGATAGCAAATCTTTTGCAGGTTGAGTTCTATAATCTAGCAAAACAATATACAAGTCTTTTCCTTCTTCCGCAGCTTTGCTCAGAGACTTCTTGAGAGTCTGGACAGATCTTTCAATTTGCCCATTTGCTCTAGGAAAATGTGGTGATGTGATGTTATGCATAACACCCCATTCTTCAAGAAATTTCCGCAATGCAAATTATATGTATTGGAGCTGTATGGTGGTCTCCCATCAGTGATGAGCTTCTCTGGTATTCCATGTGTTGCAAAAATGGACTTCATAACGGTCATTACAGCTTCAGCAGTTATACTCTTCAGTGGTTTCAGCTCTACATATTTCGAAAAGTAGTCTATCATTAACATATATTGTTGTCCTTTCAGGTAAAAGAAATCACAGGCAACTTTTTGCCAGGGTCTCTCTGGTAGATCACAGTCTAAAAGAACTTTCTGATTAGCCTGTTGATATTTCTGACATATCGCACATTTAGAAATATTCTTCCACATCTTTGTTGATGATCGTCCAGTAAAAATATTCTCTAGCTTTACTAGAAACTATACCCTTGTGAGACACATGCAGTTTTTTCATAATTTCTTTCCTAAGAGATGCTGGCACAACTAGTCGTTGTCCTCGACAAATTATTCCATCCTTTGTTGTATAAAGCTCTTCTTTGCAGTGCCAGTAAGGTTGTGCTGCTGGCCTTGTTTTGTTTCTTTCTGGCCATCCATTTTTGATATGAAATAATACATCTTGCAATTCAGGGTCCTTTTCTGTCATTTTTACGATTTCCTGCCATTTTGTTGGAGAGGCTTGTGTTAATAGACTTACATTAACAGTAGGTTCTTGACTGAAGGTGTCATGAAAGGTGTCAACACTTGACTGTGCTCTAGACAGGGCATCAGCTATTAGCAATTCTTTTCCTGGGACATATTCCAATTTCAAATCATACCCGTTCAGTTTGAGGAACATGCGCTGAAGACGAGGTGAGATTGTATCATAAGGTTTCTTACTAAGGCCTAGTAATGGTTTGTGATCAGTCTGCACTGTTACATGTCTTCCGTACGTATAGTAGTTGAAATGTTCTAACCCATATACAACTGCTAAGAGTTCTTTTTCAATCTGCGCATACCTTTGCTGCGTTTCTGTCAATGATGCTGATCCAAAAGCCACAGGTTGATTATTTTGTAGGAGAACCGCTCCAATTCCATATTTACTGGCGTTTACTGACATAGTTACAGGTTTGCTTTCTTCAAAATACTGTAAACATGGGGCTTGCACAATCATCTGTTTTAGGTGCTTATAGTTTCTTTGGATGTTTTCATCCCATAACCATTCGCTATCTTTTCTCAAAAGTTGCCTTAACGAATGAGTTAGACTTGACAACTGAGGTGTGAATTTTGCTAAGTATGTCACCATTCCTAGAAATCGCTGCAGGTCTTCTCGGCCTTTTGGTTCTGCAAACTTTTCAATCGCTTGGATCTTCTTTGGATCAGGTGCAATACCTTTATCAGACAGTACATGTCCTAAATAGGTCACAGAAGTCCTAGATAGCTGTGTCTTCTCGATGTTAAATTTCAGATTAGCATTTCTGGCTATCGTAAGTGTCTTCCGCAACAACTTGCTATGTTCTTCGACAGACGACGATCCTAGGGCTAAATCATCAAAATATGGATTTATCTCGTTCTCATTGCTAAAAATCTCCTCCATGGCCCGTTGAAATTCCTCAAGTGCATTGTTCAGACCAAAAGGAAGAACCAAAAGTCTGAATCTTCCCCAGGGTGTTGTAAGTGTTGTCAAGCATGATGACTCCTCATCAAGCGGTAGTTGCCAAAATCCATTCTTGGCATCCAAAATGGTAAATATTTTACATCCTTGGAGTTTCGTCATAAGGGCTTCTGCTGTAGGGATTGGATAATGAGGTCTTTGAATATTCTCATTAAGCTGCCTTGGATCTAAGCAAATTCTCAATTTCTTTGGCGTATTTATCACAACCATGTTGCTTACCCATTCTGTAGGCTCATCAACTTTTTCTATGATGCCAGTTTCAACCATTCTGTTTAGCTCCTCCTTTACTTTTTCATGCAAAGCAAGTGGCACTTTACGTGGTACTGCAACATGATGTGCGAGATTTTCTTTTATTTTTATCTTTACTGTGCGATTTAGTTTTCCCACACCAGTAAACACATCTGCAAATTCCTGCATCACTTGCTCTGGTCTCTCTTCATTTTGTTTCTTTTCCTGCTTCACTTGATACACTCTTTCAATCAGACCCGAGTCTTGGCAAGCCTGAAGACCCAAAATAGGAGATGATTCCAGAGTGATTACTAGAAATTTGAGAGTTTTTGTCAATTTTTGAGTTTTACATTTAAGGTAGCACTCACCTAATATTGGTACTTGGTTGTCACTACAATCCAGTACTGGTTGTTTATTTTTCTTAATTATTGGTTTCTCTCTCCACTTTAACAATTCACTCTTGGGTATAATGTTAACTTGAGCTCCAGTATCTAATTTGAAGTTCACTTCGTTCTTATTTACAGTGATCTTTTGGTACCAGACTGATGCTTTATTTGAATCCACCGCGTCAACAGTTTTTACTTCCCCTAGGTAAATAAATTCCGAGTCGCTATCTTCAACGGCGTGCACTCTCTTGTTTTGTTTCGGCGCGACACATTTTCGCCCAGTGATTTTCCCCACCACACTTTCGGCAGACCGTTCAGAACGCAGCGCACTTCTTTGGCTCATGTTTTCTTCCACATCGCTTGAACTCTTTTACTTGCGTTATCTGCGCGGGATTTGATTGATTTTTTTTTTTTTTTTTTCTGAGAGCGTCTACGGAGATTTTGTTCTCGTTTATTTCAGTGGCTTGTGCTTTGCTATGTTCCGCTGCCTTGCATTCACTGATGATATTCTGCAGCGTCTTTTTCGCTCTATTTGTCTCTCGTATTAGCCGTTCTTGTAACGCTTTATCTGAGATGCCTTGCACTATTTTATCACGAAGCATTCTATCTTGCGCTTGCCCATAGTTGCAATCTACTATTGCACATCGTAACCTTGAGTAAAAGTACGTGAATTTCTCTCCTTTCTCTTGCTTTATTTCGAGAAACTTGAATGATGCATAAATCTCATTCTGATAATCTGCAAAATATTTGTCGAATTCTTGTAGCACTTGTTTCAAGGACACTTCACTGTTGCCCGCTTCTGGCTTCAAATCAAACGATCGATATTGCTTTTTTAATTCGTCACCACAAACATGTCGAAAAAGCGCAGTTTTTGTGCTTTCTGACTCTTGACTATATCTTAATGCCTCGATATAGTCCTCGAAGTCTTCCTTCCAGTGTCTCCAAGCTTCAGAAGGGTTCGATCCAGCGTTATACGGTGACAACGTGGGCAGGTTATGCGCCATTTTTGATTCCAAGTTTTTCAAATGCACGTAATCCTTAAAATATCAATTTATGCATTAAATTCGTGAGCATGGTTTACTCTGACACCATGTTATATATGCTGACTCGTCAAACATAGATAAATTACTGTTTATTTAAAAGATTAAATTAGATTACGTTATACATAAGAGGTACATTGATGCTACATGGTTGGCAGCAAGTGACGAGAGTGTGACGCAGCACAAATACCGTGCACTCGCCTAGCTAGTCAGGTTAGAGGCACTGCCATCTATCGGCAAGCAAAGTAATTAATATCTAACATCGGTATAGGGGTTTCTGATACCCCTTAACTTTAAAATAAATTAAAATATAAAATAATGAGATCTCTTTTCATCTCTAAATTTGCAACTATGGAATTTTCATTAAAAAATCTATGAAATTCAAAATGTACACATTAAAATTGTTGAAAGTAAATAAAATTGTGGAATTGTTTCACAAGAAAATAGTAAAGCTAAATTAAATTTAAACAATTCTCCTACGCCATTGCTGCAAGGAATGAAATTTGAATTTAACAAATATTCTGTAATCCTATAAAGCAATTATAAAATTCTCTATTCGTATAAATTCGTACGAAAAGAGAATATTTGTTAGATTAAGATTGTGGAACATATTTTATTAAATTAATAAAAAGTGGTTGCAAATATATACCTTGATTGTGGAACATATTTTATTAAATTAATAAAAAGTGGTTGCAAATATATACCTTAAGACATAAAACTGTATTTGGCGAAGATTGTTGTAAGCCAAATTGTTAGCTCGAAACTTCTCGAATGCTGCTGGTCATCTTCAATTAATTAGTAATTATTAACTAGAAATCTTACTTTCAATCATAAAACTGTCACTAAAGTATCCAAATAACCTAATATGTATTCTAAAGATCAATCGTATATTTTTCCTTCAAACTTTTACATATTATGTAGAAATTTTCGATATTCAAGTTGATAACAAATAATATGTTAGTTCTTGCAGTTTTAGACTTAAAGTTTCTTCTTCCGTTACTTTGGTTTTTCTACCATAAATTACATTTTTTATATACTCAACTACCCACCATTTTCTGAACTTTCCCTGTACTTTTAAACACATTTGTGTTAACATCACAGAAAAATACACACACATCCATTAAATGCAATTTTTGTACTGCTAAACGCAGAAATTTATTTGGAAACAATAAAATGTTTATACTGCTATAATATAGATTACTTTTTCTTCCTACAAGAAACTATTTATGGAAATTTTCAAAATGTTTAACAATTATGTTAAATAAATCAGAAAAAATGTCCATGTTTAATAAATAAATAAATGTAGTTTAGCTTTTATCCCACAAAACTTGTAAGGATCTTAAGTTTTACTAACGTTTATTTTATTTTAAATCTTTACTATCACTTCTTATTTTCTACTTCCGGCCAGAATTATAAGCGTGAAGGAGTTTATGCAAAGTTGTCTGGCGAACGCCAAGTATTTAAGTGTGGCCTTTTTGCCAAGCAGGAGAGAGGAAGCCGTGAGTTCGAAGCAGGCCGCTTACCTTAGAAGTTACGCAGTTGCTACTTTGCCTTCCAGGCCAGAGGTTTTAATCCTCTTGATAAATTAAACGTATTGTAGTGTTCACAGTCTCTGTGCTACATACGCTTTCTGTTATTATAAGGCCAATCTTATTCTAAAGTTAAATTAGAGTTTAGTTTTATTTTGATATCTTTTAAGTTAGACCCCGAGTGGAGGGTCATTGTATTCCGAAGTACGGAAGTCATTGTATATAAAGAAAAAAATAAAGGGTTTTGTATACCCTTCGTCTGTATCCTGTCCACTTACTACAATTAGTGAACATAGCTTTAGTAAGCTCTCTGTTCTAGTCAGGTCATTGTATGTTTCCGAAGAAAGTTAGAAGAAACATTGAACCTGATAGTGGCGCCCGACGAAGAATAACCATGGCCGAGTTTCAAGAAGAACCTGTGCTACCTGCAGAAACAGCTCAGAATCCAGAAATGCCAGCTGCCGCCCTGGAAGGATTTGGGTATATTGTCCAGACCATGCGCGCTTCGATGAAACCGGAAGCAACGTTTAATGGAAACTCACAGGTAACCAGTTTTTTGGAAAAATTGGATGACCACTTCATGCTCTACCCCGTGCACGAGTTTCAAAAAGTTACCTTAGCTACCAGCGCTTTGAGGGGCCAAGCGCTTAACTGGTTCAAATGTATCGGCAGAAGTCTCTTGGGTCAAGCAGGAAGTCCCACCTATACCTACGAAAATTTCAAGACTGCCCTACTAAAAGCCTTCCCTGTTGTAAGGGATCGTGCGAAATTAGAAACAGAACTTTTCAGTATATATCAACAAAGAATGGAAAACCTCTCCAGGTTTATTTTAAGAAAAATTCACGTTTTCAAGCTCTTGTATGGAAACCGTCCGGATCCTGAAATAATTCAAGTGATTTTGCCGAGGTTACTACCCCAAGTGCAAGACTTTATTGAATTGAGAAATCCGACTACACTGGAAAAATTATTTGAGCTAGCAATCCAGTTTGAAAGTAGAAGAACGGCGGACGTCGAAAGAAGACGCCAATATCAACAGCGAAACCAATTTGGTACGCCAAGACTACAGCAAACTCAAGCACATGGCTACGGAGAAAAAGCGAATCAGTGGGCAAGGAAACCCGAGCATTCAAAAACAGCCGGCGAACGTCGACAGTTCAATAGCAACCCAGAAAAAAAGTCTCAAGGCCAGTGGAGAAAGAAGGAAAGCACCGAAAGAAAAAATAATTTAAACTAAAACGGATTTCTGCTGACGAGAGGGTGCGGAAATCCGAAGGCCACGAAAACCCCTCTTCCTACAAGTTAAATACAGTAATGGTGAAAAATTTAACTCTTCCGAAGATTGAAGTCTTGGTAAATAATATCCCGGCCACCGCACTCCTGGATACCGGCGCGCAGTGTTCCTGTGTGGCAGAAGTCTTTTTTAGAAAGTATTTTCGCAAATACCGCATATATAATGCGGATAATACAACAGTATTAGCGGCGCAAGGAGAACAATGTAAGTGCGTAGGTAAAGTACCTTTGTACATCCGTATCAAGGACGAACAAGTAAAGGTGATGTTTTTTATAGTAAAGAATTTGCAAGCACACTTAATACTAGGAATAGACTTTCTTTCAGACGCACAAGCTACACTGGATTTTAATGAAGCGTCTCTTAAGCTGACGATGCAACCAGTGTGTGTAGAAAAGGTTGAACCGCCAAGGGTAAATCTCGACCACCTGCCTAATGACGAGCAAGATAGAATCCGACAAGTGGTAAGTGAATTTGCTTCCTTATTTAGTGATATTCCAGGATTTACCCAGGTTACTAACCATAGTATTGACACCGGAGATGCATTGCCGGTTCGTCAAAAACCATACCGGTATGATAAGAATAAGGAAAAAATTATAGAATGGCATATTACCGATATGCTACGTAAAAAGATCGTAACGCCTATCTCAAGTAGTTATGCTAGTCCGGTGGTTTTATGTAAGAAAAATAATGATTGTCCTTTGGAGCATCCAAAAAGGTGGAGATTCGCTATTGATTACCGTAAATTAAATTCCATAACGAAATATCCGGTATATCCGTTACCGATTATAGAAGAAATTTTAAGGAACATAAAATCAACCAAATTTATGACAACTTTAGACTTAACGAATGGTTATTTTCAAATAGGGATCAGGCCTGAGGACGTGCCTAAGACTGCTTTTATAACCAAGTCTGGCACTTATGCATTTTTGCGAATGCCGTTTGGCCTTTCAGGCGCCCCAGCAACATTTCAGCGATGCATGGACATTGTGTTAAGACCTGTTCTCGGAAAGTCCACATTTATCTATTTAGACGATATCATTATTACTAGTGATAATCTAGACCAACATGTACAGGATTTAAGACAGGTGTTTTCTTTATTAAATGAGGCCGGTCTAAAAGTTAATGTCGAAAAATGCAAATTTGCAGCCCCTGAATTAAAATATTTAGGTTACAAAATATCGCAAAAAGGGATCGAGACAGATGAATCAAAAATAATCGCTGTACAAAAGTATCCGACTCCAAACACGGCAAAGAAGCTCTCTTCTTTTCTAGGACTTTGTTCATATTATAGGTCCTTTATAAAAGATTTTGCGGCTATCGCTGAGCCATTGTTAAAATTAAAAAGGAAAAAGGCAAGATTCTCGTGGACGGCCGAAGCCAATAGTGCTTTCGAAAAATTAAAACAAGCATTAACGCAAGCCCCTGTGTTGAAATTTCCTGAAAAGGATGAAAATTTAGAAATTTCAGCGGATGCTTCGGATTATGCGGTAGGAGCGGTACTTTCGCAAAATCAGCAGCCAGTAGCATTTTTTAGCCGAACTTTAAATCAAACACAAAGAAACTATTCCGCGACCGAGAGAGAGGCACTTGCAGTTCTGTTAGCAGTGCAAAAGTTCCGAGTCTATTTTGGAAAGGCGCCGATAACAGTATATTCTGATCATGCGGCGGTAACTAGATTGTACTCTGGAAAAAATTTATCCCCAAGGTTAATAAGATGGGCACTCAAGCTGCAAGAATATAATCTGGTAATCAAGCATACCCCCGGAAAGGAAAATATCGTAGCAGATGCCCTGTCACGAATTAAATTAGACGAACAGGGTAATACCGTAAAAGTTGCAATGCTGACAGCGTGTACAATAAATTCCCGAGAAACTGTAATAACCGAACTGGGTAAGGATCCTGAGTTTGGAAGTATTTATGAGTATTTGAAGGATCCTGAAAATTTTAGCCACCAAGATATTGTGGCGATAAGAAATAGGGCGGCCCATTACGAACTAATAGATGGTCTATTATTCTACACAAAAACTACGAATTCCAACAACGAATTTCGACCTGTTATCCCAGCTAGTCTTAGATTAAATATCCTGCAAGAGCTCCATGACAGCCCTTTAGCTTCTCATGCTGGTATTCGAAAAACTACTCAACGCGTACGCGAGGCAGTCTACTTTCCTGAACTGCAAAAGTTAACAAGGGCGTATGTCCAGTCCTGCCCAACATGTCAAGCCGTTAATTATATTAATTTCCGCCCGGCCGGGTTTCTAAATAGTATTAAATCCGAATTTCCAAATGAAATAATCGGCATCGATTTATTGGGCCCTTTCCCAAAAAGTCAGTTAAACAAAAGTCGCTATCTCCTTGTTATAGTTGATCATTTTAGTAAATGGACCGAAATTGTTCCCTTAAAACGAGCCTCCGCGAAATTAGTTACCGATTCTATTTTAAATAAATATATTTTAAAATACGGGGCGCCCCTAAAAGTTATATCGGATAATGGTCCTCAATTTGTAAGTAATATATTTGAAGACATGTGCCAAAAACTGGGCATACGTCATTTAAAAATGGTCCCGTATCGGCCGCAATCAAATATAGCGGAACGGGTCAACAGAAATATAGTGAAAATTATCCGTAGTTATGTTAAAAATTTTCATAAAAGCTGGGATAACTATGTCAATGAATTTGCTTTCGCCCTTAGGACCGCAAAACATGATACAACGGGCAAAACTCCTGCTGAGTTATTTCTAGGCAGAAAGATTATAACACCGTTAGATAAATTATTTTATGTGCAACAAAGAGCCCCAGAATTTAAAATGGGTGATATAGAAAAACTAATTAAGGAAGCAAAGAAGAATACGGAAGTAGCACAAAGAAAACAGAAGCTCTATTATGATTTGAAACGACGGGGAGTAACTTATAAAGTAGGGGATGAAGTACTAAAAATTAAGCATTCACTTTCTTCAGCACCAGAAGATAAAACTGCCAAATTTTTCCCACGCTTTGAAGGACCATATGTTATAGAAAAAATAACTCACGCTGTTGTAGTATTAAAGGCAAGAAATGGCGAAACCTGTTCCGCAAACATTGACCAGATAAAACCATTCTATGACCGTAATAAAATGCAAATCTTTTCAGATCTTTTGCAGGATCCGGTACGGCAGACACCGCAGGTACAAGTTCCAGAGGTGGGAAAACGACAAGTACAAGGGCAAGCCAATGAGAGACAGAAGCAAGTGAAAAGAAAATTGCCCCGCGGAAAAATTGAAGGTACAAAGAAAAAGAAGTCGTTCCACCGTCCAAAAAACAGAGTTCACGAACACCCCCAGAATGAAGAAGGGAGAAGGACGACGTATGTGGAAAAGACCGGGAGAAAGGACGGCAACTATAACCCGGCTGTGAAACGGAAGATTGACTCATCCGACAGAACTCTCCGCAGCAAAAGTCGCCGAACTGCGGAAAGGCCATCAGCGGCGGAGGAAAAAGTACAAGAAAAATTTGAACGGCCAACAACGAGGTCCAAGCAGGATCACGACAGAAGTTTCCCGGTTCCACCAAGACCAGCTGCCTTCAAGCGGCCAAGACCACAAGCAGAGGACAGAAGGAAGATGTTCAAGGGTGGCCGTAGTGGTGAAAAACGGAAGCTTCCAGAGGAAAGCACTGAAGGGCGAGGCCGTACAAGAAGGAGGATCAACCAAGCAACGGTCTGCAGCACCTTTAAAGACTGGGCCCAGAAAAGGATGTCTGAATATTACAAAGATAAGTAAAATTTTGTGTTACTTTACAAACTTAAGTTAATCTTTCATTCTTACTGCAAGTGGCAGATTTGAAGAAGTTTTACCTCATGCGAGGTCTACCTTTATCGCCAAAAGGGCGAGAAATGAGTTGTGACCGATTTTCTTATTATGTTTTTCAATTACTCGCGCGTAAAACTAAAGTTGATGTATAATAGCGTTGTATAAAGACTTAAATTGTATAAATTTTATTTAAAACATTCTAACAAGAAAGAAGTTTTAGTCTGAAAGACTTTTTGAAATGTAGTATTATTTCAATTTAGAAAGAATTGGCACTTGCTTTGAAAAGAATAGAAGTTAACAATGTACTACTAATGTATGTTTTCAAATGTGTAAAATTAACGGCATCTTCATATGTTCTTGTATACATGTGAACTGTTATTTTGAATGTTTAGAAATACCGTGATATGGTAAAAGTGAAAGTAATGTTAAAAAATTTTGTTATTCGTGTGACTGTAAAGATTAAATCATGCTGAATATGTGTTAAAGGTTGAATAATGTAGTTAGGCTCTCTGACGCTACACTTTAGAGTTAGCCACTTTCAGAATAGTACCTCAGGGTCTAGAGTTGAAATTAGGGTGTGTTAAGAGGTCTCGTATGTTGAATTTTAACACGTTAGTGTTTTGATTGTAGGAGGAAGTGTTGAACACATAGACAGAAACATTCGTGTTTGGTGTTTTTACAACACATGTCAGAGAGCACGGGGAGAGATAATTAAAATAGTCATGAATGAAATAAGAATGTTAAGAAAAGTATATTCTATATGTTATTTACAATGTCATTCTGTAACATTTCATTAAACTAGTTTTCCTTCCAGATCTCTGGAAGGAACCAGAATTGAATAAAGCTCCTGTTTTGATGCAGTACAGATGAAAAAGAAAAAAGATTGTTGTATATTCCGGGAGCTGCTATTGTAACAAATTTCTTTCTTTTAAAATTTTCTAGTTTCTAGCTAAGTTACGTTTGTAAAAGTTTGGCCTCGCGTTAGTTTCTAGAGCTAAAAGTTTTCAACAAGGTCGTTTTAGACCTCAGTTTCAAACTAATTAACTCTGGCGGGAAGTATGTAAGGATCTTAAGTTTTACTAACGTTTATTTTATTTTAAATCTTTACTATCACTTCTTATTTTCTACTTCCGGCCAGAATTATAAGCGTGAAGGAGTTTATGCAAAGTTGTCTGGCGAACGCCAAGTATTTAAGTGTGGCCTTTTTGCCAAGCAGGAGAGAGGAAGCCGTGAGTTCGAAGCAGGCCGCTTACCTTAGAAGTTACGCAGTTGCTACTTTGCCTTCCAGGCCAGAGGTTTTAATCCTCTTGATAAATTAAACGTATTGTAGTGTTCACAGTCTCTGTGCTACATACGCTTTCTGTTATTATAAGGCCAATCTTATTCTAAAGTTAAATTAGAGTTTAGTTTTATTTTGATATCTTTTAAGTTAGACCCCGAGTGGAGGGTCATTGTATTCCGAAGTACGGAAGTCATTGTATATAAAGAAAAAAATAAAGGGTTTTGTATACCCTTCGTCTGTATCCTGTCCACTTACTACAATTAGTGAACATAGCTTTAGTAAGCTCTCTGTTCTAGTCAGGTCATTGTATGTTTCCGAAGAAAGTTAGAAGAAACATTGAACCTGATAAACTTATTAACATAGTTGCGAAGACGTTTAATATCATAAAGTCTAGTAATTTAGTACATTTCAATGTTTCATCAAGACAATGAAGCATATTGATAATTATGATGTTATTTCTACTTATTTATAGATAAAATTTATTACATTTTAAGCAATCAAACAACTGTGCAAGTTATTTTAATAATTTGGAAATATATGCACTAAACAGAGCTTTAAAATATAGTATTAATCTCATTGTCTTGGTTTTGGGCGGGAAAATGTTGAAAATATTTCATAAATTTTCCTCACAGATTCACAGCAATTCTGACTCCTTGATTTGAATTCATTTGAAGTATCTACAAATGCTTTTTTGTTAAAATCGCTGTGTTGCCAAACATGCAATTTTTTGTACAGTGACTTTAGACCTGGAAAAATCTTTCGAACAATCCTGTTTGTTTTCCTAGCGTCATTGAATTTTCCAACGAAAGCATCACATTTATTACTGAGTCGAACTTTCAAGATTTATCATACTGTGTATGTTCAATTCATTACTGAATTGTTTGTCTCCTGTTTCTTCAAACGTTGCAACCGAATATGTACACCAATAAGCAGTATCCATTCATTTAAGTCTTTACTTAAATTTTCAGTTATAAGAAATTTAAAAAAAATATCCGTAAACAAGAGCACACGATCAGCTCTTAACACACCAGACGCATTTCTTATACAGGAAACACATTTAAAGTCTGCACTGAAAGTGCTTTACGCGAAGTATGCTACTTACCGTGCTGATCGAGAAACTATACGGGACGATGGAATCACCACTTTTGTTAAAAGGAGCATTCATCAGCATTAACACAAACAAAATCTTTCCACCTCTTTTGAAAGCAATACTATCGAAATTCAAACTGAGCACAGAAAATTAATTATCTCTAATATCTATATACCTCTCAATAATAGTTCCATCATTTCAGAAGTTGAACAATTACTGGACTTTAACTCATCTGCTTTAATTGGAGGAGACTTTAACGCTAAGCGGCAATGCTGGAATCAAGGAGCTAGCAATAGAAAGGACGAGAAATTTTTAACATGATTCAAAATAAAAATTATACCATTCATGCCGCTTATGAGCCTACGCATTACGGTTATAACACATCTTCTATTATTGACTTTTTTCTATCCAAAAACCTCGACTATAATCGCCAAATTTTTGTTATTTCAGTTCTCTCATCTGACCATAATCCCTTCTTTCTTGAAATCAGAATAAACAGTTACTTACCTTCGCTGGGCAGGAGCATTGGCGTCCCAGACTGAAAAAAATTCACAAAATCACTTAAGATACCAATTATGGAAATTCTAACATCGTCAACAAACACGATATTCAAGAAGTTTACCACCTATATTCAACGTGCTATTAATTTCTCCACCAAAAAATTTATCAATTCCCATCCTTTTTTCCTCTTCCAGCCAACATAAGACAAAAAAATCAAGTGCAAAAGTTGTATTAGAAGAAACAGGCAAATTACAAGGGACCAAAGACTCAAAACGCAATTGAACACTCTCCATCGTGACATCAGAAAGTACGGAATTACTCTGATATGCGCCATCAAGTCGTCAAATTTCACGCCAAACCTTTTTTGGCAAGAAACTCCACGCTGCCATATTACTATCTAAATTTTTTGTCTACATTTCGAACTTTAACCCTAAAATGGCTCCAAAAACGCGGTTTTCGCACATGCAAAAACCACGTTTTGAACACACAATTTAAGCTAAAAATCCGAAACAAAAACAAAAAATTTAGATAGCAAAAAAGTAAACTTTCTAACCAAAAATATTTGACAAGAATCCATGTACACAGCGATATGTTTTAACTTAAAAAAACATCTACGAATTGCAAAATATAGGCAGCGAAGGAATCTACGAACTACGCACACCTCCCTTTAATAAATTAACATAACAACAATAAATTTCAAAGAATACCATGTACACAGCATCCTGTTTAAACTTTAAAAAAAATCTACGAATTGAACAATTTAGGAAACGAACGAATCTACGAACAATTCTCACCTAGCTTTAATAGATTAACATAACAACAATAAATTTCAAAGAATACCATGTACACAGCGTTCTGTTTCAACTTTAAAAACATCTATGAATTGCACAATCTAGACACTACGCACTAGTCAACAAAATAAACTAAAATAAATTTCAAACAATTCAAAAAAACAACAATAACGACAGAAATTCATACTAAAAAAACAATGAACATAACATTCTACAAAATAAGAACAAGAATAAAATAAAATGCACTTACCATGAATTAATGCTTTTTTGAACAGCAGAAATACCAATTTCATACCGCCTTTAACATGTCGCCAAGTAATCACTATCATATTTATATGACAGCCAGACACACTATCCAAAAAAATTATACTATGCTTCACAAATAAATAAAATCACAAATAATCACAAATCCCTACTTCTATCATGCACAACCACTAAAAATAATCTCCCAGACCTTCTTTTCACTCCTCCAAACAGCCACTGCTCCTCAACAGGATGGTCACAATGATATTTCTTTTTGCCGAACTTCAATTCAACAGCTTCCACCATCTTATCTTTCCCCTCTATCTTCTCAGACTCTTTTACTACTTTAGCAAAAGATTTTTCAACGTCAACAGGGTGCCATACAACACGCAATCGCGCCAAAAACCAGCGCAGAACACATATCGCCACATTTGGTGAAATTAGGGCGTATATCAGAGTTGTATCAAAAGTACATTAGTAACTTCAAGACGCACGCCAACGCTTGCAAAACTTCCTCAACTCGCAACAGAAGATAATTTTCTTTTTGACATTGCAAAACAATTTAAGAAGCTTTTCAAGCAAATTCTGCCACTTCAAGGCATCAACGGAATGGTTTATTAAGACGAAGACAAAGACAAAACATTTGCTGATTTTTATACTAGAAGAAACATTTACTCCCAATACTACTACTCCTTACCACAGCAATCATATCCATAAAGTTAATAATACTGCTAATACCTTCTTAAAAATCTCTGGTCTTTTGAACTTTACATTACTGATCACACCTAAATTGATTGCCGGATTATATCGGCTTCTTCAAATCCAAAAAAGCTCCAGGTGTTGATGGTATATTTACCAAAGCGCTGAAACACCTTCCTATCAGTGCTATCACATGTCTTACTAATATAATCTACTCTATCATCAAGTTCTCACATTTTCCTAATATACAAAAACATGCCAACATCATCGTCTTCCCAAACCGCATCAAAACTTCACGTTTCTACAGAACTACCGTCCAATTAGCCTTCTCAGTCCACTTTCCAAAACAGCTGAAAAAAATATAATATCATTTAAACAAATTATTCCACAGAGCTCCAACATTCCAGAAGAACAGTTTGGATTCCGTCATCTTCATAGTACTAATCATCAGCTGCTTCGTGTCATCAACTCGGTTTAAATTGTAAATTCCCTACTTGAGCCATATTCCTTGATATTGCGAAAGCTTTTGATAGAGTATGGCTCCGGGGACTTATCTACAAACTTATCAAGTTGAACTTCCCAAATCATTGTATTAGATTTATTGCTCACTATCGCCAAGACTGAAACTTTGCAGTGAAAATTGGCAGTATTATTTCTACCATCAGAAACATCTTCGCTGGAGATCCCCAGGGGTCAGTACTTTCGCCGTATTTTTATAATATTTACACTTATGATACACTACACTTCCCTAAAGACCCACAAATTACCATAGCTCTTTTCGTAGATAATACAGCAATTATGACCCAAGCTTCAACGGTTACAGTTGCCTGGCTCCTTCTTCAACATTACCTCAAACTTCTTGAAAATTTGCTCAGTCTTTTGAGCTTTGCACTTAATACTGAAAAATCAAAAGCAATAATTTTTTGTAAAGGACAAACAAATTTCACACCACCAACACCTCTTTTGTTTGATGAAGAAATTTTTGGGTTAAAACGAAATTAAATATCTAGGAGTTGTTCCAAATTAAAAATTATCTTTATAATTAGAACTCCGTTTCTTTCAATAACTTTAGTCCACATTTTTTAATTCGAAAAGAAACTTTATTAAAGCTCTTAGCAAATATAAACAAATTTATAGAACAACAAAATTGAATAATCTTTCGGTTGCCATTCCAAAAACAAATAAAACCATGTTAATCCATTATTTAAAATTTCTGTACAAGTTCAAGCCACAACAGTACTCCCTTCCCAGTAAATAAGTTCCGTTTGAGCATATTAGTACCTTCAAAATAAACTATTTACAAAAAATATAGATATATATAAATGCTAGTCCCGAAATAGTACAGGGGGTTTTATTGTCCAACCTATACGCGACTGTTTTGCAGGAAGCATTTTAATTTTAGGAGGTAAGGTAGTTAAATTTAGGATGACGTAATGCCAGAATGGGCTGCGTTATGAGTTTGATGAAATATTTTCTTACGATAATTGTCAGGGATATATGGTCTGATATTATTCGTTGAAGTTTTACACCACAAAGACTTCCCAGAAGGTAGCGGATACTGATTAAAGCTCAGAGAAATTGTTAATGTCTAAAAATGTCTTCAAATTTTGCAATTCTTTATCCATAATTTGTTCATCTGCAATTTTATCATAGTCGATCAAAGAAATTTCTTTAATTCTAGATAACGTGTCTGCAACGATGTTGTCTCGACCTTCTATGTTCTGTATATATAAGTTGAAAATTGAGAGATGCATTGTAAATGTCTAAGTTGAAAAGGTGATTCTTTTTCTGGCTTTTGTTTAAATGCAAAGATTATGGGTTTATAGTCTGTGAATATTTTAAATATTCTTCCTTCCAATAAAGATTTAAAGTGTTTGGTGGAGAGGTAAATTCCTAGTAACTATCTTTCGTAAGTACTGCAATGCTTTTGTGCTTCGTTTAGTTTTTGGGAATAAAATGCAACAGGTTTCCATCCCTAATCTTCAAACTGTTAAATTGCCGCTCCAATCGCGCAGTCTGAAGCATCTGTATATAATGACAGAGGTAGTTCATGAGTCGGAAATAAAAAGAATGTTCTATTTACTAAATCATCTTTGCATGGCTGAAATTTTACTTAGCTTCATCTGTCCACTGAATTTTCTGTTTATCTTTTTTTCCGTGCTCCTTTAAGGTTATAAGGTATTTGTCCCGCTTTCCTGACGTGCCTTCGTGGTGTAGTGTTTCTGCACGCTGGACCGGTATTACAGAGGTCCGTGGTTCAATTTCTGGCGAAGGCGGTTGCTAATTTTTCAATCTCTCCTGCTTCAAAAAAATACCTAATGTCTCTACAGTGGCGCCCGAATTAAAAGGTTGTTGGATGAGGTTTTTCCGCACCCACGATTTGGCGATTGGGTCCCCTAAAAACCCCAGTCGCTCTTTAAAAAGGGGAATATATAATGCATTTCTCCTTCATTCCTAGCGTGCCTTCATGGTATAGCGGACAGCACACTGAGCCGGTATTTCCGAGGTCCGTGGTTCGATTCCCGCGAAGGTATTGCTAATTTTTCATCTCTTCAGCTTCCAAAAATCCTAATGTCTCTACAAGGTAGCCATGTAGGGTAAAAGCGCAGAATAAGCTGCATCAACAAAGTTGAGAAGGCGGAGTTGTGTGATGTCAATAAATGGATGGGACTAAGCTTGTGACGCCCCAATGTATTCTCGCATTTGCACTACGCGTAATTTCTATTTTCTCTTAAAAATGACAATAATGAATTGTTTATTATTGTAAATTAATATCAAATTCTTTACATTAAATTTACACTTCAAATAAAGCAGAGATAGCTACATTTGAAGATAACCTGGATACCCAAATTACCGTCTTTTCTTCAGAAAATTTGAACCGAGTAAGTTATTATTTTTATCTCAAGATATTTCTGCATTTAAATATTAGCTTTTGAAATTATCTAATTTTTTTCAGCATGTTTCCTTATCCTAACTTCATATCGTTCTATTCTGTTTTCTGCTTCCATACTATGTTTATGGTAAAATTAATTTTGGTACAAGAAAAATTTTTAAAAATAGTTTTCAATATTAACGAACTGTAATGATTATAGTTTTTTGATCATGCTGTTTCAATGTTGAAAACTGAGAACATGGTAAATGCTTAAATTAACTTTATCCCTGTATGCAAGTCATTTAGATGCTTAATTAATATATATATATATATATATATATATATATATATATATATATATATACTGTATATATATATATATATATATACATATATATATGTGTGTGTGTATTGAACGCATAGTGATATTTTAGATTGCACTAAATATTTAGATTAACTTTATGTTTTATGCATGTATGAAATTAGCTTTAATGTTAAAAAAATACAACTTGTAAAAACACATGGTGAACTTTTAGATTAATTTTATAACTTACGCATGTGCACATAAAATGCATGCATGTAAGCAATCCGTTTTCCATGTTAAAAATATATAAGTTGGAAAAATGCATGGTGGAAAGTTTTAGACTAACTTTATGTTTTATGCATGCACTTCATTTAGATATTAAACAAAATATAACTTGCAAAAAATTAAATGCATAGGCAATTAGATGTTAAAAACTGATTTCTAAAGGGTTCGATTTTGGAATTCAAGAGAATTTTTTTTGTCTGTGCTTTAGGTGGCCTATACAGGAAGAGAGAGGCCACAACGAATCAATTTATGGCTTCACTATGGACATTATGATGTCATTAAGTCCCTGAAACGGTTTTTTTTTCCAGGCAAATACTACTGTAATACTTGTGAGAAGGCCTACCAGCGCGTTGAAGAACATCGATGTGCCAATGCGTGCCCTATGTGCCTAAGGACCGACTGCTTTCAGGACCAGCCCCAACGATGTCAGGCTCGCGACCGTCTCTGCCGCTCCGATACCTGTTATGCGGCATACAATGCCCTGACTGGAAACCAAGAGTTTTCACTTTGCGACAGGTTAAGTGTTTTGAAAATATATCTTAATGACCAAAGTTATTTATCATATAATTTTCTCAAAATGGTTATGTTTAAAAAAAAAATTAATTGTCGTTACAGGTATACCAGTGCAGGGAATGCTACCAAGTAATCCGGAGGCGGGACTGCCCTAAAGAGCTTCACAGATGTGGAACTACCAAGTGTCCGTCTTGCGGCCAGTTTGTCGTAGCTGCCGAGCACCGCTGTTATTTGCGACGTGTTGCTCCGAAGTAGTCCGAGGAAAAGTTCATTTTCTTTGACTTCGAAACGGATCAGTCTTCGGGGGAGCATCTCGTAAATTTCGCGGTGCCTCAGTATGCCGACGGCACAGAAAAAGTGTTTCCAGGATACGCGGCATGCCAAAACTTTTGCGCCTGGCTGTTCTCTACACAGCACAAGGGCTTCACCGCCGTGGCTCATAACATGAAAGCGTAAGTTAAAAATACCATAGTTTGCATGATTGAGTTTTCACGACTATTTTTTCAATATTGTTCATATTTTTTTTTACTTACAGGTTCGACGGACACTTCGTGATGGCCTGGCTCCTGGAGCAAGGCACAGCGCCGGAGGTGATCCCTAACGGGGCTATGATCATGAGTGTAAGACACCCTAGTCTGAACATTCGGATCATAGACTCGTTAAATTTTCTACCAATGGCGTTAGCCAAGCTGCCGGGATGCTTCGGTCTCAGTGAGTGGAAGAAAGGATACTTCCCCCATCTCTTTAACTACCGAGAAAACCAGAGTTATGTCGGACCGCTACCGGAGCCCCACTATTACAGCCCGGACACCATGAGTACTACAGCCCGAAAGGCATTTCTATCGTGGAACGGAGAACACAACGGGGATGTGTTTAACATCCAAGCAAAGATGCTGTCCTCTAGCAGGTATATTTTCCCTACTTTATTCTTATTTATTTAATATTTTGTTTTATTCTTATATTTTATATTTCGTATTTTTAACATTTTTTCTTTTAATAGATCGGACGTGGATATTCTTTCTCGCTGTTGCCTGGAGTTTCGAGCCCAGTTTTGGATGTGGCGGGTGTGGATCCATTCCAGTAAGTCATTTTCTTAATTCTTTTATACAGTAATGATCGTGTTTACAGTTATGTTCTTTTAGAATAATAATGCTCATGAAATTGTTCTTTTTTCTTTTCAGATACGTGACCATTGCGTCAGCGTGTATGGTAACGTTTCAGAGTGGCCACTTTCAGCCCAACACGATTGCCATGGTACCCACACACGACTACGTCAACTCAACGAATTACAGCCCTGATTCGATCCGGTGGTTGGACTTTCTTGCACAAGAAGGCATTGCCATTCAACATGCGTTGAACGGTTCCGGAGAAAAAAATTGCCGGAATCGCGGTAGACGGTTTTTGTGAAGCAACGCAAACCGTCTATCAGTTTCAGGTAAGATTATATAACCATTCTTTTTCTATGTGATTCTTTTGAATGATTTTACGCTTTTAATGTCAATTTACATGTGGAACCCTATTAATATATAATTAATTTCTTCCATGGGTGTAGTTCATGCTATGACGGGGATGTCATTCATCCCCTAAAAGGGGTTTCCATGGCAACCCTGAAGGAGAAAACATAGGACACCACACGAAAACTTCGAGCCCAGGGTTTCCACGTCATAGAAATGTGGGAGCATGAGTTTCCAAAAGAAAAAGAGGAAAATACAGATCTCTAAGCTTTCCTGGATCCACACCATCTGAGGGACCGGCTCAATCCTCGCGAGTCATTTTTCGGAGGACGGACCAATGCCCTCAAATTGTTCCACGAGGGAGACGCTAAATATGTGGATTTCACAATCCTCTATCCATGGGTTCGTACTTTTATATCATTTTAAAACCTTTTCGTGGATGATGTGTTTTCTGATTTTTATGTATGTTTTTATGATGTGTTTTTCTGACTTTCTGTTTTATTTCACAGGTGAACGAGTACTGCGTCTACCCCGTGGGACATCCGGAAATCATCACGGAAAGCTTCGGGGATCTAGAAAACTACTTTGGACTCATTCAATGCCGTGTGATTCCTCCACGAAACCTTTATCTTCCGGTAATTCCATACGGATCCCAGAATAAACTTATGTTCCCCCTGTGTCGAACCTGCGCCCTTCATCAAATGCAAGCTCCGTGTACCCACACAGATGACGAGCGAGCTCTTATCGTAACGTGGGTATCGGAGGAAGTTCGACACAGGGGGAACATAAGTTTATTCTGGCATCGGTATGGAATTACCGGAAGATAAAGGTTTCGTGGAGGAATCACACGGCATTGAACGAGTCCAAAGTAGTTTTCTAGATCCCCGAAGCTTTCCGTGATGATTTCCGGATGTCCCACGGGGTAGACGCAGTACTTGTTCACCTGTGAAATAAAACAGAAAGTCAGAAAAACACATCATAAAAACATACATAAAAATCAGAAAACACATCATCCACGAAAAGGTTTTAAAATGATATAAAAGTACGAACCCATGGATAGAGGATTGTGAAATCCACATATTTAGCGTCTCCCTCGTGGAACAATTTGAGGGCATTGGTCCGTCCTCCGAAAAATGACTCGCGAGGATAGAGCCGGTCCCTCAGATGGTGTCGATCCAGGAAAGCTTAGAGATCTGTATTTTCCTCTTTTTCTTTTGGAAACTCATGCTCCCACATTTCTATGACGTGGAAACCCTGGGCTTGAAGTTTTCGTGTGGTGTCCTCTGTTTTCTCCTTCAGGGTTGCCATGGAAACCCCTTTTAGGGGATGAATGACATCCCCGTCATAGCATGAACTACACCCATGGAAGAAATTAATTATATATTAATAGGGTTCCACATGTAAATTAACATTAAAAGTGTAAAATCATTCAAAAGAATCACATAGAAAAAGAATGGTTATATAATCTTACCTGAAACTGATAGACGGTTTGCGTTGCTTCACAGAAAACGTCTACCGCGATTCCGGCAATTCTTTTCTCCGGAACCGTTCAACGCATGTTGAATGGCAATGCCTTCTTGTGCAACAAAGTCCAACCACCGGATCGAATCAGGGCTGTAATTCGTTGAGTTGACGTAGTCGTGTGTGGGTACCATGGCAATCGTGTTGGGCTGAAAGTGGCCACTCTGAAACGTTACCATACACGCTGACGCAATGGTCACGTATCTGAAAAGAAAAAAGAACAATTTCATGAGTATTATTATTCTAAAAGAACATAACTGTAAACATGATCATTACTGTATAAAAGAATTAAGAAAATGACTTACTGGAATGGATCCACACCCGCCACATCCAAAACTGGGCTCGAAACTCCAGGCAACAGCGAGAAAGAATGTCCACGTCCGATCTATTAAAAGAAAAAATGTTAAAAATACGAAATATAAAATATAAGAATAAAACAAAATATTAAATAAATAAGAATAAAGTAGGGAAAATATACCTGCTAGAGGACAGCATCTTTGCTTGGATGTTAAACACATCCCCGTTGTGTTCTCCGTTCCACGATAGAAATGCCTTTCGGGCTGTAGTACTCATGGTGTCCGGGCTGTAATAGTGGGGCTCCGGTAGCGGTCCGACATAACTCTGGTTTTCTCGGTAGTTAAAGAGATGGAGGAAGTATCCTTTCTTCCACTCACTGAGACCGAAGCATCCCGGCAGCTTGGCTAACGCCATTGGTAGAAAATTTAACGAGTCTATGATCCGAATGTTCAGACTAGGGTGTCTTACACTCATGATCATAGCCCCGTTAGGGATCACCTCCGGCGCTGTGCCTTGCTCCAGGAGCCAGGCCATCACGAAGTGTCCGTCGAACCTGTAAGTAAAAGAAAATATGAACAATATTGAAAAAATAGTCGTGAAAACTCAATCATGCAAACTATGGTATTTTTAACTTACGCTTTCATGTTATGGGTGAAGCCCTTGTGCTGTGTAGAGAACAGCCAGGCGCAAAAGTTTTGGCATGCCGCGTATCCTGGAAACACTTTTTCTGTGCCGTCGGCATACTGAGGCACCGCGAAATTTACGAGATGCTCCCCCGAAGACTGATCCGTTTCGAAGTCAAAGAAAATGAACTTTTCCTCGGACTACTTCGGAGCAACACGTCGCAAATAACAGCGGTGCTCGGCAGCTACGACAAACTGGCCGCAAGACGGACACTTGGTAGTTCCACATCTGTGAAGCTCTTTAGGGCAGTCCCGCCTCCGGATTACTTGGTAGCATTCCCTGCACTGGTATACCTGTAACGACAATTAATTTTTTTTAAACATAACCATTTTGAGAAAATTTTATGATAAATAACTTTGGTCATTAAGATATATTTTCAAAACACTTAACCTGTCGCAAAGTGAAAACTCTTGGTTTCCAGTCAGGGCATTGTATGCCGCATAACAGGTATCGGAGCGGCAGAGACGGTCGCGAGCCTGACATCGTTGGGGCTGGTCCTGAAAGCAGTCGGTCCTTAGGCACATAGGGCACGCATTGGCACATCGATGTTCTTCAACGCGCTGGTAGGCCTTCTCACAAGTATTACAGTAGTATTTGCCTGCAAAAAAAAAACCTTTTCAGGGACTTAATGACATCATAATGTCCATAGTGAAGCCATAAATTGATTCGTTGTGGCCTCTCTCTTCCTGTATAGGCCACCTAAAGCACAGACAAAAAAAATTCTCTTGAATTCCAAAATCGAACCCTTTAGAAATCAGTTTTTAACATCTAATTGCCTATGCATTTAATTTTTTGCAAGTTATATTTTGTTTAATGTCTAAATGAAGTGCATGCATAAAACATAAAGTTAGTCTAAAAATTCCACCATGCATTTTTCCAACTTATATATTTTTAACATGGAAAACGGATTGCTTACATGCATGCATTTTATGCGCACATGCATAAGTTATGAAATTAATCTAAAAGTTCACCATGTGTTTTTACAAGTTGTATTTTTTTAATATTAAAGCTAATTTCGGTGCTACTTTGGTAGACGGTTGCACGGATTTTGGCGACTTTTTGGCGGTTTGCCTTTTGGCGAGTAATACAACTTATGGTAAACCCATTGCTGGATAAGTTATTTATGGTAACCGATACTTTGTTGTCAATTTATTAAAAAAATAATGCGTGTTATAATATGCAATGAATTACTTCCGTGTTTTAAATATTATTTATGGCTTCTAAATATTAAAAATCAATTTAATTTTACATTTTTATTTGAAATAAAAATTTTGTTGTTTATAATATTTTATATAATTTTATGTTGTGGATGATGTAATCAATGACGTCACCTTACTTAAAAAGTAATTAATATCTATAACTTTAATCTAATGTTTTAAACATTATTTATGGCTGTTAAATATTAAAATAAAATTTAATTTTGCATTTGTTTTAAAAATGATTTTATTATGAATGATTATTTAAATAATTTTAATTCTATGCGTAATGTAATCAGCTCCCTGATTGGTTACTGAATATTTGTGCATTACTGCGCCATTTTAAACTTTTATTATTCATCTCTTCGAATTCCTCGGATTTCAAATGAAATGGATATCTCCGTTTCGAAGACGAATGTTGTTATTGGTAATTACCAAGAATTATTGGTATTGGAATAAAAAAATTGCCCTTTGAGACTTTATTTTGGCCAACCTATCTTTCCTAATCAAAGATTTATTTATAAATTGTTAATAGCGTCAGAGGAAATTTTGGAGGAAACCTCGCTAATTGCTTCTTCAATGAAGTGCGAGATATTTGGATAACAGATGAAGATGGTTAAAAGATCCGATTCAATTATGATTTAGATTTTTTTTTGTGGTACTTATCAATAAAGAAGAGGTTAAATTACTCAAAAAAATGTAAGTACATATTTTTCTTTTATTTTATAATTATACTTCAATTTTTGTTAAAAAATTAATACACTATTTTCAAAAATTGCTGAGATAATTATTGCCACATATGTTTTAATGTTAATTATATTTTATATAACGTATTTTATAGTATTTGAATTTAATAATATTCTAATTCTTTTAAATGTTGGTAGGATGGTTTTTAATTCGATATTCAATTTCAGTAATATTTTAATCTAATTAAACGTTGGCACAATGTTTTGGAAGCACTTCCGCAGAGAACCCGGTAAATGTAAACATCGCCGACTTTGGCGATAATAGTTCAAACTTGGTAACCCATCGGATTTATCCTATTCGCTTGTTCGAAGTTTGCAACCATTCTCTTGCGTTTATTTTGTTGAATTAACACTGTCGTTGTTCGCATTTGCAGATTTATATTATTCTTCTCTTATTGTTATTATTTTTCTGAATTTTTAACAACGAATAGATAGAAATATTTTCGTAGATAGATGCCGGTTCTCGGTTCGGGATGAAAGGAGGGGTGAATGCTAATTTGTAACACGGCTGCTCACGTTGTATTCTTAATTATTAACAGCTCTAAAAACCATGAGGTTTCCAAAGTCTAAAATAATTTGATTTCGTAGACCGCAAAAATGTGCATGTGCATTTTAAGTAATTAAGTATTGTTTTTATTTTTGGTTATTGTCATTTAAAATTATGAGAATAAATCAATTTTTATGGCATAAAATTTTAACAACATAACATATTGTTAATGCTTTTCTAACAATAACCTTTCAGAGGATGGCAGGTGTGACATAAATAGATGATTAAATTGAAATAAAAAATTATTGATTATCTAAGATGTCAGAATAGTTCGATGCATCACCATGGTCATCAAAATTAGCAAACCACTGCTGGTGTAAGGAATATATTGTTTTCTGTGTTAACTAGGAATTTAAAACAAATTTTTTTCGTATATCACGCTTAACCGGTTAATTTCAGTATATTAATACTAATTTATATTTTTAAATAAATTTTTATTTCCGTTATCCTTATATATTGTCTTATGCTTAATATATTCTTTTCTGTGCTAACTTGAATTTAATACACATTTATTTTCGTATATCACGTTTAACCGGTTAGTTTTACATCTACATGCTTATTATCTGTGAATTTTTACTACCATATGCTTAATATATTGTTTTGTCTGCTAATTTGAATTTACATGCACTAAAAGTCACGTTTACGGATCGGCTCATCTTCGATGAACGGCGAGCTTGGCGAGTAAAAATGCAACGGCGCCAACGGGTTCTTTCCCGACGCGCCAACGGGTTCTCTGCGGATGAAAACCCCAATGTTTTTATAGCGGTGTTTTTATTCTCTTTTTTGCTATATGAAAGTAATAATAGCCTTACTTTAGTACTTTATACTCATAGTAAATGTATTTATTTACACTTGCCTGCCATCTTAAAAAAAGACATTTTCAACAAAAAATTAATCCATTACATTTAACGATATTTATTTTTTTTTTTTTTTAAGTTTCGAATACTTTACTATGCGTAAAAACAGCGTTTTTCAAGATGGCTGACGATTGTAAAAATCGCGCCAACGTAAATCGCCAAAAATCCGTGCAACCGTCTACCAAAGTAGCACACTAATTTCATACATGCATAAAACGTAAAGTTAATCTAAATATTTAGTGCAATCTAAAATCTCATTATGCGTTCAATACACCCACACACACATATATATAGATAATAATTTATTTCCTAAACAATATTGATTAATTGTTTATATTATCGCCTAAGTTTAATTAAAGTAGAATTATTTTAAAAAGAGTGAATCCATACTGGTAAGTTATATTTTGAAAGATGTTTTGAATTAACTTGAAAGTAATATGTTAATCATGTTTTAACGGGGACTGGAATTAAATAATTATGAAGAACAAAATTTCAATTGTAAAAGAAAAAATTAAAATTTAAGATCATACATTATATATATAGATATATATATTAAGCATCTAAATGACTTGCATACAGGCATAAAGTTAGTTTAAACATTTACCATGTACTCAGTTTTTGACATGGAAACAACATGATCAAAAAACTATAATCATTACAGTTCGTTAATATTGAAAACTATTTTTAAAAATTTTTCTTGTACCAAAATTAATTTTACCATAAACATAGTATGGAAGCAGAAAACAGAAAAGAACGATATGGAGTTAGGATATGGAAACATGCTGAAAAAAAAAATTAGGTAATTTCAAAAGCTAATATTTAAATGCAGAAATATCTTGAGATAAAAATAATAACTTACTCAGTTCAAATTTTCTGAAGAAAAGACGGCGGTTTGGGTATCCAGGTGATCTTCAAATATAGCTATCTCTGCAAAAGTACAGGGGCCTAGGGGAACATTTGCATCTAAATGAAGTTCCCTTGCACGGTTCATTAGTGTTGGTTTCCGACGATCTCGCATGGCATTAATGGCACTTGTATCTTTGTGCAAATGCCCCAAGGCATAAACAATCGCTTTGGCACAGCGCAGTCCTTCATCGTCATAGGGAATGGACAAAATAGATTTTTTACTGAGTCGATCCACTGAGATACTTATGACCCTCCGATTTCCTCCGGCACCCACAGGTCTTCTGATAGTGATCACGTCCACCGAAAATCCTGTATCCAGTTCGATCTTGTTTTCCGACTGCAACACTTTCATCACGGCAGCCAGAATTTTTTCAACCTTTAGGGTTGATATTGCCATCAGAGATGTGCTGATAGGTTTATCCAAACCTTCTGCCTGAATGCAGAATCGGATGAGGTCTGATGGGCCCAGATTCGCTGTTGTTCGCCGAATCAGCTGCTCGAACAATTCCCGGACGGTATCTGGAATTCGCACCATCGGGACGCCTTGTACGTCCTGAGGCCAGCCGTTCCATATCTACACTAGCCCGGAAAGTAATTTCCCTGGCTTGGTACTTGTGGTTTCGGCGACGAGACTTCTCTGTGTGTACAATCGCCTCATCAATCTGAAAAGTAAAAAGAAAGATAAGTTTTCAGTAAGAATCAAACATTTTCAAAAAAGACATTCATGTAAAAAAGAAAAAATATATACCGAACATTCATTCGAAGCAGCAATGAAGACAGGCCCATGAGCTGATTAGGAAGAAGTCTAAAAATAAATAAATAAAAATAAATACATTCATTTCTAGTTCTATAAAAATATTCCAACAGAATCATAACGAAACGAAAATTTACCTCAAATCCGGAACCCACATGATAGTACAGGGGCAAAATCAGGGGATTTTCCTTGAAAATTTGATCAACTTCATTTAATAACTATCAAAATAAAAGTGAATTCATTCAAAATAAAATAAGCTCAAATGGTAAAATACATTCAGAAAAAAAGAAAAAAAAAAAAAAATACGCTACGAAAAGACGTGTAAAACTTACATCGTCATCAGAATCACGGAAAGGAAAATCGTGATCCTCAAATAGCACCTGGCAATTAAAAAAATACAATAAATAACACATTAAAAAAATTAGTATTTAAAAATAGTAATCTTCAAATAAGGTATAAACGAAAACGTACTTACATTGGTTGCAAATGCAGTTCGCTTGGCAGACATCGTGTAGAAAAAACAAAATGGCGCAAAAGAAAATCACAAAAAGGCAAGATAACGTTTACTCAGCAACAACCACAGTAGAAATGATTGCAATTGGATCTTGGATCATATCTTTACTGCTGGCTTTAGCTACTAGGAACTCTTACCAGTATATTATCATTTTACCATAGGCCATAAAGTTAAAAATTTAAGAGGTGTATTTAAAAATACACCGCGGCCGAAGGCGAGATCAATAAATGAGAGAACTCATAAAATAAGTTTTGCTAAATTGCATATCATGGCATAGCATGGGTGATTATATAAATGGTGGCGAGAAGCGAAATGAAAGTCTAAGCTTCTGGGTGAGTCAAGAAGAGCAGAAACACGTGATCAGCGTCCGGCATTTAGATTGGTCGAGGAGTCAGAGTTCGAAAAATGAAGTTTTTTTGTAGTTTTTGGAAATAAATAAAGTTCGAACATAGTAAAAGCAACATCTATCTGTGAATTTAAGAGTCCTATGTCTTTTGAAACACTTGAAAATCTTCTAAACTTGCGATATAATCATTAAATGAATAGGAAATTGTAAAAGGCGAAAATGAGGTCATGTAACTCACTAAGGCTAATGAGTGAAAGTAAGCACTAGGTGTTACCACGAACTTAGATTTTAAAACACACAATGCGAAGTAGTAAAAGTAAAACTAAAAATCTTGGTTAAATAAGTAGTAAAACGAAGAATTCATCGATGAAAAATAAAGTCCTAACTTTGCAAAGTTCATCTTTCTTGAATAGTAACTGCAGAGGAATAGTAATTTTTTTTTAAACTTTATATACACTACCACCACTTAGAATTGTGGTGGATCGTTCGAGGTCTTTTCACTACGTGCTCAATAGTAGGGTCATAGTCTGTAAGCGATTTAATAGCTTCATAATGATTGCAATCGTACACGCGAGCGAATATATAGACGATATACAATGAAAGAGAAACGCTGAATTGGCTGAAATAAGATAGATATTGTTAGCGAGAATCTGATTGGTCGTATAAGATTGTATACGTTCGCCACGGCGGATGTAGAAAGTGTGAAGCAGTTTCGGCATGCTGCAACGTGAAGGAGATGACGTTCGCCTGTTTCCCCCAGCCTAGTGACGTCATGGTGACTTTCGCATGGACCTGATAAGAGATAGACTAACCCAGTGGGCGGGGCGCGCGTCACCGACATGTCCGCAAGCAAGAGTAGGGACGATCTGGTTTACTTTAACATTGAAACCTATGGCGTTTTTATCACATAACTGTTTTTAATTATTAAATGTGATACGTTGTATAGTAATGAGATTATGAAAGTCACAATTTTTTCAAATAGGGTTTAATACATCTCATTAAAAAAAC
Source organism: Stegodyphus dumicola (assembly GCF_044657685.1). Lineage (NCBI taxonomy): Eukaryota > Metazoa > Arthropoda > Arachnida > Araneae > Eresidae > Stegodyphus > Stegodyphus dumicola. Next base: position 146,264,829 of record NC_140775.1, read on the forward strand.
TTTTTACTGCATTTCGCGCATTTTTTTCACGCGTAATTCTTGTATAAACATCTTTCCTTTGATAAAACGGTAAAACTCTAAGCACATAATTTATGAACTTAATTTTGCGTAAAGTAAAATTAAATAAGATTGATAGTACGTGATGCTTTGAAATAAATAAGGTAAAATTAAACAAGATATGATAAATATTTTTAAAATTTTAATGAACATTTTCAGGCAGTGATATTCAAAACTAAAATAACATTACAAAACGATCATTTATTTGATTATATCATCATTAAATTAACATTAAAAAGAATTATTTATTTTAGTAATTTATAAAATTCGGAGCATAAAATTTTCTGAGTGTAATGAAGGGGAAAAAAGATAAAATAAAATATCGAAGCACTCAGATTTTATGTTATCTTTTTTTCCCCTTCATTACACTCAGAAATATATATTACTCATTTTATATTACGCCCAAAAGAACCTTTTTTTAACGTTTTATGTGTTACCTATATTTATTGAATATCATGTTCTTCGCCCGTAAACCACATTTGAAACATCGCCCGTAACATTTGAAAACAGCATATCTTTAGAATTTTCGCACTGGAGATAAAAATGTTATTTTCCGTGCAGTGTTCCCATTGCTCGCTTTAAAATCTTTGAATTTGTTAATCAAAAATCCGTTAAAGTTTTACAAAATATGAAATAGATAATAAAACAAATTCGAAATTCGGCCGTCCAGATGCCCATGTTCGGGTGGAGGATTACATTATTCAAAATTTGATGTCTCTACCGTCGTTTTTGTCACAGCGTGAGAAACATACATGTATTCATGAAGATTCTTCATTATTTAATTTCTTTAAATATAATACAGGGCCATAATATTTGGTAACAACAATTTGCAAGAAGACACGGACATTTATAGTGAAACAGCGCAAAATGTCGCTTCGAGCTAATAAATTAATAAATAAAAAAAGTCTTATGCAGAACTAAAAATAAATTAAAAAAATAATCACTGTAAAATACAAGCAAAATTAATTATTACGGTTAAATACAATTTTAATATTGGAATTAAATGTATAAAAATTGAGGAGTCAAAAGTGTTTATCACTGTGATGTATTATGAAATATAATTGAAATAAAATTCCTTTATAGAAATTGTGCTATAAAACTCATCTATAATTTTAAAAAATCAGCACAAGATAGAATTTTAAACAAAACTTTCAAAAATTCATTTTTAAATATTTTAGTATTTTTTACTTATTTACACTAATAAAAAACAAAAAAATTGCTTGTTTGAAATTTTCTATTAGTTCAGATTAAAAATATTATTTTCTAAAAGAAGTAGTTACAAATTTCCTTACAGCATAGGAAAAGCTAAAAAAAAATCCAGCCCTGAAAGCATGCAATAGCTCTATAATTATTTGGAAGGCTAATTATGCTTGATAAATATACTAAATTTTTAAAAATAAATCTCAGTTTCAAAATAAAAATATGGAGAAATTCTAATTTGTGAAATGAGGCTCTGCCACCAGCTTTTTCTTGACAATTATACACGCTGCAATAGGCAACCACTGTTAAATTTCTGGAAGTCGTCCCTACTCCTCCGGATGTGATCAAGGTGATAGCTGGGAACGCCGCAGAAGTGGGAGAAAACGCATTTGGGTTAGTCTATTTCTTATAAGGTCCATGGACTTTCGTTCTAGACGGGAAAATAACAAACTTGATAACATGAAGGGGTAGCCGAGCGGTAAAGCGCCAGACTCACATCCCAGAGATATCGAGTTCGAATCTTAGCCGTGGAGTTATTTTTAAAATTGAGGGAAAATGATATTAAATTCATTAAAAATGGATTAAAATATAATGGAATCAATTAAAACTAATTAAAAATAATGAGGGATTTAAATAATTAAAAAGGATAATTCATAATTAAAAATAATGAATAAAAATGATTAAATAACTAAAATAATAAAGTAAAATAATTGGTAAATAAGCAAATTAATAAAGTTGACGTCACGTGGTTTAAGCGATTGTTGCCACAAACATAAACAAATAGTGTCGTTGCCACAAAAAATAAAAACTTTGAAAAGATCGTTGCCACAGAATAAAAACGAAACTTTGATGATGTCATTCCATCTACATCACTTCCGGTTGTCACGTGGTCCAAGATGGCGGTGGCGGCACATCAAAGACACACCTTCATTACATTATCTATTGTTCTATTACGCCGTGGCGGCATCCTTTGGCCGCACGAGTACGGTGGCTTACTACTCGCCCCCTTGCAAGCATCCACAAATACATGTAGTTCAGACGTGTCATTAATAAACAAGTATCGAGGCAAAGTAACATCTTTCAAAACATTAAGTTCTTTAAACCACTTCAAAAATGTATTTACATCATTTGGAGACAATTAATCATCCCATGCAATTTTCACTTTCCACAATTTTTGCAACAACAGTTTCGGAAGCAATGTAGTTGGCGTTAATAGACCAATAGGATCAAAAATTTTCTGCACAATTGCCAAAATTGTCCTCTTTGTGATTTTCGTATCACAGGTCAATGTATCTGTATCTGTGCAGCACCTCAGCGTATCATTGTCCAAATTCCAAATTACCCCCAAAACGGAAGTATCCCCTGAATGATTGTCAACATTTGAACCAGCCACATTGCTTTCAAAACCGCGCAAGTTAAAACATCCATTTGACATGATTAATTTGGAATGTTCAATAAACGTAAACTATTCATCAACATTAAAAACACTAGATGAACAATTATCCACATAAAATGACGATTTTAATTTTTGAGCAACTTTACTATATTGACGTGGACAGTTTTCTAATAGATGCATTATAGATGAGTTCAACAAGTAGAGGCTCGAAGAAACTCCAAACAAAACTCTGCAATGCCTATAAATTAATTGCCCTTCATTACATGAGAAAACAAAATCTGAGAAAATCTCTATCTTTAGATGCGACGGATAACATTAAAAAAACTTTTTCAATATCGGCACTAATACCTCTCGGATACATTCTAAAACGATCTATAATATCAGGTATTAAATCAATAAAATTTATTCCTTTACACAAACATTCGTTCAAAGAGAGTTTCCCTTTCTCAGATGCAGAAGCGTCAAAAACAGGACGAATTTTCGTGGTTTCACTTCCTAATTTGATTACAGGCCTATGCGGCAAATAATGACATTCATTATTCAGTTCGGTTTCTGGTACGCGTTCAATAATATTCAACCTTTCCCATTCCTTGAACACATTTTGATAATCATCGAAAAATTTACTACATTTGAGTTTATAGATCATCTTTTGATACCTTTTCCAGGATAATTCTTTATTATCGGTTAAATGTGTCTTATCACATTTCCACGGAAGTTCTACTTCATATCTTCCATCTGGAAGAACTTTCATTTTATTCTCAAATTCAGATAAATTAAAACTTTCATTCATTTTAACAGTTTCGTTTGGAGCGCATATTCCTATTTTTTTAAGTTCCCATAACTCATTCAGAGGAATTCTCCTGACATTTGAATGACTCCTGAATTTGAAAATGTTTTCAAAATATTATCCTTTTCACCCGAATTTCGTTTTCCAATTACCGTCCACCCAAGTTTCGTTTCGACAGCCGTTACTCCCGACTGTAATTCAATAGAATTTCCCGTCAATAATTTTCCTATAACATCTGCTCCAATTAAAAGGTTAATTTCAATTTCCTTTCGCAATGGATCAGAAAATTCGATTTCTTTTTCTTTTAATTCATTCAAAATTTCTTTATCCTTAACCTTAGGAATAAAACCGCAAATCATTTTTTCAGAAAGTGCTTCAAAACTACGTGCGAACGTTCCTTTTAAATTGCTGACCTCGACCGAAAACACTTCATGTTGTTTAGGTTTCGTTTCGTCCCTCCCCCCAAACAGTGCATGTATAACTGTCTCCTCCCTAAGATGAGATGCTTTAAGCTGACTCATCATACTTTCACTAACGTAGCTACTTTGGCTTCCGCTATCAATTATGCAGCGAATAATTTTCTCGCGACCTTGACACCGAATTCGAACGCAAAGCGTTTGCAAAAATACAGTTTCGCTTCTGCCACAGTTAGAAAGAGAACTCTCTTTTGAAACACGTATCTGATCATTATTTTTTAGCTTTTGATTACACATTACATCAAAAGATTACAACTTTTGTTGTAAGGAACTTAAGTTTTACTAACGTTTATTTTATTTTAAATCTTTACTATCACTTCTTATTTTCTACTTCCGGCCAGAATTATAAGCGTTAAGGATTTTATGCAAAGTTTGTCTGGCGAACGCCAAGTATTTAAGTGTGGCGTTTTTGCCGAGCGAAAGAGAGGAAGCAGTGAGTTCGAAGCAGGCCGCTTACCTTAGAAGTTACGCAGTTGCTATTTGCCTTCCAGGCCAGAGGTTTTAATCCTCTTAATAAATTAAACGTATTGTAGTGTTCACAGTCTCTGTGCTACATACGCTTCCTGTTATTATAAGGCCAATCTTCCACGTGTGTTATTCTAAAGTTAAATTAGATTTTAGTTTTATTTTTTATACCTTTTACGTTAGACCCCGAGTGGAGGGTCATTGTATTCCGAAGTACGGAAGTCATTGTATATAAAGAAAAATAAAGGGTTTTGTATACCCTTCGTCTGTATCCTGTCTACTTACTACAATTAGTGAACATAGCTTTAGTAAGCTCTCTGTTCCTAGTCAGGTCATTGTATGTTTCCGAAGAAGGTTAGAAGAAACATTGAACCTGATAGTGGCGCCCTACGAAGAATAACCATGGCCGAATTTCAAGAAGAACCTGTGCTGCCTGCAGAAACGGCTCAGAATCCAGAAATGCCAGCTGCCGCCCTGGAAGGATTTGGGTACATCGTCCAGACCATGCGCGCTTCGATGAAACCAGAAGCAACGTTTAATGGAAACTCACCGGTAACCAGTTTTTTGGGAAAATTGGATGACCACTTCATGCTCTACCCCGTGCACGAGTTTCAAAAAGTTACCTTAGCTACCAGCGCTTTGAGGGGCCAAGCGCTTAACTGGTTCAAATGTATCGGCAGAAGTCTCTTGGGTCAAGCAGGAAGTCCCACCTATACTTATGAAAATTTCAAGACTGCCCTACTAAAAGCCTTCCCTGTTGTAAGGGATCGTGCGAAATTAGAAACGGAACTTTTTAGCATATATCAACAAAGAATCGAAAACCTGTCGAGCTTTATTTTAAGAAAAATTCACGTTTTCAAGCTCTTGTATGGAAACCGTCCGGATCCTGAAATAATTCAAGTGATTTTGCCGAGGTTACTACCCCAAGTGCAAGACTTTATTGAATTAAGAAATCCCACTACACTGGAAAAGTTATTTGAGCTAGCAATCCAGTTTGAAAGTAGAAGAACGGCGGACGTCGAAAGAAGACGCCAATATCAACAGCGAAACCAATTTGGTACGCCAAGACTACAACAAACTCAAGCATACGGCTACGGAGAAAAAGCGAATCAGTGGGCAAGGAAACCCGAGCATTCAAAAACAGCCGGCGAACGTCGACAGTTCAATAGCAACCCAGGAAAAAAGTCTCAAGGCCAGGGGAAAAAGAAGGAAAGCACGGAAAGGAAAAATAATTTAAAGTAAAACGGATTTCTGCTGACGAGAGGGTGCGGAAATCCGAAGGCCACGAAACCCCCTCTTCCTTCAAGTTAAATACAGTAATGGTGAAAAATTTGACTCTTCCGAAGATTGAAGTGTTGGTAAATAATATCCCGGCCACCGCACTCCTGGATACCGGCGCGCAGTGTTCCTGTGTGGCAGAAGTCTTTTTTAGAAAGTATTTTCGCAAATACCGCATATATAATGCGGATAATACGACAGTATTAGCGGCGCAAGGAAAAGAATGTAAGTGCGTAGGTAAAGTACCTTTATATATCCGTATCAAGGACGAACAAGTAAAGGTGATGTTTTTTATAGTAAAGAATTTGCAAGCACATTTAATCCTAGGAATAGACTTTCTTTCAGACGCACAAGCTACACTGGGTTTTAATGAAGCGTCCCTTAGGCTGACAATGAAACCAGTGCGTGTAGAAAAGGTTGAACCGCCAAGGTTAAATCTTGACCACCTGCCTAATGACGAGCAAGATAGAATCCGACAAGTGGTAAGTGAATTTGCTTCCTTATTTAGTGATATTCCAGGATTTACTCAGGTTACTAACCATAGTATTGACACCGGAGATGCATTGCCGGTTCGTCAAAAACCATACCGGTATGATAAGAATAAGGAAAAAATTATAGAATTGCATATTACCGATATGCTACGTAAAAAGATCATAACGCCCATCTCAAGTAGTTATCCTAGCCCGGTGGTTTTATGTAAGAAAAATAATGATTATCCTTTGGAGCATCCAAAAAGGTGGAGATTGGCTATTGATTACCGTAAATTAAATTCCATAACGAAATATCCGGTATATCCGTTACCGATCATAGAAGAAATTTTAAGGAACATAAAATCAACCAAATTTATGACGACTTTAGACTTAACGAATGGTTATTTTCAAATAGGGCTCAGGCCTGAGGACGTGCCTAAGACTGCTTTTATAACCAAGTCTGGCACTTATGCATTTTTGCGAATGCCGTTTGGCCTTTCTGGGGCCCCAGCAACATTTCAGCGATGCATGGACATTGTGTTAAGACCTGTTCTTGGAAAGTCCACATTTATCTATTTAGACGATATCATTATTACTAGTGATAATCTCGACCAACATGTACAGGATTTAAGACAGGTGTTTTCTTTATTAAATGAGGCCGGTCTAAAAGTTAATGTCGAAAAGTGCGAATTTGCAGCCCTGAATTAAAATATTTAGGTTACAAAATATCTCAGAAAGGAATCGAGACAGACGAATCAAAAATAATCGCTGTACAAAAGTATCCGACTCCAAACACGGCAAAGAAGCTCTCTTCTTTTCTAGGACTTTGTTCATATTATAGGTCCTTTATAAAAGATTTTGCGGCTATCGCTGAGCCATTGTTAAAATTAAAAAGGAAAAAGGCAAGATTCTCGTGGACGGCCGAAGCCAATAGTGCTTTCGAAAAATTAAAACAAGCATTAACGCAAGCCCCTGTGTTGAAATTTCCTGAAAAGGATGAAAATTTAGAAATTTCAGCGGATGCTTCGGATTATGCGGTAGGAGCGGTACTTTCGCAAAATCAGCAGCCCGTGGCATTTTTTAGCCGAACTTTAAATCAAACACAAAGAAACTATTCCGCGACCGAGAGAGAGGCACTTGCAGTTCTGTTAGCAGTGCAAAAGTTCCGAGTCTATTTTGGAAAGGCGCCGATAACAGTATATTCTGATCATGCGGCGGTAACTAGATTGTACTCAGGGAAAAATTTATCCCCAAGGTTAATAAGATGGGCACTCAAGCTGCAAGAATATAATCTGGTAATCAAGCATACCCCCGGAAAGGAAAATATCGTAGCAGATGCCCTATCACGAATTAAATTAGACGAACAGGGTAATACCGCAAAAGTTGCAATGCTTACAGCGTGTACAATAAATTCCCGAGAAACTGTAATAACAGAACTGGGTAAGGATCCTGAGTTTGGAAGTATTTATGAGTATTTGAAGGATCCTGAAAATTTTAGCCACCAAGATATTGTGGCGATAAGAAATATGGCGGCCCATTACGAACTAATAGATGGTCTATTATTCTACACAAAAACTACGAATTCCAACAACGAATTTCGACCTGTTATCCCAGCTAGTCTTAGATTAAATATCCTGCAAGAGCTCCATGACAGCCCTTTAGCTTCTCATGCTGGTATTCGAAAAACTATCCAACGCGTACGCGAGGCAGTCTACTTTCCTGAACTGCAAAAGTTAACAAGGGCGTATGTCCAGTCCTGCCCAACATGTCAAGCCGTTAATTATATTAATTTCCGCCCGGCCGGGTTTCTAAATAGTATTAAATCCGAATTTCCAAATGAAATAATTGGCATCGATTTATTGGGCCCTTTATTATGGAGGCACCTAATAGGTGGGCCACCATCGCCTTTCCTATGAAGGTACGGACAGTCACAACCATGCCTTCTCCGGGATTCGGACCCAGACCCTTCGGCACTGCGGTCAGCTTCCCTAACCACTATACCGACTGGGCGGCGTTTAAGCCACAGCATATCCACCATAATCTCAGGGTAGACACAGTTCAAAATTATATTAAAAAATTTACCAGAAATTTCTTCTACTCAGTTCTCACCTATCCTAGAAACTGCATCAACTATCTTAGATATTCTCCATTTCCCAGAAAAAAACACAAATATTCATAACATTTTTTACTTACCCTAGACTTTTCAGTTCGTTGATTTTGACCAGAAACTTGCGTTCTTCGTCGACTGATGGCTTCCCCACGACTTAATACTTTCGTCATATTTTGTGCACACTACTCTTATTTGTTTTACTGGTGGTCTTCACCAGATGCAGAGCAAAAGGATGCACTGATTTCTGAAACTGTGATTCACTATATGTTCTTAATAGTAGATCTTAACACCTGCGATTTACTCGAAAGCGCGCCGGAGAAAAGTAAGTGGGGAACCCGACTTCTATTTGGCAGTTGAAACTATAGCTACTAGAAATTGTCGATGTGACGTCCAAAATTCAAAAAGTGGAGTAGGGTTTGGAAAAATGCAACCGGATATTAATTTCGGGTAAACACGGCTTAATCTAGCAAAGTAGACAGCTTTCCAACATTCGTTTCGACGAAGTATTGTGGTATTTTTTCTGATACGAGCGAATATATTTTCCGAAGTTTAAAAAATCATGTGATCTAGAAGTTTTCTCCATATGATAAACTAACATCGAGCCACTTGATATGGTTAAGTCTAATGACAGATTTGAAGCAGTGCGGGGATATCTAAACAATGTATTGGGTTTGTTTATCTCGAAGGTGTTCTGTAGAAATGAAATTTTGCAGACGACATCGAAATGTACTAGCCGTAATTTATAGCACTCCTCTTCTCAATATACATTCCAGTTTATTTTAAACGGATGCTATGCATAAGAATAACTGAAAGATGAACCCATTTAATGGTGAAGAGCAAAATATGGTAATCGAAGGACAAACTGTCAGATTACCTACTTTAGATGGGGGATATGAAACTCTTTCTCCTAGCATAACTTTTCGGAAACCGTGGTAAGTATACTTACTGAGGATTTTCCTATTTTTTAGTCTGATTTAACAAAAGGGCCGAGAAATTCAAATATCCGAAAGAGTTCAAAAATTGGCCAAAGAAATGCACGTGACATAATAATAATCGGCATAATGTTGCGAACTGTAAGAGTGAGGTTACGTTAAGTTATTAGAATATTTCAAAGTTAACTAGAGCTATCAGCCTAACGGAAGGGTACCTTCGCGGTGGTCTTTTTCGGGAAACTGGCTTTTTTTCACGTTAAACATGAGAAATACCACAGAAAAAAAACAGGCAGCTAGCCCATTCGCCTGGGCCCGAACCCGGGTCGAATTACTAGTATCCAGCGGTCTTAACTACTCGACAGTGATGAAGCTGCCCCTGAAAATTCTTTATCAATTTAACTGCACTTTGATTATCTGTATTTAAATTGATTATAACAATTGGTTAGTTAATGCTTCCAAAAAAGTTTTTAAACATAAAAGTTCTTTAATACAGTCTGCTGCCACTAAGTACGTGGTTTCTGCACTTAACAAAATAACTTTTGGTTGTTTTCTTGCATGGTAACTCACGGGACTTTCTTCACATAAAATCATATATCTAGTAGTGCTTCTATACATTTCTTTATGACCTGCATAATCAACATTACAGAAAACTTCTAATTCAGTTGAAGTAGAACAGTTCTCTTCACACATACAATGAAGACTCAAATTTACAGTACCTTTCAGGTATCTAAGAGTATATATTTCATACTTATTACTTTCATACTTATACAGGTAACATATTTCATACTTAGATTTTCTACAAATCTAACTATGAAATATGTTGAATACTAGTAGCAAGAGTTTAACAATACTAGTAGCAAGAGTTTAACCTGGACAAGTTTTGTAAGATGGATATAAAAGGTTACAAATTGCTTCTTCATAAAGGAAATTAACTTTTACTTTTTCATTAGACATTGTTGATTTTAATCCTGTTGGAATGTCAGAAACATTGTTAATTCTAGTCCTGTTGGAGTATCTGTTTCATTACATTCAAACATTTCAGAATTCTGAAGAACTTGTAATGAATATATCCACAGTTTCAGTGTTATTCCTTCATCTCTTTCCATTTTCATTCAGCAAAAATTAATTGGATGATCATCTACTTTTACCTCAATTTCATTTGACATTTCTTCTGAAAATTTCTTCATTTATGCTTTGTCTGTTCCAATCACAATGTCATCATCAACAAATATTGCTAAAATCATCTAGAAATCATTTGTTTTAAACACACATCTATCACATTTGGTTTGAATAAAAGCTTTTCTGTTATGAAATTTTATAAAGCTATTATTCTAATTGAAAGGAGCATTTTTTAGTCCATAAAGAGATTTCTGTAATTTTTATATTTTATTTTGATAATCAGAGCCTTCTGGAACTTTCATGTAAATATCTTCTTTTATGTCTCCTTACAGAAAACCAGTTTTTATATTAAATTTTATCATTTCAAGCTGGTTCTTAGCCACTAGTGCAAATAAAATGCTTAATGCTGCATTGCTTACAACAGGACTGCATGTTTCTTGAAAATCAATTCCTTCTTCTTGTTGAAATCTTCTTGCTACAAGTCTAGCCTTAAAACTTCCTTTGACAAAAATCTATTTGCTGCTGAAAATTTTCTTACTTTTCTGCATCACTTTCATTCATCATTCATTTTTCTAAGTTTTGTTTTCAGTGAAAGACTTTTTCTAATCTTCTGTATCTTTTAAACATATTTCTTTACCTTCTCCTGATATTGCTTGCTATCATGAAAACAATACAAAATCTCTGCATTTTGCTAGCAATTTTCTGCTTCTTGTAGGTTTGTTCTTCATTTTCAGGTTCATGCTTTACATTTTTATATTCATTTTCATTATCAGCTTCTAAATCATCATCTTTCTGGTGGAAATGATTTTATCTTGATTATTTTCTAAATCTTCATTCTGGTTTCCTTCACACAAAATTCCTTTTGTATCTATACTTTTGTGTTTTCCATGTATTGAATTTAAATTTTCATCAGATGCAACATCTCTGAATATTTTTCTTGCATTTCTCTCCCACACTCTATAGCCATTTATTCCATATACAACAAATGTAAGGTCTACTGGAAAGTTCTGTTTGATAATGTTATTTCAAGGTTCAATATGTATGTGTTCATTTGAGACATATACAATGTCTCTCTTTATCATTGCATTTATGTGTATGTGCTGTTCTAAATTAACTGAAAAAAAAGTGTCTCACATCATTATTAAATTAGACATGATCCTTTAAACATAGCTACCAATGAAGTTCATTTATGATACTTATATATTATACAAATTCCAACGAGGAAGAAATGCTATAGAAATGTATCAAAATTTAGTGAACATTTTTGATAGAAATGCAGTTTCAGATAGAATGTCCAGGAGAAGGCTTGAAAAATTTGAAGCTCGTGATTTCGACCTTAATTCTAAGCTAACTCTGGGCGACCATCTTTGTTCTATGGCGATATTCTCAAGACCAGATAGAAAGGGATTAATTTTTGACAGCATTAGAGATTGTGGGAAAGCTTAACTCAGCTCAACAGACAGTTTTGAACCATATTTATAAACTAAGATTGGTTTATAAATATTTCAAACGGGTTCTTCATGAATTAATTAAGAAAAATTTGCATGATCAAGTCATCACACGTACACCTCTGCTGGCTTGGAACAAAGAATACTGTGTATCTAAGAGAATGCTCTGTATATGGTGGGATTTTCAAGGACAAACTTTTGAAACCTAAAGAAATGATAAATTCAGAGAAATACTGCCAACAAATGGATGATTTAAACAAAGCAGTCGATGAAAAAATGCTGGTGATGTTCAATAGGAAGCACATCATAACTGCATCATGATAATGCCAGACCACATGTTGCTTTAGTGGTTCATCAGAATATCACAGAATCAAGTTGGGAAATTCTGCCACATCCATTATATTCCTCAGACCTAACACCCTCCAATTATCACTTGCTTTTCTGTTTGCAAAATATTTTGAAAGGGAAAAATTCAAAACTGAAGTAAATATCAACCAAGCACTACTTGAGTTCTTCACCTCTAAGGACGGCATTTTGCAAAAATGGTGTTTTCAAAATACCATTCTGCTGGCAAGAAGTATAAGTAGCAACAGAAATTATATTGCACAATAAATATTATTAATGATATGAAACATGTATTTTTTTTATTTTACTTCCCAACTGGACTGTATTTTCCAATAGATCTTATATATACTTTTCACTTTGTGAAACGAACTTTTTAATTGGTTTATTTAGTCAAGCATGTGCATTTCTTCCAAAAATTTTTAATCTTGTCAAACTAGGTTTTTGTTCATGCAATTTGTATTCTGGTATGCTAACTGCTTCTATTGGGCTATGGCTTAACAAATAAGCTGCACTTCAAAGAGCTTCTCACATTTCTCTTTCTAATTTGGAATATTTGAGCAAGACTCCTATTTTTTTTTAGTACTATTCAATTCGATCTTTCTGCACTTCCATGTAATTGTGGTGAAAAAGGAACAGTATAATCTGAAATAATTCCTATGATTTTGCACCAAATTCTTAAATTTTCACTTGTTTATTCTCCTCTATCTGTTGCCAGTTACATTCCACATAAATATTATTGAAATGAAAATAAACTCTCAACATTTTTGTAACTGTGGCCTACTGTTGAGCTGAGCTGAGCTTTTATTCTGTTGTGTAAAATCTTAATTTTTGAATTGGCTGTGTGGCTTAAATAACCATGTTTTTCATTGTTTACGAATCTTGTGGCTCATTTTAATTGATGGGATTCCCAGAAATCACCAGAGCAAATAATTTACCCTTCCCTTTCCAAGTACACAACAATCTGCTTTCACCTTAAACAAAAACAAAAAAAAAAAAAAAAAAAAAAAAAAAAGAGAATTGTGCAAATTTGATGTAACCCAGCATTACACACATTAAACATTATACTACTATATACTTTAGTATATATAATGATACATTAGTGATATGTGATACTGTTATTACTTGTACAGTCAAAAGTCGTTAATTCGGACACCCATAATCCGGACCTCAAAGCTACAAACTTTCTGCGCATGCGTCGCGTTGACGCATGCGCGTAAGACCTTTACCGCTGCGAATTTGCGTGTGCGCGTGCGCAAAATACGTTTACGAATGCGCGTTTAATGTATAACGGACGGGATAAGCTAAGCTAAAATTATCTAATTATCTATTTCAGTTAATGTTGCAGATTGCGTTGTTCCTTAATCTTCGAATTGGATCCGGATTATTATTTTTTGCAGACTGTTAGAGCAATTTTATAAAAGTAAGCTTGAACTTTCGATTATGTCAAATAGAATTTCCGGTATATATTTACTAATATGTAAAGGATATACAAAGCGAAAGTATCTTTCGGAGTCCATTAAACAAAAAGTGGAATTGCTGCAAAAAATGGATAAAATCATATCCTTTGTTTATCTAAACTTTAACGTTTGTTTATCTAAATTTTAACGTTTGTTTATCTAAACTTTGTTTATCTTTAACACCGCGGCGGCGTGCATTGAATTGGAAGTTGATCTGTCAGCACTATCCTTATCTTAACGGCAGATGTTTTTATTTTATTTGGCTTATAATTGCTTACTCAATGTAGTATTTCATCTCGTCTTTGATATGATTTAAATCAAATGCCTCGTCATTATAATTCGCTTCCGATAGCGAAGAAAGTAACAGAGGTTATTGAAAACGAAAAAATTTCGATTGACAAATTAGTCGGTATTCTCGACACAGCAATTATAGGACTTGAACAGCGGAACTTTGTAACTGAACAAGAAATTATGTCTGTTTATAGAATTAAAGAGAATGTATTATCACATAAAAAACGAAGCAACTTAAACAACTTACATTGAAAGAAATGTTTAATAAAGTAAACAAATAAATATTAAGCTTTTTCTTTGTAAATTTTGATACCCTTTAGATCATAATTGTTCTTTATTTCGTAAATTACGGTTTCATATTTTTAATTTTATAATTTTTGCATGCCATTTTACCAGATTTAAACTGATGATCTATAATCTGGAAAAATCGATAATCCGGAATCGCCGAAGTCCCGACGAGTCCGGATTAACGACTTTTGACTGTATTAGAAATTTGCCAATTCTGGCAACTTATTAAGGAGGCCTCATTAACAAGGAAGTACTGAACATCTTTTAAAATAAAGTATTCAATGACTGTGGTTAAGCTTTTGTAAATTATGTAGCTGATAGTTATCATATTCATTCAGGAAATGATAATATAGTAAAATCTATTTCAAGATTTACATGAGGAGAATGTTGTAAAATACTATTTGGGAAATGATTAAGTCTTAGCTTGTGCAGTGTTTGCCTGTAAATTTGATATGTGTAAAAAAGAAGGTGTTTTTTTTCCCCCCTAGTCAGTTGTAGTAAAATCCTTTTTAACTAGTTTTAACCTGTGCCTATGCATGGAACCATTTATTTTAGGGTTAGAAATTGAAAGATGATACGAGTTCTGGCTTGCCATGTTCTCTTCTTTCTGCCCATATCTTGCTGTAAGAAGACTGTGCATGCTGTCTTGTGTATCATGCGAGTCAATGAAATCTTTAACATGGGCTAAGGGAACTTTTCTGTTCTACTTTCCTCCTACAATGGAAAAGAGTGGATGAATCTTGTCCCAAATGCATGCTGCTTCCTTGCAGCCAGAAGAAGAGATTATTCATTATTTATCATTGAATTTAGTACAATTTATTATTAATTTTTAGTGCTAGAGGTGATAGTTTTGCTTTGAGATTTACACTGTGCTATGCATTTAATTTAAGGTTAGCTTATCCTTATTTCTGAGCTTCTTTCAAAATCCTGTATGACAGCATTTTACTGTAGATATAACACACTGGGGCTATGTGACCAATTCGACAAATATTTAGCTTTTAATCTTCTCTAAAAAATTATAGACTGTTAAAAAAAGTATTTAAAAATGACAAGAATGTGCCATTTTTTAACAAGCAAATGTAGTAATAGTAAAGATTGAAATAAAAGGCATTTTCAAGCTATATGATATAAAAAAATTAGCCATTTAATAGTTCATAATATCAAAAAATAGACTGCTTTCTAATAATACAATGAATGTTTGGATTAATGGTGAATTTAGCAACTACTTTGAGTTATTATAATCATTTTAAGTTATGAAAGATCGTACTGTCATATTAGAACAAATTTAGAGCTTTTCACATATGAGCAATTGAGAGTTAAAACTTTGTTAAAATCTGTAGAGGAAAATATAGTATGTAAAGTTTAATAAAATTGTAGTAATAAAAATAATGGAAGTTTAAATCAACTGATAAATTATATAAAGTTCTTTAAAAAATGAGGGAGAGAAAAGGAGACTGAGAACTACCAGTTAGAAATATTAATCAGTTTTCTGATTTAACAATAGGTAAAATTATATAAAGTAATTAAATCAAAGCTAGAGAAAGAAAATAAATTATTTAGACAAATCAACAATTGAGTGATGTAATTGATGAATTCAGTGTATGGAGATGTACACTAAATATGATCTTTATAAACAATCAATATTGAATTGTGACTATCAAGTGTTTATTAATATTAACTAATTTTTATAAAACTTATAAAGACTTCGGACTTCAAAATTGGTGAACTTAAAATTTTTATGATAATGCATTTCAATTTTTTTCATGCTGTGCAAATTCAACAATGTTAATATCTAAATAATACAATATGTAAATAATAGTTACCTTTAGAATATATATGTTACAGTGAAAGACCGAAATTGGAGAATGTCGACTTTCATCGGAGAATGTCAACATTCACCAAATACGTTGGTGAAAGAACGAATATTGCATTACATTCTTGTACATTCGGACCCTCACCGATGTATGTCAACAATCACGGATATGCTCTGGTGTAGGTTGAAAAGATTGACTCAAATTGGTGATACTGTACGAATACAAGTCCCTGATGTCAACCGTGGTCGTACAGATAAACCGAAATGTGTTAGTGGTTGTTGTTGGAATAGAAGACTCTGACTTTTCCAAACATGCAGATGAAAATGGTACCCGCAAGCAGCTTTACACACGTAATCAATTCATAATTTGTAAAGGAAAGTTACTTTCCATAGATGAGATTTATTTTCAAGACATGTCGCTGAGAGAAGCAGCTGCAGCTAATTCGAGAAACGGTGGGCAAGGCAATACACATTGTCATTGCAAAAGGAAGTGTTCCACAAATAAATGCAGTTGTAAAAGCAAGGGCCTCTTGTGCAATTCAAAGTGCCATAAAAGTTTAAGTTGTTGCAATAAATAAGATTTGAATCACATAATTCAGTAAGTTTTTTATTACTATTATTTTATTTTCTCATTTAGAACGTACTGTATAATTAAGTAAGTTTTTAAACTTCTATTACTTTCCTTTCTCATTTTGAATGTACTGTGTGTTTTAAGTTCTTAATTTAAGTCTCAAGTGCATTTTTTCACTGAATTACGAAGAAGAAAATATAATATTCTTATATGTTCAACATTCACCATTAGTACATGGTGAATGTCGACATTTACCGGTGTAAGTCAGAAATAAGAGTATTTGGAAAATATTTTGGACATACACCAAGCGACTATGTGAATGTTGACATTCACCGGTGAAAGTTGACATTCTCCAGATTTCGGTGGTTCACCGTAACATATATACTATTAAATATAATGCTAACTTCCATATATTAATGTATATTTTTTAAAAATTTCGTATTAAACATCACACCCTTGTGAAAAGTCAGGGTAGTTATATAGCAAATGACACTTTGGCAATGATAATGTAACAAAAAAAAAAAAAAAAATCATTGACATTCAGCTTTTACAAATTCAAAGGTATTCAAGATTGCAGATGTAAAAGCACAGTCCATTTAAGCCATTTAGAGACCCTAAGCATTTAAAATATTTTAGTGTCTCCACATCTATTTACAGTAAAATACCTCTTATCTGAATATTTTAATTTCAAGGTCAATCCCCCAGTCAAAATAATTATATAAGGTGTGATATTATTTAGACAGTTAAAAATTCATGAATGCGAATGATAATGAAACTGGACAACGTAATAATCAATATCAGAAGTGCAGTTGCACAGTAAAACCAGCACTGAGAAATATCTGTGGGGTCTCTCTTTCTTTGATGGCCTAAGCATATGTTTATTTTGTTTAATGGTGAATCCAATCCTGCATGAAAGAATAGTGAATAAATTTTTTTCTTGTCAAACTGAAGCATATGTATTCTGTCAAACTGAAACCTGTTTAACCCTCTGAGCATTACGGGTTTAACCTTGAAATTTCAAAGTTCCTCAAAATGTCACGAATAAGTGATATTTTCTTAATTAAAAAAAATGACTCTTTCATTTTGTACCTTCATTCCTTTTCTTCCAGTATACATCCAAACTGAAATCAGATATATTAAAAGCTAGCAGAAATTTTCATGTATAATGAATGTGGAAGGCAACCTTCTGTACGGAATTTTCCGGCCTTATCGCTGAGAGGGTTAAGAAGGAACATTTTTTTGCATTCAAAGAAATTCAAAATTTCCTGTGAAAAGAAAAGAGGAATTTTAGAAAAGTAAATATTTTAGAAAGAAGACAATTCATATGCATTATATGTAAGGAAATATTTACAGGTCTCTAGCAATCAAATGATGCAAAGATGAATTGATGAAGAATGATTTTAACTAAGCATTTTACTTTTAGGGATTTGAATATTCCAAAAAATAAAAGACATTTTGATTAAATAATTTGGATTGTTACAAGTTCTGTAGTTTTGGATGAATTTTTTATATTTATCTTTTTGCAATTTAAAATATGATGTGTATTTTTATTATTCTAAAATATAACAATTTTTTTTTAAAACATGGGGAAAATATATCCAGTGCAGATCAATTAGAAACCTAAAGAATGGAGATTTAAAACAAAACCTTCAATGTTTCTGTATTTTAATTTTGTGCTGTACAATAAGAATATCAAAAACAATTTTTTTAAAAAAATTTTCTGATTAAGCTGATGTTTCAGTTCCAATGTATTCAAAAGCTTTTATGTGAAATCTGAAAATTCAAATATGTTTAATGCTGTAAATGTCATATTTTCATCTTCAAGAACTCTTGAATAAATGAGTAAAATTTTTAAGGTACTACTATTCTGTTATCAGGATCAGATTCAGAAATGTGTGCATGAATGGATGTATGTGTTCATGTATGCATGTATATATGTAAGCATGAATGTATGTGTGTGTATACATGTATGCACATATATGTTTACACACGCATTCATTTATTCATTTCTGGATTCGGTCCTGCTAGCAGAACAGTATTATTTTTACTGTTGCCTATTAATGAATCTTAATCCATTACAAGCTCTTTTCCAAGTCATTTTATCTATTCTAAGTAGTTGCTGTATATTCTAAGTGATTGATAGAATAACTGAATTATTTTCTGAGACATATCATTAACAGCTGTAGTTAATATGGTAAAAGTAACAAAATAATGTTATCTGTTAGCAGAAGTAGATTTATAGGGTCATGCATATCACAACTGCAAAGAACTTTTCTTTTCAAAGAGCCCTAAATCAATTTATACATTTGGTTGGTTTTCGTGTCCTTTGAAAAGTCAAATGGATCCATGCATGGAAATCACAGCTTTTGCCAGTTCCTCAATCTTTTCACTATAAAGCTGGAAAGGGAATTTCTCCAAGCTTTGCAGAGCTGCAAGTATTTCTGGGCATGTGAAGATGTGTTTTGAACAAAGATCTGTTTTGGGGCAGTTTCTACGAGTTCTATATGAACTGGTACCATTTTCATTAATTTTTATTCCTCTAAAATGGCAAGTTCTCAATCTAGTAATAGTCTTTTTAATTTCTCTGTTTGCATCAATCTCATATATCTGATGGTCTTTCTTAATAGATTTCTCTTTGAGCCTATATTTGGCAATGGCATTAGCATCTTCAAGAGTGACGGGGATTGAGTTGTTGAGATTTCTTTTGCCTTTTAAGCCAGTTCATCGGCTGCCTCATTTCAATCAATTTTAACATGTGCAGGTATCCATTGCATAGTGCATGTCTTTTCCATCTTGTTGATTGTTTCTAGGTGTTGGTGTATATCCTGGGTGAGTCTTGAATGTCATTTCAGTACTGTCTCTAAAGCAGCTTTAGAATCACAGTAAATTATAAGTCCTCTGTCTTTTTTAGAGTAACAGTAAATTACAATCCCTCTGTCTTTATCATTTAAGTCTATGTAAATTCTCAGGGCTTTCTGAATTGCTCCAGGAGGCCCTGAGACCTTGAAGCAATGGTATTTAAAGGAACAGTAAACATTGTGTCTTTGGATGAGGCCTCTACCCCTTCTTTCATAAATCTTCTACTTTTTGATAGAAAATTAATGTGCAATATACATATGCTAATGTCAAATGTACTTAATTTTATATTTTGATAATAAATTAATTCAGGTCTTTATCTTCTATTAGGCTCATTGTCTTCTATTAGGCGAAAACAGCAAAGATCTGGTGAAGATTATTAATAACGCTTTTAAATTTGTTACAGAAAGGAAATTTTGTTTTACTTACCATTATATATATATTAAAAAAAAACCCCTTCAGTTTTTTTCCTTTTCTTTTCTTCTTTTGTTATTGGTGCTGTGCTACAAATCTTTTATTCATCTTCATGATAAAAGTGTGTAACTCTGCATATATAAGTTAATCATTTAGAAAGTAATTGTACCTAAACTTCTTAGCACTATTTTGTCACAGTTGTTATTCTATATCATGCACATTCTGAAATAGGTTCCTACTATCTTATAACTTGTCAATTGCAAAATTTCATAATACGTATTATGTATGCTATTGTCTGCATCTGGAATGGAATCGAATTGTTGCAATGAATTTTTTAAGGTTTCAAGCTTCTATATATGTTCATGTTTTTAATGTATTTAAATGGTAACATACATTTTTAATATTTTTATACTTTTCTGTTTGTAATCTTTTACATTCAAGAAAGAAATGCAAAAACAATCAAAATTTTTTTGAACTCAAATTAACAAAAACGATTTATTTTCTTATTTGATGGCAGTAGATTTTATTTATGGAGAAATAAAATGTTTGCATAATTTTTCATATTGTTTTATATTTTTAAATATTATTAGTAAGAATTCTTTTTCAGGGCGTTAAACTATAATCTGAAAGTTTCAGCTTGCAATTTCTTCTTAAAATTTTTTTGTCAAGAATAATTTTAGTATTAGTTTTTTATTAATCACACATGAAAAATTTATTAATCACATGTTAAAAATATAGTGGAAAAAAGAATTGAGATAACTAAAAATAGAAGATAAAAGCTTTTTAAAACTGTGTTGAAGTCTTTTTTTTTTTTTTAATTGGAAAGATGAATATAATGATGACAAAATTTCTTTGAAATATTTAAAATGGAAATTTTCCTGAAGTTCATCTAATTTAATATTTTTTGCAGTTGGATGCCAGATGAGAAAGCTGCTTCATGTCTAAACTGTGGTGTAAAATTTTCGCAATTAAAAAGAAAACATCACTGTAGAAATTGTGGAAAAATATTTTGCTCAAAGTGCTGTTTTGAAAAGGTGTGTTTTGTAAACTAGATTAAAATTAGGATCTTGAATTATACTTGAGTTCATAAATATCATCATTTTCATGTATTATATTATGTGCATTTTCATTCTGAAAATTGGACATTTTGATATTTATATGCTAATTTGGTTTACTCTTAATGAGTAATAATAAAAGTAGCATCTCTTTTTCAAAGCTAAGTTTTCATTATATGTAATGGTGTATTTATTTATTCAATCAATATTGCATATTTGAGTAAGTTATAAAATGTACTGAAATGAAAAAGTAAATTATTTAATGACAAAAATAGCATAGCTCTTTTTATTTTCAGGTAAAATATAAAATATCTCTTGAATCTTTATTTTATCTTTAATATTTTCATAACTTGTGTAAAATTTTTAGTATTTCATGGCATGAATTATTTTATTTTGCACGAGTTATGAAAATATTAAAGATTGCTTTGTTGACTCATCATTCCATAACACAGAATTTTAATATTTTCATACTTGTGCAAATCTTTAATATTTTCATAACTCGTTTAAAATGTTATACAGTTGCAACTTAAGACAAGAAAAGAGATATTAAATAATTATACATTAAAAAATATAGTTTCTTTCTGATTAACCATATCTCCTGAAAAGTATTCCTGAGGCAATGCACTATGTTGCTAAAATAGTCAACCCATGGTGTCACCAAAATGTATTGATGTGGCAGCCTAAGTATGCACACGCGTGCAGCAGATGAGAGCTATTTGCCTTCAAATTCAACTTTCTCGCAAGGAATCATAATGAAACTGCAGAGTTTGCTAGGTGATGAAAAGACAGCATTGCATTTGTTCAGAAAAAAGGTGTTTTTCTGAATCAATAATAGACAAGGCAAAAATTCACATTTCTCAAAAAATTAAATTTTATAGACTGAAATCTATGCATGATGCCAAATTTGTGCAATTATGTGATGTTTTTTAAAGTTAAAATAATTTCATATGTGTATGGGGAAGATCGACAGTGTGTGCAGTGCCAAGTTATTGGTAACTGCTGAGTTCATTCAATTCTCTGATATTTTCTGAAGTTAAAAGAGATCGTTGTGTACATATGAAGAATAGAGAGAAAGAAAAAAGGTAAAGGTTTACTGTAGTTGTTTCTTGAGTTTTGAGTTCTTTTAATTGGTTGCAGTTTTATGCAATTATTAGTGCAGCACCATTTTTGTATGTGGGACATATTATAATATCTTGTTTTGCACCTTTTTTTTTAATTGAAATCAACAGAATCAAACATACATATCTGATTGTAACGAAAGTTTTCCACCAAAAAACATTCTTAATAAAGTTAGAACGAAAAAAACATGAATGCAGTACCTTTAGTGCAGGTAGTAATCGTCACCCAAATCTATGATTTTCTGCCAATGTTTTGGTAGTTTTTCATAGCCTTCGGCCCAGAAAGTCGGTAGGTGTGAGTCCAAAAGCAGATCAAATCTCATTTCATGCATCTTGCGTAGAATTAAAAATAAAATAGAACCAGCAAGATGTAGCTGCAGGTGTGTAAAAAGGTAGAAGTCTGAAGGAGCATGTTGAGGCTAAATGGTGGGTGTGGCAAAAGATCCCATTCGAGTCCGTACAGAGTCCAATCAGTAAATTAAGACTCATGTGGTCTTGAATTATCTTGGGGGGAACATTACCTTTTTGTGCCAGAACTCAGTTTGACGTTTTTCTTTGATAGCAGCATCAACATGGACTAGCATCTCACTGTACACCTTACTGTCGAAGGTTTACCTTTTTCTAGATATTCTTTGTAGATAACACAATGGCAATCCCACCAGATATGAAGAATTATTTTTTGGTTAGTCAAATTGCACTTTGCAATGCTAACGTTAAGTAAAAGGCACTGACTATCTGAATTAATTGTAATTAAATGTAAAAAGTTCCTAAGTTTTCTTTTTTTAAAATTTTTTTTTTTAAGAACTGTAAATAAGTAGATTAAGTATAGTTTATTTGCAATAATATATTTCCATATAGCACTGTTGTAATGTTAAGTTTTCAAGATATTTATGCTGTAGTTCTCAAAACAATTATCACTCATTTTTCAGTAATTGTGAAAAAAGTTTTAATTTTATATGTGTAGTAACCAATGTTCTTGTGATATTTATTATAGATATGTATAACAGATGTGTAGAAGCTGAATACTGCATTACTTGGATTATTAATATGTAGTGATATTCCATTATCCAGAGTTTCTCAAACTATAGTAGACATTACATTATTTTTGGTGGTAAAGTTTTTATGCAAAAATTTGAATGAATGTTCAAAATAGATGCAAAATAGCATTCTTTTTGTACATGCACTGGTGCATATATTTTTTCATTTCTTATCTGTGTGGTACAAAATGAAAAATGTTTGAGAATCTCTGCTGTAATCCATTGTATACAAAAGTATAAAAACAAGTTCATAAAAATCAGTAGGCAACAGCATAAAAGAAAACATTGATTTTGAGCTTGTCCTATCTTCTTACAATGTTTGTAACATTGCGTTTAAATAAGGTGAAGTTCTACTGTATAAGACGTAAATATACTTTATCTTTTAAAGTATTCAGTATTTGTAGATTCTTGTCTGTATATTAATAAACAAAAAATGGAACACAAATTCTAATGTAAATTGTTAAAATTTTTAGAGAGCTTAGTAACAAATTTGCTCTTTAATTTTTCATCTACACTTGAAATGCTCATTTTCAAAATGAGATGGTACAATATGTCATGAACTTCCGCAATAAATCTATAAACAGCTACTGCTGGTGGTTACCCAGAACGTCCAAGGATGATACGAAATCTCAGAATATTTAACTTTCAATACCTAACTACTCTTGAGATGCAGTAAAGTTCATTTTCATTATGAAAATATTTTGCATTTATGTTTTTATATATGTGTGAAATGCATTTTGTATAATTAAGATTTGAAATGTATTTTGTATAGTTGTATCTTTTTCTATTTTCTGCACTGTTTCCTTATGAATTCATAATTATTAATACAAATATATAAAATTGTTCAGTGAACATCAAATGGTATCCACTTGCAGTGGAGGCCTTGCTTTCATCCCTTCTGGGTGGTTCTAAAAAAATTATAGGAAGTACGACTTTATGACTCTGG
Organism: Stegodyphus dumicola; assembly: GCF_044657685.1. Lineage (NCBI taxonomy): Eukaryota > Metazoa > Arthropoda > Arachnida > Araneae > Eresidae > Stegodyphus > Stegodyphus dumicola. The sequence continues at coordinate 146,288,758 of NC_140775.1, forward strand.
TGAAGAACTGAAATTGTTCACTAGAAGATGTTCTTCGCTAGAAATATTCCTGCATAAATTAGTATTGAGAAATTTCTTTTTTATAATTCTGCATAATTCAGTTCTAAATAAGAATTCAGGTAATAATAACATCCATTTAATAGCTGGTCTGTTGAGAAATATTAGAGATCTCTCCTTCTGGCAGAACTCCAGATTTTTCAACATCTGCATCTAGAATCTGGATGCCTTGTTCATCATCTAATTTTGGTACTTATTACAAGTTTAGATATTATCACTGTGGAATATGTGCCTTCTTAGAAATAGTGACCTATCTGTTGATGATAACTTAACAATTTGTTGTGGTTTATCTCTTCTATCATGTTACTGAGGGAAGCATTTTCAGGCTTTTGATATTTAGCTTCCACTTTGGGACAAGACATTTTTTCGTTTTTATATCCATTAACTCAAAACTGTATGTTCAAATATCTGATGGTTATACAGTTTTGGCAGTAGCTGAGTTTTTATCCTAATTAGCCATATTTTCATCTCAGACAGAAACTAATTGTCAGAAAAAAAAATGGTTTCTGGATGCCTGTTCCATAACTGAGCCAGATTTTTTGTTGCTTAGTGGTTTATTTCATAGCAGCATCATGTGTTAACATCAAGCTTTGAAGAGTATAAGGCTGGGAGCTGAAAAAACTCGAATCTTCATACATCATTTTTTTGGTGTAGTGTATCAAATTCTATGGATCTCCAAATGGCATAAAATGACACTTCATAGAGACTTCTTCACCTTTGGATGCCTTTAAATAAATATATTGTAAGAAAATAAAATATGTATTGTAGCATATGCAATATCACCAAATGAAACAAAATGTTAAATTTTCAAGATTTTTTCCGTGCTGTTATCAAATCTAATCTCTTGCTGTATATCTAAATTCAGTAATGACAAGCAATTTACCTCATGCCTTACTCAGGGTCTCTACTAAGTGAAAGTTGTATCATTATATAATCGTTACATAATGTAAAGTGGTATCTGTTTCATTCATTTATTATGCACCATATCCTTCAAAGCCCTTATGTGGCCTTTGTTTTCGCAGTCATTGGCCAAGATCTTATGAGCAGAATCATATAGAATTCATGTTTTAGAAAACATTGGTAAACTTCAGCATGGGCATATAGCCAACTTGTAATATTATTTGCACTAATTAAAAATGGAAATATTTGTACTTAATTTTTTTAAATATGATTATCAGTTTTTTATTCTAAAATAATCAAACTTTATGAAAATATCATTAATGCATTTTTAGACTTTAAAAACTTATACTTTATTTGTTTGGAAATTCTTTTACCATACTAAATATATTAAAATGATAAATAAAAGACAATAATAAATAAAATAAAATGGAATGGCATTTAAAGGGTAGGAATGAACCTCAATTTGTTCTAATTTATTTGCTAACTGACCCCTCAATGTAACTTGGATATGATGTCAGAAGTTATAGATTTTGAAATTAAATATCTCAGTCAGTTTTTGTTGTACGGTATTTAAATCTTATATATATATATATATATATATTTATAATAATTACAAAATTTTCCTAAATGTAAGTAGAAGGGCAAGATGAGTGTATAAAAAGGGAGATTTCATATTTATAAGCTTGATTTTTCATATTTAAAAATGCCCACACATGAATTTTTTGAATTTAAAACATTTTTGTAATTGGAAAGTATATGTCTGTGACTAATGGCTATGAAAATAAAGGCCAGGTAAGGACTTTTTAGGTACAGAGTATATGGTTGAAGTAATAACTACCGTAAAAGTTATTTAATAATCACTACAAAAATAATTTTTTAGTAAACTGTGGCACAAATAAAAAAATAATTTTGTTTTTTTTCCTATGTTGTTTATTTTCCACTTCATACAGAGTTGTTTGAAAATAGGATAATTTTATCTATATTTTGCTTAGATGTGCCTACCTCATTTTGGTTTGAAGGATCCAGAAAAAGTGTGTAATAACTGCAAATTGATAGTAGAATTAATGATGAAGTCTAAATCTGATAATATGGTAAGTTGTCAGATATTTGTCTGTTGTTATTTCATGGCTATGGTCCATTTAATAATTTTATAACTGTCCTTAGTACTGTGTAACATAAATGCCAAATATTTCTTTTTTATAAGTGTTTTTAATTAAAAGAAGCAGACAGTACTTTCTGCTTGTGCTCTGTTATTTTCCAAATGCTAAAAATTTTCATCTCTCTAAACTCCATTATAATTTTTTAAAGATCAACTAAATGCCATGTTATTGGCACATTTCTTTCCTTTGTATATATTTTTCCTTTAAATTTTTGAACCAAGCCTTAGATATTTTAAATTGCTTATACAGTACAAAGTCCGTAATCCTAACTCGTCGGGACTTCGTCGATTCCGGATTATGGATCGTCAATTTAAATCTGGTAAGATGGCATGCAGAAATTATAAAATTAAAAATATGAAACCGTAATTTATGAAATAAAGAACAATTATGATCTAAAAGGTATCAATATTTACAAAAAAAAGCTTAATATTTCTTTGTTTACTTAATTAAACATTTCTTTCAATGTAAGTTGTTTAAGTTGCTTCATTTATTGCGCTAATACTTTCTCTTTAATTCTCTCTTCTGTAAACAGTCTCTCTTCTCTTTATGCACATGCGTAAATGCATTACGAGTTTACGCATGCGCATAAAGTTTGTAGCTTTTAGGTCCGGATTATAGACATCCGGATTAAAGACTTTGTACTGTATAAATTTTAACTTCTCATAATTCAAGAAATGAACTCACCATAAAGATGATGCCTTCATAATAGTATTGGCTTCTTTATAATGGTTGCTGGGGTACAGCTATGAGTACTAGCTTTATTTTGCTTTTCTAATTGCAGTAGTTGTGCAGATGGACTGTTTTTGTGTAATGATGGCAAAAAAGTGAAAGATTGCTCTTTTTCTGTAACATTGCTGACTCTAATGTATGCTGCTTGCAAATGAATCACACTGGTATTACATTTTATTCTACTCCAAATAAATGTGAAATAGCAATATATTAGCATTGCATAGCTGCTGCCAATTCTTCCAGTTTTTAATTTTTAGCCATTTCTAAAGAAAAGCACTAAGAAAAATGTTCTCCATCTGTAAATGAAATTTATTGAATTAATGACACTTAAAGCTTGCTAATTCCATTAACCCGCTCTAATGGTTTTGAGCATAATTTTTCTTATTGTTATTTGATCTAAATTAATTTTATTTTCATTTGTAGAACATTTTAAAATTTAACCAGTGTTTAATTAGTTAATATTTGTATTTAACTTTGTTTACATTAATCAATAGAAGATTATTGTGCTTATGCAGACAGTGGTATGCATGTTAATTTAATTTCATTTTAATTTAAAAGTACTTGATAAATAAAAGCTTTTCTTCTGTAGTCAGGATTTTCTAGTATGAGGTAAGTGCAAAATGAAATTAGCCATTTAACCAAATATTAATGTATATAAATATCAATATATTTAAAATCAGAATAATATTACAGTACAAAGTCAGTAATCCGGACGCCGATTATCTGGAATGATCTATAATCCAGACCTCAAAGCCTCAAACTTTTTCTTGTATGCTTTACGCATGCGCGTTTAATGTATAAGAGACGGTATACATTAAACGCTAGGCTAAAATTATCTTTACTGATTCTAAGGCATTTCAGTTAATGTTGCAAATTGCACTGTTCCTTAATCTTCTAATTATTTCTGGCTTATTATTTTTTGCAGACTGTTAAAGCAATTTTATAAAAATTAAGCTTGAACTTTCGTTTTTGTCAAAAAGAGTTTCCGATTCTGGAGCTGCCAAAGGATCTACAAAGCGAAAGCATGTTTCGATGTCCATCAAACAAATTGCTGCAAAAAATGGATAAAGGCATGAAGAAAGTGATAGAGAGGTTAGTGAAAACGAAAAAAATTTGATTGACAAGGTAGTCGGTATTCTCGGCACAGCAATTACAGGACTTGAACAGTGGAACTTTGTAACTGAACAAGAAATAATGTCTGTTTATAGAATTAAAGAGAAAGTATTAGCACAAAAAACGAAGCAACTTAAACAACTTACATTGAAAGAAATGTTTAATAAAGTGAACAAATAAATATTAAGCGTTATTTTGTAAAATTTGATACCCTTTAGATAATAATTGCTCTTTATTTCATAAATTACAGTTTCATATTTTTAATTGTATAATTTCTGCATGCCTTCTTACCAGATTTAAATTGATGATCTATAATCCGGAAAACCCCTAATCCGGATTACGGACTTTGTACTCTATAAGTAATTCAGTAACCTCAGTCATGCTTTATAAAGTGATTGTAAGTGAGTTCAGAGTTCTTTTGAAATGGCAACACTGGGTATCATGAATACCTCTCAGAAACTCTTGGTTTTCCATATTTCAAGGTTGGCACCTGTGACATTAGTATTTCTATAAAAATTCTTGAATAACATATCAAGAAACGTAAACTGAAATGTTATTCTATTTGCATTTTTACAGAGAACATAAAGCTTGGAAATAAAAATAATAATGTTAAAGACATTAATAGCAACTGAGTTTTTTAAAATAAATAATATTGTTATGCTATTTCTTCCTTCTGACACCAGTTGTTACGTTATTTTCTTCCTACATGTTCGTACGGGGTTCATAGATTTGGAATGAATAACGACGACACTTGATAAAATACTAATTCAGAAGTCAAACAACAAAAATCAGCATTATATTTTCAAAATTTTCACATCACTAGTTTCAATGGTTTTACCGAACCACTATCCTCAGCTGCAAAACTGCAAATGAACAAGATAGAAAATAATGATTAGATAAGATAAGAAAGCCTGGACAAGAATAAGCAAGTGGTGCCATACTTGATGAAGTATCGAAACACACTTTATTTAGCCATTATTAATCAGGACAGCTCCAATAACACTTTTTACAGTCGTCGAAGATCTACTCTAAACACGCTGGAACAATCAATGACACAGCCTTCACACTGTCAGGCAATAACGGTGGAGACAGCTTCACTGCAAAGCACCAGAGTACAGCTCCCGACTCTGCTCGGTCTTTCTCGGAACTCAATGTACTTTCGAGACTCTCCTTGATGTTTTCAAACATCACGTAAAGGCGAGCACTAACGAGATCGTTTACAGACAACTCTTCGCTGAGCACAGGCACAGATATAACAGTTATTATCCGATATACACAGATGGATCAAAGTCAAATGATCATGTCAGGATGGCTTTTGTATTTGAAGATTACATTGAGGACAGATGCCTGCACCATGCTTTCTCAGTTCTAACATCTGAACTAACTGCAATATATTATGGTCTTCTGTACATCTCAAAGCTCTGCCACAAAAAGTTCATAGTTTATACAGACTCGTATAGTGCTCTTAAATCCTTGGAAGCTTTTCCCAATACTCAGAATCCTGTGGTAGTGGATTTTCTCAAAATTCATATAAATTTAACGATTCGAGGATATGAAGTCCTGTACTGCTGGGTTCCTGGACATGCTGGAATAAAGGGAAATGAGCTTGCAGACATCGCAGCCAAATATGCTGTTGAACCATCCAGTCGCCTTATCCCTTTTAGAGACATCTGCTGTGTTATCAAGCGGAAGATACGGAAAAAATGGCAGCAAATTTGGCATGTTCAGCATCACAACAAGTTGAGAAACGTCAAACCTAGAATTGAGCATTGGGATTTTGCTGGAAATCGTAAGGAGGACGTTCTTTTGACTCGCCTCAGAATTGGTCACACTAGAGTCACACATAACTATCTTCTCAAAGCTGAAAATGAGCCTGTTTGTTTTAATTGTAATGTTTGTTTATCTGTTCGTCATATTTTAATTGAGTGTCCATGTTTTAATAGTCTTCGCCAGAAATATTTTAATAGCTGTGACTTACCTCTCGACCGTTTAATCGGAAGAGAGGTCAATTGTAATTTACTTTATTATTTAAAAGAGACTGGCTTTTATTACCAAATGTAATTTGTTTTGAAGACTGCGTCTTGAATTTTACTGTTTGTATTTACTGAATTTTAATGTCATCAATCGTAATCATCCCATCTTGTGTTTGGCGCGTTATAATCATCTTTGGTTTTTGCGCCATAATCACTCACTCACTCGAGACTCTCCATGCTACAACACGCGATGCACTCGACGACACACAGATCAGGGCTCCCGACTCTTCAGTTCAGTCGTTCCTGGAGCTCAACACACTCTTTTGACGATGCACTAACTGCGATACACTAAGAGACTCCTTCGGTGCACTCAACAACCCACTCGGCACTCGCTGCCCGGCTGTCAACTTGATCAACTCTGCACGGACTGACTCGCTAGACGAGACACACATTCGATGCGAGACACACACACTAACTGACTGCAAACCAGCAGGGTTTATATAGCTTTCGGTTGGTGTTTGAGAACATTCTGGGCTAAACCTGTAATAATTCGTTCCAGAAGGTTGTCCATCCATCCATGGATGGAGAACCTTCCATCCATCCATGGATCCATGCATGGATCCAGCCATCCATCCATGCATGGAGAACCACACATCACAATTTTAAATAATACAAATTGAAGTTCTGAATGAATTTCAGTCTCTCTTTTGTCGGCAAATGGGCACTTTCTTGCGAAATGTGGCAACCCTGTCTTCCCTTGCCATTTCATGGCAACCCTAAACTGCTTTGCGGGGAAGCCATTTTGCCGCGCCTGTACATTTCATAACAATATCATTAAATGCATTCAGCTTCAAGTTTCAAAGAGTAAAATAAGTAAAAAGAAAGCAATAAGCAGGTAAAAACACTATGTGATTCTTTAATGTTGTATTCCCTTCAGATTAAAACATACATTGTTATACTGTTATATGTTATATATGTTGTTTTCAGACAAGGTATTATTTTTAATTAAGCATACTGGCTTCAAGAATAGCAGTCAAGCACCTGTCTGAAATTTTTAATCCTCAATCTGTATTTTATGAAAGCTTTTGGTAGTGGTATTACTTCCAAATGATTTTGTAATGCTATATGCCACATTAATCTTTAAATGAATTTTATAATGCAAATAATTCTTAGAAAAAAATAAATTATTGATTATGCTTTTCTTGTTAGGAAGAGGGGTACACATCTTTAAAGCTCCTAGATCAGCGATGGCGAACCTATGGCATGTGTGCCACAGCCGACACACAGCTAAAATATTACATCCTTAATCAATAATCACAATAAAATGATACTATGTAATTTAAATAAGTGTTTTTAGTCTGTTCTTGAATGTTTTACTTACATATCACATAATGCCACTGGCATAGGGCCTAAGTGTAGTTATAAAATTTTCATATGTCACCATTGAAATGATATAGTACATATTTATTGACCCAATTTATGACGTTTCAATTGTTTGAGCCAATCATATTACTTGTTACATGGCAAAGAATACGCCAAAGTTGAAGCAGCTAATGTTTGCTAAATGAATTCAAATTTATTGCAGACTCTAGGTAATTTTTAATACTTTCATTGTTAAATAGATTCCAATTTTCAGATATGAGCATCCTGAGATAACTTATAAATAATTTTAATTTAATGTCTTAAACGGCATATACAAATACAATGTAAAAACATGCAATTTGATAATATAGCAATACACGAAAGTTTAGTAGGGAAACCAAGCTTATTCACGTGCACTCAGCCAAAATAAGCCCAATAAAGCCAAAAAGGAGCATATGAAAAATAAAATTAGAAGTTTAGCAAACAGATGTCCGGATTAACGATTACTGCTGTCCCGTGTTCATATTTGAATCTGCAGCCATAGATTGTTGATTCGTGAAAATCCAATTCCTTACTATTGGCTAATAATGTTACCTCTTTTAAGTATATGATTGATTTATATTTAATGCTGCATTTTTAAATTTTTTTTTTTTTTTTCTTTCTATTTGCCATGTCTTGAACCCTCACAAATGACTCCAGTAAAAAGGGCAAAATTCAACATTGATAGTGGAAGATCATTTCAAGAGATCTGGACAGAATCATTTGGAGTTATTGTACACAATAGAAAAGAATTATGCATTCTGTAAGGGGAAAGTGTTGTGTGTCGCACATCTACTATCAGATGGCATTTTAACACCAACCACAAGATTGTTGACGAACTTGATAAAGCTGAATGGAAGGTTTTATTGAATGGAGGCTGAGGAATTATAATTACCAGAAAGCTAGTTTTTACAATTCTTTCTAAAACAAACCATGTAACAAAGCCCAGCTTTTTCAATTCACTGTGCCTGGCAAAACATGGTACACCACTCTCTGATGGGGCTTTAATCAAAGAGGTTTTGGGCACACAACCCCAAAAAGGTTCGCCAGCACTGTCCTAGATCCTATAAAATTCATAAATTTCCTTTTTTTTTTAATTTATAAAGATCATATATAAGTTTTCTTTTAGATTTTAGAAAATGTTTGCCAATGAATATTTAATAATTCATAATATAAAGTATATTTTTTCTGGGAAACTCCTATTGTTCTAATTTTCTATTCCCTTTGGTTGATTGCCAGAATTCCAAAATTAATTAACTTATATATTATAATTTGAAATAAATTATATATATTATAATTTGAAATATGTGCAGATCAAAAGTATACAAAAAAGTGACTAATTTCAAAGATTTATTAAGTTATTGAAGATCCTGAGAATCTTCCTACACCAGATACCTGGAGTTTTCTAAATCCTCAAATATTTCTTGTTTGAAATATTTGAGGTTTGTTGGTTTTCAAAATAATTTTACAACTCTCTGAAAAACAGCTGTGTTCCATGTTTTAGTTTCTATTGTAGTCTAAATACCTAAAACTTTATAAAATTTACTTAAATCTAATTTGAAGAGTGAATATATAAAATCCTCTTTCTTTTGTTTTTAATACACAAATTTTAATAAAATTAAAATTTAAGATATCATGCTGAGGAAAAATAACCTGTTACTGGAAATATTCTGTTTGCAAAAGAATTCTAATTCCTTGTACTCTATTTTTTAATTTTATTTATCTCATTTAATTTTATATTTTTAATATTTTGTTGATTATTTTTATCATAAATATTTTTTTAAATATTAAAATTTAGATATGCAAGAATTAATCAGTTGCAAATTTGTAAGTTGATCTTAATGCTTATTATTACTGTATTCTTTGTTATGTACTTTTTTTACCTTCCAGGCAATGAAATATGAGGCTGTTGAGGGATTGTCAACACTGACCAAAAATGTGGCTGGCTTATGCAAGGTCTGGTCAAATATTTTTACCATATAAATTGTCTGCAGAAGTTAAAAGAATTGCAAAGAACTTTTAATTGTTATGGATGTATATGCATATGAGGTCTAACTAAAAATATCCAGGTTTTGGCATGGGGAAATAAAACATTTTATATATTATGTATAGACATCAGTAGCTTTTGTAGAAATTTTGAAACACATTTGATCATACATCAACAAATAAAATATTCTAGGTTGACATGCTAAAAACCATGTTTAAACATTATTAAGTTATTAACACTTGGCCATCTGCAAGAACTTCTAACTTACTAAGGTTTAAATGTGGTGTTTATCATATTAACCTAGGATATTTTATTTTAACTTCATTATTCAGAATAGTGAGAATGAGATATACAACTTATAACACATATTACTTTAATAGATTTGTTGTTTAGCTAGTTTGAAAAGCTGTATGGTTGGCAATTATGCCAAAGAACATCTACTATTCTTTGATTATGCTCTGGCTCAAATAAAATATCTACAAGACTTTTCTTCTAATTTGAGGAGAATAAACAAGATTGAATGATTTTTGGTTTGACCTTATATTCATATGATTCTGTTGGTGAATGTATCTGATTTATATTCAGAAAAGTTTGAGATCTTTTTGGCTGGATGAACTGAAATCAAATGTTTGGTATAAGTAATTAATTACATTACATATTGAGGATATGAGCATCTCTCAGTCTTGCTAAAATTTTAAAATTAGCTGCGAGTATGTAATATATGAGGTTAAGCAAAAATTATTTAAAAATCAGTAAGTGTCTCTGCAGTTATATTCTTAATATCTTTATTCATTTAAGAGACAATGACTTGTGAAGTTCATTTAAATGGATTGTTAATCCTTTAGTGGTAATCAAAAATCATCCATAATTACTGTCCTATTACACACAAGTATCCCATAACAGTTTCAATTGGAAATAGCACATGCTTTTCCTGCAGTTGGCCTGCATTATAGTAAAGCTGCTGAACAGACATTAATTTTTGAGAGGGCACTTTAGTGCTTGATTTCTTAAAAAAATATTTTTTCTTTCATATGTGCAACAGTATAAAATTGAATCAGCTTGGACTTAAAGGACGGTTAGTATTTTCTAAATTTTGTAAATTGCTGCTAAAATCATCTTTTTGGGTTGTTTCATCTTTTAAACTGAATAGATGTGTCAAATTTTTTATCATTTCCGAACTTGGTTATCTTAAAATCATTTTTTTAAATGAAAAAATTCTAAAAGTAAAGCATTGTTCATCTTAATTATAGAAAAGATGTTGTGACTGTGATGATACGTGTGTTTACTAAATAGTGAATTTTCTGCCATCTATCTATATTTGTATATATTGTTGGACTATTTTTAAGACTAAAATCAGCTTAACCATGTGCACTGGAGTAAAAATTTGCCTTGTGAGTAGAACTCATGTACACTGCTCAAAAAAAAAAAAAAAAAAAAAAAAAAAAAAAAATGGGACAGTGATATATCTCCCGTTCTACTGAGCCAATTGACAAAATTCAAACTGCGTTTTTCATGTCTCGAATGCGCGACTTAGGATATATATTATATATATATATAGCGCTACTCTAACATAGGTATTTTGACACAAAATCGGACTTTTTCTGAAATAACATACCAATTTTTTTCCATATTTCGATTCTACGACTCAAATTATACCAGAATACCAAGTTTTGTAAAAATCGTACGAGTAGTTTTTAAAATATAAGCTCTCAAAATTTTAGCTCCTCAATGTTAATTGGATTTCGCAAATATTTATTAATATCTCTTTTTTTATTAAACTTTTTTGATTTTTTCTCTCACATTTCGAAATTTAGGTTCATTCCAAATAAAATTTACCCATTTTTTGTGTTTTATTTTTTAAATTTCTATTTTTATAAATTTCTCGAAAAACATTTTGAATTATAACCTATAAAATTTTCACCATCATCTTAAAGTAGGTGTATTTTTAAGCATATCTGCAAAAAATTAGACTTTTTTATTCAAAATTTTCTAAGATATACACGAATTTACGAATTTTCGACTTTTGAAATTTCGCATCTTTTTTTTTTTTTTTTTTTTTTTTTTTTTTTTTTTTTGAGCGATAATAACGCCAAATGTGGTCTATGGATCTTTGTCACAGTGAATTGCCACAACTATTTTTAACCTTAAATTTCAAGTAAAATTTTACGAAGAATTAATTATATAACATTTTTTCCCTCAATGATACGTTATAAATATTTATTAATAATATATGAAAAGCTATTTTTTTAAATTATAGATGATATTATTCAAATTTTTAACTATTTTTTTTAAATTTCTCTCTATGTTTAAAAAAAAAAAATAAGAGTAAATTTTTGTAAGAGTAAATTTTTACCTTCGGCATTTTATCGTCTGCTACCTCACTTCGTTTAAATCAAATTGTCTAAAACTGAGAATTTTCGTTTGATGTTTATTTGAATTTTATGACGTTAATTGCATAACTTATTTCTAAACAAACTGTTGCTTTTGAAGTGGCTGAAAGAGCGGCTGATACTAGCATCCATATTTTTAAAGCACAGTATATTTTTATAAAAACATAAGATTTAGAATAATCATTTTTATAAAAGTCAAATTATGATATAAACATGCAACCCTCTAGAGACTCAATTAATGGAAGTTCAATGGCTATGCAGAAATGATCTGCAGCTACTTAATGGCTGGATAAGTCAGCAGATGCTGTGGACAAGTAAGAATAATTATATAAACGACACCCAACATTCTGGATTATGAGGATACGATGTTTATTAAATGAATTTAAGAAGTTTTAAAACATAAAAAATCAACTCATTTTTTTTATCCTAAAATGTATTTTTGTGCCTAGCGTATTTTCATTACATCCTTAAAATTCTAATTTAGAATGTAATTGTCAAGAACTGAATCCTAATCATCAGTAATATAATATATAATTATTACGGTTATTAATAAATCCTTCTTATAAAGTAATTGTAAATATTTCAAAAATCTTTCTGTCTGAATGCAAATATTTTTCTGTTCAAATATTTTTAATTTTATATTAATCAAGATTGCACACGATATTATTTATTTGCATTTCAATTCTTACCATCAGTTCTAGTAGAAGTTACAAATCAATTATATTTAATTAAGGATTGGATTGGATTATTTAATTATGGCAAAGCACACGAGGGCTATCTGCCTAAAGGGAGGGATGCCTTCGTGGAGGACTTTCTAAGGGAAACTGGCTCGTATACACGTTACACATCGGGAAAACCATGGAAACACCCATGCAACTAGCCCGTTCGCGGGATTCGAACCTCGGACCGAACTACCAGTGATCAGCGTCTTTACCGCTCGGCCGTTTGTGGGCCTTTATGAAATGGAAGGCGATAACTTTATTTAAAATGATTGTCAAAAATACCAAAATGTTTCGAAAAGTTGGATACTTTTTAATATACTTTCAGAATGCTTAAAGAAAAAGAGAAGAAAAATAAATTTTTTCTTAAAATTTAGTATTTGTATTTTTTTTAATTTAAAACTTTTCAATGTTATGATATTTGATTCTTGCGATTTCAAAAATAAAATATTTGACTAAAATATGAATAACATTTTAAGAAACAAATGTGCGATAAAATTGTGTAAAGCAATGGGCACAATGATAAAACTATTTAAAGCAGTGTATGCAAGTCATCCTAAGTTAAAATGTCGGTTATACATCTCTCTTATTTATATATATCTTTTCTGAACGGAACATTGAAAGGCATGTAAAACTGTGCTTTGCTGTATTTTCTCTTTTAATATAGTATGCAGTTTTCAAACTCATCGTAGTCTGGGTTACAAAGTATTCTTCCGAAAGAAACGCAGTTCAAATAAATAAAATCAAATTCTGGAAAATTGACATTAATAAATATATTTAAAATGCTCAGTTCGAAGGAATAAATAGAAAATTTTAAAACAATTATCTGAAGAGACAATGCAACACAAACAATTAAAAGTATAAAAATTTAAAAATTACCTAAAATAATAACTATGACGAAAAATATATATAAAGAAAGCTATTTGAAAAAAAAAATAAACGCTGCACCTTTATTTACGCAGTTCGAATAGGTAAATAAAAATTTTTAAAACAGTTATTTGAAAAAAAAAAACATGCGACTTAAACAATTAAAATGAAATTCGAAAAAGAAAAAATTACTTAAAATAATAAGTTATAATTAAAAATATAATATAAAAAATATTATTTGGAAAAAAGGAACGATGGTGACTTTTTTTCCTCTCACCGGAAAGGAAACTAGGTTGCCATATATTAAGAAGTTCTCCAAGTGAAGTATTCTTGGCGCAAACTGACAAAAAAGTGCCAACATAAATTTGTGAATTTCTCCGTAAATTTCACTCCAAATTTTACAAAATTTCATATTTAGGCGTAATTTGAGTCGTAGAATCGAAATATGTAAAAAAATTGGTATGTTATTTCAGAAAAAGTCCGATTTTGTGTCAAAATACCTATGTCAGAATAGTGCTATATATAAATCTAATATATATCCTAAGTCGCGCTTTCGCGACATGAAGAACGCAATTTGAATTTTGTGAATCGGCCCAGTAGATCGGGAGATATAGGACTGTCCCATTTTTTTTTTGAGCAGTGTACATCCCATCAGGCTAAAATCTTTTCATGATTCTAAAATCTTGTTCATGATCACCAAATGGTTAATGGATTGGTGGTTTGAAATACATTCAGCATGGAACTGACAGCCCAAGAATCAGTTAAGATAATTCTTTATGAGTGGTAGCAGAAACCTCCATTTGCTGATGAAATGGATAAATATACTGCAATCTGTATTCACTGAATAGTGAGTATAATGCAATTTGTGTTCATTAAATATGTTTCCAATAGCATTTAACACTTGTTCATATGTGCTGTGTTAAAAAAAAAAAAAAAAAAAGACTGTAGTGTATGTGTTAGCATCACAGTAGACATCACTAATCTGCAACAAACAATGCAGCTAAAATTGTGAAACAAATACTGCACTTGTGATTCATTTCATAAACAGCCTTGAACACAATGAATATTGAGTAAGAAATAAGTGTGAACCAAAGGTTGTGTAAGCACAACATTTGTTTAAGCACAACATCAATTGGAAACGCTCATAATGGTACCAGTATCACTCGTTTAATTAAAAAAAAATTTCTCATTAACAAAGAAACAACTTCATAATCTCACATACAGCCTGCATTACATTTGTTGGAGCCATCTATTGGGATCACCTGCAATAACTTTTATATAAATAAAATCTTTTGCAGATGTCATTTGTTTAAGCACAACATCAGTTGGAACATCAGTTCTTTGTTAATGAGAATTTTTTTTTTAAAAAAATTAAACAAGTGATACTGGTACCATTATGAGCATTTCCTTTCCAAATTGCTATTGATATTGAAATTATGATATGGAGTTGCTTCTGTTACATCTCAGTCTATTTCTGGGCAATCAGTGCCATGCAAGATCACCCCAGTTAGAAATGTCGTTGTTTCAAGTAGCTGAACATCTGCAACCTAATGCATTCATCGTAAATGCCCAATAGCCACTAGTCATTTAGCTACCTTACCATTGAGAATGTTCAGAACAGTGGGTGACTGAATTACTCCAATGTGAAAGGGGTAGCTGCATGGAGAATACCGGGAGGATGGATCTGAGGGCCATCTCCTCTTTCTCTACCACCAAATCTCTTGAGGGGATTTTTAACTCAGTAGTGTTTAAGAGCCTCCATGTCATACAAGCACTAACAAATATTCATGTTTTTTTCTGTAATTCGAACCTAGGCCCAATGATATGACAGCCAACATCACTAATGGCTGCACGAATCAGGGCAACTCATGTGAAGAAATAACAGGTAATTTACAGTTTATTTATATTAGTTTCATAGTTCATTGTTTTTTCAATGAATAAAGGTATCAACAAATTAACTGCAGCATCATCTTTCTGAGAAAATTCTAGCTTAGATTCATGTATAATATGCTCTAACTCATAAACAAGGAATGTTTTTACCCTTCACCTATGCTGAGCATTAGATGTAAATTCATAATTTCAAAATATAATGGTGTTTTAAAAACTTTAATCATATTACCCTGTCAAGATAAAATTATGTTTTATTTTATATGGGGCAGTTCAACACTGCCATATTTGTGTTTTATGCACAACCGTTTTTTTTTTTTTTTACACTTTTTATAATTATAATGTTTGTTAGTGTAGATTATGTATTTTAAAATTTTCTTATTTCTGCCTTTGCTTTATTTCTTTTCAAGCTATTTTACATGTTTTTTGATCTGATACTAAATGTTTAATAAGTTTAAAAGGTAGAGAAGGAAATTAAAAGAAAATCCATTGTCATTATAAACCTAGTAGGTTTTACAACATATATTAATGCGTTCCTGGTACTGGAATGCAGTATGTGATGTACAGTTTAGTTTCAATTTTGAAATGTTTTTACAATTGAGATTCTTTATCCCTCCTACTTTTTGCCATGCTTTTATTTGAAGAAATTTCCCCTGTTATAACATGTAACTTTTTCTTTATAGATATAGTCTTAATTATCTGCCTGCCACTGTGCAGCTCTATAATGAATTTTCTCAAGTTTTTTTGAGAAAAAGACATTGTTTGAACAGTTTTATCAAAAAATAATTTGTGTGAATAAAAATGCTGAAAAAAAAAAAAAAAAAAAAAGAAAAGAAACATTCATTGTGTATAAATCAGCTATGTTATAGAACAGAAAAAAAAGGGGGACTTTTAACTTTTTGTTACTTTGTAGTTGACAGCTAATTTATCAGTAGCATTTTACTCCACCTTAATTTCATAATATTGTGTGTATCTATGTCTGGTTTGCAGTGATTGGCTTCTGAAATGCTGTCCGATGATATATAATTAAGAGAAGGATTGCTGATTTGTTTTTTACAGCTGCATAAGAAAGATATTGTGTTGAACCCAAATATTAAAAGAAAATATTAAATTGAAATTAAAAATATGAGAAAAATGATTTTAAAAAATGAAGTACTTGCATTCTAAAAACTTTTAATTACAGGGCAACACTACGATAAAGACTTTACTATTAAGAGTTTTTTTTTTAATTATAGAGCTGTCAAATATTTTTATTCTTTTTACTTCCTTGTACGAAGTAAAAAGGAAGTATTGTAATTGCAAAAAGTTTCAGGCAGCATATCTCAACGAAAATATCCATTTTGACCACTATCGAATGGAATTTAATGATGTTTTTGCGTCATATCTGTACATAAGGACAGAATAAAATACTCTTTTCCTTCAAAAAAAATTATAAAACTGCTTTAAAATTAATTCTGAAGAGAATTTTTCTTGGCGTCTGTACGTACGTATCTCGCATAACTCAAAAATGAGTAGCCTCAGAACGTTAAAATTTTGTATATAGGACTGCTATAACATGTAGATGTGCACCTCGTATTTTGGTTGCAATCGGCCGCACCAAACATATATAAATATATTTATATATATATCCACTCTATTATCTGGCTCAGTGATCTCAGTTTCTTTACTCTTACTGTGGGTAAAAAAAGTATTTGCACACCTACATTTTTGTTTGCAATTCATAAAAAGAAGCATTAAGAAATAAAAAAATTGGTATTGCAAAATCAGAATAAGTTTAATCATCCAAAACAAACAGAAAAATTACAATAATATAAATCAAAAAAGTATTTGCACACCTGCATGAATACAAAAGAAATAAAATATATAAGCAAATTTCAAATAACTAATATTTAGTGTGCATGCCTTTAGCATCTATTACTGCTTGCAATCTTGCTGGCATTGATTTAATTAAATTTTCTGTAACAGTAGGGTCAGTATTCGATCAATCTTCAATATGGGCTTGTTTAAGGGCAGATTTGCTTGAAATCTTCCTTTTTCTTATTTTTAAATCAAAAGAATTCCACAAATTTTCCAAAGGAATTAAGTCTGGTGATTGTGGTGGAGTGGCAAGTTTTCTGGGCACATTATAAAGCAACCACGTACGTGTTATACCGGCAGTGTGCTTAGGATCATTGTCTTGCTGAAAATAGTACGAATTACTGATACACAATTTTATTGCACTTTGTGGCAAATTATCTCGCAACACATCTATATAGGTTCGAGCTGTCATATTCCCATCAATGAAACACAAATTACCAACTCCTTTGCTAGCCATGTAACCCCAAATTATAACAGAACCTCCTCCATGTTTAACTGTAGGTAACACATTTTTGGTATGAAAAGCAGTTCAAGGTTTTCTCCAAACTAATTTCCTGCCATCTGATTTAAAGATATTGGACTTACTCTCGTAGAAGAATATGACATTTTTCCAGAAATCAATTGGCTTATTGTAATATTCCTTAGCGAATTCAAGTCTCTTCAGTCTGTTTCGTTCAGTTATGAGAGGGTTTTTTCCTTGGTGATCTCCCATAAATGTGTGCATCGTGCAGGTCATTTCGAATACTTTGGGCACAGATTTGAACTCCAGATGTTGAAGCGACATCATTGGCTAAAGTAATTGCACTAACAAATGGATTTTTTTTATGCTTCTCTTATGATTTTTCGCTTCATTCTCAGTGAAAGTTTCTTTGGGCGTCCAGAGCGCAAGTTATTTGATGTAGATCCTCTTTCTTTATAACATTTTATAACATACCAAATAGTAGAGAAGCAAACATTTACTTTTTTACCTATTTCCTGATAACTTAGGCCATTTTCACGTAGAGAAAAATTTTTTTCTCGCTATGAAATCGGCAATTCAGATTTCTTAGGTGCCATTACAATTTGAATCGACAATCAACTGATAACGTTTCGACACCTCCTCCTTTTATAGTTGTCTTATGTACGTTATTTACTGCGTGATGACTGTCAAATAATAGCATAAAAATGCAAATTTGCTAAAGTTGAGTTGAGTGTGCAAATACTTTTTTGACAGAAGATATTTTAATATTGTTGCAAAAAATGTTTTTTATTAATATTATTGTATTTTTGTAATTAATTTAAATGAATAAGCTTATTCTATTTTTAAATGCCAATTTTTGTATTTCTTAATGCATTTTCTTATAAATTGTGAACAAAAATGTATGTGTGCGAATACTTTTTGTACCCACTGTATATGTTTGTAAATTGTACATTTTTTTTGCTTTAAAAATGATTGAATTATGTTGTTTTTATCTTCTGGTTAAGTATTTTATCCCTTTAGTAAATCTGTGTGCAATATTTTTAGAATTATCAGCAATTTTAAAGTTGTTTAATTGCCGCTAAGCCTGTTTTTAATGGCGGCCATTGATGTTTACATTTGAAACAGGAGACTAGTGGATTTGTTGCCAATCTAGAGAAACGTAGCTTCGCAACAACAAAGATAACACATTCATTTATTATTGCCAATTAAATCATGCTTAATTCTTTCTGGAATTTTTTCGAGGAAATAAGCGTTTGAGATTTACTTCATAATTTTTAATATAGATATTTTGAGTTTTTATGTATTTTTGCCTTCTCGCAAAGTGAGAGCTGAATTAATTAAATGAGAAATACTCAATCGTCTGTGAAAAACTGTTTCTGTTTTGTTTTATTTGCTTAATTTCTTTTATACATAGTTCTAGCTTTATTATAGTATTTGAATAGAACATGTGGCAACGATTGGATAATTCTTTAAATGATATACATTTTGTGCATTCTGAGTTATAATATGAATGAAATATAATACTTTTAAGTAAACCTAGCGCCAGAGTGTCGCTATGGTAAACAAAGTGAATTTTAAAGAATGCATTTATTATATTGTGGTTTATGCGCTGTCGACGAAGTAGTTTTAATTTAACCTAATAAGTTTAAATAAAATGCAAGAAAAAATGCGTATAATTTAATATTCCGTACAAGGAAGTCATGTGGTGTACACATCAGATTTTTTAAAGTAAAAATAATATTTATTATTGTCAATTAATAAAACTAAATCTTAACTATTGAATAAAATTAAAAATCAACTAAAGAAAACTTTATATTTAAAAGTTTTAGTATTAGTATTTCAAAACTATATATGCAGAATATCAAAGTGTTGAAAACTGTATGCTATAATTTTTGTAGAACAAAAAACAGAAATATTTATAGAAGTTTGCCATCTGTATGTAATTAAAATACATCATCGCAACATTGAATTTTAATTTGGATGTAGATGATGTCGTGTTAAAATTTTACCATGGATTTTTTATAACTTGTTAGAAACTTACTTTATTTCTGATTTTCATGGCTGTTGCAATTTGCAGTTAAGAAAGTCCAGATAAAATAATTTCAAACAATTAACCTATATTGTATTGTACAGCATATATTTATAATACTGAAGACAAAAGATCTCATGTGTTGTTTATTAGTAATACATTTTGTTTATTGCAAATATGACTTATTTGATCTGAAAGCAATAACTCCTCAAAGAGGTTTTTCTCCAAAGTTCTAAAAAAAATTGTTGTGTAATGATTGAAATTTAGAAGTAGAAACTGGCTTATTTTCCCCTGAGTTACAGCAGTGAACTTTATTTTTTCAATAACTCTTTATTGAGTCATAGAATCAGTAAAAAAATTGTAAGCTGTGACATTTTGTGCAGTGTGCTCAGTAATCTGTATTAGGCATTTTATGATATTTCTACCTTGGCAGTATATACTCAGTGCAAGATTAACATACAAGCTACACAAGCTATAGTTTAGGCCCCCCCCAAAAAAATTTAAATATAGTATAACAGACTTATAAAGGGTGCCATATATTTTTTCGTTTGTTCTTACTACTTTAAATTATAAATAAATAAATATCTATATATATATATATATTACACTCTTTTGCAAAGAAAATTGAACCACCAAGAAGGACTTTTGTGATCATGATGAAATTTGGTATGCGAAAACATCTTAATCGAACATGCAAATGATCAAAGTTTCAAGGCCAATGAACAGGAATTGCAGTCATAGCGTGCATTTCTCTGCGCAATTCGCAAAGTATTAAACCAGTAACAGAGGTGGAAAATTTACCTTTTTTTGTTGTTGCCATTGTAATTCCGTAAAGAAGCAACTAAAGATGCCATTATGACGTTATCAAAGACCTTACAGACAACTAAACGACTTTGAACGTGGTCGCATTGTACAGTTGCGTGAAGTTTGGTGGTCATACCGAGCACTAGGCCGCCACCTGCAGTGTACAGGCTACAGGCACTGCTGTGCATGTAGGCAGATGTTGGCAGCAATGGTTGCTACAAGGAAATTGTCAACAAAATGAAAGCTCTGGAAGGCCAAGGATCGCAAATGCGAGGCAAGATAGGATGATTGTTCGCCAGGCCCGAACTGCCCCAATGGTATCATTGTCGACTATTCAATGCACTACAGCCACGTCTAAACCTCCCGTGGTACCATCCACCATCTCACGGCGCTTGTCTGAGACGGGGTTACACTCACAGAGGCCTTTAAGACGTATGCATTTGACCCCACAACATCAGCAGAGTTGTCTGGGGTGGTGTCGCAGCCGATCATCATGGCTGCCATTAGATGACTCCCGTTTCACTCTTGAAACAGATGACCACCGTGTTTGTGTCTGGAGAGAACGGGACCAGCGGTCCCAATGAGCCTTTGTTTTACAAAGGCATACAGGCATAACCCCTGGTGTGATGGTGTGGGGCGCTATTTCTTATGACTTATCTTTAGTCATCCTCCATACATCTTTAACAGCCCAACGATATGTTGATACCATCCTGTGGCCGGTTGCATTACCCTTCATGGCACGCCATCCTGGGGCCATTTTCGAACAAGATAATGCCAGGCCACATACTGCTCACATATCTATGGACTGTCTCCGTGTAGTTGCTACTCTTCTTTGGCCAGCAAGGTTACCAATTGAGCATGTCTGGGGCATGGTAGGCTGCCAGATTCGAGCACCACAAAATATCGCAGATCTGGAGGGACAACTGATGAATGTCTGGCAGAATGTGTCGCAGGATGGCATTAGGAACCTCTACCACTTCTTGCCTCGATGACTTCAAGCATGCATTGCCCCCAGGGGTGGTTCGACCAACTACTAATTTGAACACTCAATGGGTGATTGTGAGCTGTGAACAGGTACTATGACCTTGATTTTTTAATCATATTATCTGTGTATGAGCTACACACGTATTCAATTTCATCAAAAACAACCGATTCCTTCATGGTGCTTCGATATTTTTGCAAAAGAGTGTATATATGATAATTTAGAGGTTCGCAGTCGCGGTAAGTGGATAGAGTTTAGCAGAGAGCTGACTAGAGAAGATGAAACCAAGTCACTTTTTGGTCATGGCTGAGAAAAACTGTTGCGTAGATCTGATTGGAGTGAAAATCACAACCGACTTGATCGTTAAAAGATCATTTTAATTTCGAACAAGAAGAATTCTCCCAGTAGAACGGTGTTTGCGACACCAGGGTGCCTGGGCCAAGGCCCTACCCCTTGTAGAATAGTTTAGTATCTTAGAAGAGTGACAGTAACTAACTAGTTCAAAAAGTATATAAGTTTCAGTAAGAGTTTGATAAAAGATTAGGCATGGTTTTAAAGTGAAATTTTGAGTCTGATAATTTGACTTAATGCATTAGTTAGAATCATGTTAAAATTTTTGTAACGAAGCTGGGAAAACAGGAGCTGTGAGTAATGTGAGGCACAGGAAAGTAGTCGAGCTGTGACTTGGAGAAAGACATATGGTAAGTAACAAGTTCATAGCAGTCTGAATCTATAATAATAATGTGATGTAAAACATACAACATATACAAAAAGATAACGTAATGTACACTGCTCAAAAAAAAAAAAAAAAAAAAAAAAAAAAAATAGGACAGTGCTATATCTCCCGTTCTACTGGGCCGATTGACAAAATTCAAACTGCGTTTTTCATGGCTCGAATGCGCGACTTAAGATATATATTAGATATATATATATAGCGCTTCTCTAACATAGGTATTTTGACAAAAAATCGGACTTTTTCTGAAATAACATACCAATTTTTTTTCCATATTTCGATTCTACGACTCAAATTATGCCAGAATACCAAGTTTTGTAAAAATCGTACGAGTAGTTTTTAAAATATAAGCTCTCAAAATTTAAGCTCCTCAATGTTAATTGAATTTGGCAAATATTTATTAACATCTCTTTTTTCATTAAACGTTTTTGATTTTTTCTCTCACATTTCGAAATTTAGGTTCATTCCAAATAAAATTTACCCATTTTTTGTGTTTTATTTTTAAATTTCTATTTTTATAAATTTTTCGAAAAACATTTTGAATTATAACCTATAAAATTTTTACCATCATCTTAAAGTAGGTGTATTTTTAAGCATATCTGCAAAAAATGAGACTTTTTTATTCAAAATTTTCTAAGATATACACGAATTTACGAATTTTCGACTTTTGAAATTTCGCATCTTTTTTTTTTTTTTTTGAGCGATAATAACGCCAAATGTGGTCTATGGATCTTTGTCACAGTGAATTGCCACAACTATTTTTAACCTTAAATTTCAAGTAAAATTTTACGGAGAATTAATTATATGACATTTTTTCCCTCAATGATGCGTTATAAATATTTATTAATACTATATGAAAAGCTATTTTTTTTAATTATAGATGATATTATTCAAATTTTTAACTTTTTTTTTTTTTTTTTTAAATTTCTATCTTCCTTTTTAAAAAAATAAGAGTAAATTTTTGTAAGAGTAAATTTTTACCTTCGGCATTTTATCGTCTGCTACTTTACTTCGTTTAAATCGAATTGTCTAAAACTGAGAATTTTCGTTTGATGTTTATTTCAATTTTATGACATTAACTGCATAATTTATTTCTAAACAAACTGTTGCTTTTGAAGTGGCTGAAAGAGCGGCTGATACTATCATCCATATTTTTAAAGCACAGTATATTTTTATAGAAACATAAGATTTAGAATAATCATTTTTTATTTAAGTTAAATTATGATATAAACATACAACCCTCTAGAGACTGAATTAATCGAAGTTCAATGGTTATGTAGAAATGATCTGCAGCTACTTAATGGCTGAATAAGTCAGCAGATTCTGTGGACAAGTAAGAATAATTATATAAACGACACCAACATTCTGGTTCAATTAACAAAGAGGATACGATGTTTATTTTGAATTTAAGAAGTTTGAAAACATAAAAAAATCAACTCATTTTTTATTCTAAAATGTATTTTTGTGCGTAGCGTATTTTCATTATATCCTTAAAATTCTAATTTAGAATGTAATTGTCAAGAACTGAATCCTAATCATCAGTAACATAATAAGTAATTATTACGGTTATTAATAAATCCTTCTTATAAAGTAATTGCAAATATTTCAAGAAACTTTCTGTCTGAATGCAAATATTTTTAATTTTATATTAATCAAGATTGCACACGATATTATTTATTTGCACTTCAATTCTTAACGTCAGTTCTAGTAGCTGTTACAAATCAATTATATTTAATTAAGGATTGGATTGGATTATTTAATTATGGCAAAGCACACGAGAGCTATCTGCCTAAAAGGAGGGATGTCTTCGTGGAGGACTTTCTAAGGTAAACTGGCTCATATACACGTTACACATGGGGAAAACCATGAAAACGCCCATGCAACCAGCCCGTTTACCGGGATTCGAACCCCGGAATGAACTACCAGTGTTCAGCGACTTTACCGCTCGGCCGTTTGTGGGCCTTTATGAAATGGAAGGCGATAACCTTATTCAAAATGATATCAAGATATTTCGAAAAGTTGTATACTTTTTAATATACTTGCAGAATGCCTAAAGAAAAAGACCAAGAATAAAGTAGAATGCCTGAAGAAAAAATAAATTTTTGCGTAAAATTTAGTATTAGTATTTTTTTTAATTTAAAACCTTTTAATCTTATGATATTTGATTCTTGCGATTTCAAAAATAAAATATTTGACTAAAATATGAATAACATTTTAAGAAACCAAATGTAAGATAAAATTGTGTAAAGCAATGGGCACAATGATAAAACTGTTTAAAGCAGTGTATGCAAGTCATCCTAAGTTAAAATGTCGGTTATACATCTCTCTTATTTATATATATCTTTTCTGAACGGAACATTGAAAGGCGTGTAAAACTGAGCTTTACTGTATTTTCTCTTTTAATATATGCAGTTTTCAAACGCATCGTAATCTGGGTTAGAAAAAATATTCTTCCGAAAGAAACGCAATTCAAATAAATAAAATCAAATTCTGGAAAATTTATATTAATAAATATATTTAAAATGCTCAGCTCGAAGGAATAAATAGAAAATTTTAAAACAATTATCTGAAGAGACAATGCAACACAAACAATTAAAATAAAAGTATAAAAATTTAAAAATTACCTAAAATAATAACTATGACAAAAAATATATATAAAGAAAACTATTTGATAAAAAATAAACGCTGCACCTTTATTTACGCAGTTCGAATAGGTAAATAGAAATTTTTAAAACAGTTATTCGAAAAAAAAAAAAAAAAAAAATATGCAACTTAAACAATTAAAATGAAATTCGAAAAAGAAAAAATTACTTAAAATAATAAGTTATAATTAGAAATATAATATAAAGAATATTATTTGTAAAAAAGGAACGATGGTGACTTTTTTTTCCTCTCACGGGAAAGGAAACTAGGTTGCCATATATTAAGAAATTCGCCAAGTGAACTATTCTTTTCGCAAACTGAAAAAAAAGTGCCAACATAAATTTGTGAATTTCTCCGTAAATTTCGCTCCAAAATTTACAAAATTTCATATTTAGGCGTAATTTGAGTCGTAGAATCGAAATATGTAAAAAAATTGGTATGTTATTTCAGAAAAAGTCCGATTTTGTGTCAAAATACCTATGTTAGAGTAGTGCTATATATAAATCTAATATATATCCTAAGTCGCGCTTTCGCGACATGAAGAACGCAATTTGAATTTTGTCAATCGGCCGAGTAGAACGGGAGATATAGCACTGTCCCTTTTTTTTTTTTTTTTTTTTTTGAGCAGTGTACATGGTACAAGAATACATTAATAAACAAATAACTACAGGCGTAAAGTGATGGTACACAACATTGGGTAATGAGAAAGACAGAATGGATTACATAATGGTAATATTTAGCTGGGTCAGTGGTCTGTCCATGTTAATTAAGTCATTATAATCATAGTCACAGATTTTTATACATGAATTGTTGATGAGTTGCTGTCGAGCATGAAATTTAGTTGCAAGTTTATAATAATAAGATCTTAACAACTCCCTGCCAAACTCCTCGTGGATACGGTTGTTACGAATGTACCATTCAGCACTGGTGATCTGTCTGAGCACTATGTTCTGGAATGCCTGCAGTTTACCCCTATTAGTTTTTTTTGTGTGTGCCCATATGGGACTAGCATAGCAAAGTAATGTTCTGGGAATGGACTTGTAAATAAGTAGCTTGTTGTCAATAGATAACACACTGT
Organism: Stegodyphus dumicola; assembly: GCF_044657685.1. Classification (NCBI taxonomy): domain Eukaryota; kingdom Metazoa; phylum Arthropoda; class Arachnida; order Araneae; family Eresidae; genus Stegodyphus; species Stegodyphus dumicola. The sequence goes on from NC_140775.1 coordinate 146,314,527, forward strand.
TCCGAGCAATTAAAGAGTTGAGTTGTGCTTTACGAACCCGGAACTTCTGGATAATAGAAGTGATGTGTGGGGGCCACGTAAGAGTATTATTGATGATCACCCCAAGATAAAGGACTTGTGTGGCCCATAGAATGCTGGCATTGTAGAACTGCAGATTCTTTTTGATTTTGGTTTTCTTGGTAAATATTATAGCCCTTGGTCTTGTCCACGTTAACAGAAATTTTCCATTGGGTAAGCCAAATCTCTAATGTGTGGATTTAGTTTTGTAACCGTTGAAACCGAGAATTCTTGAGCAATACATTTTTGCTTAAATTGGTATAACATTAGGGCTGCTAAATGCAACCCACAATTTCTGTCTACAAAGTTTATATTTTAGTTAACAGAAAAAGAAGCTTAGCGAAGAGATATGGCTTTCCTTGGTAGAGGAAGCTTGAGAAAAAGTCATACTTAATAACTGCAGTAGTCTTTATAGCTCAGTTTTTATTTTAATTCTGAGCGATGATTCGACAATATATTTTGCAGTGCAGAGTAACTGCAGGGAAAGAGTGACATAACATGTTGTAGAGTGATGCAAAATGGTGCAAAGCATATCTTTGAAGCGGAGAGGTATTTAAATAAAATTTATGAATTTAAAGGTGTATTGCCAATTGGCTCCAATTAAATTTGATAATTCTATTTCATATTTTATATTTTGCACACACACACATACACATATATGTATTATAAGTGTGGAATGATTTAGATGTTAAAGACATCATAAATTCATAGATATGATTGGGGGAAGCTGAATACTATTTCTCTTGATAAACCATTTATAGAGAGCTAGCTAAGTTGGTGAAAAAAGCACACCTTTATTTAAATAGTTAAATAAGTACTTTTTGCATTTAAAATTAAAAAAAAAAAAAAAGATTAAAAGAGGAAGCAAACTTGTGAAATAAAAGAGCTGAGAAACAAATATGAAGGTTATAAGGCGTTTTCTCCCCCCTTCCAGCCAGTGTAAAAGTAGCACACTCATTGCATATTCAAGAGGTCCAGGTTTGAATCCCGGCTTGGGCATTGCTCATTTTTCACGTCTCCAGTCTTTTTTTTTTTTTTTTTAATCTAATGACTCTACAAAGTGATACCTTAGAGGTCTGGATAAAACTGATTTAGTTTTGGTTCAGAATTATTTTGATTCAGTACATTCATTTTGGCTAACTGAATCTTCAGTTTGAAAGTTTGAATATTACAATTGGCTAATGCTTTATATAAGTGCCTTCCGTCATCATTAACATTTCCTAAAAATCATGTGAGAAAATATTAATTTCAAAATAACTCAGTTTAGAGAGATTTATTACAAGCATTTACAATTTTCAGAATACAAAGAACAAATAAACAAATTAGAAAGGAGAGTTAAGAGTATATTGCAGATTAAATTTTTGATTTACGTATTTTTATCTTGCATATTATACTTAAAATAATACAAGAATTTGATATAGAAATAAATATTTAATACTTTTTTTTGTCAATTAATACACAGTTATGGACTAGCACATTATCATATTTGTTCAAGCATAATTCACATCCAGAAGCAGTTATAGACACTGAGAAGCGTACACTTGCTGTTTGATTATTTGAAGAAAATATTTCACATTTTTACAGTATTCAGTTGTTGGAGCTAAAGAGGAGAAGCTGCAGACGACATATATATGAAACAAAAAGAAAAGGGAGAAGAAAGTGTAAATTATAAAAAATGCTAGATTACAAATAATGAAGTTATGGTTCTATTTTAATTCCCACTGGTTGACTAAGGTTTGGGTTTTCTGATTTTAATTATTATTGCTATCTGAAAGACTTTTATGTAAGCATATGCATACATCATGAGCATTATAAAAGAATCATATGATAGCACTTAATTTTTAATTTTGATATAATACCATTCAGAGAGATTTATTATAAGCATGTTGCTATTTTTAATATAGAAAAGAAAATTAACAAAATTAAAAAAGAGGTTTAAGGCGCTGTTGCAAGTTAGAATATTATTTTATATATCCTTTATCTAATATGTATGGAGGATAAAAAATATATAAATCAAAAACTTAAATTTGCAATACTTCCCTTGGCTTTCCATTTTAATTTGGGTATTGTAACTTCTTTCCGACCTAAAAATAGTAATTGGTTATAATAAATGTCTCTGAACTACATCATTTCAAAATTAATCCTTGCATGATGCTAATGATGCAGGCACGTACAATAAGGCTCCAGCTAATAGTAGTTTCAAATTTGGGAGGCAAAATTAACAATTAAGAACATTCGTAACATGCCGTGCAATGTGTGGATGAGCTCCATCTTGCATGAAGATTGTACATGCTAGGCACTGACATTCTAGCAGAGACCAATCTTGTTTTCTAACAGCAGTGCATATCGCTGCCTGGTGATCGAGCATGTCACTGGACCTGAGGAACTTTTCAAAGAAGTATGGGCCGAGAATTAATGATGCAAAAAATTCTCACCATAGCATCACTTTTGGTGAATGCAATGGAGCCTCTAAGACAAGGTGCGGATTTTCTGATTCCCAAATTCAGCAGTTGTGAGTATCCATTGGACCATCCAAAAGAAAATATGCTTCATCTGTCCAGAGGATATTCCAAAGCCATTCTGAATTGACCTCAAATAGAAGTGACCTCAACTGAAGTGAGAACAGGAGTCGAGTGTTAAAATCATGAGGAAGCAACTGCTGCACTAGTGAAAGTTTGTAAGGATAATATTGGAGGATATTCGATGAGATCTTATGGATAGTTGAATGTGGTCTATCCAGCACCTCTGCTATATGCTGGACACTGGTGCTAGCCTGAAATTTTGACCAGAGTCCTGTCCTCTATGACCAGAGTGCAACCTCGTATGCTCCTTCTGCAGAAACATGTTTAATTCCTCCCCCCAGGACGAAGAGAAAATGATTCTGTGTATTTAAATTTTGTTACTATTTTCTGAAGGTTTTTAACATTTATTGGACCTCTTAGAATTCCCTTCAAAGTTTGAAATTTTCCTAGAGCAGCTACTGTGGAATTACTGTTTTGGTAAAACAGTTTTACTAACAAAGCTCGATCTTGTAAACTTATCATCATTGTGAGCAACAAGCACATTGGAAACAAAGTTTTCGCAAACGTTTCTTGGTTTTATAACAGCTGCTGCAACCAGTAGTAAAATTTATATTTTTACTACTGGTTTTAATTGCAATGCAATTTTGTAAGTGAATTTTTTTTTTATTTTTTTATTGCTGAAAGACATTCTCATCCTTTCATTAAGCCCGCCACAAAATTTCACAATTCTCTGGTCCCTGGTTTCGTCTGTTGACAGCTTTGAAATAGGGTTCTTTAATTATAGACACTTTGTATATGTACGATAAAAAAAATATGAAACTGAAAATTACTGTAATTTATCCTTTTAATTCCTGATTTTATTTTGGCTGCGTCCTTCAAAAATGAATCATCTGAAATCTAATCCATTTTACCATCCGAAAATTAATCCATTTCATTTTTATGTAATCATGCTGCAGTGCAACAGCTCTTGTGCAACTGGATGAAAGGAACTCTTTACTATAAATACTACTGCTACTATTGCACACCCCTTTTTTACCCACTTTACCTTGCTTTTGCTAGGCGATAGTTTCTTGCCCCACTATCATTTTTTATCCAAAACGGGCGTACATTGTATAAAATGTGGGGTGCATAATCATATCCATTTTAAAAATATGTAAACAAATATTATGTCTCTGGAAATGCTTTATGCAGAAATAAAATTATGTTTAATTCGACCACATCTGTGACTGTCATCCTTATATCTACATATTAAAGCCTCTCCAAGCAATTATGATGCGGATAAACATCTCTTCTTTAACAGTTTCCTTATGCAATCATCCCAATACAATTAACTCACATGTTTTTATTATTGGTGCGATATATACACTGCGCAAAATAAAGGGGGGAACAGTTCTATATCTCCTTTTCTATTGGGCCGATTGACGAAATTCAAATTGCGTTTTTCATGTCTCCAAAGTGCGACTTAAGATATATATTAGATTTTAGATACATCTTTTTTCTAATATAGGCATTTTTACACAAAATGGGACCTTTTTCTGAAATAACATGTTGATTTTTTTTTATATTTCAATTCTACGACTCAAATTATGCCTAAATATTAAATTTTGTAAAATTTAGTACGAAATTTACGAAGAAATTCAAAAATTGAACTTGGCGCATTTTTTTTTCAGTTTGAGCCAAGAATAATTCACGTGGCGAATTTTTTAATATATGGCAACCTATTTTCCTTACCCTTCCATTGTAAGAACACAGGAGCAGGGAAAAAAGTCACATCATTCCTACCTTTTTACTTTGTGGATGAGCAAAAAAAAAAAAAAAAAAAAAAAAAAAAAAAAAAATCATATCGTTCCTACTTTCAAATAATTTTAACAAAATACGTAAACCACATTTTCGTTATTATCGCTTTCAACAAACATGGCAAATTTGAAAACGCGCCAATATATAAATTCACGTATATCTTCGGAAATTTTTAATAATAAAACGCTCTAATTTTTTGCTGGCATGCTTAAAAATACATCTATTTTAAAATGATTGTAAAAATTTTATAGGTTATAATTCAAAGTTGTTTTCAAAAAATTTATAAAAAATATTTAAAAATAAATCATAAAATGTGGGTGAATTTTATTTAGAATGAACCTAATTTTCGATCTGTGTAAGAAGGAATCAAGTAAGTTTCATGAAAAAAAAAGAGATATTAATAAATACATACCAAATTGAATTAACATTGAGGAGATAAAATTTTAAGAGCTAATTTTTTAAAAACTACTCGTGCGATTTTTAGAAAACTTGTGAGTTTGGCATAATTTGAGTCGCCGAATCGAAATATGGAAAAAAATTGCCATGTCATTACTGTCATGTAAAGTCCAATTTTGTGTCAAAATACCTAATTTTGAACAATGCTATATATAAATCTAATACATATCCTAAGTCTCGCTTCCGTGACATGGAAACGCAATTTGAATTTGGTCAATTGGCCCTGTAGAACAAGAGATATAGAACTGTCCCCCCTTTTTTTTGTGCAGTGAACCTTACAATTTATACAGCTGAAATCTTTTTTAGACGAAAGACAATAGTGGGCCAAGAAATTATACATGGTTAGCAGGAAGAAAAAAAAAAAAAAAAAAAAAAAAAAAAAAAAAGTGGTATTTATAGTAAAAAGTTTCTTTTTTCTGATTGGACAAGAACTGTCGAACTGCTGCATGATCACATGAAAACACGAAACGGATTAATTTTCAGATAACACACTTTAGATTCCAAAAAGAGGATGTAGCCAAATTAAAATCAGGAATTAAAGTTAGTAATTTTGAATTCATATCTTTTTATCTTACACACATAAACACATATAAATATAGCTAAATTGTAGTAAAATAAATTTAATCCTTTCTTTAAAGACTGGCATGAAATAGTATTATAGGCTTTCATTAATATCTGATTAAATATCATTATGTAGAAAGTTATAGAAATGTCTTGATCTGTCTCCTAGGGATAGGAAATTTATCATCATCTTGAGATTAAATTTGAAACTCAAATTATGAATATTGCATGCTTGATTAATAAATGTAGGCTAACTGTTCAGGAAAAAATATATGCAAATATGAGCAGAAAATTGCACTTTTATTCTCTTTTCATTAGTCTAGAAGTAGTCTAACCAATCCATTTAAATAATAAGAAATTTTCTCAAACTTTTCTTTAAACCTTTGATAACTCGATAGTTTTCTTCAGTTATGTGTAACTCCTAGCACATTAAAGCACAAAACTGTTAAAATTTTAAAATCTATATTTTTGTTTGTTTGTGTTTGTTTGTGTATGTGATTTGAAGAATGAAATATTTCATGTTTAAAATAATATAGTTTAAGTTAAAAAATAAAGGGGATTTATTATTTATAAATGCTATGATAAATAATGTTAGCTAAATATTATTTAAAAAAATTGAGCTGAATGAGAAATATATTCAGATTAGTAAATTAATTAGTAAGTAATGACAGTATATTATTAGAAATAAACACAGAATTGTTAAATAAGTAAAATAATAATTTATGTAGCAGTTTGATTTTTAGCTTTCAAAAATTAGATGCCAGCTATGTTTAGCTGTCAAAATGTTTGTTCAGTTAGTTATGCATAAATGCTATGAATATCCAAAGAAATCATCATTTAAAAAGGTTAAAATACTTTGTTTTCTGTCTCTCTGTAGTTTTCTGTTTCCAGCATTTCAGGAGTGAAAAGTGTATATTGAATACTGCCTGAAATATCATGTCACAGATTTAAAAATGTAACTTACTTTAATAAAAAATATGTATTTAAAAAACAGAAAATTGAATTTTAAATATGTATATTTTTCTCATTGTTTTTCTAAATCTAGGTTATTGAATGTGGGGGTCTTCACATAATGTTGTCCATGGCTTTAAATGGAGATGCTAAGCTGAAAGTAATTTTTAAAAATATTTTTGTACATCATAAGTATGTTTTTCAAATTTGTTGGTTATTATTAAAAAGATTATTGTAACTAACATTAATTCTTGATTCTGCAACAATACTATCAGAATATCACTGGCAAGTGTCTTTAACAGAAGAGTGAGTTATCCATATATAAGAGCTGGAAATGAGATAATCAGCAGAAGAATATTACTTATTTGCAAGATTTTTTTATTTGTTATTAAATTTAGAAATTTGTATTATAAAAATCAAAGAATTTTGTTACCCCCCTCTTTTATCTTTTGATTGTAATTGAATATGCAAATGGAAAGACGTTTAAAGTGAACTAAGTTTGCTTCTAAATACTTGCATTTCTTGAAAGATAGATTTGAGATTTTGCATCTAATAGGGATGATATGTTTTGTTTTCTTCCAAAGTATTCTCGCAAAGATGTTATCACTAACTTATTACGACTTAATTTTCAAAAATAGAATTAAAATACTAAAATCAGGAGAGAAGAGATGCAGGGTAAAGTAAAACATAGTAAGGAAAAGCAGCAATCTTCTGTTTGGCATATTTTTTCAACCAAGATTCTATCGATTTCAAATGCAAAATTTGCAGGCCCATCATCATCATCATCAGAAGAAAAGTTTAGGTTAAAAAGATATGCCAAACAGAAGCTTGTTTCTTTGCCTAATTTATATTAAAATACTATTTTAATTTCATTAAACCAAAGTTTAACGGTTTGTTTTTATTAGCTTTCATATAAATTATCACTAACAATGCTTGGAACAAATCAAAGACTTTAATCATATAAAATGTATTTAAAAAATCTTGGAACAGGTTAAAGACTTAATTTTTCAATAATGTTGTAAATATATCATATACACTTAATACATCATATAAAATGTATTTAAAAATTTAGGCCTAATTTTCTTACTTTCATTCAGATAATGCATGCTAAATATTTGAAAATATAAGAGACTTTTTAACTATGCAGAATTTGACTCATTCAGTAAATTCAAGGTCCTATTCTCCTATTATATGTTAAAGCTTGTCTAGAAAGTAAGAACACAGGAAAAACTACAAAGAAAAGAACACACTATTGAAGGAAATAAAGAATCTGAATAACTTGTAAAAACATTACAGTGAAACATATTGCACTATAGCTTGAAGGAGTATGCAGTATACTTAAAGGAGTATGCAGGAGTATGAAGAGTGCATGCAGATGTGAAGTTCTTTCTTAGCATTCCATGTAGTGAATTAATAGAGTAGGCTTATTCTGTATTTCTAGCTTTTTTAACTGTTGTTAACAATTTTAGTTTATATGGGATGAAATCCATCCACTTCAGCCAAATTTTCTAAAATATTGGTATGAAATTTGAAGTTATAGACTTACCATCATTATTATTTTCTTTAAGCTTAACTGGAATGTGCTGTGAGAATTCTTGGTTTGTTTTCTAAATAGGCAAGGGCAAGCAGAACGTTTACCATTGTACAAATAGCCCTTTTAAATTTCTTGTGTCAATTATGCTTTTCTTCCAATTATTTTGGATAGATTTTCTGCTTGAAGATGATTTTCTAAAGATTGATTAAAATATGCAAATTCCATTGTGCTGAAATATAAAACACAGTATGTCTTCTGAACTATTTTGTTTACTGTGTTATAACAATTTCAGGATGTACCCATGGCCCAGCTCCAGAGTTGATGTCCTTAAGACTCTTAGGGGGGGAAGGAAGTTTTTAACAGCTATTATTTTTGTAGTTGAAGTTCTTCATTGCATCCCCAGATGGCAAATGACTCCTTGAATGATTCATCATCTGCCGTATGCAAAGTTTGGATGGAAAGGGGCTCACACATAGCCAGTTTAAAAGTATATAAGCCTAGCTATTTCTTCAAACCAGTGGAAAGATCGGAGAGGCCAAGGGCAGGGTGAATAAAGGAGTGGTGAGCCACAGTGGACTGCTTCAGGCAGTGCTTGAAGAGAATATGTGGCTTGGAAGCGAGGCCAGATGACTCAGTAAAAAATACTTGACTTCAGTTTTTTAGCATTGCTGTTATAACCTTTTTTTAATGCTGTTTTTCTGTTAATAAATGACCAGGTGCCATTTTCAATTTGGCTTTGGTTGTTAGTTTACTAATTTTTGTTATTTAAATAAGGGCCTAGTAAACAATGGCTTGTTAGCAATTTTTAAAAATTTTTTTATTTAACATACCTTCTGATCAAAATGCCGTAAGTTATGGCCTTCAATTAAAATGCCATGGTGATGATGAGGTTTATCAAGAACAAACATGTTCATACTTAAAAAAAAAAAAAAAAAAAAAAAAAATCTTAAGTTATAAATATTTGAAGTTTGATAAATGGAAAACATCTTTCAGTGTACATTTTTTCTCTTGCTTCTGCACAAATATTATTCACTGATAATGATAATTTTCCACAATATTTCAAAGATGTAGTTCTTTTTATTAAATGCTGCTTTGGGTACTCGTCATTTTTTATATATTCAAGTAATTTGACTTGTCTATGAATGCATTTCTCTACGATTTTTGTAAGGAAACAAATTTGTTTGTCATGTACTTTCCACAAAAATGATTAGAAGAAACTATATCTGTAAATTTGGGGGCTATTCATTGAGAAATGAAGGAAGACTGAAACTGCTCATTGGCTGGAGCCCCATTACCCGTATAACCACTTTTCGGTTGCAGTGAGTGTTTCAGTCTCTAAGCAGCAAAATGCTTCCTAGAAATTGACTGAGTATTTGGTAAAATTTGAAAACTGTTTCTTCCACTATTTGGAATACAAGTGATGAGATATTAAAAGAGCTGTGATGGAACTTGAAAAGCATCTTATATATAATACTTATTTTGCTAGAGAAATTGGTAGCTTTCATTTCTTTGTGTTCTTGATTTGAGGAATCTCTAAACTAGGTAAGAATGTAATGTAATATGAGAAAAAATTTGTTTTAGAAAGAAACAATTTCTTTTTAGTGAAGGATTATTTTGTTCACTGTACGAGTTTGAATAGGATGATCGGAGTCAGTATCTCAAAAATGTTTACTAACCAATGTACATTTTTGATTTGAAGACATATTTATAATATTTTAAATTATTCAAAATATATATGTTTTTATATAAAATTGAATTCTTTTTCTTTAAAGCTTATTGTAGTTTGGAAATTTTTAGGGTGCCGTAGCTTCTGCCTTACATAACATAACACAAAATATGATGTTGAATACCTTTCTAACAGAAATTGGTTGTCTAAAAGTTTTGAAATGGTATGTGAATATTTATGTTTTTCATTTGTGACTTAAATGTTCAGCATGATTTGTCTTATATTTTTCTTCTGCATCATGTATGTTGAAAGAAAATCTTTAATTTGTAATTTATACAACTTCAGATGCATATTCAGTATTTGTAATATGTGCAGTATATAAAACTTTATATTTATATTCATGTGTATAGCAAAAGTCTAATAACCCAGTATCCAGAGGTCAGGACATCCAATAATTTGTCACTTCTTTTACTAATATTCCTGCTGTAAAATGATAATGTTAGCATTTCATTCAGTAACATTTAACTCATCTATTGGTCCTTTTCAGGTAGTCTTTTGTTTAAAACTTTGCATTTATCTATCGTTTGCTTTATTTATTCAGAAGGTTTTGAAACTTCATTAAAATCTGATACAGGTATAAGAAGGAGACATGTGATTTTAGATATTTGCCAAAAGTTTTAAGTGTGGATGCACCTGCTGCTTGCAAATTCATTGCAAAGTTTATTAAACTTGCAGATATCAAAAGAAATGAGTAGTGATGAAGGAGAGGATTTAACCATGATCACATGGCATGAGGCTAAAGAAGAGTAAAATGCATTTTTTAAATTCACCAAAAAATGAGAAAAATATAATATTTGAGATATAATAAATACAGAGAGAGTTCACACATTTTTGTAACAATTTTGCAAAGATTTATATATAAACAAACCTTAGAATTTTATTTTCTAATATGTTCAATCTGATATCTCTTTTGTTGAACTATCATATTACATCTTGATTTCCAAGATAAAAGTCCATTTCTTAAAACATCAAGGTTGATTTTATTCTATTCCTGCTTCATAACCTTCCAGAGTCCATTCAATGTTTTGGGATGCTGCTTATAAAGAGCTTGTTTTAAAAGTCCAAATGTACAGTAATCCATAGGAGACACATCAGGGGAGTTGGATGTGATGCATTTAAAGGGAATAACTTCAATTCCAGTTTCATCTCTTATTTTTTTCAAAAAATAGAGCAGTAGATTTAGAGGAGCCATATCCTGATGAAACTTAACGCAGTGAAGATTGTTTGGATAAAGATATAGAATTTCTTCTTTAAAAGTAGATGTTAAAACATATTTCTGATAGTAATCCAAATTAGTTTTGACACTTTTTTTCTACTTTCAAGTTTTCTGTTATAAGAGAATCCAGTAATAACCATAAAACTTTTAGAAAAACTTTCCTTGTTTCCTTTAAACCAGCATATTAAGTCCTTTTCTCCTCTTTTTTGATAGTAAATCGATTATTTTCTATTACAGTCAGATAAGTATATCCAAGCCTCATCAATTGTAACTATATATTTCCATTTTTCACCTGCTGCATAATTTTCATACAGTAATCTGCACATAGTCTTATGCTGAGAAACATGTTTCAGTGTTAGGCGATGAACATCATATTTTTTTGTTTTAATTAGCTTTAAATTCGATTTTATAATTTTATTCACAGATACATTTAACGATTTTGCAATAACTCTTTGGGGGACAGGCTTTTCCTTTAAAACATGAGATGTGACTTTAAATGTAATAAGAGCTGTATGTACCTTTGTTGGATATGTATTTTTTGCCTTTTTCCCAGTTAGATGTAAACTTGAATGTTTCTTTCCTTTCATATTAATTATGTCATATATTTTCTGTGCAGAAATATTAAAACCATGCTTTTTCATATTTTTTCTTAATAACTGACTAAAAGTATTTATCTTTGGACAGTGCAAAAATATAGCCTTCGAACCATTGTTTATTTTTCAGCAACATTTAAAAAAAAAAAAAAAAAAGAATATTTTTAATGCAACCAGCGATAATTAAACCTTATTATAATTTGATGCCAGTCATGTTTAATAAAAATCATTACAAAAATGTGTGAACCACTGTATTCATATCCTGACAAATAATGAAAAAAAAAAAAAAAAAAAAAGTGGAATCTATGAAGCATTCCAGCTTTAAAAGAATGATGAATTCAAAGTTTCAATGTAACTAAACTATGAATAAATTTATTTACTAATAAGCTTCACTAATTAAATTTTTTGAAGAACTACTATATGCTATTCTTTCTCATTCTTCAATGCATTAAAAATGATAATTTTGCAGCATCATGCAGTTTTAGTCTGATAACTCAACATATTTAATAATCCGGATTTTTAAAGTACTGAACGTGTTGGAGTATTGGACTTTTGCTATAATAATGTATACCATTTTTCTATAAGTACTGAAAACTCAATACTTGTGTGGATATAGTGAATTATGTTTCATTATTTTTAGAAGAAAGGCAAATCAAATAATGATATTATCTAAATGCCCATCCTTGTCTTAAGAGTCTTACATATCTCAAGCAGTTCAAATTCTTGATTATTAGAAGTATGATTTACTTTTTTAGTTAATTCATTTTCTACATTAAATACTATTTTATAAATAGGAATGAGAATGTAATGCACATATAAGTGCCTAATATTTGGCTGGTATCTCATATTCATTCTTAAAATATTGGAAAACTACAATCTCTACTAGCCCTATCTTTACCATACATTTGGCTTTGAATATGGCTTTGTCATATGTATGAGCCTGTTTTAATTCGTTGTATGGGAGAATTCAATGTGAAGCACTTAACCCTAAATGATGTGCTGTCTTTATGAGTTTTTCATTGTAAATTATGGAGTCTTTTATTGCTAGTTGCATTTTTATAACAGTAACTGTAAACTACTTTAGAAATGCTTAAAATTTTAATTTCCAAAATGTTAAAATAAAATGTATATAATCCTATATCTTAAAATTAATAATAATTAATGCACTCCAAAATCTTAATAATTTCATGTGGTTTTAAATCATTTCTTCCATGAGTTTGAAAAGTCTTTTTTTATAGCACTTATAATTAGAAAACTTATTGTATAAATATTATACTGCGCTCATTTTTTATTCAAAAATAATACAGATTAATCATGGTATTTGTTATACATAATGAAATATGCAATTGTAACAATCACAACAGATGTTGGATAACTTGTATCTATTTACAAGAAAAGAAGACCAGCTAGAGATGGTATTCATATCAACAGGCCATCATGTAGATGCTAGTCATAGCCAGCATTATTATGTACAGCTCATCAGATAAATACCAAAAGTAGCATAAATAATTATTGAGCAACTGCAACATAAGTAACCATTCCTGTCCACAAGTTTTGACGTGAATATGCTAACTATAGTCAGTTTTCTGAATTGAAGAATTAAGTAGCGTAATTATAATCATAAAAGTAGTAAAGTGTTGTTGCCAAATTCATTACTAGAATTAACTTAAAACATATTAATGGCATTTCTGCATCTGTAACCTTGATAATTAATTTTATTGTATAGTGTTTAACTGAGTTGTGCTATGATGCAATGTTTTACTTTTTTCTTTTGGAGAGAGGGGATGTGCTACAATTTTCAGGTGTTATTTATCACATTGTTATGCCTCCTGTAATCATGTATCATTTTCACAAATTGCTGAGATCTCTTAAAAACTGGCTTTTTCCCACTGTACTCTTTTGCTAATTACATTAAAATCCAAAGGCATTTATCATATCGGAATCAAAATATCTTATTCTTCTATCATCTGTAATCCTTTACAATCAAATGGTGGAAAATAAACTATCGAATCCTCACTAAAGCAGATTTATAATTGTTATGTCATATTTATCATTCAACTATAATAATTTCTTGGCATAAGAACTGAATATGAAAAAGTAAAATATGAATGTTTTGCTTTTTCATATATATGATGAAAATTAAAACACCCTGTGTTTGTTTTACTTTTTAACTGAGTAGATACTTTTGTTATACAAAGAAAAAAAAATTCCTGTTATTGAAGACTAGGACTTAGAAGAGATGAGCTTTATTTTTAATTTTACATACAAATAAAATCTTGTATTTTGCCATTATAAGTGTTTTAATTTCTGATATAAAAATATTAATGATAAATCTTTATATATATATATTATATATATTAAATATATATATATATATATATATATTATACATTTATATAATTGTTAAAAACTCTTTTAAAAGTAAAATGTCTCTTTAATAAATTAATTCAATCTATTACCCCCCACCATCTTCCACTTCTTTTTACATAGACAGTATTGTCACAACAAAGTGATAAAAGTTAAAGCTAAACTAAAATTGGAAAAAAACATAAGAAAATCTGAAAGGTTTTTAAATTACTTCCAAAGGGGCTTTTCTTTAACATTTTGTGTGTTACCTTTATTTATTAAATATCAAGTTCGCACTTAAACCATAAAATTACAGCAATATCGCAAAATAACTTTAAATTGAGCATATCTTTAGAACTCCCGATAGGCAGTCTCATGTGCTGAAGATAAAAATGTTTTTTTCCTGTACAATGTTGCCATCACTCGCTTTTGAAATCCTTGAGTTTGTTAATAAAAAATTCGTTAAAGTTTTACAAAATATGAAATCGATAATCCAACAAATTCCAAATTTCAAATTTGGGCTTTCAAATGCAAATGTTCGTAGGATTATGTCATTCAAAATTGGATGGCTCTGGGTACCTTTGTTTTACCATAGTGCGAGAAACATACGTACATTTATGCAGATTCTTCATTATTTAATTTCTTCAAATATAATACAGGGCGATAGTATTTGGTGGCAATGATTTGAAAAGTGATACAGCCTTTTAAAGTTTTCAACGCAAAATCACAAAACGAAAACAATAGTCCTTCAGGGACAAAGCCCCTTTGGACTAAAAATGTTGTTAAAAAATGAGCTTAAGTATAAAAAGATCAAAGCCGTATTTGTTTAAAAAATCTATTTTTCTCTGTAAAAATAATAAAAATAATTTCCATGTCTCATATCTGTATTTTAAAGTCATATTTTTATGTTTCAGTATAATTTCTTCATCCAATTCTACTGAAGTTCTCAGTGATTGTTTAAGTGCCTTAAATTTATTGTGCATGGATTTTAATATAAGAACAAAAGGTATTTTATATGCTTGTTGCTATATGCATTGTAATTCAATTCTGCAAATGCTGAATAAGATAAAATTGCTTTTAAAATTTAATTAAAAATTAAATGCTAAGGAATACAGAGAATCTTTTATACCATTTATTGTTGCTTCTAGAAGGAGATTGCCTGTTGTATGTTTTATACAAAAATACACACCTACACATATATTTTCATTTATCATATCATAATTTCTGATTACCTTGTTATCAGGAGTCTGAAGAGTGAAAATATAATTAATATAAATTAAAAGCACATATCACCATAAGAACATGTTGGCCAAAGCTATGAAATGGAATTTATTAAGTGTATATTTCATATTCTTTGAAAATTCTGCTAAGAATTAAAATAGGGAATTAACATTTTAGGATTATTTTACAACATATTTATTTATAAAATATAAGCAATAATGTATAATTTCATTTAATTACTATTTTATTTTTACAATGTATGTTTATAATTTTCTTCATCTGGAAATATTCTGTACAAAAATGTATTAACTTGACTATTTGCATAAAGAAATAAATGTTTTAAGTTGTCATGTTTATGTAAACCAAAAATTGTGCAGGTTCCAAATTGAACATAATTGTAGTATTTCCCAAAGTCTATTAAATAATTTAACCATTAAAACACAATCCCCATTTTTTTAATCATCTAGTTTGCTATTATTAGGTTCCTAAAGCAACTTAAAAAATTAATTAATGAAATAAGTAATAGAAGAGTAAGTAAACAAAAGCTGTATATACATAAACCATCCAAATTATGTAAGTAGTGCATTCTGGCAATTTTTATGTAGCTTGAATAAGTCAAATTTATAAATTGTACAAGTGTAGCTTAAGAACCTGCAATATTTATTATTATTATATAAGAAATTGCAATATTTATTATTATTGTATGTATGTATAGTATTTACATAATACTACTTAATAAATAAAACATCATGGAGCAGTATTTTTTCAGATATAAGTTATAAAAGTAAGGAAAAAAAATTAAAGACTGTAAAAACAAACTAAAATATCATTTTTTAAATAGAAAATGTCTCGTCACAGCTAATTTGAATTTGTAGTGGAAGAGTTGCTGCTGAAGGTGGATGAATGTGAAGAAAAATTATTAATTATTATTCTCTGGCAACTTCTGTTGTTGTGTTATGACTTATCTCACTTGTCTGATAGTAACATCAGAACAAGTCCACAAAATTAATCGTGGCAAGAAGTGCAAGACTGCGCCTGTGATTGGAAAGAGCCTGGAGCACCATACAAGTGACAGTGCGACTTCGCTCAGTTCTGCCCCCAACTTTCATGGAGAACACCCCAGGAGGATGTGTCTGAGTGTCTCCCACCCCTCTTTCCCTCCCACCAACCTCTCAAGAGGACTTTCGGCTCGCCACATTTTTTAGAGTGCTTCCATGCTGCACAGACACTATACATTTACAAACATCCATGCTTTCTCCAGATTTGAATCTGGGCCTTCCAGTATCACAGTAGGCTCCCTTAACCAAGCATGGATTTATGTATAAGTTACACAAAGTCCCCCACTTTCTTTTGGCCCCCCAAAAATTAAAATGTAGTATAAATAGTATTAAAATATATTATAACAGACTTATAAAGGGCACCATATCTCAAATAGCTTTGAGCCTTATCAAGTCTAAATCTGACTCTGCCCCTAACCACTATACCATCTGGGCAGCCTGGCAACTTCTTACACTTACTTACTTATTTACATTTTCCATTAGAACCAGTAGCTCAGGTAATCGATTTTATGATAGAAAAATCTGAAAAACTTCAAACAGTGTAAACTTTGCACCAGAAAGTAAATAAAATAAAAATAAAGTTTAATTTCTCATGTACTGTGTTTTGTATAAAGATGGCATTTCTTATCCTATTATTATCAACATAAAGGAATGAGCACTGCATGTCAGTGCACTGATAAATACTTGTTAAAATGGCCAAATTTTTTAAGGGAAACACAAGGAAAATTATGACTACACCTAGCTTCTAGTTAGTATGCCCCGAAAAAAAAAAGAATAATAGAATGCATAAAATTGCATAATACTGTTCTCTTAACACACCAAATTATTTCCACAATTTTGGGGTTTCCTTTGTTCAATTTCCTTCGTTTAACAATTTTGGGGCTTTGTTGGAGCTGTTTGATGTACAAAAATGACTGTAAAACTAAAAGCAGGCAAAATTTGAACAAATTTTTAAAATTAATGTATGATTAAAAAAAATATATATATAATTGAATTTAAATGTATTCAGTACAGGAGAATTTGACTCATTTGTTCCATTTCAGACATTTAACTAGTTTATTTAATTAGTTAAATGTCTGAAATGTAATTTCTGGTTAAAAAAAAAAAAAAAAAATTAATGTTTCTGGAAAAAGTTAATTTCTGGTTTTCATTCACTGTCAACATATTTGATCATATTTAGTATTTATAATCAACATTTCAGTGCACTTAATCAGTTTGCTATCATTTTAACCTCACCATGTTGCATTACTTATTAAAAGTAATGTTCTAGGAATTTCCATTTAAGTTATAATGTGTCAAATGTGAGATGAGACATTTTATTCACAAAATATAATTTTGAAAATAAATAATTTTAACTAAAAAGCTTTCGAAATGTTAAGTTCCCCCCCACACAGCAGTAGTTTTGAATAATCATAAGAAATGCAGTCATTTGGAGTGTAAAAGCTAAATTAATTTATTATATCAGCAAAATGAAAGGCAAGAAGACTTATTTAAACCATATATTATTTTGAGAACTTTTTAAAAGAAAAAACACATATTAATGAACCATCATTTTATAACCATTGAAAACTCATATAAAGTTAGCAGTAGTACTGCTAAGTGGTTAAAACACAAATTGTTTGTAGGTATAAGGGGTAGAACAGCTCACTCTGAGTTCTATTCTTGCCAAATGAATTTGCTGGCTGTATGAGGTTTCTAGAGATTTTCTTATATGCAAAATAAATATAGACCAGTTTCATAGAAAGTTCTGCCTTAAGGAAGGTAATCCTAATGTGCTTTGACATAATCAAAGAATGTGTTCTATTCTATCACAAAGAACAGTTCTGAACAGAATTATCAGTGATCCATGGCATTAACAACTAAAGTTACATTTGGGCCAGGAGCATCTAAATATTCTTGGGTTTAAAGAAAATTATTACTAGAATTTTTATCTTTCTCTAATTTGACGATGAAGTATCATCAGTTTGTGTGTATAATTTTTGTTAACTTAGGAAAGTAATTAACGTGAATCTGTTTAAAACAAATGTTAAGAATTAGAAGAATAAAAATTATATGTAGTGGTCATTTATTTATTTAAAAATTATAATTTTATTCTTATATATTCAAATTAGTTATTACTGAACAAATAGGATTTAAAAAAGGTTATGCATACAGCAAAATTGTCTAAGATTATATTTTCATAGCCTTCAGATACTTTAATGTCATTCAATTTTATGTTTAAAATGTTTATTGAACATGAGATATCTAAGTCTGAAATTAATATGTAAAATTAAAATTCATGGGTCATCTAATTCAAATCTGAAATTAAATTATATACATGTATCATTTACTGAAATTAAATTATATACATGAAGAATTGCTTTCATGTAAATAAGTGTTAGCAACTGTCATGAACAGATTATTGGTAAATATCTATAATTTAGTATTTTAGAGAATCTTTTTTTTTAAAACTTATTATTGGTTTAATCAGTTAATATTTATTCTGTAATTTAAAATACAGTTTTGAAGGAGGGTATGATTTCTCCATTGCTCACAATTATCAGCTCTACAGGAACAATTGCAGTGTTTGCAGCTAGAATCTTATTACTTCTTGTCAACAATTTTGATCATCACGAGTTCATTCTCCAGGTTATTTTTCTGTTTTTTTAATATTTCCATATTTCAAATGACAGTGATATTATTTTTAAATCTGAATTTTAATATTTTTTTAAATATGTTACTGCAGCATTTAAAATTTTTTTCCTTATTTTCCAGTACTTTCATGGTTTTTTTGTTTATTGAAATGTAATATTAAATTCTTTGTATATAATTTCTTTGCCTTTAAAATATTTTTGTTTGTGTACATTATAAAAAATTTTTAATAGTAAAAAGATTTCTAGTCTTAACTTAATCCATTTTTGTTTTTGAAGTATATATTGTTGTAATTATTACACTAGGTTTTTTTCACATTAACTTTTACTGCTTTAATATTGTATTCTTGTTTATACTTGGTGTAATTTCTAGAATTGCAGTATCAAATTTGCTTTAAAGCATTAGCTTGTTTTTACTTTCCTCTTCTGTGCAAGTATATATATATATATAATTCATGATATGAATATCTGGAACTTAGTGATGGCATAATAGATGACTAAGCAAAGAAACTTGGCAAAACAAACAGACATGGCAGGATAGATCCAAGATAATTTTATTATTCACATACGGAGGCACGTCTTAAGCACCCTACATTTCTAAAAGCATAGCAGCATATATTTGTTGAATAAAGAAGGCAGTTGCGAAGCGGAGAAAGGCTTAAGCGAAAGTGAGAGAGTGTCGGAGTACTTCAGAGGAAGAAGGGAGGGAGTCAAAAGGTTTTGGTTTACAATTATTTTGATTGGGCAAATCTGCATTAAGCATTACATAAGATTGCATGATTAATTTGAATGACACAGTCTAGACTTTAGTGCTATTTCTAAGACAGAGAAAGAAAGTCCCTAAATTAAATAAAAAATAAAAAGAGGTTATAGCCAATTAAAATTAGAAGTTGGCTATCATATTTTTTTATCTTACATATATAGCCAAACTGTTGAAACACCCTGTATATGTATATATGAGTGTAATAATTCCGGGAGCATAGAAGACGACTCAGCTTGCAGTCGTCATGGCTGATGATGAAGACAACACAACATGAACTTGACGAATTTCCAGTCTTTATTTCCACGCATATGAAATCATCTCTATATATGTTTATCCAATCATAATGAAATCCGAGACATTTCTGTGATTCAGTCATAATGAAATATGCTAAATTACTATGTACATTGATTCTTAAAATTAAGACACATGCAGTTTATATGGGGAAGCAAAACAAGGAGCTATTAGCAAGGTAGAAGCTAGAAGTGACATAATTAGCTGCCAGAAGTATTTATATCAGAGTAGGTGTGATTCTAGAGACAAGACGTGATTGTTTAATATTAGTTTTGGTTACCCTTTTCAAGCAGCATTACGTAATGTAGAAAAATCTCGAATTTGGGAGAACAGATGAATTTTAAGCAGAGAGCACCAAATCTAGAATGTTAATTTTGAGGTTGCCAATAATTTTTAAACCAGGTATTGTATTTTGTTATATCTTACATATCCCCCCTTTAAAAGAAAGGTCAGGAGAGCAAGGTGGAAGAAAAGTATTAGCGAAGCAAACAGAGATCGTATTTTGTTATATCTTACATACATATACAGGGTGTTTCAGCAATTCGGTTATAAAAATTTTCGGGAAAGAAAGAGTACACCTAAATGATGGAAAATCATATAGCAATGCATGGTCAGAAATGATTTCCTGGCATATTAATGACGACACAAAACACAAGAAAGGATTGACACAAACAGGGTGAGAAAAATTATTATTATGCTCAGTGCAGCTAAAATGTTGGAAATGTTAAATTTTTGCATACATTAAACAGCTCTGATGTGCGTATTCACATGAATGCAGCGTATCCTTAACACTAGATCGGCAGGGGTGGTCCAGTACATTGACCAGCAAGATCGCTACACTTCATTTGCGTTGCCTACTTCTATCGGGTATGTTAAGACACTGGTTCACGAAACCCCCATTAACAGTGCTCAGGAACTTGTTGCATGCATTGTGGCAACTGCTGGGGAAGTTTGGGACGTGGCAAGTATTTTCCAGAACATCAGATCTTTCATGCGTTGGAAATGTGAGGCCTGCATCATGGTCCGGGGTCATAATTTCGATGTCATAAAATTTCTTTCTTTCTTTGATGATAATTGTTGTCAGTTTTTGTTTTCATTTCTTGGTTTCTGCTGGCTGCACTGTGCATAATAAACATGTTTTCTCACCTTGTTTGTGTCCATCCTTTTATGTGTTTCGTGTTGTCACTACCATGTCAGGAAAGCATTTCCAACCATGCATTGCTATGTGATTTTCCATCGTTCAGGT
Source organism: Stegodyphus dumicola (assembly GCF_044657685.1). Classification (NCBI taxonomy): domain Eukaryota; kingdom Metazoa; phylum Arthropoda; class Arachnida; order Araneae; family Eresidae; genus Stegodyphus; species Stegodyphus dumicola. The sequence goes on from NC_140775.1 coordinate 146,335,495, forward strand.
GTACTCTATCTCTCAAGAAAGTTTATAACCGAATTGCTGAAATTCCCTATGTCTGTATATATATATATATATGTAAGAAAAATGAAGAATATGTAAAAGATTAAATTAGCAACATAAATTTCCCTTCTCAATTCTAAAAATAGTAACCCCCCTCTCTGCACTGCATCATTTTGAGACTATTCTATGTCATATGGCTCTTACATAATTATTATGATGTAAATGAAACTAAAATTCAACCAGCCAATAGAAATTTTACAGCAATATTAACTATCCAATCAAAATGCTTTGGGAACCAAAATTAACTCAGTTTGATGTAAGATTTCTCATTCTGAACATTATGCACTTGCTTTCCACTCTTTGGCCTAGCTGCACTACTGTCTGTCTGCTGCTGCTTTCTTGCTAAAAAGTTAACAAAAATGTAAGCCTTTTGGAACAGTCACATTTAACCTGCCGACTTGTGCATAGTCGCAGTATGTTGCTGAAAATAAAACTGAAGATTTAATCTGCCTTTCCCTCCAATTTCCTAGTCATTATGGATCAACTCTTCAAGGCCATAAAAATTCCTCCTCCTGCTCTCCAGTTACTTCTGAGTTTGAATATATTACATATATATATATATATATATGAAATATAAAGTATGAAAGAAAATTATTAATTCTATGTGTCTATATATATTGTTACGTTATTTTCTTCCTTCACGTTTGTACGGGGTTTGTAGGTTTGGAGTGAATAATGACGACACTTGATGAAGTATCGAAACACACTTTATTTAGCCAATATTAATCAGGTCGGCTTTTTACAGTCGTCACATTTTACAGTCGTCGGAAGTAAAGTCACATTTTACAGTCGTCGGAGATCTACTTTATACACTCGCTGGAACAATCAGCGACACTGCCTTCAGGTTATCACGGTGGATACAGCTTCACTGCAAGGTACCAGAATACAGCTCCCGACTCTCCTCGGTCGTTCTCGAAACTCCACATACTCTCGAGACTCTCTATGGGATGCACTCGACGCTACACAAGAGTATAGCTCTCGACTCAGCACAGTCTAAGACAAAACTCGGTGTTAGACTTTGAGACACCTGCTCAATGACTGACTATCAGCTCGCTAGACGAGGCACACACACTAACTGACTGTGGATCAGCAGGGTTTATATAGCTTTCGGCTTGTGTTCGAGAACATTCTGAGCTAAACCGGTAAGAATTTGTTCCAGAAGGTACTCCATCCGTCCATGGTATATCGCCAATTTTGTCGCCAAATGGGCGATTTCTTGCCAAATGGAGCAACCCTGCCTTCCCTTGTCATTTTTATGGCAACCCTAAAACTGCTTTGCGGGGAAGCTATCTCATTGCGCCTGTACATTTTGTAACAATATATATATATATATATATGAAATATGAAAGAAAACTATTAAAATAAAAAGAAAACTATTAACTTTAATTTAGCAATAGTCCTTATAATTCCTCATATTAATTTGGCTATGTCCCTTGCCTGTCTGCATTATCTAAAAATTAATCTGCGTGCACCATTATGTAAGAGTAGCACTACAGACACTTCTTGTCCGGTCATCGTCCAAAATTTAAGCAAAGGAATCAGTTCTATAAATTCTTTTTTAAATCTAAAAATGATTTTTATTATAAAATAAAAATTTAGTAGTTCTCCAAAATACTCTCTTCTACCCTGAGATAAATTTATCACTATTCCAAAATACATTGATGAGCCAAAACGTTATGACCATTCTCACATTTTGAACTTATCTGGATTATGTGGAGTGTATGTGATTAAATGGGAATGGTATTTAACCGCTGCTGGAGGAGATAACGAATAATTTTTCCATATATTTTTGTGAGTGATGGGAAAGACTGCTGATCTAAGCGAATTTGATAGGGGGCAGATTGTAAGGGCCCGAAGACTTGGAACAAGTATCTCCGAAACTGCACGACTGGTATGTTGTTCATGATCTGTCATTATTAGTATTTATGCAAAGTGGATAAATGATGGTGAAACCAGCAGTAGATGCCAAGGTGTTGGACATCCACACGTCATCAAAGAAAAAGGATATTGAAGACTGTCTTGCTTGGTAAAGCAAAATTGGTACCAGACAGTGGCTGAACTGACAGCCCAATACAGTGTTGGTTCAAGTGCAAGTGTTTTGGAACACACAGTTCAGGGAACACTGTTGGATATGAAACTGCACAGACGACGTCCCATTTCATGTACCTCTGTTAAACAGGCATCATTGTCAACTACACCTACAGTGGGCTTAGGGATATTGTGACTGGATTGTGGATAAGTGGAAGACAGTTGCCTGGTTGGATGAATCGTGATTTTTCATTCATCTTGTCAATGGTCATGGTCAGGGTATGCCATCTTTCAGGCAAAAAGTTGCCCCTCCCTTGTACAGCAGGTCATACACAGGCTGCTGGTGGTATTATGCTTTGGGGGATGTTCCTATCTATTATGCTTTGGAGGATGTTCCTAAGTCAAATCTAAAATAAATAGTGCTAGATAGCACTTAAGTTATGCCTAATAGCTGAACTCACAAAAACCTAACAGGCATGATGATAAATCCAATATGGCCAAAACGCTTACTAGCATAGCAGCGAAACAACAATGTAACACGTGGTGGCTAGCGAAAACACGCTCTGAATAAACTCGGAGATATATAGAGAGTTTAAATATGCACTTCACTTAACTTTAAATTTACATCCTGGTTAGAGAATGTGAGGGGAAGTTGAGAAGTTCAGTACAGGTAGCAAAATTAAAATAAATTTGTTATTCAAAATAAGGAAAACCCTACATCTGTAATAAAATAAAATAAAAATCTTAATTAATTTATTAAATTTACTGCTCTAATCTTAAGTTTAAGAATATATTCTTTTGTTTATGAAAAAGAAGAGTTAACACTTCCACCGCATGGCAAGCTATATGCAACTTTATGCAATGAATGAATTAATTCTTGTTAGAACTTAATATTGTATAAAAATTTATTTCTTGTGTAAGACTTCTGAATGAATTCAGTAGATTCTATTAGAGAGTTTTTTTTCCCTTTTCTGATTCATTTTTTATTGTATGTAATTATTTATATACATTTCCAGTTAATGTGTCATCAGTTTTTTTTTTTTTGTTTTGTTTTTTTAATAGAACCACAGCAGTATTATCTCGGATCTTTTTGACTGTTTGCAGGATGAAGACTATCAAGTAATTCTAACTTATTAATCTTAGTATTTTATGCTTAAATATGTGAAGTATACTGTCGAGCTTTTGAAGTTTATGTGTTTAAAAAGTTTACATTGTTAAAAACGAAAATACTGTAAATTCAGGAATTATGTATATCAAAACAAATACATTTAGACACAGAAAATATGATCTTGTTTATCTTCACTATTGCTGTATTTTAAAAGAGAGAGAGAGATATAAAGCAAACAGATAAACTCCTCATAGTGATAATATTTCGTTAACATAAATAATTATCTTTTTGAGAGAATGTTCCTTTTAAACATCATTATCTAATTTGAAAGATATTCAAAATTTTGTTCTGCAATATCATTCTTTCATAGATAATACTTGTACAGAGCTGTGAGCATTCCCAAATTTAAGGTGTTATTATTAGTACAATAATTTCTGCTTCTTCATTGAAGTTTTTTCTTCTTTTGTTGCTATAGTGATAATTTTTTTTCAATATTGAACTTATTTGGAATCATTAACTTATTATGAAAGCTAGCAAAGATATTAGTATTGATTTCTAATGGGATATCACATTCAGCTCAGCTACTGTTTGCCACATATTTCCAAACCAGACTAATGTATTAATAATCTTATATGGTGTTGTTTCACTCCTTTTTTCAAATTTTGACTCATAAAAGCAATTAGCTATGATTTTGTTTGAAATCACTAAAAGGATTGTTGGAGCCATTTCACTGAAGAATATTTATGTCAGAAGCTTAAAAATACTCAATTGCAGTGGTTACATGTCTCAAAGTGGCCAGTAATAAGGGACTTCCAAAGATTTTATAATGCTTGATCTGTCAGCTGAAGCATATAAGTGCATTTTAGTGTGTAGGAGGGATAGATTAAGTTAGATTATTTAAATATGACAAAGCACATGTGGGCACAAGGGGAGAAATGGCTTTATGGAGAACTCTCATAGGGAAATTAATTATTATTATAAAAGGGAAAAACTATGAAAAACACTCATGCCGCCAGTGGATATGCTGGGTTCAAACTTCGGTCAAATTGCCAATATTTAGCCATCTTAACCACTTGGTAATTGATGGGATGGGAGGAATAAGTTTCATTATTTTCAGGCCAGAAATCTTTGCATCGTGCAGCCAGCTGATCTGCTGGCCTCAAACCTTGGTCAAATTTCTAATATTTAGTGTGTCTTAATCACTTGGTAATTGGTGGAGTGGGATGGGGGAATAAGTTTCATTATTTTCAGGCCAGAAATCTTTGCATAGTATGCTAGATTTTTATCTCTGAGCAACTCCTGTGGTTCCTATTTAGAGAATTATTTATCAAGTTTGCAAACATACTTTAGGAAAAAAAAAAAAAAAAAATCATCCAAGCTATCCATTTCCTTTCATATCTCATTAGTAAGCTTTTTACATCTTAAAACACCTTGTTTTTCTAGGTTTTTCAAATGACCAGAAGTAGAAGCATCTCATATCCATTATGGTTTCCTTCAAATAAAAATAAACAGCATAGTTTGAATTGTTTTTCACCTATGCTGTTTTCTTCTCTGTAGAGGGAACACAAATGACTATATTTATTAAAAGATTGACTTCATCTGTGTTGAATATGTTCTTGTACAATAGTTTCTCAATAAAAGAGCAGATCTGTTTTCCCATTCATTTAGTTTTTGCCCAAATATAGAACCGAAGTCTTTGCTAAACATCTAAAAAGTGATGCCATGATGTTCTTTAAATCAAGTTAGCCATCCTTCATTACATGAAAAGTATTTGATGGCTAACATTTTTGCTATTTTTAATCCTTTAGCTTTCAGTATAAAATCGTTAACTGTCATTTTTTTCTGAATGCATTTGTTTAATCATGCCACAATCTAAATGCCTGTGCTGGTTTATCATGAATGGCTAAGAGACAGCTGGTTATTCAAGATCATTATTGCCTTTTTTCTGTCATCATTTCCCCAAGAGTTTGGGCATCTGCTTACCCAATGGTTAGCCAGAGCTTTCTCCACCCCTTTCAATGCACACAAAAATCACTATAGATATACACTATAAAAAGACAATAGGAAATTACATGTGGGAAAACAAAAAAAGGCGCCATATTTAGTTTTGAAATAAAACTTTAATTCCAGCATTCTAAATTGTTATTTTGTTGAATTTTCTCATGGAAAAATCATCAATGACATTCTGTTTACACCATTTTCATTATATCAGGTTTCATTACACTAGTTGTTCTATAGACAGTACAGTAAAATTTCTTAAAAGCAACATACTCTTTTTTAGGATTTAGCAAGATACTCTTTTTGACTGAATCAATTTAGATTTCTGAAGACTGCATTTAAAAATAAATGTTAAAAATTCAAAGCTACTGTCCTTCCCCCTTTGCTTTGTCTTCCCAAGTAATATAAAAAAAAATATCTGGTTGTAATGAAAGTTTTCTGCCCAAAAATACCTTATTAATAAAGTTAAAATATAAACATGAAAGCAGTACCTTACATCACCACCCAAATTTATGATATTCTGTCAACGTTTTGGTAGTTTTTCAAAGCCTTCAGCCTGGAAACTTGGTGGCCACAAGTCCAAAAACAGATCAATCGTATTTCAGACATCCTGTGCAGAATGGAAGTTAGTAGCAGCAAGATGTAACTGCAGATGTGAAAAAGTGTAAGAAGTCCAAAGGGGCAATGTCAGGGTTATAGGGTGGGTGTGTCAAAGGATCCCATTCGAGTCCATACAGAGTCCAGCCAGTGAATAGAGACACGTCTGGTCTTGCATTATCTTGATTTAACACTACCCTTTTATGCTGGAACTTAGTACGACGTTTTTCCTTGATAGCAGCATCTCGCTGTAGTCAAGAGTTTTACCTTTTCCATGTTACTCTTTGTGGATAATACCACAGCAATCCTACCAGATACAAAGCATGATCTTTTTGTTAATCAAATGTGCTTTGCAATGCTGCCGATGGGCTTACCAGGCTTAGACAAACTCACTCTTTGACCTGTGTTATTGAAATAAATCCACTTTTTATCACAAGTGACGATCCGAACCAGAATTTTGTCCTTTCATTGAAATTCGAGCAGACTAGTGCAGGCCTGAACACGTCTGTCTTTATCTGCTTAAGTCAGCTTTTGTGGCACTCAGCGACTGAACTTGTACATCAAGTTTATGCAATGAATAGTGTGACTAATGGACATAACACTAGTGTATAATGTGTTCATTCTTAGAAAATAAAAGGTAAAAAGACTTATCTTTTAATCGATCTTCTTTCTAATCCAAAGGCGTATCCGGGAATGTTTATTTTCATTCATCAAAGCACTACTCACAGAAAGAGAGAGGCTTCTAAGATAATAAGATATTTAATTTACAATCACATCACTAAACTAAAATATATATATAACACAGAAGAGAAGGATTACATGTTTCACTCAAACGTCCATCACGAGTTCTCAAAGTTCAGTTAAAAAAGTTCTGTTTTAGTTTTTGCTGCGTGCATGCGCGAATCATGTGGTTGTCGGTGAGAGTTTCAACAACTAGTGTCTAACTCCTTAGCAAGTTCTTAAGTGCTTGCGTACTGATCTTCTACAATTTCTTGCAGGTGGGCCTCGTCAACATTAGTAGGATTGTGCTCTGCTTCTTGAATATCATAGCCCTTGTTTTCGAACTTTCAGTACCAAACCTTCACAGTGTCATATGATGCAACATTAGTACCTAAAGCTATACACATGATTTGGTGACATTCTGTAGCTGACGTTTTGCAATAGAACTGGATGTAGATGATGGTTCTAATCTCTAGTAGCATGATAGTTCCATTTCAGACACCTTGTACTTAATGATAACTGTATTTGTTTACAAATTTCACAACACAGTGTCCTAAAGCAAGTCTCTTTCTTTCAAATGCCAAAAACTGTTTGACAAAATATGATTAAACATAGGCGATATTTGTAGTGGCTGGAAACTTTCTTTAAAACCTGATAAAACTCTCAAGTAGAAACAAAAGGATTTCTCTCTCAGTGAGGAGTCATAATTTAATTGACATTATATTTTTCAATGGAATAAGGAAGGAATAGCAAGAACACGAAGATGTGTAAATTTAATTGTGCTTATTTTGACTATTCTCTACAATGTAGAAACAATCTCCATTGAGTTCAATTTCGTATGAAAATTCAGTATCTCATGATTCTTAAACTCACCAGTAATTGAGTTGATAAAACTGCTGAATAGGGATAGTTTGACTTAAGTTCAAATACCAGAGAATAAGTCGACTACATGAATGGTTTAATGATGTAAGTAATTTGAACACTGAGTAGTTACCCTTTGGTACCATGAATATGAGCCAATTTGCAGTTTCTACATCAAGTATTTCAGTCCTCCATAAAGGTATTCTTTCCCTTAAACAGATAACCATGGTGAGTTACCGTCAATTAGTGGTCTGCACTCGTGGCGTCCGTTAAGAAGACTGCTATTGACCCCACATCATAGATGTCAATGTTTGCAATGGCGCCAGGCTCAAGGGATGTAGATGATGGAATGGCACAGGATCATGCTGTCCCCCACCATGCGACAGTGCGGCATCATGGTTAGGGACGCAACTGCATACGATTCCTGGTCACCTCTAGTTTGTATTCTAGGCACTATGATGACCCAACAATACATGAATGATGTGCTGCAGCCAGTAAAAATTCCTTACCTTCATTTGGTGCCCAATGCCTTTCATCAGCAGAATAACGCCGACCACACATACTTGCATGAGCCAATGCACTCTGCAAGGTGTACAGAGGCTTCCCTGGCCCCCATTCTTTCCTGATCTCTCACTCATCGAACATATTTGGGTTGTGAATGGATGCCATTTGCAGACCCTGCCATTGCTGTATTCAGAAGATGAACTGTGGCAAACAGTTGACAGGGAATGGAGAGCCATTCCTTAGCACACCATCCATAGTCTCATTGACTCTGTACCTAGACGTGTTACTTCATGTATCGCCATCCAAGGTAGTCCTACAACCGTCACTGTTCTCTTGAGGCCTCATGGAATTGTTTCACGTTAGTGGAGGGCGTGGGACACATGCCTGTTTAACCTCTGTTAGACATCAGGCGTCCCCATCCTTCATCACCAACCAACACTGTTCTCTATCTGTATTATGCATATCATTTCGAAATAAAGATCACTTATTGTTCATTTGCGTCTCTCTTTCGTTTTACCGAGTTTTATCACATTCAAGCCATTTCTTCTTGGTGTTGCATTTTCAATGTCAGGTAGTGTATGTATCGTACTAGAACTCAAGAATAACCTCCAGAGCATTGAAATTTTGTATATGAGACTGCTATAACATGTAGCATTTCCCTTTTGATTGCAATCTGCCACACCAGACATATATATATATATATATATATATACCCACTTTGTTACCTGGCTCAGTAAGCTCAGTTTTTTTATTCTTATGCATTGGTAAATTGTGCATTTTTTGCTTTAAAAGTGATTGAATTATTTGTTCTTATATTCCGGTTAAGATTTTTATCTCTTTAGCTAATCTGCATGAAAAAATGTAGACTTATCAACAATTTAAAATTTGTAAAGTGGCTCTGTTAAGTCTAACAAGGCAACCATTTGTTTACATTTGAAACTTAGTAGAATAGTGAATTCGGTTTGTGTACTAAAAATCTGTCTTCCTGATCACTGGCCGAATTGCTTGTTTTTGCATAGAAACTTTAATTTTAATTATAAATATTTTTAACTGTATTTGGTGTATCAGGGTTTTCTGTATTTTACAATTTTTAATGAATGTGTTGTGAGTTTTTATGTATTTTTGACTTGCACTGATGTGAGAACTGAATTAATTGAATGATTATATCTCTAATGAAATTATGTGAATCATATATAAAAATAGGAAACATCTGATAATATAGATATGGTAATAATTAATGTATTTGAACATCAGAATCTTCATGAAATAAAGATATGTAAAGATATGAATGTTTTACCATATATTTTACTCATTAAACTCAAATGTTATTCTAACCAATACAATATGACATACACATACACACAGTGCCCACATCAGATTTGTATTCTTATTTTGTGGTTATTTCAACTTTTTATGATTGAAATGTTTTGCAATGCAAATAGCTTTTTATAATTATTGGCTAAATTATTGTAAAGTGAAAATTTATTATGATTATACTACAGTCAAAAGTCGTTAATTCGGACACCCATAATTCGGAATGATCTATAATCCGGACCTCAAAACTAAAAACTTTCTGCGCATGCGCCGCGTTGACACATGCGCATAGGCGTTTACGCGTGCGCGTAAGACCTTTTACGACTGCGCATATGAGTGTGCGCAAGTGCAGAATACGTTTTCGCGTGCGCGTTTTATGTATAATGGACGTATAAGCTAAAATTATCTAATTATCTATTTCAGTTAATGTTGATGATTGCGTTGTTCCTTAATTTTCGAATTGGATCCGGCTTATTACTTTTTGCAGACTGTAAGAGCAATTTTATAAAAGTAAGCTTAAACTTTCGATTATATCAAATAGAATTTCCGATATATATTTGTTAATATGTAAAGGATCTAAAGCGAAAGTATGTTTGAAATCCGAAATCTGTTTATCAATTTCACGCTGCTCGGCGGGGGGAACGTCGCCCGGCGGGCGCGTAATGAACTGGAAGTTATCTGTCAGCACTATCCTTATCTTCAGGGCAGATGTTTTTATTTTATTTGGCTTATAATTGAAGATCAGATGTTTTTATTTTATTTGGCTTATAATTCCTTACCAAATGTAGTATTTCATCTCGATATGCTCCGTCTTTGATATGATTTAAAACAAGTTCCTCGTCATTATAATTCGCTTCCGATAGCGAAGAAAAGTAACAGAGGTTATTGAAAACGAAAAAATTTCGATTGACAAATTAGTCGGTGTTCTTGACACAGCAATTATAGGACTTGAACAGCGGAACTTTGTAACTGAACAAGAAATTATGTCTGTTTAATAGAATTAAAGAGAATGTATTATCACATAAAAAACGAAGCAACTTAAACAACTTACATTGAAAGAAATGTTTATTTAAGTAAACAAATAAATATTAAGCTTTTTCTTTTTGCAAATTTTGATACCCTTTAGATCATAATTGTTCTTTATTTCATAAATTACGGTTTCATATTTTTAATTTTAGAATTTCTGCATGCCATCTTACGAGATTTAAACTGATGATCTATAATCCGGAAAAATCGATAATCCGGAATCGCCGAAGTCCCGACGAGTCCGGATTAACGACTTTTGACTGTATTACTTAAATTTCATTTCAAATAAAATTTTATCAAGTATATAAATAGGTATTAGTAATTATATTTGTTTGAGATGTTTAAATTTTTGGAAATGAGTTTTGTTACTTCTTCCCGTTCAGGTTAAAAATGTATTTATGTTATGTTAAACCAGGGTTATTTGTCATAATTTTTATTTATTTAATGAATTTTAGATGCAGACATGCATTAGCAAAATGCTGGTCTTTTTCTCAGCTGGATCTATTTCTCTTCGACAAGCAATTATTCAGGTTAAAACTTTATTTATTATCTTATATATTTTTCAGTTTCTTAATATCACAGGATTATCTCTATCATTAAAAAATGAAGAATGTGTATGATTTATTCCACTCTGAAAAGACAGCGGCATCCAGAACCATATGATTTTGAATGTGCAAAGTCTTCCACCACAACATGTTCATCTCAGTCCAAATTTTGAATTTAAAAAAGGATTGATTTTATGTTTCAGAATTTTTTATCAACAAACTCAGCAATTTAAAAGAAGTGTGTGGCCATTGCCCAAAATAAAATATTTTTATATTCCACACATGTGTGTGCTGCCATTTGGCAAAACTTAAAATATTTAATTTACCTTTTAGATGTAATCCATCTGTTACTGATTAGCAAATTATGTAATTTTAAAGCAGTAGCTGAAGTTCTCAGTAATATTTTTTTTCCTTTTTCAGTAATGCGTTTAATTGATTTAAATAAAAATGCATGCAATGATGATATGCATACATTTAGCACATTCTGGTAATATTGATGTCAGCTGACATTTTAATTATTTCCTTTTTCTTTGTTTTGTTCCCCCCCTTTTTTTTGATAGGAAACTCAATAGTTGTCTTGTAGTAATTAATCATCAGGTACATTATTTCCATAGTAAATTTCCTTTTTTTTTCTCTACTTGTGTGATGAAACCTATTGAATCTTTCTCAGAGAACACTGAAAAAGATCAAGAAGGGAGTTTAATAACAGTGTTATAAGATATAGGATAGAACAGACAGATGAAACATATTGAATACTGAAAAATTTCTGTACAGATTGTAAGATTCCCATCTTTTAATTTACAGATAAAGTTGAGGAACTTTAAGATCTGATTAGCAAATAATTGCTTTAGTTTGGTAGACAGAGAACAGATACTCAAGAAGGGTTAAATACCCTTTATTATTCCAAATAAAGTTCACAAAAGACTCCTTCTTGGGGTTTACAATAAAGCCTTCACTCAGGCTTGAACTCAGGAAACTAAGAAATAAAACTTAACTAAACTAAAAAGATATAGCCGAAGCTATCAAGATTCTAACAAAGTTGGTCCCTTAACACTAACTAACGGCGAAGCTATGAAGGGCCTAAGGTACGGCTGATCATAATAATAGCTTAAGAGAGAGAGTAGCCTAAAAGCGAATGCGAGCTGCTCAGAATATCTGGCTCTCTAACGAAGTCAGTAGAACTTCACAGTTAAATACTTCTTCTCCTCATTTGCATTTGACCGCGATTCTGAAAATACGTTCTGGCCGGAAGTTATAAGCTGAAATTCAGAGAGGACAGGAAAGTAACTTTTAACTAAAAATTAACTGTTAGATAAATTAAGATAAAACTTACAAGATTATTAACTAGCTAGAATCCAGCTAGAAATGAGAATTTCATCTAAAGTCTTCGGCTTACAATATAATACGTGAAAGAAAAACTTGCTTTTAAAATATTGTAAAAGGCCATATTTTTTTTTTATTCTGTATGAATTATGCACTATATGATGTTATAAAAAACTTTTAAAAATTACAAAAAGTATTGCAAATCTTCATACAGATGGAGGACAAAATAATGCGAACACCTGTGAAAAAGTATGACATATTTCACACTTGCAGTACAGCCGCGCCACCTGCAACAGAAGTCTGCCGCCTAGTGAGCATGAAGAGGAAGGTATCAGTCTCTCAACAACAGTCACCTGCATTGCATGTTTTGATCGAACTGTCTGTGAGAAGTTGAAATGTCAGAGTTCCATAGAGGAATGATAGTTGGAGCATGTTTAAGTGGAGCATCGGTTACAGAAACAGCAAACATTGTGGAATGTGCAAGGAGTATGGTATCAGCCGTTATGACAGCATACAAGAAAGAGTGTAAGACAACGTCTTCAAAGCACAACAGTGGGCAAAAGTCAGAGCTGGCTAATAGGGATAGATGGATCTTGAAGCGCATAGTAGCCCGAAAGCGCAAGCAATAATTATCCGAGATAACATCCAAAATGAACAGTCATCTCCAGGACCCCGTTTCAACAAAAACTGTCAAAAGGGAACTTCATGCTGCTAACATTTATGGCAGAGTGGCAATTCATAAACCCTTGGTGACAGCAACTAATGCTTTCAAGCAATGTCAATGGTGCAGAGATCACAAAGGCTGACCCCCACAGCAGTGGCAACAGATAATATGGCCAGATGAGTCGTCATTCACCCTATTTCAGATGACCAGAAGCGTTTATGTCTAGAGAACGCCCAAAGAAGCGTTTCATCCTGACTGCCTCTTGCCGACTATGAAGCATAGGGGTGGCACCATTATGGTATGGGGTGCGATATCTTGGCGCGGTCTTGGGCCACATATTATTCTGCATTGGAGGATCACATCCAATCACTATTTAAGCATTCTAGGAGATCATGTCAATCCTTTTGTTCAGAATGTATTCCCTGGAAAGCGACCACTTTTTCAAGACGACAATGCCCCTATCCACACTGCTAGGTGTATTCAAGAATGATTCGAAGAGCATGACGATGCAATTGAACATCTCACTTGGCCCCCCTCAGTCTCTGGACTTGAATATTATTGGACATTTATGGGCAAACTTGGAGTCCAAACTTCGTTTCCGATTTCCACCTCCATCTGGACTTTCGGAATTAGAGATTGCTCTGCAGGAGGAATGGCTTAATATTCCTTTAAATATTGTCCATGACCTTTATGTATCTATCCCACATCGCATTCAATCTGCACTTCAGTCAAAGGGTGGTCCAAACCCCTGTTAATAAAGATTTTCCATTATTTCACAGGTGTTTGTATTATTTTGTCCTCCATCTGTAGTTCATGTCATTGCATACAAAATTGCATGCATTTTTTGCATGTATTGTGGCTTTTTTTTTTTTTTTTTCTGAATGCCTTTTTGCCTTGCCGTTTTGTTCTAAAGCTGTGAATAGTTAGACCAGAAGGATTGATTAAATTAGCATAATAAAAAAGCAGTGCTTTTTTATTAACATTTTATTGATGAAAAATCAAATATCTGGATTTTTCAGCTTTCACAGTTGCATTGGTATTCTTGATATGATGTTTCTGGCTATTTTTAGATCTTTATAGACCTGTATCAGTATTTGTCCTGCTTCTGTTCTGCCAATCATACATCTTTTCTCAGGGTCCACCAGATCTTTACCAACATGTTCCACCTTCCATTTATGAAAATGTTATCCAGGTACTCATACAATCTTTAAAATTAGAATTTGAAGCACCTTATGTGGGATAGATACATAAATTCTACACGTGTCCCCCCCCCAAAGTGAAACAATTGGCATAATTCTGTGTAGAGAAGATGAATCCCATTGGACTAAATTTTGCCTTGAGCTCTAACTAGCTACCTTAAATTGAATTTCACTCCACAGAATTAACATAAAACAACTTTTAATAATTGTTTCTTTCATTTTTTTTCCTGCCATTGTACTGTCAGCTGAAGGTATTTCCCACACACACATTTACTTAACTTCAACCAATTCACTTATTCCCTATTTTACATGTTGCATACATCACCTTATAGCCACCTTATTATCACCTTCTTAATAGCAGGTACACTGCTCAAAAAAAAAAAAAAAAAATGGGACAGTCCTATATCTCCCGATCTACTGGGCCGATTCACAAAATTCAAATTGCGTTCTTCATGTATCGAAAGTGCGACTTAGGATATATATTAGATTTATATATAGCACTATTCTAACATAGGTATTTTGACACAAAATCGGACTTTTTCTGAAATAACATACCAATTTTTTTACATATTTCAATTCTACGACTCAAATTACGCCTAAATATGAAATTTTGTAAAATTTGGAGCGAAATTTACGGAGAAATTCACAAATTTATGTTGGCACTATTTTGTCAGTTTGCGCCAAGAATAGTTCACTTGGCGAACTTCTTAATATATGGCAACCTAGTTTCCTTTCCTATGAGAGGAAAAAAAGTCACCATCGTTCCTTTTTTCCAAATAATATTCTTTATATTATGTTTTTAATTATAACATTATTTTAAGTAATTTTTTCTTTTTCGAATTTCATTTTAATTGTTTAAATTGCATGTTTTTTTTTTCGAATAACTGTTTTAAAAATTTTTATTTACCTATTCGAACTGCGTAAATAAAGGTGCAGCATTTATTTTTTTTAAAATCATTTTCTTTATATATATTTTTTGTCATAGTTATTATTTTAGGTAATTTTTTAATTCTTATACTTTTATTTTAATTGTTCGTGTTGCATTGTCTCTTCAGATAATTGTTTTAAAATTTTCTATTTATTCCTTCGAACTGAGCATTTTAAATATATTTATTAATATAAATTTTCCAGAATTTGATTTTATTTATTTGAACTGCGTTTCTTTCGGAAGAATACTTTGTAACCCAGACTACGATGAGTTTGAAAACTGCATACTATATTAAAAGAGAAAATACAGTAAAGCACAGTTTTACACGGCTTTCAATGTTCCGTTCAGAAAAGATATATATAAATAAGAGAGATGTATAACCGACATTTTAACTTAGGATGACTTGCATATACTGCTTTAAATAGTTTTATCATTGTGCCCATTGCTTTACACAATTTTATCGCACATTTGTTTCTTAAAATGTTATTCATATTTTAGTCAAATATTTTATTTTTGAAATCGCAAGAATCAAATATCATAACATTGAAAAGTTTTAAATTAAAAAAAATACAAATACTAAATTTTAAGAAAAAATTTATTTTTCTTCTCTTTTTCTTCAGGCATTCTACTTTATTCTTGCTCTTTTTCTTTAGGCATTCCGCAAGTATATTAAAAAGTATCCAACTTTTCGAAATATCTTGATATTTCTGACAATCATTTTAAATAAAGTTATCGCCTTCCATTTCATAAAGGCCCACAAATGGCCAAGCTAAAGTCGCTGAACACTGGTAGTTCACTCCGGGGTTCGAATCCTGGTAAAGCGGTTGGTTGCATGGGCGTTTTCGTGGATTTTCTCATGTGTACCATATATGCCAGCTGGTTTCCCTTATGAAGTTCTTCATAAAGGCATTTTTCCTTTTAGGCATATAGCCATGCTTTGACGTAACTTAATAATTCAATTCAATCCATTTCATCAATATTTGGTCAGAGCCTTTATCAGTCTTTAGAGGCTAAACATTTTGAAGGTATGAGATGAAAGGAAAGACTGGTTTCATCAAGAGGTTTTGGTTTATTTAATTATGACAAGGCCCACTAGGGCTATCTGCCTAAGGGGAGGGATGCCTTCGGGGAGGACTTTCTAAGGGAAACTGGCTCGCATAAACGTTACACATGGGGAAAAACCACGAAAACGCCCATGCAGCCAGTCCGTTTGTGGGATTTGAACCTCGGGCCGAACTACCAGAGTTCAGCGACTTTACCGCTTGGCCGCTGTTTCATCAGGAGGGAAAAAAAAACGCCTTTAGGTGACATTCACATACAAATATTAAATAAACTCCTGAATCTTCAAATAATTCAACTGAGAAAATTATGGGATTCTCCATTTATGGTACGATATGATGTTCTATAACGTAATTTAAATTTATACAACCATATAGTCTAAAACCAGTCGCTCTTCACTTTAATCTGCAATGATATCGTTTTTGTCTTTTCTGATAACACAAGCTCAGTTGATGGTATTTGCTGGGGTACATGTCCAAGTGTTTTCTCTTTGAACGCCTAAATTCTTTCAAGTAACCTGAAAGTATATTCAAAAGCGTCCAACTTTTTGAAATATCTCGGTATGTCTAAGAGGCAAATTTTTCCTGCAAATATTTGCTTGCTTTTCTCCCTAATTTTCTTCTTTACTTCTACAGTTATTTGTTATTAAGTGCTCACACAAGAAAACTAAGATTTTTCGATTGCTAGATTTCCACAAATTTTGCATTCTTGTCAATTTTTTAAAATATCAATTGCATCAACTGTGTTTCAGCTGAAGACAGCTTTTCATTTTCTAGACATTTTTACTATAAACAAAGTATAGAGCAAAGTCCAAAGGATAAATATTTTAATTAAAAGATTTTTTGCTAAATGACAAAGAAATAAAACAGTCCAGCAGTGTTTATTCTTCACCACCGAGTGACCCGATTCTTATATCGACTGAAACAATCTAAATCATATTAAAGATCATGTTTTTTTATACAATCTTTAACGCGAGAGAAAAATTAGCTTCTTAAAACATTTTTTCTAAGAAGATTAATATAAAAGATTATATTTATATATATATTTTTAAAGCTGGGACTTGAACCAAACTGTCAAACTTTTAAAGTTTAATTTACATGGTGGTTATAATTAAAGGTCCAATTTGAAATGGTCATAAAAGGAAAACTACCGGACCAAATGTTATTAAACTTGGGAATCGTATATAGGAGGTTATGGGAATTTATTTTCCGCGGAAAAAAAAAAAGAGTTAAAAAACTCACCACCAGGGGAAAAATGGCGCTGTATACAATATTGTTAAATGAAATAAGACACGAAAACATCTGTTTAAAATGCATTTAATATTTTCCGTAACGTGTTACAAAGCATGTTCAATGTAGCGTCCAGCATTTTCCAAAAGTAAGTTAAATCCTGTTACTGCATTCTCAACAGCAGCTCTTAGCATATCAGGAGGAATGTTACGGATATGTCAGTGTATCACATTTTTCGTTTCTGCCAAATTTTTTAGATTATCACCATAAACAGTGCTTTTGAGATAACCCCATAGCCAAAAGTCACAGAGTTTGAAATCTGGTGGGAAGAGGGGAAGTGTTGGCCTATAAGACTTTCATTCAAGAAATGTTGCTTAAGTAACTGTGCGACACACGTGAGGTGGGGCCCAGCCCTGCATAAAAATCGTAGTATCTAAAATGCCACGTTACTGCAGTTCATGTATCACGAAACATTTTAACATTAACTCTAAGTGAGCTGCAATCACAGTGGTCCAGCTGTCGACTGCTCTTCAGAGAAAATTGGTTCAGTTATAAAACTAGCTGTCATTCAATTCTAAACTGTGTAGAATGACTGCTATGCAATCGAATGCAGTAGGAGAATGCAATGGAACTAGATAGATAACATGGGGGATTTCTTCGGCCCAAATCGATTAAAAGCATTTTGAATCAGTATCTTCATGTTTTAGTGCCGAATTCAGGCTTCAAAAATTACAAATTAGCGATCTGTAAGAAAACGATTTCCAGATTGTACGCAATTGTGCGAGTGATTTGTGATCTCACATTTTCTAATCGCTAATTCGTTGTTTTCACGGACGAATTTCTCACTTACACGGATGGCGCACTCGACATTTATCGAATTTAACACTTTTAAATGGTTCAAAGTTTCTTCAAAGTTTCTTAAGGGTATACAACATATTAAACATGTGTAACAAAAGGTTAAGTATGATTCCGACCCATATTTCGTTTAACAATATTGCATACAGCGCCATTTCCCCCCTGGTGGTGAGGTTTCGAACTTCCTTTATTTTGCGGAAAATAAATTGCCATGACCTCCTTTACATGATTACCAAGTTTGATAACATTTGATCCAGTAGTTTTCCTTTTATGACTGTTTCAATGTGGAACTTTCATTATAACCTCTCTGTATATTATTAAATTTTAATTAAGCTATGCGTTATATGTATACCATGCGTAAATTTTTCGCTTTTATGGAAAAATAAAGAGTCGAAGCAAATATACTTGGGAAAATGGACCAAAACTGAAAAAACTTCCGCTCCCTCCGAAAATAAAATATTGAAACTTCGACCTTGAATTTATTGGGTTATCGAAATATTTAATTTGACTTATCTTCTAAGTCCTAGTTCCAACAACAATTCCGTCAGAAATTCCGAATTACTTAAGCTGAAGTAAAAAATTTAGTATATATTCACTGCATGTTAATAAAGTAATCAGAGTGTAATAAAAATAGATTATAAAATTTACGCTGATGCAACTTTTTGTCTGACTGCACAACATGTAATGGAAGAGAAGGCTTGTAGAGATCTGTTTTTGACATGCCTCTAAAAGTAGATGTCATGCTCCTTTTGTCTGTTCAACGTAAAAAAAACTTTCTTTTGAGAGGCAACTTTAGTTTTTGGGAAAGAAAAAAAATCAAAAGAAGACAAATTTGAAGAACATGCAGGACGACTGAGTACACATACTTATTTTTGGAACACAAGCGGTTCTCTGACTGGTTATTGAATAATGAAAAGATGCATTGTCATGCAATACAAAACATTTGGAATACGTTTTCTGATTGAAAACGTAAGATTAAAAGTCATCTGCTTAATTCACAGCCATTTACAAGTCAACTACTCTGGCAATTGCAGAATCGTTTTGATCCTGAGCTTGTAAGACAAACTTAATATCACTGGATTTAAACACTTCTTTAATCTTCCGGAGAACGTTCCTTCTTTAGCTCATATTCCAAGAATATTAAATAAATACAATTATTGCAAAAGAAATTGAATATTCATTTGCACTATGGCTTGGTAGTTTACTAACGAGTTAACAAAACTTAAATTCTGCTTTTTGTGTCTTAAGAATACAACAATATTTAAAATATTTACAAATAAACTATTAAATTGGAGCCTCACCAGTTGCCTAGCATTTGAAGATTGTTAAATACTAATTGTTTGTTGCGAAGTCTAACCCAGGCTGCATGGTTGGTTTTCGTAGTTTTCTAGGTTCTTTTTACAAAGATTCGCTATGAAAGTATCTTAATCAAATAGCTCCCATGTTCTTTCTATTTTCAAATAACCAACTAACCTAGTTTAAGAGCGATTTCCAAGTGAAGTTACTAGCAAAACCCGAATACTCATTAAAAATCATGTAGCTCGCCAATTGGCAGTAACATGAAAGATACGGCACCAATAATTGAATAGTTATGGTACGCTGTTTCTAAGCTTAGATGGTCATTCCTTAATTAAATAGCCCATCAGCGGCCGAGCGGTAAAGACGCTGAACACTGGTAGTTCGGTCCAAGGTTCAAATCCCACAAACAGGCTGGCCGCATGGGTGTTTTCGTGGGTTTCCCCATGTGTAACGTGTTTACGAGCCAGTTTCCCTGAGAAAGTCCTCCACGAAGGCATCCCTCCCTTTAGGCAGATAGCCCTCGTGTGCTTTGCCATAATTAAATAATCCATTCCAATCCTTAATTAAATATAATTGATTTGTAACTTCTACTAGAACCGACGGTAAGAATTGAAGTAATAAGTGAAAATAAATAATAAGAAGTGCAAATAAATAATATCGTGTGCAATCTTGATTAATATAACATTAAAAATATTTGCATAGAAAAATATTTGCATTCAGGCAAAAAGTGTTTTGAAATATTTGCAATTACTTTATAAGAAGAGTTTATTAATAACCATAATAATTACTTATTATATTACTGATGATTAGGATTCAGTTCTTGACAATTACATTCTAAATTAGAATTTTAAGGATATAATGAAAATACGCTACGCACAAAAATACATTTTAAGATAAAAAATGAGTTGATTTTTTATGTTTTAAAACTTCTTAAATTCATTTAATAAACGTCGTATCCTCGTTGTTAATTGAATCCAGAATGTTGAGTGTCGTTTATAAAATTATTCTTACTTGTCTACGGAACCTGCTGACTTATCCAGCCATTAAGCAGCTGCAAATCATTTCTAGATAACCATTGAATTTCCATTAATTCGATCTCTAGAGGGTTGTATGTTTATATCATAATTTGACTTATATAAATGATTATTCTAAATCTTATGTTTCTATAAAAATATACTGTGCTTTAAAAATATGGATGATAGTATCAGCTGCTCTTTCAGCCACTTCAAAAGCAACAATTTGTTTAGAAATAAATTATGCAGTTAATGTCATAAAATTCAAATAAACATCAAACGAAAATTCTCAGTTTTAGACAATTCAATTTAAGCGAAGTAAAGTAGCAGACGATAAAACGCCGAAGGTGAAAATTTACTCTTACAAAAATTTACTCTTATTTTTTTTTAAAAAGGAAGATAGAGAGAAATTTAAAAAAAAATAGTTAAAAATTTGAATAATATCATCTATAATTTTAAAAAAATAGCTTTTCATATAGTATTAATAAATATTTATTACGCATCATTGAGGGAAAAAATGTCATATAATTAATTCTCCGTAAAACTTTACTTGAAATTTAAGGTTAAAAATAGCTGTGGCAATTCACTGTAACAAAAATCCATAGACCACATTTGGCGTTATTATCACTCAAAAAAAAAGATGCCAAATTTTAAAACGTAAAAATATGTAAATTCGTGTATATCTTAGAAAATTTTGAATAAAAAGGTCTAATTTTTTGCAGGTATGCTTAAAAATACACCTACTTTAAGATGATGGTAAAAATTTTCTAGGTTATAATTCAAAATGTTTTTCGAAAAATTTATAAAAATTATTTAAAAATAGAAATTTAAAAAATAAAACACAAAAAATAGGTAAATTTTATTTGGAATGAACCTAAATTTCGAAATGTGAGAGAAAAAATCAAAAAAGTTTAATAAAAAAAGAGACATTAATAAATATTTGCGAAATTCAATTAACATTGAGGAGCTAAAATTTTGAAAGCTAATATTTTAAAAATTACTCGTACAATTTTTACAAAACTTGGTATTCTGGCATAATTTGAGTCGTAGAATCGAAATATGTAAAAAAATTGGTATGTTATTTCAGAAAAAGTCCGATTTTGTGTCAAAATACCTGTGTTAGAATAGTACTATATATAAATCTAATATATATTCTAAGTCGTGCTTTCGAGACATGAAAAACGCAGTGTGAATTTTGTCAATCGGCCCAGTAGAATGGGAGATATAGCACTGTTCCATTTTTTTTTTTTTTTTTTTTAGCTGTGTACTTTTCTATCAACTCAATTCAGATTTAATCTTACTGAATAAATCTGCATTATATCACTTATAATTTAGTTTTACTTTTGTGAGACAGTGCTAGGATTCAGCTGTTTCTATTGAATTTAGCAAAGCAGCTTAAAGTAATTTTAGACCAGTGGATTGGCTGTTAAAATTGAATTGTAATACTTTGTTTAAGAAATTTGTAGTTATTAATTTTTACAATCATTTATGTCACCCAACTAGGAAAGTGGTTAGCTACACTGACTGCTGTACCAAAGGGTGCGGGTTCAAATTCCGGAGAAGGCATGGATGTTTGTAAATGTACGCTGTAAATATGTGGCAAGCCGGAAGTTCTCTTGAGAAGTTGGTGGTAGGGAAAGAGGGTCTCACCCATTATTGCTGTTGCCTCAGACTCGTTCTCTCAGGGTTCTCTTCATCAAAATTGGGTGCAGAACTGAGCAAAATCGTTTTGTCACCTGTATGGTGCTCAAGGCTCTTGCCAAGAACAGGTGCAATCTTGCATTCTTTGTCAGGATCAATTTCATGGCTTGTTCTGATGTTTATATCAGACAAGTTCGATAAGTCACAACAACAACAATAATTACACAATCATTTATGCAGCAAACCAACATTCATAAAAATTTTTAATCCCATTTCTCAAGTTTAAATCAGATGCAGAGTATTGTATGCTTAGTGGTAATTCCAATTAGGTCAGTAATTTAGGACACTTAGATAGATAAACATATTAAATTTGGAAAAGGTTTTGGACTGCTCAAGATGGATTTTTTGCAATAAATTTTTATGGAATTAAGACCATTTATCTAATGGTGTGAATGATAGTGTGAGGTAGTATAAGACATAACCTTCAATATATGCATGTTTCCCAATAAATTTCTTTCTGTTCAGCATTCTTACATTTTTGGTTTACTCTTGATAACATATCATGTGAAAATCATAATGCTTGGAACACTGAAAGTACTTTGACTTATCTATCATGTTATCATTGGGATCTGCCTTCTACATTCAGGTTATGTGCTTCATCCTAGGATGGTATAGTGAGCTGAAAGGTAGCAACTAATCTCTGCTTCTTACACATTGTAGCCAATATTTATATGTTCTTGCATATTTCTCCCCACTAATTTTGCTGTCCAAAAGTCAAGAGGGAAAATTGTGCAAATAATTTATTTTCTGAATTTAAGGTCAGGTTTAAATAACATAAGAAATAAAAAATAATCATGCATAAACCACAGCTAACCATCACAATATTATTTCTTTAAAAGAAAGCTATGTTCTAATAATGCATAGTAATATTACATTACAGTGTCTAATAAGATATATTCATTTCTAAACTTCATTTCTGTAATTTGAATCTCACCTATTATTACTGTTGCCTCTGCTATTTCTTAGGCCTCAAATCATTTTGAAATAATTAGAAAAGGGAGCCCAACTTACAGATCAAAACTTCAGCTTCTCCTGAGGAATAAAACTCAATAGATTCTTCTCCAATCACATATTGTCTTACAAATATTAACTTTATTCAATGCAATTTGCAAAGATCTTCTGCTGCAACAAGTCATATGGTTCAAACTCAGTTGGAACATAACTTCAAAATTGGACTTTATCAAGAACCATACCTCAATCTTGACAATCTTATTATTGGTGCACTTCTTATAATAAAACATTTCTTTCACTTAATAAACTTGCTACAATAGTATACAATAAACCACTTGCACCAATGATGTGGAAAGCAACAAAGCATACTATCTCAATAGTATTGGATTTTGAAGAGGAAAAGTTACTTGTCATTTCTGCATATTTTCCTCCTAGCAAGAATATAGACACCCTATTATTTGAACTATACTACTTAAAATCAACTTCTTTTAATTCCTATATTTTGGGAGGAGACTTTAATACTTCAGGCTCTCTCTGGGATTTCCCATCTGAAAACTTATGATTATTTAAGTCTGATTATTAATCACTGTCTTTCTTGGATACCACATCTAAAATATATTAAGTCGATCCATAAATTCGTGCGCATTTTTGGTAATTTTTTAAATAATAATAAAAAAAAAAACACAGTTTAACATTTTAATTAATTATATATTTTCCTCCATTAACTACAATGTCTCGCCATCTTACTGGCAGCTTTTTCTATGCCATTGCTGTAGAAAGACTCTGGTTTTGACGCAAAAAAACTTGAAAGTTCATTGTGTACATCCTGTTTAGAATTTAATTTTTTTTCCCAGTAAACAATTTTGTAAGGCACGAAATAAGTGAAAATCACTTGGGGAAATATTTGGGGAGTAAGCATGATGTGGCAAAAGCTTCCAATTAAATTCACTAATTTTTTGCAGCATTGTTCGAGCCGTATGCGGTCTAGCGTTATCATGATGAAACGACACTTTCTTGATATTCACCAAAAAATGTTCACTATAAACTTCTGAATTAATCATTTGATTTGGTACTAACAGTTCAAAACGTCCTGAACGGGGTTCATCATCAATGCTGCTTTTTCCAACTTTAAATTTTTTAAATCATTTCTGGGCAGTTCTTACACTAATAGTGTACATGTACACTATTAATTTTTATCGTTGCCAGATTCAGCACACGAAAATAAAAAAATGTAGCACAACACGTTTGCACTGATTATCTATATTCATCTTCTATGGGTGCTAAAATGCATTCGATGTTTATGAAATTTGGTGATGAACTGAATAATATGTTAGTCAAACGATGACAAGTTTCAATGGGTTCAAAATTGTATTGTTTTAGTAAATGTGTCATAGTGAATTCCATGCATACTCTTAATCTGCACAAAGTTATGGACTGTCCCGATATATATATTAAAAAAAAACTAAAAAACATTTGAAAGCTTTCAGATTTTACATTATGCCCAAATGGGCATTTTTTTCAGCATTTTGTGGGTTATCTTTATTTATTAAATATTATTTTCTTTATACTTAAACAATAAAATTAAATTCAACAGCAATATCACAAAATATTTAAAAGCGCATAGCTTTAGAATTTTCGAATACACAGTCTCGTGCACCGGAGATAAAAAAATCCCCCCCCTCCCCCGTACAGTGTTGCCATTGCATTAATCAAAAATTCGTTATTTAATGTTTTATAAAATATGAAATAGATAATAAAACAAATTCCAAATTTGGACTTCCGAATGCCCATATTCAGATTGAAATGTACGTTATTCAAAATTTGATGTCTCTAGGTACCATCATTTTATAAAAAATGCAAGAAACATACATACATTTATGCAGATTCTTCATTATTTAATTTCTTTAAATATAATATAGGGCTGTAATATTTGGTGGAAACAGTTTTAAAACTGAACCAACCTTTAAAATTTTCAATTCAAAATGCCAAAACGAAATTAATAGCCCTTCTGGCTAATAAAACAAGTATTTTGAACAATAGCATGAAACGCACTACTAATAAAAACTGGGGAATTTCTTCTAAGCTTCTTAAATAGTGGTACAGAACTGTTACACAGCAGATAGTTAGTTATGTATGGCTCTGATATTTGGGCATCAGCAATGACAAGTCATAAATGCCGTATATTGAACTGATTTCAAAAACCACGTCTTTTCCAAATTAGTAGGCCCTACCGAACGACACTGACCTCAGCATTACAAATCCTTATAGGACTTCCACCCTTAGATTTAATGGCCAAAAGAGAAAGTACTGCAACAAAAATTCAACACATTAAGAACAGACTGCAAACTATGGTCACTACTTTCTTTGACTATGAAGCTAAAGTATCTGAATATTTGTGCTGTCCTTCGCAATTTAATTTACAGGAGCATATCTTTACTGATGAACCACCTGAATTAATTACAGATATAGTTATTTATACAGATGGTTCTCACGCAGAAGTTTGAACTGAATGTGGCTTATGCATACACTATAATCATAACATCTTTCAATGGCAAAAACAGGGTTCGTAGCGGTCCTTACAAGTGCTTATAAGTTCTTATATTTGAAAATAAAATATAAAGGCCCTTATAGGTGCTTACTTTTTCTTTAAAGCCCTTGTTTTTTTGTTTTTAGTGCTTTTTTTTTTTTTTTTTTTAATGAACGCGCATTTTTCCCCATACCAAAGCCGAAACTAAATAAACAACTTTTCTTCCTTATATGGAATGTCAGATGCTGAATCATACTCTCAGAAATAGCTTTTCCCCCTTTCTCTGCATTAACGTAACCTTTGGTGTATGGGAGAGTACAGACAGGTGCACGTCGTTCTCTATTGGTCAAAGGATTGCGAAATGGTAGAAAATTCCTGTGAATTCGGTATTCTTTTCCTTCCACCCAAATACTACACACGTTTGGATTTCTATTGAGATTTTAATAATTTGCATTCTCGTTCCACGGGGTCAGTTCATATTCACATTTTATATGATCATTATGCTTATATTATGAGCATATGTATGGATATTTATGATAATATAGTTGCAGTAACTGCTGAAGTATAGATAAACTTCCAAAAACAGATAAGTGTGTTTTAACACAGATTAGCTTTCTAAGGAATAATATTCGGAATGGCCTAAATAAAGGTAAGGTAATCAAATAGTAAATTTTTTTTTTTTCCCCTTTTCCACAAAATCTCGAATGTTGAAACCATTACAGTTCGTTTCAAAACAAGCAATGGACTTTTTTTTTGTCACTTTCCAATATGAATTGAATAGGACTAAAAGATCTGCGGTCTACTAACCTAAGCGAAGAATGATTCTGTTCCGGAAATTTAACGCAGTCTGTTCAAAATTAGAATGAAAACACCCCAGAAAGAAAGTCTCTTTCTTTTTCTTTATTTAGTTCTTTATTCACCGAATATCGGGAGCTGTTGATTCCGATTGCATAATATCACGCATGGAAGAATTATGGCCCACGTATTGTACAATAATGTTTGCGATATATTGCAGAGATAATTAATTTTGATGTTCAATCTGAGATTTCTTTATGAACACTTAAGAGCTTTACTGTGCTTGCTAAGCAGAATATTTTTCCGTTCCGTTGGTCTATTTTAATATGATTCACATATCAAAATGTCTAAAAAATTTATTTAGCCGAAAAATCTAAAGAATGGCTACAATCTACCCCTTACCCCAATTCTCTTTTTCCAGTTACGCTCGACTATCCAGAATATTCGAAAGTTTCCAAGTATTCAGGTTAGTTAAGCTTTTATTGTTAAAGGATGACTGCATGAAGCAATTTCCCATCTTCTGATTTCAGAAATGTTCCTCTTTTTTTACTTAAATTACTTTGCTTGCAATATCTGTTAAGGGAAAACTGTTCTACAGTAAAAATTTAGAAAAT
Organism: Stegodyphus dumicola; assembly: GCF_044657685.1. NCBI lineage: Eukaryota > Metazoa > Arthropoda > Arachnida > Araneae > Eresidae > Stegodyphus > Stegodyphus dumicola. The sequence continues at coordinate 146,362,410 of NC_140775.1, forward strand.
GTTCAGAATTTTGATTTAAGTTAAATTATTTAAATATTAATATGAGTAGAAAAATAAATTGTATTTATTATTAGGTACCAAGCGAATACAATAAATATGGCTTATTATTATTTATTTTCTCTATTTTGAATTGAAATTTCATCATTAAATCTTGTAATATAGTTTAGTTCTGCATAGTTTGGTTTTCTCTCATTGTAAACACGTTCTGTAAATTGAACTGTTGTTTAAAATTTAAAAAAAAAAAAAAAAGTAATTGTTTTCCATGATTGAGGTAATGCTCATTCTCTCTTAATAAATACTGCATCGCTCAAATTTTAAATTGCAAGTCTAATTTTTCTTTTAAGGTTATGCAGTTGTGTATAATGTAATTAGACAGGTGCTTATTTTTTCTTAAAATGTGCTTGAAAAGTGCTTATAAGTGCTTATTTTTTTAACTAAAATGTGGCTACGAACCCTGAAAAAAGACTGCAAAATGAAAACTCCATATTTCAAGCAAAATTGGTTGAACTAAAGAAAACTATTAACTTATCGCACAATTTCTCCCATCCTCTGCAAATCTGTAGCGATTTAATCAAGCTTAACAGCATGAAAGGTTATAAATGCAGAAACCCAATAGTCTGAAATTCAAAACCTGATTCTTAATCTTTTCCCTGAATCAAGACCAGGTCTTTACTGGATACCCTCTCACACTGGAATTGAGGGAAAGGAATGTGCTGACTCACTAGCAAAACAAACTGCAGTGGTTACATCTCTTCCTTCTTACTCACTTCCGCTACCAGGCTCAACCTGAAAAAAATTACCTTGCAAAATCTTATGAACCAATGGCAAAATCATCAGAACACCTTTGACAACAAGAAGACAAACCTTTCAATTTCTATTAAAGGTATTTGTGAATATGCTTTCTTACTCTTCAGCACTTACTACTTTCTTAACAGGTCATGGACCTTTTCCTACATATTTATACAGATTTGGACAGAAATGTGTTAGTGTCGACAACAAGGCCATCCATACCATTATGCCTGCTCGTGCACTTTAAGTAGCCTTTTTCATCTATACAAACCTTTAGGCCAATATTGGAAGCAATGGACCTTGCATGTAATGAAATACCCAAATGCACATAAAAAAGTAGTGAATATTTTGCATTTCTGTAACACAAGCAATTTTTAAATTTCAGTACTTGCTTATAATTACTTTAAGAGTTATTTGCAAAACCGATTTGTATAAATTTCTAGCTTCTGAAGCCACTTCTCGAACTCCCCAAGGTTTTCTAATGAGCGTAGATTGACATTCCCTTTCACTTGCTGCATTAATTAATCCTACTTTGTATATTTTAATGTAGTTTTGTTTTTATAACAGTTTTATAACAGAGTTTGGATTTTTATAACAGTACAATGATGTTTTAACTAATTCTTATGTAAGTGTTATTTCATGTACTCTTCACCTTAATATATGCACATTTTTTAAACAATACTGTACTGTTGACTTTTCATTATTAAAGCCCACAGAAGAGCTAAAATATTACATTCTTCTAGAAAATCTCTGTTGTCTAACTATGTCAGTTGTATTACTGATATTTTGGTAGAACATTTATATCTTAAACTTAGCTGAAATTGTGTACTTTGATTGTTACAGTACTTTGAATGATATTTTGACTGCTATGGTATATATCCACTCTCTCTGTTATATATGACAGATAATTAATAGCAAGAGTTTGTTTGACTGAAAGTTTCTTTTTTATAGTCATGTTATGTAGCGATATTTTGAAAAGATGTTTATATACTTATAATTTGTGACTTTGTAAAATTATTTGAATTATGAACAATAAGTACCACTGATTTGTCGGGCTTAACTTGACAGTGGCGGCAGCTGGTAGTGGATCCCTTCCACTGTGTAGGGATTATTCTGTTAGGTTATATCTTAGATTGGAAGCCTACGCAGTGGTGACAAACCTACTGAGCCAATGTTGTTCTTGTTTTGTATTATGCATATCATTTTGAAATGAAGATCACTTGTTGTTTGTTGGTGTGTCTCTCTGTTTGGCGAGTTTCATCACTTTCTGGCCACTCCTTCTTGGTGTCGCATTTTCAATGTTGGGTAATGTGTGTGGATAATATGAAAAGATATGTAAAGCACACATCTGATTTTAATTTGCAATAGTCCCTTAAAATTTTAAATAATTTAGATATTTTCCCTTTGCATCCTTTACATATTACAAACTGAAAATCAGTTTACCAGTTATAATGATGGCAAGCCCTCACAATTTTTACTCCGAATTGTATTTCAACAGTGACAACATATGTTGGTTAAAAAGGCTATAAAGAGACTGGTTATGAAGTTTTCACTTTCTCCTGTTTTCTTCTTTGAGTGTACCTTCGCATACATGGATAAAGGGTGCAAGATATGTATGGTAATTTTTCTTCTATTTGGCATCACCATTTTGTTAAGCAAATCCTCATGCTTCTTCATGTTTTTTTTATTTTTCATGTCTGTGAAAGTATTTAACATTTGCCATCAGGATTTTCTTCATTGCATTGATGCTAAGATGAACCTTTCCCAATTTTGGAATTGTACCTAATGGGAAATTCTCTCCATCATAATCATGAGATCGACCTAACAGCACATTTTGCTAAAAAAATAGTTCCACATTTTTCATTCCTGTCAAATCCTATGTATTCTCCAAGCATTGCATCGAAAGTGACTTTTGCAATGTTTCAAGATTTCATTTCCTTTGATGTGCTGTTCTTCTAAACAATGAACTCATGAATATTATTTTGTGACTGTGCTATGCAGATTTGTTATGACCAAATATTTATCATTACAGTTTTAAGGTTCTGAATAAATACATGTTTTACAGGTGATGATATTATATGTTTGTTTTTGGTACTATACATGTCGATATTTATCTTTTATCTAATTTTAAGTGGTTAAGGCACAACAGAATTGAAATCGTAACATTCTCTTTTATTTGGGTTGTTTTGGTACCAATGCATAAAAATAAATAAAACATCTAACCTTAAATATTTCACTAGCAGTTTTGCTAACATGACTTCAAATTTAAAACATTTTAATAATCTCTCCTTTTTTGGCTTATTACTGTCTTAAAGTTTACAACACCTTTACCAAAACCTTTTTTTATTTTCAATTAGGCATCCGTCTTAGATTACAACACAAAAATCACATAAATTCACCTGCAAGACTATGTAGAAATCAACAAGGGCACAATAGCTAAGCTCGGCAAGGTGAGTTCGAATCCTGGTGAGGGCATTGCACATTTTTCATGTTCCTGGATAGATATAAACTAATGACTCTGCAATGAATATTTAAATTTGCTATTACTGCAGGTTACTTTTTCTGTCATACTTCAACACCTACCTTAAACCACTCCCAAATTATTACATGTGTGTGTTCATGCATGCTTTTGTAAAAAACTGCACTGCTGCTGAAAAACATCATGCAGCTTATAGTTAAGCATTAAATTATATTAAGTGTCACCTTGGGGTTGATGCTTTATAATTGGCTGCAAAATGCCATCTACATACATACATACAAGCCCTTAGATTGCCTTGCAACACAATTGGAGGGATTAGGTTTCCCTATAAATAGTTTCCATCCTGCCACACCAAATTTAATTGCCATGTTCCATTTCACTACAAAGGCTCTTCTGTATACATATAAATAGCAGTCATCAGCATTGAGATAGAGGCAGGATTCGTTGATGAAGAAAAATCCCTTCTAACTAATTATTATTCAAGATAACGGAATTCAACACCAATTACATCTTCACTTGTACTGAAAGGTCAGCAGTAGCCTTCTTTAAGATTCAGCTACTGCCAGTAAGCTCCAAATAGGATCTTTGTCTTAGAGCATCTGTAGCCTCTGCATTGCTTACATGTAATTCCTCTGATTCACTGTTGCCAACACTAAACAATTATCATATTGCTTCAACCAGGATAGCAACTGATACATCTGTGCGACCAACTTTCTTCTCACAGACTTATAATGTTGATTATATCTAAATCAGACAATTGTTTATAATGCCATCAAATATGTTCAAAGGCATTTTTGTTCATAGTTTGCAATACTGCAGTAGAGAATCTAATTAAAATTCCTCGTGAGTGAGAACAGCAGTCCTTTTAAATGTTGACTGATGTGCTTTTCTCATGAGTGTTGAATGAGCCATATGGCATCATTGATACTGAAATTCCAACCATTTATAAACTTTCAAATAGCTTTGCATCCTGAGTTTCATAGTTGTAACTGAATTTTTTTAACTTATACATTCCGTTTTATGTGGAAGGTTTCATAAAACTGCAGCAGCTGAATTTTATATACGTTATGTAAAAATGGTATATTGGAAAAAAACAAACAGCTTTTTTTTTTAATTATTTTTATTTTACTTTGTTTGTTTCACTGATCATGGCAAAGCATGCAAGGGATATCTGTTTGAATGAAGGAATATATTCATGGAGAAACCATAAAAATGCCCTTTACTAGTATTCAAACCAAAGTTGGATCAGCACTATTTAATTTTATCCACTGAACCAGTAATGGGCTCATTTAATGTACAGTATTTGTTAAGGTGTTCCAAATAACTTAAATAAATAATAAAAATAAGTAAATATTTTTAAAATAAGTATTTTTATTTTTTAAAAGTAGCTTTTTAGCTTACCCTGTCCTTTTTCCATTCTTCTGATATCAGCTTTTAATCCTATAATTTTAAATACAGATTGTTTGTGCAATGTGTAATTATGTACTAGTCATTTATAATACGATAATTAAGGTAATATCATTAGAATTCTATAAATATTTTATGCAGTTATATAGTCCTGCTATAATTTTTCCAACTACATTCTCTGCACTTAAGTTTTCTGTTGAAATAACTCTTCTTCGGATATCATTTGAGATGAAAGATCACACAGTCAGATATGCATAAAAGTTCATAATGCTTTGTATCTAAAATAGCATTTCAAAGTATGCGTACCTTTTTATGCATCCTTTTTGTGGTGCATCATTAATTGTCTAGTCTATCTGTCACAAAAACCTTTTTATCAGCCACTATTCTTTTGACATATTTCATAATTTTTCATTTGTAATTTACAAATTATATACTTGGATTATATACCATATTATACATACTACTTCTTAATAAATACACAACAATTTAAAGTATATGTATATTATCCTGTTCCTATAGGATCTGATGCATCAGCAATCAAATTTTGGCACTGGTTGAACATTTTCACAAACCATTAAGTTAACAATTATATTTAATTTCTAATGTGTTAGAATTTGCATTCTATAAAAATGCATGGTGTTTGATACCAATTAAAAATTTTGGTCATTTTTCTTCATTGAATAAATAAATACTGATACTGAGTGATTTTCAAAGAAAAATTATCATATAGAATGGTAGAAAATTATTTGCACTAAGCTATTAAGTGGTTAATCATTGGTACAAAACTGCTATTTAGTAGAGCAAACATTTCTAGGAACAGTCTCTTATGTTAACAATTTTTATAAATGATTATGCAAATATTAATAAATTCTTTACTTGCATTGCATATCTAATTATATATACTTTTTGGAGTATATTAATAGCTCCAAATTTTATATGCTTTACAGGAAGATGTAAATAGAAGCTTTCCACTTACATATTTGTTGAAAGGTGCTTACCAGAATGTCCTAGTAAATGTGATTTGTATTGTGGCAAACTTATCCTTGGATATAAATGAAGTATGTGTTTTGTATTTAATTATTTTTTAATTCTGTCTCCCTGCTGCCCAAGGGGACAGTTTTTTTACTGTAAAATGTGTGGCAAAAAAAGACTTAAAATAATAGTTTAATAATAGTTTAATATATAATTAAACTATTATTTATAATTATATGTTTTCTTTTGTGATAAAATAATACAGTTTACTGTGGTACTGATGTTATTTGCAGTAAAATAGGATTTTTTTAAATTCACATTAATTATTTGTAAAATACAGTAAAATATCTCATAACTGGCAGCACTGGGAGCTTGCTGATTTTAGATAATTGAACATATATTTCTAGAATTAATGTTTTATGATGCCATCTGTCGCAACTGCAGCATGTGAAGTCTGTTGATCCTGTTTCTCGATCTATTGGTGACAATTAAATAAAAGCAGCAAAAATTTTTTTAAATTTTGAAATTACCATATGTATTATCCCATTAAAGTTACAAATTTCTTAGTGTGATTGAGTATAACTTCAAATATCTGCCTGTTTACAAGATTTCCATTGTAGTTTTAAAAATTTACTATAGTATATGCAATAAAATTTCATAACATCATATGCTGATATAGATGAGGATTTCTTGGAGAAATTTTTGAATTTCTTCTAGTTTTCATCAGCTTCCTTCTATGTAACTTTCTTGCTTTACATATTGCCTTCTTCCTCCTCCTCCTCCTCATCATCTTCATCTTTGGATGACTTTGACACAAACAGAATTGTTTGCATCCACTTCATCACCTCTTCACTAAGCCTACATCATCTCTTCACTAAAACTAACCTTTTCCAAATATATAACTGAATCCAAGATGTTATTTACAGGCATTAGACATGTTTTATAACATAAAGAATCTTTATTGTTCAGCTAGTCATCTATGAACATGATTATAGGTCACAATTTATCAAAATAGTCGTATAAAGTAATGTTCTTTATATTTGTTCATGCAAGAGGCAAAGTAAATCTGCCGTCTTTCAATGTAAAATGTTTCTGAAAATCATCGACACTACCTTCAATGTTCCAGCATATAAAAAGGGATTGGTAGTTCATATTGTAGGTAATTCCTTCATTAGGCTAAGGCTTGTTACAATGGACAGGAGAATCATAACATAAATATTTTGTACATTTAAACCTTTCACTTGTTAGCTTACTACTTATTTTTATAAAATAGGTCTAAATTTCAGATTTAAATTTAGACTTTTAAAAATGCCATTATTTTTATATTGCTGGTTAATTAGATGCTGGTTACAAGATATTTTATTGTATACAGCTTATTACAAAAGAAATCAGTAATATTTTTAATTTTTTTAAAATAGAGAACTTAAGGAAAATCAATGGTACTGTTCTGTTATCGGGACTTGATTCAGAAATGTATGAATGTATGCACTTGCATAGTATGTATATGCATATATGTGTATATGTATATACACACATACATTCAATCATACATAAAACATACATCTATGCATACATGCATATCTGGATCTGTTCCTGATAACAGAACAGTACCAAATAAATGCCTTCTCAGTATTACTGATCAAATTATTAATTTCATATGAAATAATATATGAAAAATATAATTTGATCTGAAGTGATATAAAACTATGCAGTGAAACACAGTAGATGTAAGAGAATGATACCATTTGGACTAAAATTAAGCTGATTCAAACTTAGATTAGCATCAATTGTAGAGAAATGCTGTATGCATTTTGAAAAAATTGTTAAGAGTTTCCTTCTTCTTCAAAGAGCAAATTTAGCAATTAAACCAGATCTTTAGCCCTTAAATGCAGAATAATTATCTTAAATTTATAGATTTCTATCAAAGCTGGTAAGAGTAATGTGAGAAACAAAACTACATACTTTTGATAGAGGTCTGTACAGCTGTGCCAGAAAAGAACCTTCAGCCTTTCATGTACCAAAGTTAAAACTGAGTGCCATGATAAACAGATACAGCAAATGTCTGAGAATCTAACCATTTTCAGGACTTAGGCAATGCTATATAATAAAATACACTAGATTATCAACTTAAAATCTTATTACCATGGATAATTGTTTTCACATTATCAAATGAAGAATGAAAAAAATGCATATAGTAATTTTGCAAATTATTTGATGATGAAAACTAATTAGAAAATAAAGTTATCAATAGTTTAATTATATTTAATGTGTTTCTACTTTTAAATCATTATTGACAGCTCATGAAATATTTCCTAATACTTCATAGATTCCTCTTTAAAAAACAAAAGAAATATTCTTTAGAGACATAATATTAATTTCTCCAAAGTTATAATTTTTTTAATGAAAAATTAGTGAAATTTCAAATATATTTAATGCTTTACAAGCCTCATGCCTAGTGATCTTGCTTGAATTTTCTTTTTTGTCAATGACCATTTCTTTTGCTACCTTGCTATCTGTAAATACATTTTGAATTATGATTTTATAACTTAACTCTTCCACAGTTGGTTCATTTTTATCACTTTCAGCTTATGCAATAATGTCATTTCCTGAAAACATGGATAATGGATTATTTGAATGAAGATAACTGTTGTCAGTAACTCAGAGTGAATGGTCATTGGATCATTTATTTTCACCTTCTTCAACAGAATTTTGATACATAGCATTTAACCACAATTTCCAGCAAGTATTTTGTAATGTGTTGTTTCTAAGTAACAGTAACAGTAAAAATTGCATCTTTTACATTAAACTGATCTTGGAAAACTGAACTGCAATCAGAGTTTAATAAATTTTGCACAGATGAATTCCTCTATTGACATTTAAAGTTTAAAATAATTTTTTAATCTTTAGGTTGGATTAAAGTCATCAAATTTAGTGGAAAATATGATACAATAATGTTTACTGATACTATTTCAAAGGCTATAAGATGTATTCTAGAATTGTCCAAAAGGTCTTTAGAGTTGTTCAGAAGACCAAGCTTTTCAAATTTATTTTTAACAGAAGTTGCAGAGGGTTGGTAAAATCGATCTTTGAATATCTCTTCAATTATACAAGCATTTGATTAAGTTTTATAAATGACAAGCAAATAAATGACACCCTGAAATTCCCTCACTTCATTTTTAAGCATATAAATGAGATCCTTAATTGCTGTAGGTATTCTTAAATTCCACATAATAAGGGTTTTAAATTTATGTCTTAGAAGCAATACTTTCAGAAAATAATATAAAGTGCGAAGTACGAGATCCAGAATCATTAAGACTTTTGTGTTTCTTTTTTTCAGAAATTTCTGTATTTTAGATCATCAGTTTAAATCTAGTAAGATGACATGTAGAAATTATAAAATTAGAAAAAATGAAATATTTATTTCTGAAATAATAAAGCTTTCATGACCTTAAGGGAATCAAATCTACAAAATGAATTTATTTATTTATTTATTTATTTTTCTTTTTATTACATTTCTTTCACTATAAGTTGTTTAAGTTTCTTCTTTTTTTTTATTAGTACTTTCGCTCTAATTTTATATGTAGACATAATTTCTTGTTCATTTACTAAGTCCCATTGTTTAAGTTCTATAATTGGCTTGACAAGAATTCTCACTAAATTCTCATTGAAATAAATGTCTCTGAAAAGTTAAAATCTTTTCATTCTCAAAAACCTCTTTGTCACTTTCTTTACTATTGATAGTGATATTTTGTGGATTTAGAACTGTTCTACAGAATCTGCCATCCATTAGTTGATTGATATTAGGACATTGTCATCACAATGTAATAAATACTTCTGTTATATCATCATCATTTATTAATTCTCCACATATCTTCACAAATTCAATTAGTGAGAAAAGCTTGTCTTTTGCTTGTGATAATTGAAAACTTTTAAATTCATAGCATTATCACCATGAAATATGATAACTGGCCATAAATTATGCCTGACAGTTTAAAAAATATCTGCAGATATATTTTCCCATGACCTTGCAATGCTCTACACAGCAAATTTTGTGTTAAAATATTTCAAAACTCTTGAATGGCCTTGCCATTATTCAGAAAATTTAGCACAAATTTTAAAAAGGCTATTTTATACTGGAATTTCACCTTATGTTGTTTCCAGTACCTGTTGACTGAATGATAGATGTACAGTTTGGAGGAAAGAATAAGGCATAGAAGTTATCTTTTACTAAAACTTTAAATGAAGTACAACTTAAACAGTTTTCTATAATCAAGACATTTATTTGCATCATTTGGTTGAGGCATTGCTGGATGAGTCAATTTCTCAAGTTGTCATGAGTTGATAGTCATATGGCAGTGATTGTGTCTCTTCAACACAGAGGTGTTTTATTTAGTGTTAAAGTGAAATCACATAAAATCAAGTGCTGGGATATGAAAATATGCCTATTGTGTATGCATGAAGCATTAAGCATATGCTAAAGTGAGACAGTACTCTTGGAATCTCATTTCTTTCTCCCATTCCGGCTATGTCAATAAACATGCATATGCATTCCAAACAAATATGTGTTGGAGTTTCATTTATTATTTATGTCAAAGAGAAAAATGCTAGTCTCTCCCAGAATCATTCAAGGGTTGAAAGTATGGTTGTTGCAATAGTCAATACAATGTCAACAAATATATTGCCATTGGCCAAATGTCCCTAGTTAACTGGTGCTTGAAAGTAATATGTAGAAATTTCAGTTAGTCGGGAGAAAAATTGCTTTTGTGGAACATCTGTTTTTCCTTGAGTATATTCTTTCTTCTTGACATTGTTAAGAAATAAAAAGTTTTTTGGTCTGAAGGTCTAAATATTTTAACATTCCCAGATATTGGATGTCCTGATTTCAGGGTTTTATCTTGCAATCAATCCATTCTTTAAAATCTTTTGCACACTTCCTTTTTGAATCTACCAGTTGAACTTCAGTACATGAAACTATTGGAATTATCCAAAATTTACAAACTCCTTGTCACAAGATGTTCTGGGGTTTAATTCTGGGGAATTATCTTGAGACTTAAGAGTTTAAAATATAATATGTTCAGTGTGTGACCCTTGCTTGGCACGGGCATGGCACAACTTGAGAACAAAACTGTGGCACAATTTGCCAAACAAAACAGTCTCTTCAACATATATTGTTAAGAGTAATTATAAGAGTAAATTATTCTGGGTTACAAATGAAATTAGCTTATATTTATGTACAACATCTTTATCAGCAAATTTTATCTTATCTGAAATATTTATTTATGCAGAATTTAATTTATAGACCCTGAGAGTCATTGCACATTATTTGAAAATTATGTGTTGTTCAAAGGTGATTTGAATGCTAATTTCTGTTATTTAATCTTTTTACTGTATTAAAAAGGTATAGAGAATACAAATTATTAACATTGACAGCCAAACCTGTTTAAAGAAATCTGATCTGATTTATCCGATCAGATCCTTTATTATCCGATCCTTTATTAAAGAATCTGATCTGATTGTGTTTTGTTCAATCTATTGTATAGAATTAAACAAAAAGTGTTAAATTTTTATTCCAATTTCAGATTTATTTCTTTTAGAAAGAAGTGCTTTCAAATTATGCCATGGTTGGGCACTTCTGAACGAGGAGTAATTTGTACCCATCACAGCAATTTTCATATCGAATATACGTTGCTCGACATTGAAAATGCAACACCAAAAAGAAAATGGTCAGAAAGTGATGAAATTTGGAAAAAAGACAGAGACAGCAAGCAGCAATAAATGATCTTTATTTCAAAATGATAGTTAGAATGCAGAGCGAGAACGGCGTCGGCTCAGTAAGATGTAGGACCATTGCGGACAGTAATGCACGAAGAAACATGTCTAGGCATAGAGTCAATAAGAGTGCGGATGGTGTCCTAAGGGATGGCTTTCCATTCCCTTTCAACCATTTGCCACAGTTCGTGTTCTGAACGAGGCAGGGGCAGAGTCTGCAAACAGCGTTCAATCACATCCCACACATGTTCGATTGGTGACAGGTCAGGAGAGTAAGGTGGCCAAGGAAACATCTGTATACATTGCAGAGCATGTTGACAGATGCGAGCACTGTGTGGTTGGGCTTTATTCTGCTGAAAAATTGCATTAGGCAGCCTCTGAAAATAGGGGATTGCCACTGGCCGCAGTACATTATCCAAGTATTGTTGGGCTGTCATAGTGCCCTGAATACGAACTAGAGGTGACCTGGAATTGTAGGCAATAGCGCCCCAAACCATTATGCCACGTTGTCATGCGGTGGGGCTTTCCTTAGTTACTGCCGGATTAGATCTGTCTTCACGTCGACGCCACACACGTATGCGGCGACTGTCACTGGATAAACAGAAGCGTGACTCATCTGAGAACACGACGTTTCGCCATTCTGTCATCCATATCGCTCCAGTCCGGCACCATTCTAAAAGTTGGTGTCTATGCTGTGGGGTCAATTGCAGTCTTCTTAATGGACGGTGTAAGTGCAGGCCATGTTCAACCAATCGACGGGAAATGGTTCTGGTCGACATGGGAACATCCAGGGTATATTTCACATGCTGCAGAAGCATGGTACAAGTGACTTGCAGGACCGCCACAGCTTGTCGGCAGATGCATCGATCTACGCGTGCTGATGTCACTCTGGCTGCACCTGCACTCCTCCTTCTTCCCACATTTCCTTGTTTCAACCATGTTCGCCATAGCCGATGCACCGTGGTCGTATCCATATGGATATCAGCTGTGATTTGACGCAAGGACCAACTCGCCTTTGTCAATCCAATCACCATACCCATCTTAAAATCGTCTATCTGCTGGAAGTCCCTTCGTTGATGGCGGCCTGGCATTCTCTCCTATTACACGTATCCTCTGGGACAAAAAACAACTTTCTTTAATAATTCGTCTGGCAGAAATAACGACACACGTATTGCCCATTCTGCACGTTCCTTCCCTTATATCTTACTTCATGTGCATCGGAGAGCTGTGCATTTCACATCATTTGCATAACTCAGTGATGTGCGTCTACACTGAAATTTGTGACCACTCCTTCTTGGTGTTGCATTTTCAATGTTGAGCAGTGTTTACATACATGATACATACACACTTACCTTTTTTTTTGGGGGGGGGTAGAGCTAAAAAAAGTATAATTAAATCCGTAAAATTTAGACTACTATTGACTATTGATCTCATTTCTCATTGGAAATAAGTTGCCAAAAAGCTGTTAGAAACTAAAAAAGTCTGAATTTCATTATTAAAGAGTATGCTTTCCACAGAAAAAAAAAAAGAGGCATGTTGTGTTTGTACCACCCAAAAAAGATGTTGAGAAACACAATACTTTTCCCTAGTATATGAAGGGAAGCCTATAAGAATCTGAAACAATCTGAATTTCATTACTTGAAAGCATACTTTCTTCAGGGAAAAAAAAAAAAAAAAAAAAAAAAAAAAAAAAAAAACAAGGCAACAAAAATAAAGACATGCCATGTTCCATGTTTGTACCACCTTAAAAAGATGTTGAAAACACAATATTTTTGCCTAGCATATGAAGAAAAGCCTCCTTTATTGCTTCAAAATATATTATAATTAAAATTTACTGTTGTGATCATGTGTAGTTTACTTTTTTACATTTTGAAAATATTTATCAATCAAACCTTGTATAAAAAATAAATAAATCCTTTTTGGGATGCCCACTTAAACAGATGCTGAGCCTGTAAAGTTCCCATGTATTTACAATGTATTAAAGAAAGGTGGACACCAAAAATCCATTTAATAGAAACAAGATGACTGTTGATAGAAGACTACCAGCAGACAGCTAATCACATATTGTCATATGGTTGGCATTTAACATGTTAAGAAGAAAATGAAATGTAAACTAAAAAAACTTTAAAATTTTTAAATGCTATATCAAAAACTGACTGTAAAATTACACCTGTTAAATTTTTGCATGTCATTATTAATCATTTGATTTCTCATATTTTGTATGTTTATAATGACATCCTCATTTTGAAAATTCTTTTGCATGTATGTGTTAATTAGTATTTCTACTATAATAAAACTAATTTTATTTTTAAAAAATATTGTGTAGCTGAACAAAATGAAATTACTGAAACATTTTTGTTTTCATTATAAATTAATATCAGCAGTGATATTCTTTTTTTCGTTTCTTTTAAGTATAAAAAAATTTCACTTAAGATAATTAAATTCAGTTTGTTCTGTGTAGAACTATGTACATCAGTATGTAACTGGCTTATGTGAATTGTTGAATTCTCTTAATGAAGAAAGTGAGGAGATGTATATACACCTTGGAAGAGGCCTTGCAAACTTTGCTGAAAATCCTGCCAATACTTTGCACATGGTAATTTTTTTAAATTTATTTTCTTAAATGTAATTTTTATGTACATTGTTTAATATTTGTTAATTTTTTTAATTCAGCCATGTAAAAGAAGCCAAATTTTGAAATTTCTGAAGCAAATCGGTACTTCCTTATCATTACAGATCCCATTTTGTAAATGGTGCCAAAATTATAGATACATCACCAAAACAAACCAGCACCAGATGGCTGGCAGTCCGAACTACAATCATTTATAATTTGCTTATGACAAGAAGAGCTGTGATTAAGCTACATATTATCATATTTTCTTTTTTCATAGAAATGATAACAATTCATGATCACTCATAAATTCTCTTATCATTAAGATCTCTGAATATTCCACATGTTAACATATTTTCTTAAAAAAAATTTGATTTACCAAGAAATGAAGAAGGTGCTATATCTTGCTTCCAAAAAAGACACATTTTCCCTCTTCGATATGCAAAAATGACCATTAAATGAAATTACATATTAAGAAAAGCATTTGGTGATGAAACATGAACAGTTGTTAGTGAAGAAAAAAACATATCCTTTAACTTATGCTGGCTTAGTTGTTTCATACTATACTATTACTCTTAACTATTTGTAACAGTGCAGCAATTTATTTTGTGTTGGGTAGAACTGACGTCGAATAAGTGGAGGGAGAAGCATTTCAACCTTATCTCAAATACAGGTATTGGCTGGCACAGTTTTATGACGGAGCTGTACTCTCTAAATCTATTCTAATAACAAATTAAAAAAAAAAAAAATAGGTAGCCCTGAAAAAACGTATGGGCATAAACAAAAATCTGTTTGCACAGGGCAAAAAGGGGAGAGTCTTCTAAGATACTGGATATTTGGCAGATTATGCCAAGAGACTAGTAAATTTTTTCTTGCTTATGTCCTTAATAGAAAGCCAACCATACTTATGGAGAAAATTCCATCAAGAGACATTTATGATTCATTCAATGTTGACCAGCATGTAAAATACAGGAACTAAAAACAGCAGGCTCCAGATATTTTCCTGTGAATCATAAATTTCATTTTGTTGATCCAACAACAGCTGCTCATACACAAAATGTTGAAAGACTGTGGCACTTTGTTAAGTGGCAGAATAAAAGTCAGTGAGATACAGTTTGTTGTCATCATGAGTCTCATCTTGCATAGTTCATGAAGCAAAAGTCCTTGGTGTAAGAAAATTCTTCTAATGGCATATTATTAAAAGCAGGCTTGGAAACACAGTAGCCACGAATTGTGTGTGGGAAGTAAATATGAACTTGGCGATAATCCTAGCACCAATCTAGCATTTAAGAAACATGGCCTGTGATAATAAAGAAGTACCAACAAACCTCTTGTTTATTTTCAGTAAAAGCTCAACTACCCAGAAAGCTTGGGAAATGCTGGATATGTGAAAATTCCAGACAGTTGAATGTAATTCACAGTATAAAAGTCACACGAATAGAAGAAGTTTTAATTCATAGTATAAAAGTCGCACAAATAGAAGAAGTTTTAAGTAATAAAGAAAAGTAAATAAATCCTTACAACTGAAGTATTTAAGGTGAAGAATTTTCAGATTTGCATTACATTAAAGTCTGTAAGCATAATATTGTGTCTGTTACCTAAACAAATTATTGTTGCATTTTTCATTTCAGTATTAATTTCTGGAAAATAAATTGATTAAAAAGAATTATACACTATATATGTTAAATTTGTGGTTAAAGAAAAGAATCCTAAAGTGAGAAATTGCAGAAATTAAGGTAAATTCAATGATTCCTCTACAAAAATTCTTAGTGCTCTTGTTTGGAAATGAAAACATGATCTTCCAATAATCTGTTTTTTGTGTACTAAACTGAATTATGCCATATAGCACAGAGAAGAATGTTTTGATTCTTTACAGATTTGCTGTTTTAAAAATGCTTTAGTTTTATAAAAAATGTAATGAATTTATAAAAAATTTCATTGGCAAATTGACTGCATATTAAATTTTAAGCTGATAACAAGTTTGTTATTTTTAAATTTAGGAAATATTGTAACGATAAATATTCACAAAAAAATTAAGTTTATTAAAAAAAAAATGAAATAGAAAATTTTTATTTTGAACTGTGACCATAAACATTTGCTTCAAATCAATTACAGATTTAAAAGACAAAAATGTAAAATTATTGAAAATACCAAGACTTATTCCATGAAATAGTTTTAAAAAGTTTCTGAGTATTTTCCCGATGTGAAATTTAATATGTTTACATAAGTTTCATGAAAATCATTTCCGAAAACTTTCCTATACTAAATAATGTATTTCTGGTCTAAAAACTTCATGTTAAACCAAAATCAGACAGCTTAACTATTTTCTAACTTTATATTTCGCCTACATAATTTTTAACTGATATTTTTAGAATTTTTTTAATAAATCATGCATTCATCACATTTTATAGAAAATACATAGCAGAAGATTATATGATTCATGATCATAGTAGGAGATTACACGATTCATGATCATAGTAGGAGATTACATGATTCATGATCATAGTAGGAGATTACATGATTCATGATCATAGTAGGAGATTACATGATTACATGTTTCATGAATAATTCCAATTTTTATATATATGTACTGTATTCCTTCCCTCCTTTTACACCATTTTAGAAGTTAAGTGATAAATAGTAAAAAATATTTTTTTTTAATATTAGCATATTATTAATACAGATTCACAGTAA
Source organism: Stegodyphus dumicola (assembly GCF_044657685.1). Lineage (NCBI taxonomy): Eukaryota > Metazoa > Arthropoda > Arachnida > Araneae > Eresidae > Stegodyphus > Stegodyphus dumicola. Next base: position 146,379,131 of record NC_140775.1, read on the forward strand.
ATGAATGTCATACTCAAAATTTTTTTAATAAATATTATATTTAACTTCAAACTATAAAACTTACTTCATTCACATACCCCTTCCACAAGCCAGAAAAAAAAAAATATTTTTCATAGCTATTTATAATGCTTTGATATTACCTCAAATCCTAGGCTGAGTGTTAAGAAACTAGTGAAAATTAACCAACTTAGGTATTATCTTGAATCAAAAACAGCAGAATGAGTTGTCAGTATAATCTTGGAAAACGTAGATGAATATACACTCATGTCCATAAATTAAGGATAATTCGGAGTCACGCGGAAATCAAACTCTAAAATAAATATATCACCTGTAAAATCATTACACACATCTTCAAGAATCATATGCAAATTTCAGGAAGTAACCAGATGACACCGATGGTATGTCACAATGACGAGAGTGTAAGAGAGTGATATATAAGGAATACAGGCAAAGAAGTAAAATTGTTCGCAGGCGCTTTATAAGCATTTCAGTGCAATAACCGAATAGTTATGACACAAAGGACGCATTTGGATGATTTTTTACGTGGTAGAATTATCGGCCATCTGGAATGTGGGCATATCCAACTGGAAGTATCAGACGAACTTGGAATTGCCCAGAGTGTCATCTCCAGGCTTTGGCAAGGATTCCAAGATGATGGTAATGTGAGTAGACGTTACAGCACAGGTCGCACCAGAGTTACAACGCCGAATGAGGACCTGTATTTGACAGTTACTGCCAAAAGAAACAGGCGGAGCACAGCCTCAGACCTGTCTCGTCAGCTCTCTTCAGCCACTGGTATGACAATTTCAAGGCAGACCGTGTACAGACGCTTAGGGCAGATTGGTCTATATGCTCATAGACCTGTCAGATGCGTTCCACTTACTGCAACTCACTGTCGCCTGCGGTTAGCCTGGAGTAGAGAGCATGCATTGTGGACACCGAAACAGTGGGGTTGTGTGATGTTTTCCGACGAGTCCAGGTTTAGCATGCAGTCTGATTCTCGCCGGACTTTAATATGGAGAGCTCCAATAACCGTTACCACCAAGAAAACATCATTGAATGACATCGTTACGGTGGTGCAGGAGTGCTCGTTTGGGGTGGAATTATTCTGGTTTCCAGAACTGACCTGCATGTTCAAATTGGAAGCATGACAAGCCAAATCTATTGGGACGTCATTCTGGAACAACATGTACGTTTGTTTCGGGGCACCATGGGTGTACAATTTGTGTTTATGGATGACAACGCCGTCCTCACCGTGCAAACATCGTAAGCGAATGCCTTCAATCGAAGGATATCACCCGTATGGACTGGCCAGCATTCTCACCGGACTTGAATCCAGTAGAGCACATGTGGAACATGCTTGGCCAACGAGTTGCAGCCCGTCAACCTCCTCCCATGTCTACCAGAACTTCGGAGAGCATTGCTTTTTGAGTGGTGTAATATCCCCCCCCCCAAGATCAGATCGATAATTTAATACTCAGCATGCCTGGGCATTGTACGGACTGTATTGCATCGTCTGTGAGACATACAGTGTATTAACAATCACACCAACCATGTAATATTGGTTTTTTGTAAATAAGTTTTTTTTTTGTAATTTGCTCCAGGGAGAAAAAATCACTAATTTGTTTTAATAATATCAAACATATAGCATCTTTTTTTGCTCTTTACCTTTTGTTTAATAAATAAGCTTTACAAATAAGTCAAATTTGTTTCACTTCTAACTCTGCCTTTGCCTGATTTTGCATTATCCTTAATTTATGGACATGAGTGTATTTAGTTTTCCTTGCTGCAAATGTATTTCTAAATTAGGACCATCCAAAAGTTATTATTATGTAGTGTAAAACTTGAATTAGAAAATTTAAAGTCATAAATATATAAATGTGACTGGAAGCAGTTTAGTTTTAAATAATATAGCTTCATGGCAGTAGCACTTCATGTGTTGAAGAACCTGTTAACTGGAATTCTGAGGGAAAAAAAAGTATGATAAACATCTGTTCCTATTTGGGAATGTAATTAATTTCATGTGTGAATTTTACATGCTAGCTTAAAAAAATAAAGGGGTCACTTCAAAGAGAAAAGAAGTTAAAGTGAAATCATTCTGAACTCTAAGACAGGTTTTAACTCGGTGTTATGATCTATCATGTGAGTAAATAATAAAGGAATGTTTAAAATTTGCGATTTCGCACATAAAGGTATGGAGCATTTCATTGATTTAATTAAAGTACACTTGGAAATTTTGCTCAAGAGCTTCAGTATAAAAAGGTATAAAATTACTTACAGTACATTCCCACTTTTAGTGCAAAAGTTGTTTTCATAAAATTAGCTACCCTTTTTTAAGAAAATTTATAACTGGATGTGAAAATAGGGTTAATTATATATTACAACTGAATTTGGGAAAATTTATATCTAGGATCTGTACTTACCTGGGTAGCACGATGACATCATAACGGCATAGCAATCTTGTGACATTATGTTATTTATAAGATGCTCAGACGTCCACAAAATTCTACAAATTCCAAATCTAAGGGAATATTTTTTATTTAACAGAAAACAAAATAATTTTTTTCTAAATCATGATGAATATTGTTACGAAATGTACAGGTGCAGTAAGATAGGTTCCCCATAAAGCAGTTTTAGGGTTGCCATAAAATGGCAAGGGTAGACATGGTTGCCACATTTGGTGAGAAATTGCCCATTTGGCGACAAAATTGGCGATATCCCATGGACAGATGGAGAACCTTCTGGAACGAATTCTTACCGGTTTGGCCCAGAACGTTCTCAAACACAAGCCGAAAGTTATATAAATTCTGCTGGTCCACAGTCAGCTAGTGTGTGTGCCTCGTCTAGAGTGCGAGTTAGTTAGTATCCAGTTGGTGTCTCGTCTAGTGAGTCAGTCCGTGCTGAGTCGATCGAGTTGACGGGAGCGAGTGCCGAGTGGGTCGTCGAGAGCACCGAAGGAGTCTTTTAGTGTATCGCAGTTAGTCCATCGTCCAGAGAGCATGTTGAGCTCCAGGAACGACTGAACCGAAGAGTCGGGAGCTGTGCTCGTCTGTCGTTAAGTGCATCGCGAGTTGTAGTGTGGAGAGTCTCGAGAGTACATGGAGTTTCGAGAACGACCGAGCAGAGTCGGGAGCTGTATTCTGGTGCTTTGCAGTGAAGCTGTCTCCACTGTGTTTATAACAGTTCAATAACTGTAAACGAGATTTTGGAGCTGTCCTGATTAATACCAGCAAATAAAGTGTGTTTCGATACTTCATCAAGTGTCGTCGTTATTCACTCAAAATCCACATGAACCCAGTACAAACGTGAAGGAAGAAAATAACATAACAACTGGTGTCAGAAAAGAAAAACGCAACAACTGGTGTTAGAAGTGGAATTTGCGAGTGAATGCCAGTCACCCGCCTGCAGAGAAAAGCCATGGCAGAAGAAACAAAGACTTTGATGGACTTATTAGCCGAGATGAGAGCTGTGATAAAAAGCCAGACTGGCTGAAATAAAAGCCGGATATGATGAGATAATAGATGGATATAAAGAGCTGACAGCTGAGATAAAAGCCGGACTAGAAGGGAAGAAAGCCGGACGGGAAGAAATAAACGTCGGCCAAGAAAAGGTACGAGAGCAACTCCAGCAGGTGAAAGTGGAGTTTACAGAAGAAACTGGAGCCATAAAAGACTATGTGGATATGAGAGAAGTGGCTTCTGAAGAATCACAAAGGATGTAGAAATGAAGGAAGTAGCTAATGAGCTGCCTGAGAAAGATAAGAAATAATGGATGAAACATCTAACGGCATTAAAGGAAAAGAACGAAAACATGAAGAAATAAAAGACAGGAAAGAAGCATTTGATTAAGTGCCTGAAGTGGAAAAAAGTGAAAATGCGACTGTTAAGTTCGTCAAAACTGATAGTGAAGTTACGAAGTCGCAGGCAGTAAGTGTTGAACCATCTGAAAGTTCATGTAATGCAGAGATAGGAGCAGCTGATATACAACTTAAGCAGTGTGCTCTAATATTGCAAGAAAATTCACCCACCTCACAAACCTGGCGTGTGCCTCATAGTGAAGGTTGTGCAGACAAGAACTTGATTCTTAAGCTGGATATTTCTGCTTGTAAAGGATCAGATTGTAATCGTGACCCTGGTGAAAACATGGGAACTGTTTCTCAGGAAATAGAGGTAAATAAGCATGTACCATCCCGCTAAAAATACCGAGGTGAACTGTATGCATGCTGCGAATTAACTACAGAGTGGTGAACAAACTGTTTCACGTCTTCCTGTGTATGAAAAGTCTGAAAGGACTATATCTTCAGATTGTGATATGCAAAACAGAAATACATCTGAGAACTGCAGTGGAAAAGTATTTGACACGGGTATAAATAATGAAAAGACTGAGACTGAAATTCATTCAGAGCTTTAATTTGTATAATTTAAAATTGTGATGTGTTTAATTTGTGTATATAACTTGAACATAGTGTAAATATTTGTTTCTTTTAAAATTGTGATGTGTTTAATTTGTAAATAGTGTAAATATTTGTTTCTTTGGTTATGTTATTTGTTTGTTGTATTGCCTTTTGTTTGTATTGAATTATGCTTCTGACCGAGGATTGTACTGCCCGGTTACGTGCAGTCCTTGTTACGAAATGTACAGGCGCATAGCTTCCCCGCAAAGCAGTTTTAAGGTTGCCATAAAATGACAAGGGAAAGCAGAGTTGCCACATTTGGCGAGAAATCGCCCATTTGGCGACAAAATTGGCGCTATCCCATGGAGAATGTTCTTGAACACAAGACGAAAGTTATATAAATTCTGCTGGTCCGCAGTCAGTTAGTGTATGTGTGCCTCGTCTAGAGTGCGAGTTAGTATCCAGTTGGTGTCTCATCTGGTGAGTCAATCCGTGCTGAGTCGATCAAGTTGACAGTCGGGCAGCGAGTGCCGAGTGGGTTGTCCAGTGCACCGAAGGAGTCTGTTAGTGTATCGCAGTTAGTGCATCGTCGAGAGAGCGTGTGAGCCCCGTCAACAACTGAACCGAAGTGTTGGGAGCTGTGCTCGTGTGTCGCGAGTTGTAGCGTGGAGAGTCTCGAGAGTATGTGGAGTTCTGAGAACGACCGAGCAGAGTCGGGAGCTGTATTCTGGTGCTTTGCAGTGAAGCTGTCTCCACCGTGATAGCTTGATAACCTGAAAGCTATGTCTCTGATCATGTTAGCGTGTTTATAACAGTTCGATGACTGTAAGTGAGATTTTGGAGCTGTCCTGATTAATACTGGCAAATAAAGTGTGTTTCGATACTTCATCAAGTGTCGTCGTTATTCACTCCAAATCCATAAATCCAAATGAACTCTGTTCGAACGTGAAGGAAGAAAATAATGTAACAATTGCTGTCAGAAAAGAAAATTGCATCAATATATATTTATGCACACTTCTACAAGCATTCTTCTAAAGATATTAATCTGAGTAATGAAATAATTAATATATCATTTACATGATATTTAAAGCAAAATTTTTCATTGGAAACATAGAGCATTATTTTTTTTCTAAAACTGTAACCGAGTGTTTTTAACTAGTTTTGAAACGAAAAGCTTATTTATCACTCTCAAATGGTAATACAAATTTCATCCTTCTAATTATTATATTAATATCTTCCTCTATATATTTAACATAATTAATTTATTCTGTTTTCTTTTTCCATTTGCAAAGCAAATAAATATCAAAATATTTGTAAAGTTTTTGCAAAGTACTTTAGAAAAGGCACCTCATTAGTAACAGAGCTGTTGTGCTGCCCTTGAACAAGATAATTTGGGAAGTTACAGAGGATATGTAACATTATGTTTCCTTTTTTGACAAAGTATTTATCATCAAAGCATTAAATTTACGTATGTTATTAAATTTTGCATACATCTATATAGTATTAATAAAATACATTTTGATTTACAGAGAATTAAATTTCATATTTTATTCTTATTTAAAAATATGAATTTTAAAATATTTAAAATGCATAAATTAATAATAATTTATATTACATTATATTATTTTGATTTTTAAATGCTATGATTTGTGATTTATAAATGCAAAATTTAAAATAATTTTGAAATAATTTTGCATTTATAAATTATACTGATTAATTTTTAAATTTTGATAATTTTCTGCGTTCTTTTAAGCATTCAATAAATTTAATATTTAAAATTATTTATGTTATATTTATATATTCTAGAGGCATTTACTTTATGCTAATATATTTAGATGAAATAAATTAAGGAAAAATTAGAAATTGAATCTTGTGTGGAGTCCAGATTCTTAAAAGGGCAGAATTAGTCCCTTCTCATTCAGAAAATAGCACTGTCAAACCATAGGAAAAGCTAGAATGGTAATGTCTGAAAGTGTTTGTTTCATGATGTTTAATCGACATCAACAAATTGTCAAAATGTGATGGCAAATCTTTTGCATCTTTGCTACATGGTAAAGATGGCATAAAAGTTACTATGACCTCATTGCAATCAATCGGATCATTTGGTAACGTCTTTACTGCATCTTGTGTTACTTTTGTAAGGAAATAAGCCTGCAGAGACACTTTAGCCCTTTATTATATGGTAAACAAACTAAAATCAGTTCTCACACTTTTGAAATCTTCTGATGACCTCTCTAATAAATTGAAAATTGATATTCAATCTGCTCTTAAGGTTTTCAATTTCTGCAAAAGAAATACATAGAAAACCTTTTTAGAAAAATGTTTAAAATTATTTTACATATAAAAAGAAAAATTAATGGCGTCAAATGTTTCTGATCTCAAGAATGAAACCTATAATGTAAATAAGAATTTTCATGAACTTACTTAGCTGCTGTTTGCTATGCTACTAATATTCTGAAAATTAAATAAATTAGAAATATTCTAAAATGTTTAATTTTAATCTACTGTACATTTAATTTTACCCAAACTTATCACTACTGTGCATAGAACTTCATAAATAATTTGGCAAAAATAAAAGTAAAAACATCAATTATGATGAGTCAGAATTTCTTTTAAAATTTGTTATGATTTAGCTCTTAGTTTCATTAAATACATCAGTCAGCTATCTTAATTTTCAATAAATTAGAGAAAATGGGGAAACAGATATAGGTCAAATTAAAAGGAACAGGAGAAGAATTTCAACCATATGTATCTTTTATAAAAATTATGTATTCAGACTGATTTGTTTCTGACATAAATGTGTGTTTAAAAGTTTGACAATATATTATTTATATGAGGGCTTATACATATTTTTTGAAAATTCTTGAATAATTCATGTTTGTCAACTAGAATCATCATCCTAGATGAGATGGCTAAATCAATAGCATAATCTTTTATATGTTTAAATATATACTTATTTGTTAAAATTAAGTGGGAGGTAACAAGTCATAGACTGGCACAGATTTCATATATAAAACATATAGTTTTATACAAAATTATTGCAATCTGTACCTTAATTCTATATTTTAAAATGGCATGGTTTTTATTACTACAAGTTATTTATTTATTTATCATCTCTGTGAAAGGGAGATCTCGTAAAAGAAGACTGAAGCTTTACAAGCATAGTTTGATTAAAGCATTTGTTACTCTAGCCTTAAATTCTCCCTTCCTAAAATTTTAACAATTAAAATAAATAAATATGACTTCAAATTTTTTCCAGCTTAAAAAAAGTATTTCTTCTTGGTATTTTAAATATGTACTTATATTGTTTAATGATTAATCCAGTCCTGATAAAAATCTTCATTATTAAAAAAAATCAGTATTAGGGATTTTTGAATTCTCTCCTTTTTATCGAAAGGCTGACTCTCTCTCTCTATATATAGTAATGTAGGAGTTTTAGTTATGCCAATGCATCTTTACTTGTTATCAACTTTAATATCAAAATCCTACATTTAACATTATATAAGATTTCAGAGGTAATGCACTTCGGACATAAAAGGTGACTTCGTAGCCGTAAATATATGAAAAAAGAACATCTGAATCTTATCTGAATACAAAATCCCATCAATGATAGAATCAATGAATTGGAGACCCCCACCAAACTTGCACCAATCATTCTGGAAAAAGTTTGACTTTTAAAAAGCTTAAATCATGTGCCGTAATTTTTCATGTTACATTGTCATTATTTATCCATTTTCAAATAAATTACAAAACATACCCATTTACACAAACTTTTATTGATGCCCATGTTTGTGAAGTTATTCCACTTCTTGCTGTTATATTGAAAGCAAGTCCCAAATTTTAATCATTTTCTCAGAATGTGAAGAAAAACTAGATAAATAGCACTTAACTTATATTTTTCTTTACAAAAGCTAAATTGACTTACTGAGATATCAGATTTACATAAAGACAAAGTGAAGATTTTGTGATTGCATTCTGATATCACCCTTAAACATTATTAGCACTAAATTGCACTGTTTGACAACAGCTTTTGTGTATGAAAACAGTCAACATTTTAACATATAAGCAAGAGTAGTCATAATAGATAGACTAAATGCTTGAAATTTCTCATATGTTTACATGCCATATTAACTCCCCACTTATCTAACTATAAGGAGTGTGCAATTCCAATGATGAATTCCCAGAACAATATGATAGATATAATAATAGAGGGAGGAGCAATCAAAAGAGGTGTTTAAAGCGAGTGTCTTGAGTCTTGGTTGTGTATGTGTTTTATGGTGGATTTATGAATTTGTAATTTTTTTTGGATTGTAATAATTTTTCAATAAAAAAATTCTAAAATATTAGAATATTCCAGTTATATGAGCTTTTTGTTTAGTTGAATGCAATTATAATCAGGCTTAATATATATATTATAATAGGAAAGGAATATTTTGCATTAATATGAAGTCAAGGTTTTTATATGCTTTTGGCTATGTAATTATAGCACTATCTTCAAAAAATTATTGTAGCTACCAAACATGTTTGCCTTTGCAACCTCTAAAAAATATTAAAAATTAATGTGAAACTAAAAACTTTAAAATTGTATTTAAAAAAGTAATTTAATCTGAAGAATTAATAATAATTTAGTGCTAGAACTGGTTTTTCTGAGCTGTTTGCATTCTGTTTGAGGTAAAAATACATTTGAATGCTGTAATTATTTTTCCCGGGGAGGCGAGAGTCTCCCACCCATCTCCCCTATCACCAAACCATACGTGAGGACTTTTGGCTCACCATATATTTAGAGTATCCCTATGTCGCAAAGACAGTGTACATTTATAAATATCCATGCCTTCTGCGGGTTCAAAGCCAGGCCGTACAGTACTAGAGTAGGCTCCTCCAACCACTATACCATCTGGGTGACACTCACAACTTTAAAAT